>NC_139460.1:33895000-35237500 GCF_057233095.1 Heloderma suspectum
GGTTGTCACAGAGAAGAAGGCCAGGATCTCTTCTTGATCATCCCAGAGTGCAGGACACGGAATAATGGGCTCAAGTTACAGGAAGCCAGATTCCGGCTGAACATCAGGAAAAACTTCCTGACTGTAAGAGCAATACGACAATGGAACCAATTCCCTAGGGAGGTGGTGGGCTCTCCCACACTGGAGGCATTCAAGATGAGGCTGGACAGCCATCTGTCAGGGATGCTCTGACTTGGATTCCTGCATTGAGCAGGGGGTTGGACTCGATGGCCTTGTAGGCCCCTTCCAACCCTACTATTCTATGATTCTATGATTCTATAAGTGGAGGGGATCCAATCTGGATTGGATCATAGGATGGGGGGCTATGGGGACTTCAACCCTCCCCCCATGGCTTTGATCTGGATTGGAGGGCTCATACCTGCAATTTGCATAGAATAAAGTCTCAATTGAAATGAACAGAACCTTTTCCCTATGCAAATTGCAGGTGGCCCCGTATCCAGATTGGGAACTAGGGGAGACAAAGGGTTAAACCCCTCCTATTGCCCCCCCACCCACACACACACACAAAGTTCCCAGTCTGGATCAGGTCCCCTGAACTTACTTTTGTGTAGGAAAAAAGAATTGAAGTCGCCGCCTGCTATGTGTTAACAGTAATGTGTGGTGTGACCCTCAGTTCAGCATGTAATGGCTCTGCTTTGGGCAAATAATAGGGCTGGTTCCCATTGTCAGAGGATGAGCACCTTTCTTAAACTGGCCTATCAAAGTTATCAGGAAGAGCCTTGTTTCCTATATACCTATGAGAGATTGTGCATGGATGTAGACCTGGCTGGGCTGGCTCCTGAAGATGATGATGGTGTTCTGGAAATGGGTGGGGGTGGGACACCAGGGACTAGCCACGAGTCCAAGCCACAGAGGCAGCTATATAAACAGCATCAGAGAGGCAGAGGCAGGGAAGAGCAAGGGTTGGTGGAGCCTGAGGAAGTAAAACAAGCTTTGTTTTCCTGGGGCTTGGTGGAAGTTAGTGTTAGGACATAATTTGTTGAACTGGGGAGGAGGTGTAGAAAAAGCTTTGACTTCTGTGATGAGTTACCCTAGGCCAAGGTCAAGGCTGAGAGATAGTTGGCTCTCTCAAGGATTGCAGAGATGCTAAATTAGCTCTGAGGGGGTCTTATTAGGTACGGGGGTGGGGGTGGGAGTGGGGTTACAACATTTGCCAGAGAGGTGAAAATTGCTCTTAGAAGGCCCAGGGCTTTTTAACAATGACCCAAAGCTTGGAAAGAGCCTACCAGAATAGATCTGCCAGTGCTTCATTCTACAGTATATTTGGGCGAAGTATCAGGTCAATTTGTTTGTTTAGGCATTTGGTGGGTTGGTAGTCTGTTATATTCAGGCACAGTTAATTGATAGTGCACTTTCCCCTTAAGTGGGGCCCAGCTTTCAAACTTTCCCCCCACCCCTCTGTTTTCTTCTTCTGGCCTCAGTGAAGCCCTACTGCTGGTCTGCATTAAGAGCCCTACCAGGGAACTATTTTTAAGCCTATTATTATTATTATTATTATTTTATATCCCATCTTTTTTCCTTTTGCAAGGAACTCATGGCATTTTACATGGTCCTCTTCCTCTCCATTTTATCCTCACAGCAACCCTGTGAGGTAGGTTAGGCCTACCTCACAGAGTCAGTGACCAGCCCAAAGCCACCCAGTGAGCGTCATACCCAGGTGAGGACTAGAACCCAGATCTACTGAGTCCCAGTCAAACAGTCTAACCACAACGCCACACTGGTTCTCCTATTTAGGGTGCAATCCTACACATGTTTAGACAGAAAAAAGTCCTACAGCTCTGTAGGACTTGTTTCTGTCTAAACATGCATAAGATCACAGACTTAGTCAATCTTTGGCATTACCAACACCTATGTGGAGGCTGGATGAATAATCAAGTTTCAACTGACCATATAGGTTGTAGGAGCAGTATGGGCCAGTTTTATTTCTTCCTCTTGTACTTTAGCGTTATGCTGCTGCTTTGAAGTGTTCCAACTGGTGGTGGATTTTGATGTTGGTCTCTTGTTGATCAAGGCTTTCAATGGTAATAGTCAAGACAAGAGGCCTGTGTGCTACCTCCAGGCCTAGAGGCAGTATGCCTCTGAAGTCTGAATACCAGTTGCTAGGCAACAACAGTGCTAGAAGATAATTGCCCTCATATTCTGCTTGTGGGCTTTCTGTAGGCCTCTCATTGGTCACTGTGGGGAACAGGATGCTGGATTAGGTAGGCCCTTGGTCTGATCCTGCAGGGCTCTTCTTAAGTTATTATGGTGTCAAGTATAGGAGAAGTAGGATATAATTTCTTTAAAATAAATTTAAAAATAGGACAGAGACAAGATGCCCCTTTGCACCTGGAATTCCAGCACTATAATTTGCTTCTGCTGGACTGTAAAGCATAAGATTGGGGTATTTCCTTCAAAATACATACATTTCCAAGGTATTTGTGGATCATTTTTTCTTGTGCATTTGCTGTATGAAAAAGTGAGTGTAATTTAGGGATGTATGAAAATCTTGTTTCAGTTCGCATATCACTTGAAAACAGCCCATTCGCAACCCCAAATGCCAACGCTTGTTCTCCGAAAATGTTCACAAATTCCCAAACATGCATTTGCATTCACAAAAATGTGCACTTGAAAAATGCACAACGTTTGAAAAATGCACAACTTTCCCCATTCAAATGAACCAAAATACTGGTCACAAACGAGAATAGGAGCAAGCCAAACCGAGCTTTGGAGTAAAGTTTTGAGAATTTCAGCGAGCCCTAGCATCCCTGGTTCTCCCAACTCTAGAGTAATTGAATGTGATTAAATTGACTACCAGCTCACACCCAAACACGAAGACAACAAATCCAGTTGTCCTGTATTTTCATCCTTCATCTCATTTGCCCCAGCTTTGACTCTGTTTGGTGCGTGCGCGACTACTTTTTTGTTCTATGTGATCATTTTATCCTTTTCCTTCTATATAATGGCAGTCCATGTTCCTTTTGTGTGGTTGCCTGTGGCTTTCCTGCAAGTGGATCAGTATTTTCATAGCAGCCCTTGGACAAAGTGTTTGTAACTTATATTCCAGCCATTCGAGTGAAAGAATAGAAGTGCTGGTCCTCCTTGCTGGAGCAGGCCAAAGGTCTGCTTAGTCCATCATTCTGTATCCAAGAGCAGCCATATGTCTCTATAACCTTGGACTCAGAGGTATACTGCCTCTGGACTTGGAGGTTTCAGCTGGCTCTGGTGGCTGATAACAAGCAGTAATAGGCCAGTCCTCCATGAACAAGGGCTAAAGTGGGACCCTGCCAACCCTGAAACATTCTGTACTGACTCCTGGCTGAGCAATCCTAACCCCAGATCCTCAGGCTGCCAGGGCTTAAGAGGGGGCAGAGAGGAGCTCTACTAATGAGGGGAGCCGTGTCCACCCCTGTTGCCCCCGTGGAAAGCTCTGTAGCTGTAGGTGTACTGCCGGCAGAGTTCCTGCCAGCAGTAAGCCTCAAAATAGGGTGTTTCAGGGCAGAGTAGAGGCCACCTTGGACCTGCTGGCTCCAAACCCCTTCATTTGTCAGAGAGATCCCAAGATTGCCCCCTATGGCAGCCTGGAGTTGGCATAATTCCCCACCCTCCGTTGGAATCAATGGGGGAAGAAAATTTTAAAAGCTGAAAGAACTGCACAGGATGAGCGGGAGGAAGCCCACCACACCGCCCCTCCTGGCCTGGCCTGTGCGAGCCACTTCACACTCCTCCAACCCCACTTCAGATTCCACTGTGACATATTTGCTTAGTGAGTTTTATAACAGTTCATCTATAGATTTTAATCCTCTTTAGTTAAAGGCATTAAAAATATTATTTACTTAGTGGCAGCCTCCACACTTCCTACAGGTCTTGCTTCAGCAAAAAGATAGCAGGAGCTGCATTCAGGGAGAGGGGGGAGTCTCATGCAGACACCCAGCCTAACCATCAGTTTATCCCCTTGGATTGTAATATTTATTTACCCACCAGATAGATGTTAAGAGCTTTCTAAAGGTATCCCATTTCTCTTTGCTCTTGCCGACAGAAATTGAGGTATTTTTTTTTCTATTATTCCCAGATAGGGAGGTGCAAGACAAAATTCCTGTCTCCCAACTCACAACTACAGTTCTTGGATAAGCTCCAAAATGTACCTAAATCTAAGTGCTAACTCACACCTCTGCTAATGTGAGTCTTCCCCCATTAGGTTTCATCGCAGGAAGAACTGTACCAATGCCCTGTACACAAGTCTTTCCCAATGGCACATCCTCCTCCTAGGAAGATCTGTACCTGTCATGCCGTGTTATTCAAGCAAAGTTTCTCTTGAAGCAGCGTCAAGGCTTCCAAGAACATCCAGCAAAGAAAACAAGGGCAGGGAAAAATTCCTAAGATGCTTTGAATAGGTCACACATTTTGTAGATCCTGATCGAGGCTTTCACGAATAGAACATTTTGAGATTCAGAACTCTAGTCTGTAAGCAAGGGCAGCATGGCAGCTATAAAAGCCATCGTAACACTTTCATGGATGATCAGGCTATCAACTGCTACTGGTCATGATGGCTACATAATATCAAAGAAAATACAAAGCTGAGCTGGGGGCAAGTGGGGTACTGACCTGTGTTTGAGTAAGTTGCATTGAACTCAGTAAGACTTACGTCTGAGTAGACATGCGCAGAGTTGGTTCTCCTCTCCATTTTAGCCTCACAATGTCACCAACAAGGCTGGATGTGGAAATAGCCTAGCAGGGGGAATAATACTCGTGCAGGGCTCCAGACCGGCATGGTCATTTTAAAAGGTTTTTTCTTTCTTTCTTTCAAACAGCGTTGCTTTAAACAAAGAGTGCATCGCTCAGGCACACCTAGGGCAGCCTTGTTTTGGGAAGCCCCGAGGAGGAGGAAGAAGTGTTTTGGCTGAAAGTAAACAGAGGCAGAGGATTTCAACTGAAAAAGAACACCCACAAACAAGGCGGTGAGCACAATTCATTTTTTTAAAAAACAAACTTTCGTATTTATTATTGGAATATACTACCTTGCGTTTTTATTTACGAAAATTTTGCAACTCTGTGTGGATGACCAAAAAAAAGCCGCATGACTGCTGGCTCCGTAGGACCTTGTGGTGCCATTCCGCAGAGGATTCCGTGGCACAGACTGAAGGGAATTCAATCCCATTTCAGTCCGTGGCGGAATTCTCTGACATCCTTATGTTTTTGTCTGACTTGGCATGTGCCGAGTTAGGCAAGCTCAGGGATTCCCGATTACCTATGAGCCGCCATTTCCCTGGAAACAGCAGGTATGCTTTTTACGTAAATGGCCATTTTGCGCAAAATGGCAGCCATGAAGTGCCACTTATGCAGAATTGCAGGTGGGAATGCTCTATTTACGCCTGCAAGCTTGCATAAATGGTGTTAATTACAGCTGCCATTTTGCGCAAAATGGCCATTTACATAGAAAACGTGCCGTGGTTTTCCACAAAATGGCAGCTTGCAGGTAACTGGGTCGCCACTCACAGGCACCCGTGGACCATCCAGCAGCTGTTCTCACACGCAGGGGCAGGTGGCTGACGGTAGTCTGGCAAGCAGCACACAAGGTGACAGTGGGTGAGTTTGGTCATCCCTGATGGGGACTGTCATGATGAGTGCTTGCACTTCAAAATAGACCACTATACCAGCATGCAAAGCACTTAGCTACAGCTTTTCATCAAAGAAACATGACACATAACATCATTTGAGTATAGTTTTGTCCCCTGGAGGCATATACACTGATTTCTATAGTAAAGACAGCTAGCTGTTCTCAGTTCTAGGAGTGAACCTAATCTCAGATACATTCAGGTGCCATCCTTAATCTGCGGTGTCAGTCATTGCTATTCTACTCTTTTCCTCTTTTCCATTTAAAAGGCTTTTGTTTTCTATGTAGTTGCAAAAGTATCACCTTCCAGAATGACAGCGAGTGCATGCCCTTAATATCTTCTTTGGTGAATAAACACACACACCTACCTGTAACTACGGTAAGAAAAAATAGTCTTGAAATATTCTACTGGTGAAGCTGAAATAGGAATGACACCAGCAATGAATGTTGGAATTAAATTCTCTGTCATATTCCACATTTCAGGTGTGGAATTTCCACATTTCAGAAAGATTGGAAGTTGGACTTTCAAAATCTGGATTAAAAGGTTTGTTTTTTGTGTCACTTGTGTGGGTGCGAGGAAAAAAGGAATGTATGTGCAATGGAGGGCAGAGAGTAGGAGGGAGAATACACCATCAACTATACTGGTTTTTTAAGTCAACAACATCATAGATAGAGCTTTCTTCTGGTAGATTAGGCTAATACAGGAAAGACTCTCAAATGTATTTTTGACACAACCCATCTGCCACTCAGTCCACCAAATGTAACTCCCCCTCTTATGGTACAGAGGTTAATCCTATATGAGGGTGATGTATAAAGTGACAGAGCACTAAACCTGTGTAGAATATCCAGTTAGGAACTAGGGTAGTTGGTGAAATCCATAATGGATTCAGTTCAGATTTTTGTGAATCTAAACTTCAGATTCCTCAACAGACTTGCTTTTTCCAAGTTGTGCAGACTTGCGGGTTGGGGTTTTTATGGGTTGGGGGGATTTGCGCAAATTTGCACTTACACTAATACACACTTGCACTAATGCACATTAACACTAATGTGCATTAGCGCTACTGCTCATTAGTGCTAATGCTCACTTGTGCAAGCAACATGAAATTATTGGACATCTCTAAACAAAATGTGATTCCATTAATGAGTGGATGATGGAATGAAAAGCTCCTGACAAGCCGCGAAACACATATGGAACAGATTTAACAATCTGTACATCCCTATTAGGAACCCAGGTCGATCAAAGGGAGTTTATTTCGAACTTCTTAGATGCTGCAAGAATAATTTAGGTAGCTCAGAAGTGGAGAAGCAACTCTACCCCTTCACTTACACATTGGTTAATGGAAGCCTGAAAAAGTGCAGAACTGACAAAACTAACAGAGTTCATAAAACTGAGGGACTGCAAACAAAAAATTGGGAAATTTAATATTAGCTGGTCTCCTTGAATTTCCTTTTGTGAAATTGATATTGATAAGTTTTTCCATGTTGTAATATTGTAATATTTTATATAATAGTTATGTAGATTTATTTAATTTTCTAGTATGCGTGTTATATATTGAATATATCTCACTGGTTATATACAACTCATATTTTGTTCAGTGCTGCATGTGTAATGTGTAATTTATACATAATAAAACTAGAAGAAGAAGAGGAGGAGGAGGAGGAAAGGAGCCCTGGTAGGAAATAAACTTCCCTCCCACCTTTACCTTGAAGAAGCTCCAGGCAGATTAACACTGAAGCATACAGGGGGAACAAGCCCAGGACTCATTTTAGGGCAGCCTTCTCCAAGCCGGTGTGCTCCAGATGTTTTAGACTACAATTCTCAGCATTCCTGACTATTGGCCTTGCTGGCTGAAGCTGACAGGAGTTGAACTTCAATACATCTGGAGGACACCAAGTTGGGTAAGGGCTGGCTGGGGCATGCTGGGAATTGTAGGACCTTTTTCTGTCTCAACATGCATAGGATTATGCTCCGAGGCTGTTTTAGGCCTTCAGCTTGCCTTCTGCCTTTAAAAACCTCTAGTCCCATACAGTTGCTTCCAAACTTCCCTAAAGCAAAAAGCATGATGAATTTGGAGGGTTTCAGACAACTGAAACTGTCTGTGGGAAGTTAAAAGGGCTCTGCAATAATTCTTATGGAAGTGTGTGTTCGTCGTATAGTGGGGGTGTGGATTTGTTTTGGGATGAATGGGAAACGGGGACCCACAGGCCTGCTTTGTCACTTTCATCACGCATCACAAGCTGAGCGCCACAAACAGAAACTCCCAAATGAATCCTTCCATTGTTGAATGTATTCCTGTAGTAAATGGTTTTGGAACCAGCGGTTTAATAATGGAACTCAGCATCTATACACCTTTTTAATACAACTCTGAACATGCAAGTCCAGTTGTTAATAGTGTAAAACATGCACTAGGCATGCTTGCAGTCAACATGCAGTAGCCACTCACTCACGCATCGCCAAAAAACAGGAAATGCACCACCCAGAAAGTGGACAAAAGAAGACACAGATTTGCATGAAATCTGCACTTACTAATTTATATGCCAGTATGCAAATGCAGAAATCATGACTATAATTTCTGTCCATCTCTCAATAGTGGAGAAGGCTGTAACCAAGTAACCTATGTGCCTGTTCAATCTGCTGCCCAGGTGCTAACTGTCAATGGGCAATTGCCTCTCCCTTCTTATAATCCTTCAGCTTTAAGATGGACTTGGACCACCAGATAGCCCTTCAAAGAGAGCTCTGTGGAGTAGAACATATGGCTACCCTAGTCAAAGGTTTGGCCTGTGATTTAAAATCAATATGTGATGGATTCCTCAGCTCTGCTGCTTCTGGTCATGCACAGCTCTTTCCCTTACCAAGTCTCTCACATTTGTTCCTCATCTTACACACTTCCCTCTGGCTTTCTCCCCTTCCCCTCATTCTGTCCCATTCTCTCTCCAAGGTCCTTTTCCCTCTCTCCATCGTTTTCTAAGCTCCCCCCTGCTTCTCTTGACCTGCTGCCTCCTTGGCACTTGGTTCCTGATCTCCTAGGGCTATGCTTACCTTTCCTAGGCCCTTCTACCTACCCTGTCTTTCTCAAATCTGAACAAATCAGACCCAAAACAGACATTACTTTAAAGCAAATGGATGACTATTTTGCAACAGGAATTACAAGCGTGGGTCCTCCAATCTGGGTCAGGCCCAAAGTAGAGGGTTAAAGCCCCCCTACCCACACATAAGGGTTGCAATTTGGACAACAGCTTCCACTTTTCCCAATCTGCCTCCCTGTCCCGTGGAAATGACAATTTCTTCATTCAGAAGCCAAAACTCGCATTACAGATTCTGTTTTGGCCTAATAACATGTTGCTTCAGCTTCAACTCCTGCCCAGAGTTTTGTGACAGGACTTATGCCCCATCTCTCTATTGTTCTCTGGAATGCCACAGGTGCATTTGTTAGCTTAAAGAACAAAACATTAAATAGTATCCTCTTTTGTGACATACCAGAGCAACTTTTAAATTGGCTCTCCTTAATTTCTGGAACTTCCTACTCAATAAGGCACTATTGTACTCCACCTAACCTGATCTTGGAAACTCTGCCAAACTGTCAATTCATCAGCACTAGAAAATGGATGGTTAATCTTTTCAGCTGACTTGAGTCATTTCCTGAAGCTCAGGTAAAACCCAAATATTTAGCTGCTACAACGCCCGGGCTTCCCTTTTGACTTCCACTGATTAATTAGCAGAGGCCATTCCCTCATTTTAAAGCTTCAGTCAGTGATTCCTCTCGCTGTACATTTTTCCCTCCTTTGTTGAAACGTTATCCAGTCATTTCAGTTGAATGGAGCATTATTTCCAGTATTATAATGGGGGCATTTAAGTCAGTCTGTTCAGACTTGCAATTAAGTGTACCAAGCACTTACTTAGTATAATGTGTGTTGCATCTTAGGGCTCAGCCTCCTCTTCCACTTTTCTTTCTTTGGTTCTTCTCATCAAGTGACTCTGATTTGCTTACATAGGGTTAGATTGTACAGGCAGTACTGAAATATTAGGAGCTGAAAAGCAGTACTTCATTCCAGGCACTGCTAAAGACAATTACGCAGAGAGAAAAGGGAGTAATTCCCATACTTTTCTGTCCACCGATTCCCTTTTCATTTGCGACTTTAATATACCACATTGATTTGGCACGGAGGAGAGACAGCAATTGTTTGTGTGTGTGCGTGCGCGTGTGTGTGTGTGTGTGTAAGCAAGCTATCATGGCTCCCCAGGCTTGAGTAAATATGAATAAGATTGTGCTGACAAGTATTCTTCCAGTACAATCTTATGCATGTTTACTTTGAAGTAAGCCTCGCTGTATTCAGTGGCACTTACTCCCAGGAAAGCGCACACAGGATTGCAGCCTCAGTCTCATCCCAAAGCTGCCATTTCCTACGTTCTTTTGAAGAAGTCATGACAAAACAACTAGATCTAAGCCAGTTTAGATTTGCAATTCAGGAACACCCTTACAGCTGAATTACTATTTAATCTACCTCAGTTTCTCAGTAATTCCTATACATTCAGGATTGTTTGTAAATTATTCTTCTGTTAGCTGTGATGGTGGTTTACCTGGATTTAGAAGTCACACAGGAGTGGAAGTTAGATGAAACCAAAAACCAAAGAATGGGATGTAGCAGACGTAAGGAACTGTTTGTTTTCCCCTGTTAAGTATAACATTCTCTAATATTTCTGTCCGAGTTATCACACTTAAAAAAAAAAAAGAATCCTCCTGGATTTGTGTGTTAAACACTCTGTTCCTTATGGATTGTGGAACTCATTCTGACAACCCTGAATGTTATGCTTTTATTAACAAAGTCATTTTAGCCTGGAGACACAGCTGCAATATGACACAAACTCACTGTATCCCAAGTGATCTCCTAATCCTGCTGTTTGACAGTGCTCTACAGCCTCAAAAAACACCATATTTTACATAGCCTAAAAACTGGACAGTAATTATTGCCTGGTCCTGAAAACTGATAGAACACCTGTAAGAAGACATCATTTTGTACAATATACTTTTTATTACAGCAAATACCATGAACACTTAGAATTACTCTGTTCGTTTGGAATTCTGAATTGTGGTGAACCCAGTAATCCCTTCTTATATATGAGTTCAGCAGTACTGATGCTTCCTTTATCACAAACAGCTGACCTAACCTCGGCTTCTCTTTAAAAACAAAAACACATGGTTTCTTTGTTCACATTTACCCACCCTCTGCCTCAGACTGTGGATACCAGACTTATGATGTTATGAAACTTTTCTTTTTCTGGCCCCTGTGCTTTTAACAGCAGTTTGACGCAGAGAGATTTAGAACCTTTTCCTGGCAGGATAGTGAAAGTTTAGCTGACTAACTTATTGAATGTCAAGGAGCAGACCCAATAGTACTAGGAAGAGGAAGACGACAATAAGACCATAGTAGGACAATAAGATAATAGTACTAGGAAGAGGAAGATGACACTCAGTGTTTATATGACTATAGTAGAACCAGGCCATTCTTTACTCCTTGTACCTTTTCTTTGAGGTTCTTTGGTTTTCTGTTTCTTCAAGGTGGCTTTTGGACAAACATCTGATTATGTATTTTGTTAGCCTGGCAGAAGATCAGTGTTTTTCAGCTTTTGTGGGAAAGATTACGCAAGCCAGAATATATATAAATACTTCTAAAGTTCTGCTCACTCAGAACTTTAATGTTTGGGCAAAATATGCATTCAGGAAGCCAGGGAAAATGTTCTGAGATGAGGTAGGTACAAACAGGGCTGGCCTCAAGGGCAGGCATGGTTGGGCACCTGCCAAGGGCCTACACCCCAGCAGGGACCCACTGACAAGAGTCCCCTGCATCTAGATCTCCTCTTTACCATTGCAACCAGTTTGTTCACCTTCCTCTCGCTCTGGCCCAGACAATGTTGATGGTGAGAAGGAGGAGCGCTGGATGCCACTGCCTACCTGCTCACTGGTTCTTTGCCTGTCAAGCAAGCAAGTGGTAGCAATGATGAAAAAGGGGATTAGGAGCAATAGCAGCTGGTGACAATGGCAATGAGAAGGTGGACTCAGTGAGGGAGGGAGCCCGCTGTGGATATCTTGCCCAGAGGTCCTCCAAAACCTGTTTTGTCCAAAACCTAGCACTGTCCACTAGGATCAGAATTGGAATGAGCACATAAAATAAAGCCATTATCTTTGAGGATTTGTATATTTTGGGTTTGTAAGTTTGTACAGGTGTCTTTACTCTATCCTCTTCAAGGTCTGGGCCTATTGTTCGTCCTCCTCACCACCACCACCACAGTTATCTGGGCCAGAGCAAGATGCAGGTGAACAAACAGGTTGCGATGGAGAACAGAAGGAGCAACTCCAGTCCAGGGGATCTTTTCACGAGGCCCCTGCTGGCATGTGGACCCTTGGCAGGTCCCCAACCGTGCCTTCCCTTGATGCTGGCCTGGAGCCAGTGAATGGACCACCACAGGTGTTTGGTTTGTTTGAACCCTTATTCTGCCCCCACTCCAGTTCTGTTCCAGTGTAACAGAGGGCCAAAACAGACATTCCTTTAAATCTGGGTCTAGCAGTTACATCTTCCCAAGCCCAATGTTTACTCTAAAGTAGGCACAGGGCCCTTGATCCAGATCAGGACCATTGTGTGGGAGAATAGGTGGGCTTTAAGGTCTGGATTAGGACCCTGTGCCTACTCTAGAGTAAAAATGGGAAGAAGACACAGCTGCTAGACAGTGAACCATTATCTGACATTACTTTTAGCTTTCTAGACTTTTAGCTTTGCTGTTTTGAAATCTGTATTTTAAATCTCTGAATTGCTGCTAGGGATGTACAAAACACCTACCTGGCTCCGCACCAGGCAATCTGCAGTGGGGGGAGGCGCTCCGTCCCTCCCCCTGGAATTCTGCCCCGCCGGCTTCGCTCCGTGGCCAAGCCGCGGAGCCGCCGGCCGGCTCCAACCACCCGCAGCCGGAAATCCGGCCACTGGGCAGCCCTGTAGGGACGCAAACGGCAGCTGTCATAGCCACCGCCATTTGCGTCCCTGTATTGAGCCATGATAGGCTACGTAATTATTTACGTAGCCTATCACGGCAGGGGGAAAAACCCCAGCGTACGCAAATGGCGGTAGCCACCGCCATTTGCATACGCTGGGTTTTTTTCCCCCCTGCCATGATAGGCTACGTAAATACTTACGTAGCCTATCATGGCAGGGAGGGGAAAGCCCCAGCGTATGCAAATGGCAGTACCGCCGCCATTTGCGTACGCTGGGTCCCTCCCCCCCACCGTGATAGGCTATATAAATACTTACGTAGCTTATCACGGCCTCCGCAGGGACGCAAATGGCATCCCTGCATTAGCCGTGATAGGCTACATACGTATTTATGTAGCCTATCACTGCTATGAAGAGGAAGCGAATGGCGGCTTCAGAACAGCCGCCATTCGCAAAGCAGCGCAGATGGGAGCAGGTAAGTGCTCCGCTTCGCGCGCCTTTCGTGGGGTGGGGGCGGCGGGGACTTCGTCCCGTGTGCCTTTCGTGGGGGGGGGGCGAGGGCTTCATTCCGCGACGGATTTCGGGGGGCCGAATGCACTGGCATTCAGCCTCACCGAGATCCGTTGTGGAATTCTCTGACATCCCTAATTGCTGCTAGGTTTTACTCTGGTTTTATTCTGGTGTATTGTTATATTGTGGTTTTAATGTTTTTATATTTTATATTGCTTTACTGTGTGCTTTTTGGTTTTAATTTTTGTGAACCGTCCAGAGTAGGGGTGTACAAACCCCAATCACCGATCTGCCTGGGTGGTCTGCGGGGGGGGGCAGGTGATCCGTTCCTCCCCCCGGAATCCTCCCCATCCGGTAGGGATGTATGAAAGTCACTTACCTTTTTGAAGGGTGACACTCGTGGTGGGGGGGAGGTGCTTCGTCCCTCCCCCCGAAATTCTCCCCAGCCGGCTCCACTCTGCAGCGACTCCGCAGAGCCGCCGGCCGCCCGCAGTTGGACATCCGGCCGCTGGGCTGCACAGGGACACAAATGGCTGCCGCCATAGCCACTGCCATTTGTGTCCCTGTATTTTGCCGTGATAGGCTACGTATATATTTATGTAGCCTATCACAGCAAAAAAAATAGGGGGGGACGCAAATGGCGGCCGCTACGGTGGCCGCCATTTGCATTCCCTTTTTTTGCCACGATAAGCTACGTAAATATTTACATAGCCTATCACGGCCTCTGCAGGGACGCAAATGGCGTCCCTGCATTAGCCATGATAGGCTACGTAGGGATGGCAGAGAATTCCGCCACAGATTCCAGTGAGGCTGGATTCTGTAGAATCCAGCCCCCCGGAATCCATGGCGGAACGGCCTCCTGCCCACCCATCCCCGTGGAATCCCTCAGGACAGCACTTACCTGGGGCGGATGCGGCGGTTCTGGTGGCGGATTCGGCAGCAGCGGTGGATTTGGCGGCGGCAGGTAGGGCGACGGGGGCGGCGGCGGCTGGTCTCCTGGCCAGGCGCGGCCGGGTGCAGCATACGCAAATGGCGGCGGCTACGGCGGCTGCCATTTGCGTTCGCTATTTTTCACCATTCTAGCCTACATAAATATTTACGTAGGCAATTACGGTGAGAAAAAAAAAGGAACCGCAAATAGCGCCCACTACAATATTTGCGGTTCCTTTTTTTTTCGCCGTAATTGCGTATGTAAATATTTACATTGGCTAGAACGACGAAAAATAGCGAACGCAAATGGCGGCCGCCGTAGCCGCCGCCATTTACTTACGCTGTTTTTGGGGGGGGGGGTTAGCCGTGATAGGCTACGTAAATTCTTACATAGCCTATCATGGCTGCCTGGCTGGATGCAAATGGTGGCCGCTATGGTGGCCACCATTTGCATCCGCACCAGCCCATCATTGGCCGGAAATCCAGCTGCAGATGGCCCTGGCTGGCTGCTCCGCGGCCTGGCCGCGGAGCGGAGCCAGCCATCGAGGATTCTGGGGGGGGGGGGACCGGGTCACCTCCCCCCCATCGAGGATTCCGGTGGGAGGGACAGAGCGCCTCCCCCCTACGCAGCGGATGCCCCGACCGGAACAGGTAAGTGATTCGTACATCCTTAAGTCTACGTAATTATTTACGTAGCCTATCACGGCTATAATGAAGAAGCGAACGGCAGCAGGTAAGTGCTCTGTTTCACGTGCCTTTCGCGGGGTGGGGGGGCGAGGAGCTTCATTCCGCCATGGATTTCGGGGGGCCAAATGCACTGGCATTCGGCCTCACCGAGATCCGTGGCAGAATTCTCTGACAGCCCTACCGGCCGGCTCTGCTCGGCAGCGAGTCTGTAGAGCCACCAGCCGTGCCCATCCACAGCTGGACTTCCGTCTCCTGCTCTGCCGGTGTGCAGGCGCAAATGGTGTCCGGCGTAGCATGGCTGGCTGGGACATGCTGGGAATTGTAGGACTTCTGTCTGTCTAAACATGCACAGGATTGCGCCCTAAATGTCTGTTTTGGCTCTGAGACTTTCAGAGCTTTCAGAGCTTTCAGATAATGGTTCAGGTTCAGTTCTGTTTCAGAAAAAATAAAGGCTCATTCCAGTTTTTTATGCAGGTTCAGGTACTTGATTTTCAGAGTTATTTCCTCTGAATAATTTTGTTTTGCTTTTCACTAAGAATACATGAAAACAACACAGCTTCACAGCATTTTGAAGATTGTTCTTGAACACTTGCAATATGATAGCAAACAGAAGGAACTTCAAAACATCCCATGTTGCAACAATAGGCAAATTTGGTTCCAGTCTTGTCATTGGTAGCCCTGACCTTCGTAGCTGCAGCTTTCTTGGAATTCTAAGGTGAGATGCTGCTGCAGAAAAATATTAGCATGATCCTTTAAAAAGATTCTCTGTTGCCTTCCACCACCAATATACTCATCATATATTAATTGGAGGACAGAAATCAACTGGCCACTGCCCTTTTTTCTGAGGCAATTCTTTCACATGAGCATCTGATGTTACCCAGCATGTCCTTTGCTGTCTTTTTTGAAAAATCATATTTGGGTACCAAAATCCTTGGGTACTAGAAAAAAAAAATTATTTTTTCCAGCGCAGGCACTTGGGATTCTATGGATGTGTTTGTTTGTTTGCTTATGTAATTACTGCAGATAAATTCAAGCACATAAGAACATAAGAAGAGCCATGCTGGATCATACCAAGGGTCCATCTAATCCATCATTCTATTCACATAGTGGCCAACCAGCTGCCCAAGGGAAACCCACAAACTGGACATGAGTGCAACAGCACCCTCCCACCCATGTTCCCCAGCAACTGGTGTACACAGGCATATTGCCTCTGATACTGGAGGTACCATAGAGCCATCAGGACTAGTAGCCATTGGTAGTCTTCTCCTCCAGGAATTTCTCTAACCCCCCTTTAAAGCCATCCATGACACCACATCTTGTGGAAGTCACTAAAGGTGCAATCCGATGCATGTTTAGACAGAAAAAGGGCCTACAGGTCCCAGCTGGCTGGCTGGGGCATGCTGGGAGTTGTAGGCCTTTTTTCTGCCTAAACATACATAGGATTGCACCTTTAGTGACTTAGGGAGACATTCTGAATGTGTGTGTGGGGTGGAGGGGGGGAGGAGCGAAGCCACTTCCAAAGGCCTGCAGGAGGACAGAACAGTTGTTGGTTTTTGCCTTCAAAAAAAAAACTTTCCCTCCCCATTGAAACCACTGGCAGGAGGGTAACTAGCTCCAAGCTGGCATAGTTGAGGGGCCCAATTTGGCCAGGGGGCTCAAGGTACAAAGTGGCTTTACATCCAATATATACAAAGCTACCTTCGACCCACCCTGGAATACCCCATTTCAGGGCCTACCAATAGTGGAAACACTGCCAGTGTTAGCTTTACTGCCAGCTTCCAGGGTCGATGTTCCCCCTGCTAATGCAGCACCTCCCAGCTAGCAGTGGGGCACCTCTGCCCCATCCTGCAAGCCAGCTGATTTAGGGTTGTGACTTGTTTCATAAATATACGAGGGCAAGAGAGTAGAGATAGGAGATAAAGGTGTGAAGTCTCCTCTAGCCAAACATCTCCCTGCTCTTCCTATGAAATTTAACAGGCCTTTAAAACTAATTCAGAACATAATTGTGCCATTTCCCCAGCTAAAGGTTTTCTCATCTGTTTTAGACAGATAGAGGCAAGGGGTGGGGAAAACTTCAGTGATTGGAGAATAAGTGGTGTGTTCTGATAGAAGACTGTCAGGAGGCAGCGGAAATGCAGGTGAAGTAAGTTCAGGGGTGGTCCAAAAAAAACTTTGGGTTCTTGCATAAAAAAGACACATCGCACCTGACAAATTTCCCAGTAACCCACTGGCTGTTGTTCTATATTGATCAAAGAAGATGCAAAGCCACTGAACCAATTGTGCCTGGGGTGTGGGACCCATAACAACGTTGCTTGAGGTTTACTGTATCTAATGGACCAGAACGCTGAACAAAAGGGCAGGATATTGTAAACACAGGGTATGTGTAAATGCGGGAATGGTGGGTCGTTGTTAACAGGGCAAGGGAAGGGATTGATTACTTTCCACAGGCTTTGTGGTGAGTCCCCATGTCTGATACTATCTGACAGCAACTTAAAATGCCTTTACTTTGATCTTGTTGCAGGGGAAATCCAGCTAATGTTGCAGTTTGAAAGCTTGTGGGTTCCTTTTATTTCATTACCTGTCACAGAGCTGCAGAAACAATGTGTTTTGTTTTAAATTAATGCCTTGTCTTTATTAGAATGGCTCTGAATATTTTTCACCCCACCATCCACTGTGAGGTTAATTCTCCGAATGTTGTTTAAATGAGGTTGTTGGGGGGTGGGGAGCGATTTATAACTTCTTCTGAGACTTGTGGCAAAAGACGTGTCCTTCTTTAACTACCTCGTAAATAAATCTGATGCTGGTGGGCTATCTGAAAAGAGCTGGTGATCTCTCCATCCACTGGCCCTCATAAAAGGGACACTCAGAGAAACCAGCATTAAAAAAAGATTGACTTCACATATATGCTGATGGAGTCTGAACTAGAGGCAACTGACCAAGAAAGAGATCTTGGGGTTGTGGTGAACAGCTCAGTGAAAATGTCAACCCAGTGTGCAGCTGCTATGAAAAAGTCATATTCCACCTTGGGCAGAATTAGAAAAGGAATCAAAACAAAACTGTCAATCTCATACTGCCCTTACACAAATCGTGGAATATTGTGTACAGTTCTGGTCACTGCACCTTAAAAAAGATGTTGTAGAGCTGGAAAAGGTGCAAAGAAGGGCAACTAAAATGATCAAGGGGTTGGAGCAACTCCCCTAGAATGAAAGTTTACTATGTTTGGGACTGTTTAGCTTAGAAAAAAAGTAAGTAAAGGGAGACATGATAGAGGTTTAAAAAATTATGCATGGTACGGAGAAAGTGGTTAGGGAGAGATTTTTCTCCTGCTCTCATAATCCTAGAGCCCAGGGTCATCCAATGAACCTGAATGGTGAAAGATTCAGGACATTTAAAAGGAAAAAGATCTTTGCACAGCACATAGTTAAACTATGACATTCACAACCACAAGATGAAGTGGTGGCCACCAACTTGGACAGCTTCTATAGGGGATTAGACAAATTCATGGAGGATAAGGCTATCAATGGCTACTAGTCATGATGGCTATATCAGGGGCCATATGCTATTGTATGCCAGTTGCTGGGGATCATGAGTATGAGGGTGCTACTGCACGTATGTCCTACTTGTGGGCTTCTCACAGGCATCTGCTTGGCCACTGTGGGCAAACAGAATGCTGGACTAGATAGATCTTTGGTCTGATCCAGCATGGCTCTTCTTTTGTTCTTATGGTACCCACAAAGACCACTGTCAGCAAACAATCCAAAAGCAAAAATGCATAGAAAACTCTTTCAACTACTTACAAAACAGGGCCTTAACAGAAATTAAGGCTTGTTGTATGCTTGACTATGAGGCATAAAAGGGTGCCCATTTAGAGCAAGGATGGAGACCTTTGGCCCTCTAGGTGTTGTTGGACTCCAACTCCCATCAGCCCTAGCCAGTATGGCCAATGGTCAGGAACAATGGAAGTTGTAATCCAACAACATCTGGAAAACTACAGGTTCCCTAACCCCTAATTTAGAAGGATGGGCCTGCCAAAGCATGCTTGGAAACAGTCCACCAAGTTTGAGAGAGACCATAGCTCAGTGGAGGACATGGAGCACACACTGTGCATTCAGAGTGTCCCCAGTTCAAACCCTGGCACCTCCCGTTGAAAGAATCAGGTGAAAGGACATTAAATTACAGTGTTACATGGAAAATTAAATGTTGGGCCTTGATTAAATGTGTCAAACGGATTTAATAGAGACTGGGGAGGTAAGAACCAAAAGTGGTAGAAAAATGAATTTCTTGTATTTTTTTAAATTATTGTTTTTTAAAAATCCAAATTAGTTGGAATGAATTGGATTATGCTCATAATCTATGGATTGTTAAAGTAGATTATGGGTTGGATCCACATTACTCTGGATCTACTGTGCTGATAAGTGGACTTCCCCACCCCCTCCATCCCACACCAGGCCCTCCAGTCCTTGAAAATGCTGCACAGATTTTCAAGAGACCCTGCTGGATGAGGTGAGCTCTCATGCAAGGAGGGGGATCCCCCAAAATTGAGTGGAGGGACCTTATGCGATCAGAGCGCTTCCTCAGATGGAAGGCATGTCCTGGATCCAACCCATTATGAGAATATGATTTCCAGATAGGGGTGAAAATTAATTAGTTCATAGTTAATTAATTTGATATGTTGTATGCTAATGTGTCAGAGTAAAGTAAGGTAATGTATTGTTATGTTTATGTGTCTCATTATTTCAGCCATGGTAGTAGGACACTATATTAAGTTGCCCTGAGACGTGGCAAGTGTGTCTGAAATGCCCACATCAGATTGAGGACTTGGTACATTATCTCCTGAAATGTCCCCTGTTTAGTAACAACAGAGTTATGTTTATTAGGGTTTACTAGGAGCTCATGAATTTGCTTCAGATGTAGAACAGTCTCTTTCTACAAGCACAATCTTATGCATGCTTAGACAGAAAAAGTCCTGCAACTCCCAGTGTTCCCCAGCCAGCTATGCCTGGGGAATGCTGCAAGTTGTAGGACTTTTTTCTGTCTAAGGGAGCAATCCTATGGCCCTAGACATTGGGGATCCCTCCCTTCCAAGGTCAGAGACAGTGCTCTGACCTCAGAAGGGGGAGCTGGAGATTCCCTCCACCACCACCCTCACAGGAAAATTGACCTTGGAGAGGGGAGAAAAGGGTGCATGCCAGTGGGTGGGAAGAGGAGGAGACCGGAGAGGCCAGGATATGAGTTTCTGAGCCTCTTCCAGCCTCCTTCCCTCCGTCACTAGACAGGCAAAAAAAAAAGTCTGTCGAGCAAAAAAGCCAGTGATTAGAGGATGGGGAGGCAAAGATCATCTCCACCTCTCCTCCTACCCTGCCAGCTTCAGCCTGGCAGGACACTGGATACACAGAAGCCGCCGAGTTCAGAGGCTTCCATCTCGCAAGGGCACAACTCATAAGATTGCTCCCTAAACATACATAGGATTGTGCCCTGCTGTCACATCTGGATGCATCAACTAGGAATGTACAGATTGTGTAAAATCCATTCCGTCTGTGTTTCAGGGATTGTCAGGGACCTTTTGTTCTGTCATCCGTCCATTGCTGGAATCAGATTTTTTGTGTTTGTTTCTGAATTTGCACAAATGTGGGATTGTGCAATGGTGTGATTTCGCATTGCAAAAATGCGCAAATTCATCCCAAATGTACATTTTCATGCTTTAGCCTATGGGGAAAATGTGCATTTTTGGCTGTGTTTTAAAATGCGGCTAATTTTTCTACAGCGAAATTTGTGCAAAATTCAGGAAAGTTAGAAAAATGGTCCACAAGTCAGCAGAATCTGCCCTACAGGGGAAAGGCCAGTCCACTGTAGAATCCGCCACTCAGATTCATGAAAATCTGTTCATTTGGTTCCATTGCGGATTTCTCCAACATCCCCAGTGTCAACTACCTATAGGGTATCAATGGTTGCACTAACAGAAAAGAAAATTAGAGCAATTGGGGGGGTATGCTGGAGAAACCTGGGGTCTAGGCTCCATACTGTACTGGATAGATATATTCTTCTTTTTATTTTTTTATTCCTCAGCAATATGTATTTCTTCACATGATATTTCTTTTCTCATGGTCTTTGGCTCATACAATAAATGGGTGGTGGTGATGATGATAATATTTGTTATTTTTGTACTTTTAAAAAAGTGGTAAGAAAGAACATTGTCTGAACATTGTCAGTCAGAGTAGACAGTCCATCTACCAGCCAGATGGGTGGCTAATAAATCTAATAAATTAAATTAAATAAATACTAGGTGGGCAGGTAGGCTAACCTGGTATGAGGCAGCTTCCTAAGTTAAGAGCAGGAATGGATGATAATTTTGTTTCGGTTCATTTTTACTAAGAATTTTTCAAAATTTAAATTTCTTCATATTCGAGAGGGAAAGAACTTGAGTTTGACAGATTCCTCTATCCAGGCCCAGGGCTTTGAGTGCTTCCCTCTTAAATGTCTGTGTTTGAACTTCTGTAAATTCAACAGTGTTTGCTGCCACCTCTTTTTTCTGGCAGGCTCCTCCTCTATAACAGCTCCATGGCAGGCAGATACATCATGGTCCTTTCTGTGCTAGAAATAGCTCTGCTTGTTGAATTTGGCTGGTGGAGATGGGTGAGAATTTTGTTTCATTTCATTTTTGACCAGAATGTGCCAACATTTTCAAGCATCTTCATATTTGGGATGAAGGGCACTTGAGATTTTAAACATTCGAATGCAGGAGAAAGTGAACTTGTCAGATTTGACCATCCCTAGCTGACAGGTGCTGTGATAGATTCTTATGAGTGCCTGTTCTACTCACGTAAGGGGGCGGGGTAACGTTCCTCTCCTTCTCACTACCTCTGACAAAGATTGCCATGTTAAAGCCTTGAATTTTAAGGAGAGTTGTGTTGTTGCTCCGCTTTGACTAAGAAGAAAGGGGGGAAAGACATAGAAATGGAAAAGGATCTTGCTGCTTGCCTGCTAATTTCCTGAGTGGAAAAAAAAGAGCCAAGCTCTGAGATATGAGACTGAAAACTAAAAAGCGTCATGAAGTGTTATGACTGAGGAGGCCAGCGCCACCAGGCCTTTGAAAAATTCCCAGCTCTTTTCTACTTTTTGACAGCTTCAGATCTCACTGGGCAAGGCAGGCCTGTTGCTGCAGCAGACACCAGGTGGTAAAGAAGAAAATAATAATATCTGCCTGCCTGTCGCTGCATCGTCCCAGTTCAAATATGGCATGCCTCACATTGACACCCTGGATTGCTGACCTGCTTTTGGATACATAGCCATAATTACATCCTCTCATTCCTCCCCTTCCCCACACCTTCTTGGATCCAGCCACATCATATCCCCACAGTCCTGATTCCACAACTCTCATCTCTGATCTGCTTCTGATGTCTTCTTTGGGGAAGCAGCAGCAGCAAGATCCTATAGAGAACCCATTGTCACACATTGGGTTGTATGCGATGGTGTCATGTTGCTGGTGCAAAGCTTCAATCACTTGCAGACACTCTGTGTTTATCATTGTGCAAGTGTCAAATCCAGTACTTTAATTTTGCTTGCACAAAATGTTGCACAAGGCATTGCGCAAACTGTTCCACAGATCATCACACAAGGTATTGCACAACTTCTTCTGCAAGCTGTTCTATAACGCTTTGCGCAAGCTGTTCCATAAGGCTTTGCACAAGCTGTTCCACAGTTCGTTGCACAAGACATTGCACAAGTTCTGCACATTGTTGCATGACACACTGTGAAACTCATTACGACTTCATTAGACTAGTGTGGCTTCCACTTCCTGGGCTAATGTCATGCTAGCAAGAAAATTACAAGAGTTGGCCTTGTTCTGCTCGTGGTTGCACAACCACAAGCAGAACTAGCACAATTACCTCAAGTAACACCTAGTCTAATGATGTCAGAATGAGTTTTGCAGTGCCTCTTGTGCAATGATTTCCAGGGCTTCTGGCAGTATTCTTTCCTAGCCCACCTGGAGATGCTGGAGATTGAACCAGGGATGATCTGTATGCAAAACAGGTGTTCTACCACTGAGCTACAGCCCCTCCTCTATGGCTAGGATGATGGGAGTTGTAGTGCAACCTGTCTGCAGGGTGCCAGGTTGGGAAAGGCTGCACTGAATCATCCAAAGTATGAAGATTTAGTAAAATGGCTTCCATCCTGCTGACCACCTGCACTTCACCCTTAAGCCAGGTGGGATTGTGTCTGTTCTTTGAAAGACAGGTCCAGTTATTGTACTTTGCACCTGCAGGTATGCATAGGCTCGATGTGTTCCAATTTGCATTTTATCCCCTCCCTTCCCGCTCTCCAGTCAGAGGTATTGCTGTTTGCCAGAATCACAATTCTCTGTTCTGGAGTTTCCAAAGAAATATGGCTTTGATGTATTGTTTCTTCCAGACAGCTATTTAAAAGGAATCTAAATAAATGGCTTGGCCCAGCAATTCAGGTAACATGATTCACAAATCATATTTTTTGAGGAGGGAAAAGTAATTTAAAGATTTTTGACACTGCCGCAACAGCTGGGCAACCAAGCTAGGGTGCCTTGTTCTTGGCTTTTATTTACTAATTTCTTCTGAAGAGCTGGTCTTTTTTTAAAAGGTCCTCAGCTATGGTCCTAATCAGCTGAGAGATTCCCACCAGCTACCCAGTATGCCAGCTGGCTCATGTAATCCCAGGCTTTTCTTGGCAAGTGGTCAAACACAACACACATTTTAAACAGCTAGATTAACCTAGGGATTCTTATTTGAACTTTTCATCTGTTTTGTCAGAGATAGACCGTGGCCATTTAATTGTGCTTTAATTGAAATATAAATATATATATATATATATTCAATACCTCATTAAATGGGGTTTCAGCTGATCTGTGGCACAGAACTTCAGCTTGTGGGAAAACATGACATTAAGTGAACAACCTCATTAATTTTAACTACCCCTTCTATGCATTTATGCTTTAGGGTTATAACTTCATGTAGGAAACTGAAAACAATGAAGCTGGGTGCTTTGGTAATTGGCTGGCCTTGGGAGGGGCTGGGGGTGGAGGGACTTCTGGCTTTATCTGCAATAATAGAGAAGACTTCAAGCAGGCAGGAATGTGAGTAGCTTTATCTTCGACATTAACACAGAGGTTACAGTTACGTTCTGTCTGAGAGGACAATCAAAACGGCAGTAGCCTTCCTTAAAATTACATAGTCTCTCCATCATGATACAGTTTGCAGTGTTTCAGATGAGGGCCACATGTTTCTCCCAAGGAAAATGGAGCCTTCGTTAACTGTAGTAAACAGATGTTGGAACTTGGAACAATTTACTGGGCATACAGGCTGCAATCCTGCACACGCATAAAAAACAAAACAAAAAACGAATAGAATCAACAGGATTTAAGCATCCTTGCCGTTGACATAGGCAGGGCCAGCCTTAGTGTTGGGCAGAGTGAGGTGGCCCCCTCAGGCAGCACATGCTGGGGGACAGGGAAAAGTAGTGAGATGTTGGAGGACAGAACTGTGTATGCCATGCAGTCTCCATTGCATCCCCTAAGCTAGCCGCCTTCAGGTGCAGTAGAGCAGCCTTCCCCAACCTGGCACTGGCCAGATGTGTTGGGCAGCATCTCCCTTCATGCCCAGCTGGGTTCTACACATACAAGAACAGATAGGGTTCCTCCCACACTTTCTACTGTTAAATGTCACATCAATTACACTATGATCAGTTATTTCATGCTAAATTGACTCTATGGGGCAATCCAGATCTAAAAATTGTTAAGAAAATGTTTTTATGGCAGACATGGACAGATAGCTGAATTTTTATTTTGGATCAGCTGGTGGGTGTTGATGATGAGTTCTTGTCATTTCCTATCCTGCGTGCCAAATATGACTTGCCAGTTATGGCTGAATGGCCTCCTTGGAAATTAACAAATGGCCTAGATGGATTCTCTGCACCCTTTTGATTGATATTACAACATTAGAAGGATAAATGCTCACCTCTCATAATGTGATAGAGGACCTTGCAACACTTTCAGTATTTGAATGGGTGGTGTATAGATGCAACCTTCAAATGGATACTTATTTGGATATCTAGCCCACTTTTGTTGAAGCTTTTGTATAATTTCTTGAAAGTTGTATTTTCATATATATGCATTTCATGTGTATTCATTGCTATAGATATATACAAATCTATGTATGTATATTTAAAAAAAAATAGGAAAAAAAACATACCTGGAGGACACCAGTTTGGGAAAGTCTGCAGTAGAGGATGCTGACCCACTGCCAGCGTATAAGTAAGATTCAACTTCCTGTTCAGTTGACTTCTGTGCATGAAATTGAGGAGGGGTGGATCTAATCCTTCATCTCTGGCAGTAAAGTATTTTGGGAGGCCCTGGTTGGACACAGGGGGTTGGATCCAGATTGAATCATATTTAGAGGAGACCCATTGAAATCAATGGGCCTTAGGTTAGTCAAGACCCATTGTCTTGACTAACCTAAGTCCCATTGATTTCAGTGGGTCTGTTCTAAGTATAACAAAATCTGGATCAAATCCAGGGGTGCTATTTTGAATTCCAGGGTGGAGAGCAAAGTATGGACAAGATTCTCACAGAGGTTTAAAGGCGTGCTCTTGGATGTAGGCAAGATTAAATACGGGGTGGGGAGCAGTGGAATTTGAGGAATTCCTTATGGTTAATTCTTTTTATACCTCCTAATAAATATAGCAATATTATACACATTGCTGAAACAGTTGCCCTCGTTTTTAATCAATGGGATTGTGCCCTTAGTATGGAAGCCTAATCGTGCAGAATCAGGGAATGGGTCAAAAATATTAGTGCTCCTTCAGAATAATCACATGTAGTCTGAAACATGTGTCGGGTGGAGTGAACGGAAGGAAGTCAACTGTTAAGATCTGTCAGCTAACAGTGGAAAGAAATCTCACAACAAAATGAGTTAGAAATCTTTATATCTCATGCCAACTTATCAGGTCACCAGGTTATCAAGGATTTTTTCACTGGGAAATACATAATTTCAATTTCTGAGGACGCAATCCTATGGGGATATGCGGCTGTCTCCGAACTCAGAGTCGACCGCCTATCCAATGCAGGGCAGGAGAAACACAGAGCGGATCGTCTCCTCTGTGCTTCTCCTGCCCTGCATTCATGGTTAGACAGCTCATTTTGGCTGTCTAGCCACAGGAAGTCAGAGGGGGGAAGCAGCAGCCAGACGACACATAGGAAGTGTCGTACTAGCATTTCTACCCTCCCCATCCTGGCCCATCCCCGGGAACACCTCTTTTACATCGGTCCACACTGCTCTTCCGAGGGCGTAGCGCACGGCTGTTCCATAATCCATGCTGCCTACAGGGCAGTGCAGGAGGGGAAGGTTGGTTCTCAGGGAACCGACCTCGGAGCAAGGGCTCCGAGGTCAGTTCCCAGAAACCGACGTATCCTATGGCCGTCTAGCTGCTAACTAGGCTAGGATTGCTCCCTTAGCCACCGTCTGGAATGATAGCCACACATAGGTTTTTCCTCTGGGCTCAATTTTAGATGAGAAAGAGTGAAAAGAAAGCAGACTGTTTGTTTTTTTTTACACAGATGAGAGGAATGACAAAATAAATTATTTTACTGACTCTTTCAGAATTAGGCCTCTGTTCCTGGACATGCAGTATGATTTTGGTCCAGGGTAGATTTTCAGGGTAGATTTTCTCCTGCCAACCTAGCAGTTCAAAAGCAAGAAATTGCAAGTAGATAAATAGGTACCGCTTCGGCGGGAAAGGTAACAGCGTTCCATGCACCTTAGTGTTCAGTCATGCCGGCCACATGACCATGGAAGCGTCTTCGGACAGCGCTGGCTCTTTGGCTTAGAAATGGAGATGAGCACCACACCCTAGAGTCGGACACGACTGGTTGGGGACACCTTTACCTTTTTTTTTTAGATTTTTTATACATCAACGGCAGCTGGGCCTTCTTTGTTAGTATTATTTGACTGTTATGGAATTAATATTGAAATCTTTAATGTTAAATGGTTTTGCTGTATAAACTCTGTGAAAGAGACAAACCCCGAGTAGGACTATAGCTTCTCTATCATAATATATGGTTGAGTTACCTCACAAAATCCAGTGTTTTACCTTCAGGGTGCTTCAGTTTGGTTTACATCTGTTTCTGTATCAGCCACGATGCTCAGACCTCCTCTCTCCTTCTTGTATGACTTTTTTTTTTTAATGTGGCAGAGAATAATGTTCCATGTACAGTTCAGAGCCTGACTGCTCTTTTCTCCAGGCTCATGCAGATGTCAGAATATCCCTAAGGGAGGGCCGATTCTAAGGAATGAATTTGATATTCTTTCAGATTAAGTCATTTGTATGTCCATTTAATAGTAAAAATGTGCTTGTAAAAATAATTTAATAAAAATGAAATTGAGACATGGCAATATTGCCATGCCTCACAGAAAACTCCCACAGGATTCAGTGAAAGTTTGCATATGGAAAGATGGCTGTATTTCTTCTCAAGGCATAATTCCTCAGCATACGGTTGCACTGATTTCAAAGAGAGGCAATGGTCTGAGTCTTCTGAGACTGTGGCCCTAGCAGGCATACTTGGAAGAAGATTTAAATGAAATCAATGGGATTTACTTCCAAGTAAATATGTCTAGAATTGGTTGTTGTGCATGAAATCATAACTCCATTGAGCACAACAGCACCGTTTACTTGAGAATTTCTCACATATCCTATCTTGAAAATGAAATTATCCAATCCATTTTTTCACAATGAAATGTTACCTCTTGGGAACATTCCTTCAAATAACAGTGAAGCAAGAAAAACCTACCAGCTAAGGCTGGCCCAAGACAGTTTGCTGACCAAGACAAGTAACAAGATGGCATCCCCTCCCATTCCATGTACAAAAGCTGTCTGGACTGGCAGTTGAATCTTCCTTCAGTACTGGCAATGGGACAGCATCCTCCACTGCAGTAGAAGGCCGCAAGGCGCAAGCTAGTTTAAGGGGCACAGGACCCACAGTTCTCTCCTCCAACACCTTGCTGCTACCTACCAGCATCTGCCACCTGAGGCAATTGCCTCATTCTGCCTAATTGTAGGGCCAGCCCAGCCCTGCTATCAGCAACAGCTTCAGTTGGCGTGGGGCAGGAACACCTTTTCCATCTTGAAAAGAATTTCTCCACTTGGGGTAAAGCAAATGTTTGGAAAAGTGGAGGACCCAACATAGGCACATACCAGGGATGTACGAAAGTCACTTACCTTTCCGCGGATTATGTTGATGGTGGGGGGGAGGCATTCCGTCCCTCCCCCTGGAATCCTCCACGGCCGGCTGTGCTCCGCGGCAGCTCCGCGGAGCAGCCGGCCAGGCCCATCCCAGGCCAGAGCCGTCCGCAGCCGGATTTCCGGCCACGGAGGGCTCGGGGGGGGGACCGCTGTAGCCACCACCATTTGCGTTCCTTATTTTTGGCCGTCTTAATCTATGTAAATATTTATATAGACTATGACGGCGAAAATAAAGGGGAACACAAATAGCGTAGCGGGCGCTATTTGCGTCCCTTTTTGATTTACCGTTTAGCCTACGTAAATCTTTACGTAGGCTAAAACGGCGAATCAAGAAGGGACGTAAATAGTGCCCGCTACGCTATTTGTGTTCCCCTTTATTTTCGCCGTCATAGTCTACGTAAATATTTACATAGATTAAGACGGCCAAAAATAAGGAACGCAAATGGCGGCGGTCATAGCCGCCACCATTTGCGTACACGGTTTGTTTGTTTTTTTACCCAGCCATGATAGGCTACATAAATCTTTACTTAGCCTATCACGTCTTGTTAAAAAAAAAAAAAAAAACCACAAGACTGCAAATGGCGGCAGCGGCAGCCGGTCGGAAGACCAGCCGCCGCAGCTGTCGCCACCCGGAACATCCGCCCCAGGTAAGTCTCGTCCCGGGGGGGATCCCCGGGGGGGCAGGGGGGCAGGCCATTCTGCCACGGTGTTCGGGGGGCTGAATGCACTGGCATTCGGCCTCACCAAGATCCGTGGCGGAATTCTCTGACATCCCTAGCACATACACAAATAAAAACAAATTTTAAAGGTTAAGTGGAGGATATTTTCACTGGCCAGGTGTTTGTTCTTTTAAATGAATCACCATATGGTGAAACCAGGGTAACCTCAGTTTTCAGGGGCTGCATTTCCTACGGTTTTCTTTCAGTTTCAGTATGTGATGGCACATGGTGTAGGGATGAGTAACCACAGAAGAATACAACACTGCTCAGATAAAGTCCCACTAAGGGAAATCCCTTACAAATTTCACATGTCTGGGTATTTCATATCTCATGTTACAGCTTCAATCTCAAAGCATAATGCTACATTATTATATTTCTACACAGGTCTACTTTGCACTAATAAGAACATAAGAAGAGCACTGCTGGATCAGACCAAGGGTCCAGCTAGTTCAGCATTCTATTCACACAGTGGCCAGCCAGCTGTCAATCAGGAACCCACAAGCAGGGCATGAGTGGAACAGCACCCTCCCACCCATGTTCCCGAGCACCAGGTGTACATAGGCTCACTGCCTCTGGTACTGGAGGTGGCACATAGCCATCAAGACTAGTAGCCATTGATAGCCTTTTCCTCCAGGAATTTGTCCAAAACCCCTTTAAAAAGGTAAAGGTGTCCCCAACCAGTCGTGTCCGACTCTAGGGTGCGGTGCTCATCCCCGTTTCTAAGCCGAAGAGCCAGCGCTGTCCGAAGACGCTTCCGTGGTCATGTGGCCGGCATGACTGAACACCGAGGTGCACGGAACGCTGTTACCTTTCCCGCCGAAGCGGTACCTATTTATCTACTTGCAATTTCTTGCTTTCGAACTGCTAGGTTGGCAGGAGCTGGGACTGAAGACGGGAGCTCACTCCATCACGCAGCACTCGGGTCTCGAACTGCTGACCTGCCGACCTTCCAGTCTGCAGTTCAGCGTCTTAACCACTAAGCCACTGCGGCCCTGAACTAAAACCCCTTTAAAGCCATCCAAATTGGTGGCCATCACTACATCCTGTGGTAACAAATTCCATAGTTTAACTACATGGTATGTGAAGAAGGACTTCCTTTTACCTGTCCTGAATCTCCCACCAATCAGCTTCATAGGATGACCCCAGGTTCCAGTATTTTTGAGAAAGGGAGAAAAATGTCTCCCTATCCACATTCTCTGCACCATGCATAATTTTGTACACCTCTATCATGTCTCCCCTTATCCTCCTTTTTTCCAAGCTAAACAATCTCAGCTGTTGTAACCTTCTCTCAGAGGGGAGATGCTCCACCCCTTTGATCATTTCAGCTGCCCTTTTCTGCACTTTTTCCAGCTCTACAGTATCTTTTTTTAGGTGTGGTGACCAGAAATGTACACAGTATTCCAAGTGTGGTCACACCTTAGTTTTGTATCGGGGCAGTATGATATTTGTTTGCCAAGTTACTGTGCAACTTCCTTGCTAGGTTTTAGATGTCCACAACTCTTGACCTTGCATATCCCCCCCCCCCGCCGCAAATTGTCTTGACCTAGAAGAACACAGAAAAGTACCGTTGATAGAATGGACAGACAGACATAACTCTCCCTATCCAAATTTTGAGGTCTAAAAGTCAAACTCCATATCCAGTTTTTTTTTCCCCCCCAACCCCATACATATGGATTTTTGGATGACCAAACCCCATAATTCACAATTGCAAACTCAAATCTGAAATGAGAAATCATGAACCCATCTGCTAGGAAATAGAATACCTGTTCAGACATCCTGTTCATGTGTGTTTTACATGTGTTCATTCCCTGACTTGTTATCAACCGTGACACTGCTCTGTTTTACTGTTGTAATTTTTTTTACTCTTGTAACATTTTATGCATTTATTGTTTTATATTGTTGTGACATTGACTTTTATATTGTATTATATGTATCTTTTATGTAAACCGCTTAGAGATCCTAGGATATCAAGAGGTATAGAAGTAGCTTAAATAAAATAAATAAAAATAATTTGTAAGACCTTTCCGTTAAATATGCACAGTGTGTATTTAAAGACTTACTAAGGGTGCAATCCTATGCATGTTTACACAAAGAAAGTGCCTACATTCCAAGTGTGCCCCAGCCAGCCCAGAAGTTGTAGGAAGTTGTTAGTTTGTTTGTTTTCTGTCTAAACATGCATAGGAGTACACCCATACAGTGTTATGAGGTGATCCAAGGACTGTCTTTCAAAACCTTTTCCCAGATGTTTTTTCTTTCTTTCAAGTAATAGCCACTTCAAGTGGCAACCATCTAGTTTTTTATCATACAATGTCCCTGGAGGGACACCATGTTAACACATCCTGTTGTTCCCAGGTGATATTACCTGCACAAAAGACCCCACCCCAATGGGAAAAGTTTTTTAAAGCAACCCTCAGACCAACTTGTAACACTGTACATTTGTAGAGGACACTTGCCACAATTTAAAGAATTGCAACCCCCAACGGATAACTACATTCCAATCTACACCTTGATCTGGATTCGGTCAGTTGTTTCTGGAATATGAACAAATTGCTTGACCATCCCTGCCATCTTCCGTCGTTTACATTTGAGATTCTTGTTGTTAATGCAGCACGTTTGGCAAAGTATGAATTCTTATGTGAAATATTGTTTCACTATGAAAATGTTAGGACTATATTTATCCAATGCTTATGGCACATACATGTAAAATGAAACAGGGGGCTTTATTAAGAATTGGGTCAGTACTTTAAAGAGGTAGATCTATTTAAACCAGCTCATTCCAAAAACTATTGAAAGTCAATGGGAATACACACTAGCGAGAGTTTTCAAAAGTACCATCTCACTTATCCTACCAGTTTCCAAATATCCAGAAAATGTGAGGCTGGATAAACTATTGGTATAGAAGGCATCATGACTGAATCAATAGCTCTTAAATATTTGATTGTGATATTTCTCCAGTTACTTATTTGTTGTTATTGTTGCTGCTGCTGAAACAACAACAAAAAACCTCTGGCAGCCTAATCCAGAACATTTTTTTACACAACTTGGATCTCCAGTGTACACAAGGAGCTATTTTCCTTCTGCATTCCTTTAGACATACGGATATGCTGCTTCTGTTGAAATAAAAAGGAAAATGTTAGACGTAGCTGCTGTCGGAGGAGGACAACTACAGTGGTCCTGGGTTCTCTTTTACAGAGAGCAATCCTCTATTGGAAGGGCTGCCAGAGGACTAGCCACTATTTGAAGGAATCCTCTGATTGCTGGGAGAATTATCAACAACCTCAGATAATGTCCAATTCTGGACCTTATGCTGTCCAATTCTGGTTCAAAGATAAAGAACCATAAGAGCTGTTGTCCATCAAGAGTTAGCAAGCTGAACAGGCAGGCACACAGATTACCTGGTCAGCATCTTTCCATACTGTGGTGAGATGCACTGTATTTCTATTTAAATTATAATAATTATTTATATATATCTATACATATAAATTAGCATCTGCAAATGTTATGCAAATCTCTTGTCTTCTTTTGTCCTCCTTTTTGGTGATACATTTCCTCTTTTGGAGGTGATTCATAAGCGGCTGCCCTATGGAGAGCACAAGGCAAGGCAAAAGGAAACGCAAAAGTGAACACAGTCTATTGCAGGGAAGGAACGCAGCAGTAGAATTCCCTCTCACCAAACCAGTGAGGACGTCTGACCTGGAAACTTTCAGTATTGCCTGTAAATGTTGAGAGGTCTTTCTTGGGCAAGTTGCCTGAACTGGGCCCCACCAATTGGTGAGCCCCCCTGTTTGTCATTGTCATCACTGGCCATTACTTGCCCTCCCCCCCCCAGGCCCAGTCGACATCACTGCTCAGTAGGAGAAAGCCAAGCAAATGGAAGCTGCTGCTCCTTCTCTATTGCTCTTGTCACTGCTCCCATGGCTGGAGATAGTGTGGCCACCTGCACATCTCCAAAAACGAGGATGTGCATCACCACAAAAGAGGACAAAGAGGATATCAATCTGCATAAAAATGTGCACATGCTAACTGATATGTATAGATGCACATTTAGAAAGAATTACTATAGCTTAAAAAGCAGTACAACATATCTCACCATAATGGGAAAAACTGTGACCAGATGATCTATGTGCCAGCTTGCTCAGTTTGCTATCGAGCTTGAAGACTCCTCCTCCTCTGGCTTCTTATAGTGCTTTATCTTTAAACAAGACTTGGACAACTCACCTTTTCAAAGAGAGGACACCTCAAAATAGAGGACTGTCCTCTGTAAAATAGGACACATGGCCACCCAAGTTAGAGAGGGCAGGTAGCAATGGAGCACATAGGTGGAGTGACCAGGTAGCAAGAGGAGGAGCACTGGGCTCTGAGTGTCAGCAACGGGCCCCTCGCTGGTGTGTGGGCATCCAAAGGTACCTGATGTCACCAACCTCTGATGCCAGCCCTGGACATTGTTATATAGGCCATGGACTGTGACTTGAATGACTCTGCTCTCATTCCTTAAGAGGCTTCCTTGCACCACTGGCTACTCTTCTTTGGCCAGAGCTGGGGTAGTGGTTCCACACCTAGTGTCCCTTCAGTCCCCATGTCCAGGTGTTTGGGATCCGGGTGAGACCAAGCCTACAAGCAGAAGAATGATGTGGGTATTCTGAATCAGGGTGTTAGTCTTCTCATATGTACGTCAGCAACATTCGGTGGCTGTTAAGAGCACACTAATATTTATTAAGTTTGAGGCATGGAGGGATTTCTGCAATTCTTTTGAAATTTAAAGGATGCTTTGACTGTTGATGAGACACGAAGGGATAGGAAAATGCTGGAAGCAAGAATCCTTTGATGTCCCTCCAATAAATGCGGCACAGACTGGCTTAATGAAAGCAGCTCACATAGTTGCATAGCTCCTCATTAAGTTGAAGGAGACCAGGCCACCCTCTAGCGGGAGACAACTGCATTTCACCCTTCCACATTTTGTCCATTTTAAACTATGAATTGTGCATATCTGCCTCTTTCTGCTTTGGGAAATCTTTCAGTTGAAAGATAACATCAGATTTATACATATGTGAGGATTCTTAGACCCTTCCGAGTCAAAAGGTTTACTTGGGCCTCTTCTGTTTGTCTCTTTGTTTGTTTTCCACTAAGATATAATATCTACATGGGTTAGTAAGATGGTGTGAAGCAGCCTTCCTCAACTTGGTGCCCTCCAGATGCGTTTGACTACAGTTCCCATCATCCCCAGCCAGCATGGCAAATGGCAGCTGATTTTGGATGGCATGAAAGGGCAGAAAATAGTTCTTTAACAGTGCAGTCTTATACATGTCTACTCAGAAGTAAGTCCCACTAAGTTCAATGGGTCTTACTCCCAGGTATGTGGGTAAAGGACAGCAGCCGAAATTATTTAAGCTGAGTGGTGGGAGATTCAAGAGATATAAAAGGAAATACTTCTGGGCACAGTGCATAGTTTGAGTGCCATTTTTCTTGGTAGAAGGGTGGGGTCCAAATCAAATAAACAAAAGTCAAACTCTGGAATTCTCTGCAGCAAGATGTAGTGATGGTCACCAACTTGGATGACTTTAAAAGGGGATTAGGCTAATTCATGGAGGACAAGGCGATATCCATGGATACTAGTCATGATGGCTATTAACTCCAGTATCACACTCACAGGTAGCATATCTCTCCAATCTCCATACCAGTAGCTGGGGAACATGAGTAGGAGGGTGCTACTGCCCTCATGTCTTGCTTGTGGGCTTCCCATTGGGGCCTCTCTGGTTGGCCACTGTGTGAACAGAATGCTGGACTAGATAGGTCTTGGCCTGATCCAGCATGGCTCTTCTTATGTTAATGTATTATTGTTTTATTGTTACCGCCAGGCAGTGGTGATGATTGTTGTTTTTTAATGCCTCAGCCCTCAGGTACCAAAATTACTTGGCAGGACTAGGCTACTGTGCAGCTTGATTTTGGGGGTGGGGGTCATTTGCTGCTCTACCTCAGGCAGCAAAATGTCTTGGAGCAGCTCTGAGTGCATGCAGGGGGTATTTTTGAATGCTTCCTTTCATCCAAAGAACAAAACCTCACAGAAAATAGAAAACTTGCACAGCAAGTAGAACCTGTTGGTTGATATGCGCAAGGGGGGGAGGGGGGAGAGAGAGAGAGAGATGGGCAAGCAGCCAACTTTACGACCTTATCATACCACTGCCTCACTCTTCTTCTTGTGTAACTCTTAACATTAGGCTGCAATACAAGGCACATTTCCCTGGAGTAAGTGCCAGTGAAAATCACAGAGCTTTCTCCCAAGAAAACACTTGTAAGACCTACTCTGTTAGTTACAGAGAACTTGTGGATTGTGCCAGTTCTTGACAAAGAACTGAAAATATAGCCACCAACTGTATAACAGCAGGAATGCTGAAATTGAATATCTGGAAAAAATATCTGACAGTGTGGTATAATTCACATCACGGGGAAAAAATGGCAAGGCAAAGAGTTCATGAAAATCCAGTTCCTTGGGACACTTAAAAATATGAATAATGTACAATTATAGCAGGACCACTCCTGCCTTTACTGGAAAATTGAATTGACCTTGTGACCAACAAGGGAGCTTTGCCATTTCTGTTAGTGGAGTCCAGATGTCCAAACTTTACAGTTACAAATTTACAGTACAGTAGTATAATGGGATAACAAACATATTAGCTGCACAGCAGGTCCTCAGCCAGGTACTCCCCGCCCTTTTAGCATGAAGAACAGCATTAGAAAACGGCTTGAGAGTTAAAGAAAAGAGGCTGGTGGTTCCAATGTCACCGGGGCGATGAATCCACTCCGGGTTTCAGTCAGCTCTGAAGGAGCTCTCCAAAGATAGGGCAGAGTTCTGACTGGTTCCGAATGAAATGTGAGCCACCTAGAGAGCTTCAGCTTTGGGGCAGTATAACAATGTAGTCAATCAATAAATAAACATGAATGAATGAATGAATGAATGAATGAATGAGAGCAGGGCTGATTGCTCAGGGTTGCCGATCATGTGTTCAGCCAAACGTGGTTCCTGCCTCTCTTCAGACCTTTCCTGTCAAGACAGGAAGTTCAGGGGTGGAGGCAGTGGAGGCTGGTGGCTCCGATTTTGATGGGGCTATGAATCCACTCTGGGTTTCAGCCAGAACTCTAGAGGATCTATCCAAAGTGCTGAGCCCATTTTGGGGATAATGTCCAGCAGCTTAGATAGCTCCTTTAGAGTTCTGGCTGCTTCTGACTGAAACTCAGAATGGATTCACAGCCCCACTGAATCGGAGCCACCAGCCTCCACTGGATGGAGAGGCAGGGCCAGAATTCATCTCCCCATCTCCCCTCCATGCTTAGGATTTCTGAATGCCTGAACAGGGCTTATGCATATCGAGAAATGCAGTGTCTCAAGCCTGAAATGCAGGTGCAGTGCTATCCTTCTCAGCATCCAAGCCCTTCATTTCCTAGGCATATCCTATATACTAATAGCAAACTCATTCTCCAAATGCTGCTTTTCATATAGCCAAAATGGCACACCCACACATAAGTGGGAGACATCACCAGGCCCCAAAGTTTGCAGAATTACCAAAAACAAAATCCTTAGAAATAAATGCTAAGGGGGAGGAATCCCCCAGACACCTCGGTCAGGTGTAAGCATGATCACTGGGCATCAAGTGGAGGACAGGGGATGGAAAACCAAGGGGATGAAATGGAATATCCTGGAAAAGGGCATGGCTGGCTGGCTAGAATCCTTACCAAGAGCACTCAGCACTGCAACATTTAGTTGCAGCTAGGGATGTAAGGATTGTGTGAAATCTGCTCCATCTGTGTTTTGCGGATTGTCAGGAACCTTTCATTCCATCATCCATTCACAGATTTGATTTTTTCATTCTGTGTTATAATTCCTTAAGAGGGTTTGCAACAATTCACATAATTTACCTTAGTATGTAATATTTAGCATATTGTCCCCCATCTCAGTCAACTTTTCCCAGCATATACAGTATTTACAAGTCTCAGCAGAAACTTACATATTTTCTTATGAATAAATTTGCGTAAATTTCGGGGAAGGAAAGAAAAAGATACGAAAGTCCACAGATTCTGCGCGGCCTGAGGAGGCCAGCCCGTGGCAGATTCCACAGGTCAGATTCTTAGAACTCTGAGCTCATGTTAGTCCGTCTTGAATTTCTCCAGCATCCCTAGTAGCAGCCCCTGCTTGTAATTTAATATTGTTACAATTTACCTCTATATTTTAAAGAAAGTGCTAAATTCACCATCTTGGTAAGTGCCTGACATTAATTTTCTATCCTCTGTCTTCAGAAATTTCCTGTTTTATCATTGATGTGTATATGACCATGCTGATAACAATGTTTCTAATGGGATAGGACTGCGTATGTATTAACCTCTTGATGGGGAATGCATGGCCATAATCAGATTAAGCATGTGAAGCCTATGCACTGAAAGGCAATGGAGCAATTCACACGCTTCAGTTTAAGTACATATTCCAGATCTGATTGCAATGCTATATATATTATCAGAAGGGACAATAGAATGACATTCTAAAACCTGCTAAAACTGTACTATCTAAAACGCTCACATAGAGATTTCACTCATAGTCAGACGGATGTCCTAAACACGGTTCATAGGGTGGCCATTTATGCATTACTCCCCCCCCAAAAAAAAACCACAAAATGGAGAAAAGGGAATATAGATTTGCATAAAATTTACATATGCTAAGTTATATGTAGATATCCAAATTTTGAAATCATTATTATGATTTAAGTAGAAACAATACATCTCACCATGGTGGGGAAGACAGTGACCAGGTGACCTGTGTGCCTGCTCAGTCTGCTGCCCAGGTGCTAACTGCAGATGGGCAACTTCAAGGCCTCAGATGCTCTTCCTTCTCTATTAGGTGCAAAGGTCTCTTTCAACAGCCTCCAGCAAAACCACATGGACATACTTTCATAGTACATTCCCATGCACACAAGCACACACACACAATGCTGCATGGTAAACAACGTATGAAATTATGAGAAGTTTCAAAAGCCATTTGAGATATGGTACAGTGAGAGGAGATGGGACTAGTTTGGGTCAGTTTTCTAAAATCTGGGATACTTCTCTTACCCTGGTGCAACCATAACGAATAACTTCATCGATGTGATTAAAGTCTACAACAGACAGATGAAGTGAGCTGTTTCAGGAGCCAGTCTCCTCCCACAATCCAGCGAGACAACAAAACTAATAACCCCATTGAGAGTCCGCAATAATGATCACCGAGAGAAACAAGAGCTGACTGAAGTCACCAAGGAGACTGGAAGCTGCTGAGGTCGATTCAGATTTCAGGAAGGTGATGATGTTCTGAAATCTTGGAACCCAGTAAGGTCACCCATCTTTAGTGGTTGCAATATCACTGCTCCCTAAGGTTTTAAATTCCCCATTTGTCATCAGTAAGCCCTCCTCCACGTGCTCACAGCTTCCCTTAATGCAATCTAATTTGAATAATGAAACAAAATCTTAATAAACAGAATAACACTAAATATTCAGAACTCTTCAGGATTCGAGCTTGTTTAGCACAGGGGTGAAGAATTTGAACAGTTTTCTGCGAGCTCCCTCGGTCAAATCATGCTTTGGCAGGGATGGGTGAGACTCACATTCAGTTTGTTTTTGGATCAGAATTTATCAAAAATTGCAAATGTGTTCATAAACATGACAAAAAGAATTTGAGGTTAATAATAATAATAATAATAATAATAATAATGTGGGAGCAAGTAAAACTGACAGATGCAGATGCATCCAGCCAGGCAGAAGAGTCTGAGTGCTTAGCTATTACAAATCTGGGTCTGAATCCTTGTGCATCCAACCATTGAAATCAGTGGAGCTTCAGTTAGTCATAACTAATGCAGGCTACAATCCAATACCAACTTAGCTGGGAGCAAGCCGTATTGAACTCAATGGGACTTACTTCTGAGTAGGCAAGTATAGGATTGCACTGTTAGTCTAGATTCAGCCCTATGCTAATTATTCAGTAAATAATTATGAAGTGTTCTTATTGTTTTTATTGAGAATTACCAAATGGCAAACCTAATGAGTGAGGGCAAGAATCTGAACATATAGTGGGTGCTGAGCAAGTACAATAAAAGAAAGAAGGATAGGAACAAAGGGGGCGGCCTTATATTGACCTAGTCTGTCAGTAATGACAATTCCTGGGTTGCTTAACCCAGGAATTCTTGGGGCCAAGCAGCAGCGAGCAAACGCACTGCATCCATGCGCTCTTCGCTTCTGCTTTCAATCAGCAACCAAGGAACAATCACACATGGTTTGTTGTTGGGTTAACTCTGGGTTGTTTAACCTTTGAACAACCCAGAAATCTGGGTTCAGACATAAAGATAACAACCCAGGAATGGGTTGATTAAAAGTGGAAGTGACAAGCATGTAGGAGGCAGTGTGCTCGCTCACTGCTGCATGGCCACAACTATGGGTTAAACAACCAATAGTTGTGGCTGTGCAGCAGTTAAACTATCCATAGTTAACCATTACATGTGAACTGGATCGCTGAGTCAGACCTTTGATCCACCTAGCCCAGTGTTGTCAACACCAATTGGCAGAAGTTCTCCAGGGTTTCAGGCAGGTGTTTTTCCAGCCCTACCTGGAGATGCCAGGGATCAAACCTAGGACCTTCTGAATGCAAAGCAGGGACTCTACCACTGACCTATGGCTCCTCCCTGCTCAACATGAGAGAGGACTTTCAGCAGGAAGAAATAAAATAAAATCAACGACTTTTACGGCATTGGGCATAAAATTGAGGGCGTGTCTTCAATTTGATGTCAGTCACAGTGTTTATAATTTTGTAACCAAGACTCTCAGAGCCTTGCCTGATCATTAGCTTGCAGTTCAATAATTGGTCAGTCATTGAATATTTGCTACTCAGGATTTTCCATTGTGGTGTCACTGTCAGACATGTTCCTTTTTTCTTTTTTTTCTTTTTTTTGCACATCCAAAACATAATACAGTATTTTGGGGAAAATGTTATCTTGGAGGGAGGACTTAGGATGTGATTTCTTTCTCATCAAGAATACAAATCTACTCATCATCCCCATCACCTCTCATAAGAAATGTGAATATGGACAGGGGAGGAGGACCCATTTATAGCCATAAAAACAAAATAAAGCTCCCCCTAGAATGATTTACAGATTTATAAATAATCTATAAAGAGCTGCATAAAAAAATGTTTTCCTTGACTCTGCTGCTGAACTTTAAAAACATATCACTCCTTTTTCCAAACCACATTTTAGTCTTTTTCTCTTTCCAAGGTATTTGGAAAAACCCAAATGACATGTTGCTTCTGGATCTGAGATTGCTTTCGTAGGGATTTTGTTGTGCCTGACATTCAGTGTTCAGAAACTCAGACTTGCTGGGTCCAATCAAAATCAAAACGAAATGCTAATATGGTAATAAAAAATAGAATTTGAGAGCTTGGAGCAATGGCTGTTATTTGCAGAATGCAAGGAATGCTGGGGCTGGGGGTTCCCTAACCCCAATTCTGTACTTTAGAAAGGGTTCACCACACAGATGGTAGCAATATATACAATCCCACCCTGTGCAAAAGCAATAAAGCGGTGACATCAGTTCATTTAGCAAGGCATCGGCTGGTTTCAGATGCCCTCATATAGTTGCACACAGACACGAAATACAGGAAATTATACCTTGTTATCAATATCACATTCCACCAGCTTGAGGGTCCTTGGGCAGGAAGGGAGAACCAGTGATGGGAGGTCCACCACAGCCATCGGTTCTGGAAGCACTCCAAACTACAGAGACGTTGTTGCTGCATGCTAGGTCTGCCTCTTAAGGCAGAGACCTTCACTATTTTTCGAGCAGGAACCACTGAGCCCACTTGGGATCCTTTCCCAGGCTCTGGAGGTCCTCTCCTCCCCCCCCCATCAAGCAGTGACACTGAGACTTGAACTCAGATGGAAGCCTTTGGGGGCATGTCCTCCTCATCCCCCTTCACGTTGTCCAACCAAGGTATCATCAGTCAGTGGTGCTGAATCAGCCCTTCTTTAGTCTATGAAAGAAATTTGTGCAAATTAGGGGAGATTTGCACAAATCTCCCATTCGATTGCTGCTCACTTTGCACAAGTTTCCCATGAGTGCAAAGCAAGCAGCAATCACAAACACAAATAGGAATCAAGCACAAGACAAGTGGAGAGAGGACGTTCAGAGAATCTTGGTGATCTTTAACATCACACATTCGTACTAGCCTAAGCTACAGGCACCATTTTTCCCCTATTAACATTTTTATTATTTCATTTTCAGGTCACCCCAGGGACTGTGACCCATGACACAGTGGAAATGCCACCCAGCCCTCCCAGAGTTGCCCATCCCTGCTGTATGTATTGATTAAATCAGCCTGTTTCCATCAATAGAGTAGTTTACCTTTCCCAAAGGACTTCACTTTTTGCATCCTTCAAGCCTAAACATCTCTTACAAGTTCTGTAAGTCATACGTAAGATGGAGTTCCCATCACAAAGTTTTTTCCTGAAGACTTCCTATTGATTTACTGGGACATGCACAGGAGAACTCCCAGGTTGATTCAGCCCCTTATCAGATTCTTCTCATGAGTCATTTCTGTGATTGGATAGGCAAACATCCCAAGACCTATATGAGACCTGGTCTACACATGTGGCAGAAGTAGGGATGTATGAAAGTCACTTACCGTTTCGCGGAATCTTTCGCGAAGGGGGGGGAGGCGCTCCGTCCCTCCCCCCGGAATCCATAGCCACCGCCATTTGCGTACGCATTTTTTTTTTAACCCAGACATGATAGGCTACGTAAGTCTTTATGTAGCCTATCACATCTATGTAAAAAAAAACAAAAAACAGAAGCGACCAGACTGCAAATGGCAGCGGTGGCAGCTGGTTGGAAGACCAGCCACCGCCGCTGAAGCCGCCGCTGGAGCCGCCACCATCTGGATCATCTGCCCCAGGTAAGTCTCGTCCCAGGGGGGATCCGCGGGGGGGGGGCAGGCCGTTCCGCCATGAATGCACTGGCATTCGGCCTCCCTGAGATCCGTGGCGGAATTCTCTGACATCCCTAGGCAGAAGGAAGTGACAATGAGATGACAGAGTCCTGAGAATGGACTTTACCACTTCAGACTGTGCAGGGTGGGGGGGGGTCACATATTTCATGCTCCCCTAAAAACAGACTTACCTGCAAACAAAAAACTAGAACATCAGGAAACATATTCCATTAGCATCTTTATCTCTAATGTGCGTCTTTTGTTTTTTGTTTTACTTGCAGGATAAGGTATTTTTTTTAAGTGCCCCCCATGTGCAACCTAAAGTAGCCCAGTCCATTCTAGGGATGCTGGAGAAATCTGCCTAGGACTCCAATGAGGCCAGATTCCCAAGAATCCAACCTCTGGAATCTGCAGTGAACTGGCATCCTCTTACCTGGTGCGTCCATCATTGTTCATGGGGCGGCTCTACAGCTGTCTAAAAGGCGTGCTAAGTTAATGGCAGCATTCCCTTACTGGCATCCCCTTACCCGGTGCGTCTACCATAGTTTATGGGACGGCTACAGCTGTCTAAAAGGTGTGATAGGCTAATGGCAGTTGCCATTAGCCTATCATGGGAAAATTAATTTGGAACACTCAGCAGCGGCCACAAGACTGGAAAAGGTCAGTTTACATTCCAATTCCAAAGAAGAGCAATGCCAAAGAGTGTTCACACTACCGCACAGTTGCGCTCATTTCACATGCTAGCAAGGTTATACTCAAAATCCTACAAGCTAGGCTTCAGCAGTATGTGAACCGAGAACTACCGGAAGTACAAGCTGGGTTTCGAAGAGGCAGAGGAACTAGAGATCAAATCGCCAACGTTCGCTGGATCATGGAGAAAGCAAGAGAATTCCAGAAAAATGTCTATTTCTGCTTCATTGACTAGGCTAAAGCCTTTGATTGTGTGGATCACAACAAACTGTGGCAAATTCTGAAAGAGATGGAAGTACCAGACCACCTTACCTGTCTCCTGAGAAACCTGCACGAGGGTCAAGAAGCAACAGGAAGAACCGGACATGGAACAACCGATTGGTTCAAAATTGGGAAAGGAGTACGACAAGGCTGCATATTGTCGCCCTGCTTATTTAATTTATATGCCGAGTACATCATGAGAAACGCCAGGTTGGATGAATCACAGGTCGGAATTAAGATTGCCAGGAGAATTATCAACAACCTCAGATATGCAGACGATACCACCCTAATGGCAGAAAGTGAAGAGGATCTAAAGAGCCTCTTGTTGAGGGTGAAAGAGGAGAGTGCAAAAGCTGGTTTGAAAGTCAACATTAAAAAAACTAAGATCATGGCATCTGGCCCCATCACTTCCTGGCATATAGGAGGGGAAGAAATGGAAGCAGTGACAGATTTTATTTTCTTGGGCTCCAAGATCACCGCAGATGGTGACTGTAGCCATGAAATTAAAAGACGCTTGCTCTTTGGGAGGAAAGCTATGGCAAACCTAGACAGCATAGTAAGAAGCAGAGACATCACCTTGCCGACAAAGGTTTGTCTAATCAAAGCTATGGTTTTCCCAGTAGCAACGTATGGCTGTGAGAGCTGGACTATAAGGAAGGCTGAGCACCGAAGAATTGATGCTTTTGAACTGTGGTGCTGGAGAAGACTCTTACGAGTCCCCTGGACTGCAAGGAGGTCAAATCAGTCCATCCTAAAGGAAATCAACCCTGACTGCTCATTGGAAGGACAGATACTGAAGCTGAAGCTCAAATATTTTGGCCACCTTATGCGAAGAGAAAACTCCCTGGAAAAGACCCTGATGCTGGGAAAGATTGAAGGCAAAAGGAGAAGGGGACGGCAGAGGAAGAGATAGCTAGATAGCATCACCGATGCAATGAATATGAACTTGAGCACACTCCGGGAGAGAGTGGAGGACAGGAAGGCCTGGCGCGCTATGGTCCATGGGGTCATAAAAAGTTGGACACGACTTAATGACTGAACAACAACAAATTGTGTAGATTACGGTATTTGCGGCCGTAAAGCACTTCCATCGACATAAATTGTGGCCCAGATTTCCCCATGGACATGGGGGGTTGCCCATCCCTCGTCCATTCTGTCACCTCAAAATTGTACCACTTCATTTCACTAGATGTGCAGACCAGCTGCCACTTCCACAGGTATCTACTCTCAGGACAGAATTTTCGAGCAAGTGAAATTGTTTCCTTTCATCTTGTTATTTTACAGTCTGTGTACCATTTGGCAAATCAACTTTTAAAAATGTTTGGAGTTAGGGAGGGAAAGATGCAAAGATTTATTAACTTAGTAACTCTTTCTTTCAGCTTTAGATTTATACATTCAAGTGATGTGGGCGAACAGATGTATACAGCCAACAATTTGTACTAGGTGCAAATGTCTTTCTCAGTAGCCTCCAGCAAAATCAAGGTAATAAAAATTTATAACATATGGATATACTTTCATGGTATGTTTCCATAACTATATACACATAATAACATCTACATTGGTCTTAAAGTGGAAATTATTTAAAATTGTTACCAGTCTTAACTATAACCCTTAAGCATGTTAAAAGAAATGATATCATAATTCAGTTTAGAGGTACTGGGCCAATATCTGCACCCTGATCCTAAGCAAGTTTTCTTGAGAGTAAATTCTATTAAAATGAATTGCACTCTAAATAAACCATTTGAAACAAGTGGGGTATAAGATGGTACAAATTGTAATCACTCAGCAGATTCCAGTAATTTGGTTAGTACATTATGAAAACGTGGGAAGTATGTTCCACCCATTGCTACAAGAACTTTGATATCCACCAGTTAATGGCACCATCTTGGGTTATTGGAACCTTGTCCAGTATCCTACTGTTCCTAGGCAGCTAGTTCAAGCATCTGTTTCATGATATTCTATCTCTGAGAAGATGAAAGCCCTATTCAGGCTTTCCTGACCTGGGTATAGCACGCACATGAGGAGGGGGAATCCACTAGACCTGTCTTTCTGTTGTATACCTTACTCTCTACATGTGCGTGTCATGGGGTGCGGGGGTGACTTTGTGAAGAGGAGAGCCTCCTGTATCCATAAAGGCTCTCTGTGCTATCCAGAATGCTGATTCTCCAACATTCTGGATCATGCAGAGAGTCCCCACAGATAGAGGAGGGTATCCTCTTCACAGTCACCCTCTACATCTAGAGGCAGTGGAGGCTGGTGGCTCCGATTTCGGTGGGGCTGTAAATCCATTCTGGGTTTCAGTCAGAACCAGCCAGAACTCTAAAGGAGCTATCCAAGCTGCTGAATCCTATACCCAAAACAGATTCACAGCTTCAATAGCTCTTTTGGAGTTCTGGCTGGTTCTGACTGAAACCCAGAATGGATTTACAGCCCCACCGAAATCGGAGCCACCAGCCTCCACTGTGTAGAGGATGACAAACACGATGAAGGAGAGGGAGGGGCTAGTTCTCTCTCCCTCCCCATGTGTTTGCTATTCCCAGTTCAAGAATGCTTAAATACCACTAGAGTCTATTCATGAAACAGCTTCTTTCATAAAATGACTAAGGCCTGGCCCAAGCTCCTGCAAGCAGTCTGTCCTCAGGATGGATATAAAGACCGTGGAAGGAGACATATTATATACACTCGGGTTCTACAGATACATTCCTGTTGTGATCTCCAGGATGGTGGATAGGATAGTGCCTGATCTAAAGCAACAAATGAGCCCTGCCCCGCCCCTCCAAGTCAAAATGCCTAGAACCCAAGTCTGGCCAAGTTATTTTGGCACCTGAGGTAGAAAATCCCACAAGTGCTCTCTCCAGGAATAAAAAAAAACCAATAATAATTATTATTATTATTATACACTAAATAACTAACAACTTGGTGCCCCTCCATGGCATCCAAAATCGGTGAGTTGTAGCTGCCTCACTCTGCCTAATGATAGGGCCGGCCTGGAAGCATTCCAAAACTTGCCACTGTGATAACAGGAATGGATACTGCAGGTTATTCTTAAAGGCTGTTCAAACAATGCATTTCTCCTTGTGACCCTTGTACCTAAGAAGGTTCAGGAGTATCACATGGAGGCCATCCAGTTGAGACTGTCTTCTTTAACTGATACATTCTGTGAGAATTTACAAAGTTGTGGGCTAACCCAATTGTACAGATTAGTAACTAGTTAAAGAACAGGAATCAGAGTATGAATAACTTAACAGTTCTCGCAATACAGTGAAATGGTATCCGCCAAGGATCTATATTGAGATTGGGACTGGCACTTCTTAACTTGTTCATAAACAAGCTGGATTTAGGAGTAGAAATGGGCCAATGTTTTTGGCTCAGGTTTCTTCGGCAATTTTTTGTTGTGGGGGACAAAAAAGGAAACACCCCCCCCCGCCCAAAACTGCAGGGGGTGAGAGAAATTCTGATTTACCTCACTTAGATGAGCTGGCTGAGGCGGTTTGTTTGTTTTTTCCCCTTCACTTAAAAAGGGGGTGTGTTTGCTTGCAGCAGGCTCTTGACCTGCAGCGGTCTGTGCAGCCATTTTACTTGTTTCCTGGGGGCCAGGCAAGAATTACCAAAGGAACGACACCACGTACTGGTCCGGGAATTTAAGTGAAAAACAAATTTTAAAACCCCTTGCCACTTTATCTAACCAAGGCAGTGGAGGCTGGTGGTTCCAACTGTGGTGGGGCTGTGAGTTCATTCTGGATTTCAGTCAGAACCAGCCAGAACTTTAAAGGAGCTGTCCAAAATGTTGAACCCTATCCCCAAAATAGGTTCAGCACCTATTTGTGAGGTTCTCTCAAACTTGGGGTAATCCAATAAGAATGCTAGGCAGGAGATTCAGGAGGCACCAAAGGAAATACTTCATCATACAACACATATTTCATTTAAAGGATTTGCTGCCACAAGATGGCTTCTAGCCTAGGGCCAAAACAGACATTAACTGTTTAAATGTGTGTCTAACAGCTACCTCTTTTTAGTTCATTTTTACTCTAGAGTTGGTGAAGGGCCCTCGATCTGGATCAGAACCCTAGCATAGCAGTAGGGGGCTTTTACGATCAAGATCAGGGCCCCTGTGCCTACTCTAGAGTATAGAGTTTTTTTAAAAAGACAAAACTGCTCGATACAGATTCAATATCTAAAGGGGGATTAGATAAATCAGTGGAGGAAAAATCCGTGAATTTCTATCACATGTGTACAACCCCTAATTAGATTGGGGTGCAACATCTTTGTTAACTTCCTCTGACTTTGACTGTGAGTGTTGATCTAAGCAACTGGGTTGGAGGATTTTGCCCAGCAGCTTGGTGGCAGCCTGCCTATGCTACCATTGGACCATCTCACTTGGAGAGGCTGGAGAAGGCGTTGGGATCGTGTTGATCCTCCACGCACATCCTTTTTGACCCCATAAAGGTATGCACGCCTCAGGGAAAGCAGTCTTTGACTGGTGGTCCCTGGAGAGCATCCCAGGGATGATGGGATTCTTTGGAGTCTACCTTCCGAGGCCATAGACGCTGCTACAACCTCAGAAGGGGGACTCTGGATTCCAATGCCTTCCACCACCTGCTCACAGCCACCAGGGAAAGAACCATGGTGCCTGCATTTAGGGATTGTGTAAAATCTACTCCATCTGTGTTTCACGGATTGTCAGGTGGTTCAGTCATTCGTTCACAGGCGGATTTGAATTCTTTTTCCATTATGCAGAAAAATACACAAATAATTCTTTAAGAGAGCTCACAACAATTTACATAATTTACCTTAGTACGTAACATGTAGTGTATTGTCCCCCATTCCAGTCAACTTTTCCCCACGTATATTTACCAGTCTCAGCAGAAAGTTGTATTTTTTCCTATGAATAAATATGCATAAATTAAATTTCAGAAAAGTAAAAAAAAAAAAAAAAAAGTCCATGAACTCCACACGGCCTGAGGAGGTCAGTCCACAGTGGATTCTGCAGGTCAGATTCTTAGACATCCAAGCTCATTTTAGTCAGTCTCAAATTTCTCCAGCATTTCTGCCTACATTACAAGGTCACAAAAGAGGTCTGGGAGGACCTCAGAGAGGTCTGAAAGGGGGCATTGCAGTGGGTGGGCAGGGGAGGAGAGAGGAGAGGCCAGGATCCAAGAAATCCTGTGGCCTTCCCAGCCCTAGCCCCACCAGTGTGCTTCCACTGGATGGGCTCAGAGGCCCATCGGGGGGGGGGGGCAGAAAGAGAGGTGAACATTGCCTCTGTTGTCCTCCCACCCTGTTGGCAGCAGCCTGGCAGGGCACTGGAAACTTGGAAACCTCTGAAATTAGAGGCTTCCCAACAAGGGTGCAACCCATAGGACTGTGCCTTAAATGTACTTTCTATAAGAGATTGATAAGACTACTGAACTGAAGTATACCACCAAACAATAATCTTTGGTGACTGAAAGATAAGAGAGTTTTCTCTCAGATTTGTGGACTAAATCATGAAGGTTTGTTTGTTTGTTTGTTTTTTAATGGGTGCACCTATTCTCTTGCGAATTCAACTTTTAAATATTAAAAACCATTTCACATTCAGACAGAAGAGTGCATGTGTATGTTTCTTGCACTTGCAGCTTTGTCTTCTTTCTTGCTCCCCCACCCCCCTTTCTTCTTTTTAAAAAATCCCTGCTCGGGTTCCTTTTCATTTCATAAACGTTTGAAATTCTTCCTATAGCTGCAAATGTGATTGCAGCTATAAATTCCTGACTCCATTTTTAAAATCCCTTTGACATGTGACAAGGAGTTGGAAATATATAAATGTTAAGTTTTATGTATTTTTCCCGTGTTATCCACATCTGCAGTTCCATTATAATCCATCATTTGTAACATAAACAAAGGAAAATTATCAGAAACATTAAGTCCAAGAAGCATTCCTTTTTTTTTTTTTTCTTACATGAAGTTCGACTGTCTGGCTCAAAAGCTTGACAGTACAGCTCTGGGCCCCGCAGTATATAGTGCTGCATGATATGTCTGATCACTTTCCTGCAGTTTCAGCGTCGCAGCCATACAGGTAAAGCAGCATCTGATGTGACAACAAATAGATATTGCATGGTCACCGGTAGGAAACAGGGCAAGATATACAATACAGAATTATGACATTAGGCTGTAACAACTTGAGACAGGGGTGTTGAACCTCTTTCAGCCCAATGGCTGGATTCACTTCTGGAGAAGCTTTCAGGGGCCACATTCCAGTGGTGGGCAGGCAGGGCCTGATGGGATTATTTAGTAATGAAGCCTCCTGTTAGAAAGGAAATTAGCAGAGAAAAACAAAAGGCAAAACAGAAAGAGCATTTACCAGTCCCACATGCACACCGGCTATCATGTGACAATAAAGGAGACCACACCCTTCTTTAGTGAAGAAGAGAAAAACAGTTTTACTCACAACTATTCTTGCACATATAATGCGGGTGCAGTGTAGAGTTTTTAAAGAGTTTGTTCAATCCATTTTGTGTTGCATTACACTGGAGGAGAGAGAGAGAGCGCAAACACAAGGGCTTTGCTTTCTGTCTCACACACACTCCCAGCAATGGTGGAGGTCGGGGGGTGGGGAGGAAGAAGTTACAGGAAACCACACTGTAAGCAATAGAGTTCCTAGGGCTAACTGTGGTCAAAATCCCCATCAATTAACCAACTGCAAAATTGCCCCCTTCCAGTAACTTGCAGGTGAGGTTGCAATATTACCAACAGGGCCTAAGGCAAAAGAGATGGGGCTGAAACACCAAACACACCAGCATATTATAACTTAAAGCCCATACTGTCAGTAACTAAGGGCACAATCCTATACATTTTTAGACAGAAGAAACTCCTACAACACTATGCTGACTGGGGAATGCTGGAAGTTTTAGGATTTTTTTCTGTCTAAACACGCATAGGATTGTACCCTAAGCCTTAGGACAGGCAGTTCAACCTCTTACGTGGGCGGGGGGGGGGGGGAGCACAAAAGCCAGGGAACCACCAAATGATCAATTGTTGGGAGAAAGAGGATGGGGTCAGGGGACTGGAGTGTGGGAACTCTAGAGAATCTCGGGAACTCTAGAGGGGTTATATAGAACACAACTTGGGACTGCAACCCCAGTCAAGCCAGATTTGGCCCCTGGGCCTGAGGTTCGACACCCCTGACATAAGAAGTGCCATCCTGAATCAGGCCAAGACCAGCACCAGTTTGTGTGGAGTGGGGTGGCAAAGTGCCATCTGCTGTCTCCCCCCCACACCCATCTACTGCAACCCACATTTGTTACCACCTGGTGGGCTTACCACTGCCAGCAGCAGCAATTCTACAAGGTGCCCTGGACAGCTACAAGCCGTTTAAGTTTTCCCACAATGCCCTGATGGAACATTGCTAAGGGGCATTGTGACCAATGCAAAATGGAAGGTGGGAGCCACCTGCGACTGGGTCAAAACGGAATCAGGAGGCGTGGATAGGGTGACCGCAGGTGTCAGTGAGCCCTCGGCAGCTGCCTGGAAAACCAGTGTTCTGGATTGCGTGGAGAGCCTCCATGGACAGAGGAGGCTCTCCTCTTCACAAAGCCACCCTCTGTGTGTGGAGGGTGACAAATGTGACAACAGGGGGGCAGGACTAGTGCACTCCCTCCCAGGTTTATCACACCCAATATCAGAATGTCTGAATAGGGCTAAAGGTCCATCCTGTTTCCCACAACGGCCAACCAGATGCTTTTGGGAAGCTCACATGCAGGGAAATAGGTTGCTTGGGTCACTGTAGGCCAATCTACCCAATTGCCAGGCACTGCTGGGGCTAGAAGCAAAACCCCAAAGATCCGAGTACTGCTGCCCTGTGCAATGAGCCATTGGGGCTAAGGATCATATTGTTCCCTGGGCAGAAATAGTTCCTGGGCTCCAGTGGCTCTACTCACCCTGGCTGGCCTTTCGTTCCTCCGGAATAGGAAGGTCTAGCTTCCTGTTAAGGATGGGACTTTGCCTGAGCAACAGCAGCATTGACTGACTTCTGCTCAGTGGCATGTCCCAACCCCTTAAACCACCCCACATCCAGCAAGTAAATAAGCCTCCTTCAACTGCCAGTCAGTGTTGATAGACTGACAGTGTCTCCTCACAGCAGCTGCACACCTGCCCTGTGAGTAAAAGGCAGGATCATGCCCACAGTCTTTATAGTAGTGGTTGGCATAAAGTAGATCTCCAGATGTTTGGGACCCCAACTCCCTGGATTCCTGACCCTTGGCCCAATAATAACATCTGTTGTGTATTAGTGTTTAGAAGTGTGTGTGTGTGTGTGTGTGTGTGTGTTAGGGTGGCCACTTACCCATTGCCAATAAGAGGAACTGCAATACCCAAAAGAGGACAAAACAGCACACTGATTTGCATAAGATTTGCATATGCTAATTTACACGTATAGATGCAAATGTTGGAATAATAATGCTAATTTAAATAGAATGCAATATATCTTACCATTGTGGGAAGATAGTGACCAGGTGGCCCATGCGCCTTCTCAGGCTATTGTCCAAGTGCTATGTGTTGATGGGCCCCTTCAAGGCCCCTGCTGCTCTCCTTCCTTATGGTTCTTTGGATTTAAACCAGAATTGGACTGGGCAGACCATCAAATAGAGGATTGTCTTCTGCCAGCTCTCCAGCTAGAGGACTGTTATCTGTAAAGTAGGACAAATTATCACATTTGTATGTAGGGATGTACGAAAACCACTTACCTGTTCACGGATTATGCTAATGGTGGGTGGGAGGCGCTCCGTCACTCCCCCCGGAATCCTGGATGGGGGGGAGGCGCTCCGTCCCTCCCCCCGGAATCCTGGACGGGGGAGAGGCGCTCCGTTCCTCCCCCCCCCGGAATCCTCCTTGGCCGGCTGTGCTCCGCGGCGGCTCCGCAGAGCAGCCGGCCAGGCCCTGCCAGGCCAGAACCGTCCGCAGCCCGCTCTGGGGGGGGGGGGAAACCCGCATATGCAAATGGTGGCGGCTATGGCCGCCATTTGCGTTCCTTATTTTTGACGTCTTAGTTTGTGTAAATATTTACGTAGACTAAGACAGCGAAAATAAGGGGAACGCAAATAGCGTAGTGAACGCTATTTGCATTCCCCTTATTTTTGCCGTCTTAGTCTACATAATTATTTACATAGACTAAGATGGCCCAAAATAAGGAATGCAAATGGCGGCGGCCGTAGCCACCACCATTTGCGTACGCCTTTTTTTTTTTTTTACCCAGTCGTTTTAGGGTACGTAGGTTTTTACGCAGCCTAAAATGTCTGGGTTAAAAAAAGAAAAGAAAGGCGCACACAAATGGCGGCGGCCGTAGCCACCGCCATTTGCGTACACCTTTTTTTTTTTTTACCCAGACGTTTTAGGCTACATAAAAACTTACATAGCCTATCACGGCAGTGTAAAGAAACAAACAAAAAACTTGTAAATGGCGGCGGCCGCCGCTGCCCAGAAGATCCGCCCCAGGTAAGTCTCATCCCAGGGGGATTCGCGGGGGGGGGGCGGGGGGGCAGGCCGTTCCGCCACAGATTTCGGGGGGTCAAATGCACTGGCATTCGGCCTTCCCGAGATCCGTGGCAGAATTCTCTGCCATCCCTATTTGTGTGTGTTTTACAGAAACATTGCTACAATACAGAGAAAAGCCCCAATCAAACAAGGGTTCATTAAATAGGGATGTCGAAGAAATCCGCAATGGAATCAGATGGGTTTGGATTTCTATGAATCCAACCCAAGGGCTTCACAGCAGACTGGGTTTTCCTGAGTTGCACGGATTCCGTGGACTTGCAGACCAGTTTTTTAAAGAACTTTCTGGCATTTTATACAAAGTTGGTCATAGATAAATATGTAAAATAAGAAAAAACACTGGCCAAAAATGTGCATGTCCCCCATAAGTTAAGGCATGAAAATTGCACATGGGGGGGAATTTGCACATGGGGAGGTAGTTGAGCATTTTGGAGGATTTGCTCAGTTTTGCAAGTGCGAATTTGTGCATGTGTGTATTTGTGCAAATTCAGGGAATAGGAGAAAAACAGATTTTGTCAATGAGCGGACAATGGAATGAAAGGCACCTAACAATCTATGAAATGCAGATGGAACAGATTTTACAAGATCCATACACCCCTAGCATCGAAGCAGGTTTCCACATTAATTTCTCGAACTGGTTGAGAGACATTGCACATAAAGCAGTGTTGTGTATGTGTGTTACTTTCCTCTGATCCAGTTGTGTCTGGAGTCTCTGGACTATGCCAGAATTGTGAAAGCATCCATCAGCTGTTAAAGAGAGAAAATGGGAGGGAAACATCTAGTCCCTGCTTCTCCCCCTTCCTTTATGGCTGCTGCTGGTGGTAAATGCATCTCTTGATGTGTTTATCTCAAGTTGCTAATTTTACCTGCTCCTGTGAGTTGTCCCCATTCCTTGCTTGGGTGAGGGCTCTGAAGTTCAATGTACTGAGGCTCAATCCAGCCTGAGAGAAGAGGGAAAGGTGAGGGTTAAGCCAGCACTTAACATTTTTCAAGTTGTGTCTGCCTGTTTGCTTGACAGCTTGCTTGAGGAAGCTTTTCATGTTCTATACAAGCAGAGACTGCCTGCTTGCCAAGTGAGTAATGTAACATGTAGCCAAGCACTGATTTAATCCTGTAATTGCCGTATGTTTAAAGGATGGATCTCTCTTCATGACAAATATTAATTACTCATTTCTATTCAGTCGGGAAGAGGTGTCACTTGGAGATGGCTGCGGCATCCCTTTGCCATGTAAGCTACAAGTGAAATACAATGACAATGTAAAAGACAGCCCCATTATTGTCTATGACACAACACAAAAACTGTGGTAGGTAATTTTACAGAATGTCATAAAATACATCTGACTCAAAACACATGCTTCTTTTTTTATTATTGAGGTCCCCCGCCCCCCAGTCCCCCAGTGAATGGGGCAAACTGCGCAATCCCATAGAATTGACTTTGATTTCTATAATGAATCACTGAAGTAATCCTAGCAGATTCACTAAGGCAATAAAATATTGGGAAGGGCTATAGCTTAATGGCAGAACACATGCTTTGCCTGAATCAGGTTCAATCTACAGATTTGCCAATCCATAGCATCACAAGTGTAAGCATTCAACAAATGCTCGTTCACATTTGCACTTGCTACATGTGCTGGGCCATTCCCGGGTAACTTCGCACACTGGTGGCACACCTGTCCAGGCCGTTGATCACAGATGTGCTAATGCATCATGTAAATTAGCTAGTGTAGCCTTCCCCAATACAGCATCCCCCAGAGATGTTGGACTACAAATTATTTCTATATACCAGTGGGTGGATGCAACAAATTAGAGTTTATATCAAACAATAGTTTTTAATATAACGGATTCTTTTAATGGTCATGTTTTATAAATGTTGCAAATCGTGGATTCAGTGGACAACATTCATTAACATAGCTTTTCATATAAGTTTAGTTTCGTAGGAGTGCTATAAAATTTTAACAATGTTTTATGGTGGAATTTTAATTGCAGCCCCTGAAGAAGGAAATTTCCGAAACATGCTGGGTAGAATTTTAATTGTAAAAAAAAAAGAATCAGGCAGGTGAGAACTTTCCCCCTCTCCTCTGTTTTGTGACTGCAAACCCCATTATCCCCAGCCATGTTGTCCGGGGATAATGGGAGCTGTAATCCAAGACATCTGGAGGATGTCCAATTGGGTAAGGCTGAGGTGGTGCTTGTCACCAGGCCAGTGTGGAATGCTTCCGCAGGTATCAACACACAGGCCTGTGTCCTGTAAAAACATGCCTCAGATCTTGGAAAGACTTTGCCAATCAAATAGAGACTATTGAGCTAGGTGAACAAATGGCTCTGACGCAATATAAGGCTGCTTTATGCATTAATTATGTGCTTCATACTATTGTGCCCCTAACACAGAGGTCCACAGGTCCCTAACCTCTTTGGGTTGGTGGGAACATTTGGCATTTCAATAGAGTTCTGTGAGTGCTCTCACAAAATGGCTGTCTGGGGGCTTGCCCATTCAAAAAATGGTGTTCAGGGTGGAGTTACAAAACTCTCATTTCCCAGAAGGCAACTGGTAAGACAAAAAGAAAAGTAACTTGACCAAGAACCTAAGTACAAGCAGAGAGGGGACATGAGTTCCAAAACACAAAGCCACTCCTTTGAACCCAAATCGAGCTGGCGCTGGAGAGCGGCACTTTGCTTTGCAGCATCCCAACCTCCTAGGTTAAAAAAAATAAAAACGTTTTGAGAAATAAAATTAAAATCAGGAGGGCCAGGGAGGTGTCCACGTGTACCCTGGAGTTGTTGTTCAGTCATTAAGTCGTGTCCAACTCTTCGTGACCCCATGGACCATAGCACGCCAGGCCTTCCGGTCTTCCGCTCTCTCCTGGAGTGTGCTCAAGTTCATATTCATTGCATCGTTGATGCTATCTAGCCATCTCATCCTCTGCCGTCCCCTGCTCCTTTTGCCTTCAATCTTTCCCAGCATCAGGGTCTTTTCCAGGGAGTTTTCTCTTCGCATTAGGTGGCCAAAGTATTTGAGCTTCAGCTTCAGTATCTGTCCTTCCAATGAGCAGTCAAGGTTGATTTCCTTTCGGATGGACTGATTGGACCTCCTTGGAATCCAGGGGACTCGTAAGAGTCTTCTCCAGCACCACAGTTCGAAAGCATCAATTATTCGGCGCTCAGCCTTCCATATAGTCTAGCTCTCACAGCCATGCATTACTACTGGGAAAATCATAGCTTTGATTATACGGACCTTTGTCGGCAAGGTGATGTCTCTGCTTCTTACTATGCTGTCTAGGTTTGCCATAGCTTTCCTCCCAAGGAGCAAGCGTCTTTTAATTTCATGGCTACAGTCACCGTCTGCGGTGATCTTGGAGCCCAAGAAAATAAAATCTGTCACTGCTTCCATTTCTTCCCCTTCTATATGCCAGGAAGTGATGGGGCCAGATGCCATGATCTTAGTTTTTTTAATGTTCAGTTTCAAACCAGCTTTTGCACTCTCCACTTTCACCCTCAACAAGAGGCTCTTTAGATCCTCTTTGCTTTCTGCAATTAGGGTGGTATTGTCTGCATATCGGATGTTGTTGATAATTCTCCCGGCAATCTTAATTCCGACCTGTGATTCATCCAACCCAGCATTTCTCATGATGTACTCTGCATGTAAGTTAAATAAGCAGGGTGACAATATGCAGCCTTGTCATACTCCTTTCCCAATTTTGAACCACTCGGTTGTTCCATGTCTGGTTCTTACTGTTGCTTCTTGACCCTCGTGCAGGTTTCTCAGGAGACAGGTAAGGTGGTCTGGTACTCCCATCTCTTTCAGAATTTGCCACAGTTTGTTGTGATCCACACAATCAAAGGCTTTAGCGTAGCCAATGAAGCGGAAATAGACATTTTTCTGGAATTCTCTTGCTTTCTCCATGATCCAGCGAACGTTGGCGATTTGATCTCTAGTTCCTCTGCCTCTTCAAAACCCAGCTTGTACTTCCAGTAGTTCTCGGTTCACATGCTGCTGAAGCCTAGCTTGTAAGATTTTGAGCATAACCTTGCTGGCATGTGAAATGAGCACAATTGTACGGTAGTTTGAACACTCTTTGGCGTTGCCCTTCTTTGGAATTGGAATGTAAACTGACATTTTCCAGTCTTGTGGCCGCTGTTGAGTGTTCCAAATGTGTTGGCATATTGAGTGCAGCACTTTAACAGCATCATCTTTTAGGATTTTAAATAGCTCAGCTGGAATACTGTCATCTCTGCTAGCTTTGTTGTTAGTAATGCTTCCTAAGGCCCACTTGACTTCACTCTCGAGGATGTCCGGCTCAAGTTCAGTAACCACGCTATCATGGCTATCAGGGACATTCAGATCTTTCCTGTATAGTTCTTCTGTGTATTCTTTCCACCTCTTCTTAATCTCATCTGCTTCTGTTAGGTCCCTGCCTTTTTTGTCCTTTATCATGCCTGTCTTTGCACAAAACGTTCCCTTGATATCTCCAATTTTCTTGAAGAGATCTCTAGTCTTTCCCATTCTGTTGTTTTCCTCAATTTCTTTGCATTGTTCATTTAAGAAGGCCTCCTTGTCTCTCCTTGCTATTCTCTGGAACTCTGCATTCAGTTGGATATATCTTCCCCTTTCTCCCTTGCTTTTCGCTTCCCTTCTTTCCTCAGCTACTTGTAAAGCCTCATCAGACAGGCACTTTGCTTTCTTGCATTTCTTTTTCTTGAGGATGGATTGAGTTGCTGCCTCCTGAACAATGTTATGGACCTCCGTCCAGAGTTCCTCAGGCACTCTGCCTATCAGGTCTAATCCCTGAAATCTATTCCTCACCTCCACTGTATATTCATAAGGGATATGATTTAGGTCATACCTGAATGGTTTAGTGGTTTTCCCTACGTTCTTCAATTTAAGCCGAAATTTTGCAAGAAGCAGCTCATGATCTGAGCCACAGTCAGCTCCAGGTCTTGTTTCTACTGACTGTATGGAGCCTCTCCATCTTTGGCTGCAAAGGACATAATCAATCTGATTTCGATATTGACCATCTGGTGATGTTCACGTGTAGAGTCGCCTCTTGTGCTGTTGGAAAAGAGTGTTTGCTATGAGCAGCATATTCTCTTGGCAAAACTCTATTAGCTTTTGTCCTGCTTCATTTTGTACACCAAGGCCATGCTTGCCTGTTATCCCGGTGATTTCTTGACTTCCTACTTTAGCATTCCAATCCCCTATGATGAAAAGGACATCTTTTTTTGGAATCAGTTCTAGAAGGTGTTGTAGGTCTTCATAGAACCGATCAACCTCAGCTTCTTCGGTGTCAGTGGTTGGGGCATAGACTTGAATTACTGTGATGTTGAATGGTTTGCCTTGGATTCCTACTGAGATCATTCTATCGTTTTTGAGATTGTACCCCAGTACTGCTTTTCTCACCCTTTTGTTGACTATGAGTGCTACTCCTTTTCTTCTAAGGGATTCTTGCCCACAGTAGTAGGTATGATGGTCACCTGAATTCAATTCGCCCATGCTTGTCCATTTTAGTTCGCTGATTCCCAAGATGTTGATGTTCAATCTTGCCATCTCATGTTTGACCACCTCCAGCTTACCTTGATTCATTGACCTTACATTCCAGGTTCCTAAACAATATTGTTCTTTACAGCATCGGACTTTCTTTTCACCACCAGACACATCCACAGCTGAGTGTCCTTTTGGCTTTGGCCCAGCCGCTTCACTCTTTCTGGCGCTACTTGGAAATTCCCTCTGCTCTTCCCCAGTAGTATATTGGACACCTTCCGACCCGAGGGGCTCATCTTCCGGCGTCATCTCTTTTAGCCTTGTGATACGTTCCATGGGGTTTTCTTGGCAAGAATACTGGAGTGGGTTGCCATTTCCTTCTCCAGTGGACCACATTTTGTCAGAACTCTCCGCCATGACCTGTCCGTCTTGGGTGGCCCTGCACGGCATAGCTTATGGCTTCCCTGAGCTATGCAAGCCCCTTCGCCACAACAAGACAGTGATCCATGAAGGGGGTACCCTGGAGACCCAAGCCCTAACAGGTTTAGTCAGTACAAAATGCTTTCCTACATTGGTAAATCAGAGTTAGTTCGTTAGGGTGCAGTCCTATCTGCACACCCATCCTCATCTGAACTTCGAACTCTGCATCCTGTGCAAAGTGGGAGGAGAGGTGGAGGCGATCTTTGCCTCTGCACTCCCCCTGCTCTGAATTTTAGCTATACAGGTGTTTTTTCCCATCTAGCTGAGGCGCCGGGGGGGAGAGGGAAGGAGGCTGGGGAGGCCTCTGGATACAGAATTAGCCAGCATCCCAGTTTCCTCCCCTCCCCTGGGAACACCCCCTTTCTGTCCTCTCCAAGGTCGCTTTGGTGAGAGGCAGCCAGCATGGTTCTCCCTGCGCTGGTGGGGAGGGAGTGGGGAGGGGAGCTCGGACTCCTGGGTCCAAGGGCGGAGCGATGTCTCTGACCTTGGATCCAGGAATCCAAACTATCCTATGGCCCCCCAGACTCAATATTAGTTAATTTATTACATGCTCATTTATATGCCACCTTTGAGAGCATGATCCTCACAAGGTGGCTCACAAAGTAAACGTCTAAAGTATAAGATGAAATATAAAAACACAATGTCCCAAAAACAAATTGACAACAGAACAAAATGAATTAATAAATACAAATTACTTAGCAGCATACCATTATTTCAAAACATGGATCAGTTAAATAAAAGAATATCACACATATCAGCAAAAATTAAAAACATTTACAGCAGATTTCTAACAATTGTCAAAGGCCTCAATCCAGGCAATGTTAGCCATGCATAAGTCCTAACGAAATCAAAAGGAGACCTTCATGTATATATTCATAAAACATATGTGTTGCATTCTGAAACAATTTACAGCACACCAGCATAAAAACACAATAAAACATCCAATACATTATAATGAAAGCTCAAAATACTAAACCATCTAATCATCAAAATGTATTTTATTTATTTAAAACACACTTTGAATTAAAAATTAGTTACAACTGTAGCACTAGTCCTTTACAGGTAGTCAACGAGACACAGATTAGGGATGTCAGAGAATTTCTTTCCCATTTGCAAATCACACACACATGTCCTTTTCACAACCCCAGATGCAAACGTGAGAGGGAATGCAATTCTTGGGAAATTTTCTCAATTTCCTGATCTCGCATTCGCTTTTGAAATTGCGCACTTTCACAAATGTGCACCTCCAAAAATGCACATTTGCTCATTTTTGGAAGTGTGCACATGCACATTTTCAGAGGTATACATTTGCACAATGCCCCCCCCCCCCAATCTGTATGTTCACACTTTAGCCTATGGGGGAAAATGCACATTTTTCTCAACTGGGAAAAAAAAAGACACGTGTTTGGGAATGCAAGCAAAGCAAAATGAGCTTTGAGGAAGAATTGGGAGAACTTCATTGAACTCAAATATTGTATGTTTGCCCATCCCTAACACAGATATACTACTACAGCCAGACATTTGTTTCCTTCCGGATTATCTTATTATATAAAAGGTCTTCACTAGTTACTGAAGCACAAACAACAAGACAGCCACAAGTCACAACTTAAGTCCCCTTGATTTTAATGGAAATGGTGTGATTTGCTCTGAATCAGGGCCAGCGTCATTCATCCTATGCAACTGTCCTTGAAAGTAATTCCCACTTTGTTTAATGTGGCTTGCTTAAATGTTCATAGCATTGACACCTAAATATGGCAGATTTCATTAAAGATCAGCTATTTCCAAAGTTACCATTGATATGATGTTGGCTGGCCATTCTGTTTGTTAAGCTTATGGCTGTCTAATAGTCCAGGGTGACAGCTTGATATTTCATCAATGGGAGCTGATGCCAAATGGTCTCCTGATAGTTTGGATTGCTCTCTGGCTTTTTGAATGAGATATCCATCAGAGCTTGGAGAAAGGAATAGGACAAAAAAAGAGGAAGAGGAGGAGGAAGAAGAAGTTGTCGGTTTGTCTCATGTTTTGTTGTCCTGCGTCCTGTTACTGTATTGTAAGGTATTTTTAAAAAACCAGACTGCAGATACATACGTAGCTTTTTTTTTTCAATGCAGTCATGAATGTAGCCAACAATGATGAGGTCTCCTACCAGCAACTTATTGCTTCACCTTTCCTAAAAGCTAAAATGATCCTCATTAACAGTAGTGTCAAATGCTATGAGATCACCTCATTTTGAACTTTTTTCAATAAGACAATTATGTTCAGCTGCCAATCATTACATATATAGCAGCCAAGCACAGAGAAATTGAGTGATGTACGTACATTTGTGGACAGATCAGGCTGTTGCACACATTACACAACACAAACCTAGGGATGTCGTGGAAGTCCAGGAAGGGGGTGGAATCCAGTGGACATATGCCCGCTCAGCCCCGCAGACACCAGTCTGCGGACCCCCCTGCTTGCCCGACTCGGCACATGCTGAGTTGGACAAGCTCAGGGATCTCTGCTAACCTGCAAGCCACTATTTTGCAGAAAACCATGGGTAAGCTTTTTACATAAATGGCCATTTTGTGCAAAATGGCAGCCTAAATTGTACCATTTATGCCTGCAATTTTGTGTAAACGGCACTATTTATGGCCACCATTTTGTGCATAGTGGCCATTTACGTTAAAAGCTTACCTGCGGTTTTCCACAAAATGGTGGCTCACAGGCAAGCGGGATGCCGTGCGCTGCTCAGCAAGCACCCGTGGACCATACAGCGGCTTGCCCTGTGCGCTGAGCAGGGTCAGGCAGCTGGCAAGGTCTGGGGAACAACGTACAAGGTGTTGGTGGGTGACTGCAGCCATCCCTACACAAATCAGTTCTGTAGCACACATTATGCAACAAGAAACCCAGGTTTGCCAATGATCGTACACTTGACAGAGAGCTGCAGTCTATCTCGTATTCCTAAGACTTGGATGATACATGTGTGTCTGATATATATCACCTGCACACTTTATATTTTTGTGTACACTGAAAGCTGTAGGAGGCCCAAAGATATAGATCTGAAGATGCCCGTGAACAAGAGAGTGTACCATCAAAGATAAGCAGTTACTTATACTCAGCATATTTTTCTCAATTACTTATATTCCTGTATCTCAGAAGTGGTGGGTACATGCATTAGCCTTTTAATTGGAGGGCACAGTACAGCAGGATCAAACATTTGGCCCATGAGTTTATGTCAGCGTTTCAAGCAAATGAAAGCACTGTGATTGTGCATAGAGTTATACACATTAGTCTGTTGAAAATCAAAAGGATTAAAGCTTGCATAACTGTGGACAGCATTTCAGCAAGAGTTTGGAAACTCTTGGTCTCTATCTGAGATTTGAATTCTTCGTGGAATATTTATAATTTGAATCAAATGACTGTCGGGCTCAAGAAGCTGGAAAACCAAAGGTAAAATAGGAGTGATACTACCTGGAATGAATTACGAAATCAGCTTCCCAGACTCCTAAACCAAGCAAAACATGAAAAGAAGCCGATTTTCCATTGCCAACTACTACTGAATATTTATCGCTCTTCCTGGCTCAGTGCAGTTTCAGCCTGGCAACCCAGTCAGAGTAGCATAAAGGTCAAAACTGTTCTTAACCTGAAAAAGCCCTATGCTCCATTAAAATGTCCATTCACTGTGCTGACACAAGTATAGAAATGGACACAAGTATAGAAATGGAACCAATTGTGTTTTGGGACAGAGAATACTACAAGTTGCACAAACCCTTACAAAATGAAAGAAAAGTTGCGAAGTACCAAAACACCAGCCCTAATTCTGCTAAAATATTATTCTCTGAGTATCATTTCTACACAACTTATATATTCCAACTTTCAGTGGCTGTCTTTTTAGGCTGTATCCTGTGGCCATGGGAGGGGATAAGGGAGCTTGGGGAGTAGAATGGCCACTTCTGAATCACCAAAAAAGGACATGCATCACCAAAGAAAACAAAACACAAGAGGTCACCAATTTGCATAACGTGTGCATATGTTAATTTATATGTATACATGCAAATTTGGAAATAATTCTAATTTAAATAGAAATACAGTACATCTATCTCACCATAGTGTAGAAGAGTGTGAATAGGAGACCTGCGTGCCTTGCTCGGTCTCCTCTGCAGGTGCTGTTGATGGGCATCTTCAAGGACCAGCGTTTCCTTCGGATGGTGCTTTATCTTTATACTTGACTTGATCTGGACAGCCCTTCAATCTGAGGATGCCTTCAAAATAGAGGAGAGTCCTCTGGACTTCAAATAGAGGACTATCCCCTGTAGAAGGGGAAATCTGGCCACCCTGTGCCTGTGGGCTTGTCTGTTTCTGAAACAATGGCCAGGTTCACATGACTGCTGCAGCTTATCATAGCTTATTTAAGCCACAGTTGCAGCACATGCCAGCAGCCATTGTGAATATTCAAGCCATGGCGGGCAGGTGGGCACCACGGCTTATTGTAATGTGTGAACCTGTCGAGTGTGAGTTGTTGCCATGGTTAACAACCCACCTAGCTAGACCACTTTGTGGGACAGAACACAGAATTGCCAAAGTTTGAAGCAGACCCTGTAGCTGTCCCTTTTACAGCCTGATCTGCAGCAACCACCAGGTGTTCAAGTTTAGTTCCATGAAAAGCTTCAACTGCCTATTTCTGCATCTCAAACCTCTGTGAACAGACACAGGAAAAGACACATGTCAGTTTTTTCTGGACAGTTGGCAACCCCGGAAAGTGACATAACTGTCAAGCACATCTGGGCACTTATTTTTAAAATAAAAACGAAATGTTATGTTATTAGCATTAAATATGAAGCTACCTGTATTTAGGTTCTAACTATTCTACATCATTTCTCCTTTCATGCATACAAATTAGGGCCCATCACCACAACATTTCTGGCTAATGTACCTCTATTGACCAGGACAGTGATTGACTATTGATTATAAATAAAGGAGGATGTGTAGGTTTGATGTGTGCGTGTTTATCAAAACCTTTTCATTTTATGCAGAGTTAAGTTGCACTCAAGTTGTATTTTCCAGTTCATGTACAGCTGGATACAAATATAGAAGTATAGAATTATGCCTGGGAAATATTTGACTAGACTACATGGTGAGAAACCTATAGGAATACTGTTACCGCCCACTTTTCCTATATTGGTGATAATTGCAATAAATTGAACACTAAAATACCATATACAAATGGTAAATTAAGCTTCAGACCAATTTATCACATTATTATAAGATGCATTATAAATCACATTATCTATCATTTAGGACACATCAGCTGCTAATGTTGGCCCTGGGAGAGTGCAGGGGTTCAAATGCCCCAGTCCCCAGAGTCATAGAATAGTCATAGAACAGTAGGGTTGGAAGGGGCCTACAAGGCCATCGGACTGAGCTATTGGACTGAGTCTTCCCAGTCCAATAGCACAGCAGATGCAGGAGCCAAAAACCTAGGTAACAAGGGCAGGAAGAGGACCAGACACACAATCCCAGTACTCACCAATGACAATGGAACTGAGATCAGAAGTCAACTCCAGTTTAGGGCCAAAACGATTTTGTTGACTAAATGGTAGCTCGCGATCATGTCCCCAGGAAAGAACCGCTTTGAAAATATCCCCATTAGCATGATTAAGATTAAAATTGTGCGAGCATGGAGGGAAAACATCAGATATGGTAATAAAATGGGATGTTTGAGTGTGTTGGCTAAAATTTATTAGCTCGGGAGCCCTAACTCAACTGCATTCCTATGCAAAATTCTTGGTAAGCTTCCAGGCAGGATTAGCACAGCAGAAAATATTTATACTGGTCCATGACCACTGGCTGCAGTATGTATCATTTCTTGCTAATGTCTTGCAGAAAGAGGTCATTGGAGGGCAACTATAAGAAAATGCCTTTTTAAATAAATTGTGTGCCTTTTGCTCCAAAGTAATGAGGTGTCGGGCAAAACCGAATGCTTAACATGTGAAAACAAATGTGAGCAGCCTCAGCAGCATCAGTTAGCAGCAAATAGGCTGGGATTTCAGTCCTTTGGCAGGGGGCGGGGGGCAGGGAATCCACCCTAAAACTATATAAAATCCAAATAAACTGGTACGTTAAAATACATAAGACATTATTGCAATTGTAAAAGCAGCCACCCTCAAATAGGCTGAAAAGATATCAAGAAGAACAGTCCAGAATAAACTTCTGCTGCGTATCTCCCTCAAATTTCAAGGCAGTTTGCAGGGAGAAGGCCTCAGTGGGTTGTACCTAACTGCTTGAATCCCACAAAAAGAGATCTGAGAATGTCAGCAGGATTCCATATGCCTATCTCTAGCTGGGTAACTCGACATGCAAGCATAGAAACATACAATTATAGAGCTAGAGGGATCCATATAGGCCATCTAGTTTGACCCCCTGCTCAATGGAGGGAATCCAGAGCTAGAGAGCATTACCAGTAGATGGCTAGCCAGTCCCTGCCTGGAGACCTCCAGCGAGGGAAAGCCCAAAGTAATTTTACTGCTCTTCCTATCAGGATGTTTCTCCTGATGTTCAGCCAAAATCTACTCTTCTGTAACTTAAGCCCATTGGATTGAGTGCTGCCTTCTGGGGCAGCAGAGAAAAAGTCTTTGCCATCTTCAGTGCTACTATCTGAAGAGTACTATCATGTCCTGTCTCCGTTTCCTCTTCTCCAGGCGAAACATAACCAGTTCCTTCAGCCTTTCATCATAGGAGTTGTTTTCTTCTATACTCCTGACTGTCTATGTTGCCCTCTCCTGAGTGTGTTCGAAATTGTCTAAATCCATCTTAAAGTGTGGTGCCCAGAACCGGACACAGCAGTCCAAATGAGGTCTGTCCTGTGCTGAAAATGTGGAATTATTACTTCTTGTGACTTGGAAACAATGGTTCGATGAATGCAGCCTAAAATTGTATTGCTGACTCATATTCAGCATAGGGATGTACGAAACACTTACCTGGCTCCGCACCGGGCAATCTACGGTGGGGGAGAGGTGCTCCATCCCTCCCCCCAGAATCCTCCCTGGCCAGCTCCGCTCCACGGCGGCTCCACAGAGCCGCCAGCCGCAGCCAGAGTTCCGGCCGCAGCCGAGTTGCTGCGGCCACAAATGGCGGCCATAATAGTGGCCGCCATTTGCGTCCTTGCAGTCCACTACGCCATTTGTGCCCCTGCTCTTTGCCATGATAGGCTACGTAAGTATTTACGTAGCCTATCACGGTAAAGGCAGCCACACAAATGGCGTAGGGGATGCCATTTGCATCCCTGCTCTTTGCCGTGATAGGCTACGTAAGTATCACGGCTGCTTGCAAGGATGCAAATGGCGGCCGCTACGATGGCCGCCATTTGCGGCCGCAGCAGCCTGGCAGCGGCTGGCCAGGAGACCAGCTGCTGCCGCCGCCGCCACATCTGCCACTGCATCCACGGCCAGAGCTGCCGCTGGAGCCACCGCCACATCCACCCCAGGTAAGATCCGTCCCAGGGGGATTCTGCAGGGTGGCCGGGGGGGAGGCCATTCTGCCACGGATTCCGGGGGATGTCACCAGAGTCCGTGGTGGAATTCTCTGACATCCCTAATTCAACACAGCTTGGGTTCAACTGCTGTCCTGAGATTCTTTCAGATCTACAACTGCCAAATCAGGTATTTCCCATCCTATATCTCTGCATTTGAGTTGGGGGGTGGGGGGCGCACGTGCCAAGCAAATACAAAAAAATTTGTTTGCATTTGTGAAGAAAATGCAGTTAAACAGAGATGAAGAAAGCCACAGACACAGGGAACTGAGTTTGGGCTCTTAGCATCTTAGAGCACAATTCTAAGCATGTATAGACAAAAAAAGTGGTACAACTCCCAGCATGACCCAGCATGGCTGCATCATGCTGGGAGTTGTGGGACTTTTTTCTGTCTAAACACGCATAGGATTGAATCATTAGAATGCTGGCTTTCTCCCTAGAGATCTGACACAGTAGCAGTGGACTTCACCATCTGTTGGGCACTTAAACCAGCCTTATTCAACCTGGTGCCCTCGTGATGTCTTGAACTGCAACACCCATCATCCCCAGCCAACATGAATAATAGGAGTTGTAGCTCAACCCATCTGGAGGTCATCAGGTTGAGGAAGGCTGGTTTATGCTGTACCTCCACTTATGTTCTACCTATATATTTGTAAATAAACCCAAGGAACCACAAATATACCAAAACACACCAAGAAACCTCCAGTACCCTCTTTCCAAAGGGAACAAAACCTGAGTAAACATTGCACTCCTGGAACATCTCACCACTCCAAGAATTAGAATGAGCATAACACTGATGTTAGAAGTGGGATTGTGTTTGTGTGATCCGGTATGACTGAGCCGGATGGCAAATGCTGTTTTGGGCTGCATTAATAGAAGTATAGTTTCCAAATCCCATGAACTACTACTTCCCCTCTACTCAGTACTACTTAGGCCTCATCTTGAGTGCTGTGTCTGGTTCTGGGCACCACAATTTAAGAAGGACGCAGACAAACTGGAAAAGGTTCAGAGGAGGGCAATGAACGTGATCAGGGGACTGGAAACAAAGCCCTATGAGGAGAGACTGAAAGAAGTGGGCATGTTTAGCCTTGAGAAGAGAAGCCTGAGGGGAGATATGATAGTGCTCTTCAAGTACTTGAAAGCTTGTCACAGAGAGGAAGGCCAGAATCTCTTCTCAATCATCCCAGAGTGCAGGACACAGAATAATGGGCTCAAGTGACAGGAAGCCAGATTCCAGCTGAGCATCAGGAAAAACTTCCTGACTGTTAGAGCAATACGACAATGCAACCAATTACCTAGGGTGGTGGTGGGCTCTCCCACACTGGACTGGAGGCATTCAAAATGAAGCTGGACAGCCATCTGTCAGGGATGCTTTGAACTGGATTCCTGCATTGAGCAGGGGTTGGACTCGATGGTCTTATAGGCCTCTTCCAACCCTACTATTCTATTCTGTGAGCCAGAACAGAGGAGGGAACAGCAATTCCCTAGCATAACCGGGGTTGATGTTGAAGACCTCACAAGAGCCACTCAACTCACAGCGATGAAGATCCCACTCCTCCTCTCCCCTGCCCCCAGGTTTTCGATCATATGTGATTGTTTTTCAGGAGCACCTACATTTTTAGCCAACACACTTATTCTGAGCACTGAGTGACTATTGATAAACAATTCAATGGTCCTCTGTACTAGGTGTGCATCCCAAACATACAAATCCTTTAGCTGAAAAAGAATTTTTGAACTGTGTTTATAATATTGCAATCGTTACTGTGCACTATTAAAACGTAATCACAACACATGTTCTTGAATGGCACTGCGTTTCACAACTTCATCTTGACTATATCCCAGAGCGAGCCTTGCCTCCCCAGCCCACCACCCACACAATCGGAAATCACTTCTCTGAAGAAGAGGTTTGTCCAAAACCTGACTTGTAAAAGTAGCCAAGGGTGAGCTGTTGAGCAAATGAAGCAATGACAGAGACTGTGAGAATAGGTTTCCTTATCCTATTCATTCTTGTCTTTTATTTTATCTTGGCAGATTCTGCTTTCAAGCCCTTGTTTTGTAAAGGCCCATTTTCAAAAGACAAGCAAACCTATTTGGTAGATTACTGTAATTATTTCTGTATTCCTTTGTCCAATGTATGAATGAAGTATAGTGTTATAAGTACAGAGGAACTTGTTCACGTCAGATACAGAAATTTCAAGTTTAGGCCTGTCAGACTCCCAAGTAAACTGTGCCCATCACACAGTGTGCTGGTTACAGTCTAGTTGCTGAGAGTGGTTGCAGGTGGAACATTCACCATAAATTCTCCCTAAATTCTTGACAAGGTAGCCCTATGCACTTAAGAGATGAAAGTGAGGAAGGGGACATGGGCATGCCCCCTTCATCACCCACCCATCAGTCCTTAACCAGCCCACATTCAGCATGAAGGACTGAAGGGGGCTTGACTGTGAGTGGAAGCCTCCATATGATTGGGAACACAAATAGAAGCGCCTTTCAGACCTTTCCCATCAAAATGGGTAGGAGCCAGTGGCAGCTGGTGGCTCCAATTTCAGTGGGGCAGTAAATCCATTCTGGGTTTCAGTCAGAACCAGCCATTACTCTAAAGGAGCTATCCAAGGTCCTGCAAACTATCCCCAAAATATGTTTGGCACCTTGGATACCTCCTATAAGGTTCTGACTGGTTCTGACTGAAACCCAGAATGGATTCACAGACCCACTAAAGTTGGAGCCACCAGTCTCCACTGGAAGGAGCAAACAAGGATGGGACATTGGAGTCAGGTGAACCAGTCTATTGCTGGATCCCGTCAATTTCACTTGTGTTCATTCATATATCTGTTCCATCCTCTTTCCACATAATGTTCAACTTTTTAAATATCCACCTGAAAATTCACATTTAAATAAAACTAATGCGAAGAGAAAACTCTCTGGAAAAGACCCTGATGCTGGGAAAGACTGAAGACAAAAGGAGAAGGGGACAACAGAGGATGAGATGGCTAGACCCTTAACGGCTTGGGGCCAGGTTACCTGAAGGATCGCCTCCTCCCATATGTGCCTGCCCGGACCTTAATATCATCATCAGCGGCCCTTCTCCGTGAGCCCCTGCCAAAGGAAGTGAGGCGGGTGGCTACTAGGAGGAGGGCTTTTTCTGCTGTGGCACCCCGGCTCTGGAATGAGCTCCCTAGTGAGGTTCACCTGGCGCCTACATTGTATTCCTTTCGGCGCCAGGTGAAGACCTTTTTATTTTCCCAGGCATTTTAGCATTTTAGCTTTCTAAATTTTTATCTTTGCTGTTTTAAATCTGTATTTTAAACTCCTGCACTGCTGCTAGGTTTTATTGTGGTTGTATTGTTATATTGTGGTTTTAGTGTTCTATATATTTTAAATTGTTTTATTGTGTGTTGCTTGGATTTAATTTTTGTGAACCACCCAGAGAGCTTCGGCTATTGGGCGGTATAGAAATTAGATAGATAGATAGATAGATAGATAGATAGATAGATAGATAGATAGCATCACTGATGCAATGAATATGAACTTGAGCACACTCCGGGAGAGAGCGCAGGACAGGAAGGCCTGGCGTGCTATGGTCTATGGGGACACGAAGAGTCAGTCACGACTGAACGACTGAACAACTACAACAAATGTGTTTTCTTCCAAAAAAATGCTTTTTAAATATATTTTGGTATGGGTTTAGTTTGTGTATGTGTGTTTGTTTTTGTTTTGTGTTTTTGGGAGCCAAGAACTGCGTTGGAGGGTTCAAGAAGTTCTGATCTGGATGTTAGCCCGGGCAGTGCAGATCAGGGCACTTCATACTGGAATTTGCAAAGATTGAATTCTCCAAGTATCCTTGCTAGTTGAATGTCACCACATGTCTCCATATTATTCAGTGGAGTTTAGAAATAGTCTCCACTGATCTTTTCGATCTGTGACGACTGTTTCGCTCGATGCTTGGTCACTGAGCAATGAACATGAAGGTGCGGCTCTCCCTAACTCAACTTCCATAGAAGCATAGAGTTTGCCATTACTTGGGATGACATCTAGCCATCCCCAACCTGGTGCCCTCCATATGTGTTGGACTACAACTCCCATAATTCCCCAGCCAGCCTCTTCTTAAAATACCTCCAGCAAAGAGAAGACCACCACATCCCAAGGTAGGGATGTACAGATTGTGAAAATCTGTTTCATCTGTGTTTCGTGGGTTGTCAAGAGCCTTTTGTTCCATTGACCGCCGATTGATGGAGTTGGGGGGGTGAAGTTTCTGAATTTGCACAAATTTGCACATATAAAATGTGCAAATTTCCACAAAATACGCAAATCCCCCCAAATGCGCATTTTCACACTTTAGCCTGTGGGAGAAATGCACATTTTCGGCTGAGGGTTTTTTTTAAAAAAAAATGTGTATTTTTTCTTCGATAAAATTTGCGCAAAATTCCCAAAGGTTAGAAAAACAGTCTGCGAGTCCACAGAATCCTCCCGACAGAGGGAAAGCCAGTCTGCTGTGGAATCCATGGGTCGGATTCAAAAATCTGAAATCATTTGGCTCTGATGTGGATTTCTCCAACATCCCTATCCCAAGCCAGTCTGTTCTACTATCAAATAGCTCATACTGTTTGGAAGTTTCTCCTAGGGATGGGGGAGAATTTCTCCCCGAAACTTCGGGGGGCCGAGTGCCAACGTATTCGCCCCCCCAAAGTAGTTTCGGGGAGAAATTCTCTGCACCCCCCGCACCCCGCCCCCCGCCCCCCCGGGATGGGACTTACCTTTCCCAAATGTCCCTCCCGGCGGCGGGTCCCGGCGGCGGTTCAGCAGGTCTTCGACAGGGGCAGAGGCAGCAGCCGGTCTTTCGACCAGCTGCCACCGCCGCCATTCCAATAAAAGTAAAAAAAAAAAACGCCCCCGTGATAGGCTACGTGAGGATTAACGTAGCCTATCACGGCTAGATTTGCAAAGTCAGCCGTGATAGGCTACGTAAATCGTCACGTAGCTTATCACGGGTGACTTAAAAAAAAAAAAAAGCGCGTACGGCTAATGGTGGCCCCCATAGGGAGCCGCCATTCGCGTTCCTTATTTGGTCGCTGTAGTCTACGTAAAGATTACGTAGACTACGGCGAAAATAAGGGCAACGCTATTTGCGTTGCCCTTATTTTCGCCGTAGTCTATGTAAAGATTTATGTAGACTACAGCGACCAAATAAGGAACGCGAATGGCGGCTCCCTATGGGGGCCGCCATTTGCGTACGCGTTTTGTTTTTTTTTTTAAGTCACCCGTGATAGGCTTCGTGACGATTAATGTAGCCTATCACGGCTGACTTTGCAGATCTAGCTGAGATAGGCTACGTTAATCGTCACGTAGCCTATCACGGGGGCGTGTGGTTTTTTTTTTAACTTTTTATTTCGCGGCTGGGCAAGGCGAGGCGCCTCCTCCCCGGCCTGAATTTCGTCCGGGCGAGGCGGGAAGCCTCCCCCCCGGCCTGAATTTCGGCCGGGCGAGGAGGGAAGCCTCTCCCCCCCTGGCCTGAACTTCGGGGGGAGCAGCGAAGCGCCTCCCCCCCACCGCGAAGCAAGCTGCGAGACCAGGTAAGTGGCTTTCGTGCACCCCTAGTTTCTCCAAATGTTTAGCCAAAATCTGCTTCCCTGCAATTTCCACCCATTGGTTTTAGTCCTGCCCTCTGCAGTAATAGAGCATAAGTCTGCACCATCTTCTGTGTGACACCCCTTTATTTTTTTTAATTCTTTTTATTTTATTTATTACATTTATATCCCACCTTTCTTCCATCATGGAACTCAAGGTGGCTGCATGTGGTTCTCAGGTGGTCTCCCCTCCAAGCACTGACCAGACCCAGACCTGCTTAGCATCAGCAAGTTGGCTGCCTCATGTGCCTTCAGACTATGCCATGGGACCCTTTATATGCCCTTTATATGTGTGAAGACCGCTATCATGTCCCCTCTTAGTCTTCTCTTCTCCACTCTAAACATAGCCAGCTCTTTCCATCATTCCTTATAGGACTCGGTTTCCAAACCCCTCATCATCGCTTCTCAATCCTCTGTTTCTAGTGACACCAAAGTTCCCCATTTCCAATGCATGGAAAATCCCTCTAAAGTGGAGATAACTTTGGGGGCTAAAATGAATGACATTCTCAAAGTAAAGTGCTCTTGAGAGGCTGGCTTCTGCAAATAAATTCCCATTCTTATTTGAACAATGGCTAATCCCTCATACTACTTTGATGGGGAGTTTAAGGGGGCAAGTACCATATTTCCTCAGAATTCCTGCAGGTTGCCATGGCCAGGGCATCCCCGTCACTGAGGAAACAGAGGCCTTGGTGAAATGGTTAAACAAACATATAGTTATTGAGGAGCTTTGGGAAAGGATATTAGATTACATACCAGGAAAGCAAACCATGTCTGTCTTCAGCCTTCAAGAACCTCTATAGACTCTATTTTCCTCTAGTGCAGAGTTTAGTTTTCATTACAAAGCACCCAGAAGTTTAGTTTATTTATCCAAGCATTATTCTAATATCAACCCAGCAGGCCTGGTTATGCCTTCAATTACACAATCGACTCAATGCGAAATTCACTGTGACCGCTGACAATGTGGACTTCTTCTTCTTCTTCTTCTTCTTCTTCTTCTTCTTCTTCTTCTTCTTCTTCTCCTCCTCCTCCTCCTCCTCCTCTCCATGTGATTTAGATCCTGAGAAGTTTGGGGATGCTTTCAGAAGAAATTGTTTAACATTCTTCATAACAGAATTGCATCACGATAGGAGAATAAAGATGGCTGGTTGTGAGGAAATGGAGAAAACAGCAGCAAAAAGTACTGACAGGCATTAAGGTGAATACTGAAGATGAAGAATTCTAAATAGTAATGGGTCAAACAATGTCATGTAGAGACTGAAGCTATTTAACAGAAACAGAAGGATTGCTAATACTTGGAGATCCATAAAGAAGAAAATAGAGGTTGCCAGAAAAGGCTGATGTTGATTCCTGGAGTGGAGAGGACTCCAGCCATGAAAGCAAGACAAGGAAATTGGTTTACCTGAAGAGAAGGAATCATAGAATCATAGAACAGTAGGGTTGGAAGGGGCCTATAAGACCACTGAGTCCAACCCCCAACCCCCTGGATGTTTGCACCAGTAAAGGCTGATGGAGGAAGAGGCGATACAGAAAAGAAACTGATTTTTAAACGAAAGTCGGAAGGAATTGAGAAGTAGGATGGTCATTACATTTGTATAAAACTAAAGGAGAAGCAGCTCATCACAGTCAGTTGAACATGGTCAAAGGTAGGGGGGGAATTATCTTGGTCTTGAGAGATTTGGTTTTGAGTTCTAATTCTGCTATGGACAAACACCTGCTCTTCATACACTCACCCAGAAGCATGTGACCTGTTTCCCCTAGGCAGAATCCTACCGTGCAAGGGAGTACGTGTGATGTTGTGAATGCGGCAAAAAAGTGGACAGGACTGATCACATGGATCTTTCCTACCCAATAAACTCTCAACCAGGAAGGAGTGCTGGATGGGTGTGAAAGTCCCATGCAATCTTCCCCACCCATGTGCTTAGAACAGGTGTTTTGGTCTACAACTCCCATCAGCCCTAGCCAGTACAGCCAAAAGTACGGAATAGTGGGAGGTATCTGGAGGGTCATAAGTTGCCCACATCTGGCTTAGACCATTCACAATGACTGAAAAGGCAACCAAATGGGATGATAATTCAGTTAAAATGCACACGTAACTTGATCAGAGCATGCGTTTTGATATTATCTTGAATGATTGCTAATCCCTAGTGACTCACCTTTTGGTTCTTGTGGAATAGCTCTTTCCTGGTTTGGTTTAGAATATTCACATACATTCAGGCAATGTGTCATCACATTACAGGAACTGGCACTCACACTACTGGATGCATGTATGAAAGGGCCCCTGTTAAGTGCTCTAGGTAAGAACATATTGTTGCTTCACAGAACTATAATGTGCCTGATTCTCCTCACTTTCTTCTGTAATGAACTAATGAAATAGAGCAGGGGTTATAACCAGGGCTGGCCCTACCATTAGACAGGGTAAGGCAGTTGACCCAGGTGGCAGATGCTGGGAGGCAGCAGTGTGGTGTTGAAAAAAGAGGACTGCATGCCATGAGGCCTAAACTAGCCTGCTGCCTTCAGGTGCATGGAAGATGCTGTCCTACCCCCATCACTGAAGTAGGTTTCAGCTGCCAATCAAGTCAGCTTTGTACATCTTGTTCCTCACCTCAAGTGGCAAAATGTCCTGGGCCGACCCTGGTTATGGCTTGCTATGAAGCTGGGTCTTTCTGAAAGGCTGTGACCACATTACGGTGGCCACTTATGAATCACCAATGAAGAGGAAATGCATCATCAAAAGGGGGAGGGGAGAAAAGAGGACACATACTTGCATAGATGCAAACCCGTAGATATTCATAGATGCAAATTTAGAAATAACTACTATAATTTCAATAGAAATACAGTACATTTCACCCTAGTGGCGGGAGACAGTGACTAGGTGACCTGTGTGGCTGCTCAGTCTGCTGACCAGATACTAACTGTGAATGGCTGGCTTTAAGGCCTCTTCTTTCCTTCCTTATGGTTCTTTATCTTTAAACCAGATTTGGACTCTTCAAACAGAGCAAGGGCACGCAACCTTCAGAGGCCAGGGGCCTGCGTTGCCCCCGTGGACCCCATTGGGGGCTGCTCCCTGTCCCTGCCACTACTGAATGTGTCACCAAAATTGCTGCTGCAACAACTGCCAAAAATAAATAAATGGTGAGTTTGCAAGAAAAGCACACCTCTTATTTGAAAGCAGAATCATACCCCTGGGAGGCTTGTTTCCTTGCAAAAATCACTGTGTTTCTTGTTGCCACCATCATGGCAGGAAATTTAACAGTGGCAAGGTCAGGGGGTACAACAATGGCTGTGGCCAGGACTGCATGTGGCCCATGGACTGTATGCTGCCCACTGTTGAAATAGAGGACAATCCATTTCTGGGAACCATAGAAGCCAGCTGCCAGTCTGAGTAGAAAATACTGGACTGGATGAACCACTCACTCAGGTTATAAGGCAGCTTCGCATTGGCTCAGTCATGTTTTGAAAAAGAGGTGGTCATCTCTAGACATCACGATCCATCCTTTGTTGCCACCAATCATGTCCAAAATAGGGCAGCAAGATTGTTTTAGCACGGACTGGCCAACGAGGTCACATTACACCAGTACTTTTCAAGCTGCACTGGCTGCCAGTCCATGCCCTGGCCCGATTCAAGGTGCTGATATTAACATTCAAAGCCCATGTGTGCTTTCCTGGACCCTAAGATCATCTTCATGTGTCCTTCTCCATGAGCCCCTAGCAAAGGAAGTGAGGTGGGTGGCTACCAGGAAGAGGAGCTTTTCTGCTGTGGCACCCCAGCTGTGGAATGAGCTCCCTAGAGAGGTTCCCCTGGCACCTACATTGTACTCCTTCCAGTGCCAAGTGAAGACCTTTTTATTCTCCCAGTAGTTTAGCATTTTAACTTCCTAGACTTTAAGCTTTGGTGTTTCAAATCTGTATTTTAAATATTTGCATTGCTGCTAGGTTTTATTCTGGTTGTACTGTTATTTTGTGGTTTTACGCGTTCATATTTTATACTGTTTTATGCTGTGCTTTGTGATTTTAATTTTTGTGAACCACCCAGAGACCTTCAGCTATTGGGTGGTAGAGAAATAAATAAATAAATACATACATACATACATGTCTGCTTGAAAGGTTTTCTGTGATTGTTGCCCTCCAGTTGCAGAAACAACTGCATGTCATGAAGCAACTGCAGAGCTTAGATTGTAACATAATGCTTCCACCTGACATGTATGTGAGGGTGGGGCAAATGCTGTTTATAAATGTGGGATTCATAAATATGCCCCAACAGGACACTTCATCATGTTTCTTTCTCTTATGTGCTGTTTGTTCAATGGAGTTGCGGAGAGGAAAAAAAAGTTATGTATTATCTTTGATATCTCAACAGTTTTATTTAATGCATTTATGCACTTTAACTAACTAATTAATTAATTAATTAATGCCCTTTCAAACAAAAGTGATCTCATACAGCTTAGGATTCATACCACTGGTAAGTGAGGGTAAACAAGCTTTAAAGCACCAATATTACTGAAGGCTTCAACACAGTTCATACTATGAAGAATAAGATTTTGTGAATACTATTGGAGTGAGAGGAGATCCACATCCAATATGCTAGATTATGATGTTGAATATCTGTACAGATCATCTTAACATGGTTGTAATCACCCAGCCTCCATAAAACCAGAGCTATCCCAGTTCACAGTCATCAAGATTAGAGGCCACATCTGAAAATATTGGCTTTGAGACTGGAAACTTGTTAAATATATTAAACCCTAAATTCCTCTGCTTAGTTTCCAGAATGTAATGAAATGCAACATTTTAAAGAATTACAGAACCCCACACCCCATACCCAAACAGGAAGATGATTCTTAGGTTTGCCATGATTTTGTAATTAATTGTTGTAACTGTTTTGTATAATATCACTTTTTTTTAGCTACCTTGAGCATAATGGAGAGGTGAGATATACATCTCTGTTAATTAATCCATAAGCGTGTTAAAAACACACACATAGAAAAGGTTTGTTTGTTTATTTATTTATTATACCATTTTATCCCACTGTTCATCTTGAGAAGGCTCCCACTGCAGTTTACATATTTATTATTTTATTATTTATTTATTGCATTTATATCCCGCCTTTTTTCCTCTTGCAAGGAACCCAAGGCAGTTTACACTACCCTCTCTGTCCTCTCCATTTTATTCCCACAACAATTACCCTGTGAGGTGATTGGGCTGACAGTCTGTGACTGGCCCAAAGTCACCCAGTGAGCTTCAACGGCCGAGTGGGGACTGGAACCCAGATCTCCCGGCTCCCAGTCCAACACTCTAGCCACCACGCCACACCACACTGGCTCCCTATAATTAATAAAACAAGAGAGTCCCTGCGCACAGGCTTAGAATCTAAAAGATACTACACAAAACAAAAAGGGAATGGGGAGGGAAGGGGGTAAAAGCAAATTCAGGCACCAATACTTACACTCAAATATTAGTTCATATAATGCCCAGGTGGAATGAAACAGTTCAGGGAGAGGAGGAGCCCAATGATGAATGTCTTTCAGCAGAGCTGATGGGATGGCCTTGGTTCCCATCTCCCTCCGGTGCAGCCTGATGGAACGGTGATAGGTGATAGTTGAGGGAGAAGGCTGCTGGAGCTGGTCTTTCAGCAAAAGTAATGGAAAGACCATACTTCCCATCTCACTCTGTTGCTTACTTAAGTAACAAGTAATGTTCAGTGGACAAGAAATGATTATTGGTGTGGTCATTCTTTCTATTTCCAGTCCCTTCTGTTCCCTCTATTCTCAATTCAGGTCTCTGAGTGTGTGCACTTGCTTAGCCAAAACAGCACCACCCACAAACAAGCATCAGCAGACTCAAGGTAACCTTGAGAAGTAAAAACAATCTTTAGGGCAAAAAAACTAAGATGGGATTTCCCCCCCCACACACACTCCAATTGCCACAGAATCCTGATGGGGCCGGGGGGATGAATGGGGTTGCTGGAAAAGGAAGAGATGCCCAGACAGACAGACAGACAGATTTAAAAAGTATAGAGAACTGTCACTTTGTGTGGACACGACATTTCTTCACACTGAGAAGCTATTTTTAAATGTCTGTAGGGATAGGAGTGAGACATTCCCATAGAAATAAATGGAGAAATCCAAGATTTTAATCTAGCTGGGATTTGACATCATTGTGTGCACCCTACCCTCTAAAATGGAGAGAAAAACTAAAACAGCCCAATGAGGGCTGAGCATGCCCAGTGGACAAAAGAATGCTGACTGACTGCTGGGTCGGGTGGAGAACTGGAGTGGGGGGATGGAATGGCTGGAACCCTGAAAAGAAGTACTCCACACTGCAACATTTTGTGCCAAGACCCCACTTCTTATGAATAATCAATATTACTTGATTGCTGAAGAGCAATCAAAATTAGTTCCTATCAGAGCGTAGTGATTCATATGGACTAAAATGCCCTGCATTGGTATACATTTTCTCTATCAGAGTCAGGATATTGGGTTAGATAGACTTTTGATCTACCCTAGTAAGATAATCATATTTACACATACCAGTGTAACTATGCCTCTTTGAAGATACTGAAGGCAAGGAAGTTATATGATCTAGAGTGTCACAATGAGGCCATCCACAACTGTGTTTGGTGCAAAGAATTATTTTCAAGACTTCAGAGTTCAACTAACATTACATGGCTTTCTAGAAAGCTTCAGTAGATACTTCAGTATATTTTTTGCAGTTGAGATGTGCAAATGTACAGATTGGGGGGGGGGGATCCACCCAATCAGTTGTGTTAAGGAGAAACCCCCATGTGCCTCTATTCTGTCACCTTAGGTTTGGTTTGTTCTTTGCTGGTACATTGCTATGAGGTAGATCATTTCTACACGAGGCTTTTATTGCATGCTTGTGACTGGTCACTCACAGAAGTTTGCAGGTCCTTTACACGACGTCATCAACCTCTAGGGCATCTTCCGCACTTTCTGACCTTTATCCCACTTTTTGAAAGATTGGGAATAATGCAGTAATAAATGTCATTCTGCTTTAATGGCCATGTGAAATTGTGCAGTTCCACTATAACACAGTGCCATCTTGTGACTGGATAATGAAACATGTAGAACTTGCAGTCAAATGAAGTCCTGGAAAAAAGCCTGTGTCAGCCCATGTAAGGAGCCCATCTTAATCCCACAAAGATTCCAGAGTCAGAAGCCCTGGTAAATTGTAAGATAAAAAGACTGGTGTGGAGAAGTCCATAGACAGAATGACAGACAGATGTAAAAATGTCTGTTTTCAAGCCTTTCTAGTAATCAAGACAACCCTTGGCTGGCAGGCCAAATCCAGCCCATGGAAGTTGCCCTTCTGACCCAGGGAAGCTTGGGATCCCACTGCAGGCCCTGCCCACTCCCCTCTCCAAGCCCTGCCTACTCCCCAAGCCCATCCCATGGCCAGGAGCTTTGGGCGGAGTCAGGTAGAGGAATTCTTGTGTTTGTTTGTTTGTTTGTTTGTTTGTTTAAAACATTTCTATCCCACCCTATATCATTAAGATCTCAGGGCGGCATACAGATAACATCAATTTAAACATTATAAAACAATAAATAATGTAAACACCTAAAAACATATTACACTATTGAACAAGCTAAAACCAGTTAAAATCTAAAACAGTAAAACAGTTAAAACAATGTGCTAGGGAATGCATTTAGCCCTCAAAGGCTTTGGTAAAAAGCCATGTTTTTACTTGGTGCTGAAACGAAACCAATGTCTGTGCCAATCGGGCCTCCAAGGGGAGGGCATTCCACAACCGGGTTGCCACAGCAGAGAAGGCCCTCTCCCACATCCCACCATAGTATATGTCTCGTACTGGTGGGACGCAGAGGAGGACCCCTCCAACCAGATCTCAGATCTCGGGCAGGCATATATAGGGAGAGGGGCTCCATCAAATATCGAGGTCCCAAGCCGCTTAGGGCTTTAAATGTCATCACCAAAACCTTGAATTCTGACCGGAAGCATATTGGCAGCCAGTGCAATTCCTTTAAAACTGGAGTTAATATGGTTTTTATGAGGTGTTCCGATCAGCAGTCTAGCTGCTACATTTTGCACTAGCTACAACTTCTGAGTCATCTTCAAGGGCAGCCCCACATAAAGTGCATTGCAGTAGTCGAATCAGGAAGTTACCAGCGCGTGTACTACTGTGGCTAGGTTATCCCTGTCCAGGAAAGGCCGTAGCTGGTGGATCAGCTGAAGCTGGCCCCAAGTACTCCGGGCCATGGAGTCTATCTGGGGCTCCAGTGATAGGGACGGACTCTAGGAGTACTCCCAAGCTATGCACCTGCTCCTCCAGGGGGAGTGCAACCCTCTCCAGGACAGGTCGCTTACCCAATTCCTGGACTCAGGAACCACCAATCCACAGAGCTTCCATCTTGTCAGGATTTAGCTTCAGTTTATTGGCCCTCATCCAGCCCATTATAGCCACCGGGCACTGGTCCAGCACCTTCACTGCCTCAGCCGACTCCGATGACAAGAAGAAATAGAGCTGAGTATCATCAGCATACTGGTGACACCCCACCCCAAAACTCCTAATGACCTCACCCAACGGCTTCATATAGAGGTTGAACAGCACAGGGGATAGAATAGAACCCTGTGGCACCCCACAGCTTAATGGCCATGGGGTAGAACAGGAATCCCCCAATACCACTCCCTGGAATTGGCCCTGCAAGTAGGAGCAGAACCACTGTAGCACAGTGCCCCCAACTTCCATCCTGCAGAGCCGATCCAGTAAGACACCATGATCAATGGTGTCAAAAGCCTCTGAGAGATCCAGGAAGATCAACAGGGTAGCACTCCCCTATCTTTCACCTGGAGTAGGTCGTCAGTCAGAGTAACCAAGGCCATTTCAGTGCCATACCCTGGCCCGACACCAGACTGAAATGGGTCCAGATAATCAGTTTCCTCCAAGAATGTCTGAAGCTGCCCAGCCACCACATGCTCAAGCACCTTGCCCAAAATGGGGATATAGGCAATGGGGCGATAGTTCTCACACACCTCCGGATCCAGGGAGGGCCTCTTCAGGAGAGGGTGCACTACAGCCTCTTTCAAGGCAGCAGAAACCACCCCCTGACAGAGTAAAGCATTTACCACTCCCTGGACCCACCCAGCCAATCCACCCCTGCTAGATCGTATTGGCCAAGGTAGGCAAGGGTCAAGCTTACTTGTGGCGGGCTGGACTGATTCAAGCATCTTGTCCACATCATCAGGCTGCAACAACTGAAACTGATCCCAGGAAACAAAACCAGACGGAACACTGAACACCTCCTCAGACTCTGCAACAACTGTGGCGTCAAGTTCTGAGTGAATATATGAGAGACTTTCTCCTCAAAGTGCCTAGCAAATTTATCACAGCAGATGACTGAGGGTTCCAATCCCAGTTTCTCTGAGCATGAGCAAGATCCCAACAGGCCCTTCACGACTCGGAACAATTCTGCTGGGTGACATTTCGAGGATGAAATAATAGATGTATAGTAAGATTTTTTTTTGCCATCCTCATTGCCGCATATTAAACACAACAAAGAGTCTTTGCTAATCATCGATCGTACTCACTCCGAGACCTGCGCCACCTGCACTCTAGCCATTGTCCAGCCTGTTTCATTGCCCGTAGATCTTCTGTAGACCAAGGTGAATTATGGGCTCCACAACACCAGAGTGGGTGCTTGGGAGCAATTGTATTGATGGCCCTTCCCATCTCACCATTCCATAGTGAGAACAGAACCTCGACTGAATTGCCAGCCCTATTAGCCAGAAAATCCCCCAGAGCATTCAGGAATCCATCGGATTCCATAAGTCTCTGGGGGCGCGCCATTTTAATTGGTCCCCCACCCCTGCAGGGAGAATCTGCTACTGCCAATCCAAACTTCACAAGGAAATGATCTGACCACGACAACGGGGTTGTTGACCCCCTCCCCAACCAGATCATCCCTCATCCGTCCAACAGCAAAACCAGGTCCAGGGTATGCCGTGCCACATGTGTCGGGCCAGTGATGTACTAAGACAGCTCCATGGTTGTCATGGTTGCCATGAAGTCCTGAGCAGGCCCTGTCAGGAGGATAGCCTCAGCGTGGATGTTGAAGTCCCCCAGAACCACTGTCCTAGGGTTCTCCAACACCACCTCTGAGACCATCTCAGCCAGCTCAGGCAGGGAGACTGCTGGGCAGCGGGGTGGGCGGTACACCAGTAGCATACCTGTTCTGTCTCTTTGGCCCAACACAAGGTTGTTGTTATTGTTGTTCAGTCGTTCAGTCGTGTCCGACTCTTCTTGACCCCATGGACCATAGCACGCCAGGCCTTCCTGTCCCCGCTCTCTCCCAGAGCATGCTCAAGTCCATATTCATTGCATCCGTGATGCTATCTAGCCATCTCATCCTCTGCTGTCCCCTTCTCCTTTTGCCTTCAGTCTTTCCCAGCATCAGGGTCTTTTCCAGAGAGTTTTCTCTTCGCATTAGGTGGCCAAAATATTGGAGCTTCAGCTTCAGTATCTGTCCTTCCAATGAGCACTCAGGGTTGATTTCCTTTAGGATTGACGGATTTGACCTCCTTGCAGTCCAGGGGACTCGTAAGAGTCTTCTCCACCACCACAGTTCGAAAGCATCAATTCTTTGGCGCTCAGCCTTCCTTATAGTCCAGCTCTCACAGCCATACGTTACTACTGGGAAAACCATAGCTTTGATTAGACGGACCTTTGTCGGCAAAGTGATGTCTCTGCTTCTTACTATGCTGTCTAGGTGTGCCATAGCTTTCCTCCCAAGGAGCAAGCGTCTTTTAATTTCATGGCTACAGTCACCGTCTGCGGTGATCTTGGAGCCCAAGAAAATAAAATCTGTCACAGCTTCCATTTCTTCCCCTTCCATATGCCAGGAAGTGATGGGGCTAGATGGTACAGACCCTCAAAACTGGTGCTAGGATCATTTCCTTGTGAGGGAGATGGAATCCTTATGGATGACAGCAACTCCTCCCCCCCCTCCCAACCCTCCAATCTAGGTTGGTGCTGCACTGAGTACCCAGGTGGACAAAGCTGAGACAGATCCACCCTGCCCAGCTCATCCATCCACGTCCCAGTAATGCACACCAGGTCAGCCCCTTCATCCACAATCAAATCATGGATAATAATTGTTTTATTATGGACTGACCTAATCTCTAAGACTTAAACTAACAGCATATATGTGTACTTCAACCCTCAGACTAGACGTGCACCAAGTTTAGTTTTCCATCTATTCAGGAGCTATTCCAATAATGTCTGTATCCCCATGTGTGAGTCTGTTGGTGTGGCTCATACACAGTATAGCAGCTTCTGACTTATAACTTATATGCGGCTAACTTATATGCGATCATATATCTATATTCTAACCATCTTCCACAGGAGTCAGGAAGGTGACACTTTACAGATGATTGCTTCATTTACAAATAGAAATGGCAGTGGGGTGGGGAAGCAGACTCCAGACTTTTAATTCTGAGGGTAGTAAATAGCTCTCACAAATTTTAAAACATTGTTGTTGCCCCAATAGATTTACACCAAAACTCATACTGGGACAGGGGTTCAACTTCAGTGTCTATGAATCTGGAAGATTTCGGGGGCATCTAATGCCAGACTGCACTCTCCACATTTGGGCAGACATGGTTATTCTCAGTTAATTCTACCCCAAATGTGCTATGGACAGGTTTGTATACCACTGAACACAAACCTCAGGCAAAAGTCTGCATTCTTGAATGTTGGGGAGTGTGGCTAGAGTTGCCGTCAGTGTGAAACATGAATGAATCAATGAAAAACGAATAAATCTTTAACAGCTTCATGGCGGACAAAAGTCAACAGCTGGAGGTTTACCCATCACTGTATCACAATGCCAGGAAAAGCTGGCACCTGTTGAATTTCTGTTAAAGTCACAGGGGCCCTGGCAGAACAAAAGAAGAAGTGATAGTCTTAGATTCCGGTGCTCATTTTCTGAGGAAACAAATCTGTCTGGAATCTAAAACCAAGGTTTGGAATGCAGTCTTTTGTTGCTTACACAGAACTGACTCTAAGAATTTCTGCCAGTCTCAATGATATAAGAAGAACCCTGATAGATCAGACTTTCTAGGGCAGGGTTGGCTTTACAGATGTTGTTGGATTCCAACTCCCATCAGGCCCAATCAGTGTGGCCAATGGTCAGGGATGATGGGGACTGTAGTCCAACAACATCTGGAAGGCCACAGGTTCCCCACCCCTGATCTAGGGTCTATCTAGTCCAGCACCCTGCGGCCCACGAGAGAGCCATGAAGGCATCAGTCTCCACTATTGTTTGTCCTCCAATCGTACAACTAATTCCCTGAAGTGATCATTGGTGCTTTGAACACTGGACTGGAGACGGTAATTTGGGGTTAAGACTCAATCTTTCATGTGTATACATAGGCATGTTTTTCACCATCTGATTGGGCCATGTTTACTGGGGGTGATGGGAGTTGTAGTCCTATGTATCTAGAAGGCGCCAGGTTGGAGGAAAGCTGATTAAGGCAAATATCTAGAGAACTCAAAGGAGCTGCAGCAGTTACATCACTAATAACATCATTTCTCCCTGGATAATTTTCTGTTAGGGTTGCCAACTTTTGAATCTGCCACTGTTACTGCGCCTTTCACCGCAACTTCACATGCAGGCATTAGCTTGTTTATCTCCATGCTGGGAAAAGCGTCACCTGCTGATTTCTGCACATCAAACAGCTAGAGCAAGCCAGGCTGTTCTTTTTTGCTCTGTTGGCAACCCTAAGACCTGTGGCTATGATGCAATTGAAAGGACAATAGCCATGCCCAACCACATATAGGAAAACATTATGAGAACCAATTTATTTGAAAGTCTTAGTTGTCTGCCTCTGGGTAGAGAGAAGGCTGTGAGATCGGAACACTCCATCCATCTAAAGCCCTGCCGGCAAAAGCCAAGAAGTGAGGGAGGAATGACAGAGGCAATTTTGCCTCCCATTCTTCCTTTTAAAAAGCAAATTCAGCTACACCGGCCTCGAGTCTGTCTAGCTGACTTACTGGCAGTGGGCAGGGACAGTGATAGAGAAGCTGTAGGATCCTGTGGCTGTACCCCTTCCTCTCCCTTTCCCTCCCACTGTGCTGCCCCTTCTTGACCTCCTCAAGCATTTCCAATGTCACCTTTGTGTCCCCAAAAGATCAGGTACTGCGGTGTTTTCTGTGGTGGCTACAAGGGGGTGGGTGAGGGGGAACGGCCCAATCTCAGATTCCCCTTCCCATGGTTGTAGCAGTGCCTATGGCCTAAGGATCAGGAATCCGCCATATCCAGGGATTCAGTTTCTAAGGATTACTCGATGTTGATACAGATATAGATATCGATATGTAGATATATATATATACACACACAGGTAATTACACACACACACACACTACACACACACACTTACATTCTTCATTTCTTGTAATGGTACAATATTTTCAAAAGTTTTATTATTATTCATATTATTTCACTTTATTTCACATTATTTCACATTCCATGCTCATAATTACTGAATATTTCCCTCTTCCATGGCTTTTACTTGGCTGTTAGTATTTTAACAGGGCTTAACATTCTCTTTACAACTTTATGCTTTACGCAGACCCTTTCAAAGGGTTGGGGTTGGTGGTGAAGTTGGCATCGCTTAAATGTCACTTTTAAAATGAGCTACGCGGTTAAAGTGAAGGCGTTACACAAAACGGAGAGAGCCATGATCAGAGTCAATGTCACTATTGAAGAGATCTGCTGAGAACAACTGTTAGTGCTGCCCTTTCCTGGACTGACGAAAGACTCCCACCCCTCCCCAAATTGAGTATCAATAGAGTATAATCAAGATGTTACTAATGAGCAGAAAAACTGCAAGGCTGGAGTGATGTTCCCCTCCGAAACATTATACCCCCTGGTACTTTAAGCTCTCTAAGGACCTGAAGTCTGTTATTGTTCCTCCTGGGAGGTCCATTTATGCTTAACACACATCTGGCTTAATTAGGCTGACAGCTGCTGCAGGTTCTGTTGGACAAGCTCCAGGCATCAGGGTGCATTAGCATTTGTCTAATGGTTTAACCTTTCATAATCTGATCTCCACGGCACAAATGAATTAGCAAGAGAAGATTTATTGCTCACTAATGTGTTATGTGCACACGACACGCAGATTACAAGGCACACCAAAGTATGAACTGATGTCACAGGGAGCCTTGAAATGCAAACTGTTTTTCTCTTTTACATACAACTTATAAAACGACATCTAAGCTACAAGTAAAAGAGAAAATAACATCTGGAAGGAACAATACAGAATAATAATTGTTGTTGTTGTTCAGTCGTTCAGTCGTGTCCGACTCTTCGTGACCCCATGGACCATAGCACGCCAGGCCTTCCTGTCCTGCGCTCTCTCCCGGAGCATGCTCAAGTTAGAATAATAATATCAGCTGCCAATACAGTGGAATTGTTTATATTAGTTGTGTGTATGTGTCCTTATTTTTAAAAAAATATTCGGTGGTAAATGGGTTAGTTTTAGTTGCAGCAACTGAAGTGAGGAATAGCCAACACTGAAGGTGGCCCAAAACAGATTTGTGGTAATAAGGATAAAGGTATCAACAGCTTCTAGCCATGATGGCTGTGTACTACAATGGATGGACAAAGCCTCACCTGCCCGCCCCACACAATGCTCACTAAATACCTGCTATTTACCCAACCCAGTGAGCAGTGTGTGGCAAGCCACTGGGCCATCCGGGAAGGCTTTCGTTTTTTCAACGAGACTCCATTTTTGTGCAATACGGGGCTCCGTATTTTCATGGTTCTACTGTTTGCACAGTAGACCTACACAATGGCAGCTGTGAAGGTCCATTTCTATGGCCACTGTTGTGTGGATCTACTGTGCAAACAGTAGATCTATGAAAATCAGAGCCCTATCTTGTGCAAAAATGGCCACTCCTATGGACACTAAGTGGCTGTGGTGAGTCCTGGCCTTGTGTGGGGGGTGGGGGGTTCACCTAGCTGGGTTTGGGGGTGGGGGTGGGGATTCGGCAGATTCCCGGACCGAGTCAGGCACCTGTGCCATCCCAGTGTTGTTGTTGTTCAGTCGTTAAGTCGTGTCTGACTCTTCGTGACCCCATGGACCATAGCACACCAGGCCTTCCAGTCCTCCGCTCTCCCCCGGAGTGTGCTCAAGTTCATATTCATTGCATCCGTGATGCTATCTAGCCATCTCATCCTCTGCCGTCCCCTTCTCCTTTTGCCTTCAATCTTTCCCAGCATCAGTGTCTTTTCCAGTGACTTTTCTCTCCACATTAGGTGGCCAAAATATTGGAGCTTCAGCTTCAGTATCTGTCCTTCCAATGAGCACTCAGGGTTGATTTCCTTTAGGATGGACTGATTTGACCTCCTTGCAGTCCAGGGGACTCGTAAGAGTCTTCTCCAGCACCACAGTTTGAACACATCAATTCCTCAGCACTCAGCCTTCCTTATAGTCCAGCTCTCGCAGCCATACGTTACTACTGGGAAAACCATAGCTTTGATTATACGGACCTTTGTCAGCAAGGTGATGTCTCTGCTTCTTACTTTGCCATCCAGTTTTGCCATAGCTTTCCTCCCAAGGAGCAAGAGTCTTTTAATTTCATGGCTACAGTCACCATCTGCGGTGATCTTGGAGCCCAAGAAAGTAAAATCTGTCACTGCTTCCATTTCCTCCCCTTCTATATGCCAGGAAGTGATGGGGCCAGATGCCATGATCTTAGTTTTGTTAATGCTGAGTTTCAAACCACCATTTGCACTCTCCACTTTCACCCTCAACAAGAGGCTCTTGAGATCCTCTTCGCTTTCTGCCATTAGGGTGGTATCGTCTGCGTATCTGAGTTTGTTGATAATTCTCCCAGCAATCTTAATTCCGACCTGTGATTCATCCAACCCAGCATTTCTCATGATGTACTCTGCATATAAGTTAAATAAGCAGGGCAACAATATACAGCCTTGTCGTACTTGTACTTTCCCCATTTTGAACCAGTCGGTTGTTCCATGTCTGGTTCTTACTGTTGCTTCTTGACCCTCGTGCAGGTTTCTCAGGAGACAGGTAAGGTGGTCTGGTACTCCCATCACTTTAAGAATTTGCCACAGTTTGTTGTGATCCACACAATCAAAGGCTTTAGCGTAGTCAATGAAGCAGAAATAGACGTTTTTCTGGAATTCTCTTGCTTTCTCCATGATCCAGCAAATGTTGGCGATTTGATCTCTAGTTCCTCTGCCTCTTCGGAACCCAGCTTGTACTTCCGGTAGTTCTTGGATCACATGCTGCTGAAGCCTAGCTTGTAGGATTTTGAGCATCACCTTGCTGACATGTGAAATCAATGAGCGCAATTGTACGGTAGTTTGAACACTCTTTGGCATTGCCCTTCTTTGGAACTGGAATGTAAACTGACCTTTTCCAGTCTTGTGGCCACTGCCAGTGTACTACCTCCCAAATCAGAGGCAGCTTACTTTTCAAAACCACTTGCTGGGGAAGACAAACAGGAGGGTGCTATTTCGCTCATGGCGTGCTGTGGGCTTCCCACAGTCTTCCCATGGGCATCTGGTAAGCCACTGTGGGATAGGGATTTATGAGAAATTCATTTCAGTTCATGTTTGATCAGGATTTGCTGAGTTCACACCTTCCAGACCAAACACAGACTCGGACGTAGGGGTGGACGAAACTCACTTACCTGTCCTCGAAGTTTTTCGCGGTGGGGGGGAGGCGCTTCGCTGCTCCCCCCGCGAAGTTCAGCAAAGCGTTGCCCTTATTTTCGCCGTAGTCTACGTAAATCTTTACGTAGACTACAGTGATCAAATAAGGAACGTGAATGGCGGCTCCCTATGGGGGCCGCCATTAACCGTACGCGCTTTTTTTTTTTTTTTTTTAAGTCACCCGTGATAGGCTACGTGACGATTACCGTAGCCTATCATGGCTGACTTTGCAGATCTAGCCGTGATTGGCTACGTTAATCGTCACGTAGCCTATCATGGGGGCGTTTTTGTTTTTTTTTTCTTTGATTGGAATGGCGGCGGCGGCAGCCGGTCGAAAGACCGGCTGCCGCTCCTGCCCCGGACAAACACCTGCCGAACTGCCGGCCGGACCCACCGCCGGGAGGGACATTCAGCAAAGGTAAGTCCCATCCTGGGTGGGGTGCGGGGGGCGGGGTGTGTGTGGAGAATTTCTCCCCGAAACTTGTTCGGGGGGCCGAACACGTTGGCGCTCGGCCCCCCGAAGTTTCGGGGAGAAATTCTCCACCATCCCTAATCGGACGTAACCTGCAGTCGAAGTCTGTACATTTCTGAGTTTGCAGTGTGATTTGCGGACCACCCCAAAATGCATCGACAGGCAGCATGCATACATTTGAAAACTGGGCATGAAAAACTGTGTACTGTTGAAAAATGCACACAAATGTGCTTTAATCAATGGGGGAAGAATGCATACATTTCAAAGATATGCACAATTGATGCGTACTTTTGGAAAAATACACATAAAAATGCACATGGATTTTCATGCAAAAGGAAGAAACAAAGCTTGCAATCTGATACAGACTTGAGTTGGAACAAGCTTTGAGATGGAATTTGGAGAACTTCAGCAAGCTCGAGTTTTGCTGATTTGCAAATCCCAACTGTGTGGGAACAGAATGCTGGACTAGATAGGCCTTTAGTTGGATCCAGCACGGCTCTGTATTCTTATGTTCTCCGATAGCCCTCATAGACATAACCCAATCTAACTGGAGAGTTTTCTATTCAATGATAAAATGGTATGCTAACTTCATTGAAGACAATGATCCTAAGCACACATCCTTTGAATAAAATAGAATTTATTGTGTTAGTCCACAGGCCGTATCGAAACAGAACAAAATAAAATACATTTAAAACTCCACATGAAAATATACATGACCGAATTTTGTATTTGGTCTTAAAGCACACTAAGGATTAAGATGTCAAAACTATTCTTTAAAAAAAAACTAAGGATAAAAGTTAAAAATAGAGGAAATACATGTCAGAATGAATGTATATCCTCAGACCTCAGAATTGGTGCCACAGTTAACTGAGACATAGGGCCAATTTATTCTATCAGCAAAATCAGTGTTTTTCTTGGGCCGTACCACATCAGAAAGTAGTAAGACGGCCACTTACACCTTGCCAAAAAAGAGGAATTGCATCACCAAGAAAAGAGGACAAAAGAGGGCCTCAATTTGCATAACATTTGCATATCAAATGCATATTTATATGTATATGTATAGGTGCACATTTAGAAATTATCACTATAACACAAATAATAATGCAATACATCTTTTCACAGCGGGGAAGACTGGCCGGTGACATGTGTCCTTGCTCAATCTGCCGTCCAGATATTAAGTGTTGATGGGCGACTTCAAGGCCTCCGCTGCTCTCTCTCTCTTATGGTTCTTTGACTTTAAACCAGACTTGGACTGGACAGCCCATCAAATAGATGACATATTCCAATAGAGGACTGTCCTCTGCCAGCTCTCCCAAACAGAGGACTGTTCTCTGTAAAGTAGGACACCTGACCACCCTAGCAGGCTGAGATGAGCTGTTTTCATGTTTGAAAGACTACCCCAAGTTGGTTGGGGGCGGGGTGGATAGAGCCGCTCCATATGGAAAGCCATCAAGGACCATGGAGGGTTTTGAAAGTAAGGAGGAATCCATGACTCTGTAAGCAAGAATCCTTGGTGGGAAATAAAAGAAAAGGAGCAGGCAATAAATATTTTACGGAGCTATAGTATCTAGGTAAATGGGAAGCTCTCTCACACATAAAAGAGCTAAAGAGTTTTATTGTCGCTGACTCTGCAGTTGCTAATGAGTGCAGCACTGTTGATGCAACGGGATAGCAGAAGGAGCATTGTTAATTCATCCCACAACCCATGTTACAGCAAATTGATTCAGTGCACATATTGTTTGTAATGTTGATTCCTGCTTGTATATGCCTATATTTGAAAAACTGAATGATATTCCAAAAGAACATGCTCCTTTCTCATGCCTTTGCACTATGTGATCTGTAATCTTGATGTACTTGTGGGACACAGCGAAACAGAATTAAAACTGTTATCAAAGCTCAGTGCAAGCCCCCAAAACATCCCCGCTTTGCCAGAGAAGATGATTCAGCAATTTCCTCTATGAAAGCTTCATTAGTGAGCTATCTAAAGATAGCCTTCCCCAAACTGATTCTGGGTCTGACAGCAATTGTAGTCTGGAGGGCACCAAGTCTGGGGAAGACTAGACTAGGGATTCTCCCCCCCCCCCCGCAAATCTAGTAATTCTATCCTCCAACAAATAATATCAATTATTTCCTTTCCTTGAAGCCTTCTGATCATATCATGCTAGCTGATCATTACTCCAGCCAAGGGACTGTTATGTGCTGAAAAAAACATTATCTTACTTTCCTTTTGGACAAAGAAGTTTACTCCAATTCCTTCTTCTAGCATTCTAGTAGATCCAGATTCAACTGAAAATTACATGGTGCGGGGAGCCATTTTAAGAAACAGCTTGAATCCTTGGGCCAATAATTTTCAGGTGTTAATGAATAACAAAACAAAAGTGTGTCTTGCAGGGAATGGCAGGATCCTCTCCCAACCTAGTTGTTATTATTAATTATTATTATTATTTATTAACATTTACATGCTGCCTTATTTGATAAAAAGCCATCAGGACCATCTACATCTACATACAAGCTATCTACATACAACATATGTAGAGAGCCCCACTATATACACCGTAGAGCCACTTCCTCCCCATATGCTTTCATTTTGCTCCACATCTGAAAAGGGCTCATAAGATGATGACGAACTAGCCTGGATTTGTCAGGCTGGGAGGTGCTACAGTTCCTCCCAAGTAGGGATTCTTACATTATCCCAGTACCATAGGAAGGAGTCACTCTGTATCTGTTCCCATGGTCAAAAGATTAAAATGATGGGGTGGGCAACACCTGACCCATGGGAGTCATGCAGGAGGCCCTGGCCTTAAGTGAAGTCCCCAACACCACCATCCACCACTACCATGGCTGAATGTGCTGCAGCAGTGACAGCAGCAAAACCATCAGTCGTTTGCTGCCAAATTTCAATGGCCAACTGTGACAGTGGCCTCAGAAAGGCCAAATTTAGCTTTAAGACAAGGCAGAATTGTTTTGCCACTGCCACTGTCAACATTCGGCAGTGCTCAGTGCTAGTTCAATACCATCAGCACTGACCGGCAGAGGCTCTCCAGGATTTCAGACAGGAATCTTTCCCAGCTCTACTTAAAGATGCCAGGAATTGAACCTGGGACCATTTGTATGCACAGCATGGGCTCCACCACTGAGCTGCAGCTCTTCACCTTCACAGCACTGAACTAAATGAAACTACACATTGACTGGGTTCGCAAAGCACCCTAACTTACTCTCAGTGGTTGAGTGTGGGTTGTTGTTGAACCCAGGACATTTTCCACAGGGTAGCTTGTTTACCATGCAGGGTGGCTTATTTTCTCAAACAAGCCGCCTTGAGAACCCATGGTTTGTTGTTGGGTTGTTCAGGGTGGTTAACAAGCCACACTGCATGGGTAACAAGCCTGGGTTCAGACAACACACTAACCTACAGTTCAACAAACAACCCATGGTTCAAGAACAACCCACACTCAACCACTAAGTGTTGGTTAGCATGTTGTGTGAACAGCCCCATTGACTGCTACCAAGAGTGTAGTTCCAGCCTAATAATTGCGCCCTAAGCATACTTTCTGAAGATAACTTCCACTGAAATAAATGAGACTTGATTCCAAGGAAGTGCATCTAGGAACTGGATGTAAATCAACTTGAAATCTAAGGCTTTCAGTTAATTAGATTGTAGATCAAATTGTAAACCATCTCACAAAGTGCTCTTGTGGGAGTTGTAATATTATGTGAAAATGCAGGTAACACCACAAAGGCATTTATAAACATTTTGATGGCAACCATAAGCAAGAAATGGAAATATGGGGGGAGGGGGGAGAGTTCATGATCTCTGTGATAACTTAGGTATATTAATCCTAGAAATAAAAACAACAGGTTCAACAACGTTGAGTTCACAAACACAGTGAACTGAATACCTCCTGAATTCCTTCTTCAGATTCTATTATGAAAGTATTTTCTAGTTCAAACAAAGGACTAGTTGTCAGACACCTGATAGTTTCAGATTTTTTTTTTAAAGGAAAGAAAAAAAGGTTGGTATGTTGTGAAGAAGGTTACTCTGGGTTACATCAGTCATAACTTGTTCTTGTAAAAACACACAGAAAAATGATCAATTGGTTTCTTCTATAATAATGCAGGTGGCTAAATTCCATATTAAAAAGGAACTTTTCTCACTCACCTGGTAGTAGGACATAATTTACAGAACTTTTATTGCTCTCACTGCCAGATATAAGGAAAAGCTCAATGAACCTGATCAACATGGGGAAAATGAGGAGAAATGTTTTGGGAGACGACGGTTGCATCTTATTCAAGTCAAGTGTCCCAATACATTTCAGGTTGAGCAGGCCAATCGTAAACCCCACCAATGGCCATCCCGGGGGTTAGGATGGGGCACAAGAGCCTTTCCATCAGGGGAGGGGAGCTTTGCTGGCAGGATGGCCCATCTGCCCTCGAGGCCCCCAGTACAGCCACAGAAAGTCCCTTGGCTGTAAGAGAACCACCAGTGGTCTTTCTGCCAGTGGTGGGGGCTAAATCAGGGCATTGAAGGGGCAGATCAGAGGTGGCCTTGGATCTACTAAACCCAAAGCCTGCTCACTCTACCAGCATGGCCCCATATTTGGGCCCCTACCTACGCCATGTTTGTGCTGCCATAGGTGCTGTTCCTCTCATTAGAATCTATAGGAGAAGACCAATGGAAGGGGGAATAAATGGTCCCCATCCCGTACCTCAGACTCTGGCCAGAGTGAGCCAGCTGATCACCTGCCATTTGACTCTCCACCCTACCCCACTTCAGATTGTTCCGGAAGACAGCAATCTAATTAACATGCCTCAAAACATGTTTTTTCGTTCTACTCAAAATGGCTTTGAAGCCTAGTGGAGTGAGCTGTGAGCCAGGAAGTTCCTGATTCCAATGTTTTCTCTCCCGAATCCAGCCTCACATCTACAAAGGGAGGATAACAATTGCTGACCAACCTTATAGGTTACAGTAAAGATAGTAATGCTAAGTTAATCTGCGTGAACCTCTGCCTAAATTATGGTGACGATCTTACTCACCGAGCTGCTTCCTATGCTTCATCTGGTATTTTATTGTTTTAATTGAGTGTTGTTGTTAACCACCTTTAATTGAGTGTTATTGTTAGCCACGAAGTCATTTTGAGGAAAGGTGGGATAAAGGCCAGACTTAGCTTCAGTTATACATGCACTAGTTACATCCAGACTAGGCTACTGTATTGCACGCTACATGGGGCTGCCTTTGAAGATAACTCAGAAACTTCAACTATTACAGAACCTAGAGGGCAGTCCTATGGGGATAGCTGGCCACCTCTGAACTCAGAGGTGGCCGACTACCCCATGCAGAGTGGGCAGAGTGTGGAGGGGATCTTCTCCCCTGTGCTCCAGCCGCCCTGCATTTGTGGCTAGATGGCCGATTTCAGCCATCTAGCCAGGGTGCCTCAGAGTAGTGGGGGAGGCCCGATGGCACATAGCAAAAGTTATATTGGTGCTTCCATGGTCCCCTCCCCACCTCCAGGAACGCCCCCTTTTCAGCCGCTCCACACTGCTCTTCCAAGCATGGACCTGGGGACGAACCATGCCTCCTATGAGGGGGAGGGGAGTCAGATTTCTGGGAACCGAGCTCGGACCACCAGCTCCAAGCTCAGTTTCCCATAACCCAAAAAATCCTATGGCTATCTAGACACTGTCTAGTGGCTATAGGATTGCGGCTTTAGTCACTCAAATTCTTGGTGGGGCTGCGCTGGTTGCCATGGCATTTCTAGGTCCAGTTCAAAGTCCTGGTTTTGGCCATTAAAGCCCTAAATGTTTTGGGCCCAGGTTATTTGAAGGACCACCTGCACCCTTATGAATCTGCTAGTGTGTTAAGATCAAAGGCCTACTCACTGGCCCACCATGAAGATTAGTAAGGTTGGCAAGCATTAGAGACAGCGCCTTCGAAGTGGTGGCCTTGCCCTATGGAGTTCTGTCCCAAGAGATAAGCAGCTGGCTCCATTTCTTGTTGTTGTTTTCAAAGGGAGTTTAAAGGTGTATTTGTTTTCTTTGGATTTTAACTTAAAAGTTTTTTTTATTATATATGCCACTTTTATTATATGAGCTGCTTTTGTTAAGTTTTAACTTGTCTTGTTTTAACTGATTCACTCCTAAATTTGTTTAAAACGGTTTTATGACTTTATGAACTTGTTACATTGATACAGTATGTTTTATAAGATGTGCATTAAATAAATAAGAGAGCAATCCTATGGCCACTTGACATTGTCTAGATGGCCATAGGATTTTTCAGTTTCTGGGAACCAAGGTTGTCTGGCCTCGGTTTCCAAGAACCGCGCTCCCCACCCCCTTCTCCTGCGGTTTTCTCTACACTATCTCCATCTCCATGCTTGTAAATGGAGCGTGGAAAGGGTGAAAAGGGGGGCAGTCCCATGGGCAGGAAGAAGAAGAGACCTCAGAAGCCACTTTAGACAGCTTCCTATCGGGTCTCTGGGCCCCTCCCCTTCCCCGAAGCCAGGGCTAGACGTGCAAAAGTGAGCCTTTAGCTACAAATGCTGGGTGGCTGGAGCATGGAGGAGGGGATCCCCTCCATGCTCTGTCTGCCCTGCATTGGAAAGGCATCAACCTCCGAGTTCAGAGGCTGATGTCTGTCTCCAATAGGATTGTGCCCTAAATCAATACAATTATTCAGTAATGAAAACTGAAACAGAGAACTTGGAAAAAGATTACATTTGCAATGCTGTGAACAGGACATTATATTTCTGAGAAAAGTTTGTTTCAGATATTACTTCAGGTTCTTCCCCGCTAAGAGCTCCTAAACAGCTCTTCAAAAATTCCCAAGGTCCAAAACCAGTTTGAGGATTTGACATGAGTTTTTAAAATGGAGAAATGCCACATGACTTGCCTTACAAAGTTGTTTTGAAAGTCGTTATGTTAAAATTAGAACTGTGTGCACAACTGGCCACTCAAAATTATCCACCCTATTTGTGGGCAAATAAATTGGGGGGGGGGCTATTTCACTGAGGGTTCAATCCTATGCATGCTTAGACAGAAAAAAGGCCTACAGCTCCCAGCATGCATAGAACTGCGCCTTGCATTTCTCCAGGGAGAGGAAAAATTCTCCAACAGTTTCTTGGGGGAGGAGTTCGCCATTTGCACTGGCCATAGCACTGCTTCCTGCTTCTTGCTTGTTTTATTTTTGCTGCTGCTGCTGCAAGGAATAATAACAGCAATAACTGTGTTGGTAGGGTGGCTGCCATTTTGCATCCCACACAATGCCCCTGACTTAACATCGTCCTGAGGAACTGTTTGGGTGAGGATGGCAGCCCCCCCAAAAGAACATTTGGAGAAAATACTGCAAAATGGCCTTTGTTTTCTAGAGGGGTGAGAAAAATAAAAATCTCCGTAATGTTCTTCTCAAAAATGCCCTTTCAGAAATTTTGGCTCAGCACTAGTTTAAAAAAAAAACATTTTTTTTAAGCAATGCTAGAGATTTTAATTGCATCTGTCCAAACTAATGCTCAAGCAGGGGAAATCAGTGGCAATTTGGAAGGCTGTACGACCTGGGAAGCTAATGTGCATAAGTTTCCCAGGTCAGAACAAAATGTGTGCTGTTGTTTTTCAGATTTATCATAGACGTCTCATTGGCAGACTCTCACAAATGTCTTCATGTTTACATTTGCAGGACTTTCTGCAAGAGATCACAAGGGAAGTGAGGCTCAGAACATTATGTTAAAGTTAAGGAGAGAATATCCTGAGGTAAGAGGTGAACCTGTGAGAGCTGGACTATAAGGAAGGCTGAGCGCCGAAGAATTGATGCTTTCGAACTGTGGTGCTGGAGAAGACTCTTACGAGTCCCCTGGACTGCAAGGAGGTCAAATCAGTCCATCCTAAAGGAAATCAACCCTGACTGCTCATTGGAAGGACAGATACTGAAGCTGAAGCTGAAATATTTTGGCCACCTAATGCGAAGAGAAAACTCTCTGGAAAAGACCCTGATGCTGGGAAAGACTGAAGGCAAAAGGAGAAGGGGACGGCAGAGGATGAGATGGCTAGATAGCATCACCGATGCAATGAATATGAACTTGAGCACGCTCCGGGAGAGAGCGCAGGACAGGAAGGCCTGGCATGCTATGGTCCATGGGGTCACAAAGAGTCGGACACGACTGAACGACTGAACAACAACAACAAGAGGTGAACCTGCTTGAACCTTTTTCCTTTCAAAGGAGCAGCATCTTCAAGAGTCATGTCATCCCAGTACAGCAGTTAACCAGAAATGTGTGTTCTTATCATTCTGCCAGGTACAAGGAGCTATGCTTCGGCTGGTATTTTAATGCTTGGCTGCCTCAAATCAGATGTCTTTCCAGTGCTAAGACTATGACTCATCTATATCTAAAATAATGGCTGTAGGACAGTCTGGTGCCCTCGGGATGCGTGCCTGGTGCCCCCACATGGCTAGGGATGATGGCAGCTCTAGTTGAAAATATCTCAAGGGCACCGGGTTGGAGAAGGCTGGCCTAGGCTGCCTATTCCTTTGTATCAAGATGTTCTTACCAGTACTCCTAAAATGTCCTTGCCCAGAACATATAATCTTTCTAGAGGAGGGATGGGCAACCTTTTTTTCTGTCGAAGGTGACATTTCCTCATGGGTGATCTGTCAGGTGCTCAGCTCTAGTTAAAAAAACACACACACTTTTTTTTTTTTTTTACCTCTGCAAGAGATTTTAACTGCACCTGTCCAAAATAATGCTCAAGTGGAGCAAATTGGTGCCAATTTGGAAGGCTGTGCACAGGGCTGAAGCCAGCCATGGGTAGTATTTGGGATGTTGAAGAAATCTGCAACAGAATCAAACAAGCTCAGATTTTTATGAATTGGCCCCATGGATTCTGCAGTGGACCGGCTTTTCCCTAGTCAAGTGAATTCCATGGATTTGGGGACTGTTCTAACTTTCTGGAATTTTGTGCAAATCTAGTAACAGAAAAACATGCAAAATTTGTAAAAACCAGCCCAAAATGTGCATTTCCACCATAGGCTAAAGCATGAAATGCATATTTGGGGGGGATTTGCCCATTTTTACAAGCACAAATTTGCACAAGTGCAAATTCAGAAACTAAAAAAAATCCTATTATGTTGATGAGCGGATGACAGAATGAAAGGTGCCTGACAATATGTGAAATACAGACAGGATGGATTTTACACAATCTGTACATCTCTAGGTAGGACCAGAGCCAAAAGTGAGTGGGTAACACCTTTTCTCTCTCTGCTATCTCCTTTTCTCTCTCTTTCTCCTTCCTCTGTCCCATCCAGCATGCTGCCAAGATGGGAAAGATGCCCTTGACCACATGCAGAGGGCCTTTGAAGTTAGGTCAAGGGCCACATGTGGCATTAGGATTATATGCAGGACTAGGGACATATGTGGCCCCAGGGCCCCTGGTTGCCCACTGCTGCTCTAAAAAAAGGTTTACTTATATGACATTAACTACTGTTGCCTGCCAGCATTCTGTACACAATGAGGATGTACACAATATCACTGAAGCAACGTATGAACACATGTGGAAAATGCATACCCACTGCTGTGAGAGGTCGTGATGACTACCAGCTTAGAGGGCTTTTTTTTAAGGTAAGGCAAATTCATGGAGGATATATCTATCAGTAGCTGTTAGCCACTGACCTTCCATGGCAGAGGCAGTGGACATCTCTGAATATCAGATAATAGGAACAAACCACAAGGGTTGCTGGGTTGTTGCTTTCATATAGGGATGTGTGAATTAGCAAAACACAAGCTCATCCACGTTGTCCAAATTCTATCTTGAAACTCATTCCAGCTCAAATCCGTATCAGATTTCAAGTTGTTGGTTTTCTTTTAGCATGAACATCTGTGGATATTTTTGTGCATATTTTCCCAAATGTACAGAACAAATGTGTGCATCTTTGAAATTTACACATTCTTCTCCAATTAATTAAAGCATATTTGTGTGCATTTTCAAAACTATGCATTTTTGATGCACATTTTTCAAATGTACACAAGCTGTCAAATGCATTTTTAGGGCCTGCAGGTCATATTGTAAGCTCGGAAATGTACTGGCTTCGACATCAGATTGCGTCTGAGTCTGTGTTCAGTCCAGAAGGTGCAAACTGGGTAAATCCTGATCAAAAATGAACTGAAACGAATTTCTCATGGATACCTAGTTGCATAATAATATCAGTGTTCTATTAAATACAACATTCTAAAAAAGACAAAATGTTATGCGTGCAGCGTGAGCATCAAGAAAAGCAGACCAAATATCCTTATATTCATCCATTTGCCAGTGGCGCCTATATACCACCCATTCAAATGTTGATAGCATTGTTAGATCCTCAATCCATTGCATTATAGGAGGTGAGGAGGCGAACATTTGTCCTTCCAGTATCAGTTTTTTGGCTGTCAGAAGGGCTCGGAAAATCCATTTGCACTGACCATACTTTAACTTCCAAGAAACCGGTAAATAGTTTATGAGGACATGTACATTATTCAATATTAAAGAATGTTCCAGTGCAAGCTTTATCCATATTATGACCTCCTCCCAAAAGGAGGCGACTATTGGGCATTGCCAAAACATATGGATAAAAGAAGCATTATGTGTATTGCAGCTCCAACAATTATGCGAAGTCTAATAAGTAGACTCTAATTATGTAGAGTCTAATAAACTCAAAACAATAATTTTTGGCATGTTTTGGTTGATTTTTTTTTCTCTTCTTGATTTGTTTTGTTTTGTTAAAATCACAATAAAAAGATTAATAATAAAATAATACATCCCTACTTTCATATGCTGCTTGTACAGTCCCAGAAGTATCTGGCCAGCTGCTGCTTAGAAACAGAGTGCCCTGGACTAGAGGAACTTCTGGCCTGATTCAGCAGAGGCCTTGCGTTCTTAAAACTCCATTCACCACATAAACCATTGATAGAATCCTCCCATATGTGCCTGCCTGGACCTTAAGGTCATCGTCAGCGGCCCTTCTCCGTGAGCCCCTGCCAAAGGAAGTGAGGCGGGTGGCTACTAGGAGGAGGGCTTTTTCTGCTGTGGCACCCCGGCTCTGGAATGAGCTCCCTAGTGAGGTTCGCCTGGCGCCTACATTGTACTCCTTTCGGCGCCAGGTGAAGACCTTTTTATTTTCCCAGGCATTTTAGCATTTTAGCTTTCTAAATTTTTAGCTTTGCTGTTTTAAATCTGTATTTAAAACAGATTTAAACTCCTGCACTGCTGCTAGGTTTTATTGTGGTTGTATTGTTATATTGTGGTTTTAGTGTTCTATATATTTTAAATTGTTTTATTGTGTGTTGTTTGGTTTTAATTTTTGTGAACCACCCAGAGAGCTTCGGCTATTGGGCGGTATAGAAATGAAATAAATAAATAAATAAATAAATAAATAGAACTAAAATAAAAATGGAAAGATGGTTCCTCTTTCACTTGTACCACAAGCTGGAAAACACAGTGGATAGCCACAACACTTTGCTTATGAAAACATTTACTTCAGTCTTACGGCTTATGGTTTTCTCCTCACTGGAACGTCATGTATACGATGTTGCCTTTGGCTACCAAAATAAACTGCAGATCTTCTTAGCCTAACCTTCCCCAGCCAGGTGCCCTCCAGATGTGTTGGCCTACAACTCTGTCGTAGCCCTTCTCCTGAGGAACATTCTACAGAAAAACTGCAGGTAAGAGGATTAGGTCAATGACCAATGGACATGCTGGCTGGGAACTATGGGAGTTGTAGTCCAATACATATAGAGGGCACCAGGTTGGGGAATTCTGGCTCAAAAGGCTTCTATGAGGCAAAATTCTCCCTCGCATTTTCTATAGCATTCTGCAGCCCAATCAGTGGAGGCTGGTGGCTCCGATGTCAGTGGGGCGGTGAATCCACTCCAGGTTTCAGACAGAATCAGTCAGAACCCTAAAGGAGCTATCCAAGGTGCTTGGATAGCTCCTTTAGGGTTCTGACTGGTTCCGACTGAAACCCAGAGCAGATTCACCGCCCCACTGACATCAGAGCCACCAGCCTCCACTGTGCCCAATCTGATTCATGTTTTCCATTAATAAGCCTCAGAGTTCCATGGGAGTTAAATTAAATCCAAGAAAGTGTGTATAGGGCTGGAGCTCTTTGTGTGTTCCCCCTTCTTACTGTCTTCTCCTCTCCACTGTCCACTGCCCTGCCCCTTTGCCTATATTTAGGTCTCTCTACCCTAAAGCTCCTTAGGGTAGAGACCTTTTTCTTTTCTTTCTTTCTTTTGGCATGTGTCTGTTTTATACTGAGATTTAATTATTTTTGCAGTGCTGGTTTTTGTTTGTTTTTTTATGGCTTTGTACTTTTAACAACTTGATTTTACTTCACTTTGAATATTTCCAGTAGAAAAGTAATTAATCATCATCATAACCACAATATGGCATTTGGAAAATCTGTTCTATGTGAGCAGTCTTGAATTTTTGCAACAGGTGTGAATCTGGAACTGTCAATAACTTTTGAGAACCATTTTTTATCCCTCTGGATGAGAATTCACCTCTTCATAGCTTTGTTTTACATCACATATTTTGATTATCAACCCACAGCACAGTTATGATTATGAATTCTTTGCCCTCATGACAGCCGCAGTGGCACAAACAGGATCTGTTATCTTCACCTGTAGGCAGGAGATTATCTTGGTTTGAATAAGACAGACGGTGCCATTAGTATCTGAGAGCACTGTAATCACCATCTGCTACAAATTCTTTGCATCCCTTATCTTTGCCATAGATGTTGCACTTTTAATAGTCAATTCAGTGAAGCAGGTGGCAAAAGAGATTAAGGTGAAGGATGCAACTCAGAAAAGAGAGAGTGGCGTTATAAATATCACAACAGCTTGCCATATGATGAAAGGAAATAATTGCCTTTACATGAAATGTGGGATAGCGAGCGACATGAATCCGACATTTGCCTACAGGTGACACAAATTAGAACTCCAGAATAAGTCAGCCAAAATTTCACCAAGACTGTAAAACTATAGCACCTCATAGGGTTGTGTAAGGCAGAGGTGTTGAACCTCTTTCAACCCAAGGATCAAATTCCATTTCTGAGAAGTGTTTGGGGGCTGTATTTCAGTGGTGGGCAGGACCAAAGGCAAAAGGAGTGGGGCAAAATATGAAAAATACCAGCAGTAGTGTCCATTGAAATGTCTGCTCTTTTCTTCTGATTGCCCTGACCACTGGACTGTAGGGGAGGAATGGACATATCTCTCCATTTTGGTTTCTCACAGTTTCCAGTCTTGAGTTTGGTTCATACTGAACTTTAAGAACTTTTCCTATCAAGTTCAGTTCATCCTGAACTTTGAGAATTAAGTTTGCATGAGAACTGGTGTTTTTGCATGCTTTTCCCTAATACATGCATTTTGTATTATGCAATTTTGCCAAATAGACACCTTTTGGGGAAACAGTTTTCCTAATATAGTGCATGTTAACATTATTTTCACAAATATACCCATGCACTTTTCATGCAGTTTTTGACTGGAGAACTCCATTGCAAAATTCGGAGAAGTGCAAATGTTGAAGAATAACTGATTTTCGATTTGTGTGTTACTTTGAAAGTGCAAAAATAAGTAAGCTTGTATCAAAATGCAAACCAAACCAATTTCTTCCCCATCCCTACTGCAGGGTTGCCAAGTTCATGCCTGGAAGCATTTGCTGTTCCATAAGTGTTGCCCCACAGAGGAAATCCTTTGTTGTTGTTGTTGTTGTTGTTCAGTCGTTCAGTCGTGTCCGACTCTTCGTGACCCCATGGACCATAGCACGTCAGGCCTTCCTGTCCTGTGCTCTCTCCCGGAGTGTGCTCAAGTTCATATTCATTGCATCCGTGATGCTATCTAGCCATCTCATCCTCTGCCGTCCCCTTCTCCTTTTGCCTTCAGTCTTTCCCAGCATCAGGGTCTTTTCCAGGGACTTTTCTCTTCGCATTAGGTGGCCAAAATATTGGAGCTTCAGCTTCATTATCTGTCCTTCCAATGAGCACTCAGGGTTGATTTCCTTTAGGATGGACTGATTTGACCTCCTTGCAGTCCAGGGGACTCGTAAGAGTCTTCTCCAGCACCACAGTTCGAAAGCATCAATTATTCGGCGCTCAGCCTTCCTTATAGTCCAGCTCTCACAGCCATACATTACTACTGGGAAAACCATAGCTTTGATTAGACGGACCTTTGTCGGCAAGGTGATGTCTCTGCTTCTTACTATGCTGTCTAGGTTGGCCATAGCTTTCCTCCCAAGGAGCAAGCGTCTTTTAATTTCATGGCTACAGTCACCGTCTGCGGTGATCTTGGAGCCCAAGAAAGTAAAATCTGTCACTGCTTCCATTTCTTCCCCTTCTACATGCCAGGAAGTGATGGGGCCAGATGCCATGATCTTCGTTTTTTTAATGTTGAGTTTCAAACCAGCTTTTGCACTCTCCTCTTTCACCCTCAACAAGAGGCTCTTTAGATCCTCTTCGCTTTCTGCCATTAGGGTGGTATCGTCTGCATATCGGAGGTTGTTGATAATTCTCCCAGCAATCTTAATTCCGACCTCTGATTCATCCAACCCGGCATTTCTCATGATGTACTCTGCATATAAGTTAAATAAGCAGGGTGACAATATGCAGCCTTGTCGTACTCCTTTCCCAATTTTGAACCACTCGTTTGTTCCATGTCTGGTTCTTACTGTTGCTTCTTGACCCTCGTACAGGTTTCTCAGGAGACAGGTAAGGTGGTCTGGTACTCCCATCACTTTCAGAATTTGCCACAGTTTGTTGTGATCCACACAATCAAAGGCTTTAGCGTAGTCAATGAAGCAGAAATAGACGTTTTTCTGGAATTCTCTTGCTTTCTCCATGATCCAGCGAATGTTGGCGATTTGATCTCTAGTTCCTCTGCCTCTTCGAAACCCAGCTTGTACTTCCGGTAGTTCTCGGTTCGCATACTGCTGAAGCCTAGCTTGTAGGATTTTGAGCATCACCTTGCTGGCATGTGAAATGAGCGCAATTGTGCGGTAGTTTGAACACTCTTTGGCGTTGCCCTTCTTTGGAATTGGAATGTAAACTGACCTTTTCCAGTCTTGTGGCCACTGTTGAGTGTTCCAGATTTGTTGGCATATTGAATGCAGCACTTTAACAGCATCATCTTTTAGGATTTTAAATAGCTCGGCTGGAATACTGTCATCTCCGCTAGCTTTGTTGTTACTAATGCTTCCTAAGGCCCACTTGACTTCACTCTCTAGGATGTCCGGCTCAAGTTCAGTGACCGCACTATTATGGCTATCAGGGACATTCAGATCTTTCCTGTATAGTTCTTCTGTGTATTCTTGCCACCTCTTCTTAATCTCATCTGCTTGTGTTAGGTCCCTGCCTTCTTTGTCCTTTATCATGCCCGTCTTTGCACAAAACGTTCCCTTGAGATCTCCAATTTTCTTGAAGAGATCTCTAGTCTTTCCCATTCTGTTGTTTTCCTCGATTTCTTTGCATTGTTCATTTAAGAAGGCCTTCTTGTCTCTCCTTGCTATTCTCTGGAACTCTGCATTCAGTTGGGTATATCTTCCCCTTTCTCCCTTGCTTTTCGCTTCCCTTCTTTCCTCACCTACTTGTAAAGCCTCATCAGACAGCCACTTGGCTTTCTTGCATTTCTTTTTCTTTGGGATGGATTTCGTTGCTGCCTCCTGAACAATGTTACGGACCTCCGTCCATAGTTCCTCAGGCACTCTGTCTATCAGGTCTAATCCCTGAAATCTATTCCTCACCTCCACTGTATATTCATCAGGGATATGATTGAGGTCATACCTCAACGGTTTAGTGGTTTTCCCGACGTTCTTCAATTTAAGCCGAAATTTTGCAAGAAGCAGCTCATGATCTGAGCCACAGTCAGCTCCAGGTCTTGTTTTTACTGACTGTATGGAGCTTCTCCATCTTTGGCTGCAAAGGACATAATCAATCTGATTTCGATATTGACCATCTGGTGACGTCCATGTGTAGAGTCGCCTCTTGTGCTGTTGGAAAAGAGTGTTTGCTATGATCAGCATGTTCTCTTGGCAAAACTCTATTAGCTTTTGTCCTGCTTCATTTTGTACACCAAGGCCATGCCTGCCTGTTATCCCGGTGATTTCTTGACTTCCTACTTTAGCATTCCAATCCCCTATGATGAAGAGGACATCTTTTTTTGGTGTTAGTTCTAGAAGGTGTTGTAGGTCTTCATAGAACCGATCAACCTCAGCTTCTTCGGCCTCAGTGGTTGGGGCATAGACTTGAATTACTGTGATGTTGAATGGTTTGCCTTGGATTCGTACTGAGATCATTCTATCATTTTTAAGATTGTACCCCAGTACTGCTTTTCCCACCCTTTTGTTGACTATGAGTGCTACTCCATTTCTTCTAAGGGATTCTTGCCCACAATAGTAGATATGATGGTCACCTGAATTAAATTCGCCCATGCCTGTCCATTTTAGTTCGCTGATTCCCAAGATGTCGATGTTCAATCTTGCCATCTCATGTTTGACCACCTCCACCTTACCTTGGTTCATTGATCTGACATTCCAGGTTCCTAAACAATATTGTTTTTTACAGCATCGGATTTTCTTTTCACCACCAGACACATCCACAGCTGAGTGTCCTTTTGGCTTTGGCCCAGCCGCTTCACTCTTTCTGGCGCTACTTGGAAATACCCTCTGCTCTTCCCCAGTAGCATATTGGACACCTTGCGACCTGAGGGGCTCATCTTCCGGCGTCATCTCTTTTAGCCTTGTGATACGTTCCATGGGGTTTTCTTGGCAAGAATACTGGAGTGGGTTGCCATTTCCTTCTCCAGTGGACCACATTTTGTCAGAACTCTCCACCATGACCTGTCCGTCTTGGGTGGCCCTGCAACGGCATAGCTTATGGCTTCACTGAGTTATGCAAGCCCCTTCGCCACAACAAGGCAGTGATCCATGAAGGGGAGAGGAAATCCTGCCAGGTGCCATTTCTGCTTGGACTGCAACATTGTCCCCACAATAGCTGCACCTGGTGGTGGAAAAGAGCACACCTGGTGGAATTCTTCTCTCTGAGCAAGTCTTAAAGAAACGAGACCTGGACCACTGGCTGTTTTTAAGCTAGTGCAGATGTTCATTTGTCTGGTTCAACCATGTAAATAACTGCTCACATGAGTGGTCTAAATAGTGCCATGTCAAAAGAGTTGCTTAGAGAGCAATCCTGTAGTCCCTAGGCAGAGTCTGGGAGGCCATAGGATAGTTTAGATTCCTTGATCCAAACCTGGAGACAAGGCTTGGACCCTGGACCCAGGAGTCTGAGCTGAAGCACCTTGGATAGCTCCTCTAGAGTAGGGATGGCGGAGAAATCCACCACTGATTCCAAAGAGTCTAAAGAATCCGCCCCCCCGGAGTCTGTGGTAGAACGGACTTCTCCCCCCCCACCCCACGAACTAAGATTGGGATGGACCCTACCTGGAACCGGCTGGTCCGGGTCCGTCCTCTTCGTTACACAGCCGTCTGCGGACATAAATGGCATCCGGCATAGCGGATGCCATTTGCGTCCCTGCCCTTTGCCATGATTGGCTACATAAATATTTACATAGCCAATCATAAAAAGAGCAAGGATGCAAATGGCATCCGCTACGCCATTTGCGTCCCTTCTCTTTGCCGTGATAGGCTACTATCTAAATATTTACACTGGACATCCCTATGCCGGACGCCATTTGCAGCCGCAGCCCGGCAGCGGACTGAAGTCCGGCTGCGGATGGCCCCGGCCGGCGGCTCCACAGACTTGCCATGGAGCAAAACCGGCCAGGGAGGATTCCGGGGGGAGGGACGGATCGCCTCCCCCCCAGCGGAGCCTGGAGCAGACTCGTAAGTGGGGTTCGTACACCCCTACTCTAGAGTTCGGACTGAAACCCAAAGCGGATTCCCTGCCCCACTGACATCAGAGCCACCAGCCTCCACTGCTGCACACTCTTCCTGCAAACAGTTCCTACAGAATGCCATGCCATTATACAATACCACCTGGGTGCTAATTAACCAGCCTGCTCACTTTGTACTCTTTGCATGAACCCATTATGAAACTTAATTCAGAATTCTCGCAACACTGAGGGAGTCTTTCTACTCACTCTGCCTCATGGTAGAGCCAGCCCTGCATGCAAAGTGTATGATCTACTAAGGACTTTAAGGACTGGTGCCTGAGTGTGTTTGTTTTCCCCATCCCATCCCTTTTGCCTTTTTTATGTGTGTCTTTTGGACTGTAAACCTGTGGGCAGGGCCTGTCTTGTTTTTATCTTGATTTGTTAGCCACTCTGGGAGCCTTTTCAGCTGAAGAGCAGAGTAAAAACACTTCAAGAAATACATAAATAAAATTGGGTCCGGCTAAAGGAAATCAACCCTGAGTGCTCATTGGAAGGACAGATACTGAAGCTGAAGCTCAAATATGTTGGCCACCTAATGCGAAGAGAAAAGTCACTGGAAAAGACCCTGATGCTGGGAAAGACTGAAGGCAAAAGGAGAAGGGGACGGCAGAGGATGAGATGGCTAGATAGCATCACCGATGCAATGAATATGGACTTGAGCACACTCCGGGAGAGAGTGGAGGACAGGAGGCCCTGGCGTGCTATGGTCCATGGGGTCACGAAGAGTCAGACACGACTGAACGACTGAACAACAATAACAAAATGATCTCAGTGCTGTGATGATTTATTCTTTCCTTTTTTAACATTTATATACTTTTCAGAAAGGAAGAACTCTGTAAAGTAAAGCAACTGATGTAATCCAAATCAATTTGTGGGAAGATATTAAATCATTTTAATAAAGTGTTTAACATGCATTGTGTTGCAGGCCAGTGCACGTCCTTCAAGAAGTACAACACAAGAAAAGTAATTAGGATGTGCTTGTTTCCTTAAGAGACTACAGCATGTAGGGATCATTCCCTCCGTGCCTCTTCTGCCTTGCTATTTTTCGCTAGACAGACATTTTTGGCTGTCTAATGGTGGGGGGGCCGACCAGACGAGGAAACTGCCATATGACATGTTGGATGTGTCGTATGTGCAGCTCCGCTCTCCCCGCCCTGGAACGCCCCCCCCCCCCGAATGCCTCTTTTCAGTCGGTCCACACTCCTCTTCCGAGCATGGAGGACAGGGCTTCTCCATGCTGCCTCCAAGGCAGTGCAGACAAGGGGGAAAGTCAGTTTTCCAGGAACCTACCTGGACCACAGGCTCCAAGGTCAGTTCCCACAAAAGAGCATATCCTATGGCCCTCTAGACAGTGTCTAGTGGCCATAGGATTGCTCCCTTAAAGTCTTATATTATTTATTACATTTATATCCTGCCTTTTTTCCTCCTTAAGGAACCCAAGGCCGCATACATAATCCTCCTCCTCTCCATTTTAGCCTCACAACAACCACCTGTGAGGTAGGCTGGGCTGAGAGTCTGTGACTTGCCCAAAGTCACCCAGTGAGCTTCCATGGCAGAGTGGGGACTAGAACCTGGATCTCCTGGTTCACAGTCCAACACTCTAACCACTAGACCACACTGGCATATTATGTTTTATCGTGTTGTATATTATGTTTTTAATTGTTGTGAACTGCCCAGAGAGCCTCTGCTGTTGGGCAGCATAGAAATGTAATAAATAAATAAATGATATTTGAACATTACTTTCTCTAATATATTCATGTTTTAATTAGAGAACTTGATCACAAAATTTGGAAACATTCAAATTTCAAAGGATAACAGAGTTTCAGTTCATATCACTGTTCAAAAGTGCAAAATTAGGTAAGTTGGCATTAAAATGGGAACTGACCACATTTCTACTCCATCCCTATTTTAAACATTGCCTCATTTGAATCAAGGAACCTTCTCACCTACTCTACAATTTGTGCCACCCCTTCACTTATGGTTTATATTGATTGGGAAAGGAACTGATTGAACATAGGCAAGGCAACGTGATGTCCCTTTTGTCTGTTTTCAAGGTACACATTTATTATTTTCTGTAATGCAGTCTGGTTTTCAAGCCAGCACAAAAACCTTGTTAAGCTCAGAGGAGTTCCCTTGGCTATCTATGTGCTAATTTATAACTGCTCAGAGAAACTTCTAGCTCCTCTCCCCTCAAAAGCTACAAGTCTCCTGTAAATTGGAATAGAAAGACTGAACTGAGAAGGTAAACTGGTGATGAAATATTTCATTAGTACCTCATTTGTAATTTATGTCTGCTGAAGAAGCTGACAAAAAATCAAAATGCAAGTCACCCATTGCTCAGAAGAGCAGCCTTTGAGGTCACTGAACTGGATTAATTATAACCTTGTGTAAAGCATAGCCTGTCTCTGTGTCAATTACCAGCATTTGATAACTTAAATTATGTCAGGCTCTGTTCTTCTTCAAGACGTGGCCATACATTTTTTAGCAAAGAATTACAAATGTACTCACAAAAGTAGCTAATTAGTCAGGCTCATTTATTAAACTTCAATTTGACATAGCTGATCCATGGATGCTAAGCTGTGGAAAATGGATTCTAGGTCTGCAGAAATAAACTGCTGCGCTCATCCCTTCATTCTCCTCCCTCTTAATCATTTCAAAGGTGAAACTATCCTGTTTGCTCACCAAGGAATTACTTAAGGGTATGGCGGTAGGGTGGTGATTTTAGTCCATTGTTCTTAAATGTGACCTTGTTCTAATGGATGTGAAAGTTAACTAAAGCCATGAGACTTAATAGATGTTGTTAATTAGTTGTTCAAATTAATCAAATCTTCATATCTAAGAGTATTCTCCTTCCATCTCCCAGGGTGTTCATTGTAAGCCTGAGGGAAAGCTCCCAAACAATCTAAAAAACACCACACAAAAGGCAAAAGGGATGGGGAGGGAAGAGGGGGGAAACAAACTCAGGCACCAGTTCTTGAAGTTACAGGCCTTAGTAGATCATACACTTTGCATGCAGAAGGTCATATGTTCAATCGCCAGTTAAAAGGATCTTTGGTAGCAAGTGACGGCAAAGACCTCTACCTGAAAAAGCACCAGCCTTATCAGGATTGCATCCCAGATATTCTCATGTTGCCTTTAAATCTGTTGCTGAATCAGGAAACAACAGCTATGGCCACTCTTACCCAATTTCCCCCTGTCCCAGCCTACCTCTATAACAAATAGGTGAACTGCACTGCAGGCAGGGAATAGGGGAGGGGAGGGGAGGGGAGGGGAGGGGAGGGGAGGGGAGGGGAGGCAGACAAAAAAGACCTGGGCATAACAGGTAAGAGGATCTGCGTGGCTGCCTCATCTCCTCAATCAGCAGTACATTTAAAGGTAAAGCTGGGATCTCCAGGTGGCAACTGAGTGGCTCTGTCAGTAGGAAATGTCTACACCTTCTCCTCAGTCCAGTACATAGTGCAATATGGCCTACAGGACCAGCTCTACCATTAGGCAGAGTGAAGGCGCCTTCTCAGGCGGCAGACACCTTGGGGTGTGGAATGGCAAGTGATGGTGAACTGAAAAAGCTGTGCGGGCCATGAGGATTGACTATCCCCCAGAGGATGCTGTCCAGTCCCCGGTGTTGAAATAAAGATTCAAATGCCAGTCTAATCAGCCTCTGCATGTGGAATAGGGCAGGAGGGCACCATCTTGTTTTTGCCTCAGGCAGCGAAACCTCTCAGGTCAGACCTGATGACCTGAACCTATCTACCCACTCTCACCTCAGACAATGAAAAATGGTTGTGAAATCCATCCACATTAAGCAGTTATTCGATTTCATTTCATCCACTTCAAAGCCTGAAGAGTTATAAGAAATAATCGTGAGGCAATAGAAAAGTGTCATTTTTGTCTTAACTGGCAATGCATTCAATAGCTGTAATTACACAAGGCTGAAGTTGTTTTTGCAAGAGGTAAGGCCTCCTGACTTGTCTTTGATAGGAAACTCTTAGTCAGATAAGGTTCTTGCAAGGAAATATGGAAAATTAAATCTGTCGTATAAACAGAACTGCCATGCTTTTTTAAAAGGGTCATTTCATTGATTAGTTGAATACACAGCACAATCCTGTACATGTCTACTTAGGAGTAAGCCCCATTAACTAGTGGGGCTTACTTCCAGGTAAGAGTGTATAGGATTACAGTCTTAAATCATGAAAGGATTCCAATGAGCAGGGTGGGGAGTGCACTTGGATAGTTCCCACCAATCACAGCACACAGTATTGGGGCCAGACAGACCAATCGTCTGACCCAGTATAAGGCAGGCAGCTGTGTCATCTTCCCATGATGGTTTCCAAAACAGGATCTGTGTGTGGTCAGAACATCTCTGTCTGTTGCTGGTGAACAAAAGACTTTAAAGAAAACCAGTATCTGTTTTTGGAATTTGGAAACCTTTTTTGCTTTCTGCCACTAATACCTGGCTTCACAGAGGCAGATCAACAAAGGACTAGAATCAACCTGCCCGCTCACTGCAATTCAAACCATATTCCAATTCAGATGCCATAGCTGCAGATCAAACTCTGTGTTTTCACCTTTAACTGAAAGAAAGCGGAATTACAAGGCAAGGATGTTCTCCCTTGGGGTTCCCAGACCAAGCTTGAACCAAGTCCCTGCTATTAATCCTCACTCAAAACACTTTCCTCTTCTAAGGTGTTCCCACTGCAGTCTTCTAAATCAGAGTACTTTCTGGAGCACTTTAAAAATGCAACCCTGCGCATGTTTAGACAGAAAAAAAGTCCTACAACTCCCAACACGCCTCAGCCCAGAATAGATGGCTGGGGCATGCTGGGAGTTGTAGGACATTTTTTCTGTCTAAACAGGCATAGGATTGCACCCTAAACAAGGTGAATGGAGAGAGGCTGAACTGGGGGTAATTTTACTGATAGAATTAAAAGAGCCAAAGAAGCGCAAATCCACTGAGAATAATGTTGCTAAATTTATTGCAGCTATACCCAGTGTTATGCATTTGTAATGGAATGGATCACATATTCTTTCCCTGCTTAGCTTTTCCTTCACTTCTGCTGTTGTTTCCCGTATGTCAGATTTTACATTGTAAGCTCCTTAGGGCTCTTGTACTCTGCCATACACACTGATGGTGCTACATAAACGACAGTGACAACCAGGGTCTCCTCACACCTTTTTTGGCATACACTAACATTTTAAATGTTCCCCTAAAAACTTAAAGTGCGAAAATAGTTGGAAAATGTTTGGAAATACATATATTGTGCAGCAGGGGTGCGCAACATGTGGCCCTAACAGCCCCCCAGTGCAGCCCCTGCCACCTCCCAAAATTCAGGAGGGAAAGGACGCTTTCCTTGAAAGACGCAGGCAATCTCCCAGCCAGAAAACACAGGGGAATGCCCATGAAAGGACCTCAAGTCCTTTTCTGGATATTCCAGAAAGTGCACCAACATGGGAGATTTCATTCTAAACACACACACACACACTCCCCACCCCACCCCCACTACTAAATTTCAGAAACTGGGGAAAAGAGCCGCATGTCTGAGGAATCCTCTTGACCTGCAGATGCCAGCCCAGCATGGAATTCACGGACCAGATTGCAAGAAATCTGGACTCATTTGAGTCCATTGCAGATTTCTCCAGCATTTCTAGACCCACGATGCTTGTACTTATGATCCCTAGAGCAAGAGGGGTGAGTACATGTCCCACCAAAGAAAATTTAAATACTGAGCTCATTGTTCCTAGAACAAAGATATGTGCATGCCAATGCTTCAGACATTTGCTACGTGGAGGCAACCTCCTAGACCCCAGCATGAAGGACAAAATAATTTGCCAAATGGTTAAGTCTTGTTGGCCCAGGAATTGCTTAGTGAGAGTTTGGGTCAATGAAACAGAAGTTTAATATAGGTGCCAAGCTTAGTGTAGCCCTGTGTGAAATGAGGAGACGGGTGGAAAGGAAAGGAAAAGGGGCTCAGAGTTTTGAAGAGAGTGGAGTGTAAGCTGCTGCTAGCACCCTGGGTTTATATACCATCCTTACACCATGATGGTTACACTGAAGCTCCACCCTCGCACCTCTTCCCCTGCTTCTCCCTTTATTTCTCCAGCGCTGTCCTTTGGAAACAAGACAGGGCTACCCTAAGACATTTTGCTTCCTAAGGTGGAGCAGCAAAAGCTGAGCCCTCCTTCGCCCAGACAAGATGGATAACACCCGAGGCCTACCATGTTCTTTTGGCATCTGAGGCAGAAAATTTCACAGGCACCTCTCCCCTTCCCTGGCAGTAAACATACAATAATAATAAATAACTATCCAATTGCTGCCCTTTCATGACACACCCTGCCTAAAATTCAGCCTCTTACAGAGCATTCCTATATATATCTACTCATAAGTAAGGTCCATCGAGTTCAATGAGGTCTACTCCCAGGTAAGTGGTATACGACTGCAGCCTCAAACTGCCTTTTTGGAGAACCAAAGTCCTCTTTTCTGGACCACCCAGTTGGTTGGCCTGAGGAAGTCTTCTCTCAGTTAACTAGGGCTCTGGGACAGTAATAATGGCCACATTCCTTAGGCCTAGCTAAGCAGCTGGGTTTTCTCTCCTGGTCCAGACTCTGGGTGTTCTGGTATTATTTTTCAAAAGCTCGAGTGTGAAGCAGAGAGTTTAGGCTAAGAGTTGGGGCAGGTGGTGACATTTGAAAAGGAATAACCATGTACACTGGTGTGTGTGGGCGGGGGGGGGGGTTCTCCAATTATTTACTGATTAAATTATTACATTATTTATGGATCTATGAATCTGTCTATGAGTTACTTTTCTACAAGTATATCCAAAACAACAACATACAAATAAAATTAACCATTAAAATGCTTAAAAGAAACACATTCAAAGTATGCAGCACCATGAATCAACAAAGCAGCAGCCAAAAAAAAAAAGAAAACACTAAAATAGCAGAGCACAATTACAACAGGACTTCCTTGTAAAAATACAAACAAAGTTTCAACCTAGTGCCTAAATATTATTAATAAAGGTACCTCCTGGATCTGCCTGGGAAGGATGTTCCAAAGGTACGGCACCTGTGTTCAGTAGCCATCTGCCTCAACATTATACATTTGGCTCCAGGGATGGCCAGCATAGTGTTGGGGCCACTCTATTCTCCAGGCAGTGGTCCTGGAGCCACGAATGACCAGCCTCATAATGAAGTGAGGCAGCAGTGCCTACTTCTTTGGCTTAGCTGAAATGGCCGTTTGCTTCCTCCTCTCCTGGAATTGCCTCTTTCAGTGGCCATTCCACATGGTCATTAAACATTTGAAGTAACTTCATGAGGCATTAGCAGCTCAACTGGCCTGTTTTCATCTTCCCTCCTCACCCCTTTTTCCCGTTGTATCACATCTCTTAGACTGCAAGCTTGCAGGCAGCCACTCTGTTGTTGTTTTATAGCATTACTTATAAATTTCTAGCATTACTTACAGATGTATGCATTTGCATAAAACAATTGAAAAGAGAGATGAAAGTGTGAAATTTCTGGGTTGTATCCAAAGTTGCATGAATGGATGTCGATTTTCCCAATGGGGCTTTCACACCCACGCCACCCATTCTCCTGAGTGTCAGAGGACCCTTAGAAAATGTCTGGAGTCTAGCACAGAAGACTGCAGTGAGACAGGGCCAGCCCTAACATTAGGCAGAGTAAAGCAGTAATCTCAGGCAGCAGATGCTGGGAGGTGGCAGCAAGATGTTAGTAATTCTGTGAACTGCCCAAAGAGCTTTGGGCTATTGGGCAGTATAGAAAGAAAGAAAGAAAGAAAGAAAGAAAGAAAGAAAGAAAGAAAGAAAGAAAGAAAGAAAGAAAGTTAGTTGGAGGAGAGACTGTATGCTATGTGGCCTGCTTTATGCCCCCTAAGTTAGCCTGATGCCTTCAGGCACAGTGAAGGATGCTGTCCCATCATCAGTGTTGATGACTAGGGATGTCAGAGAATTCCGCCACGGATCCCAGGGAGGCCGAATTCCAGTGAATTCGGCCCCCCCAGAATTTGTGGCAGAATGAAGCACCCCCCCGCCACCCCGCAAAATGGGCCCGGAACAGAGCCTACCTTGTGTCAGCCGTCCGGTGCTCCGCGAATGGCGGCCACATCTGCGGCCACCATTCGCATTCCGTCGAATGGCCGTGATAGGCTACATAAGTATTTATGTAGCCTATCTCGGCTAACGCAGGGATGCCATTTCCATCCCTGCAGAGGCCGTGATAGGCTACGTAAATATATATGTAGTCTATCACGGCAATAGGCAGGAACGCAAATGGCGGCCTCCGAAGCCGCCGCCATTTGCGTCCCTGTCTTTTGACGTGATAGGCTACGTATATATTTATGTAGCCTATCACGGCAAAAGACAGGGGCGCAAATGGCGTAGCGGCCACCATTTGCGCCCCTGTCTTTTGCCATGATAGGCTACGTAAATATATACGTAGCCTATCACGTCAAAAGACAGGGATGCAAATGGCGGCGGCTACAGCGGCTGCCATTTGCGTCCCTACGCAGCCCAGCGGCTGGATGTCCAGCTGCAGGCGGCCCCGGCCGGCGGCTCCATGGAGTCGCCGCAGAGTGGAGCCAGCCAGGGAGAATTTCGGGGGGAGGAACAGAGTGCCTCCCCCCCACCGCGAATGACCCCACGCGGAACGTGACCCCAAATCCTGTTGGCTTTTCTAAATGGAATGGGACGCCCAATGTCTTGGGCCAGCCCTGAAGTGAGAGGGCAAAATTGCCAAAGATCAGGCAGAGGCCACTTGCTCAAGGAGACCTCCCATTCATATACAAGCTGACTTCACTCAATTTTTGCCAATCCCACCTCCTTTCCACAGAAGGCTCCTGCACCACATCTCAAGTTTTCCCCAAGGTTTTCCCGACCTTCAGGAGAGACTTTGGGGTGGCACAGGGGCCTACAGTGGAGTGGAGGGACAGGAAACTCCATTGCGCAAGTGTGTAACAATAGGAAAGAACTACTACTTTTAGCCTGAATGGATTGTGCTTCCTGGGAGGAACCAGCAAGTAGCTAAAGGCGACACCCACTGCTTCTGGCCTGAGGGAAGAATGGCCATAGCCTGAGAGAGCTCTGTAGAAAAGCCTTTCTTTAAATGAAACTTAAATGTTTGTTTAGAGAGCAGAGTCTGTTTGATTCTATAATGTGCAAACTACCAACTTTGTAACAGTGGACTTCTACTCACCATAAATTTGGATACAAACGTCTTTCTTTTCTTTTTTAACAGAGCCTGCATCGAGCTCCCATGTCTCAAGCTGGTTGTCCCTATGTTAGTCTGTCTTATATTTCACATGTAAAGAATATCAGGACAGATTAAAGGCAGGTTAATTTTAAAAAACTACCATGATTTTGTTTATGCTTAAAAGTGGATGTTTTAAATCTTAAGGAAAACAGGCTTTGATATCCTTTAGAAAATACCTACTAATGGAGGAAATAATTTTTAAAATGTTAGCTATCATAGTCAGAATACAGTAACTATTCGTGTTCCTTAGCCATGAAAGGTTTTAGACTCCGTTTTGTGTTGCACTGACCATTCACAAACATTTAATTATTTTTTTCAAGGAATTATAACTGTTCAGTTTTACTCCAACATATTCCAAAACATCCTTGTAAAGAGACATTTCAGATCAAGTGAACAACATGTTCTAGACAGAAGTATGTTGCAAAGTAAATACAAAGAAAAACAAAAACCTTACCTCATACCTTTCTAGGTCATTTTGGAAGCTAGCCACCCAGGCAAATGACAAAGGGAGAGAGAAATCATCAGCTTGTGGCTATCTTTGCGCAACAGGGATATGCCTTGAGGCTTTCTGTCAGGCAATGGAAATTCCCAGATTGACCCGGGGGGCACAATTACTACTTTTACGCATGTTGAGTGTTACAACTGCAACCACAAAATACGTGTAAAGCCCAGTACAGGAGCTTCCTGCTGACTTTATCCTTCACCAGTTCAGGAAATTCATGGAGGGGAAATATGACTGCACTGCAACCTTCTTGTGTCTGCCAACCTTGCGCCTGACTATTCCCACTTTGGCCTAACATGCGAAAGTCAGAGTGAAGGCCGTTGGTAATGTCTCTCCATATATTTGCTGAGTGGTGGAGGATAAGGTGAGAAGAGAGTATGCAACAAGTTGGAGACAGGTCTCTCAAATAACGAGTCCTAGAGTTTCCTGCGCAAATTTATGCACAGGAAAGTATGCTTCATTGTGTTTTAATGCATTTGTTTTATTATTGTTTTAATCAAGCTTTATTCATGATTGTAAGCTGCCTTGAATGCCATTTCTCTTGGTAGAAAGGCAAGGTGCAAATCAAATCAATCAATAAAAGAATCTCTTGCTTACTCACACCCTATTTTCACTTGGAGGATAAGGCTATCAATGGCTTCTAGCCCTGATGGCTACGTGCTACCTGCAGTATCAGAGGCAGTATGCCTGTGTACACCAGTTGCTGGGGGAAATGGGCGGGAGGGTGCTGTTGCACTCATGTCCTGCTTGTGGGTTTCCTGTGAGCATCTTGTTGGCCACTGTGTGAACAGAATGCTGGACTAGATGGACCTTTGGTCTGAACCAGCATGGCTCTTATGTTCTTATGTTAGCCACACAAAGGGGGATCTATGCAAAGAAGGGGCAATGGGGTGAAGTTTTCATGGGATCTCAGTTCCATGTAGTCTGGACACCTGCACAACCAGGGTTCCAATGTGTGTGGACATCAGCATAGGCAAAGTTGATACACATGGAGCTCTACCCACGTAGGCTCATTAGGCTGCCCCTTCTACATATAGATGTAGATATGATTCTGAGTGACTCAGATCTCGCAAGGTCTGTACACCCCATACATATACAGGGAAATAAAACTGGGTTAACTTCCTCACACATGATCTGCAATTTAGCCTCATTTACCTGCATTATAATGGGCTTTCATTCTGGTCCAAACCCTCTGTGACCTCAGTAAAAATGTCCCTTTTTCGTCTCCCACACACACATACACTTGGGCTCTGACAACACACTTACCTTTTGACAGAACATAGGTGTGAACTCATATAGGAGGCAGCCCGTATAAGCAGTGGTCTTTGTTGCTGCCGTCTGTGAGAAATTATAAGCAGCTGTCCATAGTAAGCATGTATGGTTTAAGTCAAGCACATTGTGGTTTACCCTGACTGAGTTGCAAATGTGTGTGGGGGCTACATTTCACTTCACCTGTCTTTGGGACAATATTGTGTAACTGTTCTTTAACAAATGTAGAAATGTTAAACTGAAATTTCAGTGGGACTTATGCCTTTTGCTGTGCACTGAAGTCCCGGGGTGGGGGGGGGGATGTACACATTACTAATTCTGTGTGGATTTTGCCCCTAGAACAGAGGTGAACAACCTGCAAGCCACATCTGGCCCTCAGCAGCTACCGGTGTGGCCGGTGAAGCCGGCAGTACCCCACCAACCTTTTCCCACAGCCCAGCTGATCCACCTGCCAGCGTCTTCCCCAGGCCTTGCCTCCTCTCCCGGCATGGAAATGGTCTTATCTCCAGTCAGCAGCTGATTGGAGACAACAGCTTCCCCCACAGGGAAAAGGGGGCAGAGCCTAGGGAAGAAGCTTTGAATGGTGCAGACCCCCTTACTTCTGAGGCTTGCCCTGCAGAGGCTGGTCTTGCTTACTTCTGAATAGACATACAGATACTTGTCCTGCTTGTTTGTGGGTAGACATGCTGCTCATGCTTACTTCTGAGTAAACATGTGGAGGCTTGCTATTTAGGATGTTATTTGAAAATGCTGCTGAGTGATTTTGGTGGCTCTGATTTCGGTGGGGCTGTGAATCCATTTTGGGTTTCAGTCAGTAGCCAGCCAGAACTTTAAAGGAGCTATACAATGTGCTCAACCCAATCTGAGGATAGGGCTCAGCACTTTGGATAGTTCCTTTAGAGTTCTGGCTGGTTCTGACTGAAACCCAGAGTATATTCACAGTCCCACCAAAGTCAGAGCCACCAGCCTCCATTGGATTCAGTCCTGCTTACTTATTAGTCTAAAGGGGGTCCCCATCCTGCTAGTGGTGCCAGATAAACTACATACCCTGGTGGTGTGGTGTGTGTGCATATTTGCACTCACATGTGCATCCCCGTCCCCTCCAGCTGTCATAGGGAGAAAACTACTCTAAACTGTGGCAGAGTTTTTGTCCAGCCAGGACAGTACTGTCTACTCGGAATAGCAGTGCTTCTCCATGGTCTCCATCAGAAGTCTCACATTGCCTACTACCCTGAGCCTTTTTAACTGGAGATGCCTGAGAGCTCTTCAGAGTAAACCTGAGACCTATTAAGAGTAAGTCTACGCATAGATGAACTTCCAAACATGGAACGATTTTTTTTATCCATCTGTATGCAAAATTCACCTCTGCTTTGGTCATTCCTTACTATCCCCCATACTGACGGGTCCCCTGTTTTCTAGCAATGATCAGATCAATGGAAGCAGGAAGCAGCTTTCCAGAAAATGAGTTTTGTTGCTTCTAGTCATCTATATAGAAGATTAGTGGGTCAATTTAAGCGCATTAAAGAACTGTTGAAAGAATAGCTAAAAAAAAAAAAATACGGAAGGGTTGTACTTCAGCTCCACCGCATGGTATTGCTAAAATCTACAGTTCGCTTGCTCACTATTGCGGATGTAACAGTAGTAGTCACCTTCAGCTTTCTACCTTCTTCAGTTAGACAAAGCTCTTGCAAATGTGTTCCCTGCCTCCCCCAAACAAACCTGTTTCATATATTAATATCCAAAAGAGTAAAACAGAAACATTTTAAGTATTAAGTCAAAGTCAGGAAGCATTTAAAAAGGGAAGAAACATGGCTTCCACAGTGTAAGTGGAGTGATTTGTGGATAATAGTTGCATCCCACAATAAGAAATTGGGTAAGAGTGTAAGCAGGGCTGTCATGACCTCAGCTTAAATACATTCCTGTGAGAACCCTGCAAACTAGACTGCATGATAAAAGGTTTTAGAAGTAAATAAGTAATACAGTTGATGAATATCCAGGTTAGATTACAGCAATGGGGCTGCCTTTGAAGACCAGAGGGACAGCCCCAGGGCAAAGTGCCCTCTGGTGGGGCCCCTCCCCCACTGGTGGACCCCCTCTGGCTTATCTGGTGGCAGCAGACAGCTAGATACAGAAGCTGCCATTTTAATTTCTCACAATGCCTCAGAGCAAAGAACATAAGAAGAGCCCTGCTGGAGCAGACCAAGGGTCCATCTAGTCCAGCATTCTGTCCACACAGTGGCCAAACAGCTGCCTGCCTGTGGGAAACCCACAAGCATGACATGAGTGCAACAGCAACTGGTGCACGTAGGCATATTGCCTCTGGTACTAGACGTATGTCAGGGACATGGTCAGAAGTTAAAATGGCACCTCCATGACAACCAGCACAGGAGGCCCAGTGGGCAGGGATCAGCATAGCAGCAGGCCATGCTGGGGCAGTGCGGCCTAGGGGCTGCTGAAGAATGCCATGGATGAGCGATGGACCTACCACTGCACGGCTGTTAACTATCTCAAGTGGAAAAAACATATCTTGCCAGTACCTAAAGATCGTCTCAGGTAACCAGTTACTTTTCGGATACAATGCAGAATGTTGATTTGAACACAGCGGCAGAAAAACCCTAAATCAGGTTGGGCAACATGTGGCTCTCCAAATGTTTTGGCCAACAACTCCCATGAGCCTTCACCATTAGTTATGCTGCCTAGGGCTGATGAACATTATAGGCCAAAGAACTGGTGGGCCAGACATTGCCCAACCCTGCCCAAAATGGCTGAAGACTAAAGTATTTGAAGGACTTACTCCCATAATCGCCTGTCAGTTACTGAGATCTTTATCAGAGGTTCGATTCTGGGTGCCCCACCTTGCTGATGTGAGATTAGAGTTGGACCAGTCTAGTTCTCAGCTCCAGCGCAAGCTCTCTTGCCACCTGAGGTGGTTGAGAACACGCACCGCATTGCAAGACCCAGGCGACCTCTCGCAAGAGCCATACAGCCGCTTCTTCTGACCACGCAGCTCTCCGTAGAGCCAATGTAGTGGTGGCAAATATAAAGGGAAGGTGAGCACGCGATGAGGGAAACAGAAGGCAGGTGACTGCTCCAGAGAGCCATGCTGGCCGCTGTCTCACTACGGCAAATCCCACGATGGGAAAGCAGCTGGCGGGGCTCTCCAGAGCACCTGCTGGAGGAGGTGTCAGAGCAAAAGCAGTGGACCCTCCTGATGGAGGCGGGACGGGGGGCAGTGCAGTTTACCACTCCTCCTGCCCCACCACCTGATGCAGGCTCCTCACCTTGCTTCATAAAAGGCCAGCCCTGCTAGTTCTGGTTTATTTCAATCTTGCACATGTTTGGTCATAAATCTGTTCCATCCCATTTTCTGCATATTTCTTTAAAACAGTATGAAAATGTGAATTTAAATTGTATGCATTTCCCCCAAAATTTGCATCTTTGTGTGTATTCCCCCGTACAATATGCATTTTTGTATGCATTTTCTGAGCTGTGAAGTGCATCATGAAATTTGAAGAAGTGCCCGATCTGAAGGATAGCTGTGTTCTGATCCGCATATTTATCTAAGTGTGAATTATGTCAGTTCACTTAAAAATGCAGACCGAACAAAATGCTCCAACATCCCTTGATGAGGTGGGCAGCTGCCAAGGATATAGCCTTTTATATGGTGGCATCACAGTTCTGGAACCCTCCCTGGCCCCTTCTCGGTTCACCTGGTGCCAAATTCTACATCTTTTAGGCACCAGGTAAAAACGTGGTTTGGGGGGGGGCTTTTTGTGGTGTTAATGGCTTTACAGTGGACCCTTGATTCTAATTTTCTGATGCTGATGAAACTGTTGCTGTTTTTATTGTACTGTTGCTTTTAAACACATGTTGTAAGCTGCTTTGAGAATATTTTATTGAATGGCAGAGTAAAAATACTTCAAGTAAATAGATAATGGGATGGGTATATTTTATTAATTAATACTTAGAGTTTAATATTATAAGAATGATAATTAGTTTGTGTTTAAATATTTAGGAAACTCTGATAATCCTCTTTGTGCATATGTGGGTAGAATGTCAGGGTTTGCATGTCATCATGGACTCTATGGCTGCATTTACACATAGTGCTAAGCCACAGTTTATATTGACCTTGGTTTGTTGCTTTAGCTATGAATTGTCTTGCAGACAAGCAAACAAACCATGGCTTATTTTCTTTCTGGGTTGTTTCTCTCCCACCCCTTTTGCCAACCTGGAGAGAAAAATTGTTTTCAGGCTGCTCTTGCTGGGCATCTCTGTTTCAGGGTAGACAGCAGTGCAAACAAGCCAGAGATAAGCCACAATTCTGGGTTCAGACACCATGACATGCCAGGGTTTAAACAAGCCAGGCTTTGTAAGCCAACAACAAACTATGTTTTCTATTTGTGGGTTATAGCTGGTTAACAAACCATGGTTTGTTTGCGGGGATGCATTCAGACACAAAAACAAGCCAGATTTCAACAAACCACACTATGGCTTAGTGTTCTGTGCAAACCAGGCCTATTATTGTCCTATTTTTCCAAAATCTGAAATCAAACCTGCAGTGTATTTTTGAGATATAATAAATGCAACCAATATATGCTTTGCAGCTATGAAAGGGGGGATATCTTTCTCTCTTAAGGAGAAAAAAAAGAGGAAGAAGGATTCATGGAAGTGTTACTACAAAGGTGTGGCTCATGTTCTACATTTGTACAATTCTTTTCTGATTTCATTGCTCCAAGACAGAACTTTATGACTTAAGTTAGAATAGCTAAAAAACAAATGTTGGTGCTTCACCACTGCAGGCAAAATGGGATTTACAGTATACACAAATTCTCAGACAGATCCTTTAAATTTATGGAAACTCCCATAACGAGAGTTTTACTGACGTCCTCGCCAAAGGTTTTCCTGCTGAATTGGCTGGACCCTAAAGCGGGTCTGCAGCTCAACATGATTTTCCTACTGTCTCTTGAATGAAAAAAAAAGTCTTATTTCACCCATGAGTATTACCTATAAAGCAATCATAATGAGATGTATAGAAATCCATCTCTCTCTACTTAATGGATTTAATCAAGATCTACAGTTGAATGAGATCAGCTTTGGCAGAAACCTATTCAGGTGCAGACTTCTATTGTTCCCTCAAACTATGTAACAGGAGTTCTCCTGTAGGCAAAGTTCAAATAACCTCAGCCTTTCTTTCCAGCTCTTTAAAGAGTGAGCCATATTCCTTTCTAGTCACAATATTGCACTGAGTGTATACAAAGAAGCAAAATGAGAATCAGTCTGGTGTTTTCTTTGAATTAATGAAAATTCCAGCCCTGATCCTGTCACCGCAATCTGGGAACAGAAACAGCTTTCCATGCGTAGAAAGATGGACAGCTGCCACGCACAGAAGAGACCGACACATGCAGTGATGGGGTTAACACATCCAGAACCACATGCTTGACTTTAGTCAATGCTCACAACTATTGACAGTTTGCAGGAACTAGTGATGGATGAATCTGTCAATTTTGGTTTTTCTCAGTGTCGCATTTTTCTAGTCCTGGTTCTTCCCGGACGTTAAGATTTCTTTTAAAGTTGGCATGAACATTCATATGCATTTTTGTGTGCATTTCTCCTAATACATGCATTTTGTATGCAATTTCGCCTAATAGTCACAATTTTTGCAACTAATTTTCTTAATACAATGCATTTTTTAATGTTATTTTCATTAAGATGTGGATTTTTCTGTGTACTTTCCAGTAATTTAGACTTACTGGAAAAACCTGATTACACTCTGCAGACTGCAATAAATATTGATACACAAACAGCATGACATTCTTTCTTTCTTTCTTTCTTTCTTTCTTTCAGTTTTCCTGCATATTATGTTTAAGTTGTCTTTTCATGCTCCATGGCATGTTCAAAAGCTTTTTCATTACGATTGAGTGGTTTACATCCAAAGTGAAATCAAATTGCCTGATGGGGGAGGTGGCACTTACAAGAGAGATACCACCACTAACAATTTGAGCTTTTTAGCCATTGCTGCTATAGGAAAAATATGTGTTTGTTGCACTTTCACTGCCCCAGACAGACATCTGGTTAATTGCCCTCTACAGACTACGACCTTGAGAAGGTTTTTTTTGGCTCAGCGGCATTACTCAATGCTATTGCTGAGGCTCACGCATGTCAATTTGTCACTTGTTTTCCTTGGCAATGCAGCCCATAATTACAGAAATGACAGCATCTGCTAATTTAAGTTGCATCCACATCCTGTTATGCATTAGGTATTTACCAATGTGGAGATGCTGAAAAACAAAGGTTAACTGCTAAGTCTTTCTTCACCAGTCATAAATGCTCATTGAATGAGGGAGCTTATCATGCCACTCCAATATTGCGACATGCCATGCTGGTGGTGCAGGTAGATAAACTGGCATGGAACCTTAGAAACATAGTGCCAAGCTGGGATCCCCTCATGATCTGAGTTGATATAATTGTGCTGCTGCTATGGTGCCTGAACCTATACCATTGCTTCTGTTTCTTGAATGCAAAAACACTTGTTGAAGCTAGAGTGACTTTCTAAGCAAGCAGATCGGCAAAAATCAAGGCACCTTCTGTGAGCATAGTCCTTTTGGCAAGTGAAGGCAGCTCCTGGATCCATCCGATGCAATCTAGGTTTCTGGGTGCATAAAGGAAAAAAGAATAGAAGCAATTTGGAGTAAGATTGGAAAAGAGACTGAAAGAGAGCTGGGAACTAAAAGTATCTGGGGCTGCAGGGGTACCTCTTTCTTGCAATCTTGCTTTTGTAAAAGTGCTTAACCTGCATGACTCCACCCATGCACAATTTGTATACCTGCTTTTTGTTTTGCTTTTTTAAAAAGCACAGCTACTACAGAAATGCCTTAAGTCTCCAGTGATTTTTACTTCCAAAGGAAACCAAACCCAGGTAAGTGCTGCCCCTGGAACTTCTGACCACTTAGGGAAATGAGCGATACATATGGCTTTGTTTATTTGTTTTTCCTTTTTAAGAAAGGATACCCCAGATCCAAAACAACAAAAACCCTAGGAAGCCACCGTATTTTGCCATTCCAGTTGCAATGGATCGTAAATGGGCTGAAACTATGGGCAGTATCCAATGGGGCCACTCTGTCTCCACTGGTTCTGTTGCACTCGCGGAACCCACCGCTTGCAAATGGGGCTTTGGGGCTTCTGAAAATAAACCCGGAAATGCCCATTTCCAGATTGGGTCAGGTCCGCGGAGCTCCCTCCCGCAAGCTCCACTGACCTGCACCGTTCTGGAGAGGAGTGTTCCCCTTCATTTCAGGTTATTTTCAGAACTGCAAAACCCCTGTTGCACAAGTCGTGGGTCCCACAAGCACGTGGGCACAATAGGATACTGCCCCAAGACTCATCATAATTTGGCACACCCACACTTCCCAGCACACATGTGGAAGGGGTTGGTTCCTGCCCTGATACACCATGATTTCTTCCACTGTAACGTCATTCATTTAAAATTAAATTCCTAGGTTACATTAAACCAATACATCTTTCTCATATAGATAAGAACAGTGTGGCTCCATATCTCATCACAATCAGGTTAATTATTTATTACTGTTTCGACGAATGACTTGGAACGTACTTTAAGTTCATGACATGGAGAAATAGAACATGATAAATAAATCTGGACACTTCAAGGAGAGCCAGTGTGGTGTAGTGGCGAGAGTGTCGGACTGGGAGCTGGAAGATCTGGGTTCCAGTCCCCACTCAGCCATGGAAGATCACTGGGTGACTTTGGGCCAGTCACAGACTCTGAACCCAGCCCACCTCACAGGGTTGTTGTTGTGAGGCTAAAATGGAGAAGAAGAGGAGGATAATGTAAGACGGCTTGGGTTCCTTGCAAGAGGAAAAAAGACTGGATATAAATGCAATAAATAAATAAATAAGATTGCTGATGCAAGTGAAAAGGATTGATTATTAATCAAATGGTATTAATTTAAGTACCCCAAAGAAGGCTATTGCAATGTCACAGGGCTTCATCGGAGATCCTATACATGTTTACCCAGAAGTAAGTCTCCAGGTAGACAGAATGGATTTGGTTAAATTTGTTCTGTCTGTGTTTTGTGGATTGTCAGGGGTCTTTCATTCCATCGTCCGCTCATCGGATTTTTTTTTTTTTACCAGAATTTCATTCTTGTGCTAATTTGCATTAATTATCACTAAAGCACATAAGTTAATGCAATCTAATAAGTTAATGAATCTGCGTGACTCAGAAAAGGCCAGTCTGCTGTGGAATCTGCAAGTCGGATCCATTGCATTTGCATCCGTTGCGGATGTCTCCGACATCCCTTCTCCCACGTAGGTTGTGTATACGATTCTAGCATAGTTTAAGATTATGTTTTTAAACACTGCTTTGCTTTAAAAATAGAGACTGCAGCGTATTTGTGTGCTGGTCTGTCCTTTATATTTATGAAGCCAGACTGACTCTCCTATGGCTAACCTTGTTAGAATTATAATTCCTGCTTTCCCTGCCCCCGTTTTGTTGTTGTTGTTGTTGTTGTTTTGCTTCAAAGCAATGGTAAAATTTTGCAGATAAAAATCAAAGAGATTCTATGTACAATCCAGGCTAGCAAACTCGCCACCACTACCAAGGAATACAAGAGTAATATATATTCTGGTGAAAACACACACACCCCATGGGAAACAACTCAGTCATAAGTGAAACCTTTGTTGCTGCATCTATGAACTACAAGATCTGTCTTCTCCATTGACATTCTTCTTGGTCGACAGACTGGCTCCCAGAGCTCGCTGACATCATACAACTGAACAAAGGCTCATTCCAAGTTTTGATCCCACAGCTCAGTGATGACCAAGTTCAGCATAGTCATCTATCAGGAAAGAGCTGGAATGTTCCTTGAGTGAATGCCCCCACATTCTGCCCGTAAAGAAGAAAAGCTGGCTCACTGACTCTCTTCAGAGAAACGCAAGCATTCTGCCACATCAAAAAGGCACCAGCAGCCATCATTATACAGGTCTGCTCTGTATAATGGGGCAAATTTTCAGCAAGTGCTCCAAAGACAAATGAAGCTTCTTATCTCCTCCTTAGCCCCCTGCCATAGGAATTTATCTACAAGCCACTTAACGCACTGAAGTATGGCCCTCTGGATTACCTGTTCAGCAAATCAAGTGCATTACCAAATCACATGATCTCTGAAGGGATCTCTAAAGTTGTCTATAAAGCTTGCTTTTCTTTGTGGGTGTCCGTCTCCAACTGTTTTAGTCCCTTGACAAAGAATTCCAGATATTTGGTAAGACAAAGCAGGGGTGGGGGAGGTTAAAATCCTTCTTGAAAACAATTTGGTTTCTGTTTCTGGAGGGCTCAATTATTTAGCCTCACTTACTTTGTTCAGTTCCATATTTGCATGCAGGATAGGATGCAAAACATTCCAAAGGGAAGGAGAAACCCTTTGTATCCAGCCCAGTGCCAGCCAAACATGTTGGACTCCAGCTCCCATCATCTCCAGTCAGCATGGTCAACATGGAAGGACAACAAACAGGGGCAAAGCTAATAAAATCAGCTGTTCGAATACCTGCTTCCAAAGCTGAAATGTAGTAACAAGTTGTTATTTTATAAAGCTTCACCTTGCAGTTCAGAACACACAGAACAATTATTTTGATGAACAGACTCCTGTGATAATTCATCCAAAATAACTTGCACAAAACTGTGCTTTTAAAGAAGAATCTTTTCCATCACACTTTTTGAACAAAAGCATAATGAATTTTAACCATACTTGAAACACAGCAGCTGGTTATTTCTTTCCCCCGATTTTTATTTATTTTTTAATTTGATTGGATCCTGCTCCAGTAATGTCCATTGTCCTGCACTGTTTCAGCTCTTCATAATCCCAAGGAAGCACAGCTCTGAGTGAGGCAGCCCCAGTAGTGCGCAAGCATCCCAACCCAGGCAGCACTGTGATGTGGGCGAGGCGGGGAGCAGATAGATGAAGGCATGGAGTGGTGTCTGCACAATACAGCAAGTTTTTTTTAGGTATTTGCCTTGGGAGCAGCACCATTTGAGTTCTGCTTTAGGCAGTCAAATGTCATGGGCCAACACTGCTTCCCTCCACCAACCTCAGGATTCTCTTGGGACTGAAGCCCTCGAAGAGAGACTGGAAACACTTAGATAATTGCTCTTAGGGTCCATTCTTATGGTATATTAAGATAATGTTATCCCACCTTATACTACAGAGCTCTTGAGCAGTGGCATGGTGAGCACGGGATTGGACACTTCGTGAAACAGATATAGCCTTGACCAGACCTAGACATTGCAGTGGTTGCATGGCTGCCACTGAAAACAGCAGCCCCTCGTCTCCTTCTCTCTCCCCTCCAGTTTAAATATGTGACATAGTGTCATCGTGTTCTGGGCTTCACCATCCCCACGTCACTTCATTGGCTGCTCCTGCAGAGGCTGGTAAATGCTGAGCATGATGGTGTCACTTCATGCATTTTGTATTACTTGGCATTACCAGGAAGAAGGGAAGAACAAGACACAGGGCTGCTGTTTTCAGCAGCTGCCCATGGGCCATGCCATCTAATTCTGGCCTGAGCATGGGTATTGCTTAGCTCTTTTATCTGCTTTTAGGAAGAAGCACTTCTTCTAGCCAGCATGGCGTAGTAGTTAGATTATCATACTAGTACCAGGCAGATTCGGGTTCAAACCACAGCCAGGCATGAAGCTCATTGGGTAATCTTGTGTTTCTCACTATCACTTGGGCTAACCAACCTCACAGGGTTGTTGTGAGTGAAGGAAAACCAATTTAGAGTGAGGGAAAACCATGTCTGCTACCCTGCCTGCACTCATTGGAGGAAAGGTAGATATAAATATACAAAAAATTATTTTGGACCAGACCACAAGAGAAGAAGAGTGACTTCCATCTCAGTCAGATAGCAGGGACAGGAGGAGAATTGTGTTCAGTTCGCATTTTGATACAAACTTGGCAAATTTGCACTTCTTGAATCAATATGCAAACTTGAGTGCAATTATCATTCAGTATCTGCATTTCTCAGAATTCTGCGACATAATTCTTGGAACAAAAAACTCATACAGGCATGTGCATATTTGTGGGAAAATGTACATAACAACAATATGTAGGGGGAAACGGCTTGCAAAAAATGCATATATTAGGCAAAAATGCATACAAAAATGCATATATTATTCATCAATTCATTACATTTCTATCCTGCCCAATAGCTGAAGTTCTCTGGGCAGTTTACAAAGATTGAAATCTAAAAAATACATTATAAAAACCATTTACATACAAACATATAAACAGACAGCACCCACAGAGACACACACATATCTATATCTATATCACAGTGTCTAGAGGGCCATAAGATTTTCTGTTTCTGGGAACTGAGCTCAAAGCCAGCGCTCTGAACTCATTTCCCGAAAACCGCACTCACCTCCCCCGTGGCCTCATGGCAGGTGTGATTCTCACTGGTCTCCGCGCTCGGAAACGGAGCATGGAGAGGGCAAAAAGGGGGTGTTCCCATGGCCAGGGAGGGGAGCAGACTGCGGAAGCCTCTTTATCAGGCTTCCTGTGTGCCCCACAGCCTCCCCACCTCCCGCTCCGACATCAAAAGGGCTAGCTGAAAATGCAGGGTGGCTGGAGCACAGAGGAGAGGATTCCCTCCATGCCCCAGCCACCCTGCACTGGATAAGCATCAGCCTATGAGTTCAGAGGATGGCGTCTATCTCGATAGGATTGTGCCCTAAAACAATTTTAAATAATCAACAACAAGAAAAATCCAGTGCCTGATTAAAACCTGATTAAAATATTAGGAGAAATGTGCACAGAAATGGTTATGAATTTTATGCAGGCTTTAAACAACAACTGCAACTCACAAACTGATACAGAAACAGGACAAAATGAACTAAGGACTGGAAACAAACAAAACTGAGAGAACTGACAGATCCATCTATCCTTATCAGCTAGCATCTTTTAAAGCGTAAGGGTGGCATAGATGTTCTTAGAAAGTTGCATGAAATGTCAAAATGTCATGGCGTTGTTCCCTGGGACAGTCATTAGATTTGTCTCCATGTGGGAAGCTTTCAAAGCCACTCTCATGGGGTTTTTGTCTTTCCAGCTGAGCATTACTGGACTGACTTGGGCCTCACTTTATGAAGCTCCCTAGGCCCTCAGTGTCAGCTAAAGCTACAAAGAATGTGTGCAGACAAAACATAGATTAGATCTTTAGATATATCCCTCCTTCGTACAAAAAGGCCCTGTAGAATATTGCTGTAAATTTTTGTAATAATACAATGCCTACTGCCTCCCACGGTATGTCTGAAAGCTGCCTTCTCTCAGACAGACCACACACAAACACACACACACGCACACATGTGGCCTATAGCTGTTGTGGGAGAAATATCCCCTTTAGTCTGGGTGACTTTTGTCAAAATCCTCTTTGAAGAGTTGGATAATGTATAATGGGTTGAGAAGAAGGGGGGCTCCTTTTAAATGATGCTTTTGCTCATAAAAAAGAAGTCTTACAATGCAGTCCCAACATACAGAAACATTGTCCACTGCCACATATACAGTTTACCAGCATGCCACCTTGGGAAGGGGTAGGCAACATACATCCCTGAACACCTTTCTTGGTCCCCACCAAGAAGCCCTAATCCCCTTCACACACACACACTCATACACACTTCTTAACAAATTTCCTCACTGGCAGCTGGGTATGAGTTGATAGGCAGAGGGGAAGGGGAGAGAAAAAGTGTTTGCCTCCCATGAAATAGTTCTTTTGTTGGTGCTGAAAAGTATGGATTCAAAGGAATTATTTAATACATTGGGGTTTAGACCTCGCCTCTGCCTTGTACTCGGTCCTTTAAGCAGGTTACTTGTCCTTTGTGACTAGCCATGGCTCCCAGGTCAGCCATTTTGTGGTGGTACCAGGGATAGTTTCTTAATGTGCCCACAGACCCAAAAAGCTGCCTACCTTAGATCGTGGGTGTTCTTTGGGAAGGTAGGTTAGGCATTCAACAGGCAGCAGAGACAGGCAGACGTGCATATCTCAATTTCAGTGCTTCCTACTTCTCTTCTCCCCTCTCTTTGCTGGTTTGACACATTCTCATTCAAACTGGACATTTGCAAAGAAGCAGCAATGCCAGTGGAGGCTATCTGAAGTGCTGAGCCCTATCTCCAAACTAGGTTCAGCATACTGGATAGCTCCTTTAGAGTTCTGGCTGGTTCTGACTGAAACCTGGAATGGATTAACAGCCCCACCAAAATTAGAGCTACCATCTTCCACTGAGCAATGCTAAACCCATTTGGACAAAAGGCTTCATTTAAGAACATAAGAAGAGCCCTGCTGGATCAGAGCAAAGACCTCTCTACTCCAGCATTCTGTTCCATCAGTGGCCAACCGGTACCCATACTACCATTGTCTTTCGCATCACAATTAATACATTTAATAATATAGAAGGGACTTACTTCATTTTCATGATCCATTGAGAAATCTCTTGACCGTAGAATGCTAGAATTTGGAATATGAGGGGTTACCAGAATATATTTCAAAGGTTTAAAATGTGATATATTATTTGCATGGATTGATCTATCAAAGGAAAATATATTATCTGAGTGGCAAAGAAAGTGCTGGAATTTCCCTACTAAAATAAGAATTGTGCTGAAGTTTAGTATTGCAAGCTGAGCCTGTAATGTTCTGATATTATGAGCTGGTGGAAACTATTCAGTTAATTTGAACTCTGGCTAGTAGCTTATCATTTTAAGGTTGAGCCAAATATAGCATATATTGTTTTTTCTACTCAAATGTTTTATCTGGATGTGATTTCCATTATTTATCCCATGCATTTGTATATCACTGTTTCTATTATGCTGACATTTTTATGTAAAGTAATAAATAATAAATAATGAGTGAGTGAGTGAGTGAGTGAGTGGTTAAATGAGATTAGGGAATGAAGCTCTAATACAAATTAGTGTTGTTCTGTAGCCACCCTGTGGCAAAACGATTTTAATCTTGGACATAATGCACTGGGAATTTCTCCAAGATAGGAACCACCAACACAAATGGGGATTGCACATGATGAATAAAGAGAAATGTAGTGAAGTACGGAATGTTTGCAAGTAACCAAATTTGTTGCAAAAAAATATGCTGTCATGGGGACCAAATGACCCCTGAAAAATCACCCTTGGTCACTTGTATTTGTTTGAAGTCTGCTCACAGCCCCCTCTTGAGGTATTTTTAAAGAATTACTTCTACTTCTTGCTAGTTGTGAGATTCTCTAGCTAGTCAGTGATCATGTAGCCAGTGTGATTATGTCACGGCATCACATGACCAAAGAAAGCAGGTTGGAGGTGACATCACTGAGAGCAAACAAAGGCCTCTTACTGCCCTTACTCCTAATACGGGGGAAGAGGGAACATGTCCCCAGTGCCGAGAACATGTCCTTTGTTTACCACCTAAATGTGGTAATATTGGGAGTGTCAACTTAGTTCCTTTCATTTGCTGTCATCTGATTGGCTACATGATGATATCACTGAGGGCAAAGGAACACGGCACATCCCAGTTGCCAAAGGAACAAGCAGGTGTTCCCCCTATCCTCCCATTCTCCCACACCCCCCAATAGGTCATACCCAAAAATTTTCTGGGGGGTTGCTGATGGAACGCCTCTCCCAGCATGAACTGACCTGTATATCATGCTCTGCATCTAAGGCCCTCCTCTGAGGGAGGCTCGAAGGGTGGCAACAAGGGGGAGGACCTTCTTGGTGGTGGCCCCCCACTTATGGAATAATCTCCCTGACGAGGCCTGCCTGGTGCCAACATCATCATCTTTTCAGCATCAGGTTAAAACTGCCCACTTCTCTCAGGCATTTGACAGCATATAATGAGTCTCTTTGATTATCTCTGGCTGATTGTTTTACATTGTTTTAGATATGTGTTGTTGTCGTTGTTGTTGTGTGTGCTATTTGTTCTATGTCATGACATGAATGGTTTTCTACTTTATATAATGTATTTTAATGGTATTTACATTTTTGTGAACCGCCCAGAGAGCTTTGGCTATGGGGCAGTATAGAAATATAATAAATGAAATTAAATGAAATGAAATGAGTGCGTGCGGGGTGGGGCCATGAAAATATTTGTAGAAAATAGTGCTCCTTGTCAGCTCATCACTAGATTTTTTTTTCTTAATTTCGAACTTGCATTGAGGTTTGAACACAGAATGGTTTTGCACTAAAAAAAAATTGTCTTGCAATTTGTTCAGTTGAATATTTAAATATAAAATACCTGTGAAAATGTCTGTCATTCCCCCCACCCCCACAATCCCTTACAGCAATGGATCTTCCATGTAAGAACAGATAGTCTTGTCCCACAATCAGATATATTTGATGAAGAAACAACATTGGACTTTATCACCACCAGAGAGCACTGGTGCTCTATTTCTAACATGCAAATATTTCCAGTGTGTGTAAAACATCTGAACTATTCATATATCATTCATGGGTAAAATAGACTTCAAAATATTGGTGATAATGAAATCGATCCCAACAGCTGCATGTCAGTGCATCTACATTATTCAAGATAGGTGGATACAGAACGAAAAAATATATTCAGGACAGATCTGTATCGCCCCTGCAGTGGGCGTTGAACACTTAGGTTAGAGGTGCCAAGATAGTGATAAATCAGACTCAAAGGTTTACTTACAAGGAGTACTTTATTGGGTAACTTACAGCACACAGGCTTACCCAATGGTTGGATCAGACAGCTTCTCTGAACCTCGAGCCATTGGGTACAACGGGTCTTATATGTTGGCAATAAGGCAGCATAACAGCAGCAAGAGCCCCTAGCATCCATTCCCAGCATAGCTACCTGCAGCTTACACAAACATCCTTCCCTTCCCAGGCACAAGTTACTAACTTTACTGAGCAGTATGGAATGTGAAGCGAGCTGTTACCAGCTTTTGACTCATTTCACATGCTCAGAGGCTTACAATGAGCCTAAACAAAGCATTATGGATCTCTAGGCCCCTCTAACACTACAAATGAGTTGGCTATGCTCCTGAGGCCAATACAAGATCTCAGTGTCAGGATCTCAGAGCTGCAGTGTCTATAATTTCGTTTGGTTTCCTTTGCAGAGGCGTATGCACTTATAGGCATTATAGTTCGCTCGTTAACACGAAACTGTTATTTAGCATTATGTGCAATAGCATCAGGGCTCACATTCTTCCCCCTTCCCCTCTTCTCGTCTGGCACAGTAAAAGCCTTCCTCCTTGTGGATGCACCAGAAGAGGAGAGGGAAGGGGGAGTACACAAGCCCAAGGCTCACCTAGGTTCATTCCTGTCATGGCCCCCACAGGGCTCTGAGGAAGATGCAGATGACGTTACCTTCTCCCATGTCCTCCTGACTGGTGGATGGGGCCACACCAGGAGGATATCATCAAGAGAGAGGGCCTTCCTTGTGGTGGCCCTCGCTGATTGTGAAATGCTCTTCCTGGTGAGGTTATGGCTTTCTTTTACTCCCAGGCACTTGACTGGATATGATGAGGTTTCAGTGGGTCTTGGCATTTTAAATTGTGCTCAGCTGTTTTAAATTGTTTTAATTTTTTGTACGTTTTAACCCTCGTTGTAAGGTCCCGGGAATCTTTTTTAGAGAAAGGTTTCAAATACATTTAAGTAATAATACTACCACCATCCTCAGATGAGAACATGAGGGCCCAACAGTCCCTCCATCTCCTAGACCTTGCAGAAGCAAGGGATTTAGAATCAAGCAAGAACCATTTAAGCAACAAAGCTGGATCCTTCAAGGGGATGGGGCCTAATGCAGAACAGGCCTTGCGTGCATAAGGCCTCAGATGGCTTCAGGTCCCTGCTGAAGCAATATTTTTTTATAGCTCTACTGTCAGGATCCACTACAATCTTTTCAGTATCCTGATTTCTACTTACTCTGCTAGTCCCAACAGAACAGGATAGGTATCATAGTACTAAATGGTGGTTTAGAATTATGTCCAGATGCAGCCATTGCTTTAACTGTGGAAAGTTCATTATGACAAAGTCTCACATTTTAATCCTAGCAATTCCTTGAATTGCTTAATATGACTGTAATTATTGTATTTTTTGGTTCTCCAGCTAGTCAATCAATTTTCATTAGGGCTATAGAGATTTTTTTAATGCATTGTGCCTGGAAGCTAACTAGAAGTTAGCTTATGTCCCTCAGAATTGGAGCTGTATAGACGGCAGCCATCACACAACCCAGACATCACCTTTTATGTCTCCCACTAAATCAGGTGACAAAGCAGCATGGCTCTGCCTGCCCATTTCCTCCTCGGTCACCTTCCCCTCCTCCCCCGCTCCCCAACTTCAGACATGCTGCATAGAAAATAAAGGCGTAACATCAGTGATGGGACTGAGGAGGAAAAGGGTAGAAGAAAACACGCTGCCTTTATAATATCCTAATTCCTATGAATTAGGACAAATTGGCCAAATAAAAATTTAGGCCAATGAAAATCCCCCTGCCTTGCTTGTTAATATTTCATATTTGGCTTTTAGGGGGTTATGGTTGAGGGTGGAGCTTGCACTATATGTTATGAGTCAAATATAGGAGTTGCAACCCATGTTTTCCTTCAAAAGCCAACAAAGTTGGGAGGAGGACAACTTTGGATGGGAGAATCAGAGGGAAGGGATGTTTAACCCTACTCCCATCACCCAGTTCTCTTCTGCAAGTGCCATCTTGTGCTGTTCTTTACCCTTTTTTCTCTAGCCAACCTTAGAAAGTAAGCCTGGTTGAGGGAGAAAAGCCCTTGCAAAACATTTGTAGGGAAGAAGAAATGGTGGACGATGGAATGGTTAAGCACACCTTCCACCTCCTTGCAAATTCAAGGAGTAAGGACAGACATAAAAATAAACACAGATAACATAATATAGAGCATACTGGCTGCATTTGCCTAGAAAAGTAAACCAGGATCCTGGGGAATCCTGCCTTCCGTGAATAAGCTGCAGGCTTGTGCACACAACCCATTAACTCCTACTTGACACCTCCTGCACAACCACAAACAGATATGGCTTGTTTAGTATGTCATCTGTAGTTGGCATATAGATTACCTCCAGTATCAGAGACAGTATGCCTCTGAACACCAGTTGCTGGGGAATACAAGGGCAAGGGTATCATTGCACACGTGTTCTGCTTGTAGGCCTTCCATTGGCATCTGGTTGAACACTGTGGGAACAGAATCCTGGACTAGGTAGGCCGTTATTCTGATCCAGCATAGCTCTCCTTATGTCAAGTTCTGAAGTTCTCTCCATACTGCTACATTCAGAAAACCCCAAATCCAAAGTCTGAAAACTTCAAATCTGAAGAAGCACAGTTTCCTAGGAAAAAGCAATAATTTAGCCATCCCACTTCAAAAGGCTGTCCTCCTAGAACTGGGGCACTGCTTTTCATCTTAATTGTAAAGATACTTCTTCCCGATTGCCTTCATTACAAGTTGCAAGTAAGAGTCCCGAAGTCAGTCCATAACATTATCTGACCAAAGGCAATGAAGAATGTATGTAAGGCAGGACATTCATTTTTAATTTGATACCTCCTCACAGTACTGAAACTGAAATGAAGAACTCCCTCTCCACAAATCTAGTGAAAGGTTACATGTCTTGCTTATTATGAACTCCCAGTTTCAAGGGGTTATGATTTTCTCCTTACAATTTGCTGTAAGCTAATAATAATAGCCCCTGTAAAACTATGACTCCGACGGAACTGGTTAATGAGTAATACACATATAGAGATGCACGGGTACTGCAGTCATTTCCTGTACATCCCAGACAGCTAACCCCAAGGGAAGGGATTTCTTGAGTCACAAGTTCTGGAGGCTGGTTAAAGAAGATACTTAATCCCTCAAGCAAGTTATTTTGTGTAAGGCCCTGTTGTAAAAGACTGAAAAGAAACCTGTTTGTTTACATCTGCTTTTCTGTCATTTGCCAAAACCATTATCAGCCCCAGAAAGCAAAACTGTAAATGAAACTGCTGAAGCAAAAAGGCAGTATTGTTTTGTAAATTAGTAGCAGCCCATTATCTCAAACACCTCTGCTGAAAATAAACATTCCTCCGATCCTTGCTTTGCAAACTATCTTTTAAAAATTGCATGCATGGCCTTTGTTCAGGAAATGTTTTTCAATTGCAGGTAATAGAGAGGCAGACTAGGCTCAGCAGGACAGCAGTTCGAGACCCGAGTGCCGCGTGACGGAGTGAGCTCCCGTCTTCAGTCCCAGCTCCTGCCAACCTAGCAGTTTGAAAGCAAGAAATTGCAAGTAGATAAATAGGTACCGCCTCGGCGGGAAAGGTAACAGCGTTCCGTGCACCTCGGTGTTCAGTCATGCCGGTCACATGACCACGGAAGCGTCTTCGGACAGCGCTGGCTCTTCGGCTTAGAAATGGAGATGAGCACCACCCCCTAGAGTCGGACACGACTGGCTGGGGACACCTTTACCTTTTTTATTTCAGACTCCAGCCGGGTTTACATATTGTGCTAGTTAGAGTTCAGAGCAGGCTATGAATGACTGAGGTAAATATTATCCCATGTTCCTAGCAAGGAAATGGCCCCTGCCCACTAGTTTTTAAATTGTATATGGTTAGCAGTGCTCTAACAACATCTCTTTGGTGCATATGGGTTTTTTTCTTTAGCTGTCCCACTTAACAAGGTTTCAGAACTTTGGATCTTTAAAACATAGACTTGCCACTGAAGTTCAGCCCAAGAGCATTCTGGTAAATCTGAAGCCTGAACTGGAAATTCTGGAGGCTATGGCAAAATTTATCATATTTTTAATAAACTCACAGTGGATTTACCCTCGTCTGGAAAGTTTTTATTCTTTCATGCCTTGACCAGATATTCATGAATTAGGGACATATGAGAAATTCATTTCAGTCTGGTTTTGATCTGGATTTGATCTGAACACAGACCTGGACACAATCTGTAATCAAAGTCATACATTTCTGAGCTTACAATGTGATTTGCGGACCTCAAAAAAAGTGTTCAACACCATGCATACATTTGAAAAATGCGCATGAAAAATGCATACTTTTGAAAAATGTGCACAAATATGCTTTAATCTGTAGGAGATGAGTGCATATATTTCAAAGATGCACATAGATGATGTGTACATTTGGGAAAATACACACAAAAATACGCATGGATTTTTATGAGAAAAGAAAAAATAAAGCTCACAATCTGATATGGACTCAAGTCGGAATGAGCTTTGAGATGGAATTCAGAAAACTTCGGTGAGTTCCAGTTTTGTTCATTTGCACATCCCTAGCAGGACTGCAAGGAGGTCAAATCAGTCAATCCTAAAGGAAATCAACTATTTAATATCTACATGAAACCACTGGGAGAGGATGTCCGGAGTTTTGGAGTTCGGTGCCACCAATATGCTGATGACGCCCAGCTCTACTACTCCTTTCCATCAGATTCCAAGGAAGCTGTTTCTGTCCTTAACCAGTGTTTGGCATCAGTAATGGACTGGATGGGGGAGAACAAATTGAAATTTAATCCAGACAAGACAGAGGTGCTCCTGGTCAGTCGAAAGGCAGATCAGGGAATAGGGATTCAGCCTGTGTTGGATGGGGTTGCACTCCCCCTGAAGAATCAGGTTCACAAATTGGGGGTGCTCCTGGATTCAGCCCTAAGCCTGGATGCTCAGGTTTCAGCGGTGGCCAGGAGTGCTTTTGCACAGTTAAAACTAGTGCGCCAACTGCGCCTGTTCCTGGAGATGTCTGATCTGGCCATGGTGACACATTCCTTAGTTACATCTCGTTTGGATTACTGCAACATACTCTACGTGGGGCTGCCTATGAAGAGTGTTCGGAAACTGCAGTTGGTCCAAAGACTGTTGACTGGGGCCGGCTAAAGGGACCATACAACTCCCTTCTTAAAACAGCTTCACTGGCTTCCAGTCTGTTTCCGGGCACAATTCGAAGTGCTGGCTATGGCCTATAAAGCCCTATACGGCTACAGTCCAGGTTATCTGAAAGACTGTATCCTCCCTTATGAACCTGCCCATATCCTGAGATCCTCTGGGGAGGCCCTTCTCTCAGTCCCACCACTGTCACAAGCACGTTTGGTGGGAACCCAGGAGAGGGCCTTCTCGGTGGCTGCCCCTCAGCTGTGGAACGCCCTTCCAAGGGAGGCTAGGATGGCTCCCTCCTTGATGTGTTTCCGGAGGCAGGCTAAAACATTCTTATTCCAGCAGGCCTTTGGGACATAGTTGGAACCTGGGGGTAAGCTGCTAAAATGCGGTTTTAAAATGCTGTTTTAATGTTTTTAATATAATTTTAATTCTATTGTTGTTTAATTATATTTTAACTTTTGTATATTTTCATATGTTTTAACTGTATATGTTTTAATATTTGTAAGCTGCCTTGTGTCCCAGTACATGATGATGATGATGATAGTAAATATCACAATGTAAACCACCCAAACCAGCATGGGAAGATATTATGATAGATGCCACTTTAATGGCAAAGGACTTTCTCCTATTCTTTCCCACTTTTACCATGGAGTCTACAAAGATAATAATGAGCACAAGTTAGCAAAAGCTAATGTAGTGCATCAAACAGAACTTCTTGCAAGAGCTCATATCTTCACTGAGCGATTAAGGGTGCAATCCTATGCATATTTAGACAATGAAAAGGCCTACAACTCCCAGCATTCCCCAGCCAGCCATTATAGTAAATGCTGGCTGGGGAATGATGGGAGCTGTAGGACATTTTCCGTCTAAACATGCATAGGATTGCTCCATTAGTGAGAATTCTTCAGAATAGAAAATATTTGGCAAAAGAAATAGGTTGTCTTCAACAGGACTCATCACAGTGCAAATGAGTAAAGTAGGACGTGATGCAGAAACCTTGATAAATGAGTTCATATAACTTCAATAATACATGCAGAAACAGTAGGAGGCTTTGCCTTTTTGAAAATATTTAAAGAAGTTAATTATTTCATTGTGTTAACTGTACAGGTTCAGAGTGCAATCCTATGGGCTGCATTCTTGGTACTCATAAGCCCCCGGACTAAGAGGCTTTTGAGTATCCTATGCAGAGCGGGAGGCGCCTTGTGCCTCCAACACTGCATTTTAGCTAGATGGGCATTTTCTCCTGTCTAGCAGGAGGGGGAGGGGGAGGGAAAGAGGCGGGGGCAACAATAACAAAAAGCGTAAGCCGGTTGCCCCGGTCTCTTCCCCTCTCCACCCCCAGGAAGGCTGTTTTTCCCCTGTTTACCAAGTGCAGAGAGGCAGCTGGCAAGGTTCTCTCCGCACCCGCTACAAGGGGGAGTGGAGAGGGGCAGGGAGCGTGGTTTCCTGGCCCCGAGGTCAGAGCCCTGTCTTCAAGCGCAGAGCCAGGAATCTGAAAAATCCTGTGTCCCCCAGACGCTGTCTAGGGGACATAGGATTGCTTCCTCCACTTCTTATTTTGAAGTGAGAGACCAAGGGCGAAACCTTTGCTGAAAAGCAAAGTATTATTTATATGAAGTATTTGTTCTCTTCTGAGAACATAATCCTCTTTAAGGAAAAACTAATGTGGGAAATAAATCCATCCAAATAATTTTCTTTGCTATTTGTATTGAACAATTTAAGTACAATCCCTCAGGATGTTAATGCAGATTAGGGTGGTATATACAATAAATAATTGTATTTAGAAGCAGTCCACTCAGACAAAACTATGGTCCTGTCATCTGCCTCAGGCAACTGTGATTAGTTGTAAATTAATGTTATATTTCTTTAATGGGCAGGTCTGATTCGTCATCCATGATACCTCCCCAGGGACATCAGAGCTGATGTATGTGGTGGCTGCCAGTACCCCACCCTTAGCCACCATTTTATGATGCATGTTTTCAAGGCCTAGACTGCCAAGTTTGTTTACATAATGCAGCCTTCTCCAACCTGGTGCCCTCCAAATGTGCTGCACTACAACTCCAATCATCCCCAGCTAGATGATGGGAGTTTATTTATTTTAAACAGAACATTCTCATTGATACATTTTCAAAATATTATTTTCTTTAGAATTTTGGAAAAAGTGGCTATCCAGTCTCTTACATTTGCTTCTGCAGTGTTTGACTTTCTCAAAGTAGAAGTCTGTTTTCTGCAGACCTAATAAAGTATTTAATTTCCATGACAACTTTATCACCTGGCCATTGTCACCTTTGGCAATTGCCTGAGGGCAGCTAAAAAGGTCACTCAGCCTATGATACACTGTGCAAACCTAAGCAGACATGGCAGCCAGTACCATATGGGGACAAGGAAAGATGAAGATATTTGATGGGCCTTTTGTGGTCCCATTCTAAACATTTGATAATGAGACTGCGGCTGGAAAAATAATCTGGCCAGTCATTCATGCACTGGTAACCTCCAAACTGGAGGAGGAGGAGGAAGGAGAAGGCTGTATCCAAAGGTGTTGTTCCACCAGCAGGGGACAACAGCTGGCAGAATGGATTTCTCTCTCCCCACGCAGCCCCCTGCATCACCCCAATCTCCTCCAGAGGGTTGGGGGACTCTCTGGAGCAGACTTGAGGGGCAGGAGGATGCAAGGGAGAGGAGAGGATAGAGAAGTCCCATCACATGAGCAGACTTCTGTTTGCAGAAGCGCTGGATCCAATCCTAAATTTTAAACACATCCTTGTACTTATATTTTAATCTTGGATTTTCTGTACAATTTTGTATTTATTTATTTTTTCTCCCACCTTTTAGTCTCACGACAACCCTGCATGTACGCTGAGAGACAGTGTATGTCCCAAGGTCACCCAGTACGGTTTGTAGCTTAGTGGAAGATAGGCTCATTGGTGGTGCCAAGGGGGAGAGGGGGGCCCACTGCTAGACCCCAGTAGTTACTTGAAGGAAGGGCTTGCAAATTATAACTTAATCATATACTAGGAATCAAAATAAGCCTCTCACCCTAAGCATGCTTACTTAAAAGTCACCTCCACCCATAAGAATGGAAGAGCAGCCATGCTAGATCAGACCAAATCTAGACCATTGTCTTTTTTCTCACAGTGGCCAACTGGATGGCCAACCACAAGCAGAAGATGATGGCTAAATCAAGAGAACTTACTTCTGAGAAAACATGTGGAGCTTTAATGGGAAATATATGGTTTAATGAGAAGATATGGGAGCTCTAAAGTGCAATATATTGTTATTTCTCTTTCAGAAATCTAACATGTGGGACAAAGCTTGCCCCCTCCTAAAAACCCACTTTGCTTCTTCCATGCCCATCCAATTTCTGTGGCATGATGACATGAACATGCAATTCATATAATTTAATTTTCCTCACTCAAATTCCTGGAAAAGATTTGTTTTTCTTTCATTTAACCCAACAATTCTTCACAGGCTTTCATTGTTTTTCTTCCTTTCATAGATACACACACACACACACACACACACCTCTCTCCCACTATTCTATTCTCACTCTAGTTTATTTAAATTTGTATACTGTCAAAAAATATTGTATACCGAACAATAATTTTATGAGGGCATTTTATATGTTTCTCTGTGTATTTAAGATAATTTATTCACCGAGTTCTGTGCCGTAACAATCTATGGTTATTCTCTTGTTTTTCACTTTGCTAAGTGTTGTATAGTGAGAACAAAGCACAAGACTAGCTAACAATAACAAGGCTTTAATAATTGTCCAACAAATAAACAGTAGTTAGCCTTAAGTCTGTAGGAGACATCTAGGCCTGTCTGAGGCCTAGGCCAGTCTGCCATGAAGAAAGCTGTTGTAGGCTTAGCTGCTTGCTCTGAACTGAAGCCCTACCCCAGTATTCATGTGATAAGCCTCTAACAACTGTAGGAGGGGAAAATCATTTAACAGGGCAGTACACCTCAAATACACAACATCCCTCCCCCCTAGACCAAATAGTCAGCCAACCATGCTGGCTGATGTCTCTCCCTCGGAGGTCTTCCATCAATTCAGGGTTGTCTGGGGCCACTGGCTGTGTAAAACCATTAGATGGTTCAGTGTCTTCTCTTCCTGCTAGTACAGCAGGTGGTACCTCATCATCAACTGGATCAGAAGAACAGGCCCCAGCTACATCGGTGTTTAGTGGAACTGGGCTGGTACTTGTGGTATTTCCCACAGACCATCTGCGTAGTTGGTCTGTGTGTCTCCTCTAATGCTCTCCGTCTTCAGTCTGCATGGTGTAGGAAACGGGCCCTGTGCATCGTTCAATTATGGCCGGAACCCACCGAGGACCATTTCCGTAGTTCCTGGCAAAAACAGACTCCTGAAGACAGAAAACGTGTAGAGTAGAGGATGCTAAGGCAGAATCCAACTCCTCTTCCTTTCTCAGCTGCTGGTCTCTAGTTAGGTCAGGGTTGATCAGATCTAGACATGTTCTAAGGCGCTGACCCATAAGGAGTTCAGCAGGACTAGGTCCTGTTGACGGACAGGGTGTAACATGCTGAGCATACAGGAACCTTGCCAGCCTAGTTTCCCAGTCTGCCGTCACAATTCTTTTCAATGCATCCTTCATGGTCTGCACTGTTCTCTCAGCTTGACCGTTTGCATGGGATCTGCGCAGCGCGATGGTTACAGCCCTAATGTGGTTGTGACTTGCAAATTCTTGGAACTCACTGGAGGTGAAAGCTGTCCCATTGTCAGACACAATGGTTTCCAGCAGTCCATGTGTTGCAAACAGCTTCCTGAGGGTCGTTATGGCAGCCCTTGAAGTGAGATTCGGAACAACCACAACTTCAAGCCATTTGGAATGCGAGTCCACCACAGTCTGGAAATACTTGCCTTGAAAAGGCCTGGCAAAATCAGTATGGATGCGTGACCATGGGTTCTTTGTTGTTTCCCAGGGAAAAATTGGTGCCTTATATTTGGGGGTTGGACTCGATGGCCTTGTAGGCCCCTTCCAACCCTACTATTCTATGATATGGATTGTGGCATGTAGCTTGACAGATGCTGCACCCCGTCACTGCATTTTCTATGTCATCATCCATCTGTGGCCACCACACATAGCTCCTGGCTAGAGCTTTCATTCGGACTATGCCTGGGTGTGCAGTATGTAGGGTTTTCAGAATCACCTGCCTTCCTCTTTCTGGCACTACTACCCTATTGCCCCATAGAAGTTATGAGCCGACAGTTCATGTTGGCGTGATGCGAAAGGTCTAAACTGTTGGGCCAATTTCTCAGGCAGCCACCCCCTTAGCACCCAGTTGAGTATACGCACCAGGAGTGGACCTTTTGCTGTCATTCGAGCCATCTGTGATGCTTGACACGGATCAGACATGGATCAGACATGGATTCGGGCATGAGGACCTCAGCTGGAGGAGGAATGGAACAGTCGGAAGTCTGCAATGGCAAACGGCTCAATGCATCTGCATTAGCAATTGTCTTCCCGGGTCTGTATGTAAGCGTGAAATCATATGCGTGTAGCATAACACTCCAGTGCTGCATGCAGGGAGACAAAATAAGTGGTGTTGGCTTGTCTTTCGTGAAGAGGCCTAGAAGAGGCTTGTGATCAGTTCGGATTTCAAAAGGACGACCGTAAACGTAATTGTGGAACTTTTTAATTCCCGCAATGACAGCCAACGCTTCCTTGTCAATCTAGGCATATCTTCGCTCAGCTGAAGTCATTGTTCTAGAATAAAACGCAATGAGAGCCTCCGTGTCATCAGGGAGTATATGACTAAGAACAGCTCCAGCCACAAATGGCGAGGCATCGCAAGTGATGGACAGGGGTTTCCATTCATCATAGTGAACAAGGACAGATGTAAAGGACAGCAGCTTCTTGACAAGTCGAAAAGCATCATCATGCCGATGAGACCATTTCCATGTTGCGCCTTTGTCCAGGAAGCGGTGAAGGGGTTCTGGCACTGTGGCTTTGTCTTTCAAAAACACATGATAGAAATTTAAGAGTCCTAGGAATGCTTGGAGGTCTTGCCTACTACTTTGGAGTAGGGGCATCTTGAATGGCCTTCCTGACGCATCAATTTGGAATCCTAGGAAGGTGATGCTGGGCACACCCACCTGGCACTTTTCCTTCTTGACTGTAATTTCGGATTGTTTGAACCTCTGCAGCACTTCTCTCATCTGTTCTTTAAGGAGCAATTCAGATGGGGCCATGATTAACATGTCATCAAAATATGGGATGACCCCGGGGATACCAGCAAGCAATGTTTCTGTAAAATGCTGGAAAATTCCTGGTGCCACAGAAATTCCAAACTGTACGCACTTCACCTGGAAAGCTCCCCGATGAGTGATAATGGATTGAGTTATCAGTGGCACGCTCATCTACTATCAACTGCTGATAAGCTTGAGTAAGATCCAGTTTGGCAAAAACTTTTCCACCTGCCAGCACAGCCAGTAATTGATTGATGGCAGGGACTGGGTAGAGGTCCTGTTTGATGGCTTTGTTCACGGTGCACTTATAATCGCCACAGATATGAACATCTCCGCTTGGTTTTAGGACAGGCACAATGGGCGTCACCCAGCTTGTATGCACAACTGGCTCTATGACACCCTGTGCGATGAGTCAATCTAATTCTGCATCCATCTTTGAGCACAGTGCAAAAGGTACATTTCTGGCCTTCATACAAATTGGTGTTGTGTCAGGATTCATGTGGAAGGTCACTGGTGGCCCTTTGTACACATTTTGCCTTCAGAAAATACGTTAGGAAACTCTGCAGCAAGTTTTCCACTTCGGTTTTGCAAATGCTGTGTACCCCTTCCACTCTGATTCCCAACGGTGAGAACCAATTCCTTTCCAAGAGACTCTTGCAATGTGCTTGTGTGACTGTGAGAGGCAACCTCTATTTGATGGAGCCCTACTGGACATCCACAACACAGTGTCCCAGAGTTTTGACCATCTGGCCGTTGTAGTCGCAAAGGCAGCACTTTGGTGCCTGTAACCTGGGAGGGCTGTCTTGATACAGTCGTGCAAAAGTGTGCTCATCTATAATGGATACTCCAGATCTGGAATCCACTTCCATAGTACACTCCAGGCCATTTATGACAACATTCGCTGTCAATTCGCTATTTTGAATGACAGCAGAAAAGACGTCGTGCACTGAATACAGTGCCTGTGCCTCACTTTCAGGGGTGGTCTCCAGTGTATGTGTAGCTTGGGCATGGGCATCTTTGTAATTTCCTCCTTGTGTCCCCAGGCTATCTGACGACTGGCATCTGGCAAACTATCCTTATGTGGCCCTTTTTCTTGCAAGCATAGCATTCAGCATTCCTAAACGGGCATTCACTCCACCTATGTTTCCCACCACAACTTGTGCATGCATGTTGATTTCGTTGCTTACATGCTTCCATGGCTGGCCACCTGAGCGGCTGCATTTGTTCCTGCTGGAGTGATTTCTTGTCATTTGGGAAAGCACAGACATCAGTGCAGTGTGTGTGGCGTATTTCCTTCATGTTACGAGAAGCTGCCTCCGCTGCCAGTGCCTTTTCTTGTGCTGCGCTGAATATGAGGTTTGTCTCTGATAGGAGGCAGCACTGGGTTGTTTCATCATGCACTCCACAGATGAGACGGTCACGTAACAGCCGTCAAGGAGATCCCCAAAGTCACAAAATTCAGCAAGTCGTCGGAGTTCTGCCACATAGTTGGCAATGCTTTCTGCAGCCTTCTGGTCATGCTTGAAAAAATGAAACCTCTGCAGTATAACAGATGGTCTGGGGCAAAAATGCACCTTCAAGAGGGCCACCAGTTACACATAAGTCTTGGAACTGGGTGCAGCTGGAGCAGTAAGGGCTCTCAACACAGCAAAAGTCTTTGCCCCGCAGACAGTCAAAAGGACTGCACACTTCTGTTCTGGCTTCTCTATTTTGTTTGCTTCGAGATAATAGGAGAGTCTTTCAGCATAAGAGTCCCATGATGCTGGCTGACTCACATTGAACTTTTCTATGTGACCCAATGCAGCCATTTCACTCCAGGAGTACAAAACTGAAAAACTACTTTTGTACTAGTGTGGCTCGCTTGTTGTTCTCACAGTTCATGAGGTCTCTGTTGCAGACTAATCCCACCTTCGTTGCCAGGTGTTGTATAGTGAAAACAAAGCACAAGACTAGCTAACAATAACAAGGCTTTAATAATTGTCCAACAAATAAACAATAGTTAACCTTATGTCTGTAGCACACATAAGGATACAGATTGCTTTTTATCTACTTGATGTTCTTTGGTTCATGTTTACAACAGCTTGTTTTCTGCAACAACCCTATTTATTTAATGTTAATTGGTATGCATGCTGTATATTTCTGTGCTCAATTTCAAAAGACCTCTGAAGTTAAATATAACAAAACATTAAGGGGCACATTAACCATTGCGCAATAGAACAAGAAAAATATAAGACAGTTAATGATAAATGGGAGGTGATGCTTCTTCGTAAAGCTGCTGGAACGTTATTGACTTCACTCTTGAGTGTGTGTGTGTGTGTGTGTGTGTATAAACATAAATTAGCTGTTAGCATCAGCACTCATGGTAGCCGATATAAGTTGTATTTTGCAATAGCAGGCCCTTACACTAGCAAATAGTCCTGATATATAATTGATGAGTGAATTAACACATAAGCAAATATATTAATGCTGTACTAGGCTCAAAACACTTACAAATACTTTCTCAGTGAGTGACCTGCTATGGTTCGAAGAGTCTGCTAGGAAAAGATGATACTGCTCATGACATTCCACAGAAAGATGTACAAGCTATGCGTACACTTAGCTGTGTAAGTCATATGCTCAAAATAAGCGGTATATTTGTCTGGATAGAGTTGATGTTCTTCACATAGGCTTGCTGTGCAAGCTGCTTACAGGAGGAAAATAGCTGGCCTGACCCAAATGTGGAAATGATCATCTAGGTATGGGAGTGGTCTTACAAGAAGATTTTAAACCAGTATCTAGAGAACCACAGTCTTATGTCCTCTGAGATTTCTCCTATCTCCTTACTTGTTACAGAAAGCTCACCATAATCTTCCAAACTTGTTTAGTGATTCTAGACAAAGTCTGGTTGCCACAGGCCTGACTGAATCATCCCTGTTTTTAAGATCTACAAAAGATGGAAGGTTGTTAGGATATGCATAAGGGGTGCCAAGCAATTTCAGTTGACCATTGGCACTAGTGAGGGAAAAGGAGAATCAGCATTAAGAAAAACTTGATGTCTCAAATAAGACATGGATGTAAGATGCCAGGCCTTGGGCAGCTGCTGGGTCTTCCAGTGTCCTGGCAGGGCATACTGATACTGCTGCCTGGCCCAGGTGCTCTTTCCTCCCTCTCCCAGTTTGGGTTCAACTAATGGCTGCAGCAGTCAACTGCGAGCTGCTTGCCATTTCAAATTTCCCACAGTGCCCTGGGGTGACCCTACTTGTGAGTACTGTAGATAATTAAAATGGCGGGCAGATTGCGGTACTGCTGCTGCTTGCTGATACTAAGCACACTGGCAGGGGGCTGCCTCCTGATATTGGAGCGGACCCTGAAAGCACATTACCAGGGGCCCTCTGCAACCTGGAGCTGGCCCTGACTGACAGCAAGTGTTTGGCTAGCAGGACCGGCCCAAGACATTCTGCTGCCTGAACTGAAGAACAAAATGGTGCCCCTCCCATTCAGTGGATTGGCTGTTGAATCTTTCTTCTAAACCGCCAATGGGTTTGCATCCACCACCATTCCTGAAGGCAGCAGTAGGGGGTGAAGAGCAGGCCCGATGGGATACAGCTCTCTCCTCCAACACCTGGCTGCCACCTCCCAGCATCTGCCGCCTGAGGTGACTGCCTAGCTCTGCCTCATGGTAGGGCTTGCCCTGCTGGCTAGTTAGCCATGTCAAAGAAGCATTCCCTGATGTATACAGGCAAGCATTCCACATGCAGCCAGACATATTTAAAGGTACTTAGCACATGAGCTAGCCCATAGCACATGGCATAACATTAGCATGCCAGTGGGTGTATCGGGGTGTGCTAATATAATTCGGAGCACAGAAGCAGCAGATGGAGCCGGTACTTAACCCATTTCCTACCCACCACTTTCCCACTCCGAAGTGCATCCCCAAGTTACTTTTTCACCTCTAACCACACATTTGCAAGTATACAAATGGGTCAGGGATACTTGGATCATAGAACCAGTGGGTGGAGGAGGGCTAAACGTCTGCCTCCAAACTTCCTGCTCCAAATCACCCCTCTCCTAAGAAGTTATTTTTCTCTAAAACAAACAGTCATCTGGGTTTTGTTACATAGGATTTGGCTTTTCTATACAGAGCACCTGGATAATTTTTCTTGCTTTCTGCCTGACTTAACAGCATAAATAGATGGGTTTAAAAAAAAAATCCATTCGTCAACTAATTTAAAATGTAATTATTTCCAAAGGGGTTAATCTGTTGCAGCAAAAACAGCAAAGAGTTTATGGCAGCTTAAGGACTAGCAAAGGTTCTTTTTTGTTGTTGTTTATTCGTTCAATCGCTTCCGACTCTTCGTGACTTCATGGACCAGCCCACTCCAGAGCTTCCTGTCAGCCATTGCCACCCCCAGCTCCCCAAGGTCAAGTCCGTCACCTCCAGAATATCATCCATCCATCTAGCCCTTGGCCGGCCCCTCTTAGCAAAAGTTCTATATGGTGATTATTTTTATTTTTTTATACTGTAGTTTTAAACTTTTAAATTTTTATATTGTATTTTATCATCTTGTATTTTATGGTTTTAATTGTTGCGAACTGCCCAGAGAGCTTCACCTATCGGGCAGTATAGAAATGTAATAAATAAAATAAAAATAAATGAATAAATAACATATTTATTGTGGTAGAGGCTTTCATGGAGTACAATCCACTTCATCAGATACATGCAATGTTATCCTAAGTTACAGGTATACCTACCCGGGAGCAGGGGGGAGTTGTAAACACTGAGGTCAGAGGGAAATAAAATGAAATGATAGTAGTGCCTTGCTGAGGCAGTGGACCCTATGCTGGCACAGAGCACCCTTCAAATGTTAGTTTTTATCTCTGAGAGCAGCAGTGTCATGTCTTTCTGAGCTTCTCTTCCCCATGTTGAAATGGCAGCCAGTGAAATGGAGCAGGAGCAAGGAAACTCACACACAACGTCACAAGTAGTACTATTAAATCAGGGGTATTGAACCTCAGGCCCATGGGCCAAAGCTGTCCCATCTGGGGTCCCAATCTGACCGTCAAAGTTTCCCAAGAAGGCCACACCTCCTTTGCCCCAGCCCATTCCCCCATCACCAATCGTTTGCTGGTTTCCCAGCTTCTACGCATACTGTTTCCCCATTCTAAAAGGTTGAAATGCCTACCCCAAGGCTTAATCACTGGTAGTAAGGATGTTAAGCCAAAATACACCAGTATTTTGGGGTATTTTGGCGCAGCGCCTTTTGCCTTTGGCCGCACCCCCTGTTGCCTTCAGTCCTGCCCACAACTGGAATGTGGCCCCCAAGGGTTTCTACAAAAGTTAATTCAGCCCTCAGCCTGAAAGAGGTTCCACACCCCTGTTAAATGAAGAAGAGGAGATGCAAAGCTGTTGTTTTCAGCCACATGTTGTCTGGAACCTCTCATCTGGACCTCAGAGATATTGCTTAGCTTCACAGTAATAGTTTTGCTACAGGTCCGTTTTGCTTCCTTTCGCTTCATATATGGGCAAACCTTCTCAAAAGAACTAAAGCTTCAGGTCAATGGAGGAATGTCATTTAACTCTTGACCTTGCTTTGCTTTCTCTCCCTCCTCTACAGTCATGAAGAAACAGATGTCAAGCTGTGAAAGGCCTTTTTCCTTAAATGTCAGACAGCATCTTGCCTAGAGTACCGGGGTCACCTACAGTTCGTAATATAATTTGTCTATCTGGCAGTATTCCATTTTCCTCCTGGGCTTCTCCATGTTGTTGTTGCTGTTGTTGATTGCTTTTGGAAATTCTGTGCTTGCTATTTTATGATATAATGCATGTTTCCCCACGCAGTTAAAAAAATGGAATCATAAATCTATTCAGTGATGTGTACTAGCTTCCTTTTTTTCCTGGGAAACGAAAATGGACTACACCTCTGAGAAATATCTACAAGCAATCACACTACAGTCAATCAGCTAATGTAGTATTTTCCTGAGAACCCATTAAGCAAATTACTGCATGAATGAGTGTGATGCCATGTCAATCCATGATAGCTGAAGCTAAGAGGAAACATGTAGGTAATCTCCTTGTGTAGCATTATTATTGCAGTTGGAGAAACCAGTTGTGCTGAGTGAAATGTAGACAATTAAAACTGAAAAGGCCTTCATTGTTCCAGAAACAACACGTAGGCCCTATCTGCACAATCTGTGGACAGGCCTACGTGCACTGGACTCCATATCTGTACGCCCCTATTCATACATGAAATGCTTTAAATGCATTTATATCAATGGCTGTACTAATATAATGTGGTAGGAGTTCCAATGACCGGTTTGCACTGGATTAAATATAATACGTTAATTCACCTGGCAAACAGGAGAGGCAGCCTGTAACCTGTAGTGGGAAGTTCTTTAATCTCTAAAAGACAAATAAACTCAATAAACAGTTAATACAAAAAGAATGAGAGAAACTATTATTTTCTTTTTCCTTGTCCTTGTAAAGAGAGCCAGTGTGGTGTAGTGGCTAGAGTGCTGGACTGGGAGTCAGGAGATCCGGGTTCTAGTCCCCACTCGGCCATGGAAGCCACTCACTGGGTGACTTTGGGCCAGTCACAGACTCTCAGCCCAACTTACCTCACAGGGTTGTTGTTGTGAGGATAAAATGGAGGAAGGAGGAGGATCATGTATGCTGCCTTGAGTTCCTTGGAGGAAAAAAGGCGGGATAGAAATGCAATAAATAAATAAATGCGTGGTTCCCAAATTATGGGGCATGCCTTCCCTTAGGGGACATGGGACAGCTGACAGGGGGAAATGCAAGTTTTCAAAGAGGGACCAGATACTTTGGAGGGTGAAGCCTTCCTCTCCCACCCAACCAATCAGATATATGACAGGCTGGAATGTATCCCAAAGCACTCTCCTCTAAAGATCAAAAAGTCTGAGGAACATTACTGTAAGGATAGATTTCAAAACTGAGCTGACCACTGCAACAAAGTTGTACATATATTTCCACCATGTAATACAATTCATGAAAAATGACTGTATAGAAGGTTGACTGTAGGGTAGGTTTTAAAAAAAGAATCTCTTCACTCTGCTAACACAGTTCAGTAGTTGCTGACATAAAGTAAAAGCAATCGACTTATTGATGCAGATGTTAATTATGGGCTCAAGCCATGCACCATCCATTTTAGTAGAAACTTTCTCTCTTCTTCTTCTTCTTCTTCTTCTTCTTCTGAAAAAGGCATCTAGTTGATTTATCCAACTTACCTCTTGTAGCTGTTGCCTACATCACGGGGTATGTGTGTGTGACATCAATTGGCCAGCAATGGAATGGCCAATTCCACAATGTTCCATCCGTGTTTTGCCAGTCTCTCTCAGAGGCCAGATCTCCCCCTACCACCACCACCCAAGTTACAGAGGATGTGAGAAGAGATGCCAGCCCCAACACGTACAAGATCCAGCCTGAAGCCTGGACACCATGAGGAACCCACGGTGGGGGGAGGGGATCAAGCCAGGAAGGTGAGTACCCAAGGCAGGCATCTGGGAAGAAGGCTGGTAGCTGGGGGACAGGGAGAAGGTATTTGTTCTCCCTCTCATAATACTACAACCTAGTGATTGATTCCAGGTCACTTTGCCATGATTGAGCATGGCCTTTCTTGTGAATGTCTGGATGGCTAAAAGTATGATGGCAAAGCCCAAGTGGCCCTCATCAAAATAAATGCACAGTTGCAGGCTGAAGTCTCCCTTCTACATGCAGACATAATAAAGTTTGAGTGACTAGAGCGAGTTGAGTGTGAAGACAGGGTTATCTTTTCATGACCACATCTCTCTTGGAAAAGGTAATTAGGGTGGATGGGTGCAAGGTCAAGGGTTGGAGGGAAGCAGGCAAGCAGACGGAAGGGTGGGTATTGTGTGTGTGTGCCAGGGGAGGGATTTGGTGTTTCAGCCCTGGGTGGCAAGAATTCTGGAGGCCAGGTCCGCTCACCCGGCCTGGCCATCTCCAAGGCGCCACGTCCATTCAACGGACCCAGCCATCTCCCGGAAGCCGAGTCTACTCACCCAGCCCAACAGTCTCCAGGAGGACAGATCCTCTCACAGTCCTGGCCTGCCATTCTTTGGGAGGACAGCCTCTGGGAGGCCAGGTCTTCTCACCAGGCATGATGGTGTCCACCTTCTCTCTTACACACACCTTGGGAGGCAATTAGACAGTGGAACCAACTCTTAGGTAGGTAGTGGGCTCTCTGTCTGGAGTAACTCCTTTGGAGATATTCGTAATTTGTAAGTCAAAATATTTCTATGATTCTGTTAGATTTGCCAATTTGGGGCTAATGGCTTAGTAGAAACAAAACGTATGCAAATCCTTTCATGCCTCACTTATTCAGCTATCAGTAGAGCCAGCTGAAAATTATTTTATGAAATGCCAATAACCTTGCCTTTGACAGAACTAAATTATTTAAATACTGAAGTTTTAGAGGCTATTTTTAGAATCTTCCTAATTCCCTTTTCATGTCCTGAACAGCAATTACCAGGAACCTGTTGGTTGAATATTGACTGCCTGGTTGGAAGAGTAGAAGTTTATTGACTGCCATGTGGTTCATCTGTAGACTATAGCAGGGATAGAGAACATAAAGCCCTCAGGACCCAATATGCCCACTGAGACACCCCCCCTTTTTTATTTAAATAATATTTTTATATCTTCTTACTGGCAGATGGGATTGCTTTAAAGCACAGTAGGAACCTCTAGTTGCTCCCATCTTAATGCCCCATGACTGTCTCTGGGTAAGTTCTTTGTTCTTTGTGCCTAGCCATGCCCAGCCATGGCAGCCGTTATATGGTTATGCCCAGAACAGCTTCTCAAATTTCCAAATCTTCCCACAAGCCCAAAAGGTTGCCTACTCCTGGACTATAGCCTTGAAGGAGGGAGGCAAGGCCTGGGCCACTGTTCATCTCATCATAATCTGAAGCAACGTGGCCATGGTTTGGCCTTCCTCCTGGGGCCAGCTCAAGACATTTTCCTGCCTGAGGTAAGGAACAAGATGGTGCCCCCTTCCATTCCATTTCCATGTACAAAAGCTGACTGGGCTGGCAGTTGAATCTTACTTCAGCACTGGCAATGTAACAGCATTCTCCACTGCACCTGAAGGCAGGAGGCTAACTCAGGCAGCAAATAGCAGCCACCATGTCACACAGCTCTATCATCCAAAACCTTGCTGCCACCTCCTGGCACCTGCCGCCTCATGTGACTGCATCACTTTACGTAATGGCAGGACCAACCCTGCTTTCTCCTTCCTCTCCTATGTGGGAGCTCAGCCTCCTTACACTTTTAGGATTTGTATCTCCACACAGTGAGAGCCCCCCCTCCCCTGAATATCTGTCAACACTGCATGTAACAGGGATGGGAAACTTGTAGTCCACCACCTGTTTTAGCCTACAACTCCCATCATCTCTCATCACTGGCTTTGCTAGATAGGGCTGATGGGAATTGAGAACCAAAATGTATGGAGGGCCACTTGTTTGTTCGTTTGTTTCTAGCCGAAGCTCTCTGGGCAGTTCACAAAAATTAAAACCAAAAAGTACACAGTAAAAACAATACAAAAATATAACATCTTTAAAACCACAATGTAACAATACAACCAGAATAAAACCTAGCAGCAATGCAGAGATTTAAAATATAGATTTAAAAAAACAAAGCTAAAAGACTAGAAAGCTAAAAGACTAAAATGCTTGGGAGAATAAAAAAAGTCTTCACCTGGCGCCGGAAGGAATACAATGTAGGTGCCAGGTGAACCTCACTAGGGAGTTCATTCCACAGCCGGGGTGCCACAGCAGAAAAGGCCCTCTTCCTAGTAACCGCCCACTTCACCTCCTTTGGCAGGGGCTCATGGATCACTGCCTTGTTGTGGCGAAGGGGCTTGCGTAACTCAGTGAAGCCATAAGCTATGCTATGCAGGGCCACCCAAGACGGACAGGTAATGGCAGAGAGTTCTGACAAAATGTGGTCAACTGGAGAAGGAAAAGGCAAATGCAAAGAAATCGAAGAAAACAGCATGTGAACAAAGAACTACCGGAAGTACAAGCTGGGTTTCGAAGAGGCAGAGAACCTAGAGATCAAATCGCCAACATTTGCTGGATCATGGAGAAAGCAAGAGAATTCCAGAAAAACGTCTATTTCTGCTTCGTTGACTACGCTAAAGCCTTTGATTGTGTGGATCACAACAAACTGTGGCAAATTCTTAAAGAGTTGGGTGTACCAGACCACCTTACCTGTCTCCTGAGAAACCTGTACGAGGGCCAAGAGGCAACAGTAAGAACCGGACATGGAACAACCGATTGGTTCAAAATTAGGAAAGGAGTACGACAAGACTGCATATTGTTGCCCTGCTTATTTAGAGTACATCATGAGAAACGCCAGGTTGGATGAATCACAGGTCGGAATTAAGATTGCTGGGAGAATTATCAACAACCTCAGATACCCAGATGATACCACCCTAATGGCAGAAAGCGAAGAGGATCTAAAGAGCCTCTTCGTTGAGGGTGAAACTGGAGAGTGCAAAAGCTGGTTTGAAACTCAACATTAACAAAACTAAGATCATGGCATCTGGCCCCATCACTTCCTGGCATATAGAAGGGGAAGAAATGGCAGCAGTGACAGATGTTATTTTCTTGGGCTCCAAGATCACCACAGACGGTGACTGCAGCCATGAAATTAAAAGACGCATGCTCCTTGGGAGGAAAGCTATGGCAAACCTAGACAGCATAGTAAGAAGCAGAGACATCACCTTGCCAACAAAGGTCCATACAATCAAAGCTATGGTTTTCCCAGTAGTAACTTATGGCTGTGAGAGCTGGACTATAAGGAAGGCTGAGCACCGAGGAATTGATGCGTTCGAACTGTGGTGCTGGAGAAGACTCTTACGAGTCCCCTGGACTGCAAGGAGGTCAAATCAGTCAATCCTAAAGGAAATCAACCCTGAGTGCTCATTGGAAAGACAGAGGCTGAAGCTCAAATATTTTGGCCACCTAATGCGAAGAGAAACCTCTCTAGAAAAGACCCTGATGCTGGGAAAGACTGAAAGCAAAAGGAGAAGGGGACGGCAGAGGATGAGATGGCTAGATAGCATCACTGATGCAATGAATATGAAATTGAGCACACTTCGGGAGAGAGCGGAGGACAGGAAGGCCTGGTGTGCTATGGTCCATGGGGTCACAAAGAGTCAGACACGACTTAACAACTGAACAACCAGAACATGGAGAAGGCCCACTGAGGATGATCTTAAGGTCTGGGCAGGCACATATGGGAGGAGGCGATCCTTCAGATAACCTGGCCCTAGCCATTGAGGGCTTTGAATGTTAATAGCAGCACTTTGAATCGGGCCCAGAAATGGACTGGCAGCCAGTGCAGTACCAGTGTAATATGAGCTCATTGGCCAGTCCCTATTAACAATCTTGCTGCCCTATTTTGGACCAGCTGAAGTTTCCAGAATGTTTTCAAAGGCAGCTCCACATATAATACATTGCAGTAATCCAGACGAGAAGTTAGTTATCAGAGCATGGATAACTGTAGCTAGGCTATCTCTGTCCAGATAAGGGCGTAGTTGGTATACCAGCCTAAGCTGATAAAAAGTGCTCCGTGCCACTGAGTTCACCTGTGCCTCAAGTGACAGTTCTGGATCCAAGAGCACCCCCAAACCACGAGCCTGATCCTTTAGGGGGAGTGCAACCCCCTCCAGAACAGGTTGAATATCACCTAGCCGGGCAGGTGAACCACCTACTAAAAGCACCTCCGTCTTCTCTGGATTGAGTTTCAGTTTATTAGCCCTCATCCAGTCCATTACCATGCCCAGGCTCTGATTCAGAACAGCCACTGCCTCACCTGGGTTTGATGAGAAAGAGGTAGAGCTGGGTGTCATCCGCATATTGATGGCACCTCAGCCCACACCTCCGGAAAACCTCCCCCAGCAGTTTCATGTAGATGTTAAACAGCATGGGGGATAAAACACAGCTCTGTGGAACCCCATGGCACAATTGCCATGGCACAGAGCAATAATCCCCCAGCACCACCTTCTGGAATCGGCCATCCAAGTGCAGTGCCTTCAACTCCCATCCCAGACAACCTCTCCAGAAGGATACCATGGTCGATGGTATCGAAAGCCGCTGAGAGGTCCAGGAGAATCAACAGGGTCGCACTCCCCCTGTCCCTCTCCCGGCAGAGGTCATCCCACAGGGCGACCAAGGCAGTTTCCATTCCAAAACCAGGCCTGAAGCCCGATTGAAATGGAACTACGTAATCCGTTTCATCCAAGAGTTGTCGTGCAACCACCCACTCAAGCACCTCGCCCAGGAAGGGGATGTTGGCCACCAGCCTATAATTGTTAATGTCCTCCGGGTCCAGGTTAGGCTTTTTCAGGAGTGGCCTGATTACCTCCTCTTTTAAAGAGGCTGGCACCACTCCCTCTCTCAAGGAGGAATTTACAACCTCCTGGACCCAGCCAGACATCCCCTCCTTCTTTGATGTAATAAGCCATGAAGGGCCAGGGTCCATCGTTGCTGCAAGGAGAGGACGCCCTTCAGTATCCGGCGCTCCTGCTGCTGCTGCCTTGCTGGAGCTGTACCTCCACCTGGGGGACTTCTACTCTGCCTCCTTGCAGACCCAGGTCCAGCCAAGCACCACCCCACTCCTAGCTGCAAGTCCTGTGGGAGCTGGGGCATAAAACCCAGGCCCAGTGGGGGCGGGACCTCCACTGGCGGGTGTCGCTGCTGAAGGGGGCGACACCAAAGAGGGTTGCCCCTTTGGGGGAGCCACTTTCGGGGAGCACAAGGGCAAGGGCCTGTCCCCCTGCTTGAAGGAAAGGAAGGGGACTGTTTGCCTCAGTGTGGCCTGCTGGACTGCCTGCATTAAATATGTGTTTTCCAATGAAGGGGGGAGGTGTTGGGAGCCAGGGAACGGCCATTACGGTTCTACAGGGCAGAGGGAGATACGGAGGGGGGAGACAGTCACACTCTAAAGGCAGAGTGTGTAACAATAGGGTGCTGACTGCCCCTAAACTGTTCCCCAATTCAAATAACCTGGATGGCCCTGGCAACAGACCCCCTGGGTTGAAACTGCTGCTGCTGAATGCCAGGTCAGTGAATGGTAAAACAACTGCTATCCAGGACTTGATCCTGGATGAGCGCACTGACCTGGCTTGTATTACAGAGACCTGGCTGGACGAAGCTGGGGGGGTTACTCTCTCTCAGCTCTGCCCTCCTGGGTTTTCTGTTCAGCAGCAGGCAAGACCTGGGGGCGGGGAGGTGGAGTGGCAGTGGTTTATCGTGATTCGATCCCCCTTACCAGGTGCCCTGTCCCACAGTCTGCTGGGTTCGAGTGTGCGTATTTGAAAGTGGGTGCCCGGGACAGAATAGGGATTCTGTTGGTGTACCATCCACCCCGCTGCTCAACAGTCTCCCTTCCTGAGCTAGCCGGGGTACTCTCGGGGTTGGTGTTGGAGAGCCCTCGGCTTGTTGTGCTGGGGGATTTCAACATCCATGCTGAGGCTGCCCTGTCGGGAGCGGCTCAGGACTTCATGTCCGCCATGACAACCATGGGTCTGTCCCAGAAGGTATCTGGCCCCACCCATGCTGCTGGGCACACTCTAGACCTCGTTTTCTGTGCTGGATGGGGTGATAGTGACTGGAGAGTGGAGGAACTCTCTATAGTTCCGTTGTCATGGACAGATCGCTACCTGGTGGGGTTTAGACTTGCTGGCACTCGGAACCTCTGCAGGGGTGGAGGGCCGATTAAGATGGTCCGCTCCAGGAGGCTGATGGATCCGAATGGTTTCCTGACGGCTCTTGGGGATTTTCCTGTTGCCTCGGCAGGCAATTCTGTCAAAGCTCTGGCCGATCTCTGGAATGGAGAAATGACCCAGGCCGTGGACGCAATCGCTCCTGAGCGTCCTCTCTCACGAAGTGGAGCTGCACCAGCACCCTGGTTTTCTAGGGAGCTGGCAGTGATGAAACGAGTGAGAAGATGACTGGAGCGATGTTGGCAGAAAACTCGGAGTGAATCTGATCGAACACGGGCTAGAGCCTATTTGAAGGCCTACTCTGTGGCAATACGGGCAGCAAAGAAAATATTTTTTTCTGCCACTATTGGGCCTGTAAAGAGCCATCCAGCGGAGCTGTTTCGAGTGGTTAGGGGTCTTTTACACGCTAGCCTGCAAGAGGATAATTTAAACCCCTCGACAGCCCGCTGTGAACAATTTGCTCAGCACTTTGCAGACAAAATCGCTCGGATCCACTCTGACTTGGACATTATAGTTGCTACAGACCCAGAGGATGTAACTTTGGCCCCTGCTTGTCCAGTGTTGTTGGATACTTTTCAATTTGTACAGCCTGAGGATGTGGACAGGATCCTTGGAGAGGTGAGAGCCACCACGTGTGTTCTAGATCCTTGCCCTTCCTGGCTCATAAAAGAAGCCAGAGGTGGACTGGCCGAGTGGATAAGGGGAGTAGTTAATGCCTCCCTTAGGCAGGGCAGAATTCCAGCCTGCTTGAAGGAGGCGGTGGTGAGACCTTTGTTAAAAAAAAAAAGCCCTCCCTGAACCTCACTATATTGGATAATTATCGGCCAGTCTCCAATATTCCATTTCTGGGCAAGATATTGGAGCACGTGGTGGCCTCCCAACTCTAGAGATTCCTGGATGAGACAGATTATCTAGATCCATTTCAATCTGGCTTCAGACCCGGTTATGGGACAGAAACAGCTTTGGTCGCCTTGGTGGATGACCTACGCCGGGAACTAGACAGGGGGAGTGTGTCCCTGTTGGTTCTGCTGGACCTCTCAACAGCTTTCAATACCATCGACCATGGTATCCTTCTGGGCCGCCTCGCTGGGATGGGACTTGGAGGTACTGTTTTACAGTGGCTCCATTCCTTCTTGGAGGGGCGGATCCAGAAGGTGGTGCTGGGGGACTCCTGTTCAACTCCCTGGCCATTGGCTTGTGGGGTCCCTCAGGGTTCTGTTTTGTCCCCCATGCTATTTAACATATACATGAAACCACTGGGGGAGGTTGTCCGGAGTTTTGGGGTTCGGTGTCACCAGTACTCTGATGACACCCAACTCTACTTTTCCTTTCCATCTAATTCCAAGGAAGCTGTTGGGGTGCTGAACCGGTGTCTGTTGGCAGTAATGGACTGGATGAGGGCAAACAAATTGAAGCTTAATCCAGACAAGACAGAGGTGCTCCTGGTCAGTCGAAAGGTGGATCAGGGAATAGGGATACAGCTTGTGCTGGATGGGGTTACACTCCCCGTGAAGACACAGGTTCGCAGCTTGGGTGTACTTCTGGATTCAGCCCTGAGCCTGGATGCCCAGTGGCCAGGAGTGTGTTTGCACAGTTGAAGCTAGTGCGCCAGCTGCGCCCATTCCTTGAGATGTCTGACTTGGCCACAGTGACACATGCCTTAGTTACATCCCGTTTGGGTTACTGTAACGCGCTCTACATGGGGCTGCCTCAGAAGAGTGTTCGGAAACTTCAGCTGGTTCAAAGAACTGCGGCCAGACTGCTGACTGGGGCTGGTTACAGGGAGCATACAACTCCCCTGTTAAAACAGCTTCAGTGGCTCCCAGTCTGTTTCCGGGCACAATTCAAAGTGCTGGTTATGTCCTATAAAGCCCTATACGGCTCGGGTCCAGGTTATCTGAAAGACCATATTCTCCCTTATGAGCCTACTCGTGCCCTGAGATCTTCAGGGGAAGCCCTTCTCGCCATCCCGCCATCATCACAGGCACGCCTGGTGGGAACGCGGGAGAGGGACTTCTCGGTGGCTACCCCAAGGCTCTGGAACTCCCTTCCCAGGGAGGCGAGAGTGGCACCCTCCTTGATATGTTTTCACAGGCATGCAAAAACTTTTTTGTTCCAGCAGGCCTTGGGGGATAAGTCTGGACCTGGGAAAGTGCGACGTATGGATACCATTTTTGTTGTTCTCGTTGTCTTTTAATGTTTTAATATCTTTACAATTTTAATATTGATGATTTGATTATATTTTTAGCTTTTATACAGTTGTGTTTATATTTCTATTTATAGGTTTTAATTGTACCAGTTTTAACGTTGTCAGGCTGCCTTGAGTCCCAGTATTGGGGAAAAGGCAGGATATTAATAATAATAATAATAATAATAATAATAATAATGGGTCAAGCACACAAGTAGTTAATCGGACTTGGCCAAGCACCTTGTCCGCATCCTCAGGCCTCAGTAACTGAAACTCATCCAATAAAACTGGACCAGACAGTGCTCTGAATGCCTCTACCAATGGAATTGTGGTGTCCAATTCATGACAAATCTGCGCGACTTTGTCATAGAATCAGAATCATAGAATAGTAGGGTTGGAAGGGGCCTACAAAGCCATCGAGTCCAACCCCCTGCTCAATGCAGGAATCTAAGTCAGAGCATCCCTGACAGATGGCTGTCCAGCCTCGTCTTGAATGCCTCCGGTGTGGGAGAGCCCACCACCTCCCTAGGCAATTGGTTCCATTGTCGTATTGCTCTAACAGTCAGGAAGTTTTTCCTGATGTTCAGCCGGAATCTGGCTTCCTGTAACTTGAGCCCATGATTCCGTGTCCTGCACTCTGGGATGATCAAGAAGAGATCCTGGCCTTCTTCTCTGTGACAACCTTTCAAGTACTTGAAGAGTGCTATCCTATCTCCCCTCAGTCTTCTCTTCTCAAGGCTAAACATGCCCAGTTCTTTCAGTCTCTCTTCATAGGGCTTTGTTTCCAGTCCTCTGATCATCTTTGTTGCCCTCCTCTGAACCCTCTCCAGTTTGTCTGCATCCTTCTTAAAGTGTGGTGCCCAGAACTGGACACAGTACTCCAGATGAGGCCTAACCAGTGCTGAATAGAGGGGAACTAGTACTTCCCGGGATTTGGAAGCTATGCTTCTATGAATGCACCCCAAAATAGCATTGGCCTTTTTTGCAGCCACATCACATTGTTGGCTCATATTCAGCTTGTGATCGACAACAATTCCAAGATCTTTCTCGCTTGTAGTGTTGTTGAGCCACGTATCCCCCATCTTGTAACTGTGCATTGGGTTTCTTTTTCCTAGGTGCAGAACTTGGCATTTATCCCTATTAAATGTCATTCTGTTGTTTTCTGCCCAGCGCTCCAGTCTATCCAGATCACTTTGAATGTTGTTTCTGTCTTCCAAAGAATTAGCTATCCTGCCCAATTTGGTGTCATCTGCAAATTTGATCAGCATTCCCTGCACCTCCTCCAAGTCATTAATAAAAATGTTGAAGAGCGCTGGGCCCAGGACTGAGCCCTGCGGTACCCCACTCGTTTCTGCGGTACCCAGGACTGAGCCCTGCAGTATCCCCAGTTTGAGAGAAGTTTGTCTTCAAAGTGCTGTGCAAACTCATCACAGTGTGCCACTGAGGGTTCCACCATCTTTCTCCCTGGCCCAGAATGTAACAGGCAGTGAACCACTCGGAAAATCTCTGCTGGACGACACTGAGAAGCAATGCTGGTAGAAAAGAACGGTCTCTTTGCCACCCTCACCGCCACAGAGCAGGCTCAATAGTGAACTCTAACCTGTGTTCGGTCAGACTCAGCACGAGTTTCCTCCACCTGCATTCTAGCCGTCCCCCTCTTGCTTCATTGCCCTCAGCTCAGGTGTATACCAAGGAGTTGTCCAGGCTCTGCTCAGAGGGAGAGGGCGCTTGGGTGCAATCTTGTCAACCGCCCAAGTCATCTCTGCATTCCACAGAGCAACCTGGGCTTCGACAGGATCAAAATCCAATAGCCTCTGGGGGCAGACCATTTTAATGTTGTCCAACCCTGGCATAAAAGTTCACCAACTGTTGCTTTTCCACACCACTAGGCTACAAGTCTGAAAGAAACTGCATCTACCTACAGCTGTACACTGTTGCCAAGATCTAGGAGAGAGAGCTAAATCTGGTCTGGGGTGAGAGAATCAAATGCAATGTTGCTTTACTCTAATAACACTGGGAGGATTTTAATCTGGATTAGCCAACTTTATTTTTAAATACACTGTTTCCCTTTCTGTACACCACCCTGGTAGCCTCATTAAAAAAATATTTAGTTGCCACTGATATTGTGCCAAAACACTCTGGTGCTATTAGCTGGGAAAACTTCATATATCTTACAGATTTTAATGCAGAAGCTTTAATGTGTCTTCAGTCTGTGATATTTTGCTATTAGTTCAAATATATGTAAATGAACCAAATTAATTGTTCATTAACTATGGAATTAATCATACTAATTTCAAGTTAATTATATTGTTTAAGGAATGCATGAAAGTATCTGAACGGAAAATGGCCAAACACCTTTGTTAGACTTCTTTTACTTATTTGTTGTTTATTCGTTCAGTCGCTTCCGACTCTTCATGACTTCATGGACCAGCCCACGCCAGAGCTTCCTGTCAGCCATTGCCAACCTCAGCTCCCCCAAGGTCGAGTCTGTCACCTCCAGAATATCATCCATCCATCTTGCCCTTGGTCGGCCCCTCTTCCTTTTGCCTTCCACTTTCTCTAGCATCAGCATCTTCTCCAGGGTGTCCAGTCTTCTCATTATGTGGTCAAAGTACTTCAGTTTTGCCAAGTTTAATATCATTCCTTCAAGTGAGCAGTCTGGCTTTATTTCCTGGAGTATGGACTGGTTTGATCTTCTTACAGTCCAAGGCACTCTAAGAATTTTCCTGCAACACCACAGTTCAAAAGCATCTATCTTCCTTCGCTTAGCCTTCCTTATGGTCCAGCTCTCGCAGCCATAATATAATCAATGCTTACTTGAAGCCAAGTTGTATTGGAGGGGTGTCTCCGTATTACTGGGAGCCCTGGCTATGCTGCAAAAGGCACAGTCCACGTTTGCATGTACAACCATATGTGTGTAGGCTTTGCAGGTGCATTTGGGACCCCTGTCTTCTGTGTAGTTCCTGAAAACATTGACAGAACCTATGATGTATGGCTAGGCTGTGTTAAAGCCTTCAGCAGAATGCATGTAGGTTAGAACTGGGGCTGGCAGATTATCAAGAACAATCTCATACATTCACTCAAAGTACTACTGTAATGTGAGTGACCAGCTGTGCAAGGAATCCAGCCCAAGATTTCAGTTATAACCACGCAACTGTTTATTGGACACCTTTTGCCTTTGGTCCAGAAAAAAAAAAGCATTATAAGACTTAGGCTGCAATCCTATATATACGCTTTCCTCTGAATAAGTCCCATAGAACTCAGTGGAATTTACTTCTGAGTATAAATGCATAGGATTGCACTGTCAGTCAGAAAATAGCAGGTGACTACACAGTCCAGCCGCATTGAGAAACACAGTTTGCAAAAATGAGGATTGTAAGTGTTTGGCTAATAGTGAATCTGTGTTCATATTGGCTGGATCTTTGAGGAAAGGCGATAGGTAAAACTATTAGTTTCCATGAATTATAATTGAGTGAAGCAGAAAACCTGCAAAGGAGTGCACTCAAGAGAAACTTTAATACTGCCTGAAATCAACATCAAGATTATTGTGCCCAATCATGGTCCTTTTATATCAAGGCAAAAATAAATCTGCATTTTTCATATTCCTGTTCCTTTCTGCTGGTTTCCACTATGAAATACTAATTCGTTTTGTGGAGAACAAAATTAAGCTCAAAGATGTGCTGCTGAATAGAATATACAGTAATCTAAGTTCATGCAGGAGAGCAGCTTTCCCCAACCTGGTGCCCTCTGATGTGTTAGAGCACAATTCCCATCATCCCATCCAGTGTGGTCATTGGGGTGTTGGGAGTTGTAGTCCAACACATCTAGAGGGTGCTGTGTTGGGGAAAACTGCAGTAGAGGCTGAGGGGGTTTCCTCTGGCTTCATGAAAATGCTAGAGGTAACAGTTGGGGGAAATGGGGTACACGTTATAACAGATACAAAGCAGAACAAAAAACATTTGGCCAATTTGAATGATTTTAAGACAGCAGGCACTGACGACTCACACCTCAGGGTGCTGATGGAACCAATAGTGAAAGCATCTGAACCATTAGCAACTGTACTTGAACATCTGTGGAGGACAATATAAATCCCCAGTGACTGAGAACGAATGAACAGATGGGGGTTTTTTCCCCCAAGAAATCAGTATCCATAACTCAGTATCTGGACAGTAGTTTGAAAAATTAAAAAGGAAAAAAAAAAGAAATCTAATTGTTAGCATCTAGAGGTAAAGCAGGTGATCATTAGAAATCCAGGCAGGTTTGAAATACAGTTTAGGGGTTGTGCAGGGGGAAGCATGTGAGGGATATATTTCTAAATCAGGTGTGCATGCAAGTGTGTCCCTGGGTGCCTCTGAATCATAGCTTCTATCTGCTCCTTTTGTCTTCTGAGTGCACAACAGTGGTCCATGAGTTTTCAAATATGATGATAGTAAGCAGTTCTAAGATTAGCTGAGATTATTCTTTCAGTTCCTTGGGAAAATATTGCACCCTGCTGGCATGAATTCATTCATTCGGTTGAAGCGTTAAAGTGAATACATGCCCCTTCTACATCTGAGGAAGCAGATTGTAACTTATGACCAAGAAGGGCTTCAAGGGCAGGCATTGCTGGGCACCTGCTAAGGGCTCACACCCCAGCAAGGGCCCACTGACAAGAACCCCCCTGGAGTAGGGATGGCAGAGAATTTCGCCATGGATCTGCCAGTGCATTCAGCCCCCCGAAATCTGTGGTGGAAGGGCCTGCCCCCCCACCCCTCCTGCGGATCCCCCCGGGACGGATCTTCCGGGCGGCAGCGGCGGTTGCGGCGGCTGGTCTTCCGACCAGCTGCCGCTGCCGCCCTTTGCAGGGTTTTTTGGGGGGGGGGTTTACACCGACGTGATAGGCTACGTAATTTTTACATAGCCTAAAACATCTGGGTAAAAAAAAAAAAAAAAGCGTATGCAAATGGCGGCAGTTACGGCCGCCGCCATTTGCGTACGCCGTTTTTTATTTTTTTAAACCCAGACGTTTTAGGCTACGTTAAAACTTAAGTAGCCTATAACTAGGTTAAAAAAAAAAAAAGCGTACGCAAATGGCAGCGGCTATGGCCGCCGCCATTTGTGTTCCTTATTTTGGGCCGTCTTACTCTACGTAAATAATTATGCAGACTAAGATGGCGAAAATAAGGGGAACGCAAATAGCATCCACTACGCTATTTACGTTCCCCTTATTTTCGCCGTCTTAGTCTATGTAAACATTTATGTAGATTAAGACGTCAAAAATAAGGAACGCAAATGGCGGCGGCCGTAGCCACCGCCATTTGCGTTTGCGGTTTTTTGTGTGTTTTTTTCCCAGAGCCCTCCACGGCCGGAAATCTGGCTGCGGATGGCTCTGGCCTGGCTGGGCCTGGCCGGCTGCTCTGCGGAGCCGCCACGGAGCACAGCAGGCCAAGGAGGATTCCGGGGGAGGGAGGAACGGCGCGCCTCCCCCCCATCCAGGATTCTGGGGGAGGGACGGAGCGCCTCCCCCCCCATCCAGGATTCCAGGGGGAGGGATGGAATGCCTCCCCCCCCCCCATCAGCGTAATCCGCGAACAGGTAAGTGATATTCGTACATCCCTACCCTGGAGTTGTTGTTCCTCTTCACCATTGCAACCTGCTTGTCTTCTGCCTCTCTCTCTGGCCCAGAAAGTGGTTGTCTCCTGCCTCTCTCTCTGGCCCAGAAAATGGTGGTGGTGAGGAGGAGGAGGAGCAATAGATGCCCCTGCCCTCTTGCTTACTGATTCTCTGCCTGTCAAGCAAGTCATAGCAGTGATGAGAAAGAGGACGAGGAGCAATAGCCGCTGGTGACAATGGCAGAGAGAAGGTAGACTCAATGAGGGAAGGGGACCATTAAGAGTGTCTTGCCCAAGGGCCCTCAAAAACCTGGAGCCTGCACTGCTTATGACAGTTTACATGTCAGGGTGGAAACTGAGCCCATAGAGCCCCATAGCAGTTCTGATTCTGAGGAACAGCAATCCGTGGGAGAGGAGCTCGCTCATCTCTCACAAGCACAGCAGCTGGCAGAGATTCCTCCTGCCAGCATTCCTGGGATAGATAGTGACCCTGGCAGCGAGAGAGCGCTGGAGGGGGGCTTTCTGGACGCTCGGCGCAGATGCAGGGAGCGGCGACAGATGGAGGGCGCCGAAAGGAGGCGCTCCGCTCGTTTGGCGCTCAAACAACGGTCGCGTCCTGAGGACCCAAGGGAAAGAGGGAGGAGCTCTCCATAGCCCATAAATTCAGAATCTTCCCGTGGTTCTTCTTCAAACGGGGACCAACTGCCTTACCTGGAGCTTAGGCTACTCTGCTATCTTTCCCCAGTGCTGTTCCTTGCTTAGTCGCTAGTGATTAGTAACTGAAAGAGTCATAAAGTAATAACGGAATAAAGCCTTGAAAAGAATCCTCGTCCCTGAGTTGGCTATTGGAGGGGACTGCAAGAGGCAGCTAGGGCGCTCCTGACATTACCATTGTAAACTGTGCCACAACTACACTGTGAGGCAGGCCAAGTTGTGCATGCTTTTAGCTGATCGGTGGGTTTCTGCCAGTCACCTCTCCTTTTCCTCTAACTCTGGCCTGCAAGAAAAGTCCACAAGATTATCATCTCCCTGTGAGTGGAGGTGACCAACTAGAATCCACCGCACATACAGTCACACGTTCACACGCACTGGTAAAATCCAACATATGTGCTGCTTAGAGTATACCCATTGCAATGAATGGGGAAGTCCCATCCAAATTACGTTGGATTTAACCCAGTGCCATCTTGGGCAAGGCAGCTTGCCTTTCTCTTATTTCTCCTTAGTCACGAGTAGGTATGCACAAGGAAGCAAATCCAAGTAATGTCAGAAACTCATACACAAAACCTTTGGTCCAAATTGAAAGAAGATGTTTATTAATGCAATGTAATAAGAGACAAAATGGGAAAGCAGATCGGTACTTGAAAGTAAACAAATGTAAAAGCTTGCTAACCTATGCTAAACATTTGGAGGTGAATACTCACAGCACAGGGTCAGCTGAGGAGTTTCGCCACACACCACATCTTCAGATGGTCAGAGGAGGTGATAAGGTGACCAGCATGACAACGGAATAAAGAACCCTGTTTCATTTTTATTATGTTTGTCCAGGGGTGAGAGGGGAGTGACCATCCAACATATTTCACCAGTCAGATGAGTAGCATGTAATCAGGAAGTCTTCTCACCTTTTTGAGTCTTAGAGATGGACTAGAGAAAACCCTCGTATCACCTTTTGGGCTAGGAGATGTGGCTAGAAGGGTGTTATTAAAAAGGAGAAGGCTTTGGCTATATCTGGTCAACTTGAAACATCCAAAAGCTTCTGTTTTGAGTATCTGGAAGCCCTGGGAAGGATGTGTGGTATTCCAAGTGGGCTATGTATGCCAGCTATTCTGGACTAAGGATGCTCATAGCCTTATAGCAAGGGTGGGCAACTTGTTTTACTTTAAATTTGTTTTGTTTTACACATACTTTAAATGCCCATCCACCTCAGCCAGCATAGCAATGGTGACGGATGATGGGAGTTGTAGGCCATAACGTCTGGAAGGCCACAAGTTGCCCACCCCAGGTTTAAAGAAACGGCCAGTCCCAACAAGGTATGTTCTGAAGACATGCAGTGAAAGAAATCTTTCTTGGTCATTACCTGAATGGGAAACTTGTGCATGCTGCCTATCACCCAAGCAAAAAAGGACATAAATATAATAAAGCAAGCATGGCAGGAAAAGTTTATCATCTTGCCACATACTTTAAATGCCTCCGCAATTTTTACCATTTGTTTGGCTTGCTGGTTGAAGAGTTGCTGTTTTAATTCATATTTTAATGTGTAATGGTATGGTTTTTAATCTTGAATTTGTTTGCTTTTAATGTCATGTACACCACACTGGGAACTCTTGTGGACGAAGGCTGCATTATAATTTTTAGAAATAAATAAATATAATAAGGGTGAGATCCTATGCATGTTTAAACAGGAAAAAAGTCCTACAATTCCCAGCATTCCCCAGCCAGCCCTGCTGTTATAGGACTTTTTTTCTGTCATAATATGCACAGGATTGCACCTGAAGCCTTTGTTGTCAACAAAGGTTTTGTTAGTTTAGTGAAACTTGGATCCAGAGTGCTAATCCTAGAAGAATATGAGGCGAATCCAACGTTAGTCCTACACAGAGTAGACCCATCGAAATGAATGGGGCCTTAGCCGTTAAGGGCGCGATCCTATCCATGTTTAGTCAGAAAAAAAAATCCTACAACTCCCAGCATGGCTGGCTGGGGAATGCCGGGAGTGGCAAGCCTTTTTCTCCGTCCAAACACGCACAGGGGCGTGCCCTACATCCCAAGCATTTCCGTGCATCTGTTCTACGCAGGACTAGCACGACTGGGCACGACCCTGGGAGTGCCCTTTCCCGCCTTTTCACGGCGTGAGTAAGGCGAGGAGCCGGGCCCGGCACACCTCACAGGCCGCCCGTCTTGCGGCGGAGCTTGCGCTGGGCGGCGGAGCTTCCTGTGCACCCCCGAGAGGGGAAGGCACGCCGCGAGGCGAACAAGCCGTTCGCTGCGTCTCCAGCCGGGACTGGACTGAGGGAGGTGGCGGGAAGGAAGGCGCCCTCTTCTGCTCTCCGCAGGGCGGGCCGCAAGGACACCGCGAGGGGCCGTCGAGACAAGGCAAACCCGGTGTCGGCGCGTGTTCTGGCGGCCACGGGAAGCTCCGTCTGCCAAGAGGGGCGACCAGATGACAGCTGGTGGCCCTGGGCGCGCTCGACAGCCTCCTTGACCAAGAAGGGGGAATGCGAGGACTCCCCTGCCCACCTCACCCCGCGCAGGAGAGCACCAGTGGGAGCAGCGGGTAAACCTCGGGGGCTTTCGCCACGCCCGATCCTACGCGCCACACTTGGCTGTGCTGCCGGTGCAGTCCCAAGCAAACAGACCTACTAGGGAGTAATAACGCTCGCCGAGCTCAGCGGGCTTACTTCTGCTTAGGATTGCGTTGCGCGCGCGTGCATCCGGACGTTACGTGCATGCCGTCGCCCCCTTCCCCGCATGGGGCTCCTCTCTGCTCCTGCCCTGCCCTGCCCTTCTAGGCAGACGCCCCTAGAGGCATCAACTCATTCCCACCACCTCGTATCTTGTCTGTATTGCATGCAGCGCTTAGCCCTCAGCATCCAGCAATCCTAAACCCATTTTATATTACATTTTTATTCCACCTTTCTTCTAAGGAGTTCAGGGCAGTGTCTATGGTTCTTCTCTCTCTCCCCTGCCTCCCCCCACACTCCGCTCACCCCCACACACCCCTCGCATTTTATCCTCACAGCAACCCTGTTGACTTGCGCTATTTCTAAATATTCAAGTTATCGGTCAGGCATCTGTCCAATTCCTGTATGTCTGGCGCTCTCATCTCCCATGCAACCCTTGGACCATTCACCATACTCAATCGCTGTAGAAAATATAGCACTCATTCTTCTAAGCCAGACAGACATCAGGTTTGTGAGATCTACTCTTTACTAGGACCCTGATATCCACCAACCAGAGCCTGGTGCAAAAGACACACACTTCAAATTAAAGAATTCTAAGTCTAGGAATTCCTTTCGAGTACCGGAAGTTGACCTGAGCTCACAATCCTTCCACACAAAAATCTACTCGTTACCCAAGCTTCCTTCATTTTGGCAAAATACTTGTTGCTATTATTAAACAATTGGCAGTCAGAAATCCTTGCCAATCTACCGCAAATCACTCTGAGCTCTACCGGTAGATCCAGAACTATCCTCTTCCCACCCCTGGTCTAAGCATTCATCTTTCCTTTGGAACCATCATCCCTTAATTGGGCAGTATTACCATGATCCCCTTCATGGATCACTGCCTTGTTGTGGCAAAGGGGCTTGCGTAACTCAGTGAAGCCATAAGTTATGCCATGCAGGGCCACCCAAGACGGACAGGTCATGGCAGAGAGTTTTGACAAAATGTGGTCCACTGGAGAAGGAAATGGCAACCCACTCCAGTATTCTTGCCAAGAAAACCCCATGGAACGTATGACAAGGCTAAAAGATATGACGCCGGAAGATGAGCCCCTCAGGTCGGAAGGTGTCCAATGTCAAGGGCTCCTTGGAGGCTTCTCTCAGTCTAATCCAGTAGCCAAGTCCAAACACAGACAAATGGATTCTTTTCAAAGCTTTATTCCTCTTTTATAACTTAGCAACTCTACTGGTAGCAACTAGATCTGAGCAGCAGAGTACCTATGCCCTATGTTGGAACAGTTGGTCCCCATTTGAAAGGGAATTACTGGCAGACCCCTGAACTTAAGGACTAGGGAGAGTCCCTCCCCTTTTCCCTTGGATCCTCTGGGCGCAGCCTTGTTTGCGCGCCAACCGGGCACTACGCCTCCTTTCTGCGCCCTTCATTTGGCGCCGCTCTCTGCGTCGCGCGTCCATCAAGTCTGCTTCCCTCGCTCTGTCACTCCCAGGACTGCTATCTAAGCTAGGAATGCAGGTGGGAGGAATCTCCGTCAGCTGTGGGCCCTGGGAAAGAGGAGCGCGCTCCTCTCCCAGGAGCGACTCCTCTTCCTCAGAATCAGAACTACTCTGGGATTCTATGGGCTCAGTGTCCACCATGACACCAATATACTACTGGGGAAGAGCAGAGGGTATTTCCAAGTAGTGCCAGAAAGAGTGAAGCGGCTGGGCCAAAGCCGAAAGGACACTCAGCTGTGGATGTGTCTGGTGGTGAAAAGAAAGTCCGATGCTGTAAAGAACAATATTGTTTAGGAACCTGGAATGTAAGATCAATGAATCAAGGTAAGTTGGAGGTGGACAAACATGAGATGGCAAGATTGAACATCGACATCTTGGGAATCCGCGAACTAAAATGGACAAGCATGGGTGAATTTAATTCAGGTGACCATTATACTACTGTGGGCAAGAATCCCTTAGAAGAAATGGAGTAGCACTCATAGTCAACAAAAGGGTGGGAAAAGCAGTACTGGGGTACAATCTCAAAAGCGATAGAATGATCTCGTACGAATCCAAGGCAAACCGTTCAACATCACAGTAATTCAAGTCTATGCCCCAACCACTGAGGCTGAAGAAGCTGAGGTTGATCGGTTCTATGAAGACCTACAACACCTTCTAGAACTAACACCAAAAAAAGATGTCCTCTTCATCATAGGGGATTGGAATGCCAAAGTAGGAAGTCAAGAAATAACCGGGATAACAGACAAGCATGGCCTTGGTGTACAAAATGAAGCAGGACAAAGGCTAATAGAGTTTTGCCAAGAGAACACGCTGATCATCGCAAACACTCTTTTCCAACAGCACAAGAGGCGACTCTACACATGGACATCACCAGATGGTCAATATCGAAATCAGATTGATTATGTCCTTTGCAGCCAAAGATGGAGAAACTCTATACAGTCAGTAAAAACAAGACCTAGTGCTGACTGTGGCTCACATCATGAGCTTCTTGTTGCAAAATTTCAGCTTAAATTGAAGAACATAGGGAAAACCACTAAACCATACAGGTATGACCTAAATCATATCCCTTATAAATACACAGTGGAGGTGAGGAATAGGTTGAAGGGATTAGACCTGATAGACAGAGTGCCTGAGGAACTCTGGACGGAGGTCCGTAACATTGTTCAGGAGGCAGCAACTCAATCCGTCCCAAAGAAAAAGAAATGCAAGAAAGCAAAGTGGCTGTCTGATGACTGAGGCTTTACAAGTAGCTGAGGAAAGAAGGGAAGCAAAAAGCAAGGGAGAAAGGGGAAGATATATCCAATTGAATGCAGAGTTCCAGAGAACAGCAAGAAGAGACAAGAAGGCCTTCTTAAATGAACAATGCAAAGAAATCAAGGAAAACAACAGAATGGGAAAGACTAGAGATCTTTTCAAGAAAATCGGAGATCTCAAGGGAACATTTTGTGCAAAGACGGGCATGTTAAAGGACAAAGAAGGCAGGGACCTAACAGAAGCAGATGAGATTAAGAAGAGGTGGAAGGAATACACAGAAGAACTATACAGGAAATATCTTAATGTCTCTGATAGCCATGATAGTGCGGTCACTGAACGTGAGCCGGACATCCTAGAGAGTGAAGTCAAGTGGGCCTTAGGAAGCATTCCTAACAACAAAGCTAGCAGAGATGGCAGTATTCCAATTGAGCTATTTAAAATCCTAAAAGATGAAGCTGTTAAAGTGCTGCACTCAATATGCCAACAAATTTGGAACACTCAGCAGTGGCCACAAGACTGGAAAAGGTCAGTTTACATTTCAGTTCCGAAGAAGGGCAACGCCAAAGAGTGTTCTAACTACCGTTCAATTGCGCTCATTTCACATGCCAGCAAGGTGATGCTCAAAATCCTACAAGCTAGGCTTCAGGAATATGTGAACCGAGAACCGAAGGAGTACGACAAGGCTGTATATTGTCGCCCTGCTTATTTAACTTATATGCAGAGTACATCATGAGAAATGAGCCAGGTTGAATGAATCACAGGTCGGAATTAAGATTGCTGGGAGAATTATCAACGACCTCCGATACGCAGACAATACCACCCTAATGGCAGAAAGCAAAGAGGATCTAAAGAGCCTCTTGTTGAGGGTGAAAGAAGAGAGTGCAAAAGCTGGTTTGAAAAACTAAAACATTAAAAAAACTAAGATCATGGCATCTGGCCCCATCACTTCCTGGCATATAGAAGGGGAAGAAATGGAAGCAGTGACAGATTTTATTTTCTTGGGCTCCAAGATCACCGCAGACGGTGACTGTAGCCATGAAATTAAAAGACGCTTGCTCCTTGGGAGGAAAGCTATGGCAAACCTAGACAGCATAGTAAGAAGCAGAGACATCACCTTGCCAACAAAGGTCCGTCTAATCAAAGCTATGGTTTTCCCAGTAGTAATGTATGGCTGTGAGAACTGGACTATAAGGAAGGCTGAGCGCCAAAGAATTGATGCTTTTGAACTGTGGTGCTGGAGAAGACTCTTACGAGTCCCCTGGACTGCAAGGTCAAATCCGTCAATCCTAAAGGAAATCAACCCTGAGTGCTCATTGGAAGGACAGATACTGAAACTGAAGCTCAAATATTTTGTCCACCTAATGTGAAGAGAAAACTCCCTGGAAAAGACCCTGATGCTGGGAAAGATTGAAGGCAAAAGGAGAAGGGGACGGCAGAGGATGAGATGGCTAGATAGCATCACCGATGCCATGAATATGAACTTGAGCACACTCCGGGAGAGAGCGCAGGACAGGAAGGCCTGGCGTGCTATGGTCCATGGGGTCACAAAGAGTTGGACACGACTTAGCGACTGAACAACAACAAATTCCCTAGCCCCAGATGTGATGACGCAGCTAGCTCAAAGCCGAAAGGACGGCTAGCAGCCGATGGTGCTGGTGGTGAATGACGAATCCGATGTTCTAAAGATCAACACACCATAGGAACCTGGAATGTAAGATCTATGAGCCAGGGCAAATTGGATGTGGTTATTGGGGAGATGCCAAGATTAAATATAGACATTTTGGGTGTCAGTGAACTGAAATGGACTGGAATGGGCCACTTCACATCAAATGACCACCAGATCTACTACTGTGGACAAGAGGACCACAGAAGAAATAGAGTAGCCTTCATAATTAATAATAAAGTGGCTAAAGCAGTGCTTGGATACAATCCAAAAAATGACAGAATGATCGCAATTCGAATTCAGAGTAAGCCATTTAACATCACAGTGATCCAAATATACGCCCCAAGCACAGATGCTGAAGAAGCAGAAGTAGATCAGTTCTATGAGGATCTGCAGCACCTCCTGGATAGTACGCCCGAAAAAGATGTTATTTTCATTACAGGAGACTGGAATGCTAAGGTGGGTAGTCAAATGACACCTGGAATTACAGGCAAGCATGGTCTGGGAGAACAAAATGAAGCAGGACATAGGCTGATAGAATTTTGCCAAGACAACTCACTGTGCATAACAAACACTCTCTTCCAACAACCTAAGATACGACTTTATACATGGACTTCACCAGATGGTCGACATTGAAATCAGATTGACTACATCCTTTGTAGCCAAAGGTGGCGGACATCTATGCAGTTGGTAAAAACAAGACCTGGAGCTGACTGTAGTTCAGATCACAAACTTCTTCTTGCACAATTTAGAATCAGACTCAAGAGAATAGGGAAGACCCACAGATCAGTTAGATATGAGCTCACTAATTATTCCTCATGAATATGCAGTGGAGGTGAAGAATAGATTTAAGGGACTAGATTTAGTAGATAGAGTCCCGGAAGAACTATGGACAGAAGTTCGCAACATTGTTCAGGAGGCTGCAACAAAAAATGTCCCAAAGAAAAAGAAAACCAAGAAGGCAAGATGGCTGTCTGCTGAGACACTGGAAGCAGCCCAAGAAAGAAGGAAAGCAAAAGGCAACAGTGATGGGGGGAGATATGCCCAATTAAATGCAAAATTCCAGAGGTTAGCCAGAAGAGATAAGGAATTATTTTTAAACAAGCAATGCGCTGAACCGGAAGAAGATAATAGAATAGGAAGGACAAGAGACCTCTTCCAGAAAATTAGAAACATCGGAGGTAAATTCCAGGCAAAAATAGGTATGATCAAAAACAAAGATGGCAAGGATCTAACAGAAGCAGAAGAGATCAAGAAAAGGTGGCAAGAATATACAGAAGATCTGTATAGGAAGGATAATATCGGGGATAGATTTGATGGTGTGGTCAGTGAGCTAGAGCCAGACATCCTGAAGAGTGAGGTTGAATGGGCTTAAGAAGCATTGCTAATAACAAGGCAGCAGGAGATGACGGTATCTGAGCTGAACTGTTTAAAATCTTGCAGGATGATGCTGTCAAGGTGATGCATGCCATATGCCAGCAAATTTGGAAAACACAAGAATGGCCACCAGATTGGAAAAGATCAACTTATATCCCCATACCAAAAAAGGGAAGCACCAAAGAATGTTCAAACTATCGAACAGTGGCACTTATTTCACATGCCAGTAAGGTAATGCTCAAGATCTTGCAAGGTAGACTCCAGCAGTTCATGGAACGAGAATTGCCAGATGTACAAGCTGGGTTTAGAAAAGGCAGAGGAACTAGAGACCAAATTGCCAGTATCCGCTGGATAATGGAGAAAGCCAGGGAGTTTCAGAAAAACATCGACTATTCTAAAGCCTTTGACTGTGTGGATCATAACAAATTGTGGCAAGTTCTTGGTGGTATGGGGATACCAAGTCATCTTGTCTGCCTCCTGAGGAATCTGTATAACGACCAAGTAGCAATGGTAAGAACAGACCACGGAACAACGGACTGGTTTAAGATTGGAAAAGGAGTATGGCAGGGTTGTATACTCTCACCCTACCTCTTCAACCTGTACGCAGAACACATCATGTGACGTGCTGGGCTTGATGAAGCCAAGGCTGGAGTTAAAATCACTGGAAGAAACATTAACAATCTCAGATATGCAGATGATACCACTTTGATGGCTGAAAGCAAGGAGGAGCTGAGGAACCTCATGACGAAGGTGAAAGAAGAAAGTGCAAAAGCTGGGTTGCAGTTAAACCTCAAAAAAACCCAAGATGATGGCAACCAGCTTGATTGAGAACTGGCAAATAGAGGGAGAAAACGTGGAGGCAGTGACAGACTTTGTCTTTCTAGGCGCAAAGATTATTGCAGATGCTGACTGCAGCCAGGAAATCAGAAGATGTTTACTTCTTGGGAGGACTGCAATGACAAATCTTGATAAAATAGTTAAGAGCAGAGACATCACACTGACAACAAAGGTCCGCATAGTTCAAGCAATGGTATTCCCCGTAGTAACCTATGGCTGCGAGAGCTGGACCATAAGGAAGGCTGAGCGATGGAAGATAGATGCGTTTGAACTGTGGTGTTGGAGGAAAATTCTGAGAGTGCCTTGGACTGCAAGAAGATCAAACCAGTCCATACTCCAGGAAATAAAGCCAGACTGCTCACTTGAGGGAAGGATATTAAAGGCAAAACTGAAGTACTTTGGCCACATAATGAGAAGACAGGATACCCTGGAGAAGATGCTGATGCTAGGGAAAGTGGAAGGCAAAAGGAAGAGGGGCTGACCAAGGGCAAGATGGATGGATGATATTCTGGAGGTGACGGACTCGACCTTGGGGGAGCTGGGGGTGGCGACGGCCGACAGGAAGCTCTGGCGTGGGCTGGTCCATGAAGTCACGAAGAGTCGGAAGCAACTGACCGAATAAACAACAACAACTCAGTCCGTGTCCGCCCATCAGCCCTTCCCTTTCTGTTCCAATTTTGCTGTCTCATGGGTGCACATCCTTGCTGTGTATATAAACATACCCTTGCTACCCCACATCCCTAGCAGGCAACTTTCTTCTATATAGCCCCTTCTACTAACCACATGCATGGAGTAGCTCCATGCACCCTTTCTGAATTGACAGCCTGCCTAATACCCACTCAATCTATGTAGACACATCTCATCCTACAAGCTTGCCTCCCTGTCTATGCGTATCCACTGAGATGAACTTGTCCTTTCTTTATTTTCTCTCTAGCCAGAAGGCATGTTCTTTACTGCATAGCAAGCCCTCTTCTTCCCAACATCTGTGCTTCCTATCATGCATTACTACTGTCCTCACCCATAAAAATTTCAGGTAGGCATGTTCGTGTACATTCCGAGTCCTTTTCTTCTTCATATACCAGTCCATACAAGTACCCTTTAACGGCCTGATCTGTAGTGCAAACCTATACATGTCTATTCAGATGTAAGTCCCGCTGAGTTCAATGGGGCTTTTTCGCAGTTATAGCATTGCACCCTTTCAGCGCCATTAAGTACTTGGATTTATGCCAGAAGCAAATTGGTCTAATGCTGCTTCCACTGGAGGCTTTTGTGGGTCCATCACCTTGCCTCATTCATGGAATTTAATGGGGGGGCAGATGTTATCTTCCACTCATAACCTTCGTATGCTTTCCCTCTTCCTCTTCTACCACTGAAAATCTGTTAAGGAACAAAAAGTAGAATAGCTGCACAATGCCTTCTAATGGTTAATGCTAGGACCCCTCATCTGGAAGCACCCTAAGTTGACTTCAGACTAGACTGGATAAGCCAATAATAATAATAATAATAATTGTTATTGTTGTTGTTATTATTATTTTCAGTTTTATCCAGGTAAACCAATTGGGTAAAGAAGGCATGGCTTCTGTGCTTTTAATAGTGGTATAATATAGTAATTAGGGAGTTGTAGGTATATCCATATAAAATATTTTATATCACAAATCAAAAGGCATGCATTTGAAAGTGACAGATGGCTGGTGCCTTATCTTCAATATTTTATAAAATGATATATGTTGCTTTCTCCAGGAATGAACCTGTTGACGTTGGGATAGTTTTGCTAGAGTTCTGTGTACATCAGTTTGAATGCACTAGAGAAAATGTATTAGGGAAGATTAAGAATGTTTTGGATGTATTTATATTAGGTTGGATCCAGACATAGACATAACCCCATTGAAATCAATGGGAACTAAGTCATGACTATGACTCTATGTAAGTCTGGATCCAGCCCACTGATTTCTTTATTTCAGTATTTATACCTCACCTTTCCATGATAAATTATAGACAATTTAGCTTGCAGATAAATATATAAATTACAACAAATTAAAAACAATGATAAGCAATTGAGAGAGGATATGGACTGAACTTGTAAAGGTTGTAAATCAAGGGTGAGCAACCTTGGGAGGTCTGGGGGTCATTTCCCCCCTACACACACACACACACACACAAGCAAGTCACACATCCCTCCTTGTGGGTGCCAAAAATGGTGTCCGTTGTGGCTACGGAGCACCAAAAGGGTTAAAATTAGCTTCTTGGCGGGGGCTTCATGTGGCCCATATGTTGCCCACTCCTGTTGTAAATGTAAGGAGATGCAGAAGATGAATGCTAAGTTCCATAGATTTAAAATAATTTGGCAGTAGTAGATTACTTCATTACAGGTATTGTGTTACCCCATCCAATAATTTGTTTTATCTGGCAGAAAATCAAGCACCGAGCTCCTAAAACTAATTCACACATGGATCCTCTCATTTGCTGCATGCACACTCCTTGCTGTCTCATTAAATAGGATTGTTGTCACCTGCTCTGCGTGAAAAAGGTCCCCAGGTTCGATCCTTGGAATCTCCAGGTAGGGCTGGAAGAGGTTCCTGTCTGAAACCCTGGAGTGCTACTGACAGTACTGAGCGAGATGCACCAACTGTTTGGCTCAGTATAAGTCAGCTTCCTATGTTCCTAAATAGCTGAATGCATTTTAGTGATGTTATATTAATGTTCTTTCTTTTAAAAATGCATACCCCGTTTTGCCCAGTCAAGACAGCAGAGTGAGGTGAATCGAAAGTTCTGCCTGTGGTATTTGAATCATGAACGCTGTTTTATACATGTAAGTCATCACTTGACATTGTGGTGTGAGTGATGAAAGTGCACATGTGAACTCAACCATAGTGCCAGAGCAAAGTAAAATCTCATGTCCCTCACTGGGGCAGCAGCTGCCATCAGCATTCCTATGTCTCTACAGAGGAGACCTCCTGTGTGAGCACCTATGCTAGTTACCAAAAACTATTCTATTGACGTATTCTCCTAGCTCCAAAACTTAAAATTTGCCAATGTGCAAGCATGTTATAAATAGATGTACCTATCATGTGTACTAGATATAATCTTTTTAGTGATGTTATGTTGTGGGTTAATCATAGAATCATAGAATAGTAGGATTGGAAGGGGCCTATAAGACCATCGAGTCCAACCCCCTGCTCAATGCAGAAATTAACTACGTTACATATCTTAAGATGCGTCTCTTTTACAAGTTCAGGTTTCAGTCTTCAACCAAATTTTTGGCTGGTTCAAGATGGCATTTGGTGTCCATCCATAATACTCAAAGATTGTGATTCAGTCGCAACTCTTACATTGTCGTGGACAAACTAAGTATACTCAGCTGCATATATCTTGCATTGGAAATGCTTTTCAAGCCCTTGTTGTTGTTGTTCAGTCGTTCAGTCGTGTCCGACTCTTCGTGACCCCATGGACCAGAGCACGCCAGGCCTTCCTGTCCTGCTCTCTCTCCCGGAGTGTGCTCAAGCTCATATTCATTGCATCAGTGATACTATCTAGCCATCTCATCCTCTGCCGTCCCCTTCTCCTTTTGCCTTCAATCTTTCCCAGCATCAGGGTCTTTTCCAGAGAGTTTTTTTCTTCGCATTAGGTGGCCAAAATATTTGAGCTTCAGCTTCAGTATCTGTCCTTCCAATGAGCACTCAGGGTTGATTTCCTTTAGGATTGACGGATTTGACCTCCTTGCAGTCCAGGGGACTCGTAAGAGTCTTCTCCAGCACCACAGTTCAAAAGCATCAATTCTTCGGCGCTCAGCCTTCCTTATAGTCCAGCTCTCACAGCCATACATTACTACTGGGAAAACCATAGCTTTGATTAGACAGACCTTTGTCAGCAAGGTGATGTCTCTGCTTCTTACTATGCTGTCTAGGTTGGCCATAGCTTTCCTCCCAAGGAGCAAGCGTCTTTTCCTTTCATGTCTACAGTCACTATCTGCGGTGATCTTGGAGCCCAAGAAAGTAAAATCTGTCACTGCTTCCATTTCTTCCCCTTCTATATGCCAGGAAGTGATGGGGCCAGATGCCATGATCTTAGTGTTTTTAATGTTGAGTTTCAAACAAGCTTTTGCACTCTCCTCTTTCACCCTCAACAAGAGGCTCTTTAGATCCTCTTTGCTTTCTGCCATTAGGATGGTATTGTCTGCATATCGGAGGTTGTTGATAATTCTCCCAGCAATCTTAATTCCGACCTGTGATTCATCCAACCCGGCGTTTCTAATGATGTACTCTGCATATAAGTTAAATAAGCAGGGTGACAATATGCAGCCTTGTCGTACTCCTTTCCCAATTTTGAGCCACTCGGTTGTTCTATGTCTGGTTCTTACTGTTGCTTCTTGACCCTTGTACAGGTTTCTCAGGAGACAGGTAAGGTGGTCTGGTATTCCCATCACTTTAAGAATTTGCCACAGTTTGTTGTGATCCACACAATCAAAGGCTTTAGCGTAGTCAATGAAGCAGAAATAGACGTTTTTCTGGAATTCTCTTGCTTTCTCCATGATCCAGCAAAAGTTGGCGATTTGATATCTAGTTCCTCTGCCTCTTCAAAACCCCGCTTGTACTTCCGGTAGTTCTCGGTACGCATACTGCTGAAGCCTAGCTTGTAGGATTTTGAGCATCACCTTGCTGGCATGGGAAATGAGCGCAATTGTGCGGTAGTTTGAACACTCTTTGGCGTTGCCCTTCTCTGGAATTGGAATGTAAACTGACCTTTTCCAGTCTTGCAGCCATTGTTGAGTGTTCCAAATTTGTTAGCATATTGAATGCAGCACTTTAACAGCATCATCTTTTAGGATTTTAAATAGCTCAGCTGGAATACTGTCATCTCCGCTAGCTTCCTAAGGCCCACTTGACTTCACTCTCTAGGATGTCCGGCTCAAGTTCAGTGACCACACTGTCATGGCTATCAGGGACATTCAGATCTTTCCTGTATAGTTCTTCTGTGTATTCTTTCCACCTCTTCTTAATCTCATCTGCTTCTGTTAGGTCCCTGCCTTCTTTGTCCTTTAACATGCCTGTCTTTGCACAAAACGTTCCCTTGAGATCTCCGATTTTCTTGAAGAGATCTCTAGTCTTTCCCATTCTGTTGTTTTCCTCGATTTCTTTGCATTGTTCATTTAAGAAGGCCTTCTTGTCTCTCCTTGCTATTCTCTGGAACTCTGCATTCAGTTGGGTATATCTTCCCCTTTCTCCCTTGCTTTTCGCTTCCCTTCTTTTGTCAGCTACTTGTAAAGCCTCATCAGACAGCCACTTGGATTTCTTGCACTTCTTTTTCTTTGGGATGGATTGAGTTGCTGCCTCCTGAACAGTGTTACGGACCTCTGTCCATAGTTCCTCAGGCACTCTGTCTATCAGGTCTAGTCCCTTAAATCTATTCCTTACCTCCACTGTATATTCATATGGGATATGATTGAGGTCATACCTGAATGGTTTAGTGGTTTTCCCTACGTTCTTCAATTTAAGCCGAAATTTTGCAACAAGAAGCTCATGATCTGAGCCACAGTCAGCTCCAGGGCTTGTTTTTACTGACTGTATAGAGCTTTTCCATCTTTGGCTGCAAAGGACATAATCAATCTGATTTCGATATTGACCATCTGGTGATGTCCATGTGTAGAGTCGTCTCTTGTGCTGTTGGAAAAGAGTGTTTGCGATGATCAGCGTGTTCTCTTGGCAAAACTCTATTAGCTTTTGTCCTGCTTCATTTTGTACACCCAGGCCATGCCTGCCTGTTATCCCGGTGATTTCTTGACTTCCTACTTTAGCATTCCAATCCCCTATGATGAAGAGGACATCTTTTTTTGGTGTTAGTTCTAGAAGGTGTTGTAGGTCTTCATAGAACCGATCAACCTCAGCTTCTTCAGCATCAGTGGTTGGGGCATAGACTTGAATTACTGTGATATTGAATGGTTTGCCTTGGATTCGTACTGAGATCATTCTATCGTTTTTAAGATTGTACCCCAGTACTGCTTTTCTCACCCTTTTGTTGACTATGAGTGCTACTCCATTTCTTCTAAGGGATTCTTGCCCACAGTAGTAGATATGATGGTCACCTGAATTAAATTCACCCATGCCTGTCCATTTGAGTTCGCTGATTCCCAAGATGTCGATGTTCAATCTTGCCATCTCATGTTTGACCACCTCCAGCTTACGTTGATTCATTGATCTGACATTCCAGGTTCCTAAACAATATTGTTCTTTACAGCATCGGATTTTCTTTTCACCACCAGACACATCCACAGCTGAGTGTCCTTTCGGCTTTGGCCCAGCCGCTTCACTCTTTCTGGCGCTACTTGGAAATACCCTCTGCTCTTCCCCAGTAGTATATTGGACACCTTCCGACCTGAGGGTCTCATCTTCCGGCGTCATATCTTGTAGCCTTGTGATACGTTCCATGGGGTTTTCTTGGCAAGAATACTGGAGTGGGTTGCCATTTCCTTCTCCAGTGGACCACATTTTGTCAGAACTCTCTGCCATGACCTGTCCGTCTTGGGTGGCCCTGCACGGCATAGCTTATGTCTTCACTGAGTTATGCAAGCCCCTTCGCCACAACAAGGCAGTGATCCATGAAGGGGTTTCAAGCCCTAGTCGCTCATATCTAAAGCATATTACCAACTCACGTTCCTGCCAGTATGTGGATAGGCCTGAACGTTGCATAGTGTATCATAATTAAAGGGCCAAGAACGGGGTAGAATTGCCCATGTAAGGCTGGCCAAAAAATAGCCAAGCCTTGCCAAAAAAATATGGGGGGGGAAATTGACCTTCCACACACACACTCGGGGTGGCATTGGTGGCTTTTGGGGGATGCTTTTACATAAAACTGTAGTTGCATTTCTTGAACTGTTGGCATAGCTTGCTAAGAGCAGAGGTGTGTTCTAAACATATATCCCTTGTTAGAATTTCATAAGGCCACTGCAGAATTAGGTAGCCAAGCTAAAGACAGAGCTTCTCAGCAAGAAAGTGGTTAACCTGTTGCCAGGTTAACTGACGAAGCTTGGAGGCCTGTGAAAGTTCCAGCTAGAATCTCGTAACGATGTGAGTGGTGTTGTTTTCAAGTCATCTTCCTTTGTGCTTCTGTAGCCAGGCAAGCAATCAGGTGGAGCAACACAACAAACCAGGGTTACGCCAAAATTAGATGTAACTATAGCCACAGTTAATGCAGGCTGAGATTCTCAAGCCAGTTTCAAACCATGGTTTCAGATTGTGGTTTGTTACCCCTAAAGAAACCATAGTGTCTTTACATCCAAACCTCACTGATCACGTTTGGATGTAGAAACAAGCTATAGTTTAGCTAAACAAACCATGTTTAGCTTAACCTTAACTAAACAAACCATGTTTAGTCAAGATATGTCTGAACAAAGCTTGTGTGTAATAGTGAGGAAGGAGAAATGTCATCCAACAGCTCCTCTCTCATGACTTTGAATCTGGTTTTGTTAGTTAACATTGACCAAAGGGCCATCCAGTGGAGGAAGGAACGGGAGAAACCAAGGTGGAGGAACCACCTTTTCCTATACTCGTATTGGCAGAGCAAAAGGTGGGGATGCAGCTATTTTCCTTTTTTGTATTTGGCCTTTTATGGGCATTTATTTTATTTTTAAAAAACATTCCCCTCCCATTGTTCTCAATGGGAGGCAAATAAACTTCACCAGTTCCAAGAGTGGCTTAGTTCCCCACCCCCACCCCATTCTGGTGGGCTATTGAGGGAACAGTAGGGCTTTAAGTCCTGCAGATCCACAGCCTCTCCCAGCATGCCTCTTTGCACCAGCTATAGACCTTTTCACAGCCATAGGTAGACTTGCAAGGTCAGATCTCTCTTTCTGAGGGTGGCCCTCTCTCTCCCCTAGGATGGCCACTTATGCATCTCCAAAAAAGAAGAAATGCATCATTGCAAAAGAGAACTGAGATCTGAGTAACATTTGCATATGCTAATTTATGTCTATAGATGCACACTTAGAAAAAAATACTATAAAGAGAAATACTATATATCTCACCATAGTGGGGAAGACAGCGACCAAGTGACTTGTGTGCCTGCTCAATCTGCTGTGCAGGTGCTGTTGATGGGCAATTTTAAGGCCTCTGCTCACCTTTCTTATGGTTCTTTGGGCATTTCAACACGAAGCTTTTATCCTCATTACCAGGGCTTCTGCTTCCAGATTCTGCACAGTATTAAGGTTGGCTCTTTTACACGTCTTTTTTTCCAGGATTTGTTTTTCTCTGCTTTTCTATATATTTCATTATACAACCACTAGATGGCACTGTGGTATAGCGAAATTGCACATTTGCACAAGGGTTCTATGGTGCGATTGAGAGAAAATACTATACTTTCCTCATTATGAAAAAAACCCATAATGTTGCAAAGAGCAGGAGATGCCCTGGAGGAGGATGACATTGTGTAAAGGAACCGTAAACTACCATAAGTGAGCAATCACAAGCACACAATAAAAGCCTTGTATTGTTGTTGTTCAGTCGTTCAGTCGTGTCCGACTCTTCGTGACCCCATGGACCATAGCACGCCAGGCCTTCCTGTCCTCCGCTCTCTCCCGGAGCGTGCTGAAGTTCATATTCATTGCATCGGTGATGCTATCTAGCCATCTCATCCTCTGCCGTCCCCTTCTCCTTTTGCCTTCAATCTTTCCCAGCATCAGGGTCTTTTCCAGAGAGTTTTCTCTTCGCATTAGGTGGCCAAAATATTGGAGCTTCAGCTTCAGTATCTGTCCTTCCAGTGAGCACTCAGGGTTGATTTCCTTTAGGATTGACGGATTTGACCTCCTTGCAGTCCAGGGGACTCGTAAGAGTCTTCTCCAGCACCACAGTTCAAAAGCATCAATTCTTCGGCGCTCAGCCTTCCTTATAGTCCAGCTCTCACAGGCATACATTACTACTGGGAAAACCATAGCTTTGATTAGACGGACCTTTGTTGGCAAGGTGATGTCTCTGCTTCTTACTATGCTGTCTAGGTTTGCCATAGCTTTCCTCCCAAGGAGCAAGCGTCTTTTAATTTCATGGCTACAGTCACCGTCTGCGGTGATCTTGGAGCCCAAGAAAGTAAAATCTGTCACTGCTTCCATTTCTTCCCCTTCTATATGCCAGGAAGTGATAGGGCCAGATGCCATGATCTTAGTTTTTTTAATGTTGAGTTTCAAACCAGCCCTTGCACTCTCCTCTTTCACCCTCAACAAGAGGCTCTTGAGATCCTCTTCGCTTTCTGCCATTAGGGTGGTATCGTCTGCATATCGGAGGTTGTTGATAATTCTCCCAGCAATCTTAATTCCGACCTCTGATTCATCCAACCCTGCATTTCTCATGATGTACTCTGCATATAAGTTAAATAAGCAGGGTGACAATATGCAGCCTTGTCGTACTCCTTTCCCAATTTTGAACCACTCGGTTGTTCCATGTCCGGTTCTTACTGTTGCTTCTTGACCCTCGTACAGGTTTCTCAGGAGACAGGTAAGGTGGTCTGGTACTCCCATCACTTTAAGAATTTGCCACAGTTTGTTGTGATCCACACAATCAAAGGCTTTAGCGTAGTCAATGAAGCAGAAATAGACGTTTTTCTGGAATTCTCTTGCTTTCTCCATGATGCAGCAAATATTGGCGATTTGATCTCTAGTTCCTCTGCCTCTTCAAAACCCAGCTTGTACTTCTGGTAGTTCTCGGTTCGCATACTGCTGAAACCTAGCTTGTAGGATTTTGAGCATCACCTTGCTGGCGTGTGAAATGAGCGCAATTGTGCGGTAGTTTGAGCACTCTTTGGTGTTGCCCTTCTTTGGAATTGGAATGTAAACTGACCTTTTCCAGTCTTGTGGCCATTGTTGAGTGTTCCAAATTTGTTGGCATATTGAATGCAGCACTTTAACAGCATCATCTTTTAGGATTTTAAATAGCTCAGCTGGAATACTGTCATCTCCGCTAGCTTTGTTATTACTAACGCTTCCTAAGGCCCACTTGACTTCACTCTCTAGGATGTCCGGCTCAAGTTCAGTGACCACACTATCATGGCTATCAGGGACATTCAGATCTTTCCTGTATAGTTCTTCTGTGTATTCTTGCCACCTCTTCTTAATCTCATCTGCTTCTGTTAGGTCCCTGCCTTCTTTGTCCTTTATCATGCCCGTCTTTGCACAAAACGTTCCCTTGAGATCTCCGATTTTCTTGAAGAGATCTCTAGTCTTTCCCATTCTATTGTTTTCCTTGATTTCCTTGCATTGTTCATTTAAGAAGGCCTTCTTGTCTCTCCTTGCTATTCTCTGGAACTCTGCATTCAGTTGGATATATCTTCCCCTTTCTCCCTTGCTTTTCGCTTCCCTTCTTTTGTCAGCTACTTGTAAAGCCTCCTCAGACAGCCACTCGGCTTTCTTGCATTTCTTTTTCTTTGGGATGGATTGAGTTGCTGCCTCCCAAACAGTGTTACGGACCTCTGTCCATAGTTCCTCAGGCACTCTGTCTATCAGGTCTAATCCCTGAAATCTATTCCTCACCTCCACTGTATATTCATGAGGGATATGATTTAGGTCATATCTGAATGGTTTAGTGGTTTTCCCTACGTTCTTCAATTGAAGCCGAAACTTTGCAACAAGAAGCTCATGATCTGAGCCACAGTCAGCTCCAGGGCTTGTTTTTACTGGCTGTATGGAGCTTCTCCATCTTTGGCTGCAAAGGACATAATCAATCTGATTTCAAAATTGACCATCTGGTGATGTCCATGTGTAGAGTCGTCTCTTGTGCTGTTGGAAAAGAGTGTTTGCTATGATCAGCGTGTTCTCTTGGCAAAACTCTATTAGCTTTTGTCCTGCTTCATTTTGTACACCAAGGCCATGACTGCCTGTTATCCCAGTGATTTCTTGACTTCCTACTTTAGCATTCCAATCCCCTATGATGAAGAGGACATCTTTTTTTGGTGTTAGTTCTAGAAGGTGTTGTAGGTCTTCATAGAACCGATCAACCTCAGCTTCTTCAGCATCAGTGGTTGGGGCATAGACTTGAATTACTGTGATGTTGAATGGTTTGCCTTGGATTCGTACTGAGATCATTCTATCGTTTTTAAGATTGTACCCCAGTACTGCTTTTCCCACCCTTTTGTTGACTATGAGTGCTACTCCATTTCTTCTAAGGGATTCTTGCCCACAATAGTAGATATGATGGTCACCTGAATTAAATTCACCCATGCCTGTCCATTTGAGTTCGCTGATTCCCAAGATGTCGATGTTCAATCTTGCCATCTCATGTTTGACCACCTCCAGCTTACGTTGATTCATTGATCTGACATTCCAGGTTCCTAAACAATATTGTTCTTTACAGCATCGGATTTTCTTTTCACCACCAGACACATCCACAGCTGAGTGTCCTTTCAGCTTTGGCCCAGCCGCTTCACTCTTTCTGGCACTACTTGGAAATACCCTCTCCTCTTCCCCAGTAGTATATTGGAAACCTTCTGACCTGAGGGTCTCATCTTCCGGCGTCATATCTTTTAGCCTTGTGATACGTTCCATGGGGTTTTCTTGGCAAGAATACTGGAGTGGGTTGCCATTTCCTTCTCCAGTGGACCACATTTTGTCAGAACTCTCTGCCATGACCTGTCCGTCTTGGGTGGCCCTGCACGGCATAGCTTATGGCTTCACTGAGTTACGCAAGCCCCTTCACCACAACAAGGCAGTGATCCATGAAGGGGAAAAGCCTTGTATAGAAATACCCTTTATCTTTGAACCAGACGTGGAGTGGACAGCCCTTCAGATAGCGGACTGTCCTCTGTAAATTAGGACACTTGGCCACCATACTCTCCATGCACAGAGGAAAATCTGAAAAATCCTATGGCCTCTGGGACCATTGGTTTGTGCCCTAAATCACTGAAATTCATAGTAATGGAATATCATTCTCCTTCCAACCATTATTATAGTATTTGGACTAGACTTAGAATGATGCCCACAGCCCTTTGCTTCTTTTGTGCAGTGTTGCATAAAGGCAGATTTACTGCATCCTTCATTTCAGTGCTGATAATTTGTTCTCAGACTTTCTTCAGATGAAAATCTATAGGCAAATTGACGGACCCCATGCTCTGAATCTTAGAAAGTAATGGTGACTTTTTTGTAGAAGATCATTTTGGGGGATATTAAACCATGCCAGTCAACAAAAATACTAAACTCATTCTAGGTGATTCAAGTGTTTCCTCCAGTAGAGGTAACTGTAGCTCACAAGGCAGAAGGCACAGTGCTTTTAACATGATTTAGCTAATTCCGCAAACTCTGCCATACGTGCATTGTCCTAAGACTACGCTGCAACCACTTTTTACTTTCCTCAGATTACCGTTCTAGATCAAAAGTGTACTTTATAGAACTCTCTCCCAGTCCTCTTTCTAGTATTTCCAGTTCAGGTAAAGTTAACTGAACTGAGGGATAAAATAATTATTTTATGTCTGTTTGCTTAAGGTAATATTATTTTGCTTTTTCATAGAATCATAGAATAGTAGGGTTGGAAGGGTCCATCGAGGCCAACCCCCTGCTCAGTGCAGGAATCCAAGTCAGAGCATCCCTGACAGATGGCTGTCCAGCCTCGTCTTGAATGCCTCCAGCGTGGGAGAGACCACTACCTCCCTAGGGAATTGGTTCCATTGTCGTATTGCTCTAACAGTCAGGAAGTTTTTCCTCATGTTCAGCCAGAATCTGGCTTCCTGTCACTTGAGCCCATTATTCCGTGTCCTGCATTCTGGGATGATCAAGAAGAGATCCTGGCCTTCCACTCTGTGACAACCTTTCAAGTATTAGAAGAGCACTATCATATCTCCCCTCAGTCTTCTCTTCTCAAGGCTAAACATGCCCAGTTCTTTCAGTCTCTCTTCATAGGGCTTTGTTTCCAGTGCTCTGATCATCTTTGTTGCCCTCCTCTGAACCCTCTCCAGCTTGTCTGCAATCTTCTTAAAGTGTGGTCCCCTGAACTTGACACAGTACTCCAGATGGGGCCTAACCAGTGCTGAGTAGAGGGGAACTAGTACTTCCCGGGACTTGGAAGCGATGCTTCTATGAATACAGCCCAAAATAGCATTGGCCTTTTTTGCAGCCACATCACATTGTTGGCTCATATTCAGCTTGTGATCGACAACAATTCCAAGATCCTTCTTGCTTGTAGTATTGTTGAGCCAAGTATCCCCCATCTTGTAACTGTGCATTGGGTTTCTTTTTCCTAGGTACAGAACTTGGCATTTATCCCTGTTACATTTTATTCTGTTGTTTTCTGCCCAACGCTCCAATCTATCAAGATCACTTTGAACTTTGTTTCTGACTTCCAAGGTATTAGCTATCCCACCCAATTTTGTGTCATCTGCAAATTTGATCAGCATTCCCTCCTCCAAGTCATTAATAAAAATGTTGAAGAGCGCTGGGCCCAGGACTGAGCCCTGTGGTACCCCGCTTGTTACCGCTCCCCAGTTTGAGAAGGTCCCATTGATAAGCACTCTTGGAGTCCCATTCTGTAGCCAGATGGAAGAAACCTGAAGAAAATACTATGGATAGGACTACTATAGTTTACAGAAATGGGCTGTTCTGCAATTTGACAGGAGGAGCAGTGAAGATGGGCCCCCAAGATGGGAATTTTTAGGAAAGTGAAAATATTTTAACTGGTCCACTGGGGGTAACCACATTTACCTTACCTCCGTGTAGCATGGTGAGTGCTGGCTTTCTACCCCACCCCACCCCACCCCATTGAGTTAGTTCAGCTCTCCTGGGTGTGTCCACTGTGTCCTACCCCCTTTCAGGTTAGAAAAGTGGCTTACAGCTGGCAGCCAACCACCAGAAGAGTTTTTCCTCTTGCTGGCTAAACTATAGTGGTCCCTATCCCACAGACAGGGAAGGGAGGGAATAAGAAACCGACACCACTAATCTACATTGCTCCCTGCCCCATGGACAAGGAAGGGGAAATAGGAAGCCAGTGCTGCTCACCACACCGCATAAGAGCTATGGGAAATGTGCAGCTTCCTCCCACTGTAAATATTTTCGCCTCCCCACCCCCCAAAATTGGTGAAATGGCCCTCAATTTGCCTCCTGCAAATGTGGTGGCCAATTGGCAGGAGGCATTTTGCAAAAGCCCTAGAAAACCCTCTATTAATCTACTTCTCCCCACTCCCAAAGTTCTGTACTGTTCGAGCCTGCACATGGACTCTGACTTCAGAAATACATATATACCTACAATGTATTCTAGAAATTGTATACATAATTTTAATAACATATGTTATGTACTGTGGTGAGTGTTGAGTAGCTAGCTGACTTTTCCCCAGCTTACCCTTCCCACCTCCATCATGAGAAGGGAGGCAGTTAAATCACCCCAAGTTTTCTTCTTTCCCCAGACTCTTGGTTCTGCTCCCACTCAGTCTCTCTGGGCTAGTAGAAAGCTCTGGGGCTAATTCTCCCTGGCTGGTGCTTGGCTGACTTGTGGACAGCAAGCTATGGACTTCACAGGAATTCTGCCTCCTGGACACACCCCACTCAGCTTCCTGGCAGGGGAGGATGTCCCCGTTGCTGCTGCTGTTGGGCCATTTGGCTGAGAGCACAGACTCCCTCCAATGCCAGAGGGCTCCAACTCAGCTGGCATGCAGAGGACAGTGTGGAGGCATCTCCACATGTACATTACTTTTATAAAATGTAAACTTATAAGGTTTTGATTGTAATTTATTGTTAATGCTTACCCCACTTCTCCAAGCGGTGAGAAGTTCCAGGTTTGATTTCCTTTGGAAGGAGGCCACTGGAGAGTTATTGGTGTTTTTTAATATTGCGTTTTATTTACAAATATATAGGGTGAGCACATCTTAAACACTCCAACAGACAAATAAAGTCCACTGCTCCCACATTAACTCTTTAGAGAGACAGGCAGCACTCTAGGATAATTACATAGCCCAAACTCAGCTCTCTGTGTCTGCGTGTGACTCAGACTGCTGTTGCTCTTCGTATGCAGACAGCTAGATCACATCTTTCTTAGCTGGGTTGTGGGGGGAGGTATCCATTCAGATATTTCTGAGCCGTTCATAAGGCCAGTTTTTGAGGGCAATTAGTCAGTCTCCCTAATGACAGGAAGGTAGTTGGCATCTTTGCCAGGACAGTTAAGAGTGAAATCCTATGCATATTTAGATGGAAAAAGTATTATAACTCCCAGCATGCCCCAGTCAATATGGGTGGCTGGGGCATGCTGGGAGTTGTAGGACTTTTTTTCTGTCTGAACATGCATAGAATTGTGCCCTAAGGCAGTTTTCAGCTCCAGTCACCCTCTCTTCAATCTACATTGTATTTCATTTAAGATGTATTTATTTATTTATTTATACATACATACATACATACATACATATGATAAGATATCAAGCAGAATATAAGATTTACACCTTAATCCTATCTACTTGATGATTTACTGTTCAATAAAAAGTTTAGAATTCACTGTATTCTAAACAGATGTGATAAAGGAATAATGACAGTGAATCCATAAAGGGAAAGAAATGTCTCATGATTCCATGTTTGGTCAGGGATGAGTCAGTCCTTAATTTGTGTTCTGCAGCTGTTGGATGTTAGAAAGAAACCTCATCTTGTCCCACCAGCTTATAGTTCCAGAAAAAGAAAGCACCGAATCTGATCATCTAACATTTAATTGGTAGAAGTGGATAACGTTTGTCTTGCACCTATTCCATATTCACATTAGTTTTCACATACACATTTAGATGTTAGCAGTTTTGTTATAAAATCTGTGTTGTTGATGAAAAGGAAATCTAAAGATTTTGTTTAGTATGGCATGAGGTATGCTCTCCCAAACAGTTCATGAGCCAGCATATGGTGTGTGTGCAGCAGAGGGAGCAAAGGGGAGAGCATGGCAAAGGGAGAGCATGGCAAAAATGCGCACTGAGAACAGATCCAGCCAAGCCTCTATAGCATATTGCTGCTTCATGCAGAGAGAGGGCCAGTCTGGTTGGAAATAGTGCATAAATCTTTCACACACTGCTTTAGGCTTCAGTAAAGCCCCACTCTGGCCAAACATAGTGAATGATGCTGGCCACAGCCAAAGCAGAGTGCATGAGACCCATACGTTGCTTCTAAATTGACATGAAGATATACTCTTCAATTCCAAATAAAGTTCTGTTTTGTGTGTTCTTTAAGATACTTTATTTATGCAAGCTGAAGAGCATACTTTACATATTTAAGGAGTTTGAGAGAGATTGCTTCTGTTTTACAGATAAGAGTTCCCATTCTGATTTAGTAATATAAGGCAGCCAAAAATTCAAAGAAAATTTTATTAGCATAATTCGTTCGTATAGAAGGTAGCACAGAGCCCAAGACTCAAGTCCTGAATACACTATGTGTAATACATGTAATCCTACATACCTTCAAGACTGCCCATTACTGTGTATCACATCTGAATCTCTGCAGGCAACTGATAGTGGTTATTACATGGTGTCTTCCAGCTACCAGGTCTGAGAAAGGATCTACACTAGAGCCCATTTCGTTTGTGAGGCACCACTCTGCCCGTGTTGGCGGGGGGCGGTTTGCTCTGGGAGCACACAGTAGTAAATATAGCACGGTTGTGTTTATAATGCAATTGTGTACCGCACACGTGTGCACATTGTTGTAATTGTGGCAGAAGTAGGACAAGTTTGAATGGTTATGTGAGTTCTCTCATTTGTGTTTATACTGAAAGCATGTGCCACAAGCCACTGTACAGTGCTGCAATTGCAGGAGAAATGTGAGGCCGTGCAGGAGAAATGGGAGGGCGTGCTGCTGTTACAGTTTATGTTTTCTTTTAGCCTACTAACTGTGTGTGCACCTTCACTGCTGTGCAGGAATGGAGGTATAGGGTGCAACCCTATCAGGATAGACAGCTGCCTCTGAACTCAGAGGTGCCTGCCTATCCAATGCAGTGCAGGAGAAGTGCAGAGGGGATCTTCCGGGGGTGGGGGGGAGACGCCGGCCAACGCATAGGAACCGTCAGAACGGCACTTCTGCCCTCCCTGCCCCAGCATGCCCCCAGGAATGCCCTCTTTTCGCCATTCCACGCTCCTCGTGGAGTGCAGGGCCATTCCGCGTTGCCTACGAGGCAGGGCGGGAGGGGGTGGAGGTCGGTTCTCGGGGAACCGACCTCGGTGTGCGGCCTCCAAGGTCGGTTCCTGGAAACTGACCTATCCTATGGCCGTCCAGCCGCTGACTAGCGGCCATAGGATTGTGCCCTTAAAAATAAACTGTGTGGTTGTTCACAGTTGTGCAGCTGTGTGGGTGCACAGTGAAAATGCTGCAACCACACACACACACATGGATTTCCTGCAAACCCATGAAAATCAGTGTGAAGAAAGAGCAGGGAATGAAAACAGGAGGAGGATAAAGAAAGGGTAGATCCTACAATAGGAGGGGAGAAAGGGTGGGGGGAAATATTGCAAAACAGATTCTACAGGTTGAAAGACACTCTCACTTGTAAGAGTTATAATACTACTAGATTGGAACACACATGTTTTTGTAGCACATGGAAACTGCAAGCATTGAAAAAACTTTCATAGAAGTAGTTTAGGGAAAAACAGAATACTAAGGGAGAAATGTCTAATCAAAGCTATGGTTTTCCCAGTAGTAATGTATGGCTGTGAGAGCTGGACTATAAGGAAGGCTGAGCGCCGAAGAATTGATGCTTTCGAACTGTGGTGCTGGAGAAGACTCTTACGAGTCCCCTGGACTGCAAGGAGGTCAAATCAGTCCATCCTAAAGGAAATCAACCCTGAGTGCTCATTGGAAGGACAGATAGTGAAGCTGAAGCTCAAATATTTTGGCCACCTAATGCGAAGAGAAAACTCCCTGGAAAAGACCCTGATGCTGGGAAAGACTGAAGGCAAAAGGAGAAGGGGACGGCAGAGGATGGGATGGCTAGATAGCATCACTGATGCAATGAATATGAACTTGAGCACGCTCCGGGAGAGAGCGCAGGACAGGAAGGCCTGGCGTGCTATGGTCCATGGGGTCACGAAGAGTCGGACACGACTGAACGACTGAACAACAACAAGGGAGAAATAGCAACAGAACAACAGGTTGGGGAGTGCGTTGTGTGCCCCACATGTAAAGAAGACATTATAGTAACAGGATAAAATGTTAGTGTAGACTGGCCCTGAATAATGAATCCATGTGCACAAGCATTCTTAGAGAGGAACTTTGTGTTATGCTTGACATAGGGCTGCTGCTAAAATAGGCATCTCTGTGTTTGAATTGGTAGTGGTAGTAGGCTCTCCCACGCCGGAGGCATTCAAGATGAGGCTGGACAGCCATCTGTCAGGGATGCTCTGACTTGGATTCCTGCACTGAGCAGGGGGTTGGACTCAATGGTCTTATAGGCCCCTTCCAGCACTACTATTCTATGAAGTCTCCACGGTGATTTCTTTATTTTATTTTATTTAAGCTACATGTATACTGCTTGATATCCTAAGATCTCAAAGCAGTTTACATAACAAAATACATAAAATACAATATTAAACCAATGTACAAACAGTATAAAATATTGAGCTTTAATGAGCTTCTGCTATGCAATAAAAACGTGGTTGTTCAGGCAAGCATTTGGGGTGGGTTAGGGTGTTTTTAGAAACAAAGTTTTAATGTGGGATTTTATTTTATTTTTAACTGTTGTACTATTGTACATCGCCCAGAGTGGCCGGGTGACTGGCCAGATGGGTGATTAAGAAATTTAATTAATTGAATGAATGAATGAATGAATGAATACATTAAAAACATTACACAAACAGTAAAACAGAGTAGTGTGATTGCAAGTCAGGGAATGATTGACTTGTAAATGCACTTGTAAGGAATGCATCATGTCTACAATCACTTGCCCCATTTTGTCCCCCTGAGCTACAGCCAACTGTGTGAAGCAGGGAAATGCACAATATGATGATGTCAGAACATAGATCATCCTACATGTTACCTGGGGAGAGGTGAGAACTCAACACGTGGATGTTATTTTAGATGTAGTTTTGCCCTTAGGGACTATTCCTGAGCTTTGAAACTCTCTTCTTCCAGAGACACAACAAAACCTGAAACTTTTTATCTAAGCAAACTTTTATCTAAGCAAATTGGCTATAAGCAAGTTTACCAGGATTTTGTGTTTTGTTTTTTAGTAGTTAATGATTCCATGTTATTGATTATTTTTTCTCCTTCAGAGTAAGGGGAGGAAAAAATCAAGCAAGTGTAAATTCCCTTGAAAATAAGGATTATGTTAAGCCTTTCACTCCTTAAAGCGTTAGTATAGCACTAGCTAATTTGTCATAGATTAAAATTAGCCCTGTCTGTGTTGCCAGTGAAAGGCAGTGGAATGTGAGATGTTGCCAAACATGTAAACAAGTTCAGCCACGCCTGAAATATCTTCCACTCTGGATACAAGTGGAGAAAATCATTCTCTAAGGCAGAAGGAGTCTGGTTCTGATTAGTTCAACAATTTGTGCTGCTTTTTAAATCTTCTAAGGTAAGTCTTTTAGGTATGCTTGACTGTATAAATGCTATGAATTGTAACATAGTATAGTACATTAACAGTTGGGAGGTTTTAACTTGTGCCACTGCTTTCAGTTCTGTTAATCTTCCCTTTTTCCTGCCATTGGACTGTTGTTATCCTAACTTCAAGCACTAAAATTATAGATTATTAATAACTATTTAAACAAGGTAAAAGCTTTAGCTTAGTAAACTAATTTTGTTTCATTACATTACATTACATTACAGGTTGCTGTACAGTGGACTGCCAGTATCAAAATAAGAAGTGTCACTTTATTCTCTTTGGGACAGTCTTGTTTACATAGTATGAACTGTCTCTTTGCCTTGCTAGAAAACCCTGGATTCTTTTGCCTGCCAGTTTTCCTGTTTTGCCCCACAAAATGACTATGACTGCATATTGAGAAAACTATGATCATGTTACTTAATAATGGATTTTACTTACATTTGTCATCTATGGACGTGGGTATAAAATCTTGTATTTTTAATTATATGCGCCTTGAATCCGAATATATATTACAAGCACATGGTATCAGCCACATTTACTACTTTCCATTTGATATATCAGCCACATTTGAGGTCCTCTGAGCTAGACTGTCTAAACCAGAGCTTTCCAAACTGTGTGCCGCGACACATTAGTTTGTCGGCGGCAGTGTGTAGGTGTGTTGTGCGAAATGCAGAAAATTGTGCGGAAGGGCACTGTGGAGCTCCCTTACTCGCGTTTGCTTCCCTTGGCTTCTCCCCCGGAACTTCCTAAAGCAGCTAATGTTAAAGCAGCTAAGGCTTAGCTGCTTTAACATTAGCTGCTTTAGGATCATGTGGTGTCTTGACGTAGGATGCACGTGATTGGCGGTGTTGGAGCAGTACGGTGAGGTACAGGCATGGGATGAAGAGAGGGGAGGGGAGGCGCCGCCTTGGGAGCAGAGCTTAGCCGGCGCCGGTGCAGAGAAGTGGCAGCAGCCACCAGCCCTGCGAGATTTCGAGCGCACCCTTCGCGGACTTCTGCACCGCGCTGCTGCGCGGCCAGGCCAGAGTAGCGCGCAGGTGGAAACGCCGCCTGGGACTGGGACTGCACCACGTGGGCCGTCCGCCATCTTGGCCAGTCGGAACGGAGCTCAGTGGAGGCCAGAAGCCTCAGAATCAGTGTGCTCCCAATCACCCGGGCGAGCGCAGCTGCAGGCTGTCACCCAGTCAGCCCACCTGCTGCTGGCTGAAGGGAGGCCACCCTCCCAAACCCAATGTGGCAAACAGCAAGCCACCCACCATGTGGCACTTATGATTTGATTTCTGCCATTTATCTTTATTTTTACTCTGCTGTAATTGTGGATTAACCACCCACCGGCAGTGTACCACCAGAGAGAGCTGGAACTGGACTCTGGACATAGGCATTGCAAATATTTACAGCAATATAGCCTTGTAGTGCGACATATATATTTACACCATTTTTGTTGGACTTTTGCTTCTCTACTTCATGTGTTTTTGCAGCTGAGTTCCTACCTGGGTCTATGTGTCCTAATATGTATTGTAAATACTTCAGTTAATTTTGTTTATTTTTCACATTTTCTTGCACATATGTACATACTGTTACTCATAAATGACAACAATGTATGTTATTATCTTACAAATCATATATTTTAAAAAATATAAATGAAAGGTTTTCATGAGGTATGTTCTATCCCCATACATTTCGTTATTACAATTTATGTATGTGTCCGTATCTCTTATAACAGGTTAGTTTAACCTCTGGTTTGCTAGTAAAACTGAATTACCGTGTCACGAAATGATGCATGTCTAAAAAGTGTGTCACCAACATGAAAAGTTTGGAAAGCTCTGGTCTAAACAAATGACACACAAGTTTTGTTGCATATCCCATGTGTATAAAGAGGGGATTTGTTTATGTAAGCTTACTTTCATGTATGGATCATCATTGGATAAAATCCATCATAAGTCCTACTTGGAGCAGACTCATTGAAATGAATGTGACAAGTTAGTCGTGACTGACTTAAGTCCCGTTCATTTCAGTGGGCCTACTCTAAGTAAGACTTACGTTGGAGACTTAGGGCGCAATCCTAAGTAGATAGGTGGCCGCCCCCGACCTCGGAGGCAACTGCCTATCCAAAGCAAGGCAGGAGAGGCATGGGGGGATCATTCCCTCTGCGCCTCTCCTGCCTTGCTCTTTTTTGCTAGACAGACGTTTTTGGCCGTCTAGCGGGGGGGGGCAGTGGCCGGGAGAGGAAGCTCCCGTATGACACATTGGATGTGTTGTATGCACAGCTCCGCTCTCCCCACCCTGGAACGCCCCCCAGCCCTGCCCCTTTTCTGTCGCTCCACACTCGTCTTCCGAACGCAGAGGACGGGGCTTCTCCACGCTGCCTCCGAGGCAGCGCGGGCTCTGTGGTCAGTCTCCACGCTGCCTCCGAGGCAGCGCGGGCTCTGTGGTCAGTTTCGAGAATAGTCCATATCCTATGGCCCACTAGACACTCTAGCGGGCCATAGGATTGCTCTCTTACTTAGTCTAAGTACCAGCCTAAGGAGTAATGGAACAAAGAAAATAGGAAACATTTGTTTGCTGTAGTAACTGGGGTAGGATGGGAGTAGGGGCGGGGGTGGACTCCATCATTTGTTTCTTCTCTTAAGGCTTGTTTAGTAAAGGGCTCCCCCCTGCTCCCTCTTGTGTGCTACTTGGCAATAGCAATTCAGCTTTGCATTTTGGAAATGCTCATAGTCAAGATCTGGTGAACCGCTAGACTGTTCCTTAGTTGTGGCGCTGTTACTGATAGTCATTTATGTAAAATATTTTTGCCACGTCTGTCTTCTAAAAAGTGCTCAAGGTGACTTACAGGATTTTTTTAAGAAAGCCAACGAACAGCACAATCCTATGTGTGCCTATTCTGAAGTGTGACTATGCACGTTTTTGAAACAAAGCAAGAACTGGGACCCCTGGGCCAGATACCTCTGAGGGACCAGGCGTCTCTATATCAGAGACTCGTGCTCCCCAGTGCCTTCTTGGCAGTGCAGGCAGGGTTCCCAGAAAGCATGGACAAGGAGGAGATGGAGCGCTAGGCTTCAGGCCAGAGAACTACCCTCTGAAGACCCTCTGTTCTTTAGGAGGAGAACAGAGCCTGGCTGAGGTAGTCTGACCTAGAGCAAGAGCATTCACAGAAGTGACACAGGTTCACTGGCACCTGGGCTTCAGTGTCCTGGCACAGTGGAATCACCTATATAAGCTGCAGTGAAAATGAGGTGTGGCAGGAAGGTGAAGAAGCAGCAGGTGATTGAAAGAAGAGGGAAGCAAGGAAGAAACATCCTACCAGCCTCAAGAGTGTGGTGGAAGTACTGGAACTGTAAGCCCCGGGGGCGTCACATGTGGCAATTCTCCCCTACTTGGAGAGCTAGAACAGAAAGCTGGTTGCCCTGGGGCACTCCCCATAAGCCCAACTCATTAGGACAGTAGCACAGCCAAGAATGAGGTAGGTTATTCCTGACCCTAACCACTGGAATAGACTAGAAGGCAGTGCTTTAGAGACCCTCTAGGGCAACATTCTCTGTGGGCCAAACTCTCATGGAGGTGTGGCAATTTTATTACTTTTTTCTTATTGCAGCTATGAATGAAAATACCAATGTGCATAACTGAAGATGTTGCAAAGGGGATTAAAACATTCAAAGCTTTTGTTGCAAGTGCAGGGTACTCATGCCTCTGTGCCATTCAAAACATACAGTGTCATCCAATGGAAATGAGTATATGGTGAAATGGTTTTCTGAGTATTGCTACAGATTACTGTGGTGGTGATGTTGATTGATTGTGGCACTACTTGCCCTCAGTCCTGAGTTTTGGGACGTTAAAAACACCCCCGTGGATCATGTGATCCCTTTGGTACAATGTGCATCAGGTTTGGCTTATATTAGAACACACACACACACACACCGACTTCCATGTAACATTACAGAGCCCTTATTTTGCTGATTGCCTTATCTATTGGAGGCACAACTGTGCCTCCAATAATTTATCGGTGCAAAGAGTTATACATCTGATTTGGGGTGTTCTCAAGGTGACTATAGACCTCCTCCTGACTGGCCCAGCATGTGGAAAGGAGTGAGGTACAGAGAGCTCCTCTCCACCAACCTAGTGTGCTGTCCCCATCTGTACACTCGGGGATCATCCAATTTCTGTCTACATGTATAGGAAACTCATTCACACAATCTACACAGTTTGTATGTACACATAGTCAATTGAAATCAGACAACCTAACCCTCAACTACAGGTTGGAACAGTATGCCAGGTAAGCGGAGGGAGCTACATAAACAAGATCAGGGGACCAGTTGGACTAAAGAATGGAAGCCCAATGTGAGGTAGGACTCAAAAGCCAGAGTTTACTGAAGCTTGACTTTCTTTTAGATTACTGAAAAGAATATCACTTCACTGTTAAAAAGTATGGTTGTCTGCAAATAGTTTATATCCATATGCACTTCTTAACTTGTTGGTATTCCGATAGCAAGCATTTTCCCATCTTCATTATGTTTTTATATCTTAGTAGCACTAGAGGCTGTGCAAAAATTCACTGCTGCTTTTAACAGTAGTTACTGCAAGGTAAGGTTCATCTTGGTTTTTGTGGTAAAGTTTGTTGGAAAGGATTGTTATGGGAATAGCTGGGCATCAGGTGGAGTTGGTGAGGGAAGCTGGGATTTCTGTCACTTCCCTACGATGGAAGTGCATTGCTGAGAGCTGACATGTGAGAGAACAAGATAAATAAACAATGAAAGAATCTTCTTAATGAACAAATGTAAAGAACTTTGTATTATTTTTTTCATTATCAGCTACCAAACTGAATGATTTCTCTCTGTTTTCCCCCCAAGCCTTTGAACATGCACTTTAAAACCCTGTTGCTGGTAGTTTATCAGAACTAGGGAGGTCAGAGAATTCTGCCATGGATCTCAGTGAGGCCGAATGCACTGGCGGAACGTGGCAGAACGAAGCCCCTCACCCCACCACCCCGCGAAAGGCCCGCGAAACGGAGCACTTACCTGGTGCCGTTCACGCTGCCATGCGAATGGCGGCCGCATCTGCGGCCGCCATTCGTTTCCCCATTTTTGCCATGATAGGCTATGTAAATACTTACGTAGCCTATCATGGCTAATGCAGGGACGCCATTTGTGTCCCTGCGGAGGCCGTGATAGGCTACGTAAATATTTACGTAGCCTATCATGGCAAAAAAAGGGAACGCAAATGGTGGCCGCCATAGCCACCACCATTTGCGTTCCTGTTTTTTTTACCGTGATAGGCTACGTAAATATTTACGTAGCCTATCATGGCAAAAAAACCGGAACGCAAATGGCGGCCGCCGTAGCCGCCGCCATTTGCGTCGGCAGGCTCCGCAAGCCTGCGAATGCACCCAGCCAGTGGCTCCGCAGAGTTGCCGCAGAGTGGAGCCGGCCAAGTTAGGATTTCGGGGGAAGGTGCGGAGCGCCTCCCCCCCACCGCGAATCACCCCCTTCGAAAAGGTAAGTGACTTTCACACCTCCCTAATCAGAACACACTTTAAATAGTAAAGAGAAGGTCTACTCCTGTTAATTCAAAATGTGTAACAGCTGCTGCAACTATTATTAACCAGCAGTGTTGCCTGGCTATTTTCTCAGGGGTTGTCAAAGAAACACATTGCCGTCTCCCAACTTCTTAGCAACTGTGGATCTATTTTTAATCGTTTGTTCAATTTCCAAGCTTGAAAGTAAACAAATATAATGAATATTGTTTTATTCGTGTTGAATAAAATCAAATAAAGCCCGTGCTTTTGAAATATATGGGTATGGCAAAATTCATGGTGGAATGCGAGTGTCTAAAGATACACGTTATACATGATCGCAGACTGACATTAAATTTCAGTCTAGTTTTTATAGAGACATGGTTGTAAAATAAACTTTCAGTCACAGGAGTTATTGAATCAATGAGTTAACAATAGCTGTTCCAGCTCAGTGTTACAAATCATGTTACGCTGGTTTTTCAGATTCTTTACTCCTGTAGTACAAGCACACATGCTGGTACAGATTATTAGCAATGATGTGTAAGGATGTGTTCATACAAGGAGATACTTTAAGCATAATGCTTTAACTTACTGTTCATATGAAAATGGAAGTAAATTACTACCAAGTTCTTGTACTATTCCCATTTATTGCAATGGGACTCAGTGCAGGGGAACATCATTCTGTATGTATATTTGCATGAATACCATATATATTATCTTTAAAATTTTATCTTTAAATTTTAAATTTTGTCTTTAAAATTTTAGTATTAAGTGATACCGTGTTGAGCATATGTTCAATTTGGTTGCAAACCCTAGATTCTGTAATTCTTGATCAAGGTTTAGAGAAAAGACAAAAGATTGTTGTTTCTAAAATTTGGTTGCCGTTAAAACCACTTGGTTTTTAAAAAAAGGTACTTGTAACCTTACTTGGATATTTGGTTGTGAAAATTGCTGAGAATAGTGGTCATAAGTAAATAGGAAATCTGGAAAGAATACCCGTGAATGTCTTATATAAATAAATGGATCTTCTTTCATCTGGGGTCATGTTACGAGTGGTTGAATATTTAGACTTGGATCCTGATTCAGTGGTTTGGGAGATGGTCCACTTTGGCTCCTATGAATTTAGAGTCCATCCGCTTTAACTCAGTATCGAACCTGAACTGAAAATAGTCAGAAGCTTCGTGCCTCCCACTGACTAGGCTATAAAGTTTTTTCTCTTCATCAGAATTGGGAGGTATTTGAAAACATAGTAGTCCCTTAGGAGGGCATTACACCTGCTAAATGTCATAAAAATAGATGCAGTGTTTTTTGGGATATGCACCTTTATATTTTGCATTTTTGTAAAGGAAAGTGGCGGTAACTTAAATTTCTGGTTAGAACTCGATGGAAATTGCAGGAATCCCCTTCTGAGGCAATCTGGCCTGCCAAGTTTCAGAACAATAGCCACAGTGTTTTTTGTTCAAGAGCAGCCTCGACATTTTGAAGGTCTCCAAAAGAGAATGTGCTTATCCTCCTATGTTCTTTGTGGACCATTGCTCTGAAAATGACAGGCAGCCTAGAGGTGTCCCTAAGAAAGAAACCTGCAAAGTTTCAGAAGGATAGGTGCAGCGGTTCATGTGCAAGGGGAATCCCCAATTTGTGTGTGTGAGGGGGTGAGAAATTGATTTGCTCCCCCTTCCCTCCCTCCAAAAGTTTTGTTTTTGTTGTTGTTTTTGTGGCTTGTATTAAAATGGCACATATCATAGAAGTGTCCCTAGGCAAGAAACCTGCAAAGCTTCAGAGGGATAAATGCAGGGGCTAAAGAAAAAAGTTAAGGCTTTTTTCATTGACTAGGTTTGTATGATCATGTTGGTAAAAGAAGCCATTGTGACTTCTCCACCCGCCCCCATGCATGCCGCACATAACGCCATTGGCATAATTACCCACGATATGGTGCAGGTTGCCGTGTTGTCCGAAGCTGGCATGTGGTGGGGGTGCTTTTTACGCATCCTGCAACCAATGACTTGCAGTAGAGGTTATAGACTAGGTAAGAAACCACCCCCGCCCTGCTGCACGCTGGGTTCAGACAACACAAAAACGCCCGTGGCATGCAAGGGGGCAGGGAGAAGAAGCCACAGTTAGGGGTGGACGAAAGTCACTTACCTGTCCTCGAAGATTTCCCGCAGTGGGGGGGAGGTGCTTCGTTGCTCCCCCCGCAAAGTTCAGGCCGGGGGGGGGAGGCTTCCCGCCTCGCCCGGCTGAAATTCAGGCCGGGGGGGAGGCTTCCTGCCTCGCCCGGCCGAAATTCAGGCTGGGGAGGAGGCGCCTCGCCCAGCCGCAAACTAAACAGTTAAAAAAAAAAAACGCCCCCGTGATAGGATACGTGACGATTAACGTAGGCTATCACGGCTAGATCTGCAAAGTCAGCCATGATAGGCTACGTAAATCGCCATGTAGCCTATCACGGGTGACTTTAAAAAAAAAAAGCGCGTACGCAAATGGCGGCCCCCATAGGGAGCCGCCGTTTGCGTTCGTTATTTGGTCGCTGTAGTCTACGTAAATGTTTACGTAGACTACGGCGAAAATAAGGGCAACGCAAATAGCGTTGCCCTTATTTTCGCCGTAGTCTACGTAAACATTTACGTAGACTACAGCGACCAAATAAGGAACGGGAATGGCGGCTCCCTATGGGGGCCGCCATTATCCGTACGCGCTTTTTTTTTTTAAAGTCACCCGTGATAGGCTAAGTGACGATTTACGTAGCCTATCACGGCTGACTTTGCAAATCTAGCCGTGATAGGCTACGTTAATCGTCACGTAGCCTATCACGGGGGCGTTTTTGTTTTTTTTTTCCTTTTATTGAAATGGCGGCGGCGGCCCCCGCCCCTGACGAAGACCCGCCGAACCGCCGGCCGGACCCACCGCCGGGAGGGACATTCGCCAAAGGTAAGTCCCATCCCGGGGCGGGGCGGGGGGCAGGGGGGTGCAGAGAATTTCTCCCCGAAGCTTGTTCGGGGGGCCGAACACGTTGGCGCTCGGCCCCCCGAAGTTTCGGGGAGAAATTCTCCGCCATCCCTAGCCACGGTGACTTCTTTTACCAATGCAATTGTCCGAACACCCTCATAGTGAAGCCTGGTGGCACTGGAAGAATGGCCATCTTGCCCTTTTCCAAAGCACAGTAATTGGAATTCCCGGTAGATCACAAGCTGAATATGAGCCAACAATGTGATGTGGCTGCAAAAAAGGCCAATGCTATTTTGGGCTGCATTAACCAAAGTATAGCTGCCAAATCCTGGGAAGTACTAGTTCCCCCCTACTCAGCACTGGTTAGGCCTCATCTGGAGTACTGTGTCCAGTTCTGGGCACCACACTTTAAGAAGGATGCAGACAAGCTGGAGAGGGTTCAGAGGAGGGCAACCAAGATAATCAGGGGACTGGAAACAAAGCCCCATGAAGAGAGACTGAAAGAACTGGGCATGTTTAGCCTTGAGGAGAGAAGACTGAGGGGAGATATGATAGCGCTCTTCCAAGTACCTGAAAGGCTGTCACAGAGAGGAAGGCCAGGATCTCTTCTCGATCATCCCAGAGTGCAGGACACGGAATAATGGGCTCAAGTGACAGGAAGCCAGATTCTGGCTGAACATGAGGAAAAACTTCCTGACTGTTAGAGCAATACGACAATGGAACCAATTCCCTAGGGAGGTAGTGGGCTCTCCCACACTGGAGGCATTCAAGGTGAGCCTGGAGAGCCATCTGTCAGGGATGCTCTGACTTGGATTCCTGCATTGAGCAGGGGGCTGGACTCAACAGTCTTATAGGCCCCTTCCAACCCTACTACTATTCTATTCTATTCTACTCTAAAACATGCCTTAGAATTAGAAGGTAAACTTGTCAGTCAATCAACCACATTCCTTCCCTCCCCCTGCTCAGTGGTTTTAGAGAAACAAGAGTTAAAGCAGCAGAAAAAAAAATCCATAGGAAACAAAGAACAAAAAAGTCTCTGTGTCTCCTACAACTCTGAAGCACGAGTCATTAACAAAGGTTCATTCTGGAGGACCTTTGGTTCTGTTGCCTTTAGAGGGAAGCCTGCTGCAACTTGGGAAGCAACAGAGCCGACTGAACTGGTCCATTTCTGCTTGGTCTTTGTCCAAAACTGATGCACATCCATGGTTACACTGTTTATTTTTCTTATTGTACACCACCTGGATATGTTATATGACAGACAGTATACAAATATTTGTAAGTAAATAAATAAAATGTTAGCAATTCTTTATGTTAAGTAATAAAAATGAGCTTTAAGGTTAGTTAAAACTCTTTGAAATTTGGCAGTCTGCAGCAGTCCTCAGAATATAAAGCATAATTCAAATACTTGTAAGCCCTTGTGGATATAGTAACATCGAGACACACTGGCTTGTGTACTGCCATTTTGTTTCTTCTATAGAGATTTGCAGAATGAGTTAATTACTTCGCTTTTATTATCTCTCTTGGGATATTCCTCTGATTTCTATGCATCGTTTCTCTTCGTAAGTCAGTACAGTCTGGTGACAGTAAAAGACAGTATCCAATGCTGCTGCTCCACTTTCAACATTGATGTAACTAGCATAAGCAACCTCTAGGAAAAATCGGTTGTCATCAGCATATGCTATTGGCGTTGCGCTAGAGGTTGCTTTTGCTAACGCTAAGTCAGGGGCATAAGCAGAGCGGCAGCATTGGATACTACCCAAAATTAGCAAAATTTTCAGTAGCTGCTATTAAGATAAGGCCACCTATGGTGTTTTGGGTCTTAGGGTTGGATTCAGCACCTGCCTTCCATGGTCATAAGGGCTCTGCTCATGGAAGGTGCCTCTGACAGATTTTCAGAGATTCCTGTTCTCCCCCAGCACCACAGCTCATCCCATTCAGCAGGTTCCACCAACCCTCTGTGTAGCGTTTGCAACAAGCTAGAGGGGCTGATGTGGGGAGGAGGAAGAGAGGAAGTCTGCTTCTACCAGCCCAGGTGCACATGTCTAAATCTGGATCCAACCCTTAATTCATTGTAATTTTGAATTTTCTATATATCTATTGCAATAGTAGGTGGCTAATGTAAATACATTTCTCTGTCTAATTTAAGAATGCAAACTTGTGTCTTATTACTTGGGAGCAAGCCCCACTTTTCCCGCTTTGTTAATACTAGAACCCCAGGTCATCCAAAGAAGCTGAATAGTGGAAGATTCAGGACAAACAAAAGGAAAGGCTTCTTCACGCAGTGCATAAACTATGGAATTCACTACCATAAGATGTAGTGATGACCACCAACTTGGACAGCTTTCAAATTGCACTAGAGAAATTCATGGAGGATAAAGCTAGCTATGGGTACTAGGCATGACGGCTACACATCACCTCCAGTATCAGAAGCAGTATGCCTCTGTATACCAGTTGCTGGGGAACAGGGAGGATGCTATTGCACTAATATTGCACTTCTGCGCTAATATCTTGCTAATATCCTGGATGCCCACCGTGGGAACAGAATGCCGGGCTAGATGGGCCTTTCATCTGGTCTAGCCTGGCTCCTCTTAGGTTCATGCATGATATTTAGCATAAGATCTAGCTCTCATGTAGCTGGTAGCTCTTCCACTGTGCCCTCCTGTCTTGCGGTGCTGCTATTTAATGCCAGATCGGTCTGCAATAAGACCGCACTCATTCACGATTTAATCGTGGATGAGAGGGCCGACCTGGCGTGTATCACTGAGACTTGGGTGGGTGAGCTGGGTGGAGTCAACCTGACTCAGCTCTGCCCACCTGGGTACTCAGTGCAGCACCAACATAGGTTGGGGGGCCGGGGGGTTAGGAGTTGCCGTGGTTCGTAGAACTTCCATCTTTATCACCAGGAGACCACTCCACCTTGGAGCGGGCCTTGAAGGGTTGCACCTGGTGTTGGGCCATAGAGACAGATTGGGGATGCTGCTGGTGTACCGCCCACCCTGCTGCCCAGCATCCTCCCTGACTGAGCTGGCGGAGGCAGTAGCAAGTGTGGTGTTGGAGGAACCCAGGACGGTGGTTCTGGGTGACTTCAACTTCCATGCTGAGGCTGTCTCCAGAGTTCCAGCTTAGGACTTCATAGCCTCCATGACAACCATGGGGCTGTTTCAGTATGTCATCGGCCCAACACATGAAGCAGGGCACACCCTTGATTTGGTTTTTGCTCCAACTTGTGAGATGGGTAGTCTGAAGATTGGGGGGGGCTCCTGGTGAGATTTGAACTTACGGCATTACTCTCCTCCCGTGGGGGTGGGGGACCTATTTGGATGGTCCGCCCTAGGAGACTGATGGAATCCAATGGATTTCTGAATGCTCTTGGGGATTTTCCAGTGGAGAGAGCTGGTGATCCAGCCGAGGCCCTAGCCTCACTGTAGAACAGTGAGATGCGGAGGCCCATTGACATGATCGCACCTGAGTGCCCTCTCCGGCACTGTGGAGCCCGTTCTGCTCCCTTGTATACTGGGGAGCTGCGGTCAATGAAACAGGCTGGACGTTGGCTGGAGCGCAAATGGCGCAAGACTCGAAATGAAGATGACCGAGCATGCTCTAGAGTGCATAATCGTGCCTATTGCGTGGCAGTGCAGGCAGCAAAGGTTTATTTTGCTGCCTCCATTGAGTCCTCAAGTAGCCGTCCAGCGGAGCTCTTCAGGGTGGTCCAGCGGTTGTTAACATCTTCCCTAGTAAATGGGGCCCTGGCCCCATCGAGGCCCCGCTGTGACCTTTTTATATCGCACTTTGAGGACAAAATCACTTGTCTCCACAGCAACCTTGATGCTGTTGCTAGTGCAGTACCAGTCAAGGTGTCTGATGCCACCATCTGCCCAATTTTATGGGATCAGTTCCAGTTGTTACGGCCTGATGATGTGGACAAGATGCTTGCAATAATGCGACCGACCACGTGCCCTCTTGATCCCTGTCCCTCCTGGCTAATAAAAGCTAGCCGAAGAGGTATGACTGGGTGGGTCCACAGAGTGATAAATGTTTCCCTACGGGAAGGGGTGGTCCCTGCTGTCTGTGCAGCCGCTCCTGAAGAAGCCCACCCTGGACCCAACGGTATTAGACAACTACCGCCCAGTCGCAAATACCCCTTTTCTAGGGAAGGTACTTGAGAGGGTTGTAGAGAACCAATTGCAGGCACTCTTGGAGGATACTGATTATCTAGACCCATTTCAGTCTGGGTTTCGTTCTGGTTACGGGACTGAATCAGCCTTGATTGCCCTGATACATGACCTTCATTGAGAGAGGGACAGGGCGACTGCAACCCTGTTAATTCTGCTCGATCTCTCATCGGCTTTTGATACCATTGACCATGATATCCTCCTGGATCAACTCCTTGGGATAGGTATTGGAGGCACCGTGCTACAGTGGTTCCGGTCCTACCTACGGGGCCGATTTCAGAGAGTAACTTTGGGTGACTATTCCTTGGCCCCTTGGCAATTGAGCTATGGGGTGCCGCAGGGTACCATCCTGTCCCCAATGTTGTTTAACATCTATTTGAAGCCGCTGGGAGTGGTCATTAGGGGATTTGGAGCTAAATGCCATCAGTATTATGCTGATGACATGCAGCTCTATCTCCCTGTGACATCTGAATCAGGAGAGGCTGTGCAAGTCCTGAATCAGTGCCTAGACTCAGTAATGGGATGGATGAGGGCCAATAAACTGAAGCTGAATCCTGACAAGACGGAAGCCCTGTGGGTGAGTGGTTCCCGGGTCCGGGAGATAGGCTCATTGCCTGTACTAGATGGGGTTGCACTCCCTCTGAAAGATCAGGTCCATAGTCTAGGGGTACTCCTAGATCCATCATTGTCACTGGAGGCCCAAGTGGTCGCGGCAGCTCGGAGTGCCTTTTACCAGCTTCGGTTGGTTCACCAGCTACAGCCTGTCCTGGACAGGGATAGCCTGACCACGGTGGTAAAGGCATTAATAACCTCAAGACTGGATTACTGCAATGCGCTCTATGTGGGGCTGCCCTTAAGGCTGGTCCGGAAGCTGGAGCTAGTGCAGAATGCAGCAGCTCGGCTGTTGTCGGGAGCTTCCCCTTTTCAGCATGTAACTCCTTTGCTGAGGGAACTGCACTGGCTACCTATTTGCTACCGGGCCAGGTTTAAGGTATTAGTACTAGTGCACAAAGCCCTAAACAACTTGGGACCAGGATACCTGAGAGAACACCTCCTTCCTTACCAACCAGCCTGGTCACTGAGGTCATCAGAGGGCATGTTCCTGGTGGTTCCACATGGACCTATGGCCTGGTTGGAGTCCACCAGGAGAAGAGCCTTCAGTGTGGTGGCCCCCTTCCTGTGGAATTCCCTGCCTTTAGAGGTCAGGCAGGTGCCAACATTGTGTTCTTTCCGGCGCCTCCTGAAGACGTTCTTTCAAGAGGCCTTCCTTGCATGACCAGCCGTGGCTTGTTGAACTCCTCTTCATTGGGATTTGTCTTTTTTAAAAAAAAAATTAAACTTTTTTAAACTCTTAACCATTGTTTTATTCTTATCATGTTGTTCACCGCTCCGAAATCTTCTGATGAGGAGCGGTATATAAATATTGTAAATAAATAAATAAATAAAATATTTACAGCTGACAGCTGATTAAAGAAACCATTAACTAATGTCAATTAATAGATTAATAAATTGATTACATTTTCATGTATTTACATACACTGTTATAGCAGACATAATCTCAGAAGAGCCATTTCCAACGAGAAGGGGGCAACACATCTTTTAAAATGGTGCTTCCCGTCTGCAGCTTTTATAATGACTTGTTTCTTTTAAAAAAAATTGCTGCCCAGTTAATTGATTAGTTAATTAATTAAAAAAAAATTAACCCAATTACTTGGTTAATCTTTGCAACCAAAATATTTTTCATGATTATCTAATTTTCTTTCTTCTTTAGCAGATGGTACGTGAACAGTATACTACAACAACACCAGGTACTAATCTACAGAGACCAGAAACTCAGTATGTTTACAACGTTGGCATCTATGGCTGGAGAAAGCGTTGCCTTTATCTGTTTGTCCTCCTCCTGATCATCCTCGTAGTTGTGAATCTTGCTTTGACAATTTGGATTCTGAAAGTGATGTGGTTCTCTCCAGTAAGTGTCTCCTCCTCTTCCTCCTCCTTCTTCATCTACTCTCTTAGCTAGGGTCTTCTCAGTGATGGGCAGCTGGCTGCCCACTGTGTGAACAGATGCTGGACTAGATGGACCCTTAGTCTGATCCAGCATGGTTCTTGTTATGTTCTCATGGTGCTCTGCTTGTGAATGGCCTTCCCAGGAAATGCTGAGGAATGCTCCACCCTGCTTGTGGAATTACTCCCTGCCCCGCCACAGTTGTGGAATCCTCTCCTGTCATCTGGCACCTAGTCAGATGTCTTTTCAGCCTCAGGAGAAGACGCCACTCCCCATCAGACCTTTTAGTTCTCAGTTTTATCCATGATGTTTCATGCCGCTTTTGTCTACTATCTTTTGATTACGCTTTTGTTTTATTGTGGATTGTGCTTTTTATTTTATTTGCTCTGAAAATATTTTTATTGAAGGCCAGTGTATAAATGATTTAAGTTACAAGATTGTATTTATTATTTATCTCTTCACCTGATCTGTTTATCTGGTTTGCGCCATACTTATTAGCAGCAAATCTAACAATTTTATTTTATCCTATCCAATACCATCTTATTTTAAGGTTGCAATCCAAAACACACTTAGAGTAAGACTCATTGAACTCAGTGCTATGTACTTTTGTGTAAACATGATTTTGCTTGCATTCCTTTAAATTCATTCTTTAATCCTTGAGTGATCTTCATCATACATCTCAATAGGTTAAATTGTTGAGGTCCCTCATTTAGCAAAGTTACAGGAAGCCAGATTCCAGCTGAACAACAGGAAAAATGTCCTGACTGTTAGAGCAATACGACAATGGAACCAATGACCTAGGGAGGTGGTGGGCTCTCCCACACTGGAGGCGTTCAAGACGAGGCTGGACAGCCATCTGTCAGGGATGCTCTGACTTGGGGCTCCTTCACACCGGGCTTTTATCCTGCAATGGAGATCGCTCCTTCACAGAAGTTTGTGGGCTCTTTACATGATGCAGTGACCCTGCCGTGACCCTCCTGCCCTTTGTTCCGTTTTTAAATAGATCGCAGATAATGAGCTATCAAATTACCCTGTTCTATTCCTCTTCAGTTTCCTCCATGAAAAGAGTAAAACGTCAAGAAGAGGAGCGAGATCAATGAAAGACAATGGAAGACTGGATGGGGGGGGGAGCGCATGTAAAGGGAGTCAGTGGTGATCCTGCATTTAAAATGGAAGCAGAAAGGCCCATTTTAAATCCAGGATTTTAGGCTGGTGTAGAAATGCCCCTGGATTCCTACACTGAGCAGGGGGGTGGACTGGATGGTCTTATAGGCCCCTTCCAATCCTACTATTCTGTGATTCTGTGAAAGTGTTAGTGTATTGGTGAAAGATCTAAATCCTTTCATTGAGGAGAGACCATTTAGATTCATGTACATGTAAAGTAGTTGGGGGTAGATGGAGCTGTTTTCAGTCAGCAATATTGCATTGATTACATGTTCAGAAAGGAGAAGGGAAGCAGAGAGACTTAACTCTTGCCCTTCTGCTCTCTCCCAAATGCTGATATATGCAATTACTGCATTTTGAAAAGGGCTCCGTTTGTGCAACACTGACTTGTGGATCAGGGAAGGGATCCATCTGTGCAGCCCCCACTTGCAGTTGTAGTACCTCATCCAGTTAGGGATATGTAGGCAGATGGCTGCTTCTGCACAGCTATGATTTCTAGCCAGATTGGATGCTTTGTGCTGAACCCCATTACTGGAAGATGCCTGTTACAGCCATCTGATGCTAATCTTGCCATCGTTATATTCTGAAACATTTCCCCCCTCCTTTTTTTATTTTTTATTTTTTATCGAAGATGCTCCTCTTGAAGATGTACTGGAAAAGATGGGTGCGGTCCTCTGTAGCGAATTTTAAAATCACTTGAGTGAAAAATACAGTGCTGTTAATGCTTAGGGTTTTTATCATTACAGACTGGAATGGGATACCTAGAAGTTCAAAGTGAGGGACTCCGTCTAGAAGGAGAGTCTGAATTTTTATATCCTTTATATGCCAAAGAAGTTCACTCTAGAAAGGTAAATAAGGCTGCAATACTATACACACATATTTAGTTGTAAGTACAGATATCCATTGCCAGGAGATCCAGCCTTTTTAGGGCCCAATGGATTTCCACAGTGCCCCCGACTTGGCTTGGATTTGTTTCCAGCCATAATTTGTGCTGATTGCTTTACACATTTTTTTAAAAAAAACAGAAATTGCGAGCCGGCCTGACTTCATGAAAATCGAGTTAGGCCATCTTGTGGGAAAGCGAGCTGAAGCCCAGGGAGGCCAAGCTGACAAAGGCTCAGTGAGCTTCATATCCCGGGACGGATTCCTCCAACATCCCTACTCGTAAGTCCCATTGAATTCAGTGAGACTTACTTCTGAGTACTCATGCACAGAACTGGACTTTAGGTCTGAAAAGAAAAATATTTATGAATGATTATATACAGGGTTTAGAGTGCAATCCTATGCATGTTTAGACATAAAAAGTCCTACAACACCCAGCCTTCCCTAGCCAGCCATGCTGCCTGGGGAATGCTGGGAATTGTAGGACTTTTTTTAGGATTGTACCCGTATATGGGTTAAACTCAGCAGCACATTATGGAACTAGAGAAGGAGCTGGAATAAATGTGGATCCCATGTGGATTTGTGTTTCTACACATCAAGCCACACCAGGTGGTGCTTAGACCAGAGCCAAGGCCATGATCCTTGAAGTATGCATTACAGGCAGTGAAGGAAGTGACCGCTCAAGCTAAAGAAGACAATGTGGACAGAACTAAGAAGTTGGCTAGCGATGTTCCAAGCAAAAGGTTTAAAGGCACTCACAAAGGGTCCTCTGCTGCCTCTTGACCTTTCTCCTGCCCCAGTGCCCAGTAACTCACTTGCATTGGGACAGGGCATAGGAACGAGGCAGTGGGGGGCATTCCCCAGGCCCTGTCATAACATCCTATCCTGCCAGTCCCAGAATCCCTGATGGGATGCTAATGTTATGTGTGTAATTTCTTCCAGGGAGAAGACCCTCCAAGGGAAAATACCTTACTGGGCATTCAGGCAAGGGGAAGTAGAGGGCATGCTGCAAGCATTCAAACGGGTGGTTGCTTTTGCAAGTGCCCTGGTCCTGTTCAGATACTCACAGCATATCTGGGAGTGGGAGATGGAGGGTTGAAATAGTGTTAGCAACTAAGGACTGAGGAAATGCAGGGAGGTAAAAAGAGACAGATTGCAGTGGGTGAAAACAAAGCCAGGCATGGAAGGAATTCCAGTCACGCAGCTAGCTTTCCGCACAACGCTGCCAAGATTATCATAGGCAATTGGGAATATGCAAGGAACCACTCCTACAAGAAGTGTCGGAAAGTCTTCTAAATTTGCATTATTTTTTTCCTAAACTCTAGGACTCATCGCTGCTTTTACAATCTACTGATAATGTGACTTTGAATGCACGCAATAGTGATGGGAACGTCACGGGCAGATTAAGTGTAGGTAGGTTTAATCCATGTTTCTTTAATTTGCATTTTAAAAGTTTTAAATATGCAAAGAGATGGACGCTTTCATTGTTTTGATCTCATATATAATCTAGATGCCATACAAATAGCCCTGAATAGTTAAATTAACTAAAGAAAGCAAAGCACATGTTATGCTTTTACTTGGAAAATCAAAATTTGGGCTATTTGCTTTTATCTTGTGTTCTCATTCACAATTTTTTTTCAGGAGTTTAATTCTCAGGAGGATATCAACGTCCTATTTACACAACCATTTTAAAGATATTCAAGATAGTTCTACTGATTGAGATTTTAGTTAGTTAAACTATTTTTATTCCATTCCTCAGCCAAAAAGACACCTAGAGTATCTTACATGCAATCAGTAAAAAGAGACAGTTGTTTTAGATATGGATTAATTAGCAAGGAAGAATACAATCTTATGCACACTTACCAAGGAGTAGTACTCATTGAACACAGTGGGATTTACTTCTGTGAAAACATGAAGGGATTGTACTGTCAGAGGTACAGTAATTCTATACTTATTCATTATATGAAATCTGGAAATCTAACAACAATAACAGGATGATTTGGTCCTCCACTGCATCCTCTCCCTCCCTCCCTCCCTTATTTATTTATTCATTTATTAATTACAATAAGGAATTTTCACAACTGAGCTGCACACATTTTTTGCATGCTAGGTACCACCTAGCTCATCCCCAAGGTATTTTTCTTTACTATTTAGTTTGGAAAAATCTACTTTTCCTGCTAATGAAAGCAAGAAACTTGAGGCCATAAGCAGATGATAAACTTACAGAGCAGTCCTATACTTATCTACTCAGATGTAGTAATTCAGTGGGGCTTATTCCCAGGAAAATAGGTATCCTAAACTGTTTAAACATATGTTGTATCATTGACAGTTTATATATGTAACTTAAGAAGAGATGACTAATAAAAATTATCTTAAAAATATTAATGGTGATGTACTTTTTAGGTCCTGACATGGTACAATTCGATGGTCAGGAATTTCAAATCAACTCTACGGATGGAAAGCGTCTTTTTACAGTGAATGAAAATGAAGTTATAGTTGGTCCAGATAAACTTCGAGTCACAGGTTTGCATGCAAGTCTAAAACAGCACGACATATTCTTTAGGAAATAAACATTTCATGTGAACGTAAAATAAAATCTTTACTGCAGAAAACAGGCAATTAATCAATTCACTGATCATAGGATTAGGGAGCAATCCTATGATCCCTGGGCAAGCGTCCCAGGGACCATAGGATTTTTCGGAGTCCCCTTTCCAAGGTCAGAGACAGCGCTCCGACCTCGGAAGGGGGAGTCGGAGATCCCCCACACCCTTGCAGCCAGTGCAGAAAGAACCGCACTGGCTACCCTCCAAGATTGGAAAAGCCACCTCGGAGGAGGAAAGAGGTGTTCCAGTGGGCGGGAGGGGAGGAAACTGGAGAGATCAGGATACAAGTTATCCTTTCCCTCTTCCAGCCTCCTTCCCTCCCCTTCTAAAGCACCCCCATTAGATGGGCTACAATCTGCAGCACGGGAGGACAGGGAGGCAAAGCTTGCCATCGCCACTCCTCCCACCCTGCATTGGGTGATCAGATGCCTCCGAGTTTGGGGGCTTCTGATCACCAAGGGCGCAATCGGTAGGATTGTGCCCTTAATATGAGAACTTTCTATAGCATTTTATTTACTGCTGGTTGCTATTTTAGTTAAAGTGTCATTCATCTTCAAAATTGTACCCATATTCATGCATGGGTATATTTATATTAATTGAAATTAAAAGACGCTTGCTCCTTGGGAGGAAAGCTATGGCCAACCTAGACAGCATAGTAAGAAGCAGAGACATCACCTTGCCGACAAAGGTCCGTCTAATCAAAGCTATGGTTTTCCCAGTAGTAATGTATGGCTGTGAGAGCTGGACTATAAGGAAGGCTGAGCGCCGAAGAATTGATGCTTTTGAACTGTGGTGCTGGAGAAGACTCTTACGAGTCCCCTGGACTGCAAGGAGGTCAAATCAGTCCATCCTAAAGGAAATCAACCCTGAGTGCTCATTGGAAGGACAGATAATGAAGCTGAAGCTCCAATATTTTGGCCACCTAATGTGAAGAGAAAACTCTCTGGAAAAGACCCTGATGCTGGGAAAGACTGAAGGCAAAAGGAGAAGGGGACGGCAGAGGATGAGATGGCTAGATAGCATCACCGATGCAATGAATATGAACTTGAGCACACTCCGGGAGACAGCGCAGGACAGGAAGGCCTGGCGTGCTATGGTCCATGGGGTCACAAAGAGTCGGACACGACTGAACGACTGAACAACAACAACAAAATAAAGACAAGAGAGTTACTCAAACTTCAATATTCTGACATTAATAGAAATACTTATGTCCTCCAAGGACTTCTAAGAATTTGCAGCAGCATTTATTCCTATAATATTAACAGAACATCATGTTTTGTGTCAGGAACTCACCCTTGGACAGCACTAGCTTCAAGTGAATGTGAAATCTGTGTAGGATCCTAATATCCAACAATCCTACATTGGAGTTTTGCATTGGCCTGTAAGCTAATTTCCCTTCTGTGTACAGAACAAAGTTCACAGATTGCGACTTTTCCATCTGAAGACCCCTGCTGCCCCTCAAATCTGTCTCAGAGGATTGGGGAACCTTTGGGAATATTGTAAAAAGGCTATAGATTGAAGGGAGCTATAGATTGATGGGAGAGTTGGCCGAAATTGCCCCCCTTGCACTAACAGAAGAGCAACGTAGGATCCAAGCCAATGTTGGTACATATACTGGAAAGCCACCGTTGGGTGAAGCTTCCAAACACATGTATAATAAGTGTACATTGAGCAAGAAACCCATGTACATTATCATCACATATTACAACCAATACATGGTTTGCATGGACATACCTAAAAACACATGAACACTCTTAGAGGTTTGCAAGACATTATGCATTCTGAAAATACCTGCCCCTAAATTATATTCCCATTAAGTCCATGACACTGTGGTTTTGCAGGACCATTGACGGGGTCTGGTACTGTGTAATTAGGAAAGGGTTGTTGTCTCCCTTATAATGGGAGGATGGGTTATCTGTTTTCTCCAATGCTTAATGGCCACAATAAGTTTCTCTTTCCTGTGTTTTCAGGGCCAGAAGGAGCTCTTTGCGAACATTCTATAGAAACGCCCCTTATCAAAGGCATTAAAAGTGGGAAAGGTGCTAAAGAGCTTAGGTAAGAACATGTCTCAAAGGTAAATATTTATTTAAAGCATTTTTACCCTGCTCTTCAGCTGAAAAAGGCTCCCAGAGTGACTTACAAAGATTAATACTAATAAGACAGTCCCTACTCTCAGGCTTACAATCTAAAATACACAACACAGAAAGAAAGGGAATTGGGAGGAGCAAAAAAAATCAAATTTAAGGTGCAATCGTATGCATGTTTACACAAGGAAAAGTCCTACAACTCCCAGAATACCCCAGCCAGCATGGTTGGTGGGGGAATGCTGAGAGTTGTAGGCCTTTTTTCTGCCTAAACATGCATCAGATTACACCCTTAGCTTCTTAATTACAAAATAACCTCTTATATATAATTGGCTATGGCATATAATGCACCAATAATGTGGAGATGGGGCAGGGAACTGCACAGCATGGTAATATTGTGTCACTCATAAAATTGGCTGGGTTTTGTATGATCAGGTCACACATGGGCATATACACAGTTCGTCACAATGAATAATTGTGGAAATTTTAATATTGGCAGGCATGGTCTGTACAAGTAAGTATTCATGTCACATTAACTGGGCCATGATCCAGCATCCATGTAACTAAATTATATAATGGGCAGCTGAAGTTAATAAAAAAAAGAGGACTCAGTGCTAAGGCACTGCTAGGCCTAGAGGGATTACTAAAATTTGTCATGCTCCCTATGCTTAATATTTAAAGTTATGGTAACCTGTTACTCTTTCAGAACCTGTCTTTTTAAAAACTCTTGGTGTCTTGCCAGCAACTCAAGGTGTTCTAAGGGAATTTGATAACTCATATTAACCTATCTTGGGACAAGCCTGAATGTTGTTTGCAGGTTTGTATAGAACTAGATATGACGACAAACTGGGTTCACCATAAAATATGGTAACTCCAAGCTGAGTTCCTTTCCTCTGTCCATGATGTATAATTATGGGAATGTGTGACATAGTATCAGCATGCTGTGCAGTTCCCTACACCAACTCTACATTATTGGTGTATTATATGTTACACGTTTCTTCAACTATGTTATAGAAGGAGAATCTGATGTGGGGTTGCTGTTTTCAGTGACAAACCTTGTTGCTAAGTCTGATTCTGCCCACTGAGTGGAATTCAGAGGATAACCTGAGCTTACAGAGTTTTACTCTAAAGCAGTGAAGGTACAGCAAAATGTTAAACTACTCTTCCAAAGTTAAATCCATATCTTCTCTTCAAATTAAAACGCTCAAAACTGACATCCATGCATTGAAAACAAAACTAACTAGTGCCCCAGATCCCACAATTCCTAGGGCTATTTGTGTCAAGGAAAAACAACTACATAGCAGTTGAGTCTCATGCATTGGACTATTTTATATACTGTAATATTAATTGTTGAACATGTGTGAGTCATTCTAACTGAAAAACTAACAGCACAACGCTGATATAAAGGCTTTTCTACTGCATAGTCTATTGGCTTTGAGGCCTAGTGTTGAATTTCATGAAAGACTGATTTATTAGGAAGGAGTCTGTTGTGCAAATAATCCAGAAATAGAAGGACGTGGGTTACTCGTACACTCTATGTGTTAGCCCTTTTTAAAAATCCCTTTTACTCAGAAAGTATTTAACTGAATTCCTTTGCCATTGGGACAGTTCGTACACAGTATTTTCAGCTACGTAGTTTCACTCATGCACTTACCGTGCCAAAACGTATAATGCTCCTCATACTGAATACCACGGACATTCAAAATGTTAAGAGCACACATGGAACTGCCCTAAATGTACAGGACTTCGTCGCTGACACAAATAGCCCTGAGTATGGTGAAATCTGAAGCACCAGTTACAGCCTAGTTTTGCAATGCATGGATATTTTCTAGCTTCTTAAGCTGAGCAGAAAATAGGGGTTTCACTGTGGATGCACTTTCTCCTCTTGAAAATGCATTGTTTTTCACAGTGTCTGCTTCTGTTGACTGTCATGTGTCTCTCTGTTGTCATTATTACTTTATGGCTTATATCCAAGGGTGTCCCTCTGCTGACATACGGCTCTTTGATCCAGTGGAGGCTTCCATGAGCAGAAGGCAGCCGTTGTTTACAAATTCTGCCTTTCTCCTGCATCTCCCCACATCATCTCCCGTGCAGTTCAAAAAATCACCCACCATCTGGAGCAGAAGTGGGACAGGAAGTTGGGAGCTCCAGAGGGAAAGGGGAAATGAGTGAGAATTGCCTCCCCTCTTTTTGTTCATAGAAGCCTCCACTGGAGCAAAGATTTGGTTTGCCTCAAATTTGCCTCATCATTTGCCTTTTCAAAGCATACCCTGGGACCCAATAGGAGGTTGACTCTTACCACCTCAATGATAATCAGTAGCAGATTGCACAAGTACTGCTGGTAAGAAAACACAACCTAGGATTACCATGCAGGGGCCATTTCTTAAGAACACCACTCTCTATATTATAAGCACTTAATAGTTACTGTGTTGTTGTTGTTTCAAAATGTATTTGTATTCTCCACTTACTCTAGTGAGGCTCATTATAGGGCCAATATCCTTGGTAGTTTTCTGCCTGTCTTTATTTGCCAGCTAAGATTGTGTTAAATTTTTATCATAACGAAATTGCTTTTTAATGGCGCTAGTCCAAACCTCCATGCACAATCCATTCGGAACACAGAAGGTCCTCCCTGGGGTATGTCTGCACAGTGCAGTCACTCTCAAGGGAGCCCTTGCAAACATAAGAATTTAATGTGTACACTGGAGCTCTTATGTGGACAAGGAACATCTAGATTAGCAGTATAATAAAGAGGCATATGTAAGAATATACAGAATTGTGATAAGGATCAGAAGGGTCATGTGCATGAGGGCTTTCCAGTTTCCCCATTCTCACAGTAGCCCCTTGCAACCCCAAACATGACGGGATCTCAAGAGCAGCCAACTATAAGAAGCATCGCTTCCAAATCCCGGGAAGTACTAGTTCCCCTCTACTCAGCACTGGTTAGGCCTCATCTGGAGTACTGTCTCCAGTTCTGGGCACCACACTTTAAGAAGGATGCAGACAAACTGGAGAGGGTTCAGAGGAGGGCAACAAAGATGATCAGGGGACTGGAAACAAAGCCCTATGAAGAGAGACTGAAAGAACTGGGCATGTTTAGCCTTGAGAAGAGAAGACTGAGGGGAGATAGGATAGCACTCTTCAAATACTTGAAAGGTTGTCACAGAGAAGAAGGCCAGGATCTCTTCTTGATCATCCCAGAGTGCAGGACACGGAATAATGGGCTCAAGTGACAGGAAGCCAGATTCCGGCTGAACATCAGGAAAAACCTCCTGACTGTAAGAGCAATACGACAATGGAACCAATTACCTGGGGAGGTGGTGGGCTCTCCCACACTGGAGGCCTTCAAGACGAGGCCGGACAGCCATTTGTCGGGGATGCTCTGACTTGGATTCCTGCATTGAGCAGGGGGTTGGACTCGATGGCCTTGTAGGCCCCTTCCAACCCTACTATTCTATGATTCTAAGGCAAGAGAGGCTGTAGCTGGGAAGAAAAATCAGCCACTACTATTTGCATTAACACAGACCTCTCTGGATTCCAGCTAGAATCAGTAGAAAAGGGGAGTGGTTAATATCCTTCCAAAGAAAGAATGTTATGATGGTCATATTGAAGAGCAAATCAAACACATCTTTTTGAATTTGTAAAAATAACATTCTGGTTTTAGAAGTTACCTCTTTCTATTAAAATGTAAGCACATGCTTAACTCTACCATAACAATCCATGGGACAGAGGAGCTTAACTTTGGCTGGATTGTGTACATATTCATTTGCATTTAGGAGTGATGCACTTTCTGTGTTGCTATCAAGTGAATGGTTTGCAGACCTTTTCTGCCACCTTGTGGCACTACAGATTGTCAAGGTATTTGCATGAATAATTTGTTTCTAATAGCAAATAGCCTTACTTGAGTTTAAGGCTTATAAATTGTGAATTAATTTGTGGTTTCTCTTAAAAAAAAAAAAAAAAAACTACTAGTTTTTAATTCTTAAGGCTTACTCAGTTTATAAATATAGTTATATTAGTTTATAAATATGTATTTGTTATATTTAACATGGTTCAAGCAGTGTTACTATGTTGGTCTATATTTGGCCAACCTTTGATGATAAGTATTGGCAGGATTTCTAGGATCCCATCCCTCATCTTGAGACCATACTATGAGAACTGTAAACTTTAGGACACAGGAATATTTATTTATTAAGTATTTAATTGTCTCCCCTAAGGAATCAGTTATCCAAAACTAGATGTTTCACAGTTCCTGTTGGCCTTCCCCCCATAAGTCAGTTTAAAAGTTATTCTGTGACCTTTCCAATGTTAAATGCCAGCTGGTTCCATTCTCGTTCAAGGGGCTATATACAAGCGCCTACTCTACACAGCCTGTATCCCACGTCAATTATGTCATTTGAGCCTACCTTCTAAAAAGGGGTATATAGTAATTTTCAGTCCTAGGGCTAGTCGGTCAGACCAGATATATGATTCAGCTGACACAGCTACACAACAAATCTGACTCAGGCCACCACAGATCAGAGAATGTTGACCAAGGGCACACTCCTATGCATGTTTAGACAGAAAAAAAGTCCTACAACCCTCAGCAACTCTCAGCCAGCGCCATCTTGGCTGGGGAATGCTGGGAGTTGTAGGACTTTTTTCTGTCTAAACATGCATAGGAGTGTGCCTAGGGGAATTGGCTGCCAGGCTGTGATTGTAGACACTCACTTGGGAGTAATCACCATTAAAATTACCATTACCAATTTCACTTGTACTGAAGCAAGCAGTTATAAAGCTACTTTATTGAAATATTAAGATCACCCTTCTTCTAACTGCTTTCAGACTCGAATCGCCAACTCGGTCTCTCAGCATGGATGCTCCACGAGGGATTCATATTAAAGCCCAAAGTGGAGCTTTTAAGGCCCTTTCTCAGTTGGACATCAAGTTCCACAGTAGCAATGGTGTGGTAAGATATTAACACCAAATGAATACTCATTTTTACAGTGGGTGTTGGAGCGATGAGGTTGCTGTTTTGAGTTGCGTTCCTGCTGACTTTAGTTTCAGCAAATACGAGGACACTGCTCACCCCAGGTAGTCTGGAATTGTTACGAAGCGCTAACTGCTCATTTGCCGTTTCTGTGGTTCCATTTTATATAAATGTATATTCAGGATATCTTGACAACAAAATTGCCAGTCTAGGCAAAATGCAAAAAAAATAAAAAAATACATCAGGCAACTGGGTGATTCCCTACAATTTATTTATTTATTTATTACATTTATATCCCACCTTTCTTCTGTCATGGAACTCAAGGTGGCTACATGTGGTTCCCAGGTGGTCTCCCTTCCAAGCACTGGCTGGACCCAAACGTGCTTGGCTTCAGCAGGGTGGCTGCCTCATGTGCCTTCAAACCATGCCCTGGGACTTTTTTCTGCCTAAACATGTATAGGATTGCACCCTAAGTAGTTTGCACCACCTTCTAGGGGAATCGGCTGCCAGGCTGTGATTGTAGACACTCACTTGGGAGTAATTACCATTAAAATTACCATTACCAATCTTAGTTGTACTGAAGTAAGCAGTTATAACGCTACTTTATTGAAATAGTAAGATCACCCTTCTTCTAACTGCTTTCAGACTCGAGCAATGCTAAGTTGTGGGCATTGTGGGAAATTAAAAATGGTGGCCACATATAGGCACTCTGCACTGCTCAAAGTGCTGTGCAAGGGGGGCATTAAGGAGGGCACAGGGGAGATGTCAGCAATGGGCCCTGCTAGGATGCAGGGTCCCTAGCAGCTGCTCAAGGATGAGAAGGGGAGATGAAAGTTCTAGTTGAGTGGGACCTGGATGAGCACTGCAATGTACACACATCTGCTTCATGTGCAGAAACAATTTTCCTTAGTGGATGAAAGCATAGTTGTATCATACAACCCGCTAATTCACTCATGCATTAAACAGTGCTGTATAATGCGTACAGTAGCAGATGAGGACTGGGGAAACCCAGGCTCAAATCTTCACTCGGCCATGAAGTTCACAGGGTGACCTTGGGCCAGTCACTAGTTCTCTGCCTACTTATCTCACAGACTTGTTGTGAAGGGAAAATGGAAGGAAGGCTCATGTACACCACCTTGAACTCCTTGCAGGAGTTAAATAACTAAATGGCAGCAAAAAGCTGTAAAGTTTAAATTTTGAAAACCAATCCCATGTTTAGAGGAATGGGTTAATTTGAACAGCAAGCCTTCCTTGGCTTTAAACACCAAATGAGCAAAAAATCCATTCTAGTTCAGTTTATCAAGCATGATCAGAATTTTCTTCTGCACACTGACGGCGTCTTCAGAGTGGCTTCCCCCAGGCTACATACATGTAATATTTTTTTGCTAAAGATGTTGCATGTTGAGGAAGAATATGGTCGTTTTTGCACTTTCAAATTGATATCACAACTTCCATTATTTTTCTCAATAAGGTACCACAGGAGTATTGGGGGGCTTGCAAAACCTTTTTTGCAAAACCTAGTAAATGTTCTAAAATATTCTCCCTTGATTGGAACCCTCTCCTGCGTAGACTGAAATTGTTTCAGGAGACATACTTGAATAGAACATAGTATACATACCTGACAAACATTGACCAGCTAGACATTTCTTGTACTAAGTTACTGTTACACAGACAAAGTGATGGGTGGCTGTAGTGGCTTATACTGGAAGATGGCAAGGAGTATAGCGAGTTTCCACATTTGTGTTCTACACAGTTTGTTGAGTGCACAGAGGCCTGTATTAACATTCATTCATTCATTCATTTCATTTGTATACCGCCCAATAGTCGAAGCTCTCTGGGCAGTTCACAAAAATTAAAACCAAACAACACACAATAAAACAATTTAAAATATATAGAACATTAAAACCACAATATAACAATACAACCACAATAAAACCTAGCAGCAGTGCAGGAGTTTAAAATACAGATTTAAAACAGCAAAGCTAAAAGTCTAAAGAGCTAAAATGCCTGGGAAAATAAAAAGGTCTTCACCTGGCGCCGAAAGGAATACAATGTAGGTGCCAGGCGAACCTCACTAGGGAGCTCATTCCAGAGCCGGGGTGCCACAGCAGAAAAAGCCCTCCTCCTAGTAGCCACCCACCTCACTTCCTTTGGCAGGGGCTCACGGAGAAGGGCCGCTGACGATGATCTTACGGTCCGGGCAGGCACATATGGGAGGAGGCGATCCTTCAGGTAACCTGGCCCCAAGCTGTTAAGGGCTTTAAATGTTAATACCAGCACTTTGAATCGGGCCCGGAAATGGACTGGCAGCCAGTGCAGCTGGAAAAGTACTGGCATAATATGAGCTCACAGGCCAGTCCCTGTTAACAATCTTGCTGCCCTATTTTGGACCAGCTGAAGTTTCCGGACCGTTTTCAAAGGCAGCCCCACGTATAACGCATTGCAGTAATCCAGACGAGAAGTTATCAGAGCATGGATAACTGTAGCTAGGCTACCTCTATCCAGATAAGGGCGTAGTTGGTATACCAGCCTAAGCTGATAAAAAGTGCTCCGTGCCACTGAGTTCACCTGTGCCTCAAGTGACAGTTCTGGATCCAAGAGCACCCCCAAACTACGAACCTGATCCTTTAGGTGGAGTGCAACCCCCTCCAGAACAGGTTGAATATCACCTAGCCGGGCAGACGAACCACCCACTAACATGGTATAGAAGGCAGCTTCTAGGTAATTAAGTAGGCTGTCTTATACGGGAGTAGTGATGCCAGACAAGGCAGTTCCATATGTCAACAAATGTGAAGCTGCCTGATTCTTGCCAGGTCACTCTGGTTCCTGTGATAAGAGTGCAGTGTTATGTCCCAGTGATGAGCTAAAAGTCTTACACTGCAATTTTCCTTCCTTTTCCTGAGTAAGGAAAATTTATTGCCTTGACTGTGATGCTTTATGCGTCTACTAGGGCATGGAAGAAAAGCATTGAAACAATGCATTGTTTAAATCATGCTAAGTTGGTCTCGCTCCAAGGGGAATCTGTGTACCTGCCAACTTGGAGAACTGATTATCAGTCCATGGAGAGGCGTCCAGAGTATCTTGATTGGGACCCAGATACATGCTGTGGGAGGAGTCGACAGCTCTGTTCAGCACAAGGGATGTGTGAGGTTCTTTGCCTTCCTTCATTTCTGCAACCATTTACAATCACATATGTAATCAATAAACTGTTAAATCGATCCATTTGTGACTTTGTCTCACTTGGGCTTATCCTGAATCTATTTTGATAAGGATCCTGACAAGATGAGGACCCCAGAGTAACAGTGTCTTTCTTCCATTCAGCTTAGGCTTGATGCCAAGACTTTACAACTGCCCAAATTGCCTGCAGGAACAAGCGGAGAATCTGACAAATCTCAAGGTCTCTATGAAATCTGTGTTTGCCAAGATGGAAAGCTGTACTTAACAGAGGCTGCTAAGGACTCTAATTGCATAAAATATAGTCATGACTGTCAATAAAGGACCGGAAACAGACCACATTTTCTCTAGCTATTTTTGCCAGGATCTATAACAATGAACTGATAGCAAGGAAATCGTGGAAATCTATGCACCAGCTCTTATTGAACAAAGCAGAGAAATGCAACTTAAAATTTGTATTCAAAATTCTTGTGCCAAATATGTACATTTTAAAAATATAAGCAGCTACATTGAAAGCTTAAAAGCATCCTTGTCAAACATACATCTACTATTATTATAGTGCTCTTATGTATATATTCTTGTCAGTACTTAAATATTTTAAGAAATCAAAATGTTTTGTGAGGGCTAGTAAGCCATTTGTAATTTGGTATATGCATTTTAATTCAGTTTGGAAAGCACAGATGATTTACGTTATTGCTGAAAAACAGTGCACCATAGTCTTATATAAAGAATCTATCTACTCAAGTATGAAAATAGTGCAATGCTTTTTCATGTGTACCAGCAATAATCTAAATCACGCAATCCTGCTCAGGATGTAGAGGCTAAGGTGCAAACAAGTGAGGGAAGTAGAGAGGAGAAAGGGAGCTGAGTTGGCCTATTCCTTCCTGCACCCTTCCTTTGCCACTCAGAATGGCCAAAGCCACAAGGTTATGGTATAGCAACCTGAGGCCCAGGTTTCAGCAGTGGCCAGTTGTTCATTTTCACAGCTGAGGTTAGTGCACCGTGTCTGTTCCTGGAGAGATCTGATCTGGTCACCATCATGCATGCCTTAGTTAACATCCTGTTTGGACTACGGCAATGTGCTCTTATGTGGAGCTGCCTTTGAAAATTGTTTAAAAACTTTAGCTGGTCCAGAATGCTGCAACCAGACAGTTTACCGGGACTTGTTACAAGACGCATGTGACTCCTTTGTTTCAGCTTTACTGGCTACCAGTCTGTTTCCTGGCACAATTCAAAGTGTGGATTAAGTCCTATAGAGCCCTGGTACATCTTGGTACCAGGGCAGCTAGAAGTAAAATCCAGATTAACAAAATCTTAATTAAAACAGCATAAAATATTCAAGTAGCCTGGTCCCATGGCTTGGGACCAGGCTACCTGAAAGACTACCTAAAAATGTAAAGGTAAAGGCGTCCCCAGCCAGTCGTGTCCGACTCTAGGGTGTGGTGCTCATCTCCATTTCTAAGCCCAAGAGCCAGCGCTGTCCGAAGACGCTTCCGTGGTCATGTGGCCGGCATGACTGAACACCGAGGTGCACGGAACAGTGTTACCGCTCCCGCCAAAGCCGTACCTATTTATCTACTTGCAATTTCTTGCTTTCGAACTGCTAGGTTGGCAGGAGCTGGGACTGAAGACGGGAGCTCACTCCGTCACGCGGCACTCGGGTCTCGAACTGCTGTCCTGCCGACCTTCCAGTCTGCAGTTCAGCGTCTTAACCACTAAGCCACCGTGGCCCTCGAAAGACTACCTACTTCCATACAAACCTGCCTGAGCTTTAAGATCTTTAGGGGAGGCCTTTCTCTTGGTAGTGCCAGCATCAAAGGTACATTTGGTGGGAAATGAGCAGGGGCTTTCTCAATAACCACTCTGGAACTCCTTGCTAAGAGAGGCGAGGTTGGCCCCTCTCTGTCCTTCTGCCAGCAGGCAAAGCCGTCTTTATTCAGGCAGGCATTTGTTTGGCACATAAGCTGCTCTGTTGCTGAAGGTGTTTTTAATTGGTCGGTGCTATTTATTTTATTGTTTTGTTTTAATTGCGTTTTTAATGTATTTGTTTTTATGTTGTGTTTTAATTAAGATTTTGTTAATCTGGATTTTATTGTTAGTCACTTTGAGCACCATGTTTTAGCAGAAAGGCAGCATAAAGATTAAATAAATAAACTTGTCCCAGAATTGAATTAATTTTATGTTTAAAAACGAAGGGGGGAGCAGTATGGATATACTGGAACTATCAGTTTCATTCCAGTGCCATCATATTCTGAAATGGCCTCCGCATGAAAAACAAACTTACTGCAGTAGTACCATTTGATTCTTCCTCAAAAGGAACTGCAATAGTAACGCAATGAACACTGATTTTGTGGCCAATTCATCAATTTACCCAACGAACTGGCGAAAAAAATATTTTCCCCTACCTGTGCTGATAATCACTGGTGAAAGAAGTCTCATTTAAAAATCAACACACCAGTCTGGAGAACTTTCAAGTTTATTATTAAAATTATTGTATGGCACTTAACAGCAGAAATAATCACATGGCTTTGCAGTCAGAAGTAATAAAAGATTTCAAAGCCTAGAATTTGTTTATTTTCCACATTGAAAGCCCTTATCATTTACATTTAATTGAAGAGCTTTTTCCAACATTTTTTTTTGTTTTTATATTGCAGTAATTTTGGTTGTAGTCTCTTCTAAGCTCATCTTACTCTTCATTTTACATAAGTAAAATTACAGTTTCAGTGTACTAATCAAGTAATTATGACAATCGGATAATAATGGAACATAATAAGAACTGTAGCAGCTTTATTGTACAAGTTTTCATGATTTATTTACAAATATTGAATAATTTACATGGCATTATCAAAAGTATTACAATTTATAAATGAAAGAATATGAACTAAAAATCAGACATCTCATGTGCCACACAGTGCAAGACAAAATAAAAAAGCATAATATTGCAGCACCATTTAATATGTAATAAAAAATTATCCCACTGTATACCAAAATACTTTACCAAGTTATCCTATTTCCAGTTGTGGTTCATGAAAATATATATAAACAAAACAAAAAACTGAAGCAAGGCAACTTCTGGAAAAGATGAGTTTTGGTGAGTTTCAGAAACCCTACACAAACTGAAGTATTTTGCTAGGTAATGCACATGCAATTCTCATTCAACAAAAGATATAACATAAAGTAGGTTATAAGGAAATAAGTCTTCTGCTGAACTCAACAAACCTTTAGAATTAAAATACTGTGCTGTGTCAAAGGTCCCTTGGTAACCTCTGATGTAACTTCGGATGCAACACTGCATCAAATCTATGATGATTCTACAGACAGTATTTATTCCTCGGAGTGAAATTAATGTTCATGACAAACAAGTATACAGAATGCTCCAGAGTGACTTTTCTCCCAAGATTTTTCAACTTCTTAAAGAGAGTAATATGCCCAGTCTTGTATTAGTACACTGAAAAATGACAGCTCTTGGAAACATACAATTGAATGGATGCAATCCAAAGAGATATATACACACATTACAGATTTCACCTACCATAGTCCTAAGCTTTGGTTACATAAAGTGCAGTTCAACTCTGAATTTTATCACTGTTCTTTGTACATAAACCATGCTTTACAGCTCAGTCTCCCTGCAAACCTTTAAATATATGTTCTTACGGTTTTGCTAATAGGCTCAGGTTTGTTTGTTTGTTTGTTTAAAAAAATTATATAAATTAAATTTCAATCCTGCATACCTAAGGGCTGAGCAAGATTTCACTAACAGACCCAGAGCTGTCATCAAACTGTTGCAAAGCAGGAGCAGGCAGGCACAATTTGCAGCACAAAAATGTTGGACAGCAGGGAACTTCTAAGCTCCTGTTTGCCACCTTCTCCCTGCAATACCCCCTTCCCCAAGCCACTTTCCCAGAGTCAGGTACCAGATAGGCATTTGCTGGAGAAGTGGAAGAGATGGAGGTTGCAGGAGAAAAGTAATAGATGAAGGAAGGGTTCAGCACTCCTCTCCTGCCCAACACGTCTCTGCTGTGAATCATGCTTTCCCCTGCTGCTTTGCAGCTGTTCAGCAAGGCATGTTCAGCGATGATCCGGATTCCCACATCCAGGCCTGTCATTGAACATCTAGTTTGGCCCCAATCACCACTGAAATATATGCAATGTATTTATAAGCTCCTAGAAACGATAGCCTCTGAAATACAGTAACTGCACAAGTAAATCACATTTTATTCCATCACATTTAGTATATAGCTCTTGCTAGCAAAGGTGAACTCAGACATGCTCTTATCACATCTGTGGCTGTGATCTTTTATGCAAGAGGACAGCTTTCACTCCAATCACACAAAGGCATATGGCTGAGTACATGACACATCAACAGTAACATGCCACCAAAAGGTAGCTTGGAGAAAAACTGGTTGGAGACATGGCATATATGAATTCACCATATCTTTATCCTCTCTCATACCTTTTGCTGAATAAAGTTTTCAAGTTTTATTATAATACATGCTGTACACTCCATCACTCTCATAGCAACTTCAGAAGTGAACCTGTCATTTGGGATCTGTGGAAAAGGAAGGAGGTCTGGATAGCGAGTTTTTAAGCTATCTACTCCATATGCTTCCAGTGTGTGGACATCATTTGAAAGGCCTTCAAGTTGCTGGCTGTATTCCTCAATTTTCTGTGCTAGTGCAGCTGGTTTCACATCTTTATCTGACTTACCCCTTACTGCATAATCAGCAGCAATCAAAGCTAACTTGGTAGACAAATAACATTTAAAACACACCCATTCATTGGCGTTTTTATGAAGATCGTTTCTTGCAGCTGAGAAGTTTGCTCTAGCTTGCCTCAACCACCTACGTGCCTCAACAGGATTTCCAACAGACTTGAATGTAGGTGGCACAAAAAATCGCTGGGAGTACGAAGGACCTGTAGAAGATGGACATTTTTCTTTAGATTGTTGTCTTTCAGATTTATGGCTTGTTGCTTCCTGATTCCATGAAGTGTAAAATCTTTGAAATGAAAATTTGTCTGATTGAAATCGAGAGGCTGAGGATGAAAATGTTCGTCTGGATGCCCTATCTGCATTTTGGTCTATAAAAGCCTGCTTTTCTAACCTGTTGATCTCATTTTGTAAATGTTTAAAAACCTCATTGGCTATATCAAGGTTCTCTGCATTTTTGTCAGGATGCCACTTAAGATACAGCCGCCTTATAATCTTTTTCCTTTCAGATTCTGGAAGCTTCCAAGCTTGTTCCACCACTGATGTAACTTCTCTTAAAATTTCTGACAGAGAATTTGCTTTAACCTTTTTGGGAGAGTGATGTTTAGATGACAGTGATGATTTGTGACTCTCCCTTCCGGGAAAAAGAGGGGGGATTGTCCTTGGTCCGTGTGCTGGAAATTCTGTAGGACTAGTCGGAGTAGATGGTGCGCTGTCCCTGCTCTGAGAACTCTCATCAGGTCTTGAAAATTTGTATAAATCAAGAGAACTTACTATCTTGTATTCACTGTATCCAATGTCAATCTGATAAATCTTCCCTAGGAAACTAGAATTTTCATCATCTTCCCTTTCTACTTCTTGCACTATGATAGCATACGTATAGGTTGGATGATAAGATCCATAGATATCTCCCCCTTCAGCATCAACAAGATAACCTACATATTCACCGGGATAAAAAACATTCATTGGATCCATAAGAAGAGTGTAGTGGATTTCAGATGGTATAGGAGTGCCAGGCATAGGTAGTTCAAGTTTTGATGGTTCTGAAGAGTCATACTTCACACCTAAACTATCAAGCTTCTCACTAATTCTATAAATATCATTGCAGCCCAACATAGCAATTAAATAGGAAGTATCAGAAATCAGATTATCAGTTGCAGATTTCAGTGTCATTGCTAATGCCAGAAGAAAATTTATGTCTTTGCTATCAGAGTGCTGTATATAGAGCAATATTACTGCATTTCCATATCTCTTTAAAAAAGCAAATGTCTCACTTTTACTGTGGGGAATAGGAGCAAAACCTTTAACCCTCAATGTTGTTTGCAACTTCTCAAAACAAGAAACTTTCAAGCCTTCTCTCAAGGTCTTGCAAAGTTTTATGGCTTTCTCTTCATTAGCTAAGAATGCATTGTCATTTTCATGTTTCATAATTCTAATAAGTCCTGTGATGAACTGTTCAGAAGATAGCAGTAACTGGAGCCTCCCCTGAAGAGAACAAAGCGCTCCAAATTGACAAATTTTGGGTGACTCTTCATCCAACTGCTCCTCAAGGATACTGCTGAGAAGACGAGGTCGGAGCTTCTGAGGAAACAGCATTATCAGTTTCGTGTGAAAGCCATGGTCTTTTCCTAAGTAACACTGGCTAAGATCAACGAGCATTTGCACACCAATGTTTCCTTGTATTCTACTTTTGTAATGTGGTGCATCATCAAAAACTAAGATGCTTGATTTTACCAATCTACCATCTTGACTTGGAAGATAAAGAGCCAGATCTCGCACATTCTCAAGGTCATTTCTAACTTTAACAGACTCATTTTGAAGGCTTTTAAATAGGCCAGAAACAACTCGTTTAACAGTGCGCATTTCATTAGGATCAAGCTGTTTCCCTTCAGAATTCTTGAATATACGACTTAGAACCTCAACAAACTGCTTTGTCGAAATAATGTCTTCAGTGCCTAAGTGTTTAAATAATTGATGGAAGGTACCAAGTTCTAATGGAAGCTTGTACAAGTAAGGTTTAAAGTCAGATTCATATTCAAGATTTATTACTACTTCCTCAGGTTTCAACAGCTTCCAACCTTCTTCAACCATCACAAAAGCAACCCCTCGAAGTTGAAACCGGAATTCTCTTTTCTCCGCACTAAGAAATTCATAGATGCTCCTTAGGACTTTAACCCTTGTTTTTACCATATCCTCATCCAAAGTTGTTATATTACATATATTTCTGCAGTTATTTATAACTTTTTCTAGAGGAGGATCCAAGTTGACATTAAGCATAGTCAAAACCTGCTCAAGTTGCTCTTGTGGACCAAGACTGCTTCCTTCTTGTTCTTTGATACTTAAAGGTGTTGCTTTCTCTGGAAGGATAGGGCATGAAGTCCACAGAAGCTGCAAAACATCTGTCTGTTTGAATTTAGGGTTTACCTGGGCTCCACTGAACTTTATAAGAGGGAGTGTTCCATTAACCTCTTGATACTGTGGATGGAATCTTACAATTTCTGCAGGAGCACGTTCTGGACATAAAAATGCAATTAAAGACAATTCTTTAAGGAAGTTTCCAGAGAGTAAATCAGTTCTTTCTTGAAATATATGATGAAGGAGGACATCCACTGTATTCTGCAGCGTATCCTTAGTCCAGTTCTCAGTGTTAGCTCGCATACTGATCTCTTTAGCAAACTGCAGTAACTGCTGCTGAGAAATTACATACTTTAGTCCCATATTTCTGAGAAATGCCACCCATGATGTAAGGAATGCAGCACGATTTTTGGGTTTTGTGAGCTGTTCCAGTTTCTTAAAAAAATCCTGAGGTATGAACAATTTTTCAGGAAGCATAACTTCAAATACTCTTATGGTCCTATCATAAAAATGCTTTGCAGGTTTTAGTCTATTGCATGCATCATGAATTATCAAAAAGCTCTCTAACTTCTCGAACAGCTGTTCCTTTATTTCCAATGATTCTTCAATGCTAGAGAGCCTGTTCTTTAAGTAAATCAGATGTTCTAGTTTTGCATCATAAGACAGACTTTCAATCTTTGGTAAAAGGTGCTTCAAATAAACTTCAAGGTCGTCTACTGGAACACAACCTAACACAGTGTACAAGTCTTGTAAATGGATTTTCTCCTCAAGAAAGGCCGTTGAAGTTGACTGTGTCCACCTATCCACTTCAACCGAGGGAATACTTCTTGTGAGTACATAGCACGCTCCACATTTTGAAATGCTTATGTATCGTCCACTGATAGATTTATAGCAGGGAAGGGACCTCAATATTTTAATGTCATCCTGAGCTGTTAAATGATTTAGATTGCAACTGAAGTACATCAAGAGTGCTTCAAAGTCATTCTCAACTAATTTTTCTGTCCTAAATGTTGATGTCTGAACCATGTAATGTATGGCTCTTAAAATGCTTGAAGGATTATCTATATTTGCTGTATGTCCTGACAACAGTGGCACTAGAGCATTGTCCTTCGAGCAAATTTTGTTCAAAGCAAGTTGAATGCAACCAGTTTTCATTAAAGCATGAAAAACTTTATCAGTTTGAGAATTTGGGAAGAGCGCTATATGCATAAGGCTGAGAGGAAGCAAGACATCACAGTCTGGTACAACAAGCTGATTAGAGGAGACAGTGAATTTTGTACCTGGAAGCAATGCCCAGTCCTTCAAAGTGTCTACAACAACATCAAATGATGGCTTTGCATCTTCCTGCTCATCCTTAGCATTTACAGATTCACTGATAAAATGCCATGTGTTCTTAAGCCAGGATTCACTCGCAAAATTCTCCTTCCATCTCATACAACCTCTGGCTTTGTATTCTCTTGGCAACACAGATGACAACAAATCAGCAAAGCTGGTGATATCAAATACTTTTGCTACATTGCATTTAAGTAAAATACTGCTGTACCGCAAATATAGTGTATTCATAAACAGATCTTTACGAGATGGAATCAGTTCATGATAGGTTGTTAAGAACTTTGGACGTTTCAAATCAAAAACTTGCAGCACGCTATCAAGCGTAATGAGCAGAGGTAATCCTTCAATGTTGATTTCATCTTCTTCTGCATCTTTAAAACAATAGTCAACAAGAAGTTTTAGACTATGGAAAAGTTTTAGATTTGTTTGCTGAAGACGACAAGGCAGCTTCCCAATGTGGCAATTAGAATCTGGAGAGGAAAATGTCATCAAAAATGATCGGACATCAGAAGGAGACACATAGCTCACAGGAATGTCTGCATCCACAAGACAGTGATAAAGGTTTGCAGTTTCATCACAGCTATAAATCAAGTTAAAGCCAATTTCTAAAAGGAGATGTTTGAGTCTATACACATTTTCTGCTACTGTTTTGCGTGTTGTAATGTTGTACTCTACATTTTTGAGGTGCTGCAACTCATCTTGTAACAAATTGTCGAAAAATGGCCTAGCTTTGTTTGAGGTAGACATATTAACCCAAGTAACAATAACTGCAGAATGCAAATCAGAGCCATCAATGTTTGGAACTCGCACAACAGGTAAAAGACGTTTTGAGTCCTCGTGAATGCAGCTGTAGACTGCTTTCACTAAGCAATACCAATCTGGCTGCAGATCAAGTCTGTTGACTGGGAAAAATGACAGAAATTTTTTCAAAGTGTCTTTCACAGAATGCATAGATGTGTTTTGTAGCACTGACACTGTTGGATCAGTCCCCTGAAAATAACGTTTTTTCAGCTGAATCAGAAGTTCAACATAGGCTGGTGCTATCAATGCTGTCATTAAACTATTATTCCAGTCACTTCGTACTCCAACTCCGTTATCATCACGCCACAGATTTCGTCTGGCAGAATCCAGGGCAAAGTGCCCATTCACATGAAATGGTAACCCAGTCTCTAAAGACAAAGGTAAAAAACAAAATGCCCTATGTGGTTTTTTGTAGTTGTGAGTAATACATGCAGCAACTCCCCCTCGAGGAAAAAGGGTAATGTCCTCATTCTTATGTGCTGAAACAACACTCTTAGATACCTTCTCAATGGCTGAAAAACCTGACCTGTTGCAAATTAACCAGGTTGTAAGGTTACCTTCAGAATCTTCAGTATCCATAGTGTAAGTGATTTGTTGCACAGGTATCTCACTAAGCTGTTTCTTCTTAGTTACACTGTCAATTACAGAAGCGTGGAATTGCTTTCGTTTCAGTCTGTCTCCATCAGTTACTTTTCCAGTTACAGAATACAACACATTAAGTGCGCCTGTTGTTTTCTCTATTTCACAAATAGAAATTTTCTCCATGTGGTTCAAAAACATCAAGAGTTCTGCTCCATCTGTACGCAGTTTATCTAGAAGATTTTGTACCATTCTGTCAGAGCACGGCACTGGAGAGATTTCTGAAACTTTTGCCATTTCTCCATTTCGAAGTGGAAACCTAAACATAGTGCAATTTTCCAATTTAAAGTGACCTCCTAAATAGAGATCCAATACATCAGAGAACTGTGTTCTGAAATCAGCATCCAAGTCCCTAAACATGCGTCCAGGACTAATTGATGTTGCACCTGGTGCATATCTAGCATGAGGATCAAAGATACAAAGTATATCATTACCAGAAATGAAAGAAGGACAGTCAGTTATGTGATACACAGAATTGAACCCTATGCCATACTGGCCAGTTTTACATGGGTTGCCTTCTTTAGTGCCTTTTCCAAGGTTCTGAATTCCTCTGATGTCATCTTCCGTAAATGGCTGATTGTTGAAGACACACAGTGCAGGCCCTTGAAGCGGCGACCATTTTTCATCAAATATTCTATCAATGGGATGTTGTCGAGGATCGAACACAAAGCAGACTTCCGTAGCTTTTGCATCATCAGCATTCTGAAGGAGCTCTTTCAGCATTTCTTTTTCTGATGGATATGCATTAAGAATACTTTTAATTCTGCTTGTCAATTTTTCTTTCTGCCCAAACTCAGTCCCAAGAGTAGTGAAACAGATGTTTGATGCATATCGTTCTAAGGCCTTATGTCGCTTAGGTACAGCCCCAAGCTTTACTGCTACTTCTCTAGGGATGTCGGCATGGCAGTATTTTACAGTTGTATCTTTCACTTTTATCCAAGGACAGTCATTGTAACACAAAGAATTAGCAGGTAGAAGGGCAAGGTGAGTATCTGGCAACAAAATCTCACCATACTTTTTTTCACAAAGTTCTTGTTTTGTTTCTCTAATGAGACCCCATATTCCTTCACTGATGATTCTCCTACAAAGCTGAAAATTTTCTTCAGTCAGTGGTTTAGTTCCTCTTTCCTGATTGACTAACTCAAGAACTAAAGCAAAATCTTCCACTGTAAAAGCATGACGCACACCTACACTTTCGAACAGCTCGCGAAAACTATTTCTGTATTTATTAGACAGTTGATGGAGATATGGTGCTGCCTCAAAGTTCAGATGAAAGGACACCTTTGTGGGATCAACATAGCCATTTTCAACCAGAATGAAACCACAAGTTTTCAACTCCTCTATGATGACTGCTTTTGTTGCTCCATTTTGTAGCAGTGCTTCATGGAGATATTTATAGCAAGCATTGGTGATGTTTTCCTGATACAAAGTAATTCCATCAAAAGACTTTGCAACTTCTTTCAACTGGTTTATTACCATACTGACAGTTGGTTTCTTAAGCAAGCCTAAAAAATCTTTGACTGCCAGAGAAATGTTCCCACAACCTTTAAAGGAATGGGAATTTTCATTAAGAATTGGTTTTAACAAACAAACTATATCCTGGTAATCAGCAGTGAAAAGGTCCGTCGCTGAAAACATTGTTTCAGGGCCAAAATCTGTACCCCTCCAGCGCAAGGAGAAGCCTGCTGGTTTTGTAAGAAATGGAAGGAAAGGTATTGATTGAAATTTTGCAGCAAATTCTTTGGCTCTAGGATCTCTGCATTTAAGTTTTTCGTCTATGAGACTTAATAATATACTGCTTCTGAGACAAGCTGAAGCATGATCAGTCCTGTTGATTTCTCCTACAGATTCTGCTCGTTCAATTAAGTCTTCCCATAAAATATCATCTTTAGCCATTCCTAACTGAACTAATTTGACCAAAATTACTGGATTAAGGTAATCCTGACTGGTGCCATGGGGAAATCTTCCATCTTCTTTATCATACAACTTTGCGACTCGACCTTCAGGATGAATCAGTCTGGAAGGTTCCACCAGAGGATATCCAATCAAAGAACATGGAATACATGGGGTAGCACAAAGAATTTCTGAGAAATCACTAACTTTTTCATTTAGAACATAGTGCATTAAAGGATCACGGAGTTCTGCCTCAATTTCTTGAATATTCGGAAAAAATACTTCAGAAAAGAATTGTCTCTCTGAAAAAGTATTCTCTAATAACACCTGTTTACATCCTGCTTCTTCAAAGCCTCCTTTGACCCAAGAAGGTAGGTCTACAGCACAGAGATTTTTTGAGCCAGTTTTTTTAAGGTATTTGAGAAAAATATTAAAGGCTGCAGTTCCAATGTCCGGACGTTTCAACAGTGAATCATCTAAGAATCTCACATTCTTCATGGACACCCAAGATGAACCATCAGAGAACACTTGGATCCCTTCTTTGCCTTTTGTGTGAGCTATTTCCTCATAAAATCCTTGACATATCACTGAAAAATCATCATGCACTAAGTCAGGATCAGGCCAGACTGCACAGTAATTGTAATTATCTAGCTCACCACAAACTGCCATGTTGCGTAAAACCACAAGAGCTTCCAAATAGGCTTTTACTATAACATGTCGCATGAATACTGTGTTCCACCTTCCTTTCGTGTCAGTTTTCCATATTTCTTTCCGATTTGATGTAACAGCAAAAGAGCCATTGATATGAACAGGCAGACCTGTTTTGATTCGAAGAGGTAAATAGCAGAATACTTCTCCTAAGTTGCTGCAACTGGGTTTCACTGCCCATTTTTGATCTTGTGTTTCAGACAACATAACCCCTACGGAACCACATGGGACAAGTCCCAGCCTTCGTCCACTTTCCTGTAATGAGAATTTTAAGGCCTCTCCAGTGTCCATGCAAGAACATATAAGCCATGTTGTAGAGTCTACTGTTTTTTGTGGCAGTTCATCAGCAGGCCTTTTTGTCTGCCCAGATTTAGCCATTTCAAAGAAAGAAACTGTGTCATCTTCTGGCCCTCTAAAAACTGGGGAATGCAAGTCAGCAATCCGCCTGAATACATGATGAAATTCTTCTACTGTTATTTGCAATATGCATGAGGACTTTGGTGATTCAGTAGGAAGCTTTTTTGTGCTACTACTGCAGGTCTTCATGAGTTTAGCGGCTTCCTTTAGCACACTTGTAACAGGTGTAGTTATTGCCTTGGACAAACACAGATTTTTTTTAATAGTTACAGTCTCTTGAGCTGTACCAGGATTGGGTTCCTCTGTTTTCAAATACTTCAAAACCATAGAATTTACACACTGAGTAAAGATTATCAGTCTATGCCCACAAATGCTAAACTCATCCACAAGAGAATAGATGTCTGCAGTATTGTAGCAAGTACTGCTGACTTCACTGACTTTAGACTCCTGTTGAGTTCTAAAAGAGAGTCTGAAAAGTGTCCCTTTATAACTGTAAGGTGCCTCCACAGTCAATGGGAGCTGACAACCAAACACACCTATGAATGGCTTGAACTGATTAGGAAACTTCCTAAGTCTTTTCTGTTGCTTACTCCAATTAATCTTGATTCCAGGATTAGATTTATCTCTTATATGTTTACTGAGATGGTTAATATTTGGATCAAACATGATCATAAACTCTCTGCTCATAATGATGGGAATATCAGTGATGTGATAAACAGAATTAAACCCCAAGCCAAATTTTCCAACTTTGTCAACTTCTGCTCTTTTTAGGGACTCGCCCAATCGGGTTATATTTAGGAAGTCAGAGTCAGAGAATTCGGAATTATTGAAAGACCACAGAGCTGGCCCATGACAAGCTGCCATTCCTGGATCCAAAAGATTTTCTCTTATGTCATTATTTCTCCTCATGTCAATCAAAAAATTACATTCTGTTGCATTAGCATCGTCAGCATTTTGAAGCAGCTCTTTGAAGATATCAGATACAGATGGGTATTCCTCCAAAATGTTTTTAATTCTTACTGTGAGAGGTTCTCTTTGTCCTGATTGCTCAAATCCCATATTTTCTGGATTAATCAACCTAGTACTTAGACATGGCACATTCAACCATTCTGCCGTTTTCATGGGTATATCTTCATGAACTAAAATTATTGGCTCTACAGCATCTTCAAGCAAATCATTTAAGTCATCAACCTTGATATCACAGTAGCAGCACTCATGGATTGGTTTCATTGTAAGTCTGTAAGGCTTTTTGCTACAGTGTACCGGAACAGGTGTATTTAAACTGGCTGGGATCTGACAGCTGTATAGCCACCTTATAATATTCAACATAATATGAAGATTTTGCTTACTCTCTTCTTCAGTAAGAGATTGCTCACTTTTGAGGTATATTTTTTGAATTACCATAGAAACATGGTCTGGGGTCAGCTGTTCAATTGACCCACAACATTTGAACAACTGGTGGAATTTAGCCATGGTTTTTGGCACACTGTGTAGATATGGCTGGAGATCAAGATCTTGTGCTGATTTTATCACTGCTTGAGAAAGTGAACAAAATGTTTTACCTGTCCAGACCCAGGGAAATTTCAAGGTTTTAAAAGCTTCTTTTCCTTCATCTAAGTGATCATGCATGAAGCCATAAATCTCAAGCAAGATGTGCTGAAACTGATAGTACCCTTCATCACTAAATTTTTTGGAACTGTGCCAGTCTACTACCACTTTAAAGTGTTTTAACACTGATTTTATGTTAGGTTTGAGAGAGATCCCTAATGCTTTTTCAACACCTGGTTGGACATTTTCCACAAGGGGAACAGAGGAACCCACTAAGGTTGCCTGAGATAAGTCACACATTTCAGGGGGTGAACACAGATTGCAGTGATCACCTTTCCAAATTAATGAACTTGGATAATTTGGAGGTCTTTCCTTGCATACTGGAATCCATTTAATTTTTTTCAACATTGCTTTTATTTCAGGTGAATGCAATAATGAATAACTTTTGTTCAAAATCATTAACAAAGTTTTGGCTTTTCTTGTAAGTGCATCGTTATTTGTACCAGCAGATTCCTTCAAGTTCTCAATTTTATGAGCTACACACAAAATGTCTCTCTCTTTCAAGTTGCTCTCACTTTTTAGGCCTATTAATCTTAAAGAATGAAGAATATCTGGAGAGGTTTTAAAAATAGTAGGTGGAAAGAAGTGTTCTTCTTCTCCATAGAACAGATTTTGTAATACTTCTACTTCAGGATCAAAAAGTTCACTGGCTGACACCATTTTCCCTTCTGAAATCTGTATAAATTGTAACGGTGTCAGCCAATCCAACACTTCTGCATTTTCATTTTTGAGGAAAGTCAGATTTTCCAGAACCCACAGCATAATTTGTGTTGCTTCATCATTACAATAAAACCCACTTTGAATATCTTTTAAAATATACTTCATGCAGTCTGTACTCTTGAGCTGTTCTGCTTTCAGTATGTTTACTAAACGAATGGTAGCTTCATCACTGCTGTCAACTAGTGAAACAGAGAGTTTTATATCAGGTGGAAGTTTGGCAGTGTGATGCAGTACTTTACAACCTTTCAATGCAGTAAAAGCAATGTCTTCATCAAATGACTGTTTAATTCTCCTAAATATTATTAGCTCATGAATTACTCTTTTTTCTTTTTCAGTAGTTTCAGTTAAACTAGCCAGGAAGCTTCTAAGGGCATTTTTGTATGATGTGGGGAATGATGTGACCTGACTTTTCAATTTCTGAAAGGGAAGCTTTTCCACGATCTGCAAAACTACACTTGGCAGTGGGGCGTGTATATATTTTTTTAAAAGCGGATGTTGTATAGAAGGATCTAGTTTCTTAAGCACAATTCCACCAAGTTGCTCAATGATGCCAGGTAAAATTTCAGGAAGCTGTGTTTCAGATCCATCATCTAGAATAATTGGTGATGGAGTCCTTAATCTAATAAGTTCCACTACTTCTTTATCTTCATCTAGTAACGTTTTGGGGATAAGTGGCATGTCATCAAATATGGACAAGTCTTCGGAAAAATGTATATACAGGTTCTTCCATACCATTTTAAGCCATGAAACAGGTGGCTGATTTTTATCTTCAGAAAATGGGAACCACTGTGCCACGATCTCTCTACTAGGCCATAAAATATTCATAACTTCTTTGATGAGCCGTGCAAATCGTTCAGGGTTCAGAAGCTGAAGCTGAGTACATGGTCTTCCTGAAATAAAAATGTAAAAAAATTAAAACTGAAGAAAAATTAGGAACAGAACAGTAGAACAGTAAATTGCAATCAAAAGAAAAATAGAGCCCAGTTTTTCTGTGTTTTAGCATTTTCCAGTTATCAGGATCATCTTACAAAGTAGCATGGGATGAAATACATTTGGGCAACCTGATCCCAGTGAATCATCTTCAGCTACAGTGTCAAAAGCAGCATTTAGACAGAATTCTAATTCTATTCTTGAGTACTAGAGCAGAACCATCTTGTTCTATGCTGCTTACTAGTAACCCCCCATGTAACCCCCTTACTAGAGGCCAGTGGCTACTATGATCCATAAAGGGGCATGAGATAGTGTGCACATCTCTAAAGGGAAATCGATTCTCTTTTCTGATCAAACAAGCTAATTGCCCTTATATGGCACACTTTTGTTGCAGCTGCATATATAAATGCCACATGCCCTTTACAGTTAATTCTATTATCCTCAGCATGGCATACAAGAGGGTAACTACCACATAAGCCAGGGTTTTGAACTGTTTGTTGGTGGGGGTCTGGATGATCCCCTACCGAGCCCTCTGCAGGCCAGATCAGTCCCTGTGTTGGGAAAGTCTGTGCTCAGCATAGCCAGTCCCAACTGAAGCACTCGGTGTACCTTACCCCATTGGAGATGACATGGAGTAGGCAAAGCACCACCGATGCAATGAATATGAACTTGAGCACGCTCCGGGAGAGGGCGGAGGACACGAAGGCCTGGCGTGCTGTGGTCCGTGGGGTCACACAGAGTCGGACACGACTGAACAACAACAACAACAACAACAAGGCAAAGCACTCAGCGTACCACTCTCCATTCCAACTGGTAGGGGGAAAGGCAAGCAGAAGAATCCCCACTGATCACTGATTGGAGACACCAACAGGGATTCCTCTCCCCGCTGCCCTTCAGGGGTTAGGGTCCTTGCCTGAGGCCCACGAGCTGGGTTTTTCCCACCCCTGCCATAGGAGAACCACTTCACTACTGTTTCATTTTTTAAGCATACAGCATGTGTCACTATTCTGCATTTGATCTACATACTTTGTGCTTACAGTGAAAAAGACATGTTCAAATAAGGGCATATTTATAACACACACTGGAATGCTATGAATGCCTACTCAGAAGTAAATTGTAATATGTGGGCTTCCACATTTACCAACAGGACTGAGATGCAGCAGAGAATCATGCCAACAGAAAGACGTTTTTTCCCCCGATTCCTTCTTTGCCCCCCCCCCACCATTGTTACAGAGGATTCCCCCGTCCTCTAGAGCAGATTTTCAGGAAGCACAAACTGAACGTCACTTTCCCTCTTTTTGCTGGAAGGAACATCCTGTGAGTGGAACTTCATTTAGGGAATTCTCCTGCCAGTGGAATAAACTCAGGACCCAATCACTGAATTCAATGAGACTTACTCTCAAATAAGTACGTATAGGATTGCATCCTAGGACTGTTATTAGGGCATAACAACTTTGTCTTTGAGCTGCTCTAGGACTATGATATTTACAGTGTAGTCCTATACATGTCTACTCAGAAGTCCTATTATGTTCAATGAGATTTACTCACAGGTTAAGTATGATAAATTTGGAAGTAAGTCCCATTGAACTCACTGGGACATCTGAGTAGACATGCATAGGATAGACATGTATATAATAGCACTGTAAATATCAAGCACCTTAAAGACTAAACAAGGTATTATGCCATAAACTTTCGTGGACTAGAGACCATTTCATCAGATGCATAAAGTGGACTCTAACCCACTGTCTTTTCTTCTGACTGATTGTAAGCCGCTCCAGGGCTGAGAAGCGGGATAAAAAATACATTAAATATATAAGTAATAAGCTGCCACAAATCCATTGTTTTTTCTGCAACAGACTAACACAGCTATCCTCTGGAAATTATCAGCCTCAATATCAGTTTGTGTAAAAGAACAGTTTTTTAGGGAGATGTTCTGCTGTAATAATATTTTATGAATATTTCTGCAATCATAAAAGTCACTAAAGAGTTAAAACCTGGAGTGCCCTTGTCAAGATATATGCTTTAGGATGCAATCCTACAGCCACTTACCTGGGAGTAAGCCATACTGAAGTAAATGGGACTTACCTCTGAGTAGACACATAGGATTGTATGATCAGTCTATTTTACAAATGAACAAGACAGAGAAATTAAATTATTTGTTATGGTGACAGAGTGAGATGATGAATACTAATTAGAATGAAGTAACTTTGATCCAAATTTTGTAATAATGACAATTACTACTTATTAAGTGCCTTAGGGCGCAATCCTATGGGGATAGTTGGCCGCCTCCGAACTCAGAGGCGGCCAACTATGCAATGCACGGTGGGCGGAGCACAGAGGGGTTCATCTCCTCCATGCTCTGGCCATCCTGCATTTGTGGCTAGACAGTCGATTTCGGCTGTCTAGCCAGGGCACCTCAGAGCGGGGGGGTGAGGGCAGTTGGCATATAGGAAGCGTCATACCGGCACTTCCACAGTCCCCCCCTCCCCAACCCCAGGAACACTCCCTTTTCGGGTGCTCTGTGCTGCTCTTCCAAGCGAGGAGCCAGGAACAAACCGTGCATCCTACAAGGTGGCAGGGGATGAGGCAGGAGTCGGATTTCTGGGAACTGAGCTCGTAGTGCTGGCTCCAAGCTTGCTTCCCATAAACTGAAAAATCCTATGGCTGTCTAGACGCTGTCTAGCGGCCATAGGATTGTGCCCTAAAACAAATTAGACACCAAGCCAGGGGTGCACAACCTTTTTGATCCTGACAGCCACATGTGATAGTGGCTCAGGGGTTGGGGACCGCAGACATATGTGCAAACGCGCACGCGCACACACACACACACACACACACACACACACATATATATATATATATACATGCATGCGCACACACATACTCAAGTGATCTATATGAGGATCTTTGGAGGATGGAGCAGAGTACAAAAGGTGGCAGGAACAAAAGATAAATGCAAAACTAAACAAAACAAAAAATAAATATAAAACCTTCCACAGAAGCTAACACGCTAAAACAGATGATGATTTTGACCTGATATCTACAGTGCACTCTATAAAGAAATCCACAAAACGATTTGGACCCAGTACCCAAACAAAACGAATACAATAATTTTAGATTTTCCTGTTTAAGATTCAGGAAATGCTATCAATAATTCTCAGAATCTGCCTATGAACTTACCTATCCCATCATAGAATACAAGTTCCTAATATATAAAAGTTTTATCTAAGATACATGCCTAATGCATAAGCTCAGTACAAAAAGCAGGGTCCCTGATTACATGTACAAAACATATGCATGTATGACTGTGTTCAACCCTTCTCCTGAATGCATGGACATTGAGGACTTGAGGTACCTTACAATAATTTAGTAAGATATTGAACAAATTCAACAAACTAATAGCACAATATCAGGGCAATAACAGATGGATAACAAAGATCTGTGATTGGGTTTCCTATCTCTTTCCATTCTGGCCAGTAACAGCTGGGGGCGGGGAGATCCTCATCAGAAGCAAAGTATAGGGAGAGTGGATTTGATCCTTTTCAACTTGTACTGTTTTCCTAATGAAAATTAAAAGAAAAAAAAACCTATTACTGCTATTTGCCCTGTTACACATACATTTAGCCTGTACACATAAGTTTTTCCAAAAAGGACAAATAGCAGTTGGGGCAGGTGGTTTTTGTTTGGGGAAATGGTGCAGGGGGAAACGGTTCAATGATTCTTTCCCAGCACAGGGGTCCCAATCTGGATTGGTTCCCCACTAATACTTGCCAAGATGGAGATGGGCAATCTGCTCTTGGATCTCCATCCAGTTTGGCACTCAGCTAGCAAAAACATATACATCTGAGGTACAATCCAGTCAGTTTCCAAATATTGTACCCAGGTAATAAACACTTGAAGTACTGACTAAGTTCAGACTGACGGTCAGGATCAGTGCAAGATACACAAGCAAAATGCAGGCAACACAAGAAGAATCAAAATACATTATTTCTACTTTGTATGTAACTTAAATTAATAATATAGGTTACAATTAATAAAGTTCATTCAATGTATACTATTTCCTACTGCATGGACCAAGGGAATCTCTTTTCCTATGTATATCTAAGAAATTCACGGAAATATAATGTATTCTTTTCACTTTTTATACCTAGCATGCAGCTACCACTCCAATCATGCAACTACACATATACAACTCTTTTCAACAGATTGTTGAACTCAATATACCACTACACACCTGCATGCCATTTGACATTCCTTGTGAAATCTAAAAGGAAGACCTGAAGAGAGGAAAAGACACTAGTACAGGAGATTTGTTTCTTCTAAATCTTTAACAGTGGGAATAAATCACCATTTCAAGGTACATTTCTTCCACTACCTGTGCTCCTGACCACTATTTTCATTAGTTTCTCTGCCTTGAAACATGGGTAAAGAGGTCTAGGGAGAGAAAATGAATGTTTTAAAATTTGATTTTGACACTACCACATACCCTCTATCTATGGAAGATGTTTAAAAGTAAAATTATTGACAATTATAAACTGCACTTAGAGATTGTGATAAAAGTATCCCTACATTTTAATTTAACTTTCAGAGGTTTGAAGTGTCTTCAGTTCCAACCTGTTTGTATAGTATTCCTCTTGAAATGTTAAGCTAGCATAAGTTCTCTAGAGAACTTGAAATGTATATGAAGCTAGATATGCATTGTTTTGCTTTTTATTTGGATTTCCTGCTTAGTGATGCCTAACCTGTACTTGTAATATGATTTTTTAAATTAAAATGGGGTGTCTTACTGGATCAGCTCAACTTCTACTCATGAGCCTTACAATGTTTTCATGATACTGATGGTTGTAACCTTTTAAGCAGGACTACATTATACATCTATGTGCAGTTCCTAAGGTGTACATTCCTCACACAAACATTTAGTTCAAGGAGTACAACTCATTAATTAATTCAATTTTTTTCAATTTTGCTCGAAATGAAAACTGATGTGTATAAACCATGTATTTTATAACATCAGACTGATTCCTGGACATTATATAACATCACCTAAGTCACCAATGTGATTTTTTTTTCAAATATGCTCTAAGTAGTATTAGTAAATTAAAATTTAGAAAGCACAACTGGATCAGCGCAGTAAGCATTACCAATCTAGAATACGAGACAAACAGAACAACAAATAATCCAACACACACAAATGCTGGGCTTCAATTCAGCAATTATTCAGATAATGGTCCTACCTGAAAATCCCCAGAGAAGCTGTTGGGCTAAAATATAATGAAATATGTTTTAAGCGAGGGAGGAAAATCTACATTTGCTACTTAATAAGGATGACACATAATGGCTCTGATATGTGCCAGAACTTCCTGTAATTGCAAAATTTCCCTATTCTCTTGTATAAGGGAATGCTTTGATCAGGTAATAGAGATTCACCTGTATATGCCATAAACATTTTCTTTTAAACAGAATGGAAATTTCCTATAGGAAGAAATTTATTTTATTTGCAGAAAATGGAGAGATCTTTTGTATGTAGCAACAATTGTCAAAAAAGCTGCTTTTTATTAAGATTGCCTACTTACTGGTGTCTAACCTCTACTTTGTGAATAAAGTATAATATGATTGTTAAACATATTAGATGAGATGGCTTATTGCACAGGATAATTTTATTTATTTATTTTAAATACTTTTAGGGTGACTTTACAGGTACAACACTCCCAAAGCAGCTTACATAATACAGTCCAATAATAAAACAAAAATCAATAAATGCCAGCAATAATAATAAAAAAATCCAGTCCAGAAGATACAAACAACTGCAGCTAAAAACCATCATTATAAAACAAACTATCAAGAACTCAACTGTCCTTGCCAACTCAACTGTCCTCAACGGTGCAGAAATGAAAAGGGCCTCCATTGTGGACCTTAATCACTGACAGGCTGATATAGGTGAAGGCAGTCCTTCAAGTAATTTAGCCCCAAACCATTTAAGTGGCTCTGCAAACTTTAAAGGTCAAAACCAGCACTTTAATTTGAGCTCAGAAATGTACCAGTCCAGCTGACAACATACAAGTGTCACGTGAACTGAGCACCTGACCACCACCAATACCCCTTCTGGATTGATTATCTGGATTCGGCTTAAGAGGCACGGTGCTACAGTGGTTCCAGTCTTTCCTGGATGAGTGGTTTCAGAAACTGGTGCTGGGGGGATTTCTGTTCCATGACATCGCCTTTGGCCTGTGGGGTGCCACAAGGTTCTATCTTGTCCCCCATGCTTTTTATCATGTAAATGAAATATTTGGAAAACTGGAGGTTTGGACTGAAGTATCATCAGTACACGGATCATATTTAGCTCATATAACCCAGTCCTTGTTAGGCTCGAAGCCCGCAGCTTCTGTCAAGTTAAGCAGCAGAGTTAGCCTGTTCTTAGAAAATGAATGGGATGGGTCAGGGTGAAAAGGTTGAAGACAAACCATGAAGGGTGGAAAAAAGGAGAGAAGCTGGTAAACAAGGAAGTACTATTGCAGGGTCTAAAAGCACGAGATAATGGGACTTGTTCTGACGCTCATCTGCACAGTGCAATCCCCAGCTATACTGAACATTTGGAAACAGCATGCGCACCCCCCACCCCGGCACAAAGAATAGGAACAAAGAACTGAAACTACATGATCACAGGATGAAAACTGTGTAAGCAGTGCTTGGATGAGGGTGAAGGAAGCTGATAAGGAGCCACAAGGATGCCAACTGATGTAAGACCACATGAAGGTGTCGATGCTTCTGGCAGCCATCATGAGCAGCATGGATGCAGAACCAAGACGGCCTCAGACAAGTAAAATCTGAGAAGCCATCCATCTGAAACCATCCATCCCTGCATGCACACAGCCTTCTTCTCCAAGTCCCATCCTCCAACACACATGCTTACAGGTTAGCCACCCTAAGTGGTGTGGGTGTAAATACAATTGCAGTGGGATTTAGAATGCTTTTAACTTGTTTTGAAATACATGTATAACTTTCTCAATAAGAGTTATATACAAGGTGTTTCAACTTTAAATCCTTGTGTTGGTACATCATTTACCCTAATAAGGTGTGCACAACTGAGTGACATTCCAATCAGCTAAAAGTAGCACATCACACTACTTCTCGTAGAATAAAAAATATATATAAAAGTAGCATTCACATACACACATTAAACTGGGTACAAAAAGCTCATGACTTTATTGATACAGGGAGCACCCAGTATATTTCGTAGCAAGGTAGGGTGGAGACACCATGATGTTCTGTCAGCTTAACTGCTGACAGAATACTTTCCAACCCTTCCACTAACTATGCAGGGAAGACAGGGAGGAATAGAACATGAACTGCACATTCTGCCCCACAGTCATCAATCTGGGGTGCAGCTGATAGCCAAGACATCGTGTACTAACCTCTATACCCAAATCTCTGAAAATGCCTTAAGGAAGCACCAAGTAGGGTTTGTGATGAGCCCACCCATGCTCACATCTCTCCCATAGTCGTTGCCTGATGTCCAAGCACCAGGTGTGACAAATACAGTGATAAAATCATCCTTTCAAACACAATTACAGGAAGTATGTTTGCTATGAGGAAGGCAAAAATCCAAGCACCTCGTGTGCCAACCAGGGCCTGAAAAAATTCATTCCTGGCTCTGAAAACTCTCAATCCACTTTGCTGTTTTACTGTTTTTACATTTTACTTGTATTTTTATTATGTGCATGATTGTAGTTATTAAGGAGCAATTCTATGGTCACTAGACCCTGTCTAGAGGGCCGTAGGATTGTTCGGCTTCTGAGAATTGAGATCAGAGCCAGGACTCTGACCTTGGTTCCCAGAAACCATGCTCCCTGCCCCCTCCCATACCCCTTCGTAGCTGGCACAGTTCTCCGCGTGCCGACTATGTCTCCGCGCTCGGAAATGGAGCGCGGAGACAGGGAAAAGGGGGCAGTCCCGGTGGCAGGGAGCGGAGGAGACCACAAAAGCTGCTTTACACAGCTTCGTATCGGGTCTCTGGGTCCCTTCCCTCCCCGAAGCTCGAAATCACCCACCTAGGCAAAAATGCAGGGTGGCTGGATTACAGAGGAGAGGATCCCCTCTGTGCTCTATCTGTCCTGCATAGGATAGTCAGCAGCCTCCAATTTCCAGATAGGATTGCGCCCTTATTGTGTTTTAATATGATGAATGAGCGACATTCAAGCTCACCAAGATTCTCTGAAAATTCGTTTGTTGCTTGTCTCTCCGTGATTTGTGCTCGCATATGCGATTGCTGTTCATTTTGCATGAACAAGAAAATTGTGCAAAATGAACAACCACTGAATATGAAAGTTGCGCAGAAAAATCCCAAATTTGCGCAATTTCCCAATTTGCACAAATTTTCCCCATCGACTAAAGCATGGGTGATTTAAAAGTGGTGCATGTGGAGAAAGCTGTGAATTTTTCAAAATTTGCACATTTTCATAAAGTTGTGCATTTCTCAAGTACACATTTTACAAAAGCAAGTCCAGGAATTTGCTAGCAATTTAGGAGAACATTCAGTCTCCTTCATGTTGAGGATTGCGAATGGGGCATTTTCGAGTGATTTCCCAACTGAAACAAAATTCTCATACAGCCATATATTAAACTGTTCCATAAACTGCTCTGGGATAAAAGCATGAAAGGCATATATTATGCCTCAAATAAAGAAAACCACCTGAGGTTTGATGCCCTTTTATTTCCTAGGCATATTAGTGGCATCATTTCTTATATGGTCCAGTCATCCCAGTCCACCACACACAAAACACCCCTCAAGTTGGGAAACCAAGCATGCAAATGGTTGCACCACCAAACCCAGAGGACAAACTCAGTGCCTGGGCAGCCACAGGCAACACAGCCGGACACAGCCAACTAACCTATCTCCTCCATCTCTCCACACTAGGGTCAAATAGACACTCTTACTGGAGGGTGGGGAGCTGCCCTTGAATCTCATATTGATTGTAGTATCACCTAATGTTTTTCAGTCAATCGTAGGATCAATCTTGAGCCCTAGTTTAAGGCAAAGTCATATTTTCATACCAAGAAATATTCATTCTTGATTCTGAATTATCATACATTAGAGAATGGTGTAAGACTAAAAACATGAAAGACAGAATGTCCTATTAACAAATACTTTTTGAAGGGAAATTTCAACCTCATCCAAGCCTCAGATTCTCATGCGTTCCTCCATCGCCATCAGAAAAACTAACAAGTGAACATGGTATCTTACCGAGTTATTCTGGGGACATGCTGGGTTGTCAAGAGGACATCTGGTGCAGCCTAGTGCATGCATTTCTCCCTCTGGAGAGAGGGTGGGGCACATGAGAGCCTGAAAACAGGTTGAGAGTTCTCCCTGGAAAATCTCAACATGCTGGCCTGATTTGTGAATTCTCGGATGATTATTTGACCTATACTCAGCAAAATAGAGATGTGATCACAGTTATTTCTGAACTTAGTAGCTTCGTTTTTCTCTTTTTCTTCTGTTTGCTTCTGAAAAAAACTGAAAGAGGTGAAAATTTTCAGCCTAGAAGTAGTGGAAGCAACCATCTCCCCAGGAAGCTTGATTTAAGCAGAATCTACTGCTGGAGATTCTCAGCAGCAATACCACAATCACATAAATGTGCATCACGGTTTTTGCATGATGGGTCCTGGGCCAGACAACTCAACCCTCTTTAACCCTAGAGTCAGAAAAATCCTGTTTTTTTCCCTAACAGATATCGGGTGTGAGTCTAGGACTCACACACTACCTCTTTCACCCCTCCCTATCTCCTTCCCCCTTCTTCTCATTCTGGGAGCCACAAACAACCAAACAGTTATATTCCGTTATTAGTAAACGTAGTAAAGGAGTCTGAGACCCAACTGACCAGGACACTGCTACCAAGACTGTTCCTAATCTTTTCTCAGGAAATGTCCAAACAGGTTTGTTAATTGTAAAACAGTATGTTTTAACTGCTATCTCAAACAATCAGTAAGCACTTTTGTTAAGGAAATATCAGAAGTAGAAATGGGAAATAACTTAAACTTCCCTCTCTCTTAATGGTTTAGATTTTAATGAGTCCATCCTGCTCTCAGTATATATTCATGGTTCATTATGTTGTGACGGAAAGATTGTGTTGTCAATGCATGTGATAAAAACACTAAAAATTATTCTTAACATTTCTAGAAAACAGAGTATGCCATTTTTCTACATATAAAATATGGAGGTATATTAACTCATACTGGTATATAGAGAAACGCTTGATGAGAATGTATGATTGTCAAGATTCAATAGCCTCACTGATAAATAAAACAATAATTTTATTCCTTTTTTATTTATACCTATTCTTAAGTGTAATTTTTGGTGTCCTGATCAGTTGACATTGTACGTACTTCAGTTCAGTCCATTATCCTTTTCTCACAAGGCATATATAAACATTTTACCTCTGCTTTTGGCGGCTTCTTTCAAAGCAGCCAGAACTTGAGGCTTCACATCATCAGCAAGTAATCTTCCTTCAAGACCTGGGAAGAGGGACCTAGTATGTCATTAAAAACAGAGTATCGATCATCTAAATAATTTGTGTTATTTTTCAAAGGCACAAAAACTGTAATTGTAGTAATAGAGCATTTTTTTCATATAATTTTGAACAGATAAAAAGCTGTGTTCCTCTCCAGGCTCACAGCTGTCACCTTCTCCATCAGGTAAATGATCCAGGAATTTCTCAGCCAATTATTGTGAATTATGTGACTATCATGTGAATTATGTCACTATCATGAAACATGCAAACGGCTGTAGACGGCAGACAAAATGGGATCATACTTTGACATAACCGAACCCAATCCCCACAATACTGTCAAATCCATTAACCACTATAATTTGTGGATTCTGTATACATAATAAATACTTTGTCTGAAGTGTGACTCAGCTATACATCTTGGTTTTATTGATGTCAGTGTTTATTTTTAGTCTGTATTTTTATTGTGGTGATTTTTAAGTTGCACACTGTTGTAGTATTCTTTTATGTTCATCAGCAAATAAATTTATTATGTATACAGGGATAGATAAATAAATACAGGATAGAAGTGAAGGCCAATCTAGACAATATAAGAAATGCATGAAAGCATTTTACATATTATTTTAATATTTTAAAACGGTACATGTGAGCCCAATCAAGATCAGGCCTGTCATGCACGGGGGGGAGGGCAGTATTTTTCCTCTCCCCCCAGCTAAGATCCCAATTAAAACCACCCTCTGCCCCAGCTGCTATTTCCTCCAGGAGAGAACGCGCCATTGGCATCAATGACAACTCACCACCACCACCACAAGGGGAACAGCAGTTTTAGCAGGGAGGGGGATATTCATTGGGACCACAGTAAAGTGGAAAATGGTTAACAGGTCCCTACCCTCACAATCCATGGTCTCAGTACAGATGCTTTCCCATACTGCTATTTAATTTTTAAAAAACTGATGTGAAATGCATGAATGCATTTCTCTTATCATCTAGTTTGGCCCTGACTGGTTGGGTAAATGTACTAGGGAGATGCACATCAAATGGAAAGGTGTACGGACGTGTGGTCATAAAGATGGGCTGTAACTCAGTGGGTGGGAAAGCACCAATCCCGACTTCCCTTTCCAGCTGTCCTTGCCCCATCCTTCTCTCCCTGACCCTTGCTATTGTACTTGTCCCTCAGAATCCTCACCTGTGTCCACTGCCTCAACTGCCTCCTCCCACTCTTCTCTTCAATCCTATTCAATAGCAGCCCGCATTTCACCACGTTACTGTGATTCTTCCCAAAAGGCAGAGACATACATGGAAACAGGGCCAAGGGGGGGGGGGGGGACGACCTTCATATAAGCAAAAGATGTTGTTTGCCAAAACTTGAAGACTGTGTTTCCACTGTCACTCAGTTGCATCCAGACAGTGTGCTGTTGTTTCACACCTCAGTATGCCCACATTAATTCTTGACCCCTTGTTTTCAGGCATGTTAAACATGATAGCCCCCCACCCCCTTAGTTTACAGTGTGTTGGATGCAAGGCATGCAAAGAGGTCTGACACCGGGTGGAAATCAGCCGATATCACAGAGGCTCTGGTGTCTCCCTAAAGAAGGGAAATTCAGTGCAAATGCCCTGTACAGTTTTTACAGGGGCTTTTAGGGGGGCTTTTTTCTAAATGAAAGGTTGCAGGTTATACCTTCCCCTCCTAACCTTCAGTGCTCTCACCCCAGCCCACTCAGGCAAAGTTATTCTGGAGCAGAAGCAAGACAGAGCTGTGTGACATTGTTATATAGGAGTAAATGATACAGTCCAGCATTTAAACTAAAAAAAACTTATATCGCTATAAAATATGCAATAAATGCATGTCATACCTTGGGTAACTTTCTGAAGTTATGTAAATTGCATCTTGATCTGATGCAGATGAGGAAAACGGAATAAAATCCCCATTTTGTAAGGGCAAAAGCTCCAGTCCAATAAGCTCATTATAGTTTCCATCACTAAGCACAAAGTCTAAGATATGAAGCTTTTCATCAGCAGGCCCCTTATGCCCAGATTTTCTTAACACTTGCCGCACTGTACCAGGAGTCACTTTTTTCACAGGGTTTGTACTAGAAACAATGAGGTCAACTGCATTAGCAATATTGTCTGGTACTTTAGCAACCTCTTTCCCTGAGTCTTGGAGGTAGTTTAGCACAGCCTGGGTGTATTCCAAGCTGTCGTCCATTTCTGAGAAATAAACATCCTCCACCTTTCTCCAGTTATCAGTGATGGAATAAATAATTTCATTTTGGAACAACTCTTTCAAAAGTGGTTCTATAATTGGCTGCCAGTGAACTTTTATGTTGTTCTTTTGTGGCCATAATCTGTAAATTCTCTCAGATGACAGAGGGAAATCAAAATCCTTTTCTGTTTCCATTCGTTTAATTGCATCTAAGATGAGGGTTGCATATGCTTTGGGGACCATGCTGGCTACAAGAAGCTCATTCCACAGGGCTGCTGGATCTCGCCACTGATCAAGCTCTCGCCATTTGATACTTCTTCTGTTATCTGTAAGTCCAAAAAACCCACTAACATGAACTGGGAGCCCTGTCTTGCTTTCCTCACCAGGAGGTAATGGAAGAAAACAAAATGCTCTTCCTGAAAACTGTGTCTCGGCTCCTTTTTCTTCTCCATTGCTTGATAAAGACATAGCTATACCAATAGATGGGATATATTTCAAGTCATCAGCCAAGCAATCCAATTCATTACATATTCCTCGTCCTCCAATACTGTTGCATACCAACCAAGATGTCTTCTGTGCATCTTTAATACTCTCATCTTCTAAAACTATGTTTACATGGTACGTCACACATGTTAAGCTATTACTTGGAATGCCTTTACAGTACTGGCCTATTGCACTTCCCAAAATCTTGATGGAGTTGGGTCTTTCATGTTTCAAAGCTTTGTTCTCACTGGCAGTAACTCTAAAAATTAGTCGCTCAGTCCCATCAGCTTCCCGAACATGTAAGGAGACATCTTGTACACTTTTAAGGAACAGAAGAACTGTGTCTGCATCTGCTCTGAATGATTCAAACAATTCCAGAACCTTTTCCTTGTTGTACACATTGCTACTTAGCTGGGAAGGCTGCTGACGAAGAGGAAAACGAAAGAATGTACCCGGAAAGTGTCCATTCTGGAAGGTTTCCTTAGTGCTTCCAAACACACCAATGAAAGGTGTAAATTGGTCTGTTAGCTCATTAATTTCTTTTATGTCATCTTTCAGATTCCAACATTGACCTGATTCACGGGGTCCAAAAAGTGCTTGATGAGGGTCTAGCATTCCAATTTGGTCACCACTGAATATACTAGGAACATCTACAAAATAAAAAAGCCAAAAATATGTACATCGCTAAAACAATGTGTTTACAATACACATCTGCAGTAACAAAGAAAGTCCTTAAAAGCCCTTCAATATTATCTATATAACAAACTAACATTTACACTCTAAAATAAGTGGTATAAAGACGAAACCACTAAAAACTGTAAAATTCAACACTACAGAAACCACATTCCTCTTCCAGTGCCTTGGGGAATCAAACTCTGCAAAGTGCCTAATGGATGTTTTAAAGTGAAACCACTATTTTCCCTTTAGTTGTCCTAACAGGACAACTGTTTTCCTATTAAACACCTCATATCCAAAACAAACTATGTTTTCAACTCATAGCAAGTTTCAAGTGCATGCATAAATGGTGCACTTCCCCTCAGGAACAGAATATGAATACTTAATCATCTACAAAAATCATTGCAAATACCTGTAATGTGATAAACTGAATTAAAACCAATTCCAAATCTTCCAACTTTCAGAGGATCATCTTTCTTTCTGCTTCTTGCTATCTCCTGAATGCCATGCCAGTCCTCAGGGGTAAAAACTGCATTGTTATATACATAAAGTGCAGGACCTAAGGGAAAAAAAACAGGCAAAGTAAATTTTAAAATATGGGCTCACTAGGAAACATAGCATAGATGCTTTGATTTATGTAGAAAGAAATTACTGTATATTGTAAACACAGAGATAAACTTAAATGGACTTTGATCCCAGCTAACCCCATAGTTCTATATGGGTCTTAGAAACCTGAAGTTTGGATGATCCAATCACTTGTTTCTAATTCACTATCACTGTAAAACTAGGCTAGCGACAACACAGATTGATTAGCTGGTAGTGTAAGCTTGCAGCAGGTCATCTTGATAAGCAAACTGACGTAACTGGATTACACATCAAATAGCTGTTCCCGTAAAACAAATGCTAGTTGCAAGCGTGACTGCATAATTTTTGTGTTGATTATGCTCCTCAGTGAATCACTACATCACAAGAAAACAAGAAATTAAGGAACAAAATTAGATATGAAAAAGATACCTTACCCTGGTATTGAGCCATATCTTTAGACCAGAGAGACTCTGTCCCATACTGAGTCTCATCATATAGGAACCTAACTTCTGTGGCACCAGCATCTTCTGCATTCTGAATCAATTCCTGAAAACAGATCTTACTTCACTACTGTAATCATAGTTGCTATGTAATTATTTTTAAAGCCTAAGGTGTAATGTTGCAGAACACCTTTATGTTTATATCCCACTGAAATTGCAAATGTTTAAATCACCTTTCTTGTTAAAGGCATTATTATGATGCTGATCAAACATACTGACACACAAAATAAGATGATATATTTTATTATCATCTCTTCAAATTCTTCTGAGTTTATTATCCTGTATGTAACCCATATGACAACATCTCCCTAAACTACAATGGAAAGTATGAAAATTGTCATCCGAATCATAGGCCAGATTGTAGGCCAAATCAAATGTAACAGACCTCAGGCTTGCAAGCTCCTTCTTTCTCTTACCCATGAACAGAGATTAGCTTAATTTGTGCTTTGCAACAAATCCTGGTCTGATATATTAATTTGCACGCACGCACACACACCCCTTTGCAGAAACCACACTTTCCCATATTTGGACAAAATCAGAAACTGGTTTAATGCAAACGGAGAATGAAAGTTTCTAATTCCCTCATGTGACCTTCCCTCATGTGCAAAAGAAAAGGAAGGTCACAAGTAGTCTAAGTCTCACCACAGCTCACACATGTAATTACAAACCATGGTTTGCTGTTCTCTCTCAACCAGGAAGGGGAAAAAATAAAGCTGATATTATTCAATACAAAAATTCCAATTAAAACAGTGCACAAAGCAGTTTGCTAAGTTATCCATAGCAAGATCCTGTTTTTCTTATATTTTTCCTTTAATTTTGCAGCTGCTCACATTTCTTATAGTTTGAGATCATATTGATAATTCTATTTGGAAACACACAAGCTGTGGAAGAGGACAGAATTTATTTTATATTTTTATTCATAATTCTATTTCTATATATAAATTAAAAAATAGATTAAATAGCAACATTCTGTATAAGACAAGTTATACAGCCATATCCCACTAGGCTGTGAGTTGCGAAATCCTGTTAAGACAACTTATTACCAAATATTAGGTATGAAGCTTGCTCTATGGTGGGGAAAACCCTTTATAAAGGTATGTGGGTTTTCCCCAGTGTCACTTCTTTCAGGTCCTGTCTTTGTGCACTTAAACAACTTGTCTCGACATCACGATAAACCATGTTTTATTGTGGAAAGAATTAGTTGCAGACAGCCCCAAGTTCATGCACTTCTCCACTCCCCTCTCTACTTCCAGCATAGTCACAAGGAAATCAGAAGGGTTTTTTTTCCAGTTTGATTAACTGCAGTTTAGCATTATGTCCAAACCCTAAGCTATGGTTAATCTTAACTATGTCTTGATGAAACAAGCTGGCTTCATAATCTATGGTTTCAAGTTGGCTTACTTCAAAGAAACCATAGTTAAGATGAACCACAGTCTGCCATGTTTACATGGAACAAGCTGTGCTTTATCATAAATAGAAGCAAAAGTTCTTATCTCCTCCTTGCAGCTGGGGAGGAAGAGGGAGACTATGCAAGCCCAAGTCTTGCTGCAGCTCATTCCTCCCACAATAATCATGGTTTATTGTAACATCCAAATTGGATCATTCGGTAATAAGGGAATAGGCAGGGGAATGTGTCTTTGATGTATTGCCTCATCCCATCCTTCCACAAACAAGTTGTCTTCATTCCATTTCTGTGACATGCTCAGTCAATTTCTCAGAGTGACAAAGAGATAAAACTTTGGAAACTGGCATAAAAAGATCGACAGACATTTAACACCTAACAGTCATTAATACTATTTACTTATACTTTATGTTCTACCTTAAGAATTTGTCCTCCTTCTGGATATCTTCTTAAAATATCTTTAAGGAAATCAACAAGGGGTGGAGTTGTTTGACCAAAACGACCTAGAAATGTGGAGAGAAGCACAACTGTGTCTATTATCTTCCTTCAATAGAAGCACATGGAATTACTGTCCTTCAATATGCTATTGTTTTTAGTGGCTTTACATTCTTATTGCAGGTATATAATTTACAGTTTACAGGCTAAGCTGCAATCCTACAGACCTATTTCAAAGTAAGTGCCACTGAAGTCAGTGGGAGTTATTTCTGAGTATATAGGCACTGGATTGGACCACATGTAATTCAACTGTTAAGTGCTACCTCATACAAAGTTCAGTACCACAGTCAACAAATTGTGTCAGACTCGAAGAGTCACAAAATGTCAGTCCAGGATTAACTCCACACCTTTCATGGCAACTGTGGACTCCCCAAGTCCAATCAGGTTTCTTGAACATGCAAATGGGACACACTCCTGACTCATATTATGGGCCGGTTTGCACATAATGTGCCATTTTGGTCACCAGTCACAAGACTGATCTATTATGAAAACTATTTTTTTCAGAGATCTCTGCAGGCATTTCTTATAAAAACTGACCCCTGAAGATGACCAATATTCAGGGACAAAACGCAGAGGGATACTTCTTGGAATAAAACTACATATATTTTTTCAATATCCTGAGACTTCACCTCTTTTAGCTCTTGAATAACCCACACTGCCTGGGTTCGCATCACATGACAAGCCACAATGTCCATGCACTGTGACTTGCATATTCAAAATGGCAGCTGGCACACCTCACAAAGCCCCATGGATTAATTAACCCATGGTTGCCCACTGAGTTCAATGAGTTTTATTCTTTAGTAAGTGTGCTCAGTATTACAAAACTTATTGCTTCAAAGATGGTTGGGCTAGATATTTGAAATGGGCAAGAATACCATCATTAAAAGAATGGCTGATTGAAACTCTAGGGATTACTGAAATGTATGATGTTACTAAGGGTAAAATCCTATGCACCTTTAGAAAGAAAAAGGTCCTACAACTCCCAGCATGCCCCAACCAGCCATGGCTGGATGGGGAATGCTGCGTGTTCTATGACTTTTTTCTGTCTAAACATGCATAGGATTGCTCCCTAATAGAATCTGAAACAGAAATGGATTTATCGTATCAGTCTAACTATTAGATAAACTGACCATTTATAATACGTGGGGATGTATACTGCCATTTTATTTCATTAGACAGAAATCTGTTTTTGTAATTTGAATAATTTAAAATGAATATATACAGACATGAGTTATATTCATTTACTATACCTCCTCCTTTTAGGCCCTTTGACAAAAGGTTTAGAAATACATGATTCTGGGAAGTCTGAAGATCCCCAACCTTGACACAGTCTAATAACTGAAAGGAAAAGAGATTTTTTTAATACTATGCATTCTTGAATATTCTACATATCAAAAGTAAACAAACCTTTTACTACACCAGTCAACAAATGACCAGTTACCAGATGCTGCCTCAAAAATGCAACAAAATATAGATTACAACCAGACAACAAGAAACAGACAAGTCATAATGGTGGTGTAAACATAAACATGAGTTGAATTAATCTTTGTTTTATATGTTGAGATGCAACAGAAAGTTCTGTCAGCATGCTGGAAATGTCAGTGGCCATGTACACACATAACACTAAACCATGGCTTAGCACTATGTAGACGAACCTTCCTTCTCCACTGCCCACAGGGCCAGAAGGAGAATTCCTGTCTAGTTTCACTTTCCCCAATTCCTGGCATATTGCTACATATGAACCAGGAATTGTGGTCTAAAATAAAATCTAGTTTGTTAAACAAGTCAGTTAAACAATCTAGAATTTGTACCTGGCTTGTTCAGAAATTGGCTAGAGTTTGTTTTAAACCATGATTCCTAGTTCACATGTAACAACAACAGGGAAAGTGAGACTAGTCCCAGTCACGTGACTCACAGAGATTCAATCACATAGCACTAAAGCCTGGCTTAGCATTATGTGTGAACTAGGCCAATGTTTTATATATGTCTGACACAGACACTTTTTAAAAGAAACTGGGCCACTACTTGTATATTGAGATACAATATTTGTACATGCAACCATTTTTTATTATACAGCTGAGAATTAGCAGCCATTCAGTTCTCCTTGACAAAGGGTTGTGTGCTGCAGAAAAAACTTCCTTGTATATCAGTGTAAGTTGCTTCCATAAAATGAGTAATTTATCCATTTAGATATCTTTATATGGAATACAGTCCATTTGAAATAGAACAGACCCTCATTAAGGGAACCTTATTAACTCATTTTTAAAAAATTAAACCAAATTCATACTTCCTTGCTATAGGAGGCCCCAGCTCCAAACTATCAGTTCTAGAAGTCCAGTTCCTCACCCACTACATCTTAAGATTTGAAGAACTCTCCCCCTGCCTCTATCTGGTGATTTCCTTACTGCTCACTGTGAAGTCCTGCTTACTACAGATGAAGGACAGAAGAACAGTCTCAGCAGCACAAGGGCTCTGCAGCTCACACTATTCCTGATTAATGTCTTGCTGACCAGAAGCACAGGTTCTAAGCTTAAGGGCCCAAAATCAATCAATATGAGAGAAGAAGGCAGCATGTTGGGCTCTGACTTTTAGGGGCTATATCTCAAAATCAATGCACTGAATTATGTTAGGACCATCTTTATCATCGCATAATACATTTATAAACTCACTGACTTTCTGTGCAATGTCAAGCACAATGGAAATGTCCTCTTTACTAGTTCAACGATGTCTACCCTTAGTAATTTCTCTATAAATTGATGCTTTAACTACATCAATCCTGTACTGCTCTAAAGGAAAATCATAATTCCAAGAGTGCCAGAAAGAAAATTCCCAAGAGACTAAGGAAGCTTACCTGTCTTCCCTGGTGGTATAGACACTGCTCAACTACAGGAAAACCCGTGTCTGGATAAATTAACTCTTTTATGGCTCCCACAGACACTGAAGAAGGCACCTCATATGTCCTGAAGCCCACATAATCATGAAGCACAGTCACCGTGGCTGACCTATGCCAACAATAAAGAAAAGGAAGTCTTATTTGAATGAAGAGCAAAAAGAAAACAGCAACACAAGGGCAAGAAGACATACACTTTTTATTTTACCAAATTTTGTAAGTTACTTTACAGATAGTCAAATCTCACAGATAGTTCTGCAAATATAGGTTTTGCCAGCTATACCATAAGAACTGTACATAAGAACCTCAATCAGATCAAAGTCCCATTGAGTCCAGTGTTCTTTACAATGACAGACCAAATGCTTCTGGGAAGTTCACAAATGGGGCATGATAGTGAAAGCTATCCCTTGCTCCCCCAGCTCTCAATCAATATTGCATTTCATGTTACTATCCATGGATACATCTATCCCCTATGATTTTTTGAAACTCTCTTAGGTAGTTGCCCTCACCACATTTTGTGACAATGGTTTTAAATTAAATATGCAGCATGAAGTACCACTTTTTACCTATCCTGAACCAAAGGGCCGGATGTGCCTGATCTTGTCTGATCTCGGAAGCAGAGTCAGCCTTGGTTAGTACTTGGATGGGAAACGGCCTGGGAACCAGGCTTCCTGCACTGAGCAGGGGGTTGGACTCGATGGTCTTGTAGGCCCCTTCCAACCCTATGATTCTCTATTTTCAATCAATTTCATTGAATGGCCTTACATTCTAATATTGTGAGAGAAAGGGAAATACTTCTCTATTCACACTTCCAAACATTCATAAAGTAATAAACCTGTGGAACCATCCAATTCTACATGTGTCTACTGTTTAAACTAAAAAGGCCCTCTTTTGCCATTCTTTGTAGGGGAGACGCTAAAACACCTTCATCTTTTTAGTTGCCCTTTTCATATGCAGCTCTGCTAAATTCTTTTTGAAATATGGCAACCAGAACTCTATCTAATATTCTAATTGTAGTGCACCTGCCACACCATGGATATATACAGTATAATTATGATAGGGGTTGCTTTATTTTAAGTCTCTTGCTTAGTACTGCCTAACAAATGAACTTGCCCTTTTCATTGCCACAGTACATTGAGCTGACATTCTCAATGAATTTCATTTACAACCCCAAGACCTATGTCCCGGCTGCTCACAAAAGTCATATAGTTTGCACCAGTGGGGCAGCCTTGTATTTAAGCAACAGCTTGGTAGCCAAAGCTATCAAGAAATTCCATGCAAGTGAGTAAGCAGGCTGGCAGAGGAACAGAGAATTACATACCTCCTCTGCACTGAGCATCAAAACCAAGTGGGCTGCCAGAGGTGGAAAGGCCCTCTTCCGAGTCCAGCACAGAAATGCAGTAGGCTACAACAGGAGGGATGGAGCAACCTGTCCCTCCCCTACAAGCCCCCTCCCACACACACCCCGCAAGCTAGTAACGTCTGTGGATTTATTGACAAGACTGCAATAGGGCCCCAAACCAATTTCAGACAATTTGAAATAGAAGCAATCCTGGAGATAAAAGAAATGACCATGAACACTGTGGTGAGAAGAGAGCAAAATAACAGGTGGTGGTGGGACGCAAACAATGAAAATGAAATGGTGTTGGACTGTAGTGAGTACTAGTGGAATCACTGTAATTAAGAGATAATTCACACTTTACGCAGAAGATATATTTGCTGCTTGTCCATCATCTTGTGGTGAACTGAGTAAAAAATGAAGGGCAGGTATGTAGCATGTGCAGAAATCGAGACACCCCAGCATTGTCCACTGTCGGCTTTCAGAGATAAGTTTCCCCATCAAAGCTTATGAGTGCCCCTGCCTCAAGTTTGAACTGTCCCCAAAACTTCCTTATCATAGGCTGGCAGGGTACCCAACCATGCATAAAATACTCATATCAGCTGATCCAGGGACTACAGAAGCAAGCAAGCTCCCAGAGAGCGAGCAACCAGAGTGAGCGAACGGGGAGCAAACAGGAGTTGGCCAGGGGAGTTCGGCAGGGGAGGTCAAGGGTGAGGCCCCTAACATTTTTTTTTCATTTTTTTATTTTATTTTATTTTTTAACTAACTTTTTTCCATTTATTTGTCTTGTAACACACACTTCCACACCAGTGGGACTCTGCTTTTAACCTCTACTGAGTAGAGGAGCAGGCACAAGCTAGTCTAGAACAATCACAAAGCTAGACACAAAAAGGGAAAAGAGGCAATGGAAGGACAGGACCTGTGGTGGTGACCTGCAAGGTGTGAGCAATGTTTGTTTTATTGCCTGAGAACAACATGGCCTACACCTGCAACAAGTGCAAGTTGATCACGCTGCTGGAAGAAAAAGTAAGTGGACTGGAGCGGCGACTGTCGACCCTCCGGGGAATAAGAGAACACGAAGAGTTCTTGGACAGAATGATGGAACTACAGCAGCAAAGGGAAGACCAGAAGCTTGAAGAGCAACAGCAAGATGAGGCAGTGGGAAATGCTGAGGTGAAGAAAAATGGAGTAGAGGATACTCCTTGGAAAAGGGTGACAGTTAGGAGAAGAAGAACTAGACGCCACTCTGCGCCAGTGGAAGCAGTGGAGCTGTGGAACCGATTCCAGGTACTTGCGGATGAGACTGGAGGACAGCCTGCAGAGGAAGAATCACAGGGGAACCTACATGAGAGTGAGCAAGAGGCTGAAGGTCAATCAAACAGAGGCAATGAAACCCAGGCCTACAACAACAAGAAGGGTGGTAGTAGTGGGAGACTCCTTGCTGCGTGGGATCGAGACCCAAGTATGTCGCGAAGACCCGTGGACTCGCCAGGTATGTTGTCTCCCGGGAGGACGAATTAGATGTGACTGAAAGGTTGCCTGCACTCATAAAGCCCACTGACAGGTATCGCTTTCTTCTCATCCATGTGGGAACAAATGATACTGCCAAGTGGAGCTACGAAGAGTTCACATCAGACTTTGAAGCTTTGGGAAGGAAACTCAAGAACTTTGGGGCCCAGATAGTTTTCTCATCCATCCTTCCAGTAGATAGAAAGGGAACGAAAAATACTCCGGGTGAATGACTGGCTACAAAGGTGGTGCCGACGAGAGAGATTTGGATTCTGGGACCACAGGCTATACTTCCTGGAAGATGGGCTGTTGGCAAGGGACGGGTTGCACCTCATAAAGGATGGGAAGAATGTGTTTGGCCACAGTATGAAGAACTTCATCACGAGGGCTTTAAACTGAATCCTACGGGGAAGGGAGATGTAATGTTGGGGGTAACAATGGACGTAGGCGCATGCACTGCAATGGAGAGAACAGCTCTGATAGCGCCCAATAATAGTCTTCAGACACATGTAGGAAGAAAGCCAGACTATGAAGCACATGGTCTTCGATGTCTATATACTAATGCCCAGAGTATGGGAAACAAACAGAACGAACTGGAACTCTTAATACATGAGGGAAATTATGACTTGATAAGTATAACTGAGACTTGGTGGGATGACTCTCATGACTGGAATACAGCAATTGAAGGATATAACTTGTTCGAAAAGAACAGGAGGAACAGAAAGGGAGGTGGGGTTGCACTGTATGTGAAAAATACGTATCTCTGCACAGAAATACAAGAGGATGAGCTTGGTAGCCCCATCGAGAGCATCTGGATCAAAATAAATGGAGCAAAGAACAAAAGGAACATGGTGGTCAGAGTCTACTACCGGCCACCCAACCAAGGAGAAGACGAGGATGAAACTTTTGAAAAGCAAATTGTCTGTGTTTCAAGGAAGCATGATGTAGTAGTAATGGGGGACTTCAATTTCCCCGATATTTGTTGGGAGACAAATGCTGCAAAACATGGCCCCTCCAGGAAATTCCTGACTTGTGTGTCAGATAACTTCCTCCTACAGAAAGTAGAGGAAGGAACTAGAGGATTGGCTATCCTTGACTGGATCCTAACCAACAGAGATGACTTAGTGGATAAAGTAGCAGTTACAGGAACTCTGGGGAAAAGCGACCATGTTGTACTTGAGTTCTTGGTTCTAAAGGAAGCAAAAGCCAAGTGTAGTCAAACGCGTACCCTGGATTTTAGGAAAGCTGATTTTAATAAACTCAGAACAATGATCAGTAAGGTCCCATGGCAAGCAACGCTAACGAGAAAAGAAGTCCAAGATGGGTGGGAGCTTTTAAAAAAGGAAATTCTTAAGGCACAATCACAAACAATTCCAACAAGAAGAAAAAGGTGGAAGACAACAGAAGACGCCAATGTGGCTTCACAAAAAGCTTAGGGATGACCTGAAAACAAAAAAGGACACATATAGGAAGTGGAAAGAAGGCCAAGTAACAATGGAAGAGTACAGGCAGGTAGCACAGAATGGCAGGGATGGCGTCAGGAAGGCTAAAGCTGAGAACGAGCTGAGGTTAGCGAGGGATGCTAAAAACAACAAAAAAGCTTTCTTCAGCTACGTGCATAGTAAAAGGCAGAGGAAAGAAATGGTGGTTCAGCTATTAAATAAGGATGGCAAAACGATAACAGATGACAAAGAAAAGGCAGAGGTGCTCAATTCCTACTTTGGCTCAGTCTTCTCCCAAAAGAGGGTCTATCACCCCCCTGGCAAAGGCGAAGTACAAGCTGAAGGGGCAGGATTGCAGCTTGAGATCGATAGGCATATGGTCAAGGAACACCTAATGACTTGGAATGAGTTCAAATCTCCAGGGCCAGATGAACTGCATCCTAGAGTAATAAAGAAACTGGCAGAAGAACTCTCAGAACCGCTGCCTATTCTCTTTGAGAAATCATGGAGGACGGGGGAAGTGCCAGATGACTGGAGGAAGGCTAATGTTGTCCCTATCTTCAAAAAGCGTAAAAAGGAGGAACCTGGGAACTACAGACCAATCAGTCTGACATCAATCCCTGGGAAAATTCTGGAGCAGATCATAAAGCAATCCATCTGGAAGCACCTTGAAAACAATGCAGTTATTACTCGACGTCAACATGGATTTGTCAAAAACAAGTCCTGCCAGACAAATCTGATCTCATTTTTTGATCAAGTAATCTCCCTTGTGGACTGTGAGAATGCTGTAGACATCATATACCTCGACTTCAGCAAAGCTTTCGACAAAGTGCCCCATGATATCCTGGTGAGCAAACCAGCTCAAAGTGGGCTAGATGAAACAACGATCCGGTGGATCCACAGTTGGCTACAGAATCAGACTCAAAGAGTGCTTATCAATGGGACCTTCTCAAACTGGGGAGAAGTAACGAGTGGGGTACCACAGGGCTCATTCCTGGGCCCAGTGCTCTTCAACATTTTTATTAATGACTTAGAGGAGGAGGTGCAGGGAATGCTGATCAAATTTGCAGATGACACAAAATTGGGCGGGATAGCTAATACTTTGGAAGACAGAAACAACATTCAAAATGACCTGGATAGACTGGAGCGCTGGGCAGAAAACAACAGAATGACATTTAATAGGGATAAATGCCAAGTTCTGCACCTAGGAAAAAGAAACCCAATGCACAGTTATAAGATGGGGGATACGTGGCTCAACAACACTACAAGCAAAAAGGATCTTGGAATTGTTGTCGATCACAAGCTGAATATGAGCCAACAATGTGATGTGGCTGCAAAGAAGGCCAATGCTCTTTTGGGCTGCATTCATAGAAGCATCGCTTCCAAATCCCGGGAAGTACTAGTTCCCCTCTACTCAGCACTGGTTAGGCCTCATCTGGAGTACTGTGTCCAGTTCTGGGCACCACACTTTAAGGATGCAGACAAAGTGGAGAGGGTTCAGAAGAGGGCAACGAAGCTGATCAGGGGACTGGAAACAAAGCCCTACGAAGAGAGACTGAAAGAACTGGGCATGTTTAGCCTTGAGAAGAGAAGACTGAGGGGAGATATGATAGCACTCTTCAAGTACTTGAAAGGTTGTCACAGAGAGGAAGGCTAAGATCTCTTCTTGATCATCCCAGAGTGCAGGACACGGAATCATGGGCTCAAGTTACAGGAAGCCAGATTCCGGCTGAACATCAGGAAAAACTTCCTGACTGTTAGAGCAATACGACAATGGAATCAACTACCTGGGGAGGTGGTGGGCTCTCCCACACTGGAGGCCTTCTAGATGAGGCTGGACAGCCATCTGTCAGGGATGCTCTGACTTGGATTCCTGCATTGAGCAGGGGGTTGGACTCGATGGCCTTGTAGGCCCCTTCCAACCCTACTATTCTATGATTCTATCTGAATCCTAACTATCTCCACCAAATTTTGAATACTGCTGTTGTAAAGAAAAAACCCAAGAAAAGTATGGGGGGGCGGAGGGCAGTAATGTTTTCATGGGAAATCTAACTGCAAGTTATCATAATAATCCTCTTAGTGCATGCAGAGTGAATGAACGTATGTGAAACATGCATTCTCGCCCCCCGCAAAAAAAAAAAAAAAAAAAAATTCTGCTTCATCCTGATAGCAATTTTCTTAGCGTCTTGAAAACCAGAAGTGTTCCTTCTACGCCCCTTAATTCCTTTCAAACCCCTTCTGCTCCACAGGCATCACTATTGTGCGCGGTGGGGGGGGGGGGTTGCCCGTATCACTGTCTCCAATCTGCGTTGACGCGAACAGCACCTCAGACAGCTGAGCGACAAAGAAGAGAGAACGACAGACAGGACACAGGCACACCCTCCTTACCACCACCAGTACCCTGCGTTCCCCAGCTAACTGGGGGATAGGATACTCTGAAAAGAATAAGTCTTTTTGCGCCATCTTCAAGTTTGCCACCTTTATGGTGGAATAAGGGTTGTTGTTGGGCAAGAGTCTACCTACTATACGTGAGGGCTGTGTGCCCTGAAAGGTGGGTCGCAAAATCTTTTAAATAAATAAATAAATGCATCCATCCATCTTAAAGATGCATGAAGTGGGCAGCAAGAATGATGGGTGTGACCACCAGCCGGATGGGTGATTAATACATTTAATTAATTAATTAATTAATTAAGGTAGATCCATACACATCTACACGGGGGAGAAAGAGGGGGGCACAGCGCCCTCATTGTCCACTACCCACAGCGTTGATGCCTGACTGATTGACTACACGCCACCCAACGGCGGACGGTCGCTCCCATAAAAGCTCACGCCGCAAGACAGCTGCAAGACCTGAAGATGCCACAAGCCTCTCTGGGGCTGTTCGGTTGTTTGTTGGGGGGGGGGGGGTGCAAGAGACGTCACGTGTGTAGCCCAATCCTATGGGCGTTCACCCAGAAGGAACCTCGGCCGAGTTCTACAGGGCTGCCTCCGAAGTAACGACCGACAGGAGAACTGAGGCTTAGCAAGACCGCTCAGTCCAGAGGGGGAGGGGGCGTATTCCAGACCCCCTCTCAGGGCACCCCTCCCCCTTTCATTGGCGCCGAGGGGCGCAGCCCGCCCTGTCCTTCCCGCGCGCCGCCGCCGCCGGGCCTCACTCACATGCCCTTCCAGAAGCCCCCGCCGGCCTCCGCCACGGGCCGAGCCCCCTCTCCGTGACAGACAGGCCGTTCGAAGCCGCCGCCGCCGCCGCGCGCTCGCTCCCCTCGCTCGCGCCCGACAGAGCAAAAAAGACCGTTAGCCGCGGCACCCGCCAGGCCTCGCCTCGCCGCCCTCCTCCGCCCAGCGGCACCCGGCACGACGCCGGTTCCGCACATGGGGAAGGGGCGGGGCTGCCCTGAGGAGGCCGCGCCGGCGAGCGGGAGGCGTGAGGCGGTTCTCCGCCGCGGGAGCGGCGGGACCCGGGAAGGGAGCGAGAAAGCCGGCGGCCGCCGAGCGCGGAAGGGAGGCAGGGTGAGCCCGGGGAGAAGGAGCCCGCGCTTCCGTCGGACCGCGGCAGCAACGGCCCCGTAGACCCGAGGCGCCCGGTCTGCGCGAACCGCGGCGGAGGCCGCGCTGCGCCTCTCTCCCAGGGACGGTCCCGCGCGGGCACGCCAGAGCGCCTCGCGACGGTTCGTGAGGCGGCCGTTCTCCCCGCAACGCTGCTGTCAGCGCGTGCGATCACTTTCTTGTGTAATGCCGCGCTAATCTCTGCCGAACGGTATGAGGGAAAAGGGCATTTACACTTAAGCCAGCTTAAATGTAAATGCCCTTTTCCCCCATCGCGTTCAGGAGAGATTAACGCGGCATAACGCAAGGAAGGTTAAGTGTAAATGCCCTTTTCCCTCATAGGAGCATGAACATTTTCCTAAACGCGCTCAAGTAAGGCTTTCTGCCCCTGCCCCTCTCAGAAGTGTGTTCCGACAGTTCAACGTGCCCACCGCCAACTACGCCGCCGTGAACTCATAAATTGCAGCAAATACATTACCGGCGCAATCTTGTGCGTGTTTAGACCAAAAAAAAAAAAAAGCCCTACAACTCCCAGCATGCCCCAACAATCATGCCTGACTAGGGCATGCTGGGAGTTGTAGGACTTCTGTCTGAACACGCACAGGATTGCACTCTAAAATTCTACTTTTCATGGAACACATAGAAATAGCCAGTCCTACTAGCATCTCCCACCAATGCCTCTTTTCCTCTCAGGAGAGAGCTTCAGATCTATTCCACAGTGGAAAAGAGTTTCAATGCAGCATGTGGAAGTTATATACCTTTGTTCTTTAGGACACAATCCTATGCGCGTTTAGACAAAAAAATTCCTACAACTCCCAGCATGCCCCAGCCACCATGCCTGGCTAGGGCATGCTGGGAGTTGTAGGCCTTTTTTCCTGTCTAAACATGCATAGGATTGTGCCCTTAGCGTTGTTTTAAGTGTAGTAATATGCAGTCACAGAGCAACTCTGTCCACACTTACTCAGAAATAAGTCCAGTCACTATCTTCACTAGGGCTTACTCCTCAATAACTGTGTTCAGAGTTGCAGCCTTTCAGTTATACAGCACTCTTCAAGTATTGCGATGTACACAATGTAGTAAAATCAACATGCATCCTTAGCAAATGCAGGAAACTTTCAGTCCTAGAGACAGCACTGCTCCTGAAAGCTGTCTGTATCTTCACACAGTGGACACTACTACTACTACTACTACTACTCCTCAAGCTTTTTGAACCGTTTTGTTGATTTTAACACCTAGAAACTTATTTCCAACTAGAAATACCATTATGAATTATGTATTCCATACCAAAACATGTCAAGGGGAAGGGGGCTGATCCATAACGGAGCAATGTATTATTATATGCATTTTAACCCTGGTCTGAAAGGCTCCAAGAGCAGTTTACATAGGAATAAAAAGACACTCCCTGCCTGCAGGTTTACAATCTTAAAAGTCAAAATGCAAAAGGGGAAAAGGACAAGGAGAGAAGATGAAAACCAGTAGACACAGGCACCAATTCTTAAAGTTGTGTAGTAGTTCTTATAATGTCTTAGAGCAACTGGTGATGAATACATTAATTTGCAGTCTATGCAAAAATCACTTTGTTGCTCAGACCATCAGTTATAGCATATCATATTACATTCATTACTGAATTATCACCCCTTAATTTCATAATCACTGTTTGTGAACATGTACAGATTTCCACTGGTACCACTGCAAAAGTGAAATACATTATCCATTCAAACTTGTATCTGAAAAACATTAGGCATCCTTAATTAAAATTCATCTCCAATACATGTTAAGCTTCCAAAAGCAAGATTTCCAAAAGGAAATCTTTATAGTTTAAAAGTTATTCCTTATTTGTTCGGGAGCAAATTAACATCTCAGACAGAATGGAATTTGAAAAATGCTGATACAAAATACTACAATATTGAATCTTTCATTATTTTTGTGTTTCCATTTTTTAAAAAAATACAAAATAATTGTAAGGTTTGACAAAAAATAAAATAAAGCTAATAGAATGGATTGTCTGTAGACAATGCATGAGCAAAACACCTACACCCCGAATGCTGCATACAAGGAGTATGGTAGCACACTCCTTTGCATTATTAGTAGGGCAGAGCCACAAGAGGAAACCTGTATCCACTCACAGAACACTCTTGCAGGAATGTGGCAACTATCAGCAAGTCACAAAACTTGTAAATAACTCAATATTTTAGGTCAAAAGTAAGATACAATAGCCCATCATATGGAAAAACTATATGGAAAAACTGCTTATATTCAGAATTTTTTTAGCATACTTGAAAGAGTTAGAAAGGACACTACAGTATGAAAGAGCATGTATTTGTTCTTGTTGTAGAGAAAACATATTTCTTCAAGTACCAAGAAACACACCCACCCAAAATGAAAGTAATTCATACCAGTGTGCCTGATATTTATTTATTATTTCATTTCATTTCATTTCTATACTGCCCAATAGTTGAAGCTGTCTGGACGGTTCACAAAAATTAAAACCAAAGAGCACACAATAAAACAATACAAAATATATAAAACATTAAAACCACAGTAAACAATACAACCAGAATAAAACCTAGCAGCAGTGCAGGGATTTAAAATTCAGGTTTAAAACAGCAAAGCTAAAAGTCTAAAGAGCTAAAATGCTAAAATGCCTGGGAAAATAAAAAGGTCTTCACCTGGCGCTGGAAAGAATACAATGTAGGTGCCAGGCGAACCTCACTAGGGAGCTCATTCCACAGCTGGGGTGCCACAGCGCAGCAGAAAAAGCCTCCTCCTAGTAGCCACCCGCCTCACTTCCTTTGGCAGGGGCTCACAGAGAAGGGCCGCTGATGATGATCTTAAGGTCCGGGCAGGCACATATGGGGCGAGGCGATCCTTCAGATAACCTGGCCCCAAGCCGTTAAGGGCTTTGAATGTTAACACCAGCACTTTGAATTGGGCCCGGAAATGGGCTGGCAGCCAGCGCAGCTGGAAAAGTACTGGCGTAATATGAGCTCATTGGCCAGTCCCTGTTAACAATCTTGCTGCCCTATTTTGGACCAGCTGTGGAACCCCATGGCATAATTGCCATGGCACAGAGCAATAATTCCCCAGCACCACCTTCTGGAATCGGCCATCCAAGTAGGAGTGGAACCATTGCAGTGCAGTGCCTCCAACTCCCAACCCAGACAACCTATCCGGAAAGATACCATGGTCGATGGTATCGAAAGCTGCTGAGAGGTGCAGGAAAATCAACAGGGTCGCACTCCCCCTGTCCCTCTCCCGGCGGAGGTCATCCGACAGGGTGACCAAGGCAGTTTCCGTTCCAAAACTAGGCCTGAAGCCCGATTGAAATGGATCTAGATAATGGATCCGTTTAATTCAAGAGTGCCTGGACCTGTCCTGCAACCACCCGTTCAAGCACCTTGCCCAAGAAGGGGATGTTGGCCACAGGCCTATAATTGTTAACATCCTCCGGGTCCTAGGGATGAGGGAGAAATCCTACACGGACCCCAGTGAGGCTGGATTCAAAAGAATCCGGCCCCCCAGAGTCCGTGGAGGATCGGAAGACTTACCTCCACAAGGAATCCTCACCAGCCGGATCCTCCCTGCCGGCCGGCTCCACAGGGCCAGTGATACGGCCACCATTGCTGTATCGCTGGTGGGCTGGATTGACTGTGGCCGTATTTTTTATTTGTGGCCATAAAGGCCTTAGTTTAAGGTAAATGCAGCCGTAAATGGCTGCATTTACCTTAAAGAAAGGCCTTTACGGCCGTAAATGGCGTCCCGGACGCCATTTGCGGCCGCAGTCAATCCGGCCCACCAGCAATATGGCAATGGCGGCCGTATTGCTGGCACTTCAGAGTCAACCGGCGACTCCGCGGACTCGCCATGGAGCGGAGCCGGTCGGCAAGGATTCCGGGGGGGGAGGGACGGATTGCCTCCCCCGCCCCCTGTGGATCCCCGCGGAGTCCAGGTAAGGGGGTTTCGTACACCCCTAGGTCCAGATTAGGCTTTTTCATGAGCGGTCTGAATACTGCCTCTTTTAAAGCAGCCGGCACCACTCCCTCTCTCAAGGAGGAATTTATAACCTCCTGATATGAAAGGATGCATTTAAAAAAAGGATTATTTCAAATGCAAACTCAAAAAAATACTTACAAATTAAATGGAATGTGGCATGAACTTCCACAGACACCCGTTGCTGCCTCTGAAATCTCATGCCACAACAAGCTGATTAATCTCAAGGCCCTGGCTGGGACTGTGGTGTGGCAATTAAGAAGGAGGAACTGCTGCAATGAAAGCTTCAGGTGTTCAGGCACCTGCATCCACATATAGTTTCTATGGACTGTGTCCTACATTCTTCTCAGTGATCAGAAATCAATGGAAAACACTGTTACAAGGATGGCCAATCTTTTAAGGTTCCTGTATCTTGAACAGCTGTGTAGCAGCATTTCAGGTGGTGTAAATTGTCATAGTGCTGCATGATGGGGGGGAAAAGCATGTGCCAAAATTTCCTCATCAACACTACTGTTAAAAATTACAGGAGCCATAATGTTGAAAAGACAGACATCCCTAGTTTTAAAATTAATACGGGTTTAATACTCTGCAATTGTGATTTTGCAGAACTTTAGAATTTAAGGGGAGAAATCTATTTCCACACAAATACTCTCACAGCAAGATTTCCCTTTTCCCAATGCTTCATGCTATTTTTTACTGAATACCTTTTTCCAAAAAACACTGCATTTCAATCCAATATTCAGAGTGAGCTGTTCTTTTAAGACTGGCATGGTTTGAATTAAATTCTGTTTGGCAACTATAGTGGAAAAAAACCATCTTGATTCACTAGCTTGAACCACAACCAAGGACTGCAGGAATAGAATACTCTGCAATTTTGAAGCCTTTATCATAAAACTAAGAGACCAATGACCTTTTGTTGGAGTTAGTAATAACTTTGATTCAGAATGACTAGGGTTTTTTGTATTTTTCTGGGACAACCATGCACAGCAATAATCAATGGCTGTATCTTAAGTGTTGCTGGACATGCCTACAAATAAACAGATTGGAAAGAACCAGGGGAAGGGTTGCATAAATGTGAGCATTATGAACATATAATTGGGGCTTACTAATGCAACAGAACATCTACTGCAGTAAGAGACCTACAACTGCAGCTGCTAAGATTCTGCAGTGCTGGCAGGAAAATGCCAATGACTCAGCAACCACATTTAAATGTGAAACAGTGCACTGCTATTATGGAACTTTTTGTACTACAGTAAGCAATGCATATATTTCAGACTTTTATATCTAAACCAAGTGCTTTATGTACTCTAATGGATTTTTAATATCTCTATTTTTAAGATTTCCTGTCAGTAGGAGTAGAAGACTTTTATGATGACTTAGGTCACTATTTGAATCACAAAGCCATACATATTGGTCAGCAAGGGATAAATATGGCTATGTGCAACCTTCAGGTTCAGAGGCATTATGCTATCAAATATTGCTTCCCATAGGCATCTGGTTGGCCACTGTACTGGACTGGATGGACCATTAGTCTGGTCCAGGGGAGCTCTTCTTGTGTTCTTAGCTCTAGCAGTTGCCTTTCAAAGCAACACAGAGTTAATGAAATTATTTCAGTGCTACAGATTTCCATGCAGTGTTTTCAGTGAAATGATACGGGACAAAATCTTATCTGCCCAGTTTTGTTTGAAGACTCAGAGCCAACTTTTATGGACCAAGCTTTCCTACAATAATTTCCTGCAGTACTCATTGAATTACATACATCCATTCTGACTGCAAGCCTTTCATGTTTTCTTCTATGAAACCTGTTCAGAATAATCACATTCTCATAAGAGAAATAATAAAATGATATATGTATGAATCATATTCATCACGTACATACCATATGTACAGACTAAGGAGAAAATCTATGGGCCACACAACAGGACTTTTCTATCAATTAGTAAGTAGCATGCAGAATTTCTAAAAGACTTGCAAAACATTTTTGGTTCAAATAAGATTAATGGTTCTGCTCCTGCACATGTCCATCCATCCCTCTCCCTCATATTGTTGCATAATTATATTATAGTGGTGTATTTGATGACCATAATTTTAGTAATTTTATCTGAAATCAATATACCATCCACATACTCTCATTTTATGGCTCCAGTATGTCAGGGTATAAGCCATATCCATTAACTGTCACCTAGCAGCAGCCACTTCATCAGGTTGCTATGGACCAAGAAATGGGAAGCAGAGCCATTCCATCAGCTCTGCTGAGAACGTTAAGAACTGATGCCTGAAACTGCTTGTTGTACTCTTCTCTCCTCATCCACTCATCCAAGGCAGGGTATAAATCAAATAAATAAATAAACAAACAAATAAAATTCCAGAGATGTAAGAACATTGACTGTGAAGGTAGTTTTACAGACCTGAAAACACTGGCATTTAAATATCAAATTAAAAAATGTCAGGTCTCCAGTTTGGTTGGATTGTACATTTGTATATCAAAACTATGGTATTCACAGGAGGAAATTTACCCTTCCAGAATCCTGTAATCTAGGATAGGTAACTGACACCGCCCCTCCCACCCCCCACCCCCAGGCCAGATCTGTTGTGGTCCTGAAAAATGTTAACCACATTTCATTTGTATGCAGTAATGCCTGAAGTGGGGGTGGGGGAAGGAAGTGGGATGGTTAGGCCAGACTCAAGTTATGTCCACCTGAAAGAAGGGGGAAGTTTATAGGTCGTCCTCTGTCCCACTTGGAACACCGTATGGAACAGAAAAAAATGTATTCAGGTTGTAAGAAATAGCAACACTCAACCTAACAGTGGTATCTGGGGGCAGGAGGAGGTTGTCCATAATGCCCCAACTACGCCTGAGAGCATGTGCTCCTAAAAACAAACTCCTTCCTGAAAGATAATGCCAACGTTACAATGGAGCTTTGGTACTCATGGAGGGATTAATTTGTGCAACAATATACACCCACACAAACTGCTGAATGAAAAACAGAAATGTCCTAGAGAATATAGAAGTTGGCCACTCTTGATTTATATCATGTACTCCAAAAAGGGAAGGTACATTTTTCTGTAGATTTCAGGGAAGACAGGAGAAAACTGGAACCCTTTGGTTCTAGAATTGCAAGGTATATGTGGAATTCCCAGGAGGAAAGGCAAATTTTAGTTATAATTGCCATACCGTAACTGCCAAGCCCCAGTAAGTGTCAAATTGCTGAAAGTAACATACTCCAAAATGAGCACAAAGCAACATGCTACTAGAATACAAACAAAATGATGGAAAGCATCAAATGGTCAAAAACAATTAAATAGAACTAGCACTGGATACAACTAATAGTATCGATAACTCCTCTTTAAAATGTTGTCTCAAGCGCTGAGTATTCATTGATGACTGTCATGCAGTGGGTGGCTACACATTATTACTTTATGATTGTGGATACTATTTCTACAGATGCCCAATCTTGCTGCGCCTACACAGATTATTCATGGCTAGGGTGTTAAATCTATCTGGCTATGAACAACCAAATGTGATAGTTCCAATGGAATCCTGAAAATCTCATCTTTCATTTCCGCGGGGGCGGGGGGCGGAAATGAGGGGGCAGAACCACAATGTTCTAGTCCTCATGGCGGAAAAGAAAACTCTGAAAGCATGTTTCCATTGTGAGATCCATCCTCAGAAACAGGGAGGAACTTTCACTGACCTTGCCACAGATTCCAGTTCCTCTCCTTTGATCCTACACCATGGATTATGGTTTCCATGCCCAGCTTCTACTTTAGTCTATGACTGAGGGCTAAACTATACATTATGTGGGAGATCTGTGATTTGATTATTTCGCTTTTTAAACGCATGCAGTCATGGGGCACTGCCACTTCAATCACAGCACCATTCAAGACGAGGCTGGACAGCCATCTGTCAGGGATGCTCTGACTTGGATTCCTGCACTGAGCAGGGGGTTGGACTAGGCAGACCCCTTCCAACCCTACTATTCTATACAAATATTACAATTTTGTTTTCCTTAATTCTGGATACTCTATTTTGCCAGTTTGGGAGGGGGATTAGTCCAACAGGGATCCTGCCAAACAGAACGAGTAAGTAGTTTCAGGGGTCCCTTACAGCCTAGTGCCTAGGACTGCAAAGAGATTCAAGATTTCTTCCATGTATGTATTCTTAGACTCTGAGATTTCTGTAAGTAGAACTATCCACGTGGGTGCCTTGAGGCAATACCTCTTCAAGGACAGTTGATAGCCAGTAGCATTCTGGTGATGTGTTTCAATAGGAGCTAGAATGACTCAAGAAGGCATAGGTGATGGGCAGAGATGGCTCATCTTTCTTCCCCCCACTAGACAAGTGTGGGGGGGGGGGGTAAGAGCAGTCTGTATGTGTAACAAGAAGGCAACCAGCGCTGGAACTGGATCTGAAAAGGAGGCAGAGAGCTGATTTGCTGATGGGTGTGTTTGTGTGTGTGTGTATGTAAATAAATATTATGTCACAGAAAAAGGAAGTCTCCAGTGACCTCTTTCTAAGGAGAAGCACTGGAACCCCTGAAACTTCTCACTGCTCAGATGTGGGGTGCATACGCACAACACAATACTGATTCATTGGTTTTTATTACATACATCAAATCTTTGAATAAAATGTACTATTATTAGCAGTGCAAATATTTGGCTGCCAAGCAACGGGGATGGAGTTATTTATGATGCACATTATATAAAAAAATGACATCCTACCAGAGGTATTAAAAAAATGATTTCGAGTGGAACAGGAAGCACAAATATACATTCAGACAACCTCTCAAATTGGAGAATCCTCAAAGATGCTAAAAGGGTGGGCACATTTCTAATGTAATGAAGCTCCTGTGCAAGGAAAATAAAATCCTTGCTGGGTGGGATGGGGGAGATAATAGCTGTCCTCTTTTCACTGCAGTGGAATCAGGCCAATAGAGATGGGGGCACAGCCGAATAGAGATGGGGGCTTGAGATCAATACCTTTTAAAATCAGATCAATGTCATGATGGATGTGTGAGCCTGGCCTCGAACTGTTTGCAGTTTCTCTCATTACCCTCTTTCTGGGTAACCAGTCAACCTTCATATAAGCATTCTCTAGAAGGAGAAATACTTGTATAGACAATGCACTGACCTTCTTTCATGCTTTCTGCCTTCCTATCATGCTGTACAGCAGCACTGCCAACATGGACAAGAAGCTGTGCCACATTCCACCAATAACACTGGTGCACAGTGGAAGAAACAATGGCATGGCAGAACTTAGAGGAGGAGTGGATAACTTGTGGCAGTCCAGATGTTTTGGCCTACAATTCTCATCAGCCCTGCCCAACATAGCTAATGGTGAGAAATCATGGGAGTTGTAGGCCAAAACATCTGGACAGCCACAAGTTGCCTACCCCTGACCTAGGGGAAAATCAAGGAAGGCCATGTCTGGTTGTCAAACTATCAGGAGCTAACCATTAGGCAGGGTCTTATTTGCAGTTGGACAGAAGCCCTGTCATAGAATCATAGAATAGTAGGGCTGGAAGGGGCCTACAAGGCCACTGAGTCCAACCCCCTGCTCAATATAGGAATCCAAGTCAGAGCATCCCTGACAGATGGCTGTCCAGCCTCGTCTTGAATGCCTCCAGTGTGGGAGAGCCTGCTCCTCCCCTGTAGCCCTTATGCCCCCCCCAATCTGCTCCAAGGGTTGGGGGACTCTCCAAAGCAGACTGGGGGGAGGGGGGCACAGAGGCTTCAAGGGAAGAGGAATCACCTCCCTCTTCATTCCAGTGACACAGGCCTTCCATCAGGACACTAGCTGGATTCCACCCTAAGAAGCCATTGCCACAGGATCGGAGATCTTGCAAAGAACTATATGGACAGAACACTAGATTTGTTTTACATTCTGCATTGTTATGGAAAACGTACTACCATTATTAGTTGTTCTTATTATTAATATAGCGCCATTAGGGATGATGGAGAATTCTGCCACGGATCTCGGGGAGGCCAAATGCCAGTGCATTTGGCCCCCCGAAATCTGTGGCGGAACGGCCTGCCACCCCCCCCGCCACCCCCCACAGATCCCCCTGGGATGAGACTTACCTGGGGCGGATCTTCCAGGCGGCAGTGGCTCCAGCGGCAGCAGCTGGTCTTCCGACCGGCTGCCACCACCGCCATTTGCAGGGTTTTTGTTTTTGTTTTACACCCACGTGATAGGCTATATAAGTTTTTACCTAGCCTAAAACGTCTGCGTAAAAAAAAAAAAAAAGCGTATGCAAATGGCGGTGGCTATGGCCGCCGCCATTTGCGTTCCTTATTTTGGGCCATCTTAGTCTACGTAAATATTTACGTAGACTAAGACAGCGAAAATAAGGAACGCAAATGGCGGCGGCCATAGCCGCCATTTGCATACGTGGTTTGGTTTTGTTTTTTTCCCCAGAGCCCTCCGCGGCCGGAAATCCGGCTGCGGACGGCTCTGGCCTGGCTGGAGCCACCACGGGGCACAGCCGGCCAAGGAGGATTCCGGGGGGGGGAGGAACGGAGCGCCTCCCCCTCCGTCCAGGATTCCGGGAGGAGGGACGGAGCGCCTCCCCCCCGCATCAGCATAATCCGCGAACAGGTAAGTGATTTTCGTACATCCCTAAACGCCATTGATGTACATGCAGACCATCATATGCCAAAAGGTCCCTGTCTCAAGGAGTTTACATGTGATCTACATTTTGACAAAGGGGAAGAAACAGAGGGAGGGGAGGGGAGGAATTAGAAAGGCAAAGGCAATAGGAAAAGAATATGTATGAGAGAAGGGGACAGTTAAATGGTCCTCTGTTAGATTTCTAGCACCACAACCCTAGAAATAACAGAGTAATGCTCTTGCACCACTAGTATAATGGAAGCTCCTGAGTTTATGCAGGAGCCAGGTTATGCTCAGGTGGACAGGAGAGCTGGAGCTGGAAATCTGAGAGCAGCACAGCCAGGACTTCCTAGTGTAGCTATGGCATTCTTGGACCTGGGAAGACACCCAAACCCACCACAGAGGTTCCACCATTTCCTCCAGCCTATCCCATCTTTTCCCCAAACACAAAAAATGTGGTATTTTTTCCAGCCCATGGAACAGGAGTGCCATGACCTCCCCATGAAATTCTCCAGTAGTGGAAGAAACCACTGTGTCTGCCTGCTGTGGGCATTTGTTTTCAGTTGCTGGGCGGTCAGGATGACGAAGGCATTGAGGATGGGAGCAGGGCATGCAGGAGCAGATTTGATAGGCGCAAGGGCAAGAATCTCCTGCCAATTGCAACTCCTGCCCCCGTTCAAGCCTTGCTGAGGAAGGGCTTTCCTCGATTCCCAGGTGTCTGCCATGTAAATGCTTGAGTATATTTCTCAGTTGGAGGGAGAAGAGGTTAAAATGCCTCCCTGCAATGAAAGGAGACACATCTGATCCCCACCAAGCTCAGAAGCAACGTCCTCTGTTGACTCAGAACACCCCATTAGGTTCGATGGGGCTTACTCCCAAGTAAGTGTGCCGAGGGTTGCAGACTTACAGCACCATCTCACATTTTATGTCTACTCAGAAGTAAGTCAGAGGTTTCCTGGGGGCTGCGAGAAAAGACTACAGCAGAAATTAAGCTACGGAAACAAGAACCCATGGACCCACCCCGCTCCTTTGCACACATGCCAGGGAGGGAGGGAGGCACTCCCTCAGTTCAAACCACGCGTCTGCCATGTAAAGGAGCCCTTCCTAATCCCGCAAAGAAACCGAAAGCAGGAAGCTCCGGAAAAGGTGTGGATTTTTGCGGGGGGGGGGGGGGGGAGTTGCTTAATGTAGAAACACCCACAGCGTCAGACACTTCCATGTTCCCTCGAAGCCTAGCTGCAGTCCTCAAAGTATGGGAGTGGGGGAATGACTTTTCCCAGTGACAAAATATTGTTCCATGTTGTAATACAAAGTATTTTGGGGTGAGTTAGACTTGAATAAGCAATTAAAACCCATGAGCTTTACACAAGACCTGCTCCTGGTGGAGTCAGAAACTGCATGGATAGATTTGTTGATATGGATCAACACAGCAGCTTGGATTTTTGGACTGTCCTTGGGGGCGTGGCTATGGAGACTATCATGATGAGTGCCTGCACTTCAAAAGTTACCACTACACTACTGTGTGCAAACCAATACTTCTGTGGGCTATTGATATCTTTCCCAAGCAGGGGAGTACTAGAAAGATTAGACAATTCTCATCAATCTACTTTCATCCTGATGTTTATGCTGGTTAACTAATTTACCTGAGGTCATCCTTGATCTCCATCCTTTTTGCAGTCATGATTTCTTCCCGCTAGAAACACGAAGCAGACATAGATGCAGCAATTTTTTTTAACTTCTATGATTGTATATCAGCTTCTCCTCTCAAAACAAATCCAGCTCTGACTGACCACGTGGAACACCTCACTAGTTTCTTAATCTCTTATCTCAAAAGAATGCTATATTTCTCACTACAGTTTCCTTATCCAGCTTCTTTCAAATCTTTCTCTGTATCTAAGTAGCTCTTCAGAGGGCTTGGCTTTTCTTGGGTTTGGCTGCCGATTAACAGAGTGGTACCATGACAGCAACATTATAGGGATTAGCACTGCAGCTTCAAAGAAAGTCACACCATTTTCTCTCTCATGTAGGTGAGCGCTGCCGCTGTCCCTTGCTGAGAGAAAGTAGAAATGTAGAGGTTATTTTCTTCTTTCCTGGGATACAGGAGGCAATGTTTGAGCTCAAGTCCACCCCGTTTTCTTCCCTGATCTGCTAATAGCCACGCCTTAACATCGCGTCTGTGCTCCTAAAGGGTAAAAGAGAAAATGAGTAAGGCAGATCTGACATGAGTGCAAGGAGAAACTGGACTGAAGGATACGGAAAAGTCATTTCCTCTAAAGACATAGCAGCATTTGCTGGCTATTATGAGTCATGTTTCTAATTATAAATTCCTCTGTGTGTTGTTGTGCTTGCAAGCACAGGGAGAGCAAGAAAGGAGTTAAAGGACTTTCTTTTGACAAAGTAAGTATCTGCTTTCTATAGAAATGTATTTGTATTAGTCAAAAGCTAGAGTTTTACTTTCTTATTGTCCCAGGTGACAGGCTATTACATTCTTACTAAAGTTCTGCTACCTAGGTGAAAGATTCTTTGAGCAGAATAGTTCTTGAGCAGGAATACTTTTACTTGCAGGAAAGAAAACGGACTGTAGACTTCCAGGCTGTTGTAATCCTGTCTACTTGGAAGTAAGTCCCAAGTGAGCATGCTTAGGACTATAGCCTTAAATAAGGAAAATGCAATCTGTTCAACGCCATTGCATTAAAATATAAAGACAACACCATACGTAACTTCTAAATGTTTGCTAAGCATTATTTCGAGACATTTTTATTACGGTAGCTTTTAGACAACCATCACCCAATAAGGTAACGTTGTATATTATAACTGGAATGATAAAACTTCATTTTTCCTATATGCATGTACCCACACACCCACACCCATGCGCACATATATACAAACACAAATCCCGCAAACAGCCTTTTCAGCACAAGATTACCCAGTGCCAGGTAAACACAGGGTTGACTCAAAATTCAGCAGCAGTCATAACAGCAGAGGATGAGATAAACAGTGGCACAAATGATGGGAACCAGGTTTGAGGTGTTCTAAGCAGCCATGCAGACAAGCCATATACTCTTACCATCCAAACCACTTTTCAGTGAATTCATAAAGCATCTCAACTCCATTACTTAGTGCTCTGTCGCTTGTAGGTGGTTCAGTACTGTCAGAACAGCCAGTTAACTGTGAGTTGGTTCAGATGTAAGGCCAAACCATAGTTTGGTATAATGTGGGTTCAGCCATGCTCATGTATGTCTTTCTCTCCCTGTTCCCCTCACGCGCAGCAATTCCATCCTTTCCTGTTTTGAGGCAAACCATCACTTCCTGGTTTTCAATCCTGGATTTTAGAGCAAGTGCAAACCATTGTTTGCTGGTTCTCATGAAATGGCAAAACATGACTTCAAACCATAGCTATCCTGGCTTCAAGCCAGTAAAATATATTGTTTATATGAAGGGGGAAGAGGGAGCATGCAACCCCAAAATCCAGTCAGGCTCATGCATGTAAGGCCAAACCATGGTCTAGTGTTGTCCCTGAACCAGCCTTTATTTCTTTATCTCTGTGCTACAGTGTTACGTGAACCACCTCATGTTGTTAATTAACAAAGGCATCCTTAGTTTTTAACACTGTTTCTGCTTCTAAAAAGAGAATACAATTTCTATAAATTTGTTGGCTATTGCTATCCTGCTATCAGGAGATCACTGTATTAGAATAATACGGTATGATTAAAAATGTAGGTACAGTTGTCACATCTTTTTTATTTAACACTGGAGAGTAATTATATAACTTCAAAGTGAAGTATGAATAATTTCTGATTGTGACATTTTATTTGCTAGACAGGACAAGTTTGTCCCATCTAGAAACTAAAATGTCACTATCAGAAAATATTGTAATAGTGAAGCCCATTCATAGAAAGGCCTGTAGTCAGTCTATAGAACATAGCCTCCCAAACAACCCATCACACCTTTCTCTGCCTTATGTTTGAAATGCATCTAGAGTTTTCTGTACGAAACACTCTCTTTCAGCTTAACCTACTTCACATGTTTATGCTATGATATTATCTACTTCACATGGTTGTGTGGCGAAAATGTGGAGAAAATGATGGGCCATGTTTGCCGCTCCAATTTCCTTGGAGAAAGTGTGGGATGAAAAATGTGCTAGATTAGAGAGAAGAAATGTACTATAGATTAGGGGGGGGGAAAGTTGGTTGACAACACTCTAATATGCATTTGCCTCAGCCTGGGAGGACCAAGGAGTGTTAGAACTATCTCAGTGGCCTGTTGCCTGGAGACCGTTTTGCCCAAAGGTTTGATATGCCATACCACCTTCACAACACTCTTGAAAAGATTGTACGGATCGGTCTGAAAAGGAGATACCTGTGTGTCTCTGAAGATTTTAAAAAAAAACCTTTGAAGGGATTCTCTTATCCATTATTATTCTAAGAATTCATACATTTTCTGAAACTTTGGATGAAACCACACTGCTCATTAAAACTTCCGTGAGAACCCCTGGGTCAGCCCAAAGAAACATAGGACTCACAGAGTTGCCAACAATAATGAGTATACCATTCATTCATGGGCTGGTGAATCACCTCTCCATGTCTCTCTCTCTCTCTCTCTCTCTCTCTCTCTCTCTCTCATAATGATCTGGCCACCAGCCAAGTAGTCTTTAGCAACTGAAACCCTATTCCCTATTACTGCATGCACCAAAGAGAGCTGACCTAATAATAAGCCAAAAATGAGGTTTTTAGAGAGGGTAGGAAATGTTTTACCATAATTTCCTTCCAGAAGCATCTATTTAAAATGCAAATAATCAAGAAAGAGCCATGCTGGAGACCAGAGGAACGAGCAAGGCTGGAGAAGTTTGGCCACCGGATCAAATGGTCTTCCTGTCCACAGAAGACAAAAGCAAGCCATCTGTTTTACACTATTCAGTTTGGTATAAAGACTGTATTAGACTCATAAGTTGGATGGTTTCCTGCAATTTATTCTCAATAGAACTTTCATTCTTAAAAATAAAGAATGTGTAACATTCCAAGAAGTATACATGATCACACTTAGGAATCGGCACTATATTGCACCAGACCATCTAGGCCAGGGGTGCAGAACCTCAGGTCCACAGGCCAAAACTGGCCCACATAAAGTCCCAATCTAGGGTTCCCCAAATGTCCACACCCCCTCCCCCTTGTTGGAGAAAAGAACAAACCAGACTTGTAACCCATGGTTTGTTCTTGGCTTACAAATCTGGGTTGTTCTTCTTCCAACAACCTCCAATTCCGGGTTCAGACATCAGAATAAACAACCAATGGATGGAGTGTTCCTGGGTTGTTTGACTCAGCAGGAGCAGACAGGCAGTTGGGAGCCCACAAGCTCTCTCTCTCTCCTGCTCATTCACGGGTGCCCAGGGTTTATTTAAATCCTGTGTGGCCATGACATGCAAACAAGACCACGGAGTAGTTCAAGATGCATATTGCAAATCAAAAGCAATAAATATTTTATAAGAATTGCCCCAAGCTTGCAAATAACTAAGTAGGACTCAGGAAAGTACAATATAAAGTTGCTCAAATATTCTCTCTTAATAAGCCCCATGCGGCCCAGGAGATTCCCAGCTGTACGCCATTTGCCGACATAAGAGGTATGGCATGCAAGAAACATGATGTGGCCATGGGGTGTACATATTTAGCCAGGAAATTTAGCGGAGTGGCTCTCTCTTTTTGATGTATGAATTCCATATGCCATCTGAAACTGACACCATGCTGAAAATTTATCTCTAGGAATATTGAAAAGGAATGAAGATGAGGTTGTGATTTTGCTGCACACTTGAGAATTATTTTTTTTTTAAGAGAGACCACTACCCCACTCAAAGATGAGACTGTTCAATTTATCTCCTTGTGTTATTAAGCCTCACCCCAAGAATGTAAGGCTGTATGTGTAACAGATGGTATTAATAACAGCAACTGAAACTGTGTGGTATTTTCAAGAAGACTTCAAGGAATTCTGGCTATACAATAGGGCCTCACTTTGAGCTTTATTTTTTCAAAATGTTTTTAGGTTCGTATATGGCGATACCATACAGTTAGAGACACAAGGCCTGTTCAGTTGTTGTTTCCCAGAATCCTACCGTCAGTGAGATCAGAAAAAGGCCTCAAACGCTCAGGCACCCTCCTCATTAGGGAGGTTACTTATGCATGGCCAAAGGAGAGGACAATGTGCCATATTAATATAGAGAGATGCACATTTAGAAATCTATAATTTACACAGAAATACAATACATCTCAATATAATGGGGAAGATTTTGAGCAGGTAACCTGTGTACCTGTGCAGCCTGTTGCCCTGGTGCTCAGTGCTGCTGGGAAACTTCAAGGCCTCTGTTGCTCTCCCTTCTACGATTCTTTATCTTTAAATCATACTTGGACTGGGCAGCCCTTCAAATAGAGGACTGTCTTCTGACAGCCCTTCAAATAGAGGAATTTCCTCTGTAAAATAGGACACATGGCCGCCCTACTCCTCCCAGAGGCCTCATTGTGAGGAGAAGGATCTAGCTACTTGAAAGACCACGTTCTGTTGCCTGTGTCTGCCTCAATCGTATGGTAGGGTGTCCTCTTTTACAGAGAAAAATCCTCTATTTGAAGGGCTGATTGGGCAGAGCTCCGCTAGTGCTATTTGAGTTTGTGGAATGTCATCGTTGGATACTGACCACAAGTGTGTGTGTGTGTGTGTTTGGGTAAACACACACACACACACACACACACACGCAAATGCGAACCTATCCACCACATCCGGAAAAGGCTTGCTATAGTCCAGCCTCAAATAAAGTATTCCGAGGACTTGTCCAACCTTTTAATGGACAATTGATCATTAGGGACCATCACTACTGAGCAGGCCTATAGACAACTAGACCATTTATTGGTGGAAATTAAGAATAAAAGAAAACATTTGGGCCCACAGGCATGCATGTGTGTAACTGTACTGGCTGTTGAGTCCATGCAGTAGACAAACACTGAGTGTTAGGGGGTGTCTAGATTATGATTTTATTAGAAGCAGTAGTGTGTAATAGAAAGGAAATTTTATGCATTTATATCTTTTTTTTCAAAAGTTAGGAAAAATAGTATTTTAGATCTAAACAGGGGATATTTCCCTCCCCCCAAAAATAATTTTGTAGTTTGAACAGGACAGAAAGGCATGATTCTACAAGCTTATACTTTCTAGCACTAAGTACAACTTGTAATTACATTACCATGTCTACATTTTTCACTGCATTTAAAAAAATTAATGAACTCCACATGTAGCACAGCTAACTTCCTTCATATCCTTTTTCTTGTTAACTTGAGGCCAAGGGACCCAGCAGCTTCCTACAAAATCAAATATGTTTGGCACCGTCTGTCACAATAGCAATACACACCATTGGGCTCCGCCATTTTAAAATGTTGCCCCAGGATACTATCACCTTGGGAGTTATTGTGGGTAGACTGGAATGCCAGCAAACATGGGCAATTAAGTCCAAAACGGAAATGTCTGCCACTCTGGGATGCCCACATATTTCAAGAATATGCAAGTAATGAGCCCATATTCCCCCTTATACCCTACTCCAGCCATTTGCCATGTTGTCTCAGGATTATGGAAGTTCATATGGAGGGCACCAGGTTGGGGAAGGCCAGACTAGTCATTTAGGGCACAATCCTATGCATGTTTAGACAGAAAAAGGCCTACAACTCCCAGCATTCCCCAGCCAGCCATGGTGGCTGGGGAATGCTGGGAGCTGTAGGATTTTTTTTCTGTCTAAACATGAATGGGATTGTGCCCTTAGGCAGCCTAGATAAAATCTGGCCCTGCCTTCTTCCCTGCCCCCAGATCACAGGACTGTCAGACTCGCAGGGAAAGTATCTGGGCCTGTTGTGTCTTGTGTCCCATTGGGGTCTCCTCCTCCTCCTCCTCACAGATGCACCAGCCAGCTGCTCCCTCCTAAGGTTACCAGTTCATCGCTTCCTTCCTCACCTTTCCATGAACTCAGTCCCAATGAACTGCTTCTACTCATCCATGGGTAAACTCAAGCTTACCATTCAAACTAAATTTGGAGAGAGAGAGAGAGAGAGAGAGAGACAGAGACAGAAAGAGAGAGAGAGAAGCAAGTTATAAATGTTTTATTGGATGCACTAGATGTTTGGAATGGTGGAAGCACCATCCGACAAAATAATCAGAAGACAGGTAACTAAACATTATGAGCAAAATAGGAAATCACCTGGTAGCTTTCAGGGCTAAAGAAAGAGGGTCTTGATTTAGATCATATCTATTTCCAGTTCATTTTGAGCTCCTGTGTATCCATACCTGGATGCATGAACATAAATAAATCATGAAAGAATGAAGTTCAAAGTGGTGCACATTATTTTTGCATGCAGAGTTAAATGCAGCAGAATTTGGATTTGCTGGCAACAACTGAAATGGTGTTCTAAAAGTTATGAATGCAAAAAAAGAGATACTGTCTGCTTATACACTAGAGCTCTTTAATGCTGCTAATTTTCCATTATTAGCTAGAACAAGAATTAAGAGATTTTCTAAACAAGGCTGTTTAACCTGCTGTTTCTACATCTGGTTTCGTTGCAGATTTAAGCTCAGAGCTCTACATTAACTTATTTTCCTTTCCTGCTTTTCTGTACTTTTCACTACATAACCTCTAGGTGGTGCTATGGTATAGAGGAATAACAGAACTAGACGGGTGAGGACCAGCACTTTGTTTCACTTTGGCAAAAAATACTGGATTTTCCCCGCTCCAAAAACCACGGTGAAATTGCTATTAAAAACCAGAAGCGAAACTGGATGATGATGTCTAATGCACCTGTAAACAACTGTGAGTAAGAAATAACTAGCAGAGAATAAAAGGCTTATCCTGAATAAATTAAAATCAGAGTTTCCACACAGCAGTTAATATGTTGTTGTTGTTGTTGTTGTCGTCGTTTATTCGGTCAGTCACTTCCAACTCTTCGTGACTTCATGGACCAGCCCACACCAGAGCTTCCTGTCGGCGGTCGCCACCCCCAGCTCCCCCAAGGTCGAGTCCATCACCTCCAGAATATCATCCATCCATCTTGCCCTTGGTCGGCCCCTCTTCCTTTTACCTTCCACTTTCCCTAGCATCAGCATCCTCTCCAGTGTATCCTGTCCTCTCCTTATGTAGCCAAAGTACTTCAGTTTTGCCTTTAATATCATTCCCTCAAGTGAGCAGTCTGGTTGGCTTTATTTCCTGGAGTATGGACTGGTTTGATCTTCTTGCAGTCCAAGGCACTCTCAGAATTTTCCTCCAGTACCACAGTTCAAAAGCATCTATCTTCCTTCGCTCAGCCTTCCTTATGGTCCAGCTTTCGCAGCCCTAGGTTACTACGGGGAATACCATTGCTTGAACTATGCGGACCTTTGTTGTCAGTGTGATGTCTCTGCTCTTCACTATTTTATCAAGATTTGTCATTGCTGTCCTCCCATGAAGTAAACGTCTTCTGATTTCCTGGCTGCAGTCAGCATCTGCAGTAATCTTTGCGCCTAGAAAGACAAAGTCTGTCACTGCCTCCACGTTTTCTCCCTCTATTTGCCAGTTCTCAATCAAGCTGGTTGCCATAACCTTGGTTTTTTGGAGGTTTAACTGCAACCCAGCTTTTGCACTTTCTTCTTTCACCTTTGTCAGAAGGTTCCTCAGCTCCTCCTTGCTTTCAGCCATCAAAGTGGTATTATCTGCATATCTGAGATTGTTAATGTTTCTTCCAGCGATTTTAACTCCAGCCTTGGCTTCATCAAGCCCAGCACATCGCATGATGTGTTCTGCATACAGGTTGAATAGGTAGGGTGAGAGTATACAACCCTGCCGTACTCCTTTCCCAATCTTAAACCAATCCATTGTTCCGTGGTCTGTTCTTACCGTTGCTACTTGGTCGTTATACAGATTCCTCAGGAGGCAGACAAGATGACTTGGTATTCCCATACCACCAAGAACTTGCCACAATTTGTGATGATCCACACAGTCAAAGGCTTTAGAATAGTCAATAAAACAGAAATAGGTGTTTTTCTGAAACTCCCTGGCTTTCTCCATTATCCAGCGGATACTGGCAATTTGGTCTCTAGTTCCTCTGCCTTTTCTAAACCCAGCTTGTACATCTGGCAATTCTCGTTCCATGAACTGCTGGAGTCTACCTTGCAAGATCTTGAGCATTACCTTACTGGCATGTGAAATAAATGCCACTGTTCGATAGTTTGAACATTCTTTGGTGCTTCCCTTTTTTGGTATGGGGATATAAGTTGATTTTTTCCAATCTGGTGGCCATTCTTGTGTTTTCCAAATTTGCTGGCATATGGCATGCATCACCTTGACAGCATCCTCTTGCAAGAGTTTAAACAGTTCAGCTGGGATACCATCATCTCCTGCTGCCTTGTTATTAGCAATGCTTCTTAAGGCCCATTCAACCTCACTCTTCAGGATGTCTGGCTCTAGCTCACTGACCACACCGTCAAATCTATCCCTGATATTATTATCCTTCCTATACAGATCTTCGGTATATTCTTGCCACCTTGTCTTGATCTCTTCTGCTTCTGTTAGATCCTTGCCATATTTGTTTTTGATCATACCCATTTTTGCCTGGAATTTACCTCTGATGTTTCTAATTTTCTGGAAGAGGTCTCTTGTCCTTCCTATTCTATTATCTTCTTCCGGTTCAGCGCATTGCTTGTTTAAAAATAATTCCTTATCTCTTCTGGCTAACCTCTGGAATTTTGCATTTAATTGGGCATATCTCCCCCCATCACGGTTGCCTTTTGCTTTCCTTCTTTCTTGGGCTGCTTCCAGTGTCTTAGCAGACAGCCATCTTGCCTTCTTGGTTTTCTTTTTCTTTGGGACGTTTTTTGTTGCAGCCTCCTGAACAATGTTGCGAACTTCTGTCCATAGTTCTTCCGGGACCCTATCTACTAAATCTAGTCCCTTAAATCTATTCTTCACCTCCACTGCATATTCATTAGGAATATTAATGAGCTCATATCTAACTGATCTGTGGGTCTTCCCTATTCTCTTTAGTCCGATTCTAAATTGTGCAAGAAGAAGTTCGTGATCTGAACTACAGTCAGCTCTAGGTCTTGTTTTTACCAACTGCATAGATGTCCGCCACCTTTGGCTACAAAGGATGTAGTCAATCTGATTTCGATGTCGACCATCTGGTGAAGTCCATGTATAAAGTCGTCTCTTAGGTTGTTGGAAGAGAGTGTTTGTTATGCACAGTGAGTTGTCTTGGCAAAATTCTATCAGCCTATGTCCTGCTTCATTTTGTTCTCCCAGACCATGCTTGCCTGTAATTCCAGGTGTCGTTTGACTACCCACCTTAGCATTCCAGTCTCCTGTAATGAAAATAACATCTTTTTCGGGCGCACTATCCAGTAGGTGCTGCAGATCCTCATAGAACTGATCTACTTCTGCTTCTTCAGCATCTGTGGTTGGGGCATATATTTGGATCACTGTGATGTTAAATGGCTTGCCCTGAATTCAAATTGAGATCATTCTGTCATTTTTTGGATTGTATCCACGCACTGCTTCAGCCACTTTATTATTAATTATGAAGGCTACTCCATTTCTTCTGTGGTCCTCTTGTCCACAGTAGTAGATCTGGTGGCCATTTGATGTGAAGTGGCCCATTCCAGTCCATTTCAGTTCACTGACACCCAAAATGTCTATATTTAATCTTGACATCTCCCCAATAACCACATCCAATTTGCCCTGGCTCATAGATCTTACATTCCAGGTTCCTATGATGTGTTGATCTTTAGAACATCGGATTCGTCGTTCACCACCAGCACCATCAGCTGCTAGCCGTCCTTTCAGCTTTGAGCTAGCTGTCTTCTTATTATGTGGCCAAAGTACTTCAGTTTTGCCTTTAAAAGGCTTATCCTGAAAAATGTAAAATCAGAATAAGCCCCATTTTTAAAACTTAAATTCAAAATAAGCCCCTTTTAGCAAAGGTCCTTTCCATCCAGTGTCAACTACATGTGTCCCCTGTTTGCAGATTCTGCCTATTTTAGCTTAACAGATCTGGAGGGCACTGGGTTGGGAATGCTGGTTTACACAATGATACATTCTGACATGAACTGTGGTGCTGGAGGAAAATTCTGAGAGTGCTAAATGGGGCTTATTTTGTGAGTAAACATTAAAGTTGGCCATGGGGAAAGGCATTACAGGATAATATAGCACTATATTAACTGCTGTGTGGAAACTCTGATTTTAAGTTTTTCAGAATAAGCCTTTTAAAGGCAAAACTGAGGTACTTTGGCCACATAATGAGAAGACAGGATACCCTGGAGAAGATGTTGATGCTAGGGAAAGTGGAAGGCAAAAGGAAGAGGGGCCAACCAAGGGCAAGATGGATGGATGATATTCTGGAGGTGACGGACTCCACCTTGGGGGAGCTGGGGGGAGCGACGGCCGACAGGAAGCTCTGGCATGGGCTGGTCCATGAAGTCACAAAGAGTCGGAAGCGACTGACCGAATAAACAACAACAAAACATTCTGACAACCAGAAGCCTTTGTTTTCCAGGCTCTCAATACAAACTGACGGTGTGTCTCTAGCTTTTTCTATTTAATTATGAGGAGATAGAATTTTACTTTTAATTCATAATCCAATGGTGCTAAGAGACTGTGAATCACAAACTACATCAGCCTTATCCAACCTGGTGCTCTCCTGATGTGTTGGACTATAATCCCAGCCAGCATGGCTGATGGCCAGGACTGCTGCAAGTTGTAGTCCAACATATCTGAAGGGCACCAGGTTGGGGAAAACCCGTCTACATCCTGTGGGTCATCACATGATTGCTTGTAGGTTTGTCAGGTACTCCAAGCTCAGGAGTTCATATGCTGATTAGATTCACCATAAACCACCACCTTTACAGTATACAGCATTATGAATCAATCAGTCATTATTATGGTTTTATGACCCAACTAGGTTAAAATACAGAACAAAAATACAATTTATCCTGTTTAACTAATGCAGTTGATCACCTGAGGTCTTATAAACACACGGATTAGACAAACGTTCACCACCTGTTCCATAATGTATGGGACCTTGTAGAGTTGGGAAAAGGGCAGAAAAGGGCAACTAAAATGATCAAGGGGCTGGAGCAACTCCCCTATGAGGAAACATTACAACAGCTGGCATTGTTTAGCAAAGAAAAAAGGCAAGGTGCTGGAGAAGACTCTTACGAGTCCCCTGGACTGCAAGGAGGTCAAATCAGTCCATCCTAAAGGAAATCAACCCTGAGTGCTCATCGGAAGGACAGAGACTGAAGCTGAAGCTCAAATATTTTGGCCACCTAATGCGAAGAGAAAACTCTCTGGAAAAGACCCTGATGCTGGGAAAGACTGAAGGCAAAAGGAGAAGGGGACGGCAGAGGATGGGATGGCTAGATAGCATCACCGATGCAATGAATATGGACTTGAGCACGCTCTGGGAGAGAGCGCAGGACAGGAAGGCCTGGCGTGCTATGGTCCATGGGGTCACGAAGAGTCGGACACGACTGAACGAATGAACAACAACAACAACAAAGGGAGACATGATAGAGGTCTACAAAGTTATGCATGGTGTGGAGGAAGTGGATAGGGAGACATTTTTCTTCCTCTCTCAAAATACTAGAAACTGGGGTCATCCCATGATGCTGCTTGTTGGGAGATTCAGGACAAGACAAGGAAGGACTTCTCATTGTGCATAGTTAAAGATGGCCAGCATTGTGGATGGCTTTAAAAGGGGATTCGACAAATTCATGGAGGATAAAGCTATCAGTGGTTACTAGACCTGATGGCTATATGCTACCTCCAGTATCAGAGGCAGTATGCCTATGTGCACCAGTTGCTGGGGAACATGGGCGGGAGCGTGCTGTTGCACTCCTGTCCAGCTTGTGGGGTCCCCGTGGGCAACTGTTTGGCCACTGTGTGGACAGAACGCTAGACTAGATGGACCCTTAGTCTGATGCAGCACGGCTCTTCTTATGTTCTTATCTGATAGACAGGGGATAACCAGTTTTTCGTCTGGACGCCCTGGTAAAAGAGAGAGAGCCCCAAGTTACCTCTGCATTATTTTTATGAGGTTGGTTGTGGCTCTAACACCCACATATCCAACAGCCACATTCCAAGCATGGTCAGATCTTTAGAATGTGACTGTAACTTACTTTTAACACAACTTCAGAATGTTGGTGTTCTGGGCATAATTTAACAGCATTTAGGACTAAAGCTAGCCTTTCTGGGTTAAAAGCAAAAGAACTGAACTTCATTCTTCTCCCTTCAGGAAGGCCAGCCGGGCACCAGCGTTATTAGAGCACTAAAAATAAACTGGTGGGAAGAATTTGTAGACAAACCTCCAGCAGAGAAAGGCCATTTAACAAATTAGCGTGCATATCTCCTTTTGTTCCTCCACTAACAAATAAATAATTGATTGATAATTGTGTACGTGTGCATGTTCAAGTCCTGCCGGTTCATTACCTCGGAATTCTAAAAAGGTCTGCTTTAAAAAAAATAATGATCCAGGATTTGACCCTTATTTCTGTTTCTGGCACATCATTTCCTCTCACACACACACACAGATAACACAGGGAAATACATCTTGTGCACATAAGCTAGAGGAAACCGGAGTATGTAATCACAAAGAGTGTGCAATCCTGAATCCATTTATTTGGTATTTAAACAGATTGGCAGCAATCCAGAGCCCTTGGCATCCATATATTTCACACTCGTTCGAGAGGGAAACACTCTGAATGTGCATCACATGTTAGATGTGCCAAGTGTCCTCCTTTCTCACAGAAGAGAGGGAGGAAACTCCTGCACATTCAGAGCTTTGCCCACAGTGCTGAATTAAAATGCTTTCCCACCTCTGCCATTCAGCACCCCAGTCACAAGTGGTGAAAATATAGGGCCATTTCAGCCATTTTTCAGGAGAGCTATTTAAAAAAAAAAGTAAAAGCCTCATGTAGAAAAGCCCAAAGAGTTCTGGAGAACATAAAAAATTGCATGCTACTTGGTGGCCTTTGGCTTAGCCTAAAAACGGTATTGCACGAATATGGATTTTGCCTTCTTTCTTTTTTTGCTTATGGCCAACACAGCTATCTTGGCTTTGTGTATGCTTTTCAGAAGCTACCACTTGCTGAAAATCATTCCTTACCTTGCACAACCCTCTGGCACTCTCTGGGCTTACTTCCTGCTAAAATCTGAACGGTTCCAGCGGGGTAGCCGTGTTCATTTACTACAGAAAACATAAAGAGGGGTCCCACTGCATTTTAAAGATCAACAGATTTATTGTGTCTTATGCCACAATAAATCTGTTAGTCTTTAAGATGCTACAGGACTCTTTGTATAACTGTTCTGAACAGTGTGAGCTAAATAAGTTAGGGACAGGATCACAGCCAGCACTTCAGGAGGAGTGGGTAGAGAAAGGCTGGCGGGGAGGAAAATAGTACAGATGACAACTGTGTTGAAATGTATTTAGAAATGTATTTTGTAACAAACTGGCACAGAAAATCTTTTAAACCATTTTTAAATCTAAAGTATACACATGTGTACACACACACACGCTTGGATCCAAGACCTACCTTCCTCAAGAGGAAGGCATCCAGTCACAGAAGTTCCCTCCACCTGATTTTGGGAGATCCCCCCTTCCCACACCTCGCCCCATTTTGCAGAGTCTCTTGACTCTATGTAGCACTTCCAGAGGCCTGGAAGGGATGGGGAAGTCCACTTCACCCAGCACAGTTGATCGAGCTTAAATATGGATCCAACCCAAGATGGACAAGGTGATCTAGAACAGATTTCTGCATCAAAGGCAATAAAACTTCCCTGGGCAGGGCTGTAGGAACGGCACTGTCCTGCGCATTTTCCTACCAGCAGGCCTGGCAAGGGGTGTTGACATGTGGACAATGCTTTAGTACAGAGGGTTGTGGAGGTGCTATCCTGACTCATCTAGCTGTAGAGTACCAGAATTTTATGACCAATATTCTCCTATAGTTTTTGACAGTAGGCTCTGAAAAGGTGCATCATGCAAACAGGGACGCTGAAACTGAAGTGCTTCTGAGAACAGAACATAAGATGCATCTACAAACAATTCACTTATTTTTAAGATGTCAAATCAGTCAATCCTAAAGGAAATCAACCCTGACTGCTCATTGGAAGGACAGATACTGAAGCTGAAGCTCAAATATTTTGGCCACCTAATACGAAGAGAAAAGTCACTGGAAAAGTCTCTGATGCTGGGAAAGATTGAAGGCAAAAGGAGAAGGGGACGGCAGAGGATGGGATGGCTAGATAGCATCACCGATGCGATGAATATGAACTTGAGCACACTCCAGGAGAGAGCAGAGGACAGGAAGGCCTGGTGACGTGCTATGGTCCATGGGGTCATGAAGAGTTGGACATGACTTAACGACTGAACAACAAAAAATATAGTTTTGTCCCATCCTTCCTCCAAGGATCTCAGGGCAATGTACATGATTGCCACCCCCACTCCTTTAAAGCCCCAAACAGCTTAGGTCCCCAGTACGTGACACATCACCTTCTCCCAGAGGAATCTGTGTTGTAACATCTTCGCTAGAGGTGCTTCTCCAGGTTTGTCTGCCATCTGAAGCAAGGTGGGTGATAACTGGGAAAAGCACATTTTCTGTTGTGCCCTACCTGTGGAACAATCTCCCTAAGAAGGCTTGTCTGACGCAGACCTTGATGTTTCCTGAACCTTTATAGTCACCCAAGCTTCCTCCCATTCCCCCAAATATTGCATTTCAAATTTTATTTATATGAAAACCTTTGCTATTTTTGATATAAGTATATAGAATATATTCATATGTTCATACCACTTGCATCCTTTTTCTTTTACAGGGCCATTTCAGCCATTTTTCATGGGGAGTGCAAAACAAAAATAAACCCTATATTCACGCAAACTTTTAAAGGCCTAATTTTAGTTCTATTTTACATGGGAGTTACATGCATTTTTTCCCTCCTTGAGATTGTGCTGCAGCAGCGTTTAAATTATATTTGATTCCATTTGTTTTTAAATTCTAAGCTGCTCTGGAGCTCCTAGGATTAAAGAGTGGGATAATAAATAGATGGTTTATCTTCACTCCAACCCTGTGAAGTAAGGCTAGGCTGAGAGATAGCGACAGACCCAGCTTTGTGGGTGGGTATAGATCTGAACTCAGGTCTGACCAAAAGCTAACTTTGTAGCCACTTCACCATACCGGATTTCTCATCAGGGCAGACTTACAGAGCTGGAATCAGGGCTTCTACCTTTCCTCAATGTGTGACAAGACATTAGCTGGAAGCAGAACTCACATCCATCAGAAAACACAAAGCATCTTTATACGCACTTAAACCTGTAGCCAAGCACATTCTCCTGAAATCCACTTTCCTCTGCAATTATTGTTCATTCACTGTCCTTGAAGAAACATAAATCACTGAACAGTGACAGACAGGCAGCTAAACTATACATTAAATAAAATTGCAAGGGTTTGATGTTCCACAGAATTCTTTGGAGAAGCAGCCCTTTAAAGTCAGTTTGAGGGTGCTGTGGTGTCCTCGTATAAGGTGCAGGTATTAGATTGGACTATCTCACACCACCTATTGCTAGTGGACTGAGGGCCTCCCAAGAATCTGCAATGAAGACCTATAACATCTATTGACAACACACATGGCCATACCAGATGATCCTCATCTTGTTCTCTCTGGAATTACCAATAGTTTTCAGCAAGGACCAGATGGGACTCCTGATACTAAAAAAAAAAAAAAAAAAAGATCTTAACAAAATTCTTATAGAGGAATAAAAGATCCTGCTCTTTTTTTCATTGCTTATTAAATAATTTTGCTGTTGGCCCATCAGTATGCTTTAACAATCAATTAGACACAGTATGGGAATGAATAGGTCAGCTGCAATTAAAATACTCATTACTGAGGAATTGTCTCCATCTGCACTAGAAAGCCTATCCTTTTTTCACCTGTTACCATGAATATGTAATTTCATGCCTATATCCAGGCAGAGGGAAAGCATTAGCTGAAAAGCAGCTGCCCAAATACATGGTATGAGGTTTCCAGAGGAGGAATGGTTATTGTCAAAAATACAACTGCTAGCTTTTAAAATAATACTTTAAAAAGACCCAAGACTCAGGAGCTCTTGTCACATCAGTCATACTTGACATCTGCTTTGCTTTGAGAATATTTGAGAACATCTGCCAAGATGGGGAAAAAATGATTCATAGTATCACTGTGCAAGGAAAAAAAAAACTTGTTACTAAAAGCAGGGGAAGAAATATCCATAGTTACGTTCAGCTGCGTAAGGAATATTTTTAGTCTCTGATGATGTCAGCAACTGCCATTTCAAACAAAGGATGCATCGTGAAACCAGTGATCAGGGGCTGCTGTCCAAGGGCACAACCCTTCAGACGCTCCTGCTGTGTTCCCATCCAAGTCCCACTAAAATTAATAGAGGTTGTGCTGGGTTAGTGGTGCTCCATGGGTTGCACCCCAGATCCATACAACAAGCTGTTCAAAAGCCTGTTTTTAAAAAGCCTGAATAAAAGCTGTTTATTCAGAGTGCAATAAAGACAGAAGCAAGCCAAGAAAACCTACATTTCATCCACCCCTGAGCAAACCCCCCTTACAAGTCTTAAAAAAAAAAAAAAAGCACCTCCTAGATTTGAAGACAAAACAGCAGAGGGCTTACCTGAATTAAAAAGCAGTCACTGACTTAAGGACAATGAAAACTAACAGGCTGGTACATCAAATAAAATCTCACTAAAGCAACTGCAGTGACTGAGCAGTTTCCTACCCAGTCAGTACTTACATCACCAGATCCAGACTGACTATTTCTCCATAAACAATGTCCACACAGCAGCCAGAGTGCTATACTATTTCTTCCATTGGTGGTTTCTACTTGACTACATCCACTATTTAAGAGGAGTGCCTGCCTTCTGTAAAATCAGCTGTTTTTGCAGAGCTAGGCATGATCACTGCCGCAGCCCTACCCTATCTAAGCTAATTTCATGCAGCAACATCTCTAGCTCCCCCTTCCTTCTTTCCTTCTCTCTTTCTCTTTCTCTCTCTTTCCTTTGTTTTTTTAAAGGGCTACAGTATCACTAACCTTAGACATCTCTACAGACCACAATCAACTGGCAATTTCATTACTTTTAACAATGCAAGGGCAAGATCTTATGAAACTGACATCATTAAAGATTTAAAATAAATGCATGTATTTATATTAATAACCAGATTATTTTAACGGAAAGGGGGGAAATGGGAAAGTGGCAAGTAAAAACTATTTTACAGCAGTTGTACTTTTTCTATTTGCTTTTTTGGTGTCATCTTTTTCAACATGGATGACAAAACACGTTGAACAATTTAGCTTTCTTAGGCTGGAACCCTATACGCACTTCCCTGGGAGTAAGTCCCATTATGTACAGCCTGCACTGCATAGCTGCACTCCTATATGCACTTACCTGGGAGTAAGTCCCTTTGAACTAATTGGACTTGCTTCCAAGTAGACATCTATAGGCTTGCACTGATACAACTATGCAGTATTGTTTTGAGATTCAAATACTCCAGAATGGGGTAGGCAACCTGGTGCCCTTCAGATGTTTTGGACTATAAGTCCCATAAGCCACAGCCAGCATGACCAATGGTAAGGGATTCTGGGAGCTGTAGTCCAAAACATATGGAGGGCAGCAGGTTGCCTGCTCCAGAAGTTGCAGCTCAAACAAGGGTTTGTGAGAGACAAGTCCTGAAAGGATCATACTTTTACATTTTAACCTGTTGTACACAAATGACATAATGAATAAAAAAAGTATCAAACCATTAAAAATTAAATTAACCCCAAATACAAGCATGAATTTTAACTGCATAACAAATGCAAACTTTTCTTTCACTGGGCTGCCTTCTTATTTGCAGTTCAGTCGTGGGTAGAAAAAGATATGGATAAAAATGTCTACGCCCATGTTTAAGAAAACCCAAACCACTCATTCTTTGGCAGGCAAAATCAACCTTGCCAGCCGTTTCACCATTCCAATAACTTTCAGGTATGAATGGCCTTTTTCTGTTACCCCCCATTATTGGGAGGCCAAAGCAACCCAAAAAGTTGTGCAGTCACCCTTTCTAAATAGGATCCAACTCTCCTGAAAGATAGTGTTCACGGCATGGAGTACTCCTGGATCTGGCTTTCCTCCTCCCTGGAGGAAATAACAGGAGAGGGCCAGTGATGGCGTGGAGGGGAACACAGGGAAGCCCAGCTCCAGGATTTGTGCCCAGCACCTGGGCCCCATCTATATGGCACCACTTGGACTCCCCACCCCGTCGCAACTGCGCAGCAATGCGGCTTCGAGTCAGCACGCCCTGCGATGCACTCGCGATGTACTGCACACTTCCCTAACAGACTCCTCGTGCCCTCCTTTTTTGCCATTGTACTTTGATGCGCAGGGGCGGGTGCGACACTTCAGTGGCTGTTTGTATTTGAGGGGCTCTGCTGTGTCTTTCTGTCCCTTTTAAAGTGGGTGCTTTGTGCTCCATCGTTTCCACACCATCCGTTTGACAGTTCCCCAGCCCGAGACTCTCGTGATGGTTCGCACTCACAAGCATGAGTACTTCGTGCCTAGCCATCACCCCAAAATGGTGGCCAGAGCGATGCTGGTCCTTCCCCAAGACCCGCCCCCCCCGGCCCTTGGGCACTGAGTCCTAAACAACCATTGCAAAGATACGAAGCTGCAAAACTGTGCGAAAGTGTGATTAATAGATGGAAACGCCCCTCTGTGCCTCTGTAATTGCTCAGCTGCGAAGGGATGGGGAAGCATAGGGGCATCACAGAGTGACGCAGGCACCACACACACCTACAACACACCCACTGCAAAATGCAAAGTCGGTTTGGGGAAGGGACAGACGGCCTGCAACCAAGGGGAAACCAGCAGCAACCCCCCCAAATCTCAATAAAACGACTCCTTGGAACTCCGCATTTTCCAGGCGAAAACCACGGATGGCTGTGAAGTCGCGACTGCATCATCTATCATGAGATACCTCGACTCGCACCCATCCCAGAGTAAAAGCCCAGTATAGATGGGGCCCTGGTATTTGGCAGTGCACTGCCTTTGAACATAATAATGGGATATAAACACTGAAGAGCGACACATCCAGGATGATGCACGGACTGGGGGTGTTCAGATGATCACAGGGGAAAAGAAGCCATTGTGGCTTCCCCCACACACACACACACACCTCTGCACCTGTTGTGCATGCACCTGTTGTTTACATAATTACCCATCCTGCAGTGTGTCTTGATGTGTTGTGTGAACCCGGCATGCGGCAGGGGTGGCTTCATTCCCACCCTACAACCCCTAGTGTACATCGTGGGTTGTAGGGTGGGTACCAAGCTACCCCCACTGCACCGCACACCGGATTCACACAACATGCCAACCCACACAGCAGTGCGGGTAATTATGTAAACAATGGGCACACGCGCAGGGGCAGAAATCACAACGGCTTCTTTTCCTCCAGTGATCATGGGAACCTGGACACTGTGTCATCTCCTCAGGTAATGACTGATAGCAGATGGTGTGGAAAACTGCTGCTCTGGGGGTACTCTACGTCCTGTGTACCTCCAGAGTAGATGGACTGCTTCGCATTAGACTTTTCTCCCTTTTTATTCAGATGCAGATAGGAGATATAAGACACTCTCCATTGCATTAAGTATGGAAGGGCACCTTTCTCAGCATGTTGTGATAAGCCATGAGGGCAACAAGGGAGAGGGGCTTCTCAGTGGAACAATCTTCCCGGCGAGGCTCACCTCGCACTACGGGTGGGAGGATCACTTACCTGGTTCTGTTCCAGGGCATCCGTTGGAGGGTGGGAGGCAATCCATCCCTCCCCCCGGAATCCTCCCCGGCCGGCTCCACTCTGCGGGGAGTCTGCAGAGCCGTCGGCCAGTTGCGACTGCTGCCAGACTTCCGGCCACAGCCGGTCTGCGGACACAAATGGCGTCCAGTGTAAGGGACGCCATTTGCATCCCTGCCTTTTGCCGTGATCGGCTATGTAAATATTTACATAGCCAATCATGGCCAATGGCAGGGACGCAAATGGCGTCCGCTACGCCGGACGCCACTTTGTTCCGCAGCCCGGCAGCAGATGAAGACGGTGGTCTGGACCAGCCGCCGCCAGGGAGGTTCTGTCCCGGGGGGGATTTTGGGGGGTGGCGGGGGGGTTAGTCCATTCCGCCACAGACTCTGGGGGGCCGGATTCCAAAGAATCTGGCCTCATTGGAGTCCGTGGCAGATTTCTCCACCATCCCTACCTGGCACCAACATTATCTTTTTGGTACCAGGTTAAGACCTTCCTCTGGTCTCTCTTCTCAGGCATTTGGCAGCACATGATAAGGTTTTTAATCAGGCCGTGGGATTTCTTGTTGACTGTTAACATTGTTCGGATATATTTGTGTGTGTTTTATTATGTACAATATTGTATTTTATGGTTTTAATCTTTGTAAACCACCCAGAGAATGTTGGCTATTGGGTGGTATAGAAATGTTAAGCGATTAAATGAAATGAAAAAAGTTGGACCAACTCAGATCATTCATCCATCTAGCTAGGCTGGCAGCCCTCTCCAGGGTTGCAGACAGGCATCTTTCCCAGCCTGACCTGGAAATGCCAGCAGGGTCCTTTTGCATGCAAAGCATGTGCTCAGCACTGATCTATGGCCCATTCAGCACTCCTACACACTAAACTATCATCAAGGCAGAGTTATAAGTAGCTCTTAAACTTCAGAGCCACATACCAAAATCTTCATATTCTTCAAGGCAGAACATCTACTGTCACATCTCCCCAGAAACAGCCTTCATCTTATACTTCCTTCTGCCATTTCCAACAGACACACACACATTTCTCCCTCTTATCATCTGCCCTGTCCAGAATCACTGCATGTTTAGACAGAAAAAAAGTCCTACAACTCCCAGCATTCCCCAGCCAGCATGGCTGGCTGGGGAATGCCAGGAATTGTAGGACTTCTTTCCATCGAAACATGCATAGAATTGCATCCTAAGTCAGCCTTAACCTGGTGCCCTCCAGATGTGTTGGACTACAACTCCTATAATCTCTTGACAGCATAGTCATTGGCCAACACATCTGGAGGGGACCAGGTTGGGGATGCCTGCAGTAAGCTCTCTAACCTATCATTCCCTGCCTTCAATGGAACCCACTTCTCACAAGAACATTTTGCACTTTGGTATAGAAACGGTGAAGAGTCTTGGGGCACCTTAAAGACTAAGGGCTTCACTAAGGGCTGAAATCCCACATCCTTACTGGGCTTCTGCTTCTGGATTCTTTGCTATATTAAGATCTGCTCCTTTACACAGGCTGATGTGCTGTTTTTATTTCTCAGGAAGTTCTAAATGTTTCATTTCACAGCCACTAGATGGTGCTGCTGTTATAGCACCTTTACGGAAGTACACAACAAGTAAAATGCTTCATCATGCTTTCTAGAGAAAAATCGGACTTTCTCCGCGTTTTACAAAGGCGGGATAAAGGTCATAAACTGCAGGAGGGGCCCTGGAGGTTGACAGTGATGTCTAAAGGACCTGCAAATTTCCATGAGTAACCAATCTTGATCGTACAATATAAGCCCTGTGTGGAGAAGCCATAATAAATTTGTTTGTCTTTCCAGTGCCACAAGACTCTTGGTTGTTTTTGCCTCCCTTCTGGAAACAAAGCATGAGTATCCCATCGGATATGGAATGAGCTTCCATGTTTAGGCTGCAGCTTTCCCTTTTAAGATATTCACGAACATGTGTTTAATCCTCTCCCAATCACTACTTGCAAGAACTTATAAAGGCAAAGCCAGGATTTTTTAAAATGTGCACCCTTCCATACTTAATGCAATGGAGAGTATCTTATATTCTCATATCTGTATCTGAGCAAAAGTGGGGGGGGGGGAGTCTAATGAGAAGCAGTCGGTCTACTCTGGAGCTACATGGGAGGACTAGAACAACAGTTTTCCACACGATCTGCTATCAGTCATTAGCTGACAAGGTGGCACAGGCAGTCCACACCTCATCCTGGGATCCGTCACTATTCAGTGTTTATATTCTATGATCACTTACAGAGGCAGTGTACTGCCGAATACCAGGTGCTGGGCACAAATAACAGGACAAGACCAGGACGGAGTGGAGGGGGAACACGGGGAAGCCCATCTCCAGGTTTTTTTTAGAGCAGGAGCAACGACATCATCTGCCAGGGTGCCAGGGAAACTGACAGACCATCTTTGCTCTGGCAAGTGAATGTGGTGATAATGACACTTTCAAATTTTACTATTGCTGGTGACATTAGCATAGAGGAAGTCAGAGAAGGAGGCCAGCTCCCTATTCTGTGGCTGTCAGCTGATCCTAATAAACTGGATATTAAGGCTTTTGTATTTCATCTAGGCAATCTATATGTGGGAGTGGTTGTATGTGTGTGTGGGATTATCTTTAGACTCTCCTTAGCCAGAAGGCTATGGGGCACTCAAAATTTATCTCTGGAGAGGGCTAGCATCTTCATGCCTTGCTTGTAAGCTTCCTAGAAGGATCTGTCTGGTCACTGTTGGGAGCAGAATGCTGGGCTAGATGGACTTTGTTCCATCCAGTACAGATCTTATTTCATTGTGTCCTGATTTCCTTCCTCCTATGAAGGAGAAGGAGGGATTGTGTACCTTATTAAAAATGTACATGACTTCCTGCAAGTGTACCCAACAGTATATTTTAAGGTATGATATAAATAATAAACTAAAATGTATTTATTTGAAATGATTTTTAGGCTGCCTTTAAGGGTAATTTCCAATTTCCTTGTTAGTCTATGGCAACAAAAACAACAAAGAGTCTTGAGGAAGGCACCTTAAAGACTAACCATTTTATTATGACATACATTTTTCTGGATTAATGCCCACCAATGCTTATGATAAGGACAGCAACTTGTGGGAATCAGGGGGCCACATTGCCCCTACCAGGGTCTGGACCATGGTCCCCCCACTGCTGCCACCATGCTGCCAAATTCGTTGCCAAAGTTCGGAGGTGCAGCAGCGACAGCAGCCAAAAAGTGACGATTGTACTTTAGAACAAGGCACACACCTTCTTTGGAAGCCAAATTGCTCTTCCTGTAAGGCTTCCAGGCTGTGATTCTGCTTCCAAACAAGGTGTGTACTCCCCATGCACCTTCTTTGGAAGCAAAATCGCCGTGGCTTTTTTTGCCCTCAGCCTCTGCGTTGCCAAATGTTGGCAGCAAATTTCCAGCCACAGACACAAAAAAGACTGGGATGGCTGCAGGGCATGCATTGTCCAGCCCTAGCTTATGCCATGATAAACCTGTTACTCTTTAAGATGCCACAAGGCTCTTTGTGGTTTTATCAGCAACAACAGTAACAAATTGGCAACCTGAATTCACACACACTCAACATTAAAATTGCTATAATGCTATGATTTGAAGCCAATAATCTGATTAGCCCAGGTAATTATCTTTTTATATGCTTTTGACCCAAGTTATAACAACAGAAAGACATCTCATGGTTATTTTAGTCATTAAAATGATTCATTTACTTCAGTTCCCCTGAATACTTATTTAGATAAAGAATATGTTCTGCAATTTTTGGAAACGAGATGAACCTTTACAACTAATGTGTTTGTCCTTTTCCATTCCAATATCTGCAACATAGTGGAAAAAACACCATTCTTTTTCTCTTGCACATTTTATTACATTTATGTCCTTGCAATATTAACCTTGCACCTGCTGATGTCGGAACACAACTCCAAATACTGCTGTTTGGATTTTGGCCACAAGAGGGCGTTGTAGGACTATGAAAAATTAACCTGTGTGTGTTGGAACTGGGTTATCAGAATCATAGAATAGTAGGGTTGGAAGGGGCCTACAAGACCATCGAGTCCAGCCCCCTGCTCAATGCAGGAATCCAAGTCAGAGCATCCCTGACAGATGGCTGTCCAGCCTCGTCTTTAATGCCTCCAGTGTGGGAGAGCCCACCACCTCCCTAGGCAATTGGTTCCATTGTCGTATTGCTCTAACAGTCCGGAAGTTTCTCCTGATGTTCTGCTGGAATCTGGCTTCCTGTAACTTGAGCCCATGATTCCATGTCCTGCACCCTGGGATGATTGAGAAGAGATCCTGGCCTTCGTCTCTGGGAAGACCTTTCAAGTACTTGAAGAGTGCTGTCGTATCTCCCCTCAGTCTTCTCTTCTCAAGGCTAAACATGCCCAGTTCTTTCAGTCACTCCTCATAGGGCTTTGTTTCCAGTCCCCTGATCATGTTCATTGCCCTCCTCTGAACCTTTTCCAGTTTGTCTCCATCCTTAACTTATAACAAAATTAAAAAGCCTGTATAATAGAGCAAATTTATTAAAAGAATAAAAATACATATTCACATACAGTTGATAAACAGAATAAAGAGCAATTTCAGTATGCAGGTATTCTTCCATGATCAGCATGATTGTTTTGATTATTATTCTTCCTCCACACCCAGTCGCTGCAGTTTTCACAAGAAAAAAATGCCCTCAATTTTCCTTTTAAAATGTTGATAGAAGCTACATCACAGAGTCACCACAGGCAAATGGAGAAGTGATTCATCTTCCAGGGCATAGTCTGAAGGCCCATGAGGCAGCCACCTTGCTGAAGGTAAGCAGGTCTGGGTCTGGTCAGTGCTTGGAGGGGAGACTACCTGGAAACCACATGTAGCCACCTTGAGTTCCAACAGTGAAAGAAAGGTAGGATATAAATGTAATATATAAACCAATCTTAATTTCTATGCTATGACTGACAATGATTAAAAATTAAGGGTGAAATCCAGTTCAGTTTTTCTGCTGATGGAACTGCTTCCATCAGTGTAACTGGGTGGGGGCAACTCCTGCTCCCCCCTACATACTCTCAAACTCTGCTCTGGAAGTCCGGAGGGCCCTCTGGACCAGATTTTCAGGCGGTATGGTGGGGGGCGGGGCAGTGAGGTGAGAAAAGATGGAGAGAATCCCATTGCATGATCAGCCTTCTGCATGCACGACACTGAATTCTGCCCTAAGTCAAACATTTGATTGCATTTAGGCTATATGCATCAACACGAAAGAGCAAATCGATGGCAACCAACCTGCCAGTTTTATGCCATCGGGTATTTCCAACATGATCAGGAAGGAAGACGTTTTTGATGGTTTAAATATTATATACAACAATAGTAATCATCGGGGAAAGCAATACTCAAGTCTGGGCTGAATTAGTGCTAAAATTAGAAAGTACAAAGGGCTTGATCCCATGCGGTATCTTTAAACATACATTAAGGGCGCAATCCTAACTAGATAGGCGGCTGCCTCCGAACTCAGAGGCAACTGCCTATCCAAAGCAAGGCACGAGAGGCATGGGGGGGATCGTTCCCTCCACGCATCTCCTGCCTCGCTGTTTTTCGCTAAACAGCTGTTTTCGGAGAGGAAGCTGCCATACAACACATTGGATGTGTCATATGCGCAGCTCCGCTCTCCCCTCCCCAGAACGCCCCCCAGCCTTGCCCCTTTTCAGTCGCTCCATGCTCCTCTTGTGAGCGCAGAGGATGGGGCTTCTCTGCACTGCCTCCAAGGCAGTGCAGACGAGGGGAGAGGTCGGTTCCTGGAAAAGAGCATATCCTATGGCCCTCTAGACAGTGTCTAGTGGCCATAGGATTGCTCCTTAAGGACATTAAGCCCAACTCCAGCTAAAGGGCCTGATGTACATGGATGGTACCAACCCGCTGCATCCACAGTTCCCCAGTCAGATTCGATAGTTGTGCTCGCACAGCCACATAGCCCTGTGAACAGCGATGTAGTGGAACCGGGGCTCACAGGGTCAGAGTGCCAGGGCATTTTGATTAGCAGAGACAATGACATCGTCTGCCACCCCCTCCTCAACAGACTTCCGTGTTCCCTCTGAGCTTAGCTGCAATGCTCACAGTAGCACGGGGGGCGGGGGGGGGGTTGAATTTCCCCAGCAACAATATAATTTTGTGTGGTGAGCTATCCCACACACACATATACAATACACACACACACTGATTAGACAGATATAGAACAACACAACTGCCTGCATTTTGGTCTCTCCCTGGGGGCGTGGCTATGGGGACTCGTGATGAGCACCTGCCCTTCCACCTTTTACCAGCTCCCCACTGCCTGTGCATCGTCCCAATCAGCTCTTTGGGAGAGTGTGCTGGGTTGTTTATCTCTGCTGGAGTCACTATTCCAGCTTCCTTTACAGTATTACACATGCAAAGTCCCGGCGGCTATCAACGCAGATTTGTAGCAGAGCCAGTCTGCTTCCCGTTGCCCCATCGTGATTGGCGCGTCTTACTTCATGTGACAGACACTGCCATGCGCTGCCGTGGTATGGGAAAGTGGGTAGAAAGTGGATAAGGAGACCGATTTTCTCCCTCTTTCATAATACTAGAACCTGGGGGCATCCCATGAAGCTGTTTGGTGGGAGATTCAGGACAGATAAAAAGAAGGACTTCTTCTTCAGGACAGATGAAAATAACCCTCTGAAACTCTTCCCCTCCCCACATGATTTTCCTCCTTACCATGCTCCAAACCAGTTTTCTTTCCAAGCATGGGTTTAGAACCCCTGAGAGAAAAAACAGCTTACATGCAGTGTACCATGTAGTTTGACCTTAGTATGAGCACCTTCTGCAAAAGATGAGACTCTTTTCATTTTCACCATAATTTAGTGCTTGTCATGAAGCATCTGGACAATGAACTTTATAATTACAATATTTTATTCAAATGTGTCTTCAAAGTAAGGTGGAATACGTACACGTACATAATGTATCTGTGCATCTTCCTCTGCTCAGGGCAGCAGAGAATTTAAAGCAAATACACACACACACACACACACACACACACACACATAAACATGTTTCAAGGATCAGAAGACATGTAAAGTCTGGGTGCGTAAATTTAAACCAGAGTTCAATTAACTCTGCCAAAACAGAAGTAGACTGCCTCAAGTCACCAGCATAATATAGATAATATCGTCTGTTAATTTGCCTGTCAGCAGTGTAAACAAATAATGCAGTACTGTCTTCTCTACTGGCTTAGCAAGGTGCAAACAACAGTACTAGTCATAATGGCTTTTGGCCACTGTGGGAACAGAATGTTAGACTAGACAGACTGGCTCTGATTCTGCAGGGCTCTTCTTATGTTCTTAGGGGCGCACTCCTATGCATGTTTAGACAGAGAAAAGGCCTACAACTCCCAGCATACCCTAGCCAGGCATGGTGGCTGGGGCATGCTGGGAGTTGTAGGACTTTTTTCTGACTAAAGATGCACAGGATTGCACTCTAAAACTCTACTTTTCATGGAACACATAGAAATAGCCAATCCTACTAGCATCTCTCACCAATGCCTCTTTTCCTCTCAGGAGAGAGCTTCAGATCTATTCCACAGTGGAAAACAGTTTCAATGCAGCATATGGAAGTTATATACCTTTGTTCTTTAGGGCGCAATCCTATGCATGTTTAGACAGAAAAAAGTCTTACAACTCCCAGCATGCCCCAGCCACCATGCCTGGCTAGGGTATGCTGGGAGTTCTAGGACTTTTCTCTGTCTAAACATGCATAGGAGTGCGCCCTAAGGCTACGTTATACTTGTAAAACTGGTTCATCTCTTTGTTGGAGAGGATGTGGGAACCATGGGTCATATTTACCCATGTGGTGGGATTGGTCAATAGTGGATAATTCTGGAGAGCTAGTAGAGATGGTTCTTGTAACAAAACAAGAGACTCTTGAATCATTATTTATACCGTTAAACTTTTTTGATGGTCAACATAAGGACATTCTACATAAAGGTCTGATTGTCTCCGTGGTGGTGGCAGCACAACAGGAAATGGTGATACATTAGAAGACCAACCTTCTTCCATTGAATGTTGGTATCAATGGGTGTGGATCTTGGCATGCACCCTTCCCGGCTGTTACAGAAAGTTCCACAGTGGCTCCCTCCCCTGAGGTCACGACCTCAGGAGGAGAGGAAATGGGCATTTAGGGGGCGGGGCTGTGGGCAGGGAGGAGTGAAGACATGAATCTGCTGGTTCTACAAGCCACTTGACCTCCGTCCACACTCAAATACACCAGCTAGATGGGCTCACAAAGGAGGATGGAGTGGCTAGAAAGCCTCTGTCACTCCTCCTGCCCTGCATAGGGCACAGTGTGAAGGCACATGAGGCAGCCACCTTGCAGGTTTGGGTCTGGTCAGTGCTTGGAGGGGAGACTACCTGGGAACCACATGTAGCCACCTTGTGTTCCATGATGGAAGAAAGGTGGGATACAAGTGTAATAGATACATAAATAAGATGGAAGGCTCCAAAATGGGTAGAATTGTGTTCTTAGGGCGCAATCCTATGGGGATAGGCGGCCGCCTCTGAACTCGGAGGCAACCGCCTATTCAATGCAGAGCAGGAGAAGCATTGAGGGGATCGTCCCCTCCACGCTTCTCCTGCCCTGCATTTGCGACTAGACAGCTGATTTTGGCTGTCTAGCCGCGGGAAGGCGGAGTGGGAGATGAGGCTGCCGGATGACACGTAGGATGCGTCCAGCATTTCTGCCTTCCCCACCCCGGAACGCCCCCAGGAACGCCCTGTTTTGGCTGCTCCATGCTCCTCTTCCAAGCACATAGTGCGAGGCCGTTCCATGCTGCCTTGCAGACAACATGGAAGGTCGGTACTCCGGGAACCAAGAGGTCCGGAAAAACACATATCCTATGGCCATCTAGCCGCTAGCGGCCATAGGTGTCAGAAGCTCCCTGGCAACCTCTTACAGTAGACTCCAATAGCCAACTCAAGACAAAGATGAAAGGATTCTTTTCAAAGCTTTAATCCTTTTACAACTTAATGACTCTTTCAGATGCTAATCACCAGCGACTAAAGCAAGGAACAGCAGAGTGGCCTAAGCTTCGAATAGGCAGTTGATCCCCATTTGAAAGAGAGTCACTTGAAGACCCAGAACTTATGGGCTAGGGAGAGATCCTCCCTCTTTCCCTTGGGTCCATGGGAGGCAGCTGTTGCTTGTGCGCCAAACAGGCGCTACGCCTCCTTTCCGTGCCCTCCATCGCTTGTCACTCTTTGCGTCTGCGTCGAGTGTCTAAGAAGCCCCCCTCTCGCACTCCCTCACTACCCGGGTCAATAACTATCTCTGGAATGCCGGCAGGAGGAATCTCTGCCAGGTGCTGAGCCTGTGAGGGATGAGCTGGCTCCACTCCCATGGATGGCTTTTCCTCCTCAGAATCAGAACTGCTCTGGGGCTCTCTGGGCTCAGTTTCCACCCTGACACCAGAGCCATAGGGCTCACAGCAATACCACTGAGCAAAGGGCTGGATGCACTTGATCTCATCTGATCTCGGAAGCTAAGCAGGGTCTAGCAAGTCTCGTTCCCGCACTTTCTCACTGCTAGAATCACTATCTAACTCAGGAATGCCGGCAGGAGGAATCTCTGCCAGCTGCTGCGCCTGTGAGGGATGAGCTGGCTCCTCTCCCATGGATTGCTGTTCCTCCTCAGAATCAGAACTGCTCTGGGGCTCTATGGGCTCAGTTTCCACCCTGACAATAGGATTGATCCCTCCATGTGTTTTAAGATCTTTGTCCTACCGCTGCCTTTTACTTTAGTTTTTACTCCAGTTTTATTATGTTTTAAACATTTTATTTAAAAAATATTTTATGTTTTATTATGTTATTGCATTTTATGGTTTTAAGTCTTGTTTTGTGAACCACCCACAGAGGTTTAGCTACTGGGTGGTTTAGAAATGAAACTGATTGACTGACTGATTAAATTCCATACCTGGCACTGTGGAATTTAAATCATACTTCTTTTGACTTTGTTCATTTAAATAACTATTGTTGCAATAGAGAAGAGATTTGAGCTCTTTGGGAAGACCTCTGGGCTCCTCAGACAGAAGGACAGTCATCAAATGCAACTGCTGAGCCAAGCAGTTGTACTTCAATAATATACTGAGATATGCAAGACATAAAGCATGCTGCAGGTTTGACTTTTAGCATACAGTGGCTTTTATAAGCAAATGTGGTAGCACTGCAGAACCTCAGGGAAAATAAGAAGTCACTTTTTGGCTACTGATGTGAAGAAGAAGAAGAAGAAGAAGAAGAAGAAGAAGAAGAAGAAGAAGAAGAAGAAGAAGAAGAAGAAATGTTATCCTATCATTACAGAGTGGAGGAAATACATTTTTACAGACCAAAGATGAAAACTAAAACAAAGCATGTAAATTACAGACTCATAGCCATCACTATAAACCTATTTCTTGTTGAACAGGAAGGCATAACTCTGGAGGAAATCACAAGGTCCAGAATGGAGAAGGCAAGATGTTATTTCAGCTATTTATGTTTCTGAGTGCCAGCAGAGTGCTGTTTTGGAAAATTTGGCCACTTGCTGCTACTGTAATATAATATTTTGGGTAACACTGATCCTTAAGAATTCCTTTGTCATATGCAGACCAGCCATGTGATGTTCATGAAAGAAAGAAAGAAAGAAAGAAAGAAAGAAAGAAAGAAAGAAAGAAAGCAAGCAAGCAAGAAAGAAAGAAAGCCTATTATTTTAAAATTGGAAATAAAAGTAACCTTGCTGCCAAACAGAAAAGGCTCCTTCTCTGTGGAGAAGGAGCATACAATAACACGTTTCTAACATGTAAAGCAAGACAGAAATCAATTTAGCTCCTGAGTCCAGAAACAGTAATGGATATAAATTGTGGAAACAGATAGGTTACATAAGAACATAAGAAGAGCCGTGCTGGATCTTGGCCCAAAGGCTTATCTAGTCCAGCATTCTGCTCACACAGTGGCCAACCAGCTGCCTGTGGGAAATTCACAAGTAGGACATGAGTAAACAACATCCTCCTGCTCATGTTCCCCAGCAACTGACATGCAGAGGCAGTGAGGCTCTGATACTGGAAGCAATATGTAGCCATCAGGACTAGCAGCCATTGATAGCCTTCTCCTCCATGCATTTGCCTAATCCCCTTTTAAAGCTGTCCAGGTTGGTGGCCATCACTACCTCTTGTGGTAGAGAATTCCACTGTTTAACAGTGCACTGTGTGAATTTATTTATTTATTAAAGTATTTTTGTCCTGCTCCTCAGCCAAACAGGCTCCCAGAACAGCTTACTGTACATGCAATCAGTACAATTGTACATGCAATCAGACATGCAAGACAGTCCCTGCCCACAGGCTTACAACCTAAAAGGACATGACACACAAGGAAAAGGGGATAGGAAGGGAAGAAGGGGGAAAATGAAGTCTCTTTCAGCAGGGGCTGGTGCTTCTGCTCTCATCCCCAAGTGTGAAGAAGCACCTCCTTTTATCTGTCCTGAATCTTCCACCATTCAGCTTTATGGCATGACAATTTAGAATTACAATTTAGAAATGTGTTGTAATCACAAGAATAATTTCATACTGGCACAAATAACCAAAATTTCAGTCCTGAAGAAGTGGCTCAGGAATGTGCACATGATGCACAGACCCACAGTTTTCAAGAGCAAAGCACGGATAAAATGGATCTAAGCAAGCGCACAGCATGGGACCTCCATGTCGGCATGAGCTGCCACAGTTGCTTGCCTGTCTGGCTCAGCCTAGAGGTAACTTATCTTCTCACCCATCCCACAACCATATTGTCAATTAGATCTCCCTGCATCAGTCACAGCCACCATGTGGCCAGTTCCGCCAACACCACTGAAGGACATGGATCGTGGGCAGGGAAACTTACCATGTGATGGGTCCAGCTCACATGGTGAGTTCTAAGGACAATGTGCCTGTGGTGGGGCAGGGAAAGGAATTCACCATGATTTCCATGGGAAAAATACCATGTAAATCAGCTCTCTGTGATTAGCAGGGAGAAGGGACTAGAAAATCCTATAGCCACCATCCGAGTCTCCCCTGCCACCCACATCCCTGCTGTTATTGGAGATAATAAGAGGGATTCCCCTGTGTGTCACTCCCCTTCCCAATTGGGAAGGGGGAATGGCGCGCTGGGGATCCCAGCTACTACCTCTGATCTCAGATTCTGGGCACTGCAGTTCTCTTGCTCCTCTGCTGCTACTTCAACTTTGGGCATTTCTACATGAAGCTTTTATCCCTCACCTTTACCAGGGCTTCTGCTTCTGGATTCTTTGTGGGATTAAGATTGGCCCCTTTACACGTGCCTTTTTCCAGGATTTTTTTTTCTCTGACTTTCTATATGTTTCATTATACAACCACTAGATGGCACTGTGGTACAGCAGAATTGCACATTTACACAAGGCTTCTATGGCATGATTGAGATAAAATCCAGACTTACTCCAGCACTGGCAATGGGACAGCGTCCTCCACCACAACACCTGAGGACAGCAAGGTAGTTTCGGAGGTAGTTTAGGGCAGGCTATGTAGTATCTATAGCCCTGTCCTCCAACACCTCACTGCAGACACTGCTGTTCCCCCAGCACCTGCCTCCTGAAGCAGCCACCTCACTTTGCTTAGTGGTAAGGCCAGCCCTGTATCCCATGAGTGTTATGTTTACTAAGGGACTTTGTCACAAGCTCCTTTAACGTCCAAGTATATCAGATCAGATCAGGTGTGATCTGGTATGATTACCAGATCGCATCTGTCTATATGCATAATTTGCAGAGATGGCATATCTGATTTCCAGATGCCAGGGACAACCAACTGGTTATCTCCATCATGTTTATTTATTTATTATTTTATTTATATCATGCCAAAAATGGCACTCAGTAGCTTGCTGGCATGTTTCCCATGGGCCATCCAGCTAACCACTCTTTGAAAGAGAGAGTGTTGGCTTAGTTGGACCTTTGGTTGGATCCAGTAAGGCAATTTCTACATTGCCACATGAAGAGCACCTTGTGATGTTGCTATGCCACGTTTGGCAGTGGTGGTGGTTGCTAACCCAGCTACATCAGTACAGCTTGTTGAACATGGAAATGTCCTTACTGATTCAGCACCAAGGATGAGATCGTTAACATCAAAAGGGCAACGCATACCTGCCTGAACTCTAAATCTCACCTGTCCTCTTTCTTCTGGTGGGAAAGGTGGATATTCTACACTGAAATAACCCAGCAGCCTTCCTCACTGCAGTGCCCTCCAGGTGTTTTGGATCCCTGACTATTGGCCATGCTGGCTAGGGCTGATGGGAGTTGTAGTCTAAAACATCTGGAAGGCATCACACTGGGAAGGCTGCTCTAGAGGGACAACATACTCTGTGGCCTAGGAGTGTATGCTGAAGAGACTGAGTGAACAAGCTACAACATATGCTCGGTGGAGGGCTCTTTGATTTTTATTACACTGGCAGGAATCCAAATTTCCATTGACTGCAATGCTGTAATTCTATCCTTTCCAAGGCATAGCAGAGAGTCTGTCCCATAAATGGCTTAAGATTTTTTTCAACACATTTCAGGCTTCCTAGAAAACATTTTGCAAGATAAGGGCGTCAAATCACTTGAAATCTCACATTGAGACTTCAGCTATATTTAGAAAACATAGAAAAGCTAAAAAGATTGTGTAATTGCCCATTACCGCTGTTGCGAATGGTTATTTTACTTATTTTGTATACCTCTGAGCTTCACATAGAAATGTCGCAGACTGTAACTCTTCCATTTCGTAGCCTTTTGGCTGCAGAGCATTTTCATTTTTGAAATCTGGACCCATCTATATATCGGCCAACTAAGGATACACCTCATACAGCTGATGAATTGGGCTCTAGTCCACAAACACGTATGCAACAATAGCCATCTACATGTCTAGTCAGAGGTAAGCCGCAACAAGTTCAATAGGACTTACGCCCAGGTAAATGCATAGGGCCGGACTTAAGGGTGGGTGAGCTGGCCCAGGGTGCAGAGCTGAAGGGGGTGCTAAGGTGAGCTCAGTGTTTGTCAAATGCACTGTCTGCAGTGAGCTAGGGTGAAAGAAAGCAGTCTGAGAGCAACCCTATGGCTCCTAGACAGTGTCTGAGGGGCGATTGGATGCTGAGGATTTTCCCCTCCGAAGCCATAAGTCAGAGCTATGGCCTTGAAATCTCAGTGTGGGTTTCCCCACCCTCCACCCTCCCAGCTGCAGTGGATAGCTCTGTTCCTTGCCTGAGATCACAGTCACGTCAGGAGGGGAGGAAATGGGGGTGGAGGGGTGGGCCAGTGGGCAGGGATGGCGAAACCCATGGATCCACCGAATCCACAGGCCACGCAACTCCTGTCCCCACCCCTGGCAAGGTTTGTGAGTTAGACGGGCTCAGGAATCCATCTAACGTTAAGCGCATTTTAGGAGGAATGGGAGGCAAAAAGGCCTCTGCAGTTCCTTCCGCCCTCCTAAGCTGTTGCTAGCAGGGCTTAGGGTGGGTGGAGGGCTCGGAGATCAGAACCCTCTGTCTTACGAGCATCGATCCAATTGGATTGCACTCTTAGAGCACATTTCTATGCATGTTTAGGCAGAAAAAAAAGTCCTACAACTTCCACCATTCCCCAGCCAGCCAGTTAGTTTGGGTACCAACTTTAAAAATGAATTTCCCCACTGCTGAAATTGCCGTCACTGACATTGCTGCTGAAATTGCTGATGAATTTGCATGGCAGTGGCAGCAAAAAACACAAAGAAATGCTGAACGGGGAGCGCGCGCCTTGTTTGCAAGTTGAGGCTCCTGGAAGTGTGATTCTGCTTGCTAACAAGTTGCCTAATCCCTGCACACCATATTTCCTTGCAAAATCACTGCATTTTTGCTGCTGCTGCAAATGTAACTAGGGCAGCGTGGGCAGGGGAGCCTTAAAAATGGCCCTAGGGAGGGTGCATACAGCCTAAAGACTGAATGCTTCCATTCCTGCTGTAGCCCCTCAGCCGGTGGATCTTCAGTATAGGATTGTGCCATAGGGGTGCGACCCTATGGACTGCGCCCTCGCCGATCAGAAGCCCCCAAACTCGGGGGCTTCGGAGTTTCCTATGGCCTGCTGGAGGGAAGCTGGCAGGGTGGGAGGAGCAGCAGCTGAGGTGATCTTCACCTCCCCACCCTCCAATCTCCTGTATCTTTGCTAGACAGGCTTTTCAGCCTGTCTAATGAGGGTACTTTGGCTGGGAAGGAGGCTGGAGGAGGCTCAGGGTAACTCGTATCCTGGCCTCTCCAGTCTCCTCTCCCCCCCGCCCACCACAACACCCCCTTTCCTCCTCCTCTGAGGTCACTTTTCCAACCTCGGAGAAGCAGCCAGCGCAGTTCTTTCCATGCCAGCTGCAAGCGGGAGGGGTCTGGGGTTGGATCCGCAACTCCCCCTTCCAAGGTTGGAGCGCTGTTTCAGAGGGGTTTCCCGACCCATCCTATGGTTCCTGGGACGCTCGTCCAGGAGCCATAGGATAGCTGTCTAAAGGCGCAGTCCTATGTGATGCGCCTTGGGTACTCATAAGCCTCCGAACTCGGAGCCTTGCAAGTATCCAATGCAGAGCAGGAGGCGCATTGCTCCTCCCACTCTTTCAGCTAGACGGGCGATTTTACTCATCTAGCTGAGGCTTTGGGGAAGGGGAGGGAAGGAGACGGGGGCCGGCTGGGAATAGCACATATCCAAAGTAAAAAAAGAAACAGCTGCACCAATTGAATTCCCAACATGTTTCAAGACTTGGTCTTGAAATCGAAAGGATTTGGATTTGGATCTTGAAATCCAAAGGATCCAAAGGAACCTCCAAGGGTTTTCCCCTTGATAAAGACCAAGTGTTGTTTTCCAGCCTTACAGCTGTTTTTTCTGGTCCCTATTGGCACTGTGGATAGCTCGTATCCCCCCCGTCCCCCATCTCCTCCCCTCCCCACCCCCAGGAACGCCCCTTTCACCCCCTACAAACTCATAGCAGCAGCCAGTGTGGTTCTCTCTATGCTGGCTGAAAGGGAGAGGGGGTGGGGAGCATGGTTCCCTGGCTCCGAGCTCAGAGCCAGGAAACTGAAATATCCCATGTCCCCCAAATACTGTCTAGGGGGCAAAGGATTGCTCTCCCCATCTGTTAGTCTTTAAGATGACCCAAGACTCTTTGTTATTTTTTTTAAGTATACAATATTTGCCATTCAATTGGTACTTTAAAACAGCAGCTCCACCAGAACATATATAATAGTTATTATATGTGAAATCTGCACTCTCTAAAGTGGATGATTTATTAATCGCTAAAAGCCTGCTTTAATTTTAACCAATGAAATCTAATCCTTGACAAACCTAGTCTTAATTGGAATGTAATTTAAGGTGGGGCAAATTTTTGACTTTTAATCTTTCATGTTATGAACTAATTTTGGCAAGAGAACTTAATGCTGTAGAAGGGGGAAAGTGTGTACACAGATCTGCCTTATTAGGTCATTTCCAAACATCTGGACATCAGTTTTTCATTTACAAAATTAGATCGGGTTCAGCTCATCCTAAAGGCAGGGAAATTATAATCTGAATCCAGCTATAATAAATTGACTAAATAATAATGTATGAACAACAGCAGATGTTTCATTTCAAGTAGAAGTAAAAGAAATGGGTCGCGCTAGTGATTAGATTGACAAACTCAACTTGCTGCTATTTTAAAATACGAATCAAAAGACTACCACAATTTTGAAGTGAAATTTCATTTGAGAGCACAGGCAGCTGTCATGTAGACATGTCCAGTGAGTTTGTTCTTGTGCAAAACAGAGAGGGATAGGAAAAAGAGAGGGAGAATTGCCCTCTAGCCAGAACACACAGAAACGTATCATAAATCAATAATGTCTCTCCAGACTTTACAGTACCAGATCCTGTGGTTTTTGGCTATGTGAAGATATGCTTATAAAGCCAAGAGGTTTTATCACTTCCCATATACATCAGACAAACACAAACAGTTTCCAGTCATCTTATTATTTCTGAGCTACTTTCACTTTTATTTTAAGCTGGCCAGCATTGTTTACTGATACTTATTCTACCTCCTTTCATCAAGAACGCTTCAAAGCAATGTTAGAAATTATCTACAAGACTTTGGACAAGTACATCACAGAGAAGTGGTTTCTACAGACCACTTCGGAATTTTCAGCAGCTATGATATTGATGAAAGATGTTCTAAATTCTTATTTCTCTGTAGATACCCATTCTGTAGCTATTTGCTCATTTGAAAGAATAAGATTTATAATGGCATACGTTAAAAAGATAGTAATCAAATTTGCACTGGCAAAGAACATTATGAGAGTGTGCTGTCTGTTTATATGGAAATCAAGAGTCTATTGCATAGATGTTATCATTCCACAGCTAAAAATAGTCCTTAAGGAATATTATATCCAGAGTGCAGCACCCATTATGGACTCATTGACCATAATAATGTGGCAAATGTTTTGGATAGTGATGCCGCCAAATTTCATAATTAGTCTGCTCACTGGTCAAACCTCGCTGATTTGTAATGCTCACCTTCTTAACGAGCCTGGACTGGCCATTTATGGATTCGCTATTAAGTTCAGAATGGATTGCGAGCTTCTGAGCACACCGAGTCTGTAGCTAAACAATGCCATTTCATTTCATTTTCATTCACTATATTTCTCTACTATATTTCTCTACATAGTTCACAAAAATTAAAAACCATTAAAATCCATTATATAAAGTATAGAAACATTCACATAAGGACATAAAACAGATAGCACACACAACAATATATATCTATAACAATTTAAAACAATCAGCCAGAGACAATCCAGAACCTGATCAAAAAGCATATATAATATGCTGCCAAATGCCTGAGAGAAGAGAGCAGTTTTAACGTGGCGCCGAAAAGATGACAATGTTGGCACCAGGCAGGCCTTGTCAGGGAGATCATTCCATAAATGGGGGGCCACCACTGAGAAGGCCCTCTCCCTTGTTGCTGCCCTCCAAGCCTCCCTCAGAGGATGGTCCCGGAGGAAGGCCTTGGATTCAGAGTGTAGTGTATGGGTTGGTTCATGCCAGGAGAGGCATTCCATCAGGTATTGTGGTCCTGAGCCATGTAAGGTGCAGGGTGCATTGGTTGAATTAACAATTTCCTTGCCTAATCCATCGCTGCTTCCTTCCTCATCACCACTACTTCCACCACTTTGGCACTGCAAAAAGGTGGAGGACTCAGCAGTGCCCTCCCCCTGAATGTTTAGTCATCCTACAGTCGCCCTAGCTGCTTCTCTCATCACCGTCAGCGCTGCTGCTGCAGCTCTGGCTCCGAGAAAGCACTACGTGACTCCAAACTACAACTCCCAAGATCCACTTTGATATGATGTATGTGCAATAGCTCATTTACTCAGCATTCACTTTGAGGGAGAACTGTCGTCCGATCCTACATAGGTGAGTTCATTATTTTCCAAGTAAATAACGAACTCACTCAGGATAAGTTTGTGCATCACTAGTTTTGGGTGGTAACAGACCAAACTCTAATGTCTCTGTTGCTTTAAGGTAAAGCTGCATGCAACCCTCAGCATACTTTCTGTGCAGCCCCCAACACGCACACCCGTACCTTCCTTCCACTGCTGGAAAAAGAGCAAAGTGCTGCCACCAGAGAAAAAGAAGAGCTGATAGGCATGCAGGCACATGTTCACTGCAACCACAGAGGTTTGGCCTCTGTGCTCACATGTGCACCTGACTGCCTCCGGCTCTCCTCTTTCTCCAGGAACAGCAGTGGCATCCTGCTCTTTCTCCATCATTCGTGGGTCACCAGGCAAGGAAGTAGAGAGGAAGGCAAGAGTGGACCTGAGGGAGGAGAGAGACAGGTGAAAGCCTGGAAGGGGCAAGAAGGAGGCATGATGCAGCTGAGAGTGTGAGAATGACTGCAGGATGAGTGGAGGCTGAGGTCTCAGAGGGAGACAAGCATAGAATCATAGAATCATAGGGTTGGAACGGGCCTACAAGACCATCGAGTCCAACCCCCTTCTCAGTGTAGGACGCCTGATTTCCAGGCGGTCTCCCGTCCAAGTACTAACCAGGGCTGACCCTGCTTAGCTTCCAAGATCAGATGAGATCAAGTGCATCCAGCCCTTTGCTCAGTGGTATTGCTGTGAGCCCTATGGCTCTGGTGTCAGGGTGGAAACTGAGCCCAGAGAGCCCCAGAGCAGTTCTGATTCGGAGGAGGAACAGCCATCCATGGGAGTGGAGCCAGCTCATCCCTCACAGGCTCAGCACCTGGCAGAGATTCCTCCTGCCGGCATTCCAGAGATAGTTATTGACCTGGGTAGTGAGGGAGTGCGGGAAGGGGGCTTCTTAGACTTTCGATGCAGACGCAAAGAATGACGAGCGATGGAGGGCACGGAAAGGAGGCGTAGCGCCTGTTTGGCGCGCAAGCAACGGCCACCTCCCAAGGGAAAGAGGGAGGATCTCTCCCTAGCCCATAAGTTCTGGGTCTTCAAGTGACTCTCTTTCAAACTGCCTGCCTGCCTGCCTGCAGCTTAGTCCACGCTGCTGTTCCTTGCTTTAGCCGCTGGTGATTAGCATCTGAAAGAGTCATTAAGCTGTAATGGGATTAAAGCTTTGAAAAGAATTCCCTTTCGTCTGTGTCTTGAGTTGGCAATTGGGATCTACTGAGAGGCCGCCAAGGCGTTCCTGACAGCTGGAGCCAGAGTCTGATTCAGAGGTTGAGCAGGATGATTTAGAACCCAGTCCAGTCATGGGAAGTTCGTGTCCTGGAAGCTTAGCTCTACCTAGCTTCCCATCTGAGTGCAGGCTGAAGGAGGAGGATAGTCTATCAGTGGTGGCTGGTGACTCCAGTTCTGGAGGGGTGGTGATTCCATTCTGGGTTTAGTTACCACTAGCCAGAGCTCTAAAGGTGCTATCCAAGGTGCCGATGCTTATGCCCAAAATGCATTCAGGACCTTGGATAGCATCCTTAGAGCTTTGGCCGGTTGTAACTAAAACCCAGAATGGAATCACTGCCCCTCCAGAACTGGAGTCAGCAGCTGCCACTGCTCTCTATCGGTCCCAGCTGCAAGGTGCGGCCTTGAGCGAGGCCTCTGGCTTACAGCCTGGGATTGTGAGGACCAAGCAGGAGGAAGATTCCACAGGGGAGGGGGCTTCGGGACTGTCACCCAGACTAAGGCATCAACTAAAGAGGGCAGAACAGAGATCCCCTCTTAGGTGAAGTGCTCGCTTACAGGCCAGATTCCCCCTACAGAATAAATCATCAGACGGAGAGCTCTCACAGCCCTTCCCCTGTATTTAAGCTGGTGCAGACACTGAAGAGCCTCTGCTGAGAACGTCTTAATGGCCCACAGTACTTTCTTGCCTGGACTTTTCATGAATCTTGAACTCTTATCTGCCTTAAATCCTGTTTCATTGAGACTCTGACTCTATGTGGATTCTAGCCTTGGAAGTTTCTCTTGAACAAAGCAATGTGCCAATAGCCTCTGCCTAGGCTATTGGGGTCTAAATCCTGTAAGCTTTGTTGTGAGCTCTGGAAAGCTGTTCTGTGTAACTGGATCTGTTGCAGTAAAGAGTTTCACTGTATTTGGTGTTCTGTGTCGGGTGGCCAGTGTGTGCCAGAAACTTGGGCCTGACACAAGGAGGCTGCCTGGGTTGAGTGGAAGTTGGGGTTCCCAAAAGGAGGGAAGCCAGCTAGCATGCGGGCACAGTGGCCTTTGTGATGCTTTGACTGTGTGTGATGTCTGTATTTGGAGAGCTATTGTTCTCTCTCTCGGAAATGATGAATGAACTGAGGTGTGTGTGTGTGTGTGTTTGTGTGTGTGTGTGAGTGAGTGAGCCACCTCTGCTCCAAGGAATCTTCAGATAAACTGTTTTATTCCAGTTTGTCATGACTCCCCCACCCCCACCAAATCCTGAAAATATAAGTTGCTGAGGGAGCTCAGAATTCTCTGGTAGGTATCCCAAGCCCATTCCACAGAACTGAAGTTCCCAGGGAGAGGGAATTACTGTTAAACCAGTATGGATTCATGCCTCCTTCCACAGGAGGGAAATCCAGTTTAGAGGGGGAAATGACTTCATTTATTTTTAGATTTATATAGAGAGATATCCACAAGGACTTGAAGGAAAGTAACATCCTTTAAAGAAAAGAGTACTACTACATAAAAATAGAAATTAAAAAACAATATTTAAAAATATACTACTAAGATGAACCCTTACTTCTCCACAGCCATACACAGAAAAATGCCTAAACATACAAAATCTTGCATTGGTTCCAAAACATCTTCATCCCACCTATTATGAATTCCTCTCTGTGGCCTTGTTGGAGCTTGACTAAGAGAGTATCCTCAACTGATTACAGTAATTCTCACAAGAAGAGGACAAGAGGCAGTCTCTGAGAGTCAAAATACATGTTACACTGGAACTGTATGTAATAATATAGAATCATAGAATCATGGAATAGTAGGGTTGGAAGGGGCCTACGAGACCATCGAGTCCAGCCCCCTGCTCAATGCAGGAATCCAAGTCAGAGCATCCCTGACAGATGGCTGTCCAGCCTCGTCTTGAATGCCTCCAGGGTGGGAGAGCCTACCACCTCCCTAGGGAATTGGTTCCACTGTCATATTGCTCTAACCGTCAGGACGTTTTTCCTGATGTTCAGCCGGAATATGGCTTCCTGTAACTTGAGCCCATGATTCCATGTCCTGCACTCTGGGATGATCGAGAAGAGATCCTGGCCTTCCTCTCGGTGACAACCTTTCAAGTACCTTTCAATATGGTGCTTTCATGCTACCTATTTTTTCCAGCATCTATTTATTAATTAAAATATTTATCCATCAATTCCAAACTCAACCACTGATACATTTGCTCAGTCATTTATTCCTGAGAATCCAGATAATGTTCATTTCAAGCCATTTCATGGCTGTATTCTCCATACTGTTGCTCCATTTTTTAAAAAAAAACATGATTTATCACTATTTTTTAAACTTCCACCACACATATAGTGCAATCAAGTGCTATTCTCTCAGTTAAGGTGGAATGACATTGATTACGAGTATTTCCACCTCACCAGCCCTGGCAGCACTCACCCATTTTCTGTAACTACTACTACTTCTTCTTCTTCATCATCATCATATTATTATTATTAAGCTGTAACAAAACTGAAAAAAACCAAACAAAATCCACCTAAGGAGTGATGGTGTAGAGGCCTACTGAAACTGACAAGCCTTGTCATTTTCACCACGTTTCTCTGCATTGGCTGCCAGATGGGGTGAAGCCTTGTCAATTTTATTATGTATGTTCTTCAGCAGGAGCATACATTAATATTTCTTTAAAAAAAAAAAAAAGCATTTGGTGAAATTGACATGCACCTCCCCATTCCTGCAGGAGGTCCTGAGAAATTGACAAAGCTTGTCAGTTTCACCCTGCTTCTCCAGATTCACTACTGAGATGGGGGAAGCTTTGTCATTACCTGCCAGACTGGCATTATCTGCCCGTCAAATATGGACAGTGCCCCAACTGCTGCCTTTTAAACTTAAATATTGGGAGATTTTATCATCGCAAGTAGTTTGGCCCTCACCAACATAGCCCTTTGAAATAAAAAATTGGACTCCCCTCCCTGTTTTGTTCATAAACAGGACAAACATGTATACAAACAAATATAGCTGCCTCCATCACATCTAGTTTAGCTTATATTGAAACAATTATGGAGGGTCAGTTAAAGATTTCTGTAGGTCAGGCGTGGGCAACTTGTGGCCCTCCAGATGTTTTGGCCAACTACTCCCACGAGCCTAGCCAGCACAGCAGTAAACACTGGCAGGAATTGTAGGTCAAAACATCTGGAAGGCCACAAGTTGTCCATGCATGCTCTAGATGACAACTTCCCCACCCCAGGTTTAAGAACCACACTGTTAAACTGGGAGTAGAAAGCACTGGAAGCACCCACTAGAGTTGCAGGTGGCTGCATCACAATTGCTGTTTTAGACTGTGCCATCATACTAGTCCCTGGGCTGCCATTTGGACTAGCAGAGTTGTCACAGGGATACCAAATGACATGTGTCTCCTAATGGTTGTCGTGGAAAGGTAGTTAAAAATTTTGGTAAAAATGATTTGTCTAGTCCTATATGAGGACATCCTTCATTTCTTGGTATTTTTTATTTTGTTTTGCTACCGATTTCAACAGGAACATGTCTGTAACCTTAGGAAGATTGGGGGGGGGGGGCGGTGGCAGATGGTGCAACCTTCATAGAGAAATATCTTTAAGCAAATGAGGTCTTGGCAATCTTGGGAAATGTTACAGAAGAACTCATTAGCTGTGAGATTTACTTAGAGATTACCTGGAAGATAGACCTTGGAGAGCAATAGGTGACCAGGTGGTTTTTGTAGTATTGTTCCAAATAGGTTTGTGTGTGTGTTTTCTACAAGACATGCAAACTCATATTTTGGGTGAAAATAAATAAATAAAATGGAGTGATTTACTGAGCACACATACAAAAAAAACAACAGGTTTTCATTTGTAATTTATTCTTTGCTAAAGCATTAATGGTGTCCAATTTAGCAGTGCATGGTGAAGATGGTGTCATTTATAAGCCTTGTGGACTAGTGCAGATGGTGAACCTTAACCCGGAATTTCATAAGAATGTAAGAAGAGCTGTGCTGGATCAGACCAAAGGCCTAACTAGCAAAGTATTCTGCTCCCAAGTGGCCTACCAGAGAGTTCTGTTAGGGAGGGGCTATAGCTAAGTGGCAAAAGGGCCGCGGTGGCTTAGTGGTTAAGACGCTGAACTGCAGACTGGAAGGTCGGCAGGTCAGCAGTTCGAGACCCGGGTGTCGTGTGACGGAGTGAGCTCCCGTCTTCAGTCCCAGCTTCTGCCAACCTAGCAGTTCGAAAGCAAGAAATTGCAAGTAGATAAATAGGTACCGCCTCGGCGGGAAAGGTAACAGCGTTCCGTGCACCTCGGTGTTCAGTCATGCCGGCCACATGACCACGGAAGCGTCTTCGGACAGCGCTGGCTCTTCGGCTTAGAAACGGGGCTGAGCACCGCACCCTAGAGTCGGACACGACTGGTTGGGGACACCTTTACCTTTTTATAGCTAAGTGGTAGAACATATGCTTTACATGCAGAATGTCCGAGGTTCAATCCCCAGCATCTCCAGGTGGGGCTGGAAAAACTCCTGCCTGAAACTCTGGAGAACTGCTGCCAGTCAGTGTTGACAATACTGGGCTAGAGGGACCAATGGTCTGACTCAGGATAAGGCAGCTTCCCGTGCTCCTATACCTATGGGAAGCCCACAAGTAGAACATGAGCATAATAGCACCCTCCTGCTCATGTTTCGCAGCAACTGGTATTGAGAAGCATACTGCCTTTGATCCTGGAGGCGGGATACAGCCATCAAAACTAGTAGCCACTGACAGCCTCATCTTCCATGAATTTGTCTAATTCCCTTTTGGCAACCATCACTACACTTTGGAGCTCTGGCTGCTGGATCTCTTGTTCTTGCACCGCCTTTGCATGTTTACCATTCAGTGTTCTTGTTTAGCCTCTCCTAAATTTGAGGAAAGTGCTTGGTGAAGAAAGCTCATGTGCTGTTGCATTTCATCCCCCACAAGCAACAGTTCTGAGCTGGTGCATATGCATAACCTCGTCATAGCTTTCACTGCAATATGCGATACCTAATCTTCAGATGCATTTTCCCCATGTTTCAATCTGAGCAGCTACTCACTGAGTGAGGAGAGCAGAAAATTCCTATGTGTTTCCTGTGCATGTCTTTGGTTATTTAAAGAACCCTCCTAAGATATGTTGGATAACTTAAAACAAATGGCACATGGCTTAGGACAGCTCAGACAAATGACAGCTCAAAACATGTAACATTTTATATCGTTTCAGCTGAGCAAGGAACGTTTACATTGTCAACTGCAGATTTCTTCTTTGCTGTAGTAATAAGGCCTTCCTTTTAAACAGGTACATTCTGACATGGGATGACTTGACAGCACCAAGATACAGACATAGCAAAGAAATAAAAAGCAGGTGTAGCATGATGGCTAAGACACTGAGCTATGAATTGTGAAGTCCCCTGGTTGACTCACTAGGTGACCTCAGGCAGGCTGCCTCCGCCCACCCCATCTGCCATTTGAGGCTAATAATACTAACTTACTTCACAGGTCTGTTTTAATGATTATAAAATAATGTTTATAAAATGCTTTATAAATGTAGCACTAAAAAGTGTTATATTAATCATCATCATCATTATTGTATCAATGAAGGGTGACAATCTATCATTTGTGGGCTCAAACTGGATACGGTGTTGGGAGATCTATAATTACATCTCCCATTTTTTTATAAAGTAAAAACAATTGCAGGGCCCCCTGAATTAGGTGAGGGCTGCAGTGATGGGGGAGTGAGGGAGTTAATCCCCGCCCCCGTGCTATTTTCCCAACCTGAATCCCACCTCCCAGTAGCTACTTGCGCCACTGGAAAAACATACAAGTACCATACAATTATGGATCTTGCTGCTTGGCCCTTACATCAACATTCCTTCTGCTGAAAAAAGGCAACAGTAGACAGCATTGGATAAGATAGTCTATGTGTTATATTGACTTTAGGCTTCTGAACTATCCCATCCCAAGGGCTGTAGGCAAATAATCACACTAACAAAAGAAGTGTTTTCTATTTGGATGCATGTTAATGTTTTAAAGTTTTGCAACACTGAAAAAATGGCACAGCTTACAGCGTCTACTTCTACTGTGGTAATGTCCCTCATATTTGTGCCTATCATCAGATAGAAGTTTTTTCCCTAGCTTTCAGGCTATTCTAGCAGGGCTAACCCTATAATGACGCCGCCTGATGCAGGTGCATCAGGCGGCGTGGAATGGGAAGAGTGGAGAATTGCACCGCTCTCCTCAGGCAAATGGCCTGTTGCCATCTGCCCAGCCACGCTGCCGCCGCCTCCCTCCCTGCTTGGTTAGCTGGCCAACCAGCCACCATTTTGTGCCTATGTGCCTGGCCAACCGGAAAGCCTCCTCTTTCTCCTCCCTCCCTCCCTACTTGCTGGCCCACCAGTTGGCCACTCCCACCTTCTGCCCCAGCCACAGGACTCCTGGGAGAGTTGGGTGAAATACTGCAAAAGGTCTCTCTCATGGGAGCAACCGGGACTTTGTGAGAGGTCCTAGACTCTTGTGGGAGCGGCCAGGACCTCTCGCATTATTTCAGCCAACTCCCAGGAGTCCTGCAGCTTGGGTGGAAGGTGGGAGTGGCTGGCTGGCTGGCAAGCAGGGAGGGAGGGAGCCACTGCCCGCCTGCTCACCAGCTGCCCAGAAAATTTGAAAACTGCTTGAGGCAGCAACATGACTTGGGCTGGGCCTGTACTCTAGCACAGTGGTTTTGAAATTTTCTCCCCCCTCCCCCCATATAATTCTTTCTGCATCAATTTGCTTGCCTAGGAATCCCAGTTGTAGCAGCCAATTGTGGGAGCATACTCTGTGGTGCCTCACTGTTGCCCCACTTGAATAGAATGTCTCTTAGTACAGCGTGGAGAGAAAGTAGTTCTCCAGATGTTTTGGACTTCAACTCCCAGAAGTCCCTGTGAGCATGCCCAGTGATCAGGAACACTGGGAGTTGAAATTCAAAACATCTGGAGATCTACTTTCTGCCTACTCCTGCCCTAGGACACCCAACACTTTCTAGCTTCAGAAGACTTTTGAAGAATTTAACACACACCTCAAATCACCCTCCAGTTTCAGAGAGGGACTGAATGTCCATCCTGCATCCCCTTTAAGGGCTGAAATTTTTCAAAAGACAACCTTTGGCTCAATCTTAGTTGCATATGCTTGGATGTATCAGAAGCACCCCAGTGTTGTTCATATTTGTGTGAAGACTACTTAAAGTTCACCTCTGAGTCACAAACTGAGAAATGAGAAAGGTTCCGTGAAATGTCCATACTCCAAAGGTACAGTTGCATTCACACAATGTTTGAAAGTGTTCGAGCAAAAGACGTTGGCAAGTAAATGCAGAAGAGTACTATGGGAAAATTTAACAACAGTATATTGAAACCTTAGAACAATGGCCAACCTGGGTGGGGAATCATGGTACAGCTATTCCTGGCAAAAGGTAGAACTATATTAATCTCTTTCTTTCATGAATACCAAATTCAAACCCATGCTTTTCAAACGTTCCTCTAAAGTATATAGTGCATTATAATTATTTCACACTACAGTGTGTTTGATCTTCCCAGATCACTTTGAAGTATCTGCTTCTGGCATTTTGATTAAAGACGCTTTATAAATAAAATAGACCGGTGCCATCCCATCGCTGTGCCAGCTTTTGAAACCCTTCTGAGTAGATAACTCCAAGACCCAATCCAAGAGTTATAGCTCTGTAAGCGTTATCAGTCACACAATCATCACTAAAAATGTAGAACTTTAAAACAAAATGGGGCACAGTTGGCACAAACTAGTGTGGTTCTGGTAATGAAAGAGACTACCTCCAAGCTAGTAAAATTCTTCAGAGGGTAATCCAGGAGAAGAACTAGCAGGTGTAACTGCTAAACCAGTTTGATGGAATCTCTGGCAAGAAAGCATTAAGTAGTAATGTGGTGAAGTGGGAAATTCATCCACGCAATAAGCGGCAAAAAGAAATGTTGACATGAAATGTTCCTTGATACAACAAATGGTGTCATGATGGACTCATGTTTTTCCCCCCATTCTCCTCAAGGTAGGATCCACGTAGAACCAGGATGTATGGCAACGCACCCTTAGAGATGGCAGAGAATTTCTCTCCGAATGTTCGGGAGGCCGAGCGCCGACGCATTCGGCCCCCCGAAGTTGGTTGGGAAATTCTCCGCCGGCCCCCCGCCCCCCCCGGGACGGGACTTACCTTCAGCGAATGTCCCTCTGGGCGGCAGGTCCTGGCGGCAGTTCGCCGCGGGCGGCGCCTGGTCTCCCGACCGGCTGCCGCCACCGCCATTGCAAAAAAAAAAAACTAAAGTAAAAAAAAAACAAAAAACACCCGTGATAGGCTACGTAACGATTTACGTAGCCTATCACGGCTAGATTTCCAAAGTCAGCCGTGATAGGCTACGTTAATCGTCACGTAGCCTATCACGGGTGACTTTGAAAAAAAAAAGCGCGTACGCAAATGGTGGCGGCCCATGGGCGCCGCCATTTGCGTTCCTTATTTTGGCACGTCTAGTGTATGTAAAGATTTACGTAGACTACGGCAAAAATAAGGGCACGCTATTTGCGTTGCCCTTATTTTCGCCGTAGTCCACGTAAATCTTTACGTAGACTAGACGTGCCAAAATAAGGAACGCAAATGGCGGCGCCCATGGGCCACAGCCATTTGCGTACGCGCTTTTTTTTTTTTAAGTCACCCGTGATAGGCTACGTGACGATTTACGTAGCCTATCATGGCTGACTTTGGAAATCTAGCCGTGATAGGCTACGTAAATCATCACGTAGCCTATCATGGGGTCTTTTTTTTTTTTACTTTTTGTTTCGCGGCTGGGGAGACGGGGTGCTTCTCACCGGCCTGAATTTCGGCCGGGTGAAGCGGGAAGCCTCCCCCCCTTCGCCTGAACTTTGGGGGGGAAAGCGAAGCGCCTCCCCCCCACCGCGAAGCCAAGCTGCGAAAAGGTAAGTGACTTTCATACATCCCTACGCACCCTCAGATCATGTGTCAAAGCGGATCTGGCATACCTTATTGTTTAAGTGTTCCTGAAGTCATTTTGGCCTGAAATCTAAACAACTGTTGGACATTTTCCACGTTTACGTTCTCCACAGATTTTATGCCAGGAAAACAAGGGAGAGAGGAAGTCACCTTGTTGTCCTGCTCTAGATGGAGTCTTGGCTGTGTGATCACAGTGCTATCAGATTTAATATATATTTAAGTGGAAAATTACCCAGGAAGTCCTACACAGTCATATTTGACTTCAAAAGAAAAACCTTCTTCAACTTTCTAAATTGAGGGAACTGGTGAAAAGGAATTTAAAAGGGGGAGTTAAGAGGATTAAATCCCCCCAGAATGCTTGGAGATTACTCAAAACCACAGTAATAGAAGCCCAGCTAAAATGTATACCACAGGTTAGGAAAGGTAGTACCAAGTCCAAGAGGTCGCCGGCATGGTTAATGAGCAGCGTGAAGGGAGCTATTAGAGAAAAGAGAGCTTCCTTCAGAAAATTGAAGTCTTGCCCAAGTGAAGAAAACAAAAGGGAGCACAAGCTTGCACAAAGGTGATGAAAGCAGACAATAAGAGATGCAAAAAAGCATTTTGAAAAGCATATCACTAACAACATCAAGGCCAACAATAAAGAATTCTTTAAATATATCAGAAGCAGAAAACCAGCTAGGGAGGCAGTTAGACCTCTAGATGACAATGGAGTTAATGGAGTACTGAAGGAGGACAAGGAGATTGCAGAGAAGCTGAATGAATTCTTTTCATCCATCTTCACTGCAGAAGATATAGGACAGATACCCATGTCTGAATAGATGTTTTCTGGAAGGGAGTCTGAAGAACTGAGGCAAATAGCGGCAACGAAAGATGAAGTTCTCAACCTTATTGAAAACTGAAAGCAAATAAATCACCGGGTCCAGGTGGTATCCATCTTAGATAGGGATGTATGAAAGGCTTACCTGGCTCCACGCCGGGGCATCCGCGGTTGGGGGGAGGTGCTCTGTCCCTCCCCCCAGAATCCTCCCCAGCTGGCTTCACTCCATGGCGGCTCCACAGAGCCGCCGGCCGGGGCCAGCCACAGCTGGAGTCCTGGCTGCGGCCAGGCTGCTGCGGCCGTAAATGGTGGCCATCATAGCGGCCGCCATTTGCATCCTTGCAGGCAGCCATGATAGGCTACGTAAGTATTTACGTAGCCTATCACGGCAAAGAGCAGGGACGCAAATGGTGGCCGCTACGCCATTTGTGCCCTGCTCTTTGTCGTGATAGGCTACGTAAGTATTTATGTAGCCTATCACGGTAAAGGCAGCCACGCAAATGGCAGCTGCTATGCCATTTGCGTGGCTGCCTTTACCGTGATAGGCTACATAAATACTTACGTAGCCTATCACGGCTGCCTGCAAGGACGCAAATGCCAGCCACTACGACGGCCACCATTTGCGGCCACAGCAGCCCGGCAGCAGCCAGCCGGGAGACCAGCCGCCGCCGCTGCCGCATCCACCCCAGGTATGCTCCGTCCTGGGGGGATTCCGCAGGGTGGCGGGGGGCGGGAGGCCATTCTGCCATGGATTCCAGGGGGCCAGATTCTAAAGAATCCGGCCTCACTAGAGTCCGTGGCGGAATTCTCTGACATCCCTAATCTTAGAGTTCTCAAAGAACTCAAACATGAAGTTGCTGATCTTCTAACCAAAATATGCAACATGTCCCTAAGTTCAGCCTCTATAACAGAGGACTGGAAGATGGCCAATGTAACACCAATTTTCAAAAAGGGATCCATGGGGGATCCGGGAAATTACAGACCCATTAGCTTAATCTCTGTTCCGGGTAAATTGGTTGAAGGTATTATTAACGATAAAATTAGTCAGCATATAGAAGGACAAGCCCTGCTGAAAAAGAATCAACACAGCTTCTGCAAAGGTAAGTCATGTCTCACTAACCTTTTAGAGTTCTTTGAGAGTGTCAGTAAACATGTAGACAGGGGTGATCTGGTAGACATTGTATACTTGGACTTCCACAAGGCTTTTGACAAAGTCCCTCAACAAAGGCTCCTGAGCAAACTTAGCAGTCATGGAATAAGAGGACAGGTCCTCTTATGGATCAGTAACGGGTTAAAGAACAGAACGCAGAGAGTAGGACTAAATGGTAAATTCTCCCAATGTAGGGAAATAAATAGTGGAGTCCCACAGGGATCTGTAGTAGGACCAACACTTTCAAGGTGTTCATAACTGATCTGGAATTAGGAGTGAGCAGTGAAGTGGCCAAGTTTGCAGATGACACCAAATTATTTAGGGTGGTTAAAACAAAAAGGGATTGTGAAGAGCTCCAAAAGGATCTCTCCAAACTGGGAGAATGGGCATCTAAATGGCAAATGCAGTTCAAAGTAAGCAAGTGTAAAATGATGCACACTGGGGCAAAAAATCCCAACTTCAAATATAGCCTGATGGGATCTGAGCTAGCAGTAACCGAACAGGAAAGTGATCTTGGGGTTGTGGTGGACAGCTCAGTGAAGGTGTCAACCCAGTGTGCGGCCACTGCAAAAAAGGCAAACTCCATGTTAGGCATAATTAGAAAAGGAATTGAGAATAAAACTGACAATATCCTACTGCCCCTATACAAATCTGTGGTGCAGCCACACTTGGATTACTGTGTCCAGTTCTGGTCACCATACCTAAAAAAAAAAAAAAAAGATATTGTAGAGCCAGAAGAAGTGCAGAAAAGGGCAACTAAAATGATCAAGGGGCTGGAGCATCTCCCCAATGAGAGAAGGTTACAACAGGTCAGATTGTTTAGCTTGGAAAAAAGGAGAGTGAGGGGAGACATGATAGAGGTCTACAAAATTATGCATGGTGTGGAGAATGTGGAGAGGGAGACATTTTTCTCCCTCTCTCCAAATACTAGAACCCGGGTCATCCCATGAAGCTGATTGGTGGGAGATTCAGGACAGATAAAAGGAAGTCCTTCTTCACACGGCACATAGTCAAACTGTGAAATTTGCTACCACAAGATGCAGTGATGGCCACTAATTTGGTTGGCTTTAAAATGGGGTGACACTGTCAGGGCATGACAGCTGTAGTGAACATTCGGTGAATCTACCCTTACAGAATGGCAACACTGGTAGCTACTGGCAGCTCTCGTTTCAACTAGCATTTTAATCATTACCAGCTTATAAATTATTTAAGTATATATCCTATCTAATCCCCAAAGTTTGAAAATGTTAATAAAGGAGGGGGGGGACACACATAAAATTCCATTAAACTAGAAAAATAAGGGAGCAATCCTGTGGCTGCTAGTGAACATTCGGTGAATCTACCCTTACAGAATGGCAACACTGGTAGCTACTGGCAGCTCTCGTTTCAACTAGCATTTTAATCATTACCAGCTTATAAATTATTTAAGTATATATCCTATCTAATCCCCAAAGTTTGAAAATGTTAATAAAGGAGGGGGGGGACACACATAAAATTCCATTAAACTAGAAAAATAAGGGAGCAATCCTGTGGCTGCTAGTCAGCAGCTAGACGGCCATAGGATATGTTGGTTTCCGCCCTCGGAAGAGGAGTGCAGAGTGGCGAAAACGGGGAATTCCAAGGGGCGTTCCAGGGTGGGGAAGGCAGAAATGCCGGTATCACACATCCAACTTGTCGTCTGGCAGCTGCTTCCCCTGCTCTGCATTCCTGTGACTAGACAGATGAAATTTGCTGTCTAGCTGCAAATGCAGGGAGGCTGAAGCACGGCGGGACGATCCCCTCCACGCTTCTCCTGCCCCGCTTTGGATAGGTTTGGAGGCTTCCACCTATCCCAGTAGATTGCTCCCTAAGATGTGGAAGACAAAACGCATTAAAATTCACAACTCTTCGTCTAAATAGTCTAAAAGTGAAATTGCATGGATCCAAAAAGCTAATGTTTTTCCAGATCAACTGGACCTGCACACCCACTTATTTGACTACTTTCCCCTACAGTACTTTTCTTCCATCCCCATCATTGCTGCTATCCTCATCGTCAAGCACTACTAAATCTATTTTTTTTAAAAAACAGGAGATAGTATGGATCAAAGCTAAGATTTCTAGTCACATGTGCTCCATAGAAATGTGATAGTCTCAAATAAAGGATTATGGGAAGGATCCAGTGGTATCCATGAGCTAACACTACTGAAGTTGTGCTAGTGTAAACCAATGCTTGCGCAGTGTCAATAGCACTAGGTCGCAGACCCTGCTGGATCCTTCCCATTAAAACTAGTTCATATTTTAATTTTTAAAAACACCAGCTTTGCATTCTGAGTTTCTAATATTGGTATGTTGTTTGGGTCCTACTAAACAATTACTGCAATGCAACAGTATTGAATCCATCTTAAAGAAGATTCAGTTTATACCATACCAAAGGCGCCAAAATATAGAACTTCCTCAAGTCATGCTATGCATCCACTCTCCCCCACCCCCAACTTCTAGCAATTCAAAGGGGTCTTTGTTCTCTGATTTTTCCCTTCTAATTCTTTTATACTTAGTCCTCTTCGTTGTTGTTCTGATAATAGTTCCCTGCCTTGCAAGATTTGTCATGATCCTTACATGAAAGTTAGCATGTTAAGACAATAATAATCAATATAATTATAAAACATCCCTTGAATTTCATTAATTTTTATAATGTGGTTGGGAAAGATGTAATTGTTGTTTTCATATCAAGAACAGATTTTTTATGGCTGCTGTAGGTACTTTTTGGAACAGTGGGCATGTCTGCTCTTGGAGGAGCTGTATACGTTTCCATCTGCTCTTTTCTACTGCCTACATTTTTCTGACAGCCCCTAGATTCTCAAGGTGTTGAATGGGTTCATCCAATAATATAGATTTTATCCTGAATTAGAGTGACCACTTACACATCACCAAAAAGTTGGAAATGTATCCCCCCCAAAAAGAGGACACTGATTTGCCTAAAATGTGCATATGCTAATGTGCATGTAGAGATGCACATTTAGAAATAATTACTATAATTTTAATAGAAATAGAGTACATCTCACCGAAGTGGGCAAGGCTGTGACCAGGTGACCTCTGTGCCTGCTCAGTTTGCTGTCCAGGTGCTTCAAGGGCCCCGATGTCTCCCTTATTTATCTTAAATAGGACTAGGACTGGACAGCCCTTTAAATAGAAGACACCTTCCAACAGAGAACTGTCCTCTGTGAAGTAGGATTCATGGCATTCCTACCAACAGCAGCTTCTCCATTTCAGCATACCCTTAGGAGAAGGCACTTTGCAGCAAAGAAAGGTGGGGAAGGGAGTTCTTAGCAGTTCCTCCATTGGCTTCTTTCTCTCCCTATATTCCCCCTCCCCACATGGTTTTCCCCCTTACCAGTGTTCCAGACCAGTGGCTACCAGCGTGGTTCTTGGTAAAAACAATAGTTCCATAGGAAAAAGCATACTTTTTTGGATGATGGACATGTGCATTGAACAGGCATCAGCTTTGAATAAATATTCCCTCCTGCATGAAAAAAGGCAGAATGAGTCTTTTAAGATGTTGCTTGTTCTCTGCAGTTTTTATAAGTACTTATATTGTTATTCCCCTTCATGGATCACTGCCTTGTTGTGGCGAAGGGGCTTGCGTAACTCAGTGAAGCCATAAGCTATGCCGTGCAGGGCCACCCAAGACGGACAGGTCATGGCAGAGAGTTCTGACAAAATGTGGTCCACTGGAGAAGGAAATGGCAACCCACTCCAGTATTCTTGCCAAGAAAACCCCATGGAACGTATCACAAGGCTAAAAGATATGACACCGGAAGATGAGCCCCTCAGGTCGGAAGGTGTCCAATATACTACTGGGGAAGAGCAGAGGGTATTTCCAAGTAGCGCCAGAAAGAGTGAAGCGGCTGGGCCAAACCCGAAAGGACACTCAGCTGTGGATGTGTCTGGTGGTGAAAAGAAAATCCGATGCTGTAAAGAACAATATTGTTTAGGAACCTGGAATGTCAGATCAATGAATCAAGGTAAGCTGGAGGTGGTCAAACATGAGATGGCAAGATTGAACATCGACATCTTGGGAATCAGCGAACTCAAATGGACAGGCATGGGCGAATTTAATTCAGGTGACCATCATATCTACTATTGTGGGAAAGAATCCCTTAGAAGAAATGGAGTAGCACTCATAGTCAACAAAAGGGTGGGAAAAGCAGTACTGGGGTACAATCTCAAAAATGATAGAATGATCTCAGTACAAATCCAAGGCAAACCATTCAACATCACAGTAATTCAAGTCTATGCCCCAACCACTGAGGCCGAAGAAGCTGAGGTTGATCGGTTCTATGAAGACCTACAACACCTTCTAGAACTAACACCAAAAAAAGATGTCCTCTTCATCATAGGGGATTGGAATGCTAAAGTAGGAAGTCAAGAAATCACCGGGATAACAGGCAGGCATGGCCTTGGTGTACAAAATGAAGCAGGACAAAAGCTAATAGAGTTTTGCCAAGAGAACATGCTGATCATAGCAAACACTCTTTTCCAACAGCACAAGAGGCGACTCTACACATGGACATCACCAGATGGTCAATATCGAAATCAGAGAGTCGGACACGACTGAACGACTGAACAACAACATATTGTTATTATATTCATATATATTAAAGTATTAAAAAAAAAAAAAAGGCCACGGTGGCTTAGTGGTTAAGATGCTGAACTGCAGACCAGAAGGTCAGCCGGACAGCAGTTCGAGACCCGAGTGCCGCGTGACGGAATGAACTCCCGTCTTCAGTCCCAGCTCCTGCCAACCTAGCAGTTTGAAAGCAAGAAATTGCAAGTAGATAAATAGGTACCGCCTCGGTGGGAAAGGTAACAGCGTTCCATGCACCTCGGTGTTCAGTCATGCCGGCCACATGACCACGGAAGTGTCTTCGGACAGCGCTGGCTCTTCAGCTTAGAAATGGAGATAAGCACCACACCCTAGAGTCGGACACGACTGGCTGGGGACACCTTTTTATATTTTAAAATATTCTGTCCGATTATATGCTGCCTGCTTAACCAGAGCACTTTTTAGTCAGTTTTTTAATCTAGCTGAATGTCAATTAAATATTGCAGCCCTAATTTTATTGTTGTGATTTTAATTAATAATATAATTGTTTTAGTTGTTTTAATTTTGTTGTATGCCACTTTGGGAAGTCTAGAATTCAAATGTGGCATATAAGTGTGTGTGGGAAGGGGAATAATAAAATAATACCAAGGTGTGGTGAAGTGTAATTTCGGAATTTGCTTGGAGTAACTACGGAAGGTGTAAATAGAACTTTGCCAATTCTCCTCAGTGCTATTGTGGTGTTGGCAGGAGTCACTGTCCACCTGATTGTAAATAAAAGGGGTTGGGTTGAAACGAGACGCCTTCTCTGATTTTGCTGTCAGCAGGGAAGCTGGTTAGCCTTCTTTCATCCAAGTGTTGAAATCATCTGTAAGGGCAGAATGAGTGGTAGAATGACTGACAGGGCATGTGAAGGAATGGTGGTGGAGAGAGTGAATGACAGATGGGGAGAGTCAGTTGAGAAACTTAGAAGAGGGAGTTGAAGAAAGGGGAATTAGAGGAGAGTTGTGGGAGAGGAAGGATGAAGGAAAAAAGGCTCATGGTTAAGACAGCTGATAAAGCAGGGATTTGGGTTAGGTTAAGTTAGGTTAGGATAGTAGAACTATTATTTGTTATTCTGTATCAAATGACTATTTGTTCTGGCTGTTCTTTTCCATCAATAAATATATTTATAGATTTTAATACATAAATGTGTTCTGTTCTGGCAGATTCTAAGTTCAGCATATCTCACCGCACGTGCTGGCTTTGAATTACCCAGTCAAGTACATAAATGGGAGAGTCTTACTGCTCTGTAAATCAGTAGGTGGTTGTACCAGAAGGGCCGTGTCTCCACAACAACGGAAGGAGAAACAAATGGAGAAGTAGGATTTTGTAAAAGGAATCAGCTTTGCTGCCCTTTGGTCCATGCAGGCTCCATGAGCAAGTGCTCCGTACCAGCAAAGATCACTTCACAGAACATACTTGCTGGTGGGGGTGGGGGGTGGAGTGAACATCATCTGACTGGCAGGGGCTGCTCAACCAATAAGAGAGGCTTCCCCCCGCCTTTCTCCTTGTCCCTGAAGGTCCAGATGCACCTGCATTTCAGGAGCAAGCCTCACTGAGCACAGTGGGAGTTACTTCCGAGTAGACACACATATGCTTGTGCTTGGAAAGGGGGGGGACACAGGGATGGGAAACCAGCCCCCTTTCTAACCGCAGGATCTCTATAATGAAGGTGTGAAGTAGTTACTTCCTAAGGCAATAAACCAAGCAACGGAAAATCACAGGTGGTAATGCGCTTTACAGGCTTCAGGGAATCAGCTCTTTAAACTCTGCATTCAATTCAGGGGGATCTCTGTGAATTCTGATGTGAGCATTCAACGGGCAAGCCTCATTCAGCACAATGGGAGTTACTTCTGAGGAGACGCTAATGGGTTTGTTGTGGGAAAGAGAGCAGTAAAGACAAAGATGGGAAACCAGCCCCCACTGTAACCAGCAGGATCTCTATAGCACAGGATCTCTATAACAAAGAGTCAAAATCATTACTTCCTAAGGCAATAAACCAAACAACAGAGAATTGGAGAGCTTCGGCTATTGGGTGGTATAGAAATGAAATGAAATGAATAAATAAAATAAAATCGGAGCCTCGAGATCACGCTTTACAGCACTTAGGGAATTGGGTTTTAAACTGTGCCATTTCAGGGGGACCTCTGTAAATTCTGATGTGGGCATTCAGGGGACAAGCCTCATTCAGCACAATGGGAGTTACATCCAAGGAGACACTAACTGGTTTGTGCAGGTATAGGAAACACACAGGAAACACCCCTTGATGGGGGTCACAGTGAAAAGCACATCCCTGGGCAGGGCTAGCATACCTGAGGTAAATGTGGGGCTTGGGGCACACAACAACTATACCAGGGAGAACCCGACTTAAGGAAAAGAATCAGGCTTTAAGCAGTCTCAGGAAATCCGTTTTTTCCCCTGATAGGCTCCGCGGTGGCTGCGGGATGGTCATGACGTCATGTATCCCTACAGACCTCCAAACGCAGCCAGCTCGGAGGAAATCGCTCATGGAGACACCCCCAAGGATGAGTGGAGAAATGACTGACAGCAGGGGCTAGAACACAATGAAAGGCAGAGTTAGAGTCCATTGAGAAAGTCGGTGTGTGAGTGAGGGGGCAGTGAGTTGACTGAGTGGGATCAGACAGAGGGAAATGCTAAGTAAAAGGCTGGTAGCAATGATATTAAAAAGGGAAGCCTGTGAAGTTAGGTTAATGTGATGGAATCACTGTTTATTATTCTTTATCGGCTGACTCCTTCTTCTGGATGTTACGTTCCATAAAGAAATATATACGTAATGTTTTAATTACTTATGTTCTGGTCTAGGTGAAGCTTAAGGCTGGCATGATCTCATCCCACGAGCTCACTTCGATATACAAAGTTAGGTATATAAAAGAGAGAGTCCTGCTGGTCTCTGTAAACAGCAGATGGTGACAGCAGGTTATCTGGGGGGATATTGGGAAATTCTGGACTCAGTGGACCAGCTGACCAACTTACCCAGTGATTTCTAGGGACCAGACCCTCATAGAGGATTCCTAGGTAAGTCACAGTGAACGCAGCAAGTTATTTGAGAGAATATCAGGGGAGTTTTGGCTGGGCAACTAACCCAGTGACCTCTAGGGTCCTGGGCCGTAAAGGGCATTCCTCGACTGTCACACCATCCCGGAGCAATTAGGTGGGAGGAGGAAATGGGCGGGGGGAGACATTCAGAGCACTATCTAGGGAGGCCATGTGTCCTACTTAACAGAGGACAGTCCTCTATTTGAAGTGCTGTCTGGTCCAACTCCACTTTAAAGATAAAGAACCATAGGGAGAGAAACAGGGGCCTTGAAGTTGTCCATCAGTCAACACAGTTAGCATCTGAACAGCAGCAGACTGTACAGTCACACAGGTCACTTGGTCAGTCTTCCATACCCTCATGAGATGTATTGGATCTCTATTTAAATTAGAGATCCTTCTTTTGAACTCCCTGCCCCTGGAGGTCAGGCAGCCCCCAGCACTCCAGCACCTCCTGGAAACAGCGCTGTTCTAGGAAAGCCTTCCTTAATTGACCAGCCACAGTTGCTATTGGCATTCTGTTTTTAAAAAGCATAATTTTAATATGGTGTTTTAATCATTTTATTCTGTTACTGTTTTATCTCTTGTGTTTATCACTCCGAAATCTGTTTTAGATATGGAGCAGTGTACAAAAACTGTAAATAAAATAAATCAAAATAAATAAATTATAGCAATTATTTCCAAATTGACACCTGTAAATTACCATATGTGAATTTTATTCAAAGTGATGTCCCCTTTTTTGGTGATGTGTAAGTGGCCACCCTAGCACTATTTTATACCCTGGCAGTCATAGATAAAACCCTGATTACATAAAAAGAGGTCTTATGTAAAGGTCCATTGAGTCCAGCATCCAGGAGCAGCCAGTCAGATGCTTTTTGGAAACCCACAAGCAGGGGTAAAGGCAACAGTTTCCCCACCCCACCCCACCCTACATTACCCAGCACTGAATCTCGAGGTTCCATATAGCCAGCACGACTAATAGCCGTTGATGCCTTTGCCATCACCACTTCTCCCTTCTCCTGACCCAGTTGGCCTTCCCTGAGCATTTTCAAATTATAGTTTCCAGTATTTAGGAAGCCTTTGGCTGTTAGTTAATTATCTATAGCTGGTCAATACACTTCAAACAAAACATACACCCCAAATTGTTCTACATGGATTCAGTTTTGGTTTTGTACTAACAAGAATTAGCAAAGGAAAAATCTTTTAATCCATTTTTTCTTTTCATTAGAAATATACTTGTAACATCACATCAAAATATAACTTGCATAAAATAACATTAAAACCTTTCAGAGGGAGCAATCCTATGGCTGCTAGTCAGTGGCTAGACGGCCATGGAATATGTGGTTTTCTGGGAACCGACCTTGGAGCCCATGCTCAGAGGTTGGTTCCCTGAGAACCTGAGAACCGACCTTCCCCCCTTTCTGCGCCACCTTGCAGGCAGTGTGGAACAGCCTCATGTTCCCCGCTCAGAAGAAGAGTGCAAAGTGGCCAAAACGGGCCATTCTGGGGGGCATTCCAGAGCGAGGAAGGGGAAAATGCCAGTACGACACATCCTATGTGTCATCCGGCTACCTCCTCCCCCACTCCACCTTCCTGCAGCTAGACAGCCAAAATCGGCTTTCTAGCCGCAAATGCAGGGCAGGAGAAGTGTGGAGGGAATGATTCCCTCTGTGCATCTCCTGCCCTGCATTGGATAGGCGGTCACCTCTGAGTTCGGAGGCGGCCACCTATCCCCATAGGGTTGCGCCCTTATTGTTAAACAGAGCTTTGCTAAAAAAAAAAGCTGTACCAAAAACATCTATGGTGTGGTTCTCCTTTGTGGCATTAGCCGCGAGAATCCACCCGAACAGCGCTGTTTGTCCTGCCAAATAAAACTGCGTTGGACTGAATCTCAGAGTTCTGAATCTCAGAGTTCTGTGTGTCTCTAAGGAGATATTGGCATACCCCTCCTAGAGGGAATGAACTTAAGCATAATTTGTGCAACGAATGGCGACTCCGCTGGGACCTTTCCTCTAGTCGACCCCCGTGGCCAAACGACCTCCAACGGGAGGGAATGAAGTGCCACCAGAAGCCTGAATTAGGATCCGCCATTCCCCTGCTTCTCGGACGTGTGTCAACCGGTGCCGGGGACCCTAGAGGGGAAGTCCCTTTCTGGACACAGAACAAACAGTCCTCTACTCAGAGGTGACGGTTTGAAGCAGCCGGACGCGGCCACCTCAGACAAGGTAAGAGTATGTTTCTCTTTTGGAATTAACATTGGAACAGAGGCCAGGAGAGCCATGGGTTCTGCCTCTAGTAAATGTTCTGAGGGCAGACCTCTGGGGTGTATGCTTCAACGCTGGAAACAGTTTAAGGGTGATTATAGTGTTAAAATGTCTAGAGAAACTTTGGAGAAATTTTGTAACCACGAGTGGCCAATGTTTAGCGTTGGATGGCCCCAGGGAGGCTCTTATGACCCTTCACTGGTCTCTTCTGTTTACCAAGTAGTCACCAAAGACGGCCATTTAGACCAACTTCCATATATTGATTCCTGGGAATCCGTGATTACAGGGAGACCTTCACCGTCATGGTTAATGAAATGTCAAATGTCTCAGTGTAAAATGATGATTGTCCGCAGAGGTCCCCCGAAGGCTGCAGCTTAGGATGGCCTCTGCCCCCCCGTCAGCCCCCATTATTCCCCCAGGGCCCAAGGACCTTTTAACCCCCCCCCTTTATATCCCAGCCTCCCACAACCTGTGTCCCAGGAAACTCCGGCCGAGATTCAGGATGAGAAAAAATTGGGGGAGGATTTTTGGAAAAAGGAACGTGAAGAGAGGGAAGCGGCCGCCGCCAAGGCTCGGTTAGAGTCTCTCCGGAGCCACGAATCAGCCCCCCCGCTGAAAATGACCCTGAGGTGATGCCAGAAACATCTCTCCAAGCTCCCTTAAGGGAAGTCCTTGACTCAGAGGGACACACAGCCTATGTGTATGTTCCCTTTACTACCAGCGACCTCTATAATTGGAAACATCAAAATCCTACCTTCTCTGAAAATCCAGGCCGAATGACTGGGGTCTTCAAGACTATCACTGACACTCACAAGCCCACCTGGCAAGACATGCAGATTGTGATGCGCACCCTATTGACAGCTGAGGCGCGTAGACTAGTAAAAACAAAAGCAAAGGAATGTGTTTTTGAGACGGCTTGCGCACAGAGCAAGGACGAAGATAAGATTAGCGGAGCCAAGGCCATCCCTGACGCCAACCCCGGGTGGTCACATGGGACTCATGCGGAGCGCAAGCAGCATGCCAGCTATGCTAATCTGCTTGTAAAGGGAATGAGGAAGTGTATTAGAAAGACAGTCAACTTATCCAAACTGTATGAAATAAAACAGACGAAAGAAGAATTCCCAGTGGGATTCTACGAAAGGTTGTGTGAGGTGTGTCGGAGGTATACTGATCTGGATCCTGAGAACCCCAGCAATTAACAGGTTCTGGTGTCCCTATTTGTGGGCCAGTCATATGATGACATTAGAAGAAAATTGCAAAAGGTAGAAGGAGTAATGGGAAAGGGCATTGAAGAGCTTATTGAGATTGCTATGAAAGTCTATGATAGGCGGGAAGAAAAAGAGAAAGTCAAGGGGGCCAGGCTCCTTGCAATTGCCATCCGGGGTAAAGAGCCTGGATGCCAAGGAAGGGGCCACGGGGGATGGGTTGCACAGCGGACCAGGGCGTGGTGAGAGTAATAGAAACACGGGCCGCCATTTAAACAGGAACCAGTGCACCCGCTGCAAACAGCACGGTCATTGGAAGAACGAATGTCCCCAGAACCAGGCCAATGGTGCGCCCGCTGGTCCTGCGCAGACACCGCCCGCCCCCCGGCTCCCCTGTTCTATGCTGAAAATCACTCGGAATAGGGGCGTCAGGGTGCCAGGTACCCCCTCTTGGCTCAACAACGAGCACACCTGGACCCTGTAGTAAAAATTGAAGTAGGGGGCCAGACCATGCCTGCCTTAATTGACACTGGGGCTACGCTTAGCCTCGTCCCCTTTGCAAGGGCTCCGGGGGAAGTGTGCAGATCCAGGGAGTTGAGGGTCGTACAACCCGCCTCGAAAAGACCCGACCCCTCCTCACTAAAATTAGTGACACCCACCTTACTCATCAGTTTGTTTGCATCCCCGCGTGCCCTGTAGCCTTCCTGGAAAGAGACATCTTGACAAAATTACAGGCTGAGATAAGCTTTTGCAATCGCCAAATAGAAGTTAGAATTCCCAAACAACAGGGGTCCAACTACCAGATGGCCTTGTTGACTTATATGGTCAGGGCTCCTGAGGGGAGTCCTGAGCGGTCACGATTCCCGGGTGTGGACCTCTCTGCCTGGGCTGAGAATGGAGGATGGGCCCAGGCAAAGACTGCAGCCCCCGTTGTTTTTACTCTAAAGCCCGGCCACGGCCCTGTCAAGGTCCGCCAGTACCCAATGAAACTGGCTACCCGGAAAGGCCTGAAACCCCTCATTGAGAAATTCAAGGCTTGTGGCTGGCTCCATGAAGGAACTTCCCCGTACAACACCCCCATTTTGGGGGTCCCCAAACTGAAGGCCCCAGATTTCAGGCTTGTGCAAGACTTACGCTTTATCAACAAATTAATTATAGCTCCCTATCCTGTCATGCTGAACCCCCACACGATCCTGACCCAGATCCCTCCAAAGAGCACCTGCTTTTCTGTCTTAGACTTGAAGGATGCATTCTTCTCAATACCCGTCCATGAAACGGCCCAGCCTCTGTTTGCCTTTGAACGGGAAGACCCTGACACCCACCACAAGACCCAGCTAATGTGAACAGTAGTGCCTCAGGGGCTCACGTGAGCTCCTGAGATGTTTGGGTCCCAACTGCAAAGAGACCTGGCCACCTGAAAGAGGGGCCTCGAAAAAGGCCAGGTCTTACAGTATTGTGACGACCTATTGATCGCCACCGAGACCCCACAAGACTGTGAACGATATACCCGCGAATTGCTCAGTTTGCTGGCCACCTGCGGGTACAAAGTCTCTGGCAAAAAGGCGCAACTCGTAAAAGCTGAAGTCACCTTTTTAGGCTATAAAATCTCAAAGGGCCAGCGCCGCCTTGATCATAGCCGAATACAGGCCATTCAAAACTACCTCTCCCCAAGCTGCCCATGTGAACTTCGGGCATTCCTGGGCCTCACCGGATTTTGTCACTTATGGATTGCAGACTATGGTGGAAAGGCTAAGCCACTCTATGAATTCTTGACGAAAGAAGGGACGCTCAATTGGGCTTGGACCAGGGATATGGAAAAAGCCTTTCAAGAGCTTAAACGGTCCCTAATGTCTCCCCCGACCTTGATGATCCCAAATCCTGCCAAGGCCTTCTGCCTCTTTGTGCATGAGCGAAGGGGGGTGGCAGCAGGTGTGCTTTGCCAGGAGTATGGGCCCTCCCCCGCACCCTAACTAAAATCTGGAAAACACCCCGCAAAGGGATTAAGTTGTCCCCTTTCAAGCTCATGTTTGGGCAACCACCCCGAGTTCTGCCCCCGGGACAATGCAAGGGAGCCACTTGGGAAGTGGGAAAAGCAAATGTTGTGGGACCATGTTACTGGTTTGCAGTCCGTTTTGTTTCAGTTACACCGCCATGCCACGGAGTTCCAATCTTTGCCGCTTGACCAGACCATCCACCCTTTCTGCTCCAGAGACCAAGTACTGGTTAAAAAGTGGAAAAAGGAGCCCCTGACTGCCAGGTGGGACGGACCCTATACTGTGGCCCTGACTAGCCACACAGCGGTAAAACGTCTGGGGTGGGATAAGTGGACTCATCATACTAGGATAAAAAAAGTATCCGGACCAGACCTCTGCATCCTGTCCCCAAGGAGACCCGGGGTCCACAAGCAACAACCCTCTGCCCTCCCCGACCCCGGATGCTCGGGGAGGCATAAGGCAAGATTTAGAGATGGTGTGGGACTATCAGGCTCTTGAGGGGCTGAAGGGGCTTTTTCACTGAAAATGAAGTGGCTGTGGGTCCTAGCACTACTTACCAATGGAGTAGTGGGAGCGGGGCGATCTTGTTGTCAAGAAAATGGCCAAACAGTTTTCAGTACTTCTTTAGGGGCAGAACATTATAAATCCATGAAGTCCATCACCTGCCTAAACAAATGCTTTTGCTTTATGACAAAGTCGAAATGGCTGACTAACGTGTTTAATGCTCGATGAAAGGCTTTTAAGGGGGGATTGATAGAACCAAAGAGGCACCATCTTAAAGTACTGGCAGCCATCTGAGGCAGCCTCCTACAGTGGAAAGTCCCAGAGGAAGATAGTCTTATCAACTGCCTTGTTGACACCAACAGTAATGGTCTGTTTCATATCAGGTACAGCCAGAGGAGCCCCCCCCCCTCGAGTAGCCACCACTCCTGCAGCTGGTTAGAACCAGTTCCAGCTAGATCACTTCCTGCCCAGCTTGCAAGGACAGGTCAGCTGTAGAGACATGTCAACTACGCATGCTTAATGAAGTTCATGAATATTATGTGGCCCACCCCGCATAGCTAATGAAGTCATTATACTGAATGTATATAAGCTGTACCAAAAACATCTAGGGTGTGGTTCTCCTTTGTGGCGTTAGCCACAAGAGTCCACCCGAACAGCGCTGTTTGTCTCCTGCCAAATAAAACTGCATTGGACTGAATCTCAGAGTTCTATGTGTCTCTAAGGGGATATTGGCATACCCTCCTAGAGGGAACGAACTTAAGCATAATTTGTGCAACACTGTCTAATCACTGTCTAGCGGCCATAGATCGTGCCCTAAGTCTATAATTTTTGTTTATGTGTATTCCTTACACAATATTTTTTGCTCATTAATTGATAAGCAAAAACTTTTAAGTACACTTTTGACCTGGTATATTACTTCTCACACCCATTCGTTACTCAAATAACCTTTTAACCCAAGTGATAGGGCTTGAACTCAGCATTTTTTCTTTGGATACCATCCAGGTCATCTTGACAATTACTTTTTATGCCAGATACCCAGAATTCATTGTGAACCTGCTTGTGTCTTTGTGTATCTTCCCTTTAATACAATTACTACTTTTTACTAAGTTACATTTTCAAATTATTAATTATTTATCATTAAACATTTGGTATTTGCATTTCATAATAAGAGATCTTATATTGTTTTAAGAGAGGTGGGTTAGCATTTTCTTAATAGCCTTCCCAGCAAGTCCAATAAAATAAAATTAGCTATTTCCTAAAAATCCAGGACAAAGTTTACAGGCCTTCCAGGCAGTGACAAGAAAAAGTGAAGGCAATGGATGCGACAGTGGGCCACTAAAAGACTTCACAGCAGGGGAAGAAAAAGAGACTTAAGGCCTGGTGAAACAAAAATTTTTTTCCAACTTGCCAAAAGACCATAAAGAAGTGGGCAATCGCCCCCACCCCACGGGTTCCACAATCTGGGCAGCACTTTACATATCACTATTTCTGTGCTAGATCAGGACCTTTAATCTCCATTTCATCCAGCTGTAATCATAAAGAGAGGCTAGCATTTCACATGTGTTATAAAGCAACCACCAACCAAAGCCCTCTTATATCTACTAATATTTCCCAGTATACCCAAGAGAGCAAATTTCCTAGCCCATAAAGCAGCCTCACCAACTAACCCACAAAAGTCCCAAATGTACAAAAAATATACTAGCCCAGCTTGCCCACGCTGATCTACATTAGCCATTTGTGGTATCTGTGATATGAAAGAAAAGGAAGGGGAAGCAACTCCTTACCAGTTTACAAAACACTTCCCTAACTGAAAACAATTCTTAATCTCCGTAAATGACCAGCCAAGTAGCTATTTGCAATTCTGGGGCAAAGACCAATGAAAACAACTACATTTTCTTGGGGGGTATCTGCAGGTCTCTATTTCAGGGGAAGGCCTGGATTAGGCCATCTTTCTCAATTTCCCCTGGAGCACAGCATTTTAATTAATGGGCAGACCTCAAAGAACTATGCCTGACTAGTCAGAAGCTAAAATATGCCCAAGAAAATTAAACCAATCAGCTAAAACGGAAGCCTGCAAGATTAGCCAAAGGGTTGTTTTACCTTCCCTTTCATGTTGCCAACTAGCCAGGGAAAAAACCCTTCCTGGTCTGCTTCTGTACCTTTAACAGAAATTTTTAGAAGCAGAACTCTGCATGTGAAGCTTTTCTTGGCATGGACTGAGCTAAAAATGATCACTGCCTAATTCTTCCAGATCAAACTGCTTCTAAAGGGACGGCTATAGCTACAGGGGCTGACTCAAAAGTTGGCTCCACACGTCCTTTCAATCCTACAACAATCTGGTCATCAGTGGAAATAGCTCTACAATCTCACTAAAATAGGAATATCTTCTTGAAGACTCTCTCTCTTTCTGTCTCATAGTAGTGCATTTTTATGCCTGGTAGATGCTATAATACTTTTGAAAACATACTAATAAAATCTGCTAGCAGAAACTATGCATCGGCAAGGTTGACTGGGTAAGCATCTCTTGAGAGATGACGAAGAATATCAACAAAGTCTGAGCATCAAGCAGTATCAGCAACCAATATTTTCTTTTGGTCAGCTAAAATGCTTCAAAGAGATAGTTAAAAAATTCTTCGGCTACCATTCAAATACACAGAAAAGGTTCAGCCTCCCTCCCTCCAGCACCTCTGTCATGAAATCTTAAATATCTTCCCACAAGGTATCAAAGAACAGCATCATTAACTTTAATTACAAGCCATCTTGAATTAAAGGGAAGTAAATAACATGTATATTTTAATGTTGAGCTTCCACTGAAGGCTGTGTTTAAGGAAATAACTTAGCAATTTGCAATCAGGGGATCTGACATCTGCTCTACCATGATAGCAAATTGCAAAATCAGATATTGCCATCAGAGAATGTAGGTTTTTTTCTAAGAAAATATGTCAGCCTCCTTTCCTGTGGAAACATTTCTGTAAACATAGATGACAGCACCATGGCCAAAATGTTCCATCCTGTCCTGTATATTCATTTCCTAGCAGTGTAGCTCCCTTTTATGTCACTGATACTTCACAGTAGATTATTGTGCTATTTGTTCCTGGATGTGTTAACACCAAGCCACCCTGTTCTTAGGGTGTACATGCGTCCTACTTTGCAGAGGACTTCCCTCTATTTGAAGGGAGGTCCAGTCAAAGTCTGGGTGAAAGATAAAGGACCATCAGAAGAGAGAGCAGAGGCTCTCAAGTTGCCCATCAACACTTTGTACCTGGATAGCTGATTGAGCAGGAGCAAAGGTCACCATTCTTCCCTCTATGGTGAGATGTATTGTACTTCTATACAGTGATTTCTAAATTTGCATATCTACCCCCAAACTGGCACATGCAAATTAGCACAGACATTATGCAAATCTGTGTCCTCTTTTGCCCTCTTTTTGGACAGCAATGCATTTCCTCTTTTGGGGTGATGCATGTCTACCCTGCCTATTCCGCCAATGCAGTATCTTTGAGCGACTTGCACTGCCAGTGCAATGTCAAAAAGTGGATGTAGTCAATCACGGTGACTTTGCTACTGGCACAGCACCCCATCTGATGAGCTGTTTTAGATGTGGAATGTTAGCACTGCCAAGGATCTTCATCACTCCAACTGTCTGAACTACTCAGCTGAGGAGATGGGAACTTTTGTGCCTTTTTTAATGGAAGTAGTAAACAATACCCCTTCATGGATTACTGCCTTGTTGTGGCGAAGGGGCTTGCGTAACTCAGTGAAGCCATAAACTATGCCGTGCAGGGCCACCCAAGACGGACAGGTCATGGCGGAGAGTTCTGACAAAATGTAGTCCACTGGAGAAGGAAATGGCAACCCACTCCAGTATTCTTGCCAAGAAAACCCCATGGAACGTATCACAAGGCTAAAAGATATGATGCTGGAAGATGAGACCCTCAGGTCGGGAGGTGTCCAATATACTACTGGGGAAGAGCAGAGGGTATTTCCAAGTAGCGCCAGAAAGAGTGAAGCGGCTGGGCCAAAGCCGAAAGGACATTCAGCTGTGGATGTGCCTGGTGGTGAAAAGAAAGTCCGATGCTGTAAAGAACAATATTGTTTAGGAACCTGGAATGTCAGATCAATGAATCAAGGTAAGCTGGAGGTGGTCAAACATGAGATGGCAAGATTGAACATCGACATCTTGGGAATCAGCGAACTAAAATGGACAAGCATGGGCGAATTTAAATCAGGTGACCCTCATATCTACTACTGTGGGCAAGAATCCCTTAGAAGAAATGGAGTAGCACTCATAGTCAATAAAAGGGCGGGAAAAGCAGTACTGGGGTACAATCTCAAAAATGACAGAATGATCGCAGTACGAATCCAAGGCAAACCATTCAACATCACAGTAATTCAAGTCTATGCCCCAACCACTAAGGCCAAAGAAGCTGAGGTTGATTGGTTCTATGAAGACCTACAACACTTTCTAGAACTAACACCCACAAAAAATGTCCTTTTCATCATAGGGGATTGGAATGCTAAAGTAGAAAGTCAAGAGGTCCGTAACATTGTTCAGGAGGCAGCAACTCAATCCATCCCAAAGAAAAAGAAATGCAAGAAAGCAAAGTGGCTGTCTGATGAGGCTTTACAAGTAGCTGAGGAAAGAAGGGAATCGAAAAGCAAGGGACAAAGGGGAAGATATATCCAACTGAATGCAGAGTTCCAGAGAATAGCAAGGAGAGACAAGAAGGCCTTCTTAAATGAACAATGCAAAGAAATCGAGGAAAACAACAGAATGGGAAAGACTAGAGATCTCATCAAGAAAATCAGAGATATCAAGGGAACATTTTGTGCAAAGACGGGCATGATAAAGGACAAAGAAGGCAGGGACCTAACAGAAGCAGATGAGATTAAGAAGAGGTGGAAAGAATACACAGAGGAACTATACAGGAAAGATCTTAATGTCCCCGATAGCCATGATAGTGCGGTCACTGAACTTGAGCCAGACATCCTCGAGAGTGAAGTCAAGTGGGCCTTAAGAAGCATTAGTAACAACAAAGCTAGCGGAGATCACAATATTCCAGCTGAGCTATTTAAAATCCTAATAGATGATGCTGTTAAAGTGCTGCACTCAATATGCCAACACATTTGGAACACTCAACAGTGGCCACAAAACAGGAAAAGGTCAGTTTACATTCCAATTCCAAAGAAGGGCAATGCCAAAGAGTGTTCAAACTACCGCACAGTTGCGCTCATTTCACATGCCAGCAAGGTGATGCTCAAAATCCTACAAGCTAGGCTTCAGCAGCATGTGAACCGAGAACTACCGGAAGTACAAGCTGGGTTTCGAAGAGGCAGAGGAACTAGAGATGAAATCGCCAACATTTGCGGGATCATGGAGAAAGCAAGAGAATTCCAGAAAAACATCTATTTCTGCTTCATTGACTACGCTAAAGCCTTTGATTGTGTGGATCACAACAAACTGTAGCAAATTCTTATAGAGATGAGAGTACCAGGCCACCTTACCTGTCTCCTGAGAAACCTGTACGAGGGTCAAGAAGCAACAGGAAGAACCAGACATGGAACAACCGATTGGTTCCAAATTGGGAAAGGAGTACGACAAGGCTGCATATTGTCGCCCTGCTTATTTAACTTATATGCAGAGTACATCATCAGAAATGCGGGGCTGGATGAATCACAGGTCGGAATTAAGATTGCCAGGAGAATTATCAACAACCTCAGATACGCAGACGATACCACCCTAATGGCAGAAAGCGAAGAAGATCTAAAGAGCCTCTTGTTGAGGGAGAAAGTAGAGAGTGCAAAAGCTGGTTTGAAACTGAACATTAAAAAAACTAAGATCATGGCATCTGGCCCCATCAATTCCTGGCATATAGAAGGGGGAAAAATGGAAGCAATGACAGATTTTATTTTCTTGGGCTCCAAGTTCACTGCAGATGGTGACTGTAGCCATGAAATTAAAAGACGCTTGCTCCTTGCCAGGAAAGCTATGGCAAACCTAGAAAGCATAGTAAAAAGCAGAGACATCCCCTTGCCGACAAAGGTCCGTATAATCAAAGCTATGGTTTTCCCAGTAGTAATGTATGGCTGTGAGAGCTGGACTATAAGGAAGGCTGAGCGCCGAAGAATTGATGCTTTCGAACTGTGGTGCTGGAGAAGTCTCTTATGAGTCCCCTGGACTGCAAGGAGGTCAAATCAGTCAATCCTAAAGGAAATCAACCCTGACTGCTCATTGGAAGGACAGATACTGAAGCTGAAGCTCCAATATTTTGGCCACCTAATGCAAAGAGAAAACTCACTGGAAAAGACCCTGATGCTAGGAAAGATTGAAGGGAAAAGGAGAAGGGGACGGCAGAGGTTGAGATGGCTAGATAGCATCACCGATGCAATGAATATGAACCTGAGCACACTCCGGAAGACAGCGGAGGACAGGAGGACCTGGCGTGCTGTGGTCCATGGGGTCACAAAGAGTTGGACATGACTGAACGACTGAACAACAACAACAACAAGAAGTAAACAATAAGCCAAATCAGGATGAATAAGACAATTTAGATGGGAAGTTACGTTTACAAGGTGTACAAAACAGGGAACAGCAAGTACCTGTTGATAGTTCTTCAAACCAAAACCAGATGAGTAACAGCTGTTCAGGGGGGAAACAGACAATAAATGCCTGACTGATCTGATGCATTTTACAACTCAAACATGACTGTGTATTGTCTTCTTACTCTTTTAGCATTTTTATATTTATAGCTTATATGAAAATTGTCATGAACACTATCCGGTCTTTTACCACAACATCAAAGAGAAATTATAGTGTGTTTTCTGCACCCAGCTAAGCTCAAACAATGAAAAATAATCAGATCCATCAACTTCATCGTGATAGAGCATATAGGGGTAAGTAAGGGCAATAAGGAATTTGTTGAGAGATGTTATTTTAAACATAAAGAACACAAACAGTGAACTTCATTTGCCAAAGGCCATTAGAAAAGGGTTTCTTCCTTCAAGTTCCTTTCCATTATCTTTTCCACTGAGATATTCCACCTTTGAGCAAAAAAGAAACTGCTCTACAGAGCAGCCTTCCCCAACCTATGCTCTCCAAATGTCTCGGACTTCAACTCCCATCAACCCCAGCATGGCCAATGGTCAGGATTGCGGGAGGTTGTAGTCCAAAACGTCTGTAGGGCAACAGGTTAAGGAAGGCTGCTCTAGTTTCACAACTGTATTGTGAAACAGTTATAATACAGAAGGATCTCTAAAAATTCATCAGTTCATTGCTATTCAGAAAGTCATTTTCAAAAGCATGAGCCTTGTGTATTCTATTTTAGCTTTATTAATAAATACTGTTGATCTAACTCCAACAGCCTGGGGAAATCAGTTCATGGAGTCAACTACACCAAAACCTCTGGAAAGAATGTTACATTATTAAAGTTTTGCATGCTGGTACAGAACCTCTTAAAACCCTAGCAGGTCTAAAGTTGTAATAGATTTTCCCTCCATAAAGTTCTGAAATAATGGAGACACCTTAGTTTCATTTTTAAATAAGTAATGAAACACAGTCATGAGCATAATGAACCTGTGTCACTACTGCATTCTCTAGACCAGGCATGGGCAGAAGGTAGACTGTGATCTACTGATAGACCTCTGCGTGATTTGCAGTAGATATCTGACTCCCAATACTTTAACAAGGGCAAGAAAAATTGAAAGGAAAAAAAATCTCTGCCATGGCTAACAGTATACAGGATGATCTTGATGTAAGAAATGTGACCATGAAAAATTATGTCTCCTCTTCATAGCTGTGTATCAGGATAATGCTGACAAATTCTCTAAAATGGGTGTGTGATCTCTGCTCATTGGGAAATGATGGAACTTCTTTTTTATCATGAATCTCTGTTGCCACAATCAATAATTGTGGCAACAGAGCTCTGCAAGCCATAGGATTGTATCCAATCTTAGTCTAACTTAAGTCCCATTCATTTCTATGAGTCTACTCCAAGTAGAGCTAACACTGGATACACCCATAGATGAGAAGATCTGCCGTAAGGGATTTGTCTTTATCTCATCAGAACTTAAGAGGCATGTGGAACCGGAAATCTGTTATGTAAAATGAAAGAGTTAGGATGAGGTCATTCACATAAGAGGCATGCCTTTGAAACATTCAAACACAATCCTGTTCCTGGCTTGCCGGTGAATTTTCATGTAGCACAGCACACCCACAGGTACTCAAACCTTATCGACTACACTGAACATATAGGGCTGGTTCTACCATTCAGCAGGATAAAGTACCTTAGCTGACCGGGGGGTGCGGGGTGGAAATAGATGAAGGCAGGAATTGTCTGCATGGTGAAGTAAGACTTTTAAAATACTGCCATTTGTGCTCTGCTTCAGGCAGCAAAATATCTTCATCTGGCACTGTGAAAATATGAAACTGCCTATGGTACATCTAGTCTAGTCCAGTTTTGTCTACAGTGGTTCTTCCCTCCCCCAGCTGTGGTAGATACAATCCTGTTTAGTTGGATAAATCTTGGAATTTATGCATGCAAGCGACCCTTTGCATCTGTCACTGAGCTATAAGCCCACCCATATTATCGCAAAAACGCATCTGAAATGTTGAAATAATCAGAATGAAAGTCATAATTTTAATTAATAGGTTAGGGATAGAGTCAGTGACTGGCCCAAATTCACCCAGTGAGCTTCATGGCCAACTGGGGACTAGAACCCGGATCTCCTGAATCCCAGCCCAACATTCTCACCACTACACCACCCTGACTCTCATATTTATTGACCAATGAAACAACACCTCCATTACCCTATTTCATTACATTCCATCAATTGCTCAAACATGCTGAACCATTTTCTTCAATCTTTTCTTCCTAGTTTTTGGGAGGCTGTGCACAGTCCTGTGTACACTCATCCACAGGAACACACCCCAAGTGAGAATTTTAAAAAAAATAAATGCTCAAGATGCAGTGGTGTTTTTTAAAAAAAAACCTTTGGTCCCTCACTTACTTGCTTTAACACACTCCTCACTTTTTTCCATTTTTAAAGTGGTAAATACATGTCAAGAATTAATTCAGGGACAGCTTTGTTGGGACATGCTAGTAAAACATCTACATGGCAACTTAATCCAAAAAAGATGAGAAGTACTTTTAGTTGGAGGTTCTGATGATCCTGGAGGAGGTATTCAGCCTGTTCTATTCTCTCCCTGATAGAGCAATCCTATGACCCCTAAAGAGTGTCTGGGGAGCCATGGGATAATTTGGATTCCTGGATCTGAGGTCGGAGACAGCGCTCCGATCTCGGGCCCAGACGTCTGAGCTCCCCCCCACACAGCTGGTGAGGAGAGAACCCCCACCTGCTGCCTCTCTGAGGTAGGAATGTCATGGGAGTCTGAGAGGGGGCTGGAGTCCAACCGACTGCCCCCGACTGGCTTCCCGGACATCTGTCCATGGACCACTGCCACCTACCCACCCTGTTCGGTCCCCTGGGCGAGCTGCTGGGCAGTTCACGTGCACCCAACAAGCAGGCATGGGCACCCAACTCCTCAGCAAGCTGCTATTTTGTGCAGAAATGGCAGCTTGTTGTTTTCTGTACAAGATGTCTTAAGCAAATGCCATTTGCTTAAGACGTCTTATGCAAACGGCGGCTGTAAAGCAGCCATGTACGCAAGATCATAGGCACGAATGGTCTATTTACGCCTGTATTCCTGTGTAGATGGACGCTTTATGGCCACCATTTGCGTAATATGCCTTTTATGGAAAACAACGAGCTGCCATTTCTAGGCAAAATGGCAGCTTGCTGAGGAGTCCGGCACTCGCGCCTGCTCATCAGGCACCTGCGGACTGCCCAGAAGCACGCCTAGGGAATCAAACAGGGTTCAGTAAGTGGCGGCAGTTCAGCGAGCTGTGTGCGGGCTGAGCATGGGGAGCATCCATCCCCACCTCGAAGTCGCAAAGGTGACCTCGGAGAGGAGGGAAAGGGGATGGTTCTGTGGGCGGAGAGGGAAGGGGACTGGGGAAGACAGCTTACAAAGAAGCCTTCAGCGTCCCCAGCCTCCTTCCCTTCTGCTCCACAGAGCCCCAGCTAGATGGGCAAAAAAGCCCGTCTATCAAAATGCACAGCTGGAGGAATGCGGAGGCAATCTTCACCTCCGCACTCTTCCCACTCTGCACAGGATGCCCACCAGCCTCTGAGTTCAGAGGATGACGGGCATCTCAATAGGACAGCACCCTGAAACAAAAGGTTCACAATTTGGGGGTACTCACAGTTTAGGAGTACCAACTGTATATGCCACACCAGCATTGGCTCTATTAATAATATGGGAAGAACAAAATGCAAAAGTGACATCTAAGGAATTGTGTTCATGCTAATGGCAGTTTATAGGGTAACAGATAAAAGTTGGAAAACTGCAGAACTTTTAACACTGAATGGTATATGTAGCTGTGGCAAAAAGCCATGGCAGAAAAACTTATTTATCAACTTAAATTAGCTAAAGGCAAGTTAAAATACCTTATTTTTACACAATAAATAGAGCATAATTTTATTTTATACAAAGCAGGAACATATGCAGCAACATTTATCAAAGCCCTTCCTCAGATTATGGAAAAGAGACTAAGTTTAATTTGCTATTAGGAGAAACAGTAAAAAAAAAATCTCCAAGCAGCCAATCGATTCCACCCATATTTTTGCCTGTACAGTACAGGGGGTGAAATATGTTAAATGTACTTCCCTCTGTGAACAACTAGATTTAAAGATGATGTAATTTTCTTTTCTTTTTTGCTTGTCTTTGCATTTGGATGATTAATAAAACATTTTCTAAAACGTTTGGGGATAGTGTTTGATCCATCTATGGTTACGGATGTGCAGAGCAGTAGTGGTGGCCGTGAGTGCCTTTTTCCAACTCCACCTGAGATGCAAGCTACACCCTTTCCTGAAGAAGTCTTACATAGTTGCTCATATTCTGGCCACCTTCAGGTTTTATTACTATAATGCACTATACGTATAGCATAAGGACATAAGAAGAGCCGTGCTGGATCAGAACAAAGGTCCATCTAGTCCAGCATTCTGTTCACATACTGACCAACCAGCTGCTCACAGGAAACATGTCCTCACAAGGAGGACAAGAGTGCAGCAGCATCCTCCTGCTCATGTTCCCCAGCAACTGGTGTACATAGTCATACTGCCTCTGATACTGGAGGTAGCACATAGCCATCATGCCTAGTAGTCATTTGTAGTCTTAACCTCCATGAATTTGTCTAATCCACTTTTAAAGCCATCCAAATTGCTGCCCATTTTGTGGTAGTGAATTCCATAATTTAACGGTGTGCTGCGCTGTGGAGGGGACTTCCTTGCCCCTCCTCCCCATGGCAGCCACTCCAGCCCCTGAAAATGGTACACAGACGGTCAGAGTACTCTGCTGAATCGGGTGAGCTATGGTGCAGGGGGGAGGGGAGATCCCCCCAAAATCAAGTGGAGGCACTTCCCGCAAGCAGAACCCTTCTGTCAATGGAAGGCAGATCCTGGATCCAACCCAAAATGTTGCCTTCCGGTGTCAAAGGCCATATATGGCTTTGACTATTATCTGTCCTGCTCGTAGCCCAGTCCCATGTTATGAAAAATTTTAAACAGCCTGAAAAATGAGATAGGACAGGACATTGCACTATTACCACTTTAATGTCGCTTGTAGGGAAATCGTACAATAGCTAAAATTCATTTAGGGTATGATATGAATGATTAGACTGACGGTCCTGGGTAAAGGTCAAATTGCCAGTAATTCTGTTTCAGTCTTTATTACAAGCTGTGCAGAGATCTAGAGAAAACCATGCAAGCTCAGCTTTTCTCTTATGTGTCAAATGGCAGAAATAACCATGACCAATTTTGGAAAGCATTTTGAGGGATGTTTGGACACAAAATATAGATGCAAAGTAACCTTTTATTACTTAATACCTTCTAAGCCATATGGACAGAAACAGGATAACAAGGAACTGGGCTGGCTAGACTGCTGGGCTCCAGATTTTAAAAACTGTTCTGTAAGCACACAGCACTATTATGAATACTAACAATTTTCAAATGGTAATCTTCACCTTCCTCTAATGTTTGAGATTAGAACAAAGAATACTTGAAATTGTTTAGTCTTCGGTTCTTATTTAAATCCGAGTACACAAAGATTATTACTTCTTGCAAACAATAATTTTCTCTAGCACAATCTGCCTTTGAAGTGAAGGTGGAATCATTTACATCTGCCATGTACTTATATTTCATGCAGGTAGTCTATCATGGCTGTACTATATGGGATCGTTTTAAGGTACAGGCAAAATAAGACTACAACACATAGAAGTAACTCAGCTGCACGGTATCTAGAAACAACGGCACACTCCAACCAAAACATAACACTTTAAAGTTCATTGATTTTAATGGGAGACATTTAAGAAGATTCTTAATACTCCCACTTAAGTTGCTGGGTCTTAAAAGTGCTTACCATTGGCTGGATTGTGTCACAAGCTTTAAAAACAAAATAAATGAGATATATATTGCATTTTAGTTCAAGCCGTTTAAAAATAAACCTGTTTACAATCTAAGTTTGATATAAAACATATTAAGGCTAAAATATATAGTGTTTTCATTTATACACACATGGAAAAAATAAAGTGCATAGATTTTACAAGCCTCTATCTAGAGTTGTATTAAAGCCACTCCTTTATATAAAGAATTCATAGGAAAATATCTAACCTTTGAGGTCATATAAACATTCACACAACACAGGAGCTAAGGGTGGGCCACCAGTTGGCTGGAAAGAGGCAAAGTCATTTAGAGCCTTTGACCCTGGACAGTATCAGTCAGGCTGCAGTAGAGGAAAAAATGGGAAGCAGGGTCTCTCCATCGCCTCTGTTGAGAGACCACCTCCATCAGGCTCCTTCCTTCCTCAGCTGTCACCCAGCACAGAGGTGGGCAGAAAGTAGACCTCCAGATGTTTTGGACTTCAACTCCCAGCATTCCTGACCATTGGCCATGCTGGCAGGGACTTCTGGGAGTTGATACCAAAATATCTAGAGAGCTACCTTCTGCCTACCCCTGTGCTAGGTGCCAGCTGAGGGAAGAAGGAGTCTGATGGAGCTGGTCTCTCAACAATAGGCTGCAGCAAGGAGAGAGACTGAATCTAGGGTCTGCTGTGAGATCAGCTCCATTTTGCTCCTCCTCTCCCTGAACTGTTTCCATTCAAGCTGGTTGTTACAAGAACTATGCAACACTAGGAACTGGTGCCTGTGTTTGTTGGTTTTCTTTTTCACCCCTCATCCCTTTTTCCTTTTGTGTTGTGATTTTTAGATAGTAAGCCTGTGGGCAGGGTCTGTCTTCTTTGGTACTAATTTCATGTAAGCCACTCTCAGAGCCTTTTCAGTTGAGCTGCATAAGAATGCTATAAATAAATAAAATTTCATCAGGCTCATGCACTAAGGCTATTGAGATGGTCTCATGCAGATGTTTTATTAACACATCCCAGTTCCCAAAACAAGGAACATTGCTAGGCAGCTATTAAGAAGACAGAACAGATTCGCATATAACTTTTCGAGTCCTTCCTACAAATGATTCCCAGATTCTTAATGTAAATGTGTATTGCATACCTATCCAACCATGAACCCTGGAGCCATGCTACAGATCTGGAGTCTGAGTTCTTATAGTATCAGGTACAGAATACCCATAATCTTATCCACCTTTTATATTATTTGGAAAGGCATGCTTTTGGCCTTCTTGGCTGTGGAGATACATTTGAAGACTCTGTACCAGAAGTCTGTATACAGAAGCCTCTGGAGAACACGAGCAGGAAAGTGCTATTACATTCATTTCCTACTTGTGGTCTTTCCACACACAGCTGGTCAGTCACTGTGTGAACAGAATGCTGGACTAGCGAGGCCTTTATCTGATTCAGAATGGCTCTTCTTATGCTTTTAAGACATGCAGCCAGTATCTGCAAACAGCAACATTGTCCATGGGAATGAAATTCCCATCCTTACTTGGCTCATGACATCTCCTGCTTTTGCTTACAAATACCATTCCTCCTCCCACCATACTTCTGTACAAACCAAATTTTCAAAAAAAATCCCAGTTATACTAATATTTATATAACAAGGTCAGATAAAGCACTAAAACTGAGCATGTCTCGCAATACACATCTTTCTACATTTTTATGTGAACAGATTATTTTTAGTACCGAATTTGAATCTTCTGCATTTCTATTCCACCCACCTCTGTGCAAGGAGATCATGACATAAGAACATAAGAAGAGTCGAGCTTTGGATCAGACCAAAGGTACTTCTAGTCCGGCATCCTGACTCCCACAGTGGTCAACCAGATGCCCCCAAGAAGCCCAGAAGCAGGGCTTGAAGCAATCACCCTCTCCCACTGTTGCTCCACAGAAGCTGTATTTAGCCTCAGACTGTCTTTCAGTTTGGAGGTTACATATAGACATTATGACTTGTAGCCATGGCATGGATAGAGCAATCCTCCAAGAATGTGCCTAGTCCCCTTTTAAAAACATCTCAGCTAGTGGCCATCAACACATCTTGTGGCAGCACATTATTTATTTATTTATTAATCGCCCATCTGGCTGGTCACCCAGCCACTCTAGGCAATGTACAACATATAATAAAACAGTTTAAAACAATAAAATTCTACAGTAAAAACATTTTCTAAAATACCTTAACCCACCCCAAATGCCTGCCTGAACAAACACGTTTTTAATGCATGGCGGAAGCTCATTAAAGAGGAGGCATGACGGAGTTCCTTAGGGAGGAAGTTCCACAGAGTGGGGGCCACCACAGAAAAGGCCCTCTCCCTCATCCCCACCAGTCTAGCTGTCCTGGCTGATGGGACAGAGAGAAGGCCATCCAAGGCTGATCTTGTTAAGCGGCCTGTCTGGTGTTGCTGGAGGCACTCCTTAAGATAGGCTGGGCTGGAACCATATAGGGTTTTAAATTCCACACATTAATGATGTCTTGTGTGAAGTCGTGCCAATCCATTGCATGACCACAAGGTATAATATTATGAAAAAGTTCTCTTATCAACATGCCCGGTCACTGAGGTCATCAGAGGGCATGCTCCTGGTGGTTCCACATGGACTATGGACGAACTGGAGTCCACCTGGACAAGAACCTTCAGTGTGGTGGCCCCCTTTCTATGGAACTGCCTGCCTCTGGAGGTCAGGCAGAAACCAACATTGTGTTTTCAGAGCTTCCTGAGAACATCTGTATTTCAAGAAGCCTTTCTTGATTGACCAGCCATGGTTTTTATTTGTGCTCTGTTTTAAAAACAAACTTTCTAATATAGTGTTTTATCTTTTTTATCTTTCATTGTTCACCATTCCAGAACCTGTCTAGATGTGGAGCAGTATATAAATGTTGTAAATAAAATAAATACATCTGCTACAGATGAGATAATGCATGTTGGCTCCCTGTACACATGTAGTTGTTCTTTGTATTTTTGTTGACATTAGCCTTACACCTTCATTCAAGAATCCATTTTGTTCCAGAAAAGATGAGCCACAGGACAGCTGTCAGGAATGAAAACAGTGCCCCTGATGGCTGCAGAGTAATTGTATATGTGCTTCCTTCACTGATTAGATTAAAAGGAGTTGCTGCCATGGAACTAAGGAAACATGCAAAATGTCTACCAGACTGCCAAGTCACTGCCCAACCCACAGGAGTCCCTGTAAATTGGCCAGTCTGGAGCCTTGGCAGGAAATATGGCCTTCTGTACCATGGCTCTTGCAGTCCAAAGCTGGCTAGTCTTAACTCAGGGCCCCATCTACACGAGCCATTTACTCCGGGGCTGCTGCGATTCAAGGTCCTTCAGGACATATGACACAGTTGCCACTTCGCAGCCTAAACGTGGTTTTCACCTGGAAAATGCGGATTTCCAAAGACGCGTTTTGCTGCGATGTTTTTGGTTTGCTGCAGGTTTCCCATGGTTGGGAAGTGTCTTGTCTCTTCCCCGAACCAACTTCGCATTTTGTGGTGGGCGTGTGGTAGGCATGCCTAGTGCTTGTGTCACTCTGTGACGCCCCTTCACTCCTCCCCATTCCTTTGCGACTGCGCAGTTACAGAGGCACGGGGACGCGTGCTCATTTCTTCAACCACACCTTCGCACACCTTTGCAGCTTCGTATCCTCGCAATGGCTGCTTTGGAGCCAGTGGCCAAGGTCCGCAGGGTCTCAGGGGAGCAGAAGGTCTAAGACCAAAACAGCCACTAAAACCCAAAGTGTTGCACGCCCACCCTCACATGCCTGCACAGCGGTGCATTTAAATATAATGGGGGGGGAGGGCAGCGTGACTGCTGCAGTTTACTTCGCTTCAACAGCTATGTGTCAGGGCAGTGGATTTTCCTGTTGGAAAAGTCCGCAGTAAATCGCGCGTGTACTGCAATAGAGGCTAATTCGCAGCTGCAATGCTGCGCAGTTACGACAGAGTGACGTTTCAAAGTGGTGCCGTGTAGATGGCCCCTCAGTCTCATAGCCAGGGATCTTCTGGAGGTTGCCCTTCATTCCCCAGAGTCAACTTATTGTTCCCTTTTTTCTGCCCCATCTGAGTACAGCCCCAGAGCCATTGAGTGCTTTGTACTCTTTGTTCTGAAGCCAATAATTGCCCTTACCAGTTTGCTTTTTGCTTGGGCGCACAGCATGTTTGTGGGTTTTATCTCACCTCTAAGATTATCCTGGGGTTTGCATTGTCTCCAAGATCATTCCTCATGATCCTTTCCTAGCACTATGCCCACTCCACTCTGGTGCCTAACCCACATTTCCAGGGCCAGAGTTCTCCATTTCTTTTCTTGAACCACCTTGTTGCCTAAAGATACTGGGTTGCCTTGTACATCCAGAGAAAAACTCTTGCCCCCTGGTAAGGTGCCTGTTGAATCTATATTCAGACTCCATACATTGAAGTGACCCAGCATAACCTGTGAGTTCCTTACTTCCATTCTCAGTACCTAGCAGGGGACTTGCAACCTCCGTATAAGTTGCTGGGTTTTTAGTCCAATGGTAGTCAAGCTGGGAGTTTAGAGCAGCTGGAGCCAAAAGTCTTGAGTACAGTGCAACCATTTAGCCACCTTTTAAAACCCTTTTAGTAATTATTAAATAGTTCCCTCCCTTGACTCTTTTCCCCAGGTTTTCTCATCTCTCTCCCTGATCTTTTCTTTGGTGTAGTCAAGTCCAAGGAGAAGCCCATGTTTTAATGCTCTCCTTTCTATTTTTGTACCAAATCGTGGTACCTCTGGAGTTCCTAAGAACAGCTAATCCTCCATTCGGTCTCCTGATCATTGCTGTAATTGTGTCACAACCACCGATGGCTATATATCATCCATTAGCTGTCCCTGAACAACTTGGTACTCAAGGCTGCCTAAGCAGCTTGAGGCTTTCACCCCATCTGATTTGTAGCTAAACCTGGGACCTGAGGGTAGCCTGTGCGTGTGCCCACAGAATCCTCCTAACTGTCTGGGACCAAGTGGAGTCCTTTGGCTTCTCTTTACTCTGCTTCTGCTCTACTTCTTTTCCTTTTCTATTATAAATCTAGCCATTTTGCCACATACGCACACACACGCACGCAGCCCACCATATTCAACAGCACTCAAGCTTTATCCTTGGAGCCCCCCAATCTGTTGCCAGGCCATTTTCCAAACGCCTCTTTCCACTCCTTATATGTTAAACACTAACTTCTCCCAATCGCCACCATTCTCTATCTCTTTGTTAGAACTATTTGAACTAGGATACAAGTCAATGTTCTATGGATTTGGCATAACAACCAAGCTGGTGTTCTCTTTTGTAACACAAGTCATATCTCTGTGTTTAAAAATAAGGTCTGTAAAGTTTGACTTGAAAGGTTGTTTGAGCTATTTCCCCCCACTGTAGAAGTAGCTATTCCCCACTTTGTTGATGCACTAAGGGATGTATGAAACGACTTACCTGGTTCATTTCGTACATCCGAGGGGGGGGCGCACCATCCCTCCCCCTGAAATCCTCAATGGCTGGCTCCGCTCCGTGGCAACTCCACGGAGCGGACAGCTGGGGCAGCCCGCAGCGACATCCGGCTGCTGCTGGGCTGCGCAGGGACGCAAATGGTGGCCGCCATAGCCGCCGCCATTTGCGTTCCCCCTTTTTTCTTTTTTTTTTGCCGTGATAGGCTATGTAAATATTTACATAGCCTATCACGGCAAAAAAAAAAAAGGGGGGGGACGCAAATGGCGTCCCTGCGTTAGCTGTGATAGGCTACGTAAGTATTTACATAGCCTATAGCTAAAATGGTGAAGTGAATTCGCAGAGCAGCGCAAACGGCAGCAGGTGAGTGCTCCGTTTCGTGCGCCTTTCGCGGGGCGGGGGGGCGGGGAGTTTCGTTCCGTCACGGGTTTCGGGGGGCCGAATGCACTGGCATTCAGCATCACTGAGATCCATGGTGGAATTCTCCACCATCCCTACGGCACTATGCATAAATCTGCTGTTGTGTACACCACAACTTTGGAAAAGGTCCCTTCATGTATTATAATATATGCACATGTGAGTTCACCTATGTGTCTGAATGCAGGATGCAAAGCAACACTGTCCACTTTCTCTACAGAACTTTATAAATCTCTATCATGCCCTCAGCCATTTGTTTTAGCTAAAAAGCCCCAGATGCTTCAACTTTTCCTTGAAAGGAAATTCCCCGAATCATTTTTGTTGCTGTGTTCGGCCTCTTGTCTAGCTCTACAACATCCTTTTTGAGGTGGAACAAACAGAACTGTACATAGTATTCCAAATATGATCTTACTATAGATGTGTATATAAGGATACTACAACACCAACAGTTTTATTTCCAATCTCTTCTAATGATAGTGAGCATAGATCATACACTTGGTGTTCTCTTTATCTTCCCTCACACCTGGTGGGATGTGTTAGGCATGCTGAGAGGTAGGCCTACTTGGCAAGCCTCATGGCTAAACAGATATTACAATTGAGGGTTCCTAGTCCTACATCCAAATCCAACAGTCTTAAAGGACCATCAATTTATGCAACAGACTATGCCTCATTCTGTAGGCTATACTGTTTATTTAGAGCCTCGCATGTCCACTGTGTGGGAAGGAAAAGGTTTATTACTTAAATAATTTTTTCCCCCAAAGAAAGAGAAATAAGTGCAGCTTTTTTATGAGTTTCCTGTCCTTGGGCTTATTCATGTCGAAATGAGCACCTTCATGTCAACATGCTGTTCCTGGTGCAAGAAGGAACAGATGTGAAAATTCTATTCCACAGCACACATGGGAGAAACGCAGAGACAAAAAACATGAACTGGTACTTGCATCTCAATCACATGCAAAGCCACTCTCTGCAGGAAGGAGAGAAAATAAATCAGCATCTAGCCACAAGATCAGAAAGGACAGGCAGATTAGGGAAAAACTCAGTTCACGCAGAAGTATTAATTAACCTTCTTGCACAAGTATTGCCCCAGTAGCAGTGATAAACAAAACAATGCAATGATTCCTAGGATCCTGTTCTAACCATTATAGTTCATCCAGTTCATGTTAAGGCTGCATCTGTATGCATATTTACTTGGGAGCAAGTCCCAATTAAATCAATGGGACTTACTTCTGAGTAGATATACATAGGATTGGGCTGTAAGCTTCTCTTTTCGAACTTAACGATTTGTAGACTTACTAACACTTTTTTTTCTCTAAAGTTTCTTCAGTAGTTGAACTGAGTGTGGGAATGTGTGTGTTGTACGGGGGGGGTATTCTTTTTTTGGTTTAGGTGGTAATTTCTTGGCAGCTGTTACAAATCATCCTACAGGTTTATAATTTAAGTGTGTGGGGGAAATTTTGATTTTGATCAGACACAATGCTGGTAAATACCCTTACCCTTAACGTTATTGCACAAGAACATTTAAAAGGCACTGTCTCTCTTTCATGGCTTCACATGAAAATTCCAAATAACAGAAACTTTGAAAGGACTTTCTTGCAGTGTTTACAGCAGCTAACTCAATTAAAAACCACACAGACTCTTGTGCAGTTCAGCTGTGTTTCCCCACAGGCTGTATTACAGCTCTCCAACCAGTCCCACAGCATTGAATGATGTCATGGGATCAGTTCAGTGAGATGAAAGGCATAAAGCGGAACCCGCTGGCACTGGGGAAAGCGTCCAACACACAATCCGTGACGAGCACAGCTTGAGAACAAAAAAAAAAAAAAACAGAGAAAAGGCTACAGATCCAGCCATTCAACTCCAAGAATTATGTATTCCCCCCACTCATGACAAAACAAGGGGGTAGGTGGACCTATAGTGATGAGTTTTTATTAAACGTATTTGAGAAAAGGGGGAAGGAAGAGAACAGAGCACAACTACCTGCTAAAAAGAAAGTTCTTTCTCTCTCTAGTCTCCAAAGCACAGCCTTTGATGTATGGCAACAGATCACTGATCAGATTACAGGCATTTGGTCTCACTGCTCGTCTGCCTTTGATCTGCATGCTTAATTTTATTTTCCTGGATTTGAAGTTTGCCTGGGCTTGTGCTGACATACTTTTTTTTTTTTTTTAAGAGGAGATGAAGGCATTTAATACAGAAGCTCTGGCAGAGTGAAATTTAGTTGCAGAAAGAGTGGCTATTGGATAAGCGGCAGCATACACGAGGTACAGTATTTTTTATTATTTCATTTTAGTTTTACGGTGTACTGAAAGGCTATAGGGTATTGTTTTTAATGGAAAGGCTAGTTCGGGAGACTGATAGATTATATGAAACATCCACACAGATATTTGCAGCTTAAGATAGGTATCTATCTCAATGTAGGAAATATTTTAGCAGATTCTTATTTGCAGAATCTATTGTGCATTATTTTATTAAAACTACAGCTATTCAAAGCATGGTTCAGAAATCTAAATGAAACTACTGACAGTAGCTTTAGGATTCTTAGTAAGCTCTATGTTTTCATTACGCAGTTGGGGGTCCTTGTTCTTTCAAAAAATGACATAGCTAAATATGTATATCTTAAGATTTGTTTAGATTCACATAATGAGTATATAAGCAGCTCAGATCTTCAAATGTATGCACTCTTGTAACCTCTTTGAAATAAACTGAATGTTTTATATTGAAATTATTTGAGGATCATGGCCTATGGTTTCAACCCTGTGTCAGTTCTCTCAAACTATACTCCTAGGGTTCCATTATTATCAATGAAACTCACCTCTAAGCAAATGTGTTTAAAATTGAGCTGTTTGCCTCAGCGAAGTATAAAGTATATCTACAAGACAGAGTGCAGTACTATTCCAACACTGGTAACCATGTTCACTCTAAATCTTATTGAGTTTGATGGAGCTTACTCAGTAGTAAGTATGTTTAGGATTCCAGCCTACATTACATATGCTATATTTTGTTGTAGGATTGCTGTGGATTCAACCCAAATGTCTGTGTGTTCCCAAGTGTGCACAAGGTCAGGTTCTCCAACTGACTGAATTGTCAAGACAACACCACATGTAGATGGGGAAGCTGGAAACACTAAACTCAGTTGGAAAACCCTTGCATATATACAAAATCTGTGTGCACAGTGGTGTTCTTACGCGTGCAAGAAACTATGTGTGAAAATCTCTAGGATGTAATATGCATATAATCTGTCTAATTTATGGCCATGTTCAAATATGCATTCATTAAAAACCTGGCATTTGGGCATTAGCAGCACAATGCTATGCACATTTACTCAGAAGTAAGTCCCTCTGTGTCCATTTGGGCTTACTCCCTAGTACGTGTTTTTAGGATTACAGCCTAAGGATCCTCATAGATAGTAAAAAGTAATATTATGTGCCTTCTATTTGTAAAGAAGATTAACCCATGCTTTTAAAAAATCCACTATTTGGGGGGTAATGTTAAACAGGAAAAACTATGTATGCTGTATTATATGCTTGTTCATAACTTCATCAGGCAATGTGTATATATATCCACACATGCACTGAAGTTGTTTTAATAAGGGACTAACAAAAATTAAACAAATCCTAGTTTTTACAACCAGGGGGACAAAAATATTAAATTTCAATCGGTTCACAAACTCCTGTTTTAAAAAAAAAAAAAACCAGCTAATACCCAGAACATGTTAACTGAGGATTAGCTGATCTTAACATATTTTAGCATTGAACATCTGTTCAAGGGTTTTGGTTGTTATGTTTGAAAATCCAGCCTCTCAATATGAGATCATAGCCATATTTTTTAGGACCCATAATCTTCTACCATGAGACCTCTGACTAAACATCCAAATACTCTGAAGAATATTTATTAACTTAAAGGGAAGATTACGACTTTTCAGAAATTTGGTCTGTAGTGCTGGTGCTGCGTATACCTGAAAACCTGACACTAGTGGGTCAATATTCTAATGAACTCAGCACATACATTGAACTGGAATTTATTTACGTCCCCAAATATTTGTATAAGAAACCTAAAGTAATGACTGTCAACATTTAAAATGTCTTTTCTTCCCCCTTTTTCTTAGAATAAAGCCACAGCTTACAAAAGCGTGTTTTACTATTAAATCTCCAAATATTCCTTGCAATTTCTTCCATATCAGTTCTATTATCACAGTCATGTGATCAGCATAACTACTACCTTCAATTTATGCACTCATAATATTTACCAAAGTATTTATTGAAGGAAACAGTGTAATCAGTTCTAGAATATGTGGCATGGTGGTCTCTTTGGTAAGTTTATTGCTTCTATTTTGTGAAAGGATTATTCTTCATTTGTATAATAACCACAAGTGAAATTATTTAGGCATCTGTACATGACTTCCATCATGTTTTGATTTATCAACCTTAACTTACCCAGTGAAGTCATGTCAATCCACTCACCCACTTCTTAAATTAGTTTTCCGTAAGACTGCTTTTGGCTATGATTAGGGGTATGAATATGTGGGAAGGTGATCTTTACATTCCTATAGCTTTCTCTTTAACATCAAGAATCTACCCTTCTTAACTTTTATAAGATTTACAATGTCCAACAGTATGTGTCTAACTCCTATCACAATTTTTGTATTTTAGGTTTGTAGTGATACCTTATGTATTTCTTTATGTATTTCAATTTCCTTTAAGTATTTCAAATATTTCTATTTTTTTCCAAATAGAGATTTCTTGAAGAAAATAAATATTTTCCTCCTTCAACAACTTTGCCACTCTTCTCCTCTTAAGAGGTCTGTTAAAATTTGCCCCATTTCATGTCGTCTCTTTAAATTTGTTATTATTAAAAACATTTTAAACAGTTTTGCAGTCTCCTACAAAAACTAGCCATCAGAAGTATTGATATAATGAATAAAAATAATTATTATAAGATTGTATAATAATTTGTTAGGTTGCAACCCTAACACACACAATTGCTTCAGGGTCCTACAGCTATTCTAATACATATAAGACATCACGGTAAATTTTTGGCACTGCGAACATCATGGCCACAGCTCTATACAGAGTTGCGCACCCTCAAGTCTGTTAATTTTAATGGGCCTAAATGTACCTAACTCTGAGCTGAATTGTGGCCAGTAATTTTCATACATAAGTAGTCTCACTGCTATCACCAGAACTCTTATGTAATAAAAGCTACACAGTTATTGTCTTCAATATTAATCCTAACACTGGACACAAAGAGTTACAGATGTTTGATTTACAGGAAGAGATGCCTAAACTTGATGGAGATGAATCATGCCCTGCTTAAAATGGCTAAAAAGAGTGCCATTTTGTTGTACTGAATAGAGTGTTGGACCAAGAAAGCCTGATTTCAAATCTCCAATCAGACATGAAAGGTCACTGGGTGTCCATGGGCAAGTCACTCACGCTCACCTATTTTTTTAAAGATATGTATATACAGCCCTATAACCATTTCCTCAGGGTAGCTTATAACAAAGTTAAAACAAATTAAAATACTTGCAAAAACTCCATAATACATATTAGCACAGCATAAAAACAACACATTTAAATTTAGAACAGATTTAAAGCAAGGGCAACTTAGTAAACTAATAGATCCTCCTCTCTGTTTCCATAGTAGGAGTTCCATCACTGAAAAGGCCCTTTCTGCAGTAGTCCCTTGTCATACCTCACTTGGCAGTACCACTCAAGAGAAGATCTTAAGGTTTGGATAGGTGCATATGGAGACATCCAATCCTTCAGGTATCTTGTCCCAGGCCATGAAGGGTCTTAAAGGTCAAAACTAGCACTTTGAATTGGGCATGCAAACAGACAGAGTAAATGGAACTGGCAAAGCAGTGGTGTGATGAGCTCATACCACCCACCCAGTCCCAATCAGCAATTTTGCCTTGTCTACTTCACAGGGCTGTTGTGAGAATAAAATTGGATGAAGCCAGTATGAACCCTGAGTTCCTTGAAGGAAGGGCAGGATACAAATGTGATAGATATACCACTATGAGAACTGGATATGTATACAGAATGACCAGAAGCAATGCAAAAGGCAATATCAAAGAATAAAATAACTGCAGCATTCTGCCATATTAAAAAAATCCAGTGGTTTAGCCTTTAATGGGCCTGATTCATAAAGGATTTAATATTAATACCTGGCACTTATAATACTTCAGACTTTCAAAGCACTACACAAACATTCATTAATCCTCTGCATAAGGTTTTCAACAAAAATTACTTCAAGAGACACATGAACATATACTATTTATTTACTCAGCAGATGTGAGCAATTATTGATTCCTTTCTACAATCAAACTGTCTCAGGTAACACCATAAACATATTTTAGGACTAGTAGAAGTAAAGATTACTAAAAACACTTGGTAATATAATATTGTCATCAGTTTCCAACAGCTGTCATAACAAGTGCAGATCTGTCTTTAGAGCTGTCTCAGTCATCGAGCTATGGAGATGATATTCCAGATACTTTTGCTTTATTATAAGGTTCAGTTCACCTAACTTCCCAAACAGATCCTTTTATCTTTTTCACCGGTGATTAAAATTAGGCAATAAAGTGGAATAAGAGAGCATGTAAGCTTTGCTGTTACACAGAACTCTCTACCAGTCATAACAGAAAGGTAATTAATTTTCTGCAACTTATCTAGTGTTTTCACATCCACTGGTCTACCAGTGCACACTGTTCTGAATCTTAGGTAATCCCTCCATTTTCCAACTTCAGGGATGACTGCCATTATTTATGTTGCCAAAACAGCACCACACATATGTAAGAGCGAGGTATCAGCAGGCTGGAGAAAACTCAAAGGTTTGCAGAAGTACACAAAACATCTTTATGACCCCCAGCCCCTCCACCAAACATCCCAGTGAGGACTGAGCATGCTCAGTGGCCACACCATTGTTGAACAACTGTTGGGAGAAAGAAAACAGAAAGCCAGAGGAAATGGAATGGAGTATTTTGAAAAAAGGCCCAGCTGGCACCCTGAACAGGAGAACTGCACACTGTAACATTTTGTTGCAGGTCCCACTTAAAGAGGTTCTAAATCATAAATATTTGCTCTTGTGCATCTACCTGTGGCATATTTGCAGTGTCCCTGACTCATTAAAAATAACAAAATGGATTCAAAGAACTGTGAGTGGAATGAAAATAGTCGCTCGCATTCTTCTGCAAACTATTGCACAAGCACATCAGGACAGTAGCACAGTGCTGTAAGTAAGTTCTATAGCAGTTCTCATATTTGTTCAAGAGGAAGAATATGTTCAGATTTGATCCCACTTTCATTGCACAATGAGTAAAATAACAAATGCAAGACAACTTCCTCATGTGAAAGGGTACCTTTGGATCTATCCCACCCAATATGAGTTGGGGTCCTGCACTGACATATCTGTGGGTAACTTTGGGCACAAGCCTATGGGTTGCACCCTCATTAGACGGAAGCCTTCAATCTCAGGAGTGGGAGGAGGATGGAGGCTATTCTCGACTCTCCATCCTCCTTTGTACATTTTTTCCTATAGATGGGCCTTTGAGCCCATCTAGTGGAGGTGTGCTGGCAGGGGCTGGAGAGGCCTCAGGACTTCACATATCTAGGCCTCTCCTCTCCCCACCCGCCAGAACACCCCCTTTTCCCTCCCACTGAGGCTGCATTTGTGATCTCAAGAAGCAGCTGGTGTGGTTCTTTCCGTGGCAGTTGCAAGTGGGGGATGAGTGGGAGGGATTGGATTCAGAATCCCCCTTTCAAGGTCATAACAGTGTCTACAGCCTTGGAGGGGGGACTCTGCAGAATCTTATGGTCCTTGGGGCACTCCCCCAGAACCATAGGATTGTACTCTCCATGACCTAAATAGTTAGGAGACTTCAGCTTGGATTCTTAGCCTAATAGTATCTGCTCCAAGATTGTTACTTGTTACCTGAGCTCATTATTATTATTATTATTATTAAAGATCTATAAAAGCTTCTCTCCAAAACAGAAACATTCTTTTAACTTTGTTTAAGATTCATCATTTAAATAGGCATTGCCCTGAGATACTATTATGCCTGCTAATAAATTACTACATAAAAGGAAGTTGATAGTCAATTGCTAGGCATAAGAGTTAAAGTAGGGTTGACAAACTACAGGTTTGCAGGATGTACTGATTTTTTAATAAAATCCCACAGTCCATCAGGTGCAAAATAGATGCTGGGGGAGGCAGTGGTGTCAGACAGAGACCTAGAACTAAGGAACAATGTGCTTCTGTGTGCTTGCTCAGCCCAATAATTTCTTTTCAGTAGTAGAACTGAGCACACAATCCTTACACACAAAAATCCACTCCTGCTTTTCCCCCAAAACTTTTCATGCAGCCTAATTAGGGGAAGAAAAAATCCATTTGTTTTTTTGCTATTAAACCACTGGGAGTCAGAAACCCTGGCAATCTATTGCAAATCACCCAGAGATCTATCAGTAGATCCCAGTCTACTTCTTTCACACCCTGAGTTAAAATATTATTTGCTGGGCATAAAGACAAACTAAACTAAAGTATGTTTAATCTAATGTGTAGGTTTGTTTTTGCGTAGTCTCATATGTTAGAACCCATTCATTACTGCTTGTTCTGGAGAAAAATAGGAGATATGCATAAGGAAGCTATGAAGACAGTGCAAATGGTCAATCATTTTGGTAAAAATTGGTCATCAAGGGAGTGAGCTTGGCCTGTTACAGTTACTTATATTTAATCCTACAAATATAAAATGCATCATACCAGTGACCTGGTACTCAAAAGAAATCGTCTGTAGGTATGCAGTAAATGCATACATACCGATCATCAGAAAGTAAAAGAAATCAAGGTCATTACATTTAGGAAAGGGTAGAAAGAAGAAACTAATAATTGTTCCCAGGAAATATGCAGGTTAAGAAGTACAAGATATGGTGTTGTAAACTGGAATGAGGAAGTAAGGCACAGGAACAAGCAAGGCAGTCATGCCTGACACATCAATGATATTATCTGCAAGGAGAACATTTTTTAGATAAAGAATGTTACACACAGGGGAAGTTCTGTCTGAGCTATGAAGGGATTAGATTCTAATCATTAGAAGAAGTGACTGAAAATAATGGAAACAGACAGATTAGAAATAAAAACTGAAATCATATACCTAGGACACAACAGCCAGAACAAATTGAGACCCTTTTGCAGATATAGACAGATATAGACTTAGGTGCTAACAATCCAATCTTGCACAGTTAGTTGCAATTAATCTTATTACTTCAGTAGGTTAATGCTCCATTCCCACTTACTGGGGATAAGCCCCATTGAATTCAATGGGACTTTCTTCTGAGTGGATTGCACTGTAAGTCATGCCTAACTGCGTAGGATCAAGCTGTTAATGTGGAAGACAAAATAAATGCATATTCAATAAAAAATTTAGTTGTATTATCTAGAATTAAACACAAACTGATTAAAGTCATTATGTGTGAACAAATGCCATAAAAACATGCAGCTCATGCCTTCAGAATAGGGAAATTGACAGACAAGCATTGAAGTAATCAGAGAGAGATCAAAGAGATGAATTAAATGAGTGGTTTTTGTGCTGTCCTCCAGAGCAACCTGTGTGACCTTTGAAATGAAGCCTAACCAGAAGGGAGTACTGTGTGCATTCTAGGGCATATTCTCAGTTCACATGGAATAGTGGCAAGGCATAACTGAAAGTAGCATGTGATGGGGAGGGGCAGGGTGAGGCAGAGATGGTGATTTAGGGTGCATTGCCTTCTGCACTGTTCAGGGATTACATGGCAAGCAAGTACAGGTTCCTCAAAACACAAACAAAAGGAAGTACTTCTTCACACAGCACATAGTCAAGCTATGGAATTCCCTACCACAAGACGTAGTGATGGCCACTAATTTGGATGGCTTTAAAAGGGGGTTAGACAAATTCCTGGAGGAGGAGGCTATCAATGGCTACTAGTCCTGATGCCTCTGTGCTACCTCCAGTATCAGAGGCAGTAAGCCTATGTACACCAGTTGTTGGGGGAAATGGGCAGGAGGGTGCTGTTGCACCCAAGTCCTGCTTGTGGGTTTCCTGTGGGCAGCTGGTTGGCCACTGTGTGAACAGAATACTGGACTACATGGACCCTTGGTCTGATCCAGCAGGGCTCTTATTTATTTATTTAAAATATTTCTTGGCCGCCTTTCAGGGAAGAAGCCCTCCCAAGGCGGCTTACAATAAAATATATAAAAACAGTTAAAATACTAAAAGTTATAAAAACATAAAAACAATAAAACAATAAAAGCCAACAATAAAACCAACAACAATGTTAACAGCAACAATGTTAACAGCAACAATAGCAGTCATTTCAAGAGAAGGCCACGGTAAAATAATATGTTTTCAAGGCCTTCTTAAAGCCTTGAAAACCTCCTGATGACTTCCCCCAGCGGTTTCATGTAGATGTTAAAAAGCATGGGGGACAAGATACAACCTTGTGGCACCCCACAGGCTAATGGCCATGGGGTGGAACAGAAGTCCCCGAGCACCAACTTCTGAGACCACACCTCCAGAAAGGACCGGAACCACTTTAAAACTGTGTCTCCCAAGCCCAATCCAGATAGGTTATCCAGAAGGACACCATGATCAATGGTATCGAAAGCCACTGAGAGGTCCAGGAGAACCAACAAGATTGCACTCCCCCCATCCATTCCCTGGTGTAAGTCATCAACCAGCGTGACCAAGGCAGTTTCGGTCCCATAACCAGGCCTGAAACCTGAATGGAATGGATCTAAATAATCAGTTTCATCCAAAATGGCTTGGAGTTGTGAGGCCACCACACGTTCCAGCACCTTGCCCAAGAATGGCAAATTTGACACAGGGTGGTAATTATCTGGAAACATAGGAACTAAATTTGGTTTCTTCAGCAAGGGCCTCACCTCAGCTTCTTTCAAAGCTGTGGGGATCTCGCTGTCCCTCAAGGAGGCATTTACCATCTCAGAGGTACAGATATCCAGCCCAGCTCTGGCAGATTTCACAAGCAAGGATGGGCAAGGATCTAAAGGGCAAGTAGTAGGCCTCAGTCCTCCAAGCAGTTTGTCCCCATCCTGAGGTTGCACAAGCGAAAAGGTATCCATAACATGACTAGATGGTCCACCAGCCCGTTCCATATCAGACTCTGTCAGAAGAATGTCAGTCTTCTTACATTCTTACGACAAGTTAAAATGGAAAGGCTAGAGCATTTGAAAGCCATTAAATACAGGGTTTCAAGGCATTCCTATAGCAGCACGGAGTCCCATTTCTCAGGTTGAGACACTGGCAGTGCAATCAGAGCCACGTGGTTGCTGCTGCTCCATAATGAAAGGCCTCCTTCCAGTCCATTTCACCAAACACAGCAGGCGTGCAGAAACTCTTTTAGCTCAGGAGCCAAACTCTATTTCAGAGAAGGGGGTGCACAGTCCAGTAGAGGGCGGTGCTGAAAGCAAAATGGCAAAGGGCCAAAGACAAAAGGGGCAGGGCAAAAATAATAGCATAGTTTAGCTTGAAGTCCTTACTGCCAGTAACTAAGTCTCAAGGGGGGCATTTCAACCTTTCAGAATGGGGGGAAATTGCACAAAAGCCAGAAAACCACCGAATGATTGGTGGTTGGAGGGAAATGGTGGGGCCAGTGAAAGGGGGTGTAGGCCACTGAGGAACCCCAGAGGAGCAAATTAGGACCCCAAGAAGACTGGAGTGGAACCCTGGGCTTGATGTTCTGCACCCCTGAAATGGAGGGTCAGTGAATGCTCTTCTCTTGACACAGGGTTAGATCTGGATTAGCACACTGTCTCAGAGATTTTCTCAAATCACCTTAATGTCCATTTCCATGGGCTGGCTGACACTCAAACTGCAGTTTAATATATGATAATTCCCATATCATGCAACAAGAGCCATGGTGTATGATGGAAAAGATTCCTCAGTCAGGGTTGTTCCTAAGAAGATAATATTTATTTCAGCCATAAAATACTTGACAAAAACGTTGTAGATGGCCCTTTATTTCATGGCATTCAGACTGTTCCAGAAACATGAGAAAGCCTTCTGTACACAATAATTTGAAACAAGAATATCGTAGATTAAAATTAGAATGTCCTAGACAATCGGGGGCAGTATTTGTAGAAGGCAGATGGCATACCTAGTATTTGATGACTGTTACACTGCAGTTGTGGCGAAGGGGCTTGTGTAACTCAGTGAAGCCATAAGCCATGCCGTGCAGGTCCACCCAAGACAGACAGGTCATGGCAGAGAGTTCTGACAAAATGTGGTCCACTGGAGAAGGAAATGGCAACCCACTCCAGTATTCTTGCCAAGAAAACCCCATGGAACGTATCACAAAGCTAACAGATATGACACTGGAAGATGAGACCCTCAGGTCGGAAGGTGGCCAGTATACTACTGGGGAAGAGCAGAGGGTATTTCCAAGTAGCGCCAGAATGACTGAAGCGGCTGGGCCAAAGCCGAAAGGACACTCAGCTGTGGATGTGTCTGGTGGTGAAAAGAAAATCAGATGCTGTAAAGAACAATATTGTTTAGGAACCTGTTTAGGAACCTGGAATGTCAGATCAATGAATCAAGGTAAGCTGGAGGTGGTCAAACTTGAGATGGCAAGATTGAACATCGACAACTTGGGAATCAGCGAACTAAAATGGACAAGCATAGCCGAATTTAATTCAGGTGACCATTATATCTACTACTGTGGGCAAGAATCCCTTAGAAGAAATGGAGTAGCACTCATAGTCAACAAAAGGGTGGGAAAAGCAGTACTGGGGTACAATCTCAAAAAGGATAGAATGATCTCGTACGAATCCAAGGCAAACCATTCAACATCACAGTAATTCAAGTCTATGCCCCAACCACTGAGGCTGAAGAAGCTGAGGTTGACCGGTTCTATGAAGACCTACAACGCCTTCTAGAACTAACACCAAAAAAAGATGTCCTTTTCATCATAGGGGATTGGAATGCCAAAGCAGGAAGTCAAGAAATCACCGGGATAACAGGCAAGCATGGCCTTGGTGTACAAAATGAAGCAGGACAAAGGCTAATAGAGTTTTGCCAAGAGAACACGCTGATCATAGCAAACACTCTTTTCCAACAGCACAAGAGACGACTCTACACATGGACATCACCAGATGGTCAGCATCGAAATCAGATTGATTATGTCCTTTGCAGCCAAAGATGGAGAAGCTCCATACAGTCAGTCAAAACAAGACCTGGAGCTGACTGTGGCTCAGATCATGAGCTTCTTGTTGCAAAATTTCAGCTTAAATTGAAGAACGTAGGGAAAACCACTAAACCAGTCAGGTATGACCTAAATCATATTCCTTATGAATATAAAGTGGAGGTGAGGAATAGATTTAAGGGATTAGACCTGATAGACAGAGTGCCTGAGGAACTATGGACAGAGGTCCGTAACATTGTTCAGGAGGCAGCAACTCAATCCATCCCAAAGAAAAAGAAATGCAAGAAAGCAAAGTGGCTGTCTGATGAGGCTTTACAAGTAGGTGAGGAAAGAAGGGAAGCAAAAAGCAAGGGAGAAAGGGGAAGATATATCCAAGTGAATGCAGAGTTCTAGAGAATAGCAAGGAGAGACAAGAAGGCCTTCTTAAATGTACAATGCAAAGAAATTGAGGAAAACAACAGAATGGGAAAGACTAGAGATCTCTTCAAGAAAATCAGAGATATCAAGGGAACGTTTTGTGCAAAGACGGGCATGATAAAGGATAAAGAAGGCAGGGACCTAACAGAAGCAGATGAGATTAAGAGGTGGAAAGAATACACAGAGGAACTATACAGGAAAGATGTGAATGTCCCTGATAGCCATGATAGCGTGGTCACTGAACTTGAGCCGGACATCCTAGAGAGTGAAGTCAAGTGGGCCTTAGGAAGCATTCCTAACAACAAAGCTAGCAGAGATGACAGTATTCCAGCTGAGCTATTTAAAATCCTAAAAGATGATGCTGTTAAAGTGCTGCACTCAATATGCCAACACATTTGGAACACTCAACAGTGGCCACAAAACAGGAAAAGGTCAGTTTACATTCCAATTCCAAAGAAGGGCAATGCCAAAGAGTGTTCAAACTACCGCACAATTACACTCATTTCACATGCTAGCAAGGTTATGCTCAAAATCCTACAAGCTAGGCTTCAGCAGCATGTGAACCGAGAATTACCGGAAGTACAAGCTGGGTTTCGAAGAGGCAGAGGAACTAGAGATGAAATCACCAACATTTGCTGGATCATGGAGAAAGCAAGAGAATTCCAGAAAAACATCTATTTCTGCTTCATTGACTATGCTAAAGCCTTTGATTGTGTGGATCACAACAAACTGTGGCAAATTCTTAAAGAGATGGGAGTACCAGACCACCTTACCTGTCTCCTGAGAAACCTGCACGAGGGTCAAGAAGCAACAGTAAGAACCAGACATGGAACAACCAATTGGTTCCAAACTGGGAAAGGAGTACGACAAGGCTGCATACTGTCGCCCTGCTTATTTAACTTATATGCAGAGTACATCATCAGAAACACCGGGTTGGATGAATCACAGGTCGGAATAAAGATTGCCAGGAGAATTATCAACAACCTCCGATATGCAGACGATACCACCCTAATGGCAGAAAGCAAAGAGGATCTAAAGAGCCTCTTGTTGAGGGTGAAAGTGGAGAGTGCAAAAGCTGGTTTGAAACTGAACATTAAAAAAACTAAGATCATGGCATCTGGCCCCATCACTTCCTGGCATATAGAAGGGGAAGAAATGGAAGCAGTGACAGATTTTATTTTCTTGGGCTCCAAGATCACCGCAGATGGTGACTGTAGCCATGAAATTAAAAGACGCTTGCTCCTTGAGAGGAAAGCTATGGCAAACCTAGACAGCATAGTAAGAAGCAGAGACATCACCTTGCCGACAAAGGTCCGTATAATCAAAGCTATGGTTTTCCCAGTAGTAATGTATGGCTGTGAGAGCTGGACTATAAGGAAGGCTGAGCACCGAAGAATTGATGCTTTTGAACTGTGGTGCTGGAGAAGACTCTTACGAGTCCCCTGGACTGCAAGGCGGTCAAATCAGTCAATCCTAAAGGAAATCAACCCTGACTGCTCATTGGAAGGACAGATACTGAAACTGAAGCTCAAATATTTTGGCCACCTAATGCGAAGAGAAAACTCAATGGAAAAGACCCTGATGCTGGAAAGACTGAAGGCAAAAGGAGAAGGGGATGGCAGAGGATGAGATGGCTAGACAGCATCACCGATGCAATGAATATGAACTTGAGCATGCTTCGGGAGAGAGCGGAGGACAGGAAGGCCTGGTGTGCTATGGTCCATGGGGTCACGAAGAGTCGGACATGACTTAACGACTGAACAACAACACTGCAGAGCTACAGAATGCTATTCATCACTCCAGATAACCTGGCTTTGGCTCTTCATATTTCCTCTCAATTGTCTGCACTACAGTGAGCGAACAGCACCATTCAGGCCGTTCTCTGACCTTTAACATCTCACAGTAGGCTTATTATCACATATCCCAGCAAACTTCATGACTCCAAAGTGCATTAGTGTTAACTTAACAGCACTAAAGTGCACTGTGGCTTATTCATTAACACAAGCAAGTACAGCAAGAAACACTCTTGTTAAAAGCATAGCAGTCTTAGTGGTGATACCAAAAGTGTTTTTATTTAATATATTACAGCACAATTGTATGCAAAACTTACTCAGAGGTAAGCCTCACTCTTACTGTGTGCAGTGGGCCTTATCCCAGGTAAATTTGCATAGGCTTGCTGCATTAATTATACTTTACATTGGTTTTTATTTGGAAACTGCCTCAGAGCAAGGGAGGAGGGAGGGACTGGTAGTTAGCTAATACATAAACTATTTATAGTTAAAGCAGCCCACTTCATAAGAAAGACTTCCCTCATTACTTCTCCCCATTTCAGAGGAACTCTTATCAGCTATCTCCCAAACCTGTAAAAAAAAAAATTGAAATCTCTCAAGGGCGATCAATAGAAACAGCATCCTCATACCCAACTTAAATAAATCTGTGGTGCAACCACCCTTGCAATATTGTCTAGAGTTCTGGTCACCGCACTTAAGAAAGGATATTTTAGAGTTGGAAAAAGTGCAGAAAATGGTAACTAACATGACGAAGGCTTAAGAATCTCCCCTGAGGAAACATTACAATGTCTGTTTTAACTATTTTATTGTTTTAGATTTTTAAATTGGTATTAGCTTGCTTAATAGTTTAATATGTTTTAAAAGAGATGATGCCGGAAGATGAGCCCCTCAGGTCGGAAGGTGTCCAATATACTACTGGGGAAGAGCAGAGGGTATTTCCAAGTAGCGCCAGAAAGAGTGAAGCGGCTGGGCCAAACCCGAAAGGACACTCAGCTGTGGATGTGTCTGGTGGTGAAAAGAAAATCCGATGCTGTAAAGAACAATATTGTTTAGGAACCTGGAATGTCAGATCAATGAATCAAGGTAAGCTGGAGGTGGTCAAACATGAGATGGCCAAGATTGAACATCGACATCTTGGGAATCAGCGAACTAAAATGGACAGGAATGGGCGAATTTAATTCAGGTGACCATCATATCTACTATTGTGGCCAAGAATCCCTTAGAAGAAATGGAGTAGCACTCATAGTCAACAAAAGGGTGGGAAAAGCAGTACTGGGGTACAATCTCAAAAATGATAGAATGATCTCAGTACGAATCCAAGGCAAACCATTCAACATCACAGTAATTCAAGTCTATGCCCCAACCACTGATGCCGAAGAAGCTGAGGTTGATCGGTTCTATGAAGACCTCCAACACCTTCTAGAACTAACACCAAAAAAAGATGTCCTCTTCATCATAGGGGACTGGAATGCTAAAGTAGGAAGTCAAGAAATCACCGGGATAACAGGCAGGCATGGCCTTGGTGTACAAAATGAAGCAAGACAAAAGCTAATAGAGTTTTGCCAAGAGAACACGCTGATCATAGCAAACACTCTTTTCCAACAGCACAAGAGGCGACTCTACACATGGACGTCACCAGATGGTCAATATCGAAATCAGATTGATTATGTCCTTTGCAGCCAAAGATGGAGAAGCTCCATACAGTCAGTCAAAACAAGACCTGGAGCTGACTGCGGCTCAGATCATGAGCTGCTTCTTGCAAAATTTTGGCTGAAATTGAAGAACATAGGGAAAACCACTAAACCAGTCAGGTATGACCTAAATCATATCCCTTATGAATATACAGTGGAGGTGAGGAATAGATTTCAGGGATTAGACCTGATAGACAGAGTGCCTGAGGAACTATGGACGGAGGTCCGTAACGTTGTTCAGGAGGCAGCAACGAAATCCATCCCAAAGAAAAAGAAATGCAAGAAAGCCAAGTGGCTGTCTGATGAGGCTTTACAAGTAGGTGAGGAAAGAAGGGAAGCAAAAAGCAAGGGAGAAAGGGGAAGTTATATCCAACTGAATGCAGAGTTCTAGAGAATAGCAAGGAGAGACAAGAAGGCCTTCTTAAATGAACAATGCAAGGAAATCGAGGAAAACAACAGAATGGGAAAGACTAGAGATCTCTTCAAGAAAATTGGAGATCTCAAGGGAACAACAACAACAACAGCTGTTGGAGAGAGCAATCCTATGGGGATCGCAAACCAGGGGTGACCACCTATCCACTGCAGAGAGGGAGGAGCAGTGAGGAGTACAGCTCCTCCACGCTCCCGCTGCCCAGCTTTCGCGGCTAGGCAGACAGTTTCAGCTGTGTAGCCACAGGACCTCGGAGCATAGGGTGGGGAGGCTGGACCACACATTGGAAGTGTCATACTGGCATTTCTGACCTCCTTACCCTGCCCCACGCCCAGGAATGCCCCATTTCCGCTGCTCTGCTCTTACAAGCGCAGAACACAGGACTGATCCACACTGCCTACAAGGCAGTGCAGAAGGGGGTGGAGTTCAGTTCTCCTATGGCTGTCTAGCCACTGACTAGCAGCTACAGGATTGCACCCTAAATTATTTTTTATGCTGTTTAAATTGATTTTATCTGTACCCCACCCCGAGATCTTAATGATATAGGGCGGGATTTGTTTGTTGTTTATTCATTCAGTCGCTTCCGACTCTTCGTGACTTCACGGACCAGCCCATGCCGGAGCTTCCTGTCAGCCATCGCCACCCCCAGCTCCCCAAGGTCGAGTCCGTCACCTCCAGAATATCATCCATCCATCTTGCCCTTGGTCAGCCCCTCTTCCTTTCGCCTTCCACTTTCCCTAGCATCAATATCTTCTCCAGGGTGTCCTGTCTTCCCATTATGTGGCCAAAAAGTACTTCAGATTTGCCTTTAATATCATTCCTTCAAGTGAGCAGTCTGGCTTTATTTCCTGGATTATGGACTGGTTTGATCTTCTTGCAGTCCAAGGCACTCTCAGAATTTTCCTCCAACACCACAGTTCAAAAGCATCTATCTTCCTTCGCTCAGCCTTCCTTATGGTCCAGCTCTCGCAGCCATAGGTTACTACAGGGAATACCATTGCTTTAACTATGCGGATCTTTGTTGTCAGTGTGATGTCTCTGCTCTTCACTATTTTATCAAGATTTGTCATTGCTCTCCTCCCAAGAAGTAAACATCTTCTGATTTCATGGCTGCGGTCAGAGTCTGTAGTAATCTTTGCGCCTAGAAAGACAAAGTCTGCCACTGCCTCCACATTTTCTCCCTCTATTTGCCATTTCTCAATCAAGCTGGTTGCCATAACCTTGGTTTTTTGGAGGTTTAACTGCAACCCAGCTTTTGCTTTAAATAAATAAATAAAGTCTGGGACTGTTTAGCTTAGAAAAAAGCCAAGTAGGGAGAGATCTGATAAAGGCGCACAAAATTATGCACAGCGCAGAGAAAGTGGATAGGGAGACATTTTTCTCCCTCTCTCATAATACTGGAACCTGGGGTCATCCCATGAAACTGGACAAACTTATGGAGGAGGAGAAGGCTATCAGCAGCTACTAGTCCTGATGGCTACATGCTCCCTCCAGTATCAGAGCCAGTGAGCTTATGTACACTGCCCATCCTGGAGAACATGGGCAGGAGGGTGCTGTTGCACTCATGTCTTGCTTGTGGGCTCCCCATAGGCAGCTGCTTGGCCACCGTGCGAGCAGAACGCTAAACTAGACTGATCCCTGGCCTCAGTCATCCAGCACAGCTCTTCCTATGTTCCTAACGCTGCCTCCCGCTGAGGTACTTACAGGGCAAACAACCTCGACGACTTTCCCCCGCTGGGCCGTCGCCTCCTCGACTTTTGAGCGCGGCCGCCACCTGGGAGGATCACGTGCTGCGGCGGCCAGTGATTGGCTCGAGCTTCCCGGCCGGGATGGGTGGGGGAGCGGCGGATGGTTGCCTAGGTTACGCAGGGGTTGCGGGGCAGAAAGAGAGGCGGGGGGGGGCCGGATGGCTGGCGAGTGGCGAAACCGGAGACGCGGCGTCGGGCTGAGCGAGGGCTCTCCCAGCGGGGGGCTGGTGGGCGACTGAGCTTTTAACGGTCACGGCTACCTCACCAACTCTAAGCTTCCTCTCCCCTTCCCCACCTTTTTTTTTTCTGGGCGGGGTTCTTGTGCTGCTGTCCCCGCCGCCGCCGCCACTGGAGAGCCGAGTGACGGACCTGGACGGTGAGGCTGAGGGACGCCGCCTGGAGCTAAGCCGGGGAGAGCGGAGAGAGACGGGCCGTTTTGCTCTATGGGGCAACTGGCGAGGAGAGGGGTCGTCGGCGGGGATTGGGGCGGCTTAGGGGCAGGGGAAGGCGTGGGGGAGTTTTGCCCTGGCTGTGAGGAGGAGGAGGAGGCGAGCTATGCTGGGAAGAGAACGGGGCGCTGATGTTGGGATGCTGATACTGGCAGGAGAGGGATGGTTTGGGTACCAGGAGGAGGAGACGACTGAGGGCCGTTTCGACCTTGTTAAGCTCATCCGCTGAGAGACTTTTCTGTGGTGGCACCTGGCTTCAGAACTTCTACCCTTGGGAGATTCGCCTGGCCTCATCGTTATTAATGAACAGCAGCAACAACGGCTTTTTAAGGTCTTTATATGCTTTTCTGGATTCCACTTCGTGTTGCTGTTTTTATTCTTTATTTATATGGTTAGTGTAATGTTTTTGTTTTATGAGTTTTTAGTATGCTTTTATTCCACCACCCCCACATCCCATTTGTCTTGTAAGCTGCCTTAAGAGTTTATATATAATGGGAAAGTGGGGTATAAGAGTACGATGCTGTGCATGTTTACTTAGAATTGAGTATCCAGTGGGGCTTATTCCCAGGTAAGTGTGGATAGGCTTGCAGCCTGTAGCACTTTAACTAAAATGGCATACATTATGCAATTGCAAACCCTGATGTGTCAATAAGTGTACCCTCAAGGACTGTACGCTCATCTGGAACCTCCATAAGAAAAGGCTATATAGCTTCGAATAAGTGGAGGAGCTGTTGTTCTCATGCCTTGCTTCCTAGAAGCATTGGCAGGCTACTATTAGATACTTTGGATCTGGTCCAGCAAGGTTGTTCAATCTTAACTCCCTGATCTGTATGATCTGCATGTTTGTAAACATGTGTTCATTGCATTGCCGCATTATATTTTAGGTGTCTGCTTTAAAAGTTGTGCAGCCCAACCTTGTGCATATTTTCTCAGAAGTAAGACCCACTGTGTTTGCTGGGCCTTACATCCAGGTAAGTGCCCGTTGGATTGCAGACTTTGATGTACAAAGTGCAAATGTGAAAAGTGCAAATGTGAAAAGGGAGTGTATGAGAAGTTCAGGGTACATAATCAAGATACTTTCAGATGGATTAGTTACCTCTTAACTAATCCATGTTGTACTTACAGTAAGGTATTCAAAAGAGACTTAACAAGGTGGATTTTCTTACCACCACCTTTGCAATAGTTGGTGGGTGTTCTAATCCAAATTTGTGGTGAGGCTGAAAAATATGCAGGACTACTTAATGCAGGACACGTGGTTGTGTCGCTCTGTGTGTATTTCGAGGGGAGGTTGGTTGGGGGAACAGTCAAGAGATGCAGAAGGGGGGTTGACAAGGCTGAAATTTCAGCCCTACCACACAGTTATTGTTCTTGTTTGTTTGTATGTTTTGGTTGGTTCATTATTAAAGTGGTAATGCGATGTCATTTTGTGCAGTATTGGGGATGCATTTTGGGTCAGAGGAGAAACTAGTCTTCCAGACCTGCTTTTCAGGGGTAAACAACTTGTGGCCTTCTGGATGTTTTGCCCTACAACTCCCACCAGGCCTAGACAGCATGGCCAATGGTGAAGGATGATGGGAGTTGTTGGTGAAAACATCTGGAGGGTGACAAGTTGTCCATCCATGGCCGAATTGATATTGGTTCTTCTTACTACCTTGCCTAATGTAATAACATGTTATGTGAAAGTTAAGAGAAAAAGTGTGGCACAGACACTAAGGATCACCCTGAAATCCTAATGATACATGAAGTTCACAAACCCAAAATAGGGTGCAAGTTACTGAAATGCCCATTGTTAGGGGAATGTTTTGTGGCACAGAGAACCTCTAAAAGTAGGGGAGTTGCTATAATCTTGGCAGTTGTTCCAGTGCCAGGTTTCCGATGTTGTTAAGGATGAGAATGGCAGATCTCTCACTGAGGTTGAGATTGAACAGGTCATTAATGGCCTTAAATCGGACAAAACACGTGGCATAGATGATTTTATTGTTTAATGTTACAAAACATTTATATCTTCCCAAAGCCCAAAACTGGCACTTTTATTTAATAAGATCATGAAACAGGGAAAGCACCTGACTCATGGTCAGAGACCAGAATATTGATTCTTCCACAAGATGGTAGAAATTTACATTCCCAATCTTGCTGATTAATCAAGACTCCAAAGTTTTTACTGCAACACCCTAGCAAAGAAATAGAGTAGCAGTCATGTAATGATTTGTAATAACATTCAAATTACTGATAATAACATTAAATGAAGATTTATGCCAGGATGGAATTTAACGGGCAATATATGCAGGTCAAATAAATGAATTCATAAGGCAGAGGCCTCCACTGGCAGTGGTTTTGGTGGACCTTGGAAGGCCTTCGCCTCCATGGAATGATGGTACCTGAGGTATGTTCTGATGTGAATGGCCCAGGCTTCCATAGAGCAGTTGGTGCAGAGTATGCTACACCCAGAGCTATGGTGGCAGCCAATAGTCCAACAGTCTCCATGATCAGTTGTACCACACAGGGGTGCCCTCTCTCTTTCCTGCTGATTCAGCCCTTGCACTTGAACCCTTCCTATTGCTTTGTGGAACAACTCTCAATTTAACATAGAGAACTTTGAACATAAGTTCAATCTGTATGCAGACAACATAGTCGTATAACTTACTGACTCAAGCGCAGACCTCCCTATCTTGATAATTGAATTTGACAAATTTGGTAGTATCTCCAGCTATAAACTAAATTGTAATAAATTGGCAATAATTAATGTGATCATTTCAAAACACTACAGAAGCATATCCATGTACTATACCCTTTTCAATGGTCTGATAAATCCTTGTGACATCGGGGAGGGTGTGTGTTTCTCCTACCTTGCAAGAGCTTAACCAGTTGAACTATGACTGTTATTCCCTAGAAGGGATTTGAAGAACTGGTCTGAAAAAAAATCTCCTGCAGTAGTTAGAATGGTTGTATTCCCAAAGCTTCTGTTCTTATTCCAAGCCCTTACAACTTATTTGTCAGAACAAAACTTCCCAAGGTGGCAGCGCTTGGTTATCTATGTTGTGTGGGCTGGAAACCCAGGCTATGCAGGAGTACACTCAAAATATCTATAGCCATAGGGGGCCTTGCTATTCCCTTTTTGACTGGATATTATATGGCTGTGCAAGTTCACACCATTCTCACCTTGCATCCCTAGTAATTGTAGCCACATTGGAAGTTAGTTTAATAATCTCCACTTCTCTCTCTTTGGATGTGGTGGTGTTAAAGAAGAAGAAAAGACCTCTTATATGCCTGGATTATCCAGTTATATCTTCTACTCTTTGATTTTGAGATGGGTGGCAACAAAAGCTCTTTCCTGGGTTCACACCTTTAGCTTTTCTAGTAAAATATCACCCTGAATTGCAACACCAGAATACTCCTCAGTATTTTGAGGTTTGGAGGAGGAATTGAGTAAATACATCAAATACTTGATTTGTTCAAAAGACCTTTGTACCATTCAGTACATTACAAAAACAAAAAAGAGGAGCTGGAGTGTTTACCAATACTTACTGAAGTAACCCCATATCAAAGCCCAGGGAACTAACACATCAAGTTAAGGAAGCCAGAACTCTGGAGAGTCAACAGTCCTTATGATAATGATTCTTTTTTGCCACGTCTGAGAAAAACGAAAATATACAAAGGCAATATAAGTGCGCACACCTTTATTGGTGGGTCACGTTTGTGTAACTAAGTTCAAGAGTTGAGGCTGTATCCAGTAGATGTAGAAGGTGATTGTAAACGAATCCCACCCAAAACAACGAATCCCACCCAAAACATCCTTTCTTTTTTTGAGAATGTCTATCTGTGCAAAGGCCAAAAATAAAAATCTAAACCTTCCTTCCTGGGGAAAGGCTGTTTTCCAGATTTTTTTTTACATTTATTTATATCAGTTCTACCTTTTCTTACTATGTGTGACATATGTTTTAAGACACAAAATGTTGATAATGAAGTAATGCCATTAATGCAGCTGTCATTTCTAATTTAATATTTCAATAAATTTCACAACAAAGGATGCTGAACACTCTATTATTTGTGACTGTTGTTGGAAGTGATGAAAGTTGTGTGGTTCTTCAGGGGAAAAGGCATGAGAGGCATAATTGAAGCCAGCAAGGAAAGCCATGATGATTTGCGTGAAAGACTTGTGGAAGTTCCTCAAGGTGAACTGAAGGTCCATAAATCAAACAGCACAGTGGAAAAGCAGCTAGTGGGGTTCTCTGGAGTGAGACAGTGGTGGGGAGGAGGGAGCATGCAACTCGCTGCTCCTTCCACTCTGCCGCCTGATTCACACACACACACCCTCATGGGAGGGCCAGCCCTGCTACTCTAGGTTACAAATATACTGCAAAACCAACTAGGGCCTGAATGGCCAGGGTACATGCAGACTGTGTATGTAGCCACTCAGGTTCAACTGATCAGCTTAAATCCAATTAGTCTCAGTTGCATGTACACCACAGTAACATATGTGCAGAATCACAGAGATTGGGTATGGATGTGCCTGTTATTACTTTCAGTCAGAGTCTGTGGATAAAAGCAATTCAAATAGTACCTGTCTTACAGAGTTTAATAAGATTATACAACTTGGAGGATTCCGACTTTTGATGTCATGTTTGGGAGCCATTGGGAATCTGATGAGTGGATCTGGTATTGAGGAAGTCCTGGAGCTGGTGTGTGTGTGTGGTGCTGTGGGTCATATAATGGCAGGCAAAGCATACTCACATGCTGCCCATGGCCACTTACCAGTATCAACCACAGTAAATGCTTTATTAATAGTAAAAGTACACCACAGTACACTACAATATTCCAGAGGTGAGAACTACTAGAAAGCACACATTGTCTTCACCCTCAGACATTGATAAACACACCACAGCGAAAACCACTAAAGCAAACAAAGAACTGTCCCCTGAATCCATCAAAGCAATGGATTACAAGGTAGTAATCAAGAAATTTTTCTTACTTTTTGAGAAATCTATTACAAAAGAAATACCAGTGGAGTAGATAAATTCTTCAATACTTGTACAAATCTTATCCAACAGGCTTGAAGAAACTAAAGAAACTGAGAAAAAGTAGATTTGGGTTGTGTACTCTCACATGGTTGATATAACAAAGGCATTTATATGGGTCCAAATGCCTGGAAACTGGGAATTACATTTTGCAGAGTCTTGAACTAATGCGTTAATTTTTCAAGTGCTGGACGCAGTCATTATGCCAAACGTGCCAGACTACATTCAGCAAATGATAGAACTTAAAGACGAGTATCCAGAAGTAGACAAAGCATTCCAGGAAAGTAAGGTGTCAGAACAAAATGTGGTCAGATATGTTCATAGAGCAAATGCTCATGAGATCACCAAAAAGCCAAGAAGAGTTGGCAGATGGGTGGGGATGATGGGAAGCCAACAAGCTCTATGGATTATGAACTGCTCAACATGCAGCAAAGTATATTAAGAACCCCTCTACAGAAAGCTTAACATTGCATGTCTCCCTCTAAGTGTTGATGCTGTCATGTACCACTTGTACACGGTGCTGCTTTCCACCCAGGGGAGAGGGCGTGCCTGCTGTCTGCTGGTGCCGCGTCACAACCACCACTGCTCTCCCTGTGGACTTCTGCTGGGCAGACCACCAGTCCCTGCAGGACCAGGCCCCCAGGTACTGAGCCAGCTGTCCTGACTACTTCCACCTGTCCCTTCCTGGAAGGGCTATATAAGCTGGCTGGCTGAGGTGGCCTGGGAGAGCCAGTATCTGCAGGAGAAGCCACCACCAGGAAGGGAGGGAGGGAGGGAGGGGGGCGCGCGTGTGCGCGCGCGGGGACTCCTGCCTGGCAGTATTTGTAAGGGGGATGTATTGTTCTGATTTTTGTTTAATTGTTGGTGGGAGGTGGGGGGGTTGGGATTCTGTTGTGTTTTTAGGGGTGGGTAGCCTGCCTGATAGGCAGGAGCTAGGGGCATGTGTCTACTTGATGGAGGCAGGGGGGGGAGCATTGGGGGCTAGAATGTACAGAGGTTGGGCGGCAGGCACTGGCAGAGCGCTAGGGGCAGGCCATGCCAGGTAAGGAGAACAAGGGATAGATGTGTAATGTCTGGACCTGGGAAAATGTGACATATGGATACCATTTTTGTTGTTCTGGTTGTCCTTTAATGTTTTAACATTTTTACAGCTTTAATATTGATGATTTAATTATATTTTTAAACTTTTGTACAGTTGTATTTATATTTCTATTTATAGGTTTTAATTGTAGCAGTTTTAACGTTGTAAGGTCACCTTGAGTCCCAGTATTGGGGAAAAGGCGGGATATAAATAAATATAATCATCATCATCTGTCCCTGTTCCGGGCCTGTCCAGAGCCAAAGGATGGCTGGGGGAGGCGTGACTGCATCTTCTGGCCTTCATTTGCTGCTCTGCGATGCCGGGTCTGTTACCCAGAAAACATCTGTCATCCATGACATGATCCAGGATGAGGGTGCAGACCTGGCATGTGTTATGGAGACCTGGCTGGCTGAGGCCGCTGCTCCAACTCTTGCGGCGATGTGTCCAGTCGGATTTTCGTATTTACACCAGCTGAGGGCTGGGGATCGGGTGGGGGAGTGGCTGTTATCTACCGGGAGTCCTTGGTCTTCACCAGACCCGCTCTCTGGGAGACCAAGGTTGCTGAGTGTATCTACTGGAGGTTGGGCCTGAAGGGCAGTTTGGGGATTCTGCTCGTGTACCGCCCACCCTGCTGCACAACTGAGTCCCTGGCCGAGGTGCTTGAGGTGGTCTCTGATGTGCGTGTACAGTCCCCTAACTTATTGGTGTTGGGGGACTTCAGTGTACATTCAGAGGCTGTCCTCATGGGGGCACCTTGGAACTTCATGAAGACCATGGCTTCCTGGGAGCTGCACCCTATTCCAACTGGGCCCACCCATGTAGCTGGTCATGCGCTACACCTTGTGTTTGTTTCTGGAGAAGCAGGGAGTGATCTGGAAGTCAGGGGTATATCCACCTTGTCATGGTCAGATCACTATCTGGTGATGTTGGACTTCTCAGTTCCACAACCCCTCCCCAGGTCCTCCTCAGGCGTCTTATGGATCTGAATGGATTCCTGAACACGTTTGGGGATTCTCTGGAGCACACCAACAGCCACTCAGTTGAGACCGTGGTGGGTGGGTGGAATGCCGCAATCACTAGGGCATTAGATTGGGTGGCTCTGAAACGCCCTCTCCCCCTGAACAGGGCTCGGACTGCACCATGGTTCAATCCACCATTACGAGCTCTGAAACAAGAGGTGAGACTGCTAGAGCGCCGGTGGCGGAAGTCTTGCTCCAAAGACAATCAGACATGGACTAGAGCTGTATCTTCAGCCTATCACGTGGCGGTGAAGGCAGCAAAAAAGAAATATTATGCTGCCTCTATCGCATCCGTAGCGTGCTGTCCCAGGAGGCTGTTCCAAGTGGTCCGGAGCCTGGTCAGTCCAGTTGCTCCATAACCACTGGAGCATTCTAAGGCCTCCTGTGAGGCCTTGGCAAAGCACTTTGCAGATAAAATTGATCGGATTAGGAGTGTTATTCTGTGCGCCGTGGATACAGTTAGCGAGCAAGAGAAGGTCTGTGGCAAACCGGTTTTGTGGGATTGGTTCCAGCTTCTTCCTTCTGATGGAGTGGACAAGGTGCTTTCATCTGTAAGGCCGACCACCTGCTTACTTGATCTTTGCCCATCTTGGCTCATTATGAGCTGCAGAGAGAGGCTGGGTGAGGGGATCAGGGTGGTGGTGAATGCCTCCCTTGAGGAGGGAGTGATGCCATCAGCTCTCAAGGAGGCAGTGATAAGACCGCTTTAAAAAAAAAGCTCTCCTTGGATCCCCAAGTTCTGAACAACTTCTTCCCAGCTTCGAATCTGCCATTTTGGGGCAAGGTGATTGAGCGGGTGGTGGTGATGCAGTTGAAGGCACACTTGGAAGAAGCCGATTATCTAGATCCATTCCAATTGGGCTTCAGGCCTGGGCATGGGACAGAAACGGCCTTGGTCGCCTTGGTGGCCTTGGTGGATGATATGAGGGCTTTGGATAGGGGCGAATGCTCCTTCCTTGTTCTCCTCGACCTCTCAGCAGCTTTTGATACCGTAGACCACAGTATCCTCCTGGATCGCCTGGAGGGGTTGGGCATTGGAGACACCGTATTACGGTGGTTCCAGTCCTTCCTCTCCAGCAGGTACCAGAGGGTAGCACTGGGAGAGGAGGTTTCGGACCCGTGGCCACTCACTTGTGGGGTGCCACAGGGTTCCATCCTCTCCCCGATGCTATTTAACACCTATGTGAAGCTGCTGGGGGCTAGCATCAGGAGGTTTGGGATGTGGATCAGTATGCGGATGACACGCAGCTCTACCTCTCATTCAAATCTTCACCAAGGTTGGCCGTAGAATCCCTGTCCAAATGTCTGGAGACAGTGAGTGGCTGGATGGGGAGGAATAAGCTGAAGCTGAACCCTGACAAGACTGAGGTTCTTTTGGTGGGAGACAAGAGGAGGTTGGGGAATGTTGACCTGGTGTTGAATGGGGTACGGCTACCCTTGAAAGACCAGGTCTGCAGTCTGGGGGGTCATTTTAGACTCCCAGCTGTCCATGGAGGCCCAGGTGTCAGCTGTGAGCCGGACAGTGCTGTACCAACTCCATTTGATACGGCGGCTGCACCCCTTCCTTCCCGACCATCTGCTCCCATCAGTAGTACATGCCCTGGTCTGCTCTCGTCTAGACTACTGTAATGTGCTCTATGTGGGGTTACCCTTGAAGATGGTTCGGAAGCTGCAGCTGGTACAAAACACAGTGGCTCGCCTGATTAAAGGCAGCCACTAGCATGATCGCATTACTCCGGTGCTGAAGGAGTTGCACTGGTTACCAGTTGTTTTCCAGGCCAAATTCAAGGTGTTGGTTTTGACCTTTAAAACCCTATATGGTTTCGGCCCAGCCTATCTTAAGGAGCGCCTCCAGCAACACCAGACAGGCCACTCAACAAGATCAGCCTCGGATGGCCTTCTCTCTGTCCCATCAGCCAGGACAGCTAGGCTGGTGAGGATGAGGGAGAGGGCCTTCTCTGTGGTGGCCCCCACTCTGTGGAACTCCCTCCCTAGGGAACTCTGCCATGCCCCCTCTTTAATGAGCTTCCGCCATGCATTAAAAATGTGGTTGTTCAGGCAGGCATTTGGGGTGGCTTAGGATATTTTTAGAAATATGATGTTTTAATGTAGAATTTTATTGTTTTAAAACTGTTATATTGCTGTACATTGCCCAGAGTGGCCAGGTGACCGGCCAGGTGGGCGATTAAGAAATTTAATTAATAAATTTCCAGTGTTTAGTATGGAAAACACTTGGAATTTACAACGTGTTTCCAGAACAATGGGGAAGGCAACGTTTACATGGATATCTTCATCCAATAGCCACACAAAAAAAGAACCAGCTCCATAGAAATTACCAAAGACAGTTCACACCTGCCCAATAACAGTAGATGATGTATGCTTGCAGTAGATGATGTATATATGAATTTTATGGTTTTGTTTGTACTATGGTTTGCAACCATTGCAGTGGTAGCAACTGCACAAGTGCATCACTAATTTTTACCAATGAGGAGAAGGACTAATCAGTAACACCGATGGTGAGAAAACAATGCATATGTATATTCTCATTAATTGCTTCAGTGTCAAGATTTGCATATTATAGGTTGTAATGACTATTTCACTATAAAGTTCAATGAGCATATCAACTTAACACCTATATCTGCCTTTATTTTGCTGTGATCAGACATTAGATATATAGTGGATAGCTTGATGCTTCATAATGAACACTTTTTGAACAGTTCTTTTATGACAAAGGCAATTTATGTTTGAGTTTCATTGAAGTATATGAAAAAGAAAAACCATCACAGGTCTTGGGTATTTAATATAGAATACTGCCCTGAATAAAGTGGAAGTGGAATGAGTTTGGGTGGAATTCATTTACGGTTAGGCCTTGCCTATGCAGTAGGTATACTGGATTACTGAGATGCTGATTGAGAGACAGTAATGCTTTTGTTTCCAGCTGGAGAAGTTTCTTCGCTGGCATCTACCTCTTGTTTTCTTGCAGCTGTATACCTACCCTGGGTTACCCACCTGAGTTGTTTTTGGTTTATTTAGTCCATTGTTTTTTCCTTATGTTAACTGTACTTTTTGACATGTATCTTTAATAATAATAATTATGATTTAAAAGATCCTCATTATGTTAGAGATATACTAGAAGGTAACATCAGAAATTGCATACAGTAAAATTATGCTGTTATATCTAATCATGCAAAAGTAACAAAAGAATTGCACAACAGGAGGTTTACAGAAATGTTATAGAAACGCAAAGCGGTAATTTGAATCAAAAGTTAGTTCAAACACAATTAAACCTATCCAGGATCTTAATCATACTGTATAATGAAGAAACAGTCCAGTCTTAACAGCTAATCTTTCCCAATCCCAACAGGAGTCTAGTCTACTAGCAGTAGTAGAGAACTAGACATGCTCTCTTGAAATGCATTGAATCCTTCTTAATCAAAAATGTTTGCTAGCAGATTTCAATAGAATTGAAATTGCTCATAGTGAAAGTATAATAGGGCCTTTGCATCTACTGATAAATGATTGCTGTTTTGTCACCTGACTATGTTACTGAAGATCTAAAGAACTGCATAATTCGTTCATGTGCCTAAGGGTGGGGGGTGGGGTAATTTGTGTTTTCTAGAAGGCACCCCCTGCCACTTGACATGCTTCTTTTGAAACTAGGGGATTTTACAAAGTAGTCTCTCTGATGTGACATAGGGGTTTGGGGGAGGGGGAGATTAGAAATCCTGCTGGGCATGCCCTTGTTTTTGGCCATCCCTAACATAGCTCTTTGTATCCTGTGTAGTGTGTACTGTTAGAACTTGAAATCAGGGTGCTAGTACTAGATATGAATCCGCCCAGCTGCTTTAAAATCCTTGGAGAGAACAGCAGCTTGGGGACAATTTTGAGTGGAAAAATAGCCAGTCGTTAAGCAGCCTCTTCTCTCTCCCCCCCCCCCCCCGCTCCAGCTGATCCTCCACATAGTTTTCAGCCTCCTTCAGACACTTGTGACTTTAAAAAAAGTTAGGGGAATGTATGCACAACTATATTTCACATGTGTCAGCCTAATAGCTGCTTTGAAATTAGTCTTCGCTGCATGTTACTTAGAAGTAGAAATGCAATGGTAACAAAGCAGTGGAAAGTTGTTAGGCTGAATAGTCCTTGGCCAGGCAGGCAGGTTGGATTAAGATTGACTAGGGTTGTAGTTTTTTGTTTCCATAGTAGTAGTGTGTGGAACTTCAGTTTTGCGGGAGGGGAAAGGAATGAGGGTGGGATTTGAACAAGTCAGCTTTAATCATACCATTCTCCACGCCACTCCTTGAAGCAGGGTGTTGTCTTTGCTTCATACACTTTAGAGCAAGGGTGAGCAACTTGTGGCCTTCCAGATGTTTTAGCCTACCCTCACCACTGGCTGTGCTGGCTAAGGGGATGGGAGTTGTAGGCCAAAACATTCAGAGGGCCACATGTTGCCCATGCATGCTTTGGACATTACCACCTACATTGATAATAACTTTACATCCTATTCAGTACTGTCTTCTTTGCATGCAGTGCAATGTAGAAACAAGTAGTTTGAGGTTTTGAATATTTTAAACTTTAGAGGAGACTTTTATTTTTTTTAAATCACGCCATTAATGTATATGTACATATGAATAATGTGATTTTTTTAAATTTTGTCATATGTTTATACTGTTAATAATATAGGCTCTGCAGTGTTTTAAAATACTTAAAACATTTTCCTCAAAGCGGTATAATGGCTTGAAAGATAGTTTATCCTAAGACTTACTGAATAAAAATGAGAAATGGATCCCTGTGGAAAGGGGGGAGGTCTTCTACTTCATACAGTCTGTCTGGCTAAAACAAGAGGTATTGTAATTTGAATTATGATGTTTACATAGAAAAACAAATTTAATATTGTCCACTTCAACATGCAGACTGATGTATGTTTTGGGACTTCCATATTCGCAAGCAGTGAGAGGATCATATATCCCTGTCCATATTCACATTAAAATGACTTTAATACTTTAATAATAAGTCTCACCCTGGTTTAATTTACTCGGTAAATTTTACCTAAAGATAGAAGTGTTCATAAGGCACCTATCTGCTTGTCTTGCTGATTTCTATTGAGTGTAAATGAGCACACAGACATTTACTTTGATGTGATTACCCTACAGTAGGATTGGAAAGATTTAGCACAAACACCCATTATGTTCCATTTTATCCTTTGCTAAATGTGACTTTATAATGAAGATTTCATCTTGATGGAATTGTCCCCTAGGGTTGTCTTTGTATTGCTGAATAAAATGTTATTATAAGTATTAATGTCTTATAAGTAGAAAGAAAATGTGTATATCTGTTGAATTTGTGGAGACACCAATTCTGGACATACTTTTCTCTCTGTATACACAGGAAAAGGATAGACTGGATGGCTTGTGTCCAGCTGACATCAGTACAGTGCCATTTGATAGCAGCAGAGAACAAATTTGCCCAATAGCAGCCTATTATTAAGTGCAGTAATGTCTGTTTTTAAGCCAGAAAAGTTTAAACTGGAGACAGAAACAGGAAATATGCAGTTGGCACAGTTTTGTTTCTTTCAAGACTTGCTTCCAAGCGACTCAGTCAGTTATTTGTATGCTCCAACTCCTTTAATTCTTAATCTAATTTTCTGTGTGAAAAGCACCATATTATTCCTGCATATTCTGGTCCAGAAATCATATTGTATGCTATGTTGGATACTGTTTCAACATATAGTAGCTGAGCTGTCTCCTGGAATGTTTTTTTGAATTGGACAATTCCTATAAAACTTTTGTGATTTTAAAGAAAAGGTTCAGATGAGAATGTGCAACTGTGCAAATTGAGACTGTACAAGTTCTCTGAAACATAATATCCAGATGTTCACAAGCTCCTTTTTGGAAGTTCTAGCAATCGTAAGCTTCAGCTCAGAACCTTTTGATGAACTGCACTATCCCAGAGGTTGAGTAATTCTTCACTGTATAAATGAGGCAATTAGCTTACTTGCAGCACAGCAAATGACCACAGGTACTGGTCCAGTATAGAATCATGCAATGTGAAATGCTTGATTTTTGAAGGCTGATTCTGAGTTTTAGCATATGAAATTCCAATGTTGTGTTTGGCAATGTTAGCAGAAAAACTTTAAATTTGCTATTCAATAGGAAAAATACTCACCAGTTGCATAAGAAAGAAATATCAGTAGAAAAGCTAACAAAAATATGTGTGGTTTTAGAATAGTGTGTACACATAGCTTTTAAGGTTAAGTAAACTTACTTTGTATTATTTTGGCTGGCTTTTGTTAACCAGGGATAATTGCGTACAGCGGTGGATCCTTATTATATTTATATCCTGACATTGGTTGTTGCCCAAAAAACTCAAGGCAGATAACACAGGAAGTCTAAAATACAAATGTATCAAAGCAGGCCAATGAAATGGAGCTTGCTCTCTCCCCCTTCCTTCAGAGCTGAGGTCTCCAAAGTGGTGCCAGCAGGCGCCTCTCTTGGCGCCTGCCAAGCTCCCTGGCCCTTCTGACTTTTATTTCTAATTTTTAATTAATTGTTTTTAAACTTGAAAGCCTGGCATACAGCAAAATGAAATGTTGCCTCAAGCACCATCTTTATTTGGGTTCGAAAGGGTGGTTTTGTGTTTTGAAGCTCAGCCCCCACCTCTGCCTTATACTGAGGTTCTTGGGGAAGTTACTTTTTCTTTTAGCCTCACCAGTTTGCCTTCTGGTAAACCGGTGTTTTGTGATTGGCTGTGCTCACTATGGCAGCCATTTTATGAATGGGCAAGCCCCATGGTAGCCATTTTATGAGAGCACCCACAACGCTCTCTTAAAATTCCAAATGTGCTCACTAACCTGGAAAGGTTGGGGATCCCTGCTGTAGAGTGAATGACCAGTAGTAGAGACTGAGAGAGGAGAGGCCATGTGGCATTTAGGTTAGGCAGGCCTATGGAAGGAGCCATGTCTACCCATCTATCTGCTATCTGGAAAGTGTGTGAAGGAATATAGGTATTATTTATTATTTTAATTTAACAGGTGACTCTTAATATATTGTTAGCCAGTCCAAGCCTTTGGATGGGATCAGGTAGATAAATGTATAATAGGCAGATTTAGTTGCTACTGTATATACCGTCTGCCCACAGTGAACTTTTATGGAAGGAGTTTGCCTTTCTTGAAGTTGAATTATGTTATGTTATTTATCTGTTATTTATTTTATTTCTATACTGCCCAATAGCCCAAGCTCTCTGGGCAGTTCATAAAAATTAAAACCACATGTTATGTTATAAATAGGCACACAAGTTCTGAAAATGTATGACCAATGTGCTGCATTAAGAGGATTTTATAAAAGGCCTATTGAAATAGAAAGCTAGGATAAAGGAACACACCAGAACATGTTATAATAGTGATTCACTTTATTTTGCATTACGTTTTGCCAGTTGCATCGGTAATAGTAATAGCCCTCTGGCAGTTGGGACTGGTTTATCCAGAAATAAAGCACATTGCCATGTGAGCTATGCACATGGTTCTCCTTATGCAGAAATGAGATGGGAAACTATTTGAATAGTCCATGTGGGGCTTGTGTTGTATTTCCAGGTTCATTGGAAGTGACTAGTCCTGCTCACCTTGAACCCAAGGGCCCCAGGTCCAAACAGGAGGAGGGAGATGAGTGACTGAATTATCGTTCAGGTTACCACCCACTCAATCATTATTTGCCTGGTACTTTCTTTAAGCCTTGATTATAATAAAACCTAATATATCCAGTTTTTAAAGTGCATGGTTAATTACATAGTGAAGAGGCTCTATTACATTAATTGTCTTTAATTTGTTCACCATTTTATTACAGTGTAACTAGATTTACAAAAAGTAAGTGCTGTATAGTGGCCAATAAATCAAGGTAGAAAAACTGCAATTTTTAAGAAATACACCATTCCTTATGTAGGATCACTAATAGACTTAGGCAAAGTTAAATATAACAGCTCTTTTTCATAATAAGCAAACTTAACAATACATGGTCAAATTGTTTTGAAATGAAATGTTCATGGCCGAAGCAAAACTTGAAATTAGTAGCTATTTTAAACTGGAAAGAATACAATGTAGGAAATTCCTATTTTTAAAGGTTTGATTCATGACATTGCTGTTGAGTGTATCACTATATTTTTAATCAGTTTTTCCCAATTGTCAAATATAATGTAAGAAAAAAAGTAATTCATCCAATTTACTAATTGGATGGCAGCCACTGAAGGTCACTGGCTTCTTGGAGCAGGTCCAGGTAATAATATAAATGTCCTGTACTCCTTCAGATTCCCACAGAGTTGTAGGTCCTTTCATCCAGTGGAAGATGAGCTAACTAAAGTTAACATCACAATGAACTAAAGTCCAACTGTGATTGTAGTTATAAGGAGTCCTAAACCAAATTAGGAGGATTTCTAAGGAGCTTTCCTCTTTATCACCCCAAAGACACACACACATGCACACACACTTGTTCCATACCAAATTTAACTGAAATGTCCTTTGTTGCAACCTGTTGATTAATAATTCAGCCATGAAATAGGTCTCTAAACGTATGTGAGTTGTTCACTCCTGCTCAAAAATGTTTCAAAATCAGAGAGTAAAAGCATTAATTTGATGTTTTGTTTAGATCCACAGCAAGTTATGTTTCACTTGTAGTGGAAGTTATTCTAGGCTAGTTGGAGTTCAGGCCAATATACGTTTGGTAACATGTGAAGATGTCATATGATGCTGACTTGCAAAGTGGAGTGAAACAAGATAATGGGTTTCATCTTGTTACAGTTAACAGACTTTAAACAACTATATGCTGACCTCTAGGTCAGTAATTAAAAAGGAAAGGTTCTGTCCTCTCTCCCTTCCTCTAATAAGGGTGAGGACAAACATGACATTGCAAGAATGATCACAAGAGGTTCTTCACTGGCTATTTTAAGTCACATTTGCCATTTGTATTATAGACATACTGTATGTATCAATAACTAGTCAAATGCTGGATCAGTAAGTTACTTCCGAAGCCAAGAAACTGTGTCAACCCTCAGTCATGCCCCTTGTGCATCAGGCAGACAGTCCATTTTTATGTTTTAAAATTTATGAGCATGGTTTATGTTCAACAGGACTTTCACATTACAATTCAGATTCTATTCCAAATCAGGAAAGATAAAGGTTCTATACTATGTTGGGTTTAAGTTCAGGTTTAGTTTGATTCCTTGTCTAAAACAAACAGTTTATTCTTCTTCCTGTAAATACTTTTTCTGCAGTAAACATGAAGAGTAATTCCCTTTTGATGCATTCAAGACCCAGTTCCTGTGACTGGATTATAGCGTGCTTTGCCATGGTTCAGAGTTTAGTAACTCTTGAATGCTCTTTGGCACCCAAAAGAGAGGGCCTGTTCTCTTTGAGGTGGCAAACCTGTGTCTCGAGGTTTAACACATAACTAAATGGCCTTCTTTCAAAAACATTCCCTAGACATAGAAAACAAGCACACCAGAGAGAAGATTAGGTTAAAAACCCTTCTTTCTGTCATCTAGTTTACTTAGAGATTTATTTTTATTTTCGCATGGAGCATTCAGTGATGTGATCTCTTGGTACAGCCAGGCACAGATTTAATTTGCCACCTAAGTGAGAACTAGACTAGATTCTCAAGAGGTTGGTGACTGTGAATTAGGTGCTCTGTATCCCAGTTGTGTCCCTTCCCCCTGTCCTGTTCCCAGGGGCAGCATGTCCATATAGGCGAACTAGGTGGTTGCCTAGGGCGCCTAGTTTAGCGGGGCACCAAATTCAGGGGGGGAATACAAAAAAAACACCCCCAAAATGAAGATGTCATTATTTCAATTCCCGTGCATGCACGGAGGGAACATGACCAAGGCTGTGGAGATGAGCAAGTGGGTGTCGTGGGACTAAGTCAGGCTGGCCACCAGCCCACTTTTGGGACCCGATCCTCAGGCGACATGGGATATCCTCCTGCTCTGCTGCTGCTCCCAGTTGGAGGCAGGGAATGAGAGGCTCCCCTGAGAGCAGCTACTTCCTTTGCCTTTGGAGGGCTAGCCAAGGGGCTGGCGGCGCCTTGTTGTCCATGTCCTCCCAAGGATGCAACTGGGACCTATCTTCCAGGGCTGCGTTAGTCTCCTTTGTTGTTTTTATCAGACCCTCTGTGCTGATACAGAGCTTAGTAAAAAAAGGGGGGGCACGTTTTATTATAAATGATCATATTTCGGCTTCTGAAGATGCAGGGGGGGTTCCCTCTTCATTAAACAAAAAATAAGGGCAAAATGTTTCCCAGTTTACCAAAAAAGCAGCCCAGATCTGACCTTGGGGGTGGGGGCGCCCATTGCTGGCAGCTAGTCTAGGGCCTTTCCTACCTGTTCCTCATCATTGTACAGGCCTAGTCTGTACTGAAACAAGATATAACATTGCTAGTGCCTCATTCTACCTTGTGTAGTGTGGTCACAATGTGCAGCTCCATCCTAAACATTTAAAATGATATTTTTTTTGTTCACAGATATAGTACTTTCTTAAAAGAAAGATTTCAGGAATGGATATGAAGAGGTCACAGTGGCAATCTTTCATACTGAAGCTGCTGATACTTCTAATATGTTTTGTAAGTAGTTAACACTCCTTGCTGTGCATTTTGAATTTATGCTGCAGCATGTTGCACAACTACAGCCTCTTGTACTTTTAATGACTAAGCCACCTGATATGGGTAGTTATTTTGTGGCTCAAGGGCAAATATATGGTATACCATGGGGTTAGTATTGCAGGGTTCTATTACAGTAGAAGAATTACTCTTTGCTTAAATGTGGAGCTGCTGTGGTGTCATGAGTTCTTGTTGATTAATCTGTGGCAACTGCAGAATAACTGGCTAGGACTCATTAGATACTCTGTTTAAAAACTGAGTGGGTTAAAATGATGTGGACAAGCCAGTTGGTTACCAGCAAACCCAGTTGGTGGAGAAAAATCAAATCTAACAAAAGGTTTAAGTTAACTAACTGCGTTGATTGAAACATTCGAAGTATTACATCTTTTATCTTTACAAAACTTCCTTAAATACAGTATTCTTGGTGTAAACTCCAGGGTGGTCACCGTACCTTATTCTGGTCCACCAACTTGAATCTTGAAGTTTACAAATAAGCACACACGATTCATGGCAACATAGAGTTGCACATGGCAGAAGACAGGTGTAGGCAGATAGATCTAAGAAGTTATCCAAGAGTGCTGTCAGGTTTGATCAATGAGACTGAAGTCTCATCCAGTTTGAGTGGCAGCTTGAATCGATTGTGAATTGTACAGCAACCTTTCATAAGCATGCAGGCCAGGCCAGGTGACAGGGACACACATTTCTTGCCTTGGTCACACATCCTGACTTTGACTTATTGTGAAAACCATTGTTATTCATGGCATCTGCATGTCATGACCTTTTAATGAAGTGTGTTTCATGAGAATCGGTCAGCGGGAAGGGAGTAAAAAAAAAGATGACCAACTAACTCCCGACTTTGAATAATATATATAAGATTAGCCCAACACAATTTGATGCTTAGCAGAGAGGCAGCTAATGTATACTAACACTGTTGTAATTTTTTTCTTTTACTTTTTCTAAGCTTTTTTAATATACATTCATTAATTTGCATATATCTGTAGCAATAAATACATATATATGAAAATACAACTTACTAGCAATGATACATAGGCTTCAACAGAAGCAGACCAAATAACCAAATAAGTATCCATTTGAAGGTGGTGTCTATATGCCACCTGTTCAAATGTTGAAAGCATTATAAGGTCCTAAATCCATTTCGTTATAGGAGCTGAGTGTTTAACCTCCCAGTGTTGTAATATCGATCTTTTAGCTGTCAAAAGTCACGGAGACCTTTAATTAATTTATGCGAAGCAAGTGAATAATTTAAAGGAGCCTGTACATCAGTGAATATTAAAGACTGTTCCAGTACAAAATGTATCAGTATAATAACCTCCTTCCCAAAAGAAGCAACTACTGAACATTGCCAAAACATACATTCAAAAGAAGCATTAGCTACATTTCACTGCCAGCAATTAGCCAAATTAGACAATCCCTTATTAAAGAGATGTTGTAGTGTCCAGTAGACACACAAAATGTTTTTGCTGAATAAGATGCAGCCTAAGATCCATAGTCGCGACAGGTATAGATGCCAAAGCAGCAATCCACTGATTAGGCAGAATGGGACAATCCAATTCTCTATTCCATTCCTGCTTAAAACCCTGTATATCATATTAATTCACCAAGAACAAGCACTTACAGACTTGGATAGTGGGTCACTTTGCCTGAATAAGTGCTTCCAACAATGCACAGAGACTCTGATGCTGTAAAAGCGGCCAGGCCAAACCTATAGATTAAGAAATGCTGCAGTTGCGAGTATGCCATTCAGCCATAGCTGGCAAGTCATATTTGGCACACAGGATAGAAAATGACAAGAACTCATCATCAGCACCTGCCAGTTGATCAAAGGTAAAAATTGCCTTACCTATTCATGTCTGCCACAGATTTAGGCACCCTTTACCTCAACTTTTGGGTTGCTTCAGGAGCACTTGCAGTACAGCATATAGTACTGCAGCACCCACCCTCTAGAATGCATTTCCAGGTCATTAGACAGGCTCCCACAGTTTTGATGTTCAGACCCATCTCTTTACACAGGCTCCCTAAAGTGTGACCTAGCAGCTATGGTCTGTAGCATACAGGGGAAGTTTATGTGGATCAGTTTTTATTAATTACTGTGTAGTTTTACTGTTATGTTTTTATTATTGTTTTGATAGTAATGATATGGTATGTTCACTACTTTGATAACTCTATGGAAAGTGGTATATAAATTTGAATAACAAAATAAACATTATTTTTCAAGGATCTTGAAAATTAGGTGTACCTGTCCCATTAACATGAATAGGATTTACGCACACAACTAAGAATTCAAGTCCCGTTCATCTTAAATGTATGTTAGGTGTGTGTAAGGCTGCAATGCTAAACAGACTTACCTTGGCATACAGCTCAGTGAACACAGTAGAAATTATTTCTGACTTGGGCAGAGAACTGAGCTTCATGACTGTCTGGATTACCTGGCTTAATCCCATATAATAATATATTTTGTCATGTTTTATGATCCATCCTCTTCCTGTCTCTTTTACACAGTTTCAAATACTAGAGTGTAACGTATTATTAGTTTTGTTTTAGTAGTTTTTAAAAAGGTGTTTCACAATTTATGTAGTCCGTTGATTTGTGGAGCTGATGGAATTTTGATATTTGTATATATTTACATTAGTTTAATAATAATGAAACAGATTCCCTTGTTGTGCCTAGTAGATGCAAACATACTTACTTTAGAGGGGAGAGGAGAGGCCATTCAAATATGTTCCATTTAAATTAATGTGATATACTTCCAAGTGAACATTTTTAAACTCTGGGTGTTAGCCATATTCTAAGATATCACAGTGGCATATTGTCAGTTTGACCAAGCCACAGAATGAATTAAACATATCTAACATAAAAGGATCATAAAACTATTTCAGTTATAGATGGATCTAAGGTCAGATGTTGTTTCGGTAACTTATTTTTAGAAGATTCAAGCTGCAATCCTGTACACCTGTATTTGGGAGTAAGTCTCACTGAATTCAATAGGACACTTCTGAGTGGATGATTGCACTGTTAGACGTTTCAGATGAATAAGATGCTAAAGCATGACTTTAATTATTTTCTCTTGTTTTTAGTCAAATACTGTAATTTGTGAAACAGGAGATTGTAGAGAGCAAGAGTTCAGAGACCATGATGGAAACTGTATGCTGTGTGAACAGTGTGGACCTGGAATGGAACTGTCTAAAGTATGTATGACTGCTCTGTAAAGTTATTCCTTTGATTTTATCATTTTGGCAACTATTATAAGTAACTTGAATACTTTTCTGCAGTGTGTATATGTATGTATATTGAGCTACTCTTGGAAGTGAAACAGCACTTCTAAATGCAAAATAACTGTTTTGGAAACCTAATTACCTTTGCAGAGATACCCACTGTCGCTGGAAAAGTAATTTCATATAGCTATAAGGGTTAAAAATATTGTTATGAATGTAATATTTAGAAGTAACATCTAAGTCTATTCCTTTCTTTTAAAAAAATTACTGTGTGGTTCTTCCATTCTTAGCTGTATTCTGCTCGAGGAAAAAAAATACAAACTGGAGCTTTGTGGTTTCTGGGTGATTTGAAAAGATTTGCTCAAAAAATCCATCAGCTTAAAACTTACTAAGGGATTTTAGTCTTAAAGAACAATACACCCTTTCTTTACCTCACTTTCACTTTTGGTTAAGATGCACAGCTTTTCAGAACATTTCTGTGTGCCATAATTGCATTTAATTACCTAGGGAGGTAGTGGGCTCTCCTACACTGGAGGCATTGAAGATGAGGCTGGACAGCCATCTGTCGGGGATGCTCTGACTTGGATTCCTGCATTGAGCAGGGGTTTGGATCTGATGGTCTGTAGCCCCCTTCCAACCCTACGATTCTATGATTCTATTATTCTAATCATTCTTCTGTGTGCTTTGTGACACATGGAAAAACAATAAGTATTTTTCATGCTGCAACACATACTGTAATCCTTCTGATATGTAGTGTTGGGGTGGGGTTGGTTATATATATGTTCTTTTAAAAGTATAACTAAAATATAAACTATATCTATTCTAAATGTTATATTGATTGGCTAACAAGCAATAAGAACGGTTAAACAGTTAAACAATTAAACAACATATTGAAATAGCAAATCAAACATATTAAATCTAACATATTAAAACTTGAGAGCATAACGTTTATAAGACCAGGGAAAATAAAAGGGGTTGCCTGGCACCTAAAAGACATAACAGCTGGAACCAAGCAAACCTCTCCTGCAAGAGTATTCCAAAGATATGCTGCCACAGCTGAGAAGGACCTCTCTCTGGTTGCCATCCCCTAACCTGCGAAGGTCAGGAACACCCAGTGAAAGGCCTCTGATGATGACCTCTCAGTACATGGACAGGTTTATGTGGGAGGAGGTGGTCTTTCAGGAACCAAGTCATAAAGGACTTTAAAGATAAGTACCAGAACTCTGAATTGTACTCAGAAACAAAGTGACAGCCAGCATTGTTGTTTCAAAACTGGCAGGTTGTGGCCCCCTGGACCAGTCCCAGACAGTAGTCTAGCAGCTGTACCTTGGACTAACTAAAATATCAAATAGATTTTCAAAGGCAGCCCTATCTATTACACATTGCAAAAGTCTAAACTGGAGGTTATCAGGGAGCTGATTTGTGGCCAGGAGATCTCTTTCCAGGAGGGGTGCACCTAGCACACCTGTCTCAGATAATGGAAGGTGCTTTGTGCAACAGAAGTCATTTGGGTATCCAGTAAGAAAATTGGATAACTCAGCATCCCCACTCTGTGAGCCTGAACTTTTAGTAGAACACAGTCCCATCCAGAACAGGCTAAATCCTACCTTCCCAGTGAGATAAAAACAGCCACCAACAGTTATTGCTGGCAAAAGCTTTGGGAGCTCTTGGACCACCTTTGAAGAAGAAGGCAGTAGTAATAATTTATTATGGTCAGTTGACCAGCAAAATAGATTTATTCTACATTATACAAAATCCATAGAAAATAACAATTATTAAACCGAGGAAGAGCACATAGCACAAGTTACACATAATAACTTTGAAGAAGAAGGCAAATTCAGGGCCAATACCCACTCTCAACTCTAATCTCTGTATGAGGGCTGGACTCCATGCTACGCTGCATTAGCATCTTGAAAACACAATGTAACATTGACTTATCCTAGCCCTACAGAGCTTGGAACTGGGGAGCGAGGTGGAGTATCAGCCCTGCAGTAGCATTCTGCTTTGGAGATGCTCAAAGAACTTCAGAAGTACAATTCAGCTCAGAAGTCCGCAACATCTTCCCTAATTTGTTTTGATGGAGATGGGGCAACAGATTATGCATGTAGTTGAAATGCATTTCTGGGCATTCGGCACACCTTTGAAGCTCAGCATTTCATGGACAAGCCTCAGCCCTTCTTCTAAGAAGGAGCTCAAGAGCACCTCCAAAACCTCAACCGCAGAAACTATTCCCAGTCCAGTTCCAAGTACAGGAGAACGACTGGAGCTCGCTGCACGTTAGTATGGCAGGTGTATTTGTGGACGCTGCTGGACTGTGAAGTAATTGTGTGTAATTCCTCCATCAAAAGAAGTTAATATAATAAAATATCTCCTTACATCTTGCTTTGTAGTTCTTACATTATATAAACTTATTTTCAAAACCTCAGCAATTCATGGTTAAATATGCATATGTTGCAAGATTCTACGCAAGAACCAGTGGATCAGAATAGATATTTGGCAGTACTTTTTAGTAAATCTGTGTCAGTGAGGAACATTCTTCCAAGTTAGTGCAACTATGCTTTAATGTTGAAAACAGGTTGTTAGGCAACAGATTAAGTAACTCTTCTCACATCCATCCACAGACATAGCGAGTCTCCTGCAGGTCTCCTTATGTGTCTTCACATTTCTATAGTATAATTACAGAGCAATCCTGTGCATATTTACTCAGAAGTAAGTCCCACTCTGTTCAATGGGCCAGGTAAGTATGTATATGACTTCAGCCTTAATTTTGCAGCATAAAACTGGTACTGTTATCTGAAGTGGACCTCCGCATGTGCATCTCTCTACGTAAAAGATGTGAAGAATTCTGCTGTGCACTCCATGCATGTTGCTGATTCCCACAGGGGTGGATTTGAAATGCTTATGTGTATGGTTTCCGTATAAAATCACCATAGAATCACATTTTCTTTTTACTTCCTCTGTTCTTCAGTTGAATCCCCATCTTGAAAGACACCAAGTTTTCAAATAATGAATTTATCTCCCTTATACTGATGTTTGTGCTGTGTTTATTTTTTAAACAAAGGAACTGTGCCTTAAGAACATCTGAAAATGTTTAGATGAATTCCTGATCCTGAGAATGTACCTTATTTGTAACAATGGACACACACACACACACACACACACACACCAGTGAATGGGATTTTAAAACCAGCAGAGTTCTCAAACTCAGGCATACTGACAGATTTGGTGGACAAATGGTCCAAACCTATTCCTTCTCTCTTAAATGTCATCATGATTTTTTTAGGAAACAGGTCTCTTGTATTAGGCAGCGTTCATAGAGTTCTTGGCAAAAGCTGTTGAGGAGACATTGGAGTGGTGACTCAGATTAGATTTTCTTATGATTGTCTGACTATCTTTTGTGAAAGCCTCTCCCTTGGCTGACTATTGTTTGTTATCTTTATCTTTGGATGGATGGTAAATATTAGCTCTTCAGCTCCTGATGCCTTGGAGCAATGTTGCTAATTAAAATGTTAACTGCCAACGTTGACTTTAGTCCAGCAATCTATGATGTTTAGATCTCCATGAGTGGAGTCCTCTCCTCCCATTCTTTACATATTGCTCCATCTAATAGTGCCTGGGTGGCCAATGCCTCTCAGTTTAGAAGTGAAATCGGGCCACCCAAAAGCAAGGTAGTGGTTTCTTCATATTCGGTGGACTCCCTAGGTATGCAGAAGTATATACATTTGTAAATTTTTAAAAGAGAAAAAAATGTTTTCAAAAGATCAAAATGGACCTGTGAGCTTCTAGAATCAACAGAATACTGAGGGCGTGAGATAAGAAAATATTTGAGTAATTCATCTTGCCTGGAGAGGTTCACATTGAATGCCAAAGACTCAAACTCATATCTTTGCTACCTTTGGTAGGGTGAGGCAGGAGTGTTACATGCTACTGCCCAGTTTTCCTAAAAGCCTGGATTTCTGAAGGACAGCTCTTATGTCTGATCTAGGGAGACAGGGGTGCGGAGGTCAAATAAAACAAAACATTTTTTTTTTAAATGGTATCTGTAGAGGCTATGGAGTACCACAAGAGTCAAAATTAGCTTGCTTTGCTTGTAAATAAGCTAATTTTGACCTTTTGGCAATCTGTAGCCACTGCAGGTGTCTTCTCTTTTTTTTTCAAAAAGATTTTTAAAAAATGAATTTGGGTGATAGGCTGGGTGGCGGGGGTCACGAGTTGCCCACGCCAGCTATACCCATTTGCATGGGCATAAGTGCCATTAAACTCAGAAGGGCTTACTTCTGAGTAGACATGTATAGGGTTGCAGTGTAAAGGAAACAGAGTTTGGACAGACTGTGCAAGTCTGTCAATTAAATCTATGGTTGAGAGCAGTTGAACCATGGAATTTTGAAGCTGCTGGTGGTGGGAAAAGGTAAATTGGAGGGGCGGGGGGGAGAGATGGGAAATTGACATACTTGAGAGTCTTACAACATAGGTGCCTATCTTAAATTAGCCATTTTGAAGCAAAAGGGAAAGTGGGAGGAAAGCACTGGCAAATGCCAAAAATTGGCAGATAGAATTTTCCAAGGTGGAGCCTTGTCCCAGTACTTACATTCTTGGATAAAGCACTGTTGAGGAAGGCAGTAATGCGGTTGGCAGAACAACATTTTCTTTGGAGGGAGGAAAGTCACTCTGTGCATATGTGAGGGAGCGGAGAGAGGTGAGGGACAAGTGGTACTTGCTATGTGCGTAGGGAGGAGCTTCTCCATGTTTATTTTGTGTTTGAACTATTTTATATAACAGATAGCTAACTTACAGAATTCACTATAACAGTCATTTGCTTAAATAGCTTTTTTCAAGGGTTAGAAAAATTCATGGATTTCTGATCTTAGCTCTAACTACTTAGTTCCTTTTTTTATTACAATAATTCATATCCCTCTCAGGATACAAATCCTTCCAATGATTGCCCACATCAGTCTCTGAAGAAAAGCTCATTGATAGCTCCTGAAGAACTATTTTATTTTGTCCAATTCTGTCCTTTAGACACACATTAGGTCATCTTGTTTGCTTTTAACATAATAATCCCTGAAGAGTAGATCAGGAAACTGGTTTATTGTATGCGCCACTTAAAACATATCTTCTGTATCTTTGGCAAGTCTTTCAAAGAGAACTATTTTGAAGCAATTACTGGATAACATTTCTTGTCCTTCAGAATTATCTCTTTCAAACAACATACTTTGAAAATTACGTCTAGCTGCAGAATGTACATTTCAGAGTTCTTTTTTAGGAACAAATTGCTTCACATAGTCTTACCTTTAGTTCAGCTAGCATTTTAGGGAAGGATGTGGGAGATGTGGCTGCCTTTAACATTTTTGTCCATGATATCATCCCTATTTACTACCATTTGCCAGCTCAGTATAAATGCAGATATCCCTTGCATTTTATTTTGAGGATACAGTCTTGTGTAGCTATTTACAGAAAATAGTTTACAGTGGTGATATTAGCAAAAAGGAAACCACATTGACAATGGACCTATAGCCTGTCCTTAAAACTTAAGCCACATGTTACAATTGTCCTACCAAAAATAAATGTACAGGCAAGTGTCTAAGTATGGTATGAGTTTTTCCCAATAATATGTATATATGTACTTTATATGTTGCCTTTCTGCCAAAGAATGGCACTCAAGGTGACCATATCAAGGGGACAGCCATAGATGGAGATGTCTTTTCTTTCCCAAAGAGTACCTTCTGGTAAGAAAATTGTAATGTATGAAGCACCCAATATTGGCTGTTGTACATAGAAAGCAATTGTATGCAGGAAGCGGACATACCATCACAATCAAAGCTGGGAAGGGGGACTTGGAAGCAGACAAGATGGGTTTGCTGCCAGGTCCCCTGGAATGTGGGCTGGGGGGCAAGGGGGGAAAATAACTTATGCACAGTAGCCTGTTTGCTCAATTGTGTGATGGGGGCACAGTGGTCTATTTTTAAAATAAGCTACTGTGCGTAGCTTATAAGCCACAATGTCTTAAAGTGACATGTGAACCTAGCCACTGAGTCAGATCATGGATCCATCTACCTCAGTATAATCTACACTGACTGGCAGCAGCTCTCCAGGGTTTCAGACAAGGTCCCAGCCATATCTGAAGGTGTAGGAACTTGAACCTGGAACCTTCTTCATGCAGAGCATGTGCTCTGTCACTGACTTACAGCCCTTCGTAATTTCCAGGAAGGAATGATGTGTGGAGGAGAGAAGGTGTCTGTGTGTAAAAAATAATCAGGTTGTTATAAAACCTACATACAGCAAACTAGCTTGCGCAATATTTTGTCATGTTCTTTTAACTTAAGAACTTTTAGCTTCTTAATTATTAGGCATCATTATGACTGCCTGTTATGTAACTCTGCTCTTTTCTTTGCTTGTTTCTTCCACAGCAATTTCTGTATGTATCTCATAGCTATAAAAAGGAAAAATGATCTCCTTCTAAGTAGTTAAGGGGAGGGAGCAATCCTATGTCCCTGAGACAGCACCTGGGAAGTCATAGGATATTTCAGATTCCTGGATCTGAGGTCGGAGATAGCGCTCTGATCTTGGACCCAGGAATCCATGCTTCCCTCCCCCTCCCATCCAGTGTGGAGAGAACTGCACCAGCTGTCTCTCCAAGGTTGCAAAAGTGACCTTGGAGAGGAGGTGAAGGGGGCATTTCTGTGGGCAGGGAGAAGAGGGGACTGGACAGGCCAGCTTACACAGTATCCCCAGGCCTCTCCAGCCTCCTCTCCCCCTCTGCAGCGCCCAGCTAGATGGGCAAAAAAGCCAGTCTAGGTAAAATGAAGAGCAGGAGGTGCGGCGGGAGTGATGATCGCTTCTGCTGCACCTTCCGCTCTGCACTGGATGCTCGTAAGCCTCCAAATTTGGAGGATTACGAGTATCAAGGGCAGATCTCATAGGATTGTGCCCTAAATCACTCTTTCAAATTGGAACCAATGATGTACTTAATTTGGGTATCTTACGTAGAATATGTGCAAATGTAAGGGAACAAATGTGTACCCATGACATTTTATAAGTAATAACAGTATCTTTTGTAGCATATTGTTAACATGGAACAAAACAAGTTTTCAAAGGTAACTCTTGTCTGTTACTCATTCACAGTCTCAGTTGTTTTATGTGACCAGTTGTGTTTCATATCTAAAGCTGACTTAATTTATTTGAGAAGTTCCCATTGACATCAACAGACTATGGCTCAAGCCGATAATGTGCAGGAGTAGAGCTGAGGGTAATATTAGTTGGATAGCATCACTGATGCCATGAATATGAACTTGAGCACACTCCGGGAGAGAGCGGAGGACAGGAAGGCCTGGCGTGCTATGGTCCATGGGGTCACAAAGAGTCGGACACAACGACTGAACAACAACAACATTAGTTGACCTTTATTCAGGACAGTGGTTGATCTAGTTAGAACATAATCTATAATTTCTTATAATCCAATATTATAGCTCTGAAGAATTTGAACTGAGCAATTATATTTTCTTTTAACAAGCAGGCATCACCTGTAATCGTCAACTAATCAACAACATACCTACGTATTCTTACAAAAACAAAAGTGGGTGCCAAAAGCCTCCCAATAGGCACTAAAAGCCAAATGAGAGGGACTTTCGGCTTCTTCCTAAAGGCAAAGCAAATCATTATGTCTTGCACAGGGCCAGTATAGAGTTAACTATTGCAAGAAAGAGACTACACTGGATTGGACTGGCTTTGGCAGCAGAAATTTACAAAAATAGGGAAAAGATTTCCCAACAGAGTAGGAGGATCAGGACATAAGGGGAAGGCTCAGAGATCGATTCATCTCGAACGGGTTCTGGATTGGTATCCAACCTTAACATGAAAGAGAGCTGTAACCTATGAACTGGCATGTCAGAAGAAGATAATTGTGTTATTATTTGGGTGCATACTTTTAAAATACGATTTATTTATTTATTTATTTATTAATCGCCCATCTGGCTGGTCACCCAGCCACTCTGGGTACAGCATATAATAAAACAGTTTAAAACAATAAAATTCTACAATAAAAACATTTTCTAAAATACCCCACCCCAAATGCCTGCCTGAACAACCACGTTTTTAATGCACGGCGGAAGCTCATTATTTGCTTCGCAACAATTCCATCTTCCCATTTTCTCAATCAAATGCCTACCCTAGTCTCCATAAACTCTCTCTTGGCTAACTATAATTGTGTCATTGTTGGGACAGAACTGAGGTGAATCGGTTAACAGCTGGAGAGGGGAGTCTGTCTCTCCTATAGAACTGAGTCAAAATTAACATTCTTACCCCTTCCATGAAATCAGCTCCCTTTCTGGTGATATTTTCCACCTTTTTGAGCAACAGTATAAAACTGTTCATAAGGGGGAAGATGATAGGAAGAAGGAATGTGTCTCACTTGATGTCATCATGTTTGCTACTCGACCCCTCGTTGGTTGGGTTGCACAGCGAAGAAGCCTATTCAAGTTTTAAAAGTGGCACTCAGTGGTGTAGCTAGGACTGGATGTTAGAGCAAATCCAGGGCCCCCTTCAGAGAGTGGCAGATGATGGGGGCCATGGCAGACCAGCCTGGAACAAGCCCCTGGGCCAGCACAGGCATACTGGGGTGCACCAGGGCTCAGTATCCTTTCTTCTTATTTTTAAAGAGATTTTGTAGTTGGCGGTAGCCAGTCAGGCATGTGCATAACATCTACAGTTGTTCATTTTATTATGTTTAATATATATATATATATATATATATATATATATATACATATACATACATATACAGAGAGAGAGAGAGAGAGAGAGAGAAATATTTTCTATAACTACACAAATGTATTTAGCATCACAGCAGCAGAAGCAAACTCCCATTTTATTCCTATAGGCAACAGCAACAAAATGTTTATTGCTTATAGCCATAGGCAATTGTAAACAACCTGTAGACATGATAGTGCTATGATTTAAGCAAGTGACACTGCTCAAAGTATTTGTTTTTGAGGTTCATCACATGAGGCTGAAATCCCACATCCTTACTGGGGCTTTCTGCTTCCGGATTCTTTGCAGGATTACGACTGGCTCCTTTATACATGCGGTCATGTGGTTTGAACTGAGGAAAGGCCTTCCTCGGCAAGTTCTATATGTTTCTGTACATTTCATTTTACAGCCACTAGATGGTGCTGTGCTAATAGCGCTTTGCCATTTACACACAGCTGATAGAACGGATTAACATCCCATGTCGCTTTATCTTTAATCTCTTTGAAAGCGGGATAAAGGAGGGAAAGCACAGGAGACATCCTGGAGGTTGATGATGTCATGTAAAAGACCCACAAACGTCTGTGACTGGCCAGTTGCAAGCATGGAATAAATCACTCATGTAGAAATGCTCTTTATCAGCCTCCCCCCCACACACATTTATCCATAAGTTAGAAGCACTTGGGGTTGGAGAAGAAAAATGTTAGTTGTGTGGTTCACAACTGAAGTAATACACATGGCCATCTAATGGGGGAAGGGGATAAGACCACCAAGCCCAAAGTCTAAAATTCCCTAGCCGTACCACTGGTGGCACTGAACCTTCCCTAGCCGTACCACTAGGGAAACAATGGGAAACAATGGCTGCAAGACAGACATGAAAACATGCAAGAAAGAGAAAGTAAGGTTTTGTCATGAATCCTCCCTTTCCCGCAAATTGCAGCTTAAATGAGGCTACACCTACATCAACCTGCCTGTCTACTGCGATCCTGTTCAGAGACCATCTTCCAGGTGTCTACCCACCCCAGTCTGAATTGAGGTGGGTGGAGACAGGAGCTTATCAATTGTGGCACTTCACCAGTGGAATTCTCTAGGAAAATTTTGCCTGGTGCCTATGTTAATGCCTATTTGACACCACGACTTTTTGCTGTCTCAGACTTTTAAATTTGATGATATTGTGTGCTGCTGTTTTTTATTCTGCTGTTTTATTGATGTTTTGTTATGTATGGTTGTATATCTCTATGTAAAGCATATTGGAAATATTTTGAAGGGTGGTATATAAGTTCCTTAAATAGACTACTCTTGTACACACTATTTTTTATCAAATAACACAATTACTATGATATATATAATACTATAGATGCACATAGGGGACTGTAGCTCAGTAGTAGAGCACATGCTTTGCATGCAGACGGTCCCAGGTTCAGTCCCTGGCATCCCTAGAAAAGAATCCTGCCTGAAACCCTTGACAGTTCTGGGCTAGACGGACCAAGGGTCTTGCTCAGTATAAGGCAGCTTCCTATGTTCCTATTGAACGCCTCAAAATCATGAGCTGCAATTAAACAGTCTATGAAAACATAATAATAATCCTTAGTATTTGGGTTTTTTTAACATTTTCTTTGAAACCAGACATTTTCTTTTTAATGTTAAGCAAAGTGTTACTGTTAAACAGAGGGAATAAAACAAATGTTCTGAACAGTTGCTGTTGATCATATAATTTTTCAGCAAAGGCATGAACCTTTTATATCAAAATTCTAATTTTGTCTGAAAATATTCACGTATTCCAGCTTCTAAATTTTCACAAAATTAAAATATGGGCAGCTCAGAAATTCCCATAAGCTAGTAATAATGTAGCAGTGGGAGTCCAGGGAGCTCTTTATCATTCAAATGCTCTGTGGTTTCTCAAATAAAGTGGATGAATAAGTATTGCTTATAGAAGTAAGGGAGATTATTAGTAGTGGAAGACACATTTGAACTTGCTGAAAGGATTGCTTTTGTCTCTACACAGTCCTTATTCTTAGAAATAATTACACTGGGTCTTCATTTCATCCTTGCAGTTTCTCTTTATTCATGCTTCTGAATTTCTGAATAGTGTGCTCTTGCTTGTTAATCCCTCCAGGAATGCGGCTTTGGATATGGGGAGGATGCCCAGTGCATGACATGCAGGCCAAACAGATTCAAGGAGGACTGGGGCTTTCAGAAGTGCAAGCCATGTTTGGACTGCGCTCTGGTAAATCGATTTCAGAAAGCCAATTGTTCTTCAACTAGCAATGCTGTTTGTGGAGACTGCTTACCAGGGTGAGTTTTAAAAAGGTTCTCAAGAAAAGTACAAATAACGTATCTGCAGTCTTAGTACAACAGTTTGGATTTGGAAAGTCTAGTTATCTTAGTCTTTGCTGGCTCTGCCATGAAGAACTGATTACTTTGCATTTCTGCTGATGAAAATTAATAAATCTTAAAGTCTAAAGCACTAATTCTTGTCAGTGATTAATACTTTGGTGCCTTAAATTATTATTTAATGAATGATTATTTCAGAGCTACAAAATCCACAAACTGAATGTACTCTTTCTTCCCTGTCCCATTTTAAAATAGTAGAAAAACTCAAATTACTCAGATAAATTTAAAAATACACAAAATTTTGATTTTCATGCTTCCATGCATCCATATCTATGCCCTGGCCATTTTAAATGTGTCAGATATGTGGAGCTACCTTTGAAAAGTGGATATCTCTATTGTTTGGAACGAGCACAATTACAGGCCAAGATTCCCATATGTGGGTGAATGTGGGACTCTGGGTAAAAATTTGGAAGAGATTCCATATGTATGCTGCTTGAAAAAGTTGTTTGAGTTTGCATGTAGACACTAGGTTTTTTTTTCTTTTTTGTATACAAAATTCAGAAATTGGATTTATGGCTGAGCTGAAATGGTACTGCATGTTCTCCACTCTGTTCACACATGGCAAAAAATTATTGGGCCATTATGGTTTTGGGGAGCTGGCGGGGCGGGGGAAGTTGGGAGGTGCAAAACTCAATGGCAGCAGTGCTCTGGTTGATGGCTGCCATTTTCCACCCTCAATCCCTTCTCCAAGCCATGCTGTCTTGGGCCCCATCTACATGGGGCTTTTACTCCAGTTTTACTCTATTCCTAAGTCAATAGTGTCAAATGACACACACTGCTAGTCTGGCATTTCTTGCCCTAAATCCACTTTTATTTTTCAAACTCACTTTGTTTCAAATTTTCCTGTCACAGCAGCCTCGGTGCTGTTTGGGAGTCTGTGTGACCTCAGCTGGCTTTGGTGCAGGCTGGAAAGTTGCATGGGAAGAGCAGAGGGGTAAAATTGTCTACCCGGAAATAGGGGTATATGAATTACTTACCCCATTCCGATCTGGGGCATCCACAGAGGGGGGGAGGCAATCTGTCCCTCCCCCCAGAATCCTCCCTAGCTGGCTTCCCTCTGCGGCAAGTCCGCAGAGCTGCTGGCTGGGCCCGCCTGCAGCCGGACTTCCTGCGTCCCCCCCTGCATTAGCCGTGATAGACTACGTATATATTTACGTAGCCTATAACGGCAAAGAGCAGGGATGCAAATGGCGGCCGCTACACCATTTGTGTCCCTGCTCTTTTCGTGATAGGCTACGTAAATATATATGTAGCCTATCACGGCTAACGCAGGGATGCAAATGGCGGCTGCAGACTGGGGCAGCCATTTGTGGCCGCAGACCAGGGGCAGTGGATGGACCGGACAGCCAACACCAGGTAGGGTCCGTCCCGGGACAATTTCATGGGGTGGCGGGGGGGGGGGATTGCTCTGTTCTGCCACGGACTCCAGGGGGCTGGATTCTAAAGAATCCGGCCTCACTGGAGTCCATGGTGGAATTCTCTAACATCCCTACCCAGAAATAACTCATTGCCTTCAGTTCCACTTTGCTGAGTACAGGAGCAGCCCTGCTGCTTTGAAGCTGTGCTGTTGCAAACATGGGCTCAGTCGCTGCCTCTCGCTTTAAATAGTCATTGAGCTTGGGAGTGGGGAGGGGAGTCAGCCCTGCTGTTTTGAAACTGCACAGCTAAGTAATGGTAGATGCCTGTTGATTTGAAGTTACGTAGCTAAGAAAGGGTGGATGCCACAGCGGATGCTTTTCATGAACATGTACTTCATTGACAATAGTGCTAGCTGCTCTCCCTCCTTGCCAGCTCCGCGCTGTCTGCTCTCAGTGCATCTTGCACTCCCGTTCATTCTGCTCAGCCTCTGGGCAGCAGCTGCTGCCTGTTTGCCTACCTGCCTCATAACTGTGTGTGCGTATGTGGAGTTTGTCATGAACTGCTACTTGTAAGCAAGTCCTCCATTGCACTTCATTGAACACGAAAGGGAGGGGGAGCAAGCCTCCGCTCATTGGCTGGCCCGCACGTATACAATTGCTGACATTCATTTCTACTTCCAGCGGGATTCGCCCACCCCAGCCCAACTAATGCTGCTTCAGTTCCACTTTTCCCGGAGAGGCGGAGGAATACAGCACCTCGTGTACCATAGAAAGAGCTAATTCGATTCTGTGGAAATGCAGATTTTGCCCAAATCGCTTCACAAAGCATTTCCGTTTAGATTGACCCTTGGTATTAATAGATCTGAATTTTATCTTTCAGCTCAGACTCTGACTTATTTCATGATCTCACTTATTTTATTTCAGAACTGTCCTTCTGTTACTTTTTATTATAACTAGGAAATTAGGCCCTTGTGTCCTGCTGTGTTAAGAATTTGTAGACTAGATATATGAGACATTTGTGATCTGTTCCTCTGACTTCCAGATTTTATAGAAAGACAAAGCTTGGGGGCTTTCAGGATATGGAGTGCATTCCTTGTGGTGACCCACCTCCTCCATATGAACCACACTGTAAGTGCTCTTGATATTAAAACAGTATGACACCAGTTTTAGACTTCTTTTTCTTTTCTTTTTTTTAAGACATAGCTAATTTATTTCGAGAATTTGAAACTGATTTGTTGACAAAAGTACCTTACCCAGTAACGCAGGTGTTGCACCGTAAGCTACTCTTTTACAAAAGAGGTAAAGAAATATTTGAGGATAATGTACAACTCCATTTACTAATAATTGGTACAATAACAGGGGAAATGTGGTATGATCCAAAGTTTAAACTCTTTTAGTTTATATTCAGATCAGCAAAACATGTGCTTATATCTCTCTGGCTGTAATCGCCGGCATTTAAACTGCTTAACTTTAGGAGAATTGTGCCCTTATGTATTATATATGGATAGTTACAGCGTGCTTAATTTCTGAATTAAGCACACTTTCAATACAGTCCATATAACTACAGATGCAACACTTGCCAGGTTCAGTCATGCACACAAGAGCGATATCAGTACGCTTGGCGAAACCCCAAGCAAGTTCCAGAAAAGCTCTATTTTAAAAAAGCATGAAAGGTGGGGAAATCCCCAAAACAGCACAATGGGAACAGAGGATACTCCATGGCCCTGATATGTTGACAGATTGTTGGGGAGAAGGGTGGGAGGGGTATGGAATATTGTGAAGGAGGCCATGGCTGACTGGGACAGTGAACAGGAACATGCCACAGTACAACATTTTGTGACAGATCCCACTTGTAATGGTTAATAACACTCAGGGATATGCAGTTCAGGACCTGCTGCCTGCCCCCTTCAAATGTTGCTTAAAGTTTTCCATACATCTGTAGTTAATTATGTTTAATAACAAATTCTGGTATCTATTTTTCTAATATTTTGGTGCTGTTACATAACTAATTTATGGTACAGTTCTTTCTAGTTTATTTTTATTTATGTCTAGTTCTGGCTTATGAAATTTTGAGGAACGGTGTATACTGGTGCTATTTAAATAAGAAATAACAGAATACTAATTATATGGATAAAATTCTGGATTATTAGTAGAAATACAATGTTCCAAATTCCTGCAAGTAGGTAGACATTTGTACACTGCTAATTCTGTATCTTGTACAATCAAAGCGGCAAATATTAAAACTTATATGTCTATACAAATTAATCACAATCTGTATGCTTTGGCATATTTTTATTTGCTTTTGAATGCTAACCTGGGGCCACAGACTTCCTGAGCTAAAGTCCCATAATATGACTGGGACATTAATGAGGACCACAAAATGCTGGTAGCAGTTGATTATTACCCAGTGGACTATAAATTTCAGGGTTCTCTTTCATCTTCTCTCTGTCTGCAGACCTTTTAAAACAGAGTTGTGGTTTAAATATTTACTCATGAAAAAGCTGGTTGTGGGTTGTTAAAAGACCATCAAAGTTGAAAGGATTCTGTAATGGACAAGTAAGGAGTGTAAAAGGCCAGGAGAATTGTAATCGCTCTTGGGTAAACTTTACAGGGTAAACACTGAATTCTGTGTCATTTGATAATGGCAAATTATGCTTATACATAAATTCATTTTAAATACCAAGTTCAAATAAATCTCCTTTTGATTGTACAATGGCAATGCAAAGTTCGATTTGTTAAGCTGAAATTACTAGAAACAACACTGAATGAATGTATGATATATTCAGCTATTTCCTTGTTGCGGGGGTGGCGGGGAATACAACTTTAAAAATAAAGGTAAGAAAGTATACAAACAGAAAAATTAAGGTTTAGACTAAGTAAAATGAATGTATCTTTCTCCCAGATGGGTCTTATCAATTTTTTAAACTGTAATGAAAATCAAATTAATTACATCAAATAATAATTGAACAATAGAAAAGTCCTGGCAACTTTTCCATTTCAGTTAGAAGCAGCTGGAACTAATCAGATGTAGGAAAATGTAAGATTTGCCCAAAAGGCATCCTACAGATTGCTGTACTATCAGGGTTTTTTTCTTATATCCTATTAAGCATGTACACATGTTTTGAATAAGTAGTCTTCTTTGTGAACAGAGTTTCACCTTCTACTTTGAGAAAGACGTATTTTGAATGCCACTGAAATTCTAAGGACTGTGTTTGTTTTGTTTAGTATTCCACCCTTCCATCCAAGCAAGGAAACATAAAGCAAAATTGAGGGCATTACAGCCATGGTTCTTAATCAGCCCATGCTGACTTTTAGCAATGTTGCCATGGGCTCAGCCAGTCATGTGATTGTCACTGGCTGCTGCTTGCTACCCACTAGCTTAGCCCAAATCAGTTTTTTGCATCACAAACTCTTGGGTGACTCTTTTGGGAAGTGCACCTGGATATGTGCATTGGCCTGACCTGTGTTTCTAGGGAGGAGCTGCTGTTGTTTGTGCCTGCCAAGCTCCCTTCTGCAAAAAGAAACTTGCTGCCAAAGGTTGAAGAGTGGTGCCAAAGGACTCCATGCATCTGGCACCTTTTTAGCAGCTGTTTGGCTAAGCTTAATTATCCTGGTATTTAGTCCTCCCAATTCAGGAATGAGGATTATATAATTTATACAATAATATAACTCATACATCAAAATTATTAGGGCTAGAGTATTTGTTTTATACATTTTTTTTAACAAGGACAGATAGAGAATGGTGGCAGATTATCTAGAAAATAGAAAAACAATGCCTCTAAGTGCCAAACTAGATAATGTTTGCCCTTGTGTAGTTGATTTTCTTTAACAAATAGCTGACATGGGGCAGAGTGGGTGGGTGCTAAGCCAGATTCAGACCATGGCATTCAAGGAGGGGAGCTTTAACCTTTGCATCTGCCACAGTCCCAATAGGCCTGTGAACTGCCCAGAGAGCTTCAGCTATTGGGCAGTATAGAAATGTAAAGAATAAATAAAATAGGAATCCCCTCTCCACTCGCCTGCTAATTGCAATTGGAGGAAAGCTTCCACCGGTGCCAATTGGTCTGTACACCCTAGACATCTATTGGATGAATTTATGGATAACTAACACAGATTTTTTATTATTATTATTATTATTATTATTATTATTTCTATACCTCCCCATAGCTGAAGCTCTCTGGGCGGTTTACAGAAGTTAAATACAATATAAAAAGTTTAAAAGCCATTTACATAAAAGCACACAGACAATATACACAAACAACATACAACTAAAAACAACTTTGAACAGTCAATCATAACTAAAGACACATCCCAGATCAATTAAAACTTATTATTATTTATTAAAATAAGCCCCTCCCTTCCCATGATGTAATCAGCCCCCATTCTGCCCACTTAAAGAAATTCTCCCTGCAAAGAGAGGCATGAAGCTCCGTCCTCTTCTCTGCATGGAGAAAGAATACCATTACCCCCTAATGCAGAGACCTTTAATTACAAAGAAGACCTGCCAAATCCAGAAACTCCCTTATATGTTAACACTATTCAATCTAATATTTAATCTCAGTTGCCCTGGGAGTGGGGAGCAGAAGGGAAGCGCACTCTAGCTTCTGCCATCAATCAGGGGACCTCTGGAAGGTTGCACCTCTGGCTTCCCTAGAATAACATCAAGGCAAGGGGAAGGTTAGCCTGACCCCATCCATCGGCCAGAGAAGGAGCAGCTGCAGGGAACTTGCTTCTCCATCCTTGCCAGAAAGAAAACTTGGCTTCAACTGCCTATAGCCCTGGAACTGCAAAAGTAAGGGAAAAAAGCACTCTGGACCCGTCCATCAGCCAAAGGAATAAGAGCCAACAAATGCTGTTCAAGCAAGAACACCAACAAGGGAAGATCAGTTTGGCCTGAACTGCACTTAAATGCCTGCTTATAGCGTATCCTCTTGTTCTGTCCTTAAAAACCAGATCTCACTCCTCTTCATTTCCCCTCTACTCCCCTTCTCTTTTATATGTTGTCTTCTTTGTTCGTAATCCTGAGGGCGGGGCAGTCCTCTGTTTTATTGATGTGAGCCAATTTGAGAGACAATAGATTTGTCTGAAAAGTGAGATAAAATACATCAAATCACTGGAGGGCACTTGCTTTGGTCCAGGTGCCAGATTCCCCACCCCCCACCCCCAAGCCAGCAGGCTGGATGATATCAGGGGGAAGGGCCTCACCCCGGAAGCCCCGCCCTTCCCATGATGTAATCAGCCCCCACCCTGCCCACTTTAAAGAATTCTCCATGCAAAGAGAGGCATGAAGCTCTGTCCTCTTCTCTACATGGAGAAAGAGACTAGGCTTTGTAAATTAATTTTAGGGCTCTCTGCCCTGTAAGCTAATTTTTAAAGCATTGGTGCGACTAGGCTCTGTAAATTAATGTTAAGGCTTGGGTGCAGGTCTAGGTTCTGCAAATTAATTTTTAGGGACTCCTATCAGAAGGACAGTTGTTCATTCAGATCATTTTACTTTGTTTGCCCTCTTTATTATGCATTCTCTGTAAAATATAAAACATACCCCCGAAACTAACTTTTTAACTCAACTATCAGATGCAACTTTTGAGCATTATGTGCAACAATCTTTTGGTATGAAAATAGGCTTAATTTCCTGTCTTTTGCTCCAGACTTTACCCAACATCCCTTAATCCTGGGAGTATTCCATCCCCCCTGGACCAGCATTTATGAGTTCCATCAATATATTTCCAGCCCAAAAGTGTTTTGTGGCCAAATTAGTTTGGGAAATGCTGCTTAGCAAGTTCATCATTATAGATGTTGCAATCCTGTTGTTTTATTAATGAGTCAGTTGTAGAAAAATTGTTTGTGGAAATAACTGAAATGAAACCATTGCTTTTGGTCCAAATCTTTCTATTGACTGTGCTGAAACTGAGTCTGGGATTCTTACAATGGCTCCATCAGGAGTAGACATTTAGGACAGGGAACTGATATATGTGAACCAGCACTAAGTTCAGTATGTCTATAGCTTCAGGAGAATGAGTTGTTAGCATGTTCTCAGAAGATGTGATGAAACCCTTGAAGAAGGGCCAAGGAGAGGATTCTGAAAATGGATAAAACTGTTAATAAGCCCTCTGTTAAAAAAAAAGAAGAAGAACAGACTCAATCAGATACATACAGAAGTAGACTGTTTGGGAAAACATCCTCTTAGGGTAAGTTTAAATCAGTTGAGAGCGCAATCTTATGCATGTTTAGAGAGAGAAAGTACTACAACACTCAGCATTCTCCAGCCAGGCAGCCCAGGCTGGCTTGCCCTAAAAGGCTCAAGGAAGAGGAAGATAGAGTCCTAGCTAAAGACCATTCTTTTGAACCAAGATATAGGCATGTATCTCGTGTAATGGACATGTTGGGTAAAAGCTCCAGTGAAACTGTTAATTTGAATAGATCATCTAATTGATTCTAAGAGTGAGTCTGCATTGGTTTTTAACAATGTACATGTTACTGAACTGGATGACAGACATAGTAAATGAAATAATTCATGGAATTTCAAGGGTTGCTGATTTGGAACTATTTAGAAGGGGTTTTGAGTATGAGAGTTTATCCATCTACACAGAAGAGGAGTAGGGAATACGTATCCTTCAAAAATCAAGGTATTTTCAGTAACTTTGAAGAGAGTCATTTTATTGGGAATACTTTCAAAAATGGGACCCATAGAATCTAGACCATTGTTAAAGCACGATATGCAAGCTTGTTGTCCTGATCACACAAGAGATAACAATAGAGTATATTGCAGGCATATTCAGATAAATAGATTTGAAATTGATCATAATCAAACCTCAAGTTACTCTGAGAAGAAGTGGAGATGTATGGCAGATCCTGACTTTTCAAGGAATGTTTGCTGGTGTCAAGATAAGCAACATACAGACTGCCGTGTGTTCAGGCATGATAAGATTATGGAAGATTACAAAAGAAGAGTTTCAATCAGAATCCTAATTTAATCTTCATCCCTTTGTGGAAATGGCTATGTTAAAAAGGCATAGAAAACTATACTACAATATAAAAAAAAGGTAAAGGTGTCCCCAGCCAGTCGTGTCCGACTCTAGGGGGTGGTGCTCATCTCCATTTATAAGCCGAAGAGCCAGCACTGTCTGAAGACGTTTCCGTGGTCATGTGGCCGGCATGACTGAACACTGAGGTGCATGGAATGCTATTACCTTTCCCGCCGAAGCGGTACCTATTTATCTACTTGCAGTTTCTTGCTTTCGAACTGCTAGGTTGGCAGGAGCTGAGACTGAAGACGGGAGCTCACTCTGTCATGCAGCACTCAGGTATCAAACTGCTGTCCTGCCGACCTCCCGGTCTGCAGTTTAGCGTCTTAACCACTAAGCCACCGCAGTCTCATACTACAATATACCCACCCATAAGATTAAACATTAATTCATAGGTTCATACTCCAGTTGTAACAGATGAAATTTTTGTTACTGAATTTGAGTCATATGTTAAGACAGCATGTTGATTATCCACGTCTGTTTAGGTTCAAGAAAATTCATTTTCACTTTCCATACTATCTTGGAATATTATAGGCTAGAATTCCCACTGTAGGGATAGGGATTTCTTGCAGTATATAAGAAGTAATACATTTGTATTTAAGAAAAGTGGATGGCAGAGGCAAGAATGTATTTATTTTATTTATTTGCAATATTTGTATACCACTCCATATCTAAAACAGTTTGTGGAGCAGTGAACATAAACAGTAAAATAGTAAAAGGATAAAAAGATTAAGACACCATATTAAAGGTATGCTTTTTAAAAACAGAATGCCAATAAGAATCATGGACGATCAGTTAAGAAATGCTTCCTGGAATAGTGCTATTTTCAGGAGGCACTGGAAGCGACCCAGTGTTGGTGCCTGCCTGACCTCCAGGGGCAAGGAGTTCCAAAGAAAGGGGGCCACCACACCAAAGGCTCTTCTCCTGGTGGACTCCAGTTGGGCCATAGGTCCATGTGGCACCACCAGGAGAATGCGCTCTGATGATCTCAGTGACTGGGTAGGTTGGTAAGGGAGATGGCGCTTTCTCAACTATCCTGGTCCCAAGTTGTTTAGGGCTTTTTACTAGAACCTTAAACCTGGCCCAGTAGCCAATAGGCAGCCAGTGCAGTTCCCTCAGCAAAGGATTTGCATGCTGAAAACAGGCAGCTCCCAGTAGCAATCGAGCTACTGCATCCTGCACTAACTCCAGCTTCTGGAGCAGCCTTAAGGGCAGCCCCACATAGAGAGCATTGCAGTAATCCAGTCAAATATCAAGTATACTCTGGTGGTTTTAGCATAAGGAAACTTGACATGGAGAGAGAAAAAGGTTTTAGAAAGCTAAAACAATAATATTAAGCATTTTGATAGTGTGAGGTTGACTTCAGAACTATTCCTGATTAGACTATGAAATAAGCATGTTAAACAAGTGAGATCAACTTGACAATTTGGTTTAATTCCAACATGCTACAAATGTATTTAACTACAGGGTTTTTCTGATTTCATCACACCCATCCACTTATACTCTTCTTTGCTATCTTACAACAATTATAGAATATGTAACCAAAATTAGTACATGTCATTTTCAAAGGTATCATTAAGACAATTAATTGCAACTAAGAAGAATTCTAACAGCATGACTTATCTTCACTAACAACTTCATTAAACATTAATATTGTTTCATTATGGGAGAAATAGCTTTCATATTGAATTATTTAGCCATATTTGCCATATATTACTATATTTCATTTCATTTATTGTATTTCTATACCACCCCATAGCCAAAGCTCTCTGGGCGGTTCACAAAAATTAAAAAACCATGAAAATACATTATATAAAGTATAAAACCATTTACCTAATGACATAGAACAAATAGCACACACAACAACATATATCTAAATCACTTTTAAACAATCAGCCAGGGACAAAGGGACTCCTCATATGCTGCCAAATGCCTGAGAAAAGAGGGCAGTTTTAATCTGGTGCCAAAAAGATGACAGTGTCGGCGCCAGGCAGGCCTCATCAGGGAGATTATTACATACATATGGGCCACCACCGAGAAGGCCCTCTCTCTTGTTGCTGCCCTCCAAGCCTCCCTCAGAGGAGGCTGCTGGAGGAAGGCCTTAGATGAAGAACATAGTGTATGAGTCAGTTCATGCCGGGAGAGGCATTCCATCAGGTACTGTGGTGCCAAGCCATGTAAGGCTTTATAAATCAAAACCAGCACTTTGAATTGGGCTCAGAAGCATATAGACAGCCAGTAGAAGCAGGCCAGAATCAGTGTTATATGTTTGGACCTTCTGGTCCCTGTTATAAGCCTGGCTGCTGTATTTTGCACAAACTGCAGCTTCTGAACCGCCTTCAAAGGCAGCCCCACGTAGAGAGCATTGCGGTAATCCAACTTGGAGGTTACCAGAGCATAGACAACTGAAGCCAGGTTATCCCTGTCCAGATAGCTGGGCATAACTGGGTCACCAACCAAAGTGGGTAGAAGGCACTCCATGCCACTGAGGCTACTTGAGCCTCAAGTGACAAAGATAGCTCCAGGAGGACCCCCAAGCTACAAACCTGCTCCTTCAAGGGGAGTGCAACCCCATCCAGAACAGGTTGAACACCTCCATCCGGTCAGGAGGACCACCCACTAACAGCATCTCAGCCTTGTCTGGATTGAGTTTCAGTTTATTAGCCCACATCCAGTCCATTGTCGCAGCCAGGCACCGATTTAGCACATTCACAGCCTCACCTGAAGAAGATGAAAAGGAGAAATAGAGCTGCGGTCATCAGCATACTGATGACAGCACACTCCAAAACTCTGGATGACCGCACTCAACGGTTTCATGTGGATGTTGAATTGCATGGGGGACAAAACCAACCCCTGTGGAACCCCATACTGGAGAATCCATGGGGACGAGCAATATTCCCCAAGCACCACCTTCTGGAGCCAGCCCTCCAAGCAGGAGTGAAACCACTACAATGCAGTGCCTCCCACTCCCAGTTCAGACAATCGCCCCAAAAGGATACCATGGTTGATGGTATTGGAAGCCGCCAAGAGATCAAGGAGAATCAACAAGGGCACACTTCCTTTATATTAATTTGTTTAGAAGAGAGTATTTTATAAAAATGCTAAGGTCATGAACAGGAGCACTAATGCACATGGATCAGCTTCACTATTCATTACAGTGCTGGCAAAAGTTTATTTATTTATTTATTTATTGCATTTATACCCCACCTTTTTTCCTCTTGCAAGGAACCCAAGGCAGCTTACATTATCCTCCTCCTCTCCATTTTATCCTCACAACAACAACCCTGTGAGGTGGGTTGGGCTGAGAGTCTGTGACTGGCCCAAAGTCACCCAGTGAGCTTCCATGGCCGAGTAGGGACTAGAACCCGGATCTCCCAGCTTCTAGTCCAACACTCCTGCCACTACACCACACTGGCTCTACATGCTCATCCCTTCAGGCAAAGCCTATGCTAGCCAAACCCCAAAAGCACAGTGTGGATTTAGGAACACCAGTAGCACTTTGGATTGCACTGCTTGTCTGATTTCTATCTAGTTGGCTTCACCTTGCTTGTTCCGCAATGTTGCCATTTGTTGAATGTGCCATTGGGATTTGTCCGTCCCCCCCTTGTTTGTGTGGCATATGCTTCCTTCTTCATTAAGGAAACAATGGAAACAACTTCACACCATTATAATTGCATTTCATTCTGTAATTTTTCTTCATAGTGACCACAAGTCAGAAAATTATTTTAAAATAGCTTAAGCATTATGAGATGTAAGCATTTCTTAATGAAGTAGAGGGCTGGTGGGTGGGTGTGCGTGTGTGCGCGCATGTATGTATATACTAGGGATGAGTGAAACTTGCAAAACTCTCCTTGGATTGGCTCAGAATTTTTCCAGCTCTGCCCTCCTCGCCCCCACCCAAATGGCTTGGGAACATTACCCCACTCCCTATCCCCTGCCTGCCCCCACTGCCTCCCTCCAGAACCATCCCCTGAAACATCAATTTTCCTTCCCTAGTCAATTGGCTGGTTTCAGGGGGAGCAGCAGCAAAAGCTGAGAGGGAAAGGAGGCTTTGTTCATTGGTGGTTTTACTCTCTCCTGAGAAAGGTAAAATGAAATTTGGCAAAACCATTTCTACAGTAGGGACTTTGGGGCTTACTAAATCAATAGCAAGACCTAAAACAGCCTTCAAGAAATGTTAAGAACATAAAAAGAGCTGTGTGGGATCAGACTAAAGGCCTATTTAATCCACCAGTCTGTTCTCACATTGGCAAACCAGATGCCTATGAGAAGTCCACAAGCAGGACATGAGTGCAATAGCACCCTCATGTTCATATTCCCCAGCAACTGGTATAAAGAGGCATATTTCATGTTCCATGTAGGGAACAGTTGTGCACAATCGGGAGGACTGACAGCATAGTTTAAGATAATTTTCCAGTTGTGCATTCCTCTCTGTAGCCAGTTGCACTCTTCATATCAATCCAAACACACTTGAGAAGCTTGTAATGCCTAGATTACAACTAATGCATCTGCCTGGCCCTCAGAGCTATCAGGCAGAAAGAAGTGTGAGAGAGCATTGGACAGAGACAACATGTTTGTATCTGTATAATTAAAACCTGCTGTTCAAAACATTACTACTAGTTTTTCCATCCTGTATAACTGAGTATCTAAAATCATGATACTTACAGTATTCTCATATTTCTTTAAAGTGAGCATATGGCTTTACTGGCACATGCCAACTAAATATACGCTAAGATAATGGGGGCCTGATTAAAGGAGCTGAGCAGATACATTGCTGACCATAATTTGGCCCTTGAGCATTTGTTTGGTAAACTCTGCTTCAAGATCTGCTTACATTCCCTCTATTTCTGGTTTTATTTTTCATGGAAATGGGGGGGGGGATTTCATTTTTACCACAAGTACTGATTACAGTGTATTATTATATTTGGCAAAAGAAGATCCTAGACTGACTTAATATACTGCGACTGAGTGTTAGTTATATCAGCATTTCTTCTACAATGTTCCAGTTTTTCTGAAATGTGAAGAAAAACAAGGGCTTATTTATATGATCTAGGCTACCTAGGGTTGTTTACTCAGGACAGTTATCCTGAATTGTAAACCCCTCTTCACAGGGACAAAAATTATGCAAATAGGGCACATTTTCCAAGTCCAAAATTTTAAAAGTTGCAGGCTTTTCATCAGATAAGAGGCTGTTGAGTGTGTTTCAGTAACCTTATCAGTGACAACAGCAGAGCTGGGCTGGGAAGCTGCAAACCCCTCAGTGTGATACACCCTCCTATCATAAACCTTGCCACTCCACGTTATTTTTACCCTGTTGTGTTACAACTTAAGACCCAAAATTCTAAAGCCATTTTCTTAGAAATAGATCCTTATTGATTTCAAGCAAGCACACATTTAAAGTTGCCCAATTGTTTGCCCCATCATCAAGATCCTCCTTCAAGATCTAGCTATGTAATGGAAGCCCAAGAACACAACAATCAGCGTTTCTCTGTCAACAGAGCTGTCTTATTTGTAATACATTACACTGATTCTTCCCCTGCCCCATCCCCCTCAGATTCCTGTCTAGACTGCTCCTTCCCTGGAGCTCAGAGGTCTCCTGAAGCACTGCTAAAACAAGCAACTACCATCATACCTTTGCCACTCATGTTTTTGTCTTATTGACTTGACTGCTTCTTCCCCTTCAGCTTCTCTTCCTATTGCCCTTGAAAGTGCTGTCTCAGTGTTTTTTTCTCTGACTGGGCCTCACCCTCCTAAAGAGACTCCAGATGAGTCAAAGCAGCCCAGCAGCCCAGGAATCATTGCCCCATTATGTCTTTCAAGCAGTTTGCATTCTCAGTATTTGCAAGTCAGCTATATACATGTTTATTCACTCTACTTATTAAAAGTTATCTGGATGGAGGAAAAAGGAAAGCTCTGAAGATGAGAGAGATGTTCTACTGTTCTGTTTGTAAAGATCATGCTTCTTTCTGATTTGGGGTGTACGTTGCCTTTTGTGTGGCATTTGAATGTCTTACATTATACATTATGCTGGCAAGTTTCCAAAATGAAACTCGTCTTGAGCTTGAATATCCTTCCATGGACATACAAGCCTCCGTTCCATTTCTGATCAAGATACTCATAGAATCATAGAATAGTAGGGTTGGAAGGGGCCTACAAGGCCATCGAGTCCAACCCCCTGCTCAATGCAGGAATCCAAGTCAGAGCATCCCTGACAAATGGCTATCCAGCCTCGTCTTGAAGGCCTCCAGTGTGGGAGAGCCCACCACTTCCCCAGGTAATTGGTTCCATTGTTGTATTGCTCTTACAGTCAGGAAGTTTTTCCTGATGTTCAGCCGGAATCTGGCTTCCTGTAACTTGAGCCCATTATTCCGTGCCCTGCACTCTGGGATGATCAAGAAGAGATCTTGGCCTTCTTCTCCGTGACAACCTTTCAAGTACTTGAAGAGTGCTATCATATCTCCCCTCAGTCTTCTCTTCTCAAGGCTAAACATGCCCAGTTCTTTCAGTCTCTCTTCATAGGGCTTTGTTTCCAGTCCCCTGATCATCTTTGTTGCCCTCCTCTGAACCCTCTGCATCCTTCTTAAAGTGTGGTGCCCAGAACTGGACACAGTACTCCAGATGAGGCCTAACCAGTGCTGAGTAGAGGGGAACTAGTACTTCCCGGGATTTGGAAGCGATGCTTCTATGAATGCAGCCCAAAATAGCATTTGCCTTTTTTGCATCCACATCACATTGTTGGCTCATATTCAGCTTGTGATCGACAACAATTCCAAGATCCTTCTCGCTTGTAGTGTGGTTGAGCCACGTATCCCCCATCTTGTAACTGTGCATTTGGTTTCTTTTTCCGAGGTGCAGAACTTGGCATTTATCCCTATTAAATGTCATTCTGTTGTTTTCTGCCCAGCGCTCCAGTCTATCCAGATCACTTTGAATTTTCTTTCTGTCTTCCAAAGTATTAGCTATCCCTCCCAATTTTGTGTCATCTGCAAATTTGATCAGCATTCCCTGCACCTCCTCCTCCAAGTCATTCATAAAAATGTTGAAGAGCACTGGGCCCAGGAATGAGCCCTGCGGTACCCCACTTGTTACCTCTCCCCAGTTTGAGAAGGTCCCATTGATGAGCACTCTTTGAGTCCGATTCTGTAGCCAACTGTGGATCCACCGGATCGTTGTTTCATCTAGCCCACTTTGAGCTAGTTTGCTCATCAGGATATCATGGGGCACTTTGTCGAAAGCTTTGCTGAAGTCGAGGTATATGATGTCTACAGCATTCCCATGGTCTACAAGGGAGGTTACTTGATCAAAAAATGAGATCAGATTTGTCTGGCAGGACTTGTTTTTGACAAATCCATGTTGGCTTCGAGTAATCACTGCATTGTTGTCAAGGTGCTTCCAGATGGATTGCTTTATGATCTGCTCCAGAATTTTCCCAGGGATTGAGGTCAGACTGACTGGTCTGTAGTTCCCAGGTTCCTCCTTTTTACCCTTTTTGAAGATAGGGACGTTAGCCCTCCTCCAGTCATCTGGCACTTCCCCCGTCCTCCATGATTTCTCAAAGAGAATAGACAGCGGTTCTGAGAGTTCTTCTGCCAGTTCCTTTATGACTCTAGGATGCAGTTCATCTGGCCCTGGAGATTTGAACTCATTCAAAGTAATGAGGTGTTCCTTGACCATATGCCTGTCGATCTCAAGCTGCAATCCTGCCCCTTCAGCCTGTACTTCGCCTTTGCCAGGGGGGTCATAGACCCTCTTTTGAGAGAAGACTGAGCCAAAGTAGGAATTGAGCACCTCTGCCTTTTCTTTGTCATCTGTTATCGTTTTGCCATCCTTATTTAATAGCTGAACTACCATTTCTTTCCTCTGCCTTTTACTATGCACGTAGCTGTAGAAAGCCTTTTTGTTGTTGTTAACATCCCTTGCTAACCTCAGCTCATTCTCAGCTTTAGCCTTCCTGACGCCATCCCTGCAATTCTGTGCTATCTGCCTGTACTCTTCCTTTGTTACTTGGCCTTCTTTCCACTTCCTATATGTGTCCTTTTTTGTTTTCAGGTCATCCCTAAGCTTTTTGTGAAGCCACATTGGCTTCTTCTGTTGTCTTCCACCTTTTCTTCTTGTTGGAATTGCTTGTGATTGTGCCTTGAGAATTTCCTTTTTTAAAAGCTCCCACCCATCTTGGACTCCTTTTCTCACTAGCATCGCTTGCCATGGGACCTTACTGATCATTGTTCTGAGTTTATGAAAATCAGCTTTCCTAAAATCCAGGAAAGGATGATGATGGTGTCGAAAGGATGTCTCAACTCCAGGAAGTTTTGGATAATACTGATTATTTGGATCCATTCTGATCTGACTTCTGCCCGAAGAAAGAGCCTTAGTCACCCTGGTTGATGACTTACACCAGGGGAGGATGGGGGGAGTGCAATCCTGCTGGTTCTCCTGAACTTCTCAGTGGCTGTTAGTGCCATCAATAATAGTATCCTTCTGGATCATCTGGGTGCAGTGGGTCCGGTAGACATGTTGTTATGATAGCTCTGGTCCTTTCAAGGGGGACAAACTCACTTAGTGGTGCTACAGACTTCTGTTCTGCTTTATGGAACCAGGTTACTTGAAGGATTGTCTACATCCATATGAACCTTCCCAGGCACTAAGATAATGTACAGAGGACTTGCTTACAGACCTGTCAGCAGGATTAGTCAAGTTTGTTGGGAGTGCTGGTTTGAAGTGTTTTATACTTCTCTTAGTTTTACTATTTTAGATGCTAGTGTTATGTTAAAATCTTTTTATTGTGACTTCATTTTCAAAGACAGCACAGAAATCCTTGAAATGAAATAAATAATTAAATGTGTGGCTTTTTTAAAAAAAATCTTCCTAAATTCATTCAAATTACAACTAGAACTCAGGTTTATCCATCCTAAAGTATATATATATTGCTCAGATTAATATATACATTGCACATAGAGGGATTCCCATAGGGCAGAGTTGGGGAGCCTCCAGACCATGGGCTGGGCATCCCCATCTGGCCCTTGTCCTTATTGTCAATTAGAGATTGGAGATAAGGGGCTTCCCCTCCACCCTCCCTCGCTGCAAATGAGGCTTTCAAAAAGCTTCCATTGGTGACAATGGAGGCTTTTAAAAAGCCTAGTTCTAAAGTTGAGGAGCATTTTCGGTGGGGGATCACTGTTGGGGAAGGAAGGGCTAACCCTCCTCTTGCCAACCCTGCGACCCCTCCCCCACAATCAGGCCATAGGACATAACCGATCCCTCTCTTATCTCATTGCACAGTCAGCACACCAGGCAATTATAAGAACATAAGAAGAGCCATGCTGGATCTGACCAAAGACCTATCAAGTCCAGCATTCCGTTCACACAGTGGCCAACCAGTTGCCTGTGGGAAGCCCACAAATAGGACATGAGTACGATAGCACCCTCCTACTCATATTCCCCTGCAGTGGGTATACAGAAGCTCACTGCCTCTGAATCGGGAGGCAATATATAGCCATTGTGACTACTAGCCATTGATAGCCTCATGAGAAAGCAAGGTTTGTGCAGGCCTCTGATATCCAAGCCTCCCCACTCTGCTTGGCCAAAGAAAATGGAGCGTCATTCCTTGGCTAAGCAGAAAAGGCAGGCTGGATGGGGATATGGGATGTATACTGAGACCCCCATTCTCCCTAATGGCCTTACATACACACCCCGGTGCATACACACATACACTAAGGACAGAGAGAGAAATTATCACTGTTATGCGGTATGAGGATCGCTCCATGTGCAGGGAATGATTGTACCAGTAGCCTGTATTGTTTAGCTTTACTTTTTGGAAAGGGGAAATAAAGTGTTAATTTCAGCTACGGCATTTAAGAATGTCAGTACTTCTCTTGAGAATGTCAGTACTTCTCTTAACCAGCATTCTGCACAAGTTAGTACTAGAACCAACCTTTCATCTCTTGAATCAATCCTATAATTAGCATCCTTCTTTGCCAGAGGCTAAGTGAGTGTTTGTTTTAGGTATAGTATGTCTGCAAGATATTTAACTTAATCATTACTTTTTATTAACAAAGAGGTAGCTGCTCAGTTATCAGAGTTAAGTGAACTTGAAATTCTTCTGAGAGAATGGGATAATGATTGACCTATACTGAGTAGATGGTCTTTGTGGTCTGTCTTATATATTTATTAATGCAGCTGACCCTTAAGGCCACTTACACTACTCATGCATTCATGCTTTGAATTTAGAAAACAACATTTGATGTTAATTAGTGACTAATCTGCTAGATACAGCTCATTAAATAACTAGATTGCATGGATCTTATCTACATATGTTCTATTGAGCTTGTCCATTGTGCTCAGAGTTCACGCTGTCAGCCTCAATAAATGAAAATAAAGTTTCAGCGGCATCTCATTTTTGTTTGTGTGAGAAAATAATACGCCTCAGGAAATATTATTTTGCCCAGGCTATAATATCCTATTTTCTACCTCCTCAAGCCTTTGCCTTTTAGAAGTTCTGATATAGGGTGAAATCCTGCTGGCCCCACATGCATATAGCCCTTCCCTCCCTCAAGGGGTTGCTTCCACGTTGAGCTGCTGATGCACTGCCAGGTATGCAGCATTGCTGCCAGTCTGTACACTCAAAGGTGAAACTTTCAACACCTCCCTTGGCAGCATGCAGCAGCTTGTTCTTCTCTAGGACTCCAGTGCTCTGGCTAACCTTGGAAGAAGCAGGAGTAGAGCAGTATGCAGAGCCCTGAAGAACAAGCTGGTAGATGCTCTGGGGAGATGGGAAAAGGCCTTGCCTTGGAGTATATGGACTTGCAGTGATGGGGAATGGCCAGTGGTGTGCTATTGGCCTGCATAGAGGCAACCCAACAGAGATGGGGAGGGCTGTACTAACATCTATAGGGCAACTTTGCATGTTATTGTGTGTTTTGGGGGCCAGAAGTTTGCACCCATAGTTCTAATATTTTGTGTTTCAAAATACAAAATTTGGCTATGTTCAGTCTGTATCAAACCACATTAAATGATCACATATACAAAGAATTCAAGCCCATTTATGTGGTTGAATATAAGACGGGGTGTCATGTCAAGAATTGGGATTACTATGATTTGATACCAGTGCAAAGTGACTATAGAACATGTGGGACAGCCAAATGGTGGTAATTTATACTAGTGGTCTTGATATTAAATGCTGCTGGTGCAGTGGTATTAATAAAATACAAATAGATAAATTATTTCATCTCAGAATATGTGGATTGTTCATACTTCCAATTGTAGCTCACTTGTCTGTAGAAATTAGGAAGGCCCTATTCCCCTGATCTCGGCAATTTAGCAGAGTCCTGAGAACAGGGAAGTGGTTGTAAATCACTATTCTTACCTTAGGAATAAGGCCAGCCCCCACTTGGTAAACCCCTCATGTGAACAAGAGTTAAGTGGAGATAGAATCATAAGAAGGTTCACAACAAGACCTAAATCACTGGTAGAAGAATATTATAGCCATAGGTACACCACGTAGCTCCAGTCATCAAGATCATGCAGTACATTAAAATTCTTTAAAACCAAGATACATCAACATTTGGAGTTACGACTATAATGAGTAATCATTACGAAGTAGTGTTTTTTTTCTTGTCAGGATTCTGAAACAAAAAATAAATTCTTATTTTCTTATAAAAATCTTATTTTTCCCTTTCTAATGAAAAACCTTTTAAATGTAATTTAGACTTCTGAGTTCGCAATAGTGCACATTGAAAAATGTGGTCTTATGTAATAAATTGTTGGATTTAGTCCATAAGTGGCTTTTTCATGTGAAATTATTATGAATACTGGAAAATTCATAGTAACATAGGACTGGGCAGACATGGAAAAAAATAAGAAAAAAATGAGTGTTTTTTTGGTTGTTCTAATCCAGTGTCTGGGTACTTGGTATAAATTTGCTGGGAAAATTCAACTGTCTTGTATACTGGCAACTGCTTTTATGATACATATGGGATTCATATGTTTAGAATTACCACAAATATTGCTCACCCTTCTGGGCAAAAAAAGGCATTTATACTTACATCAAGATTACACAAAGGTTATTGGTTCACAGATGAAAGAATTTTTATAGAAGGTAATCCAGGAAATACTTATCTACTCTGCAAAATCTTTGTTAAACAAAGACATAAATGTTGTATATACAAAGTGGAAGATTGGAAATGACAGTATTGAAGATAAAATGTTTTCCATCAATAATGCATCTACTAGAGCCACAACTTCGTCTAGTTTGTCCTCTTGAAGCAAAGATGTGACTTTTTTGAAATAGTATTATTTCTACATTACAAATATTTTAACATTCTTTCCACCATTTCATTGGTGATATTTCAGTCAATTATTTAGGGCACAGTCCTATTCATGTTTAGACAGAAAACAGCCCTACACCTCCCAGCGGTGCCCCAGCCAACCATGCTGGCTGATGCATGCTGGAAGTTGTAGGACTATTTCTGTCAAGACATGCATACGATCACACTCTTAACAATATGGAAAAGATAATCTTGAAAATTCTTTTTTTTCTATGATCTCTATATAAGCCTAAATATTTTTTATATCATATCAGATTGTGCCACTTTTCTTACGGAATCAAATTGATACACTATTCATAATAATTAAAATTGTAAGTTTCAAGAAACAGGCATGGTCCACAATCCAAAAGAATGAAAATGTGATTCCCAATTGTTGTTGTTCAGTCGTTCAGTCGTGTCCGACTCTTCGTGACCCCATGGACCATAGCACGCCAGGCCTTCCTGTCCTGTGCTCTCTCCCGGAGTGTGCTCAAGTTCATATTCATTGCATCGGTGATGCTATCTAGCCATCTCATCCTCTGCCGTCCCCTTCTCCTTTTGCCTTCAGTCTTTCCCAGCATCAGGGTCTTTTCCAGAGAGTTTTCTCTTCGCATTAGGTGGCCAAATAGCTGGGTATAAACGGACAAAGACCTGTACACACCTTTGCTTTTCTGTGCTGAGCTCTGGTAATCCCACGCACTCTGATCTCCTCTGTAATTGCTATTGACTTTGCCAATAAGGAAGTGCTAAGGCTAGGGTTATGAACTTGAGCACACTCCGGGAGAGAGTGGAGGACAGGAAGGTCTGGCGTGCTATGGTCCATGGGATCACGAAGAGTCGGACATTACTTATTTATTTATTTTTTCATTTCATTTCATTTCTATACCGCCCAATAGCCGAAGCTCTCTGGGCGGTTCACAAAAAAGGCTTAACGACTGAACAACAAGACTAGGGTTAAAAAAAGTTAAATTTACATACTTATACCTCAAAATGAAGCATGCATATTTGTAATCAATTCAAATCATTATGGCCTACTCCCAAATATGCTTACTATCAAGGGGCAGTATGCAGTCACACACTAGCACTAGTAAATCACATTGCACTAGTAGAACATTAACTGGCGTGACGAGTTTTCTGGGGAATCCTGTTGTGCAAGCTGCCACTATTGGCATTGGGCTAGAGGTCCCTTACACTAGTGCAATGTAATTGACATTAACACTAGTGTCCAATTGGATGCTATCCACTGTGTTCAATTTTGATTGGTTTTTCACCCCAATGTCTCACTTTTGCCTATCAAGGTATTGTAACATCACTGCAGTGCTGGAGTAACATTGGCTTAGATCCTACTATGTCCCTCTACACATGGATGATGCCCGTCTGCTCAAGTTCTCTAAGCAGAAGGGCACCTTGTGGATCTAGCTTTCTCTGCTGGATCCAATTCATCAAAGCTCTCTGGGTGGTTCACAAAAATTTAAACCCTAAAGTTTTAAGTTGTATCGGTGCAGGCATTGGTAAGCCTCATTGTCTTGTTAGCGTCAATGTGACTAAACGGTCTTCAAGTGCTGGTGCACTGCTGTATCCAGTTTGTGGAGGCTGTAAACTTTGCAATTATGCCTGGAAAGTTTTGAAGGAAGAAAAAAAATGGGAAGTATAAATGTGAAACTTCGTTGTTATTATTATTATTTTAAATTATAAAGAGGACAACATTAATTCTATACTGAGGACTCAGCATTTTCCTACAATATGGGTGTTTTGTTTGGACAACTTGAATGGGATGCCGTGTTACAGGCATGCTGTCTTATTAATCTTTCAAGTCTACAATTTGTCTAATTAATTTCCCTTTTTTTCCGCACCTTCCATATATCCCAGTCACCCCTCCCCAATTTTCCCAAAAGGGAGATCTGTATTCTTCACTTACCGCCAGTTTGCCTTGAAATGAAGACAGCTTCTTGCTTCCACTGATTATGTTTTGTAGATTTAACATAACTGCTTTGTTTTACAAGTTAGATTGTATAGTGATTTTACCATACTTTGGCAGTGCTTAGTCTCCTAAATGGCTATTATGACTGCAAAGATAATTTCCCACAAAATTATAGTCTTTCAGTCTTGTCCAGGCATGCTTGTGGGAATGGACAAATGTTACATGTTTTCGGAAGCTAATATGTTTGGGTTTTCTAATCGTTTGTCATATCAAATGTTTGTTGTTCTTTGCCTGTGAAGTTGTCGAATTGATGTGGACTTCCGTAAGCACTGAAATTAAACTGTGAATTGTAAAACTAAGAAATAAAAGCTCGTGTCTTTTTTTTCCTTTTTCTTTTTGTGGCATTGAGTGCATATAATCATGCCACTTTTGAGTTAAAAACATGATAGTTTTTTCAGAGTTGAAGAGAGTTTGAAATATCGCACTCATTCCATTTTTACCTTTGCTAAATGGGTTTTGCAAGTTTTTGTAGTTTCAGAGGCGTAGTTGTAGAGGTGATGACAGCCCTCTTTAGACATTCATCATACATAATGAATGCATGTAGGGGGTCACTGTACATACACATGGGGGCTGTGTAGACACATGATTAATATGGATAGGTCAGGTGCGAAGCTGGCTGCCATGATGGTGCATTTTTTATTATATCCCATAATAAAACACCTATATCCTGATGAATGTCTAAAGAGGGCTAATTAGTCAAAAGAAGTCTATGTATCTAACATGGGAAACAATGCCTCTGAGACGTCTTTCAACAATCTAAAAAAATCCTATCTGTCCTGTGCCTTAAACATTTCCAGCCCCTGTTGTTTTTGGTATGCTGAAAATAGTAACTCCTTTTATTTCTCTCCACACCCTGAATGTCAAAGTTCATCAGCATTTGAGGTTGGCCAAAAGTCTCTGGATGGATTCCTTCTGAGGACATTGATCTCCATTTCCAGCTAAAGACAAAATAACGCTCAGAACATCCCAAGTATTTTAATAAGTTTCCTTAGCATGGAAAATATGTGTGTTACGTGGATCAGCTGTGTTGCCCATGAATCCTTCTAGTTACTTGTCTGCATACAGACTTCCACATTTCCAGAGCAAAAACATTTTCTGCCTAGGATTCTGTTTCTGAATAAACTAATGCATATTATAGCCCTGCATCTCTGTTTCAAAGCTTCTTCCTTGTTCTTCTTTGTTGTTAAACTTTGTGGCAAAATATTATCTGAACCAGTTTTTAAAATGTGATTTAAAAGTTAACCTTGTGTTAATGCTGACTTGTGATCAGAAAAGTTATGCAAAACATAGTCTGGCAGACTCTCTGCTTAACTGCTTAATACAGTAGATACAAAAAAAATTATACTATTAATCCTAGTTGCTAAACTCATTTGTTTCCCAATTAATTAAGTCAATCCAAACCAGGAATGCAAAACAATTTTATTCTGGAGGACTTATTCAAACATAGTTTGTTTGCTTGGATGTAATGGCAAACGACGGTTTTATCAAACTAGGGAGTTACTTATAAAGCTGAGCACATGAGTAGAGGAGGGAGCATAGGGCTCACTTCTGATACATCTGAACCATCCCTAAATAATATTGAGGGACCTTTCAGTAAATTGGGCCAGGAGGTTCTGTGTGCTACAGAGTTGGTTTAGTGAGTAAGAAATTTTAAACGTGTTTAAAATGAGAAGAGTGGAGAGGAAGAAAAAATCTTACATCTGCCTATCCCATAGGGTTTGTGCTGAGAGGTTTCTGTTTCTACCGGGATGTATCCAGACGTGCTATTCTGTAAGCAGAAGTGCCTGTTCCATTTGTGGAAAGGTCATGGATCCAGCAGAGGCTCCCACTAGAGGGAGGAGCTGTTTTCTTCCGATTCCCCTTCCCCCTGCAGTGCCTATCGCCACCTCCCACACTGTTCCAGAGGGCCCCAACCCTCTGGTGCAGATTTTCAGAGGGCTGTAGGGGACATTGGCAGAAATCATCTCCCCCACTTCCACCCACAGGAGCATTCAGTTGGTGGAGTTCTCCGTGCAAGTTTGGATCCAATCAATTGTATTTGCTATTTCTGCAGTTGCTTTGTGTCTTTGATGTTTTGTAAATTCTTGATTTGGTTGGTTTGACAAGTAGAGAAATTCTGTTACATGGACTTTGCATAATTTGACTCCACAGCAGAACATAGGTTTCATGGAGGTGGTTATTCGTGGAACCCGTTGCAGGCTTCTATAGAATTGGGTTGCCAGTTATGCTAAAACATCTTTGCCCAGCACAGCATTTAAGAATAAGCTATATTAAACATATTCTTGTCAAGTTCCTTGATAGAGGTGTAGTTCCTTAAAGAATCTGACTTTTATGCATTAAGAGCTTCTAACTGTATTTCTCGGATAGTCCGTGCATCTGGTTTCACACCATTAAAACGTGTACACACTTTTTTGTATTTAGGCACTACAAAAGTGAATTTGGTAAAAATTCCATCAACTGCTTCCAGCCCACGAGACACTGCACTAGCTGCTGTGATATGCGGTGCACTGGCAACTGTACTTTTAGCTCTCCTCATCCTATGTGTTATCTATTGCAAAAGGCAATTTATGGAAAAGAAACCAAGCTGTAAGTTTCTCATACTATATTTTTATTTAATATTGTTGCCTATGTTATCTTCACCTTGAGACCGATCACTTTGTCAACAGAATATTCATAGCAAGTCTCTTTTGCACAAGGAAAGAAATTATTTGAGCCTTGCTAAGTGTAATTTGGGGCTGATAGGTAAAACATTCTCCCCACCTCGAGCAATTACATCATAGAGCAGAATTGTGTGGAAGATGGTCTTGCAAATGAGTTGAGCTGAAGCCATTCACAAGACCATAAAGATCTGCTTCACAAGTTGACTACCCAAACATCTTATTATGTTGTGAAAACAGTTTTCTGAGTCAATACTGAGACAAAGGGTAGCAGATGGGCCAAATGTCTCTGTCAAGCAACTAATAGTAAACTATGCCTGGTTTTTCCTCATTGGGAAAAGAAGATAGAAAAAAGACTTCTTACTTTCAGCTCTAATCAGACCTGGGGACCACGCTGGACCATTAACTTGAAAGAACTTCAGTTTTCTTCCTCCGCAGATGATTTCTACCTATTACCCCTAGTCAAGATTCTAAAGCAATCTGATGTAAACTCAAAGCAGAAAGTTCTGAATGAAATTATATGCCTTTTATTTTAGCAGAACAGAACCTCTGAATAGATGCTCCAAACTTTACTTGTACGTGAATGTGAAATGTTAATAGCTAAGATCAGAGAATACTGTGAACACTAATTGGGCAATTAATATCCAGTGTCAATCTCTTCTTATTCTGAAGGGTCTATGAGATCACAGGATGTTCACTATGAAGGCTCTGAACTTTCATGTTTTGACAGACCACAACTTAATGTATATGCTCACAGAACATGTTCCCAATGCCAGCGGGACCCATCACAGTTGTGTGGTAGGTATAATTAGCTTGGGGAAGCTTTATGGGAGCAGGATTAGTCTAAGTAGCAGGGGTACAAGAGATGCAGTTGCATTTCTGTATACTCTTCCATGACTTTGAAGCCCAGCTCTTCACACCATTCGTCATCCTGTAAAGTGCGTAGTGCTGCCAGGGCTATTGGTATGTTTTTGCCATGCTGAACCAACCTGAGGATGGAACAGCAGCTACAGTCTTCCTTCCACAAGAAGCAATTCGTTGTGTCTCTCCTTCAGTTGTAGGAAGGAGCAATGTGACCATGGTGGTTGGTGTCCATGGCTTTGCCCTCATATCAGCCATATGACTGCCAGACTATTTTTCCGGGCTACTACACCTGCCCTGCTTGTACATTGATTGTGGAGTATGTGGGGAACCTGAATTCACAGACTTTGCCAACAGCCTGTATTCAATTAGTTGGATAGTAGCTTTGCTGCTGAGTGATGATCCCTTAAATATAAAATGGGTTTAGCTACTACAGTGCTAGTAGTTCTAGTTATGTCAGTGTACACTTTGAATATTGGAGTGTAATGTATTCATTGTTACTTCTGTATTCCATCCTTTCTCTCAGGACCAAATAGTGGTGTAATGCAGCCCCTCCATGCATTGGCCACGTGCCATCATGCATAGCATCATAGATGGAATAACATGTGGGTGATTTAACAGGAAACCAAAATTAGAAATGTAAAAAGATTAAGATGTGAAGTGTGACTAAGGCTTTAAGCACACATGGGGCTGGAGCTGGTATCGAAAACCTACACGTTGTGAGATGTAGATGTGAGCCTTCACTTGTAATGTGGAGTTCCCACACATATGACCAACTGTGTGTAACTCATGAATGCATGATCCTCTCTGCCAAAAACAAGGTAAAGAAAAAGTAGTGGATGAATCATATAACTAGGGCCTATGCACGTGCAAGCATATAAATGTGGGTCTTGTTGCACATAATGTTTCATGCACAATAGTCAGGCAGGAGCCAGAGGCTGACTCCTGTGCCACACTATGCACAGATAGTATGCTCAGGGGCATGTGTGAACTCGCCCATAGTCATAAGAATCACAAATTGCCTTTCTAGAAAACACTGTACATTTTGAAGGTTTGAGAAGATTTTTAGGACTGGATTGCTAGTATTAACTGGCTATAATTTTGCTAATGCACATATTACCTGACTTTTAAGCTAGATTTGAAACACTATAATCTTTTAACCTCTAGACTAACATGCAGTAAGTCTAGATGTGTACTGCTTGTCCAGATAAAAATGTTATTTTTTAGGTCCAGTGCATTTGATTCCATCACTGTGCTGTGATGAGACATGTAGCCTGGAACATAGCTGTCATAGCTGCCCTTTTCACTCTCAGACTTCTCTTCATGAAAGGTAATTCAGGTTTTTTAATTGTGCCCATTTATTAACTATTCTATCTGTTAGTTAATTCTAATATTTATTATGGGATATGTTTATTACAGGATATACTTATTCCAGCAGAGCAAAGTGAGAAACTTTGAACTGCTGACAAATGGTTTTTGCCACCTTCATGGGAAATTCATCTTTATGGCATGACCAATATTACTTTTGCATCCAAAAGAGAATCTGAATGAGGGGCAGTTTTTATGGTTTGAATTCTAACATGTTGCACAACTCATTATGGGTATCCATATTCCCTTCTTTATTGCCTTTGAAGTCACTGAGGCAATTCCCTAGTGCTTGATGCATGTACTAATTTGAACTGGGGAGTTGCTTGAAAAAGTGCCTCTTCCAAAAACCAGAGTTAAAGGGTCCATCCAGATGATCATTTTAATGCTCAATAAATATGCAGTACTCGTTTGCTTGAGGTGGGGAAAGGTGACATTTTATCTTAAGGTAGCACTTCTGTTGCAGGGATGTTGCATTTTTACTACACATACCATTTGGTATTTTCTGCTACCCCACAAATGAAATAAGACCACTAGTTCTTACTTCAGTTCTTTTTTCTTGATTTGTAATGTTGCCTTTGAACCTTGTTAAAGTTGGCTCTTATTTCCCATGACATTTTGCAGGAATTCAAATTCTGTTGGAGAAATGATTCCAGCATTCCTTGGTTCTCTTTCACATTCTACCTGTGGAGATCTTTCGGATGCTTGGCCCCTAATCCAAAATCCAGCTTGTTGTGATAGCATTTCTTTCTGTGAGTCATATCCTGAGCTAATGGGTGAAGATGAAAATTCTTTCAGCCTAGAAACTGAAAAAATAGCCTTTGCGGATTCAGATAATGAACGGGATCCAAGTGTACTCACATCTACGAAGTGTCATTTTGAAAGCGTGACAGAGGCAACTGAACTTCCCAATAAGACTTACTGTATCACTGCTTCATTAAATCAGTTCATCGCTGCTGAACCACTGTCAGCAACAGAGTATGACAGAACAGCTAGTGATTCCCCAAACTGATGAACAGGTAAGAACAAAGCAATGAATAGTTGTCTAGCAGATAGAGCACTATGCAATATAAATTAAATTTTGCAATATTATCTGGAATATTTTGTGTCTTTGTTCACTTAAATTGGTGTCTCAGAGATCCTCAACTATTAATTCTGACTTCTTTCTGTATGAGTTTTACATGCTTAAAAAAACTGAAGATTTGCACAAACTGAAACAAGATCCTTATTCTTTTACTTGTTAGTATGTTTCTTTATAGTTCTGTGTCAAATTCAAAACACAATCCAACTTCTAACCCACTTTCAGAACAATTTGCAGTGGAAAAAAGCCCACAAGCTATAAGAAAGATAATAGCACATTTTGTTTTTGTAAAGTGTGGGATCGACATGATTTACAGTACAATTCTATACATGCTTACTTGGAAGTAAGCCTCATTGAGTTCAATGGGATTTTCTCCTAGATAAGTGTGTATAGGACCACAGCCTAAATCTCTCTCAAAGGTTTGAGGGTTGAAGATGGCTAACTTCGGTTTACAGAATTAAATTCGATCTGTTACCGAACCTCATGCAGGTGTAGCTCCATGCTCAACTAGAGGATTACCATAGGTCTCAGTGGAATCTTTTGGCCTCCTTCCTCCTCCCAGCCAACCTTCATACATGCACAGATTGTAGTACGCCAGCCATTACAACAAGAGACCAGGACACACTGCCCATAGAGCAATTTGCCCGCCTCTCTCCTTTCCAAAGCTCCAACTTACAAGTTATTCCTGCTCCAGAAAATGACTTTAATGCTCTTGAAAGGTATAACATCTACCACTATTTAATTTTGGATAGTTCAGATTACTGACCTTGCTGTGCATGTCATGACAATCTTTTAAAACATAATAGATGAAAAGAAATGGTCTCCTTTTGAATATGGTTTTTAAACCCTTACCTTAATTGTCTAGTTTGTACAGCCATTGTTAAGTTTAAAGTTTATGGACCCAATCCTGTCTAGCTGCATACAACTACTCACACATAACAACTAGTGTCTATGGATGAGGACATGCATCCATATATGTGTATCAAAAGATAAATCTAACTAGTCTGGATGACTGTTGCTTCCACATACTTTGCGTGTAAATTCCCCGCTAAATAAAATAATATTGTGTTTGCTATTTTTCAAATGATACTGCTGTTTTGGATTGCTGCTTTTTAAATATACTTCTATACTATTTCTGAACTATAGTAGCGGTAAGTACAATACATTTATATTCTTAAAAAATATAGGAATTGTATTTGTCTGATACTTTCAATAAGACAGTGGCAAGATGGCACTCCTTGCAGCCTTGAGGAGGGCTACTGCTGGTATGACTCTCTGGATAATCTGGGGGGGGCAGGGGGAGGACAGCGGGACATGGACAAACTAGGAAACTAACATAAACTGATGTAGTCATCAGAAGTGGAAATCATGACGCTGTGAATGTACAAAGGCAGCTGGGGAAGTGCTACATGCTTATTTTGAGGAAGAAAGACTGAAAATATTATTTCCAGTGTTTCTGATTAGATTTGTCAAGAAAAGGATATCCTTCCCTCTCTACAAAAATATAATTGATATGCAAACACTTGTGTTCCCAAAAAGCTTTTGGGTTACAGATGATGGGTGGCAAGAGTACCCTTTTATAATCGTAAGATATAGAATGTGGCCAGGTGTAGGCACATGGGTTCTTTGTATCTGAGTAACACCTGCCATCTTGCTTTCTTTTAGGAGTCTAAAGGACCTTTCCTGGCAGCTCTTAAACTGAATGCTTCCCTACATGCCTCTCTTCTAATGCTTGTGAATGGAATGCGGCCTGGATCTCAATCTTACAAGGTTTCAGAAACAGCTGAAATAAATTGGCAGCATTTCAAAGCTCTCGGGCAGTTGCATTTTGAGGCACAGCAGCTGTATGGGAAAACTTTGAGGAGCAGCATGGTAAAAGACCAAAGTCAGATCCATGCTAGTCTCTTTTTTGAACAACAAACTTCAGTGTCTCATTGAGACACAATCAAAATTTGGTGGACTAATCTCAAAGCTAAGTAGATTATGTAAATATAACAAGTGATAGAATAGTATTGTGTGTGGGGGGGGCTAGCTACTAACAGCAGCAGGTGTGTGTCAGGGTTTTGTCCATTATTCTGTTGGCAAAAGGAAGCATTTAATAGGATTTTCAACAAGCTGTGCTGAGTCAGTGTAGAATGTTCGAAAAACCCAACACTGCAGAGAACTTTTTTTTAAAAGGAATAAATTCCAGTTTTTATGGTTTCTTACCCTTGTTTATTGTGAACTTGGAAACTTTAGTGTCTGTCTGTTACATTACAGTATGCATACATGTTTGTGTGGGGAAAACCTGCTGTGAAAATTATAAGACCATGCTACAGTGCTTTTTGCACAACTATTTACGGTGCAGTCTTATACATGTCTACCCAGAACTTAGTCCCACTGTGTTCACTGGTGCTTATTTCCAGGTAAGTGTGCATAGGATTGTAGCTCTAATATGGCAGAAATTTTCCATTAAGATTTATTCCTGCCAAAAGATGTTAATTCCAATGTTCAGTGAAATATTTCTCCCATACAGTTTTGCATTTATATGATGGTGTACTAAAACTCTTGGCACTATCCAGCCAAAGTTAAACATCTTTAAGTGCCATTTATTTCAGTGGGAATGTTTGTTTAGTTGTAACTGTCATAATATCAGTGGGATTTAAGTGTTTACTTTTGTCTACATTATACCCTGTATTCTTTTTTTAAGTTTGAAACAAAGAAATGAGACTTAGGCTGTAATCCTGTACCTGCTTACCTGGGAGTAAGCACCATTGAACTCAATGGTACTTACTTCTGAGTAAGCAGGTATAGGATTGCACTGTTAAATGTTATACTGAGCAGTAACTGCATTAGAATTATAAATTAAGTAATTAAAGGCTGAATTCCTATGTACACTTATTTGGAAGCAAACCCCACTAAATTTAAAGGGAATTAGTTTCAGGTAAACATGCATAGGATCAGGCTGCTATGTTAGAAAACTCTTATGAAATTCCTGTTTTTATACACTAGAGAAAACCAGTAAATAATTGTACACTTCTTGCATGAAGAACCATATATTTGTGTAAAGTTTGTAAATAAAATAATCCAATGTGCATTTCAGTATTCTTCAAAACTGTTGATAGAATATGTGTATAGACAGGAAGGCCTGGCGTGCTATGGTCCATGGGGTCAAGAAGAGTCGGACACGACTGAACGACTGAACAACAACAACAACATAGACTACTGTATACCTATGAAAACTGCTTTCAGAATGTCTTTTTGTCATATTTGTCCACTAAGGAGTATGTTTCCCATTGGAATTTACACTACGTGTGATTAGATTTTTCCATGAGCCTACACTAAGATCAAATGTTAAAAAATGAAGCAAGAAAAGGATTTTAAAATGTGTATATTGTGTAAATATAGTTTACAAAATGTTTGATTTAACCAAATTGGTCTTGATTATATTGCCTATGGCAAGCAATGATGTATATGCCAATAGAAAACATCAGAGACATTTTTAGAAGATCTGTTTTCAAACATAAAAGTTTTCCCGATATTATTTTATATGCAGGAATTCAAGGTGGGGTGTAAATTACAACCTTGTGTACATGTTTATATATTTTTCTATTTGTTAATAAATAGCCATTAAAATATCATTGGTGTATATGTGTGTTTCAAAGTATAATCTTCATCTAAATGATTATGGGACTCCTCAGGCAGGCTGTTGTAAAGCAGAGTATTCTATATAGGAACTCTTCCGTCAGCCATCTTGAAGAAATTCTGCCTCTTCTCAGCCCATTTTTTATTTCTTAGCCTATCTAAGAATTGTTCATGCTTTCTTTGTTGCTGCTTCCACGTCTGGGGTGAAACAGGGAGGAGAAGGGAGATGTTTGTATCTTCTGAGTCAAGATGCACATTATTCCTCAAAAGGAAAAATAGCATCTGTGTCAGAGATGTACACATCATACACATACACACACACTGGAAGGGATAATGGAGGAAGCAGGAGTCATTTGTGCTTCCTTTGCCACTCTGGGTGATCATTTGAGACAGCCCTGTATTTCTATTTCTTCAGCTGTGAGCCTTCAACCTCTTTCCTCATCTTGAACTTGAGGAGGACTCATTTCCTGTCACTAATCCTTCTCATACAAAAGGAATGCAGATAGTGATAGAACTATGCATGAAATGGTCTGAGAAGTAGCACATTTTGGTCCCCTTGAGCATGCAGTATCTCTGCCAGTGAGCAAATGTTTACTGGCAGGTTTGGGGTGTGTCAGCATGTTCACCATGTGGCTTTCTGAGATCAGGTGCAAGAATCAGGAGGACATAAATGCCTTGCTGTGGTTTGAAGGTGGCAGTTATGAAACTACTCTTAAAGAAAACATTGGACCCTGAGAATTGGGATAACTCTGGATGTTTCTGGATGAGACAGATTAGATCCATTTCAGAGACTGCTTTGGTAACCAGGATTGATGAACTACTCTGGGAACTGAACAGGGGGAGTGTGTCCCGGTTGGTTCTACTGGACCTCTCTCCAGCTTTCAATACCATTAACAATGGTATTATTCTGGACTGCCTGGCTGGGATAAGACTTGGAGGCACCGTTTTACGGTGGTACCAGACTTCCTTGGAAGTGCAATTTCACATGGAGGTACTAGTGGATGCCTGTTGGATGCAGTGGTCATTGGGCTATGGTGTTCCCCAGGATTCCATCTTCTCACCCATGCTATTTAACATACACATGAAATCACTGGGAGAGGTTGTCCAGAGTTCTAGGATTTAGTCCCATCGCTGTGCTGATGACATCTAACCTTTCCATCTAAATCCAAGGAAGCGGTTCAAGTTCTAAATTGGTGTTTTATGTCAGTAATGGACTGAATGAAGGTGAGCACATTGAAGCTTAATCCAGACAAGACAGAGGTGCTCTAGATCAGTCAAAAGGCAGATCACAGAAAAGGGATTTAGAGACCACTCCTATGGTTCCTGGGAGAGTGTCCCAGGGACCATAGGATTGTCCAGAGTCCGCCTCCCAAGGCCATAGATCTATAGCCTTGGGAGGGGGACTCATAGAATCATAGAATAGTAGGGTTGGAAGGGGCCCACAAGGCCATTGAGTCCAACCCCCTACTCAATGCAGGAATCCAAGTCAGAGCATCCCTGACAAATGGCTGTCCAGCCTCATCTTGAAGGCCTCCAGTGTGGGAGAGCCCACCACCTCCCCAGGTAATTGGTTCTATTGTCGTATTGCTCTTACAGTCAGGAAGTTTTCCCTGATGTTCAGCCGGAATCTGGCTTCCTGTAACTTGAGCCCATGATTCCGTGTCCTGCACTCTGGGATGATCAAGAAGAGATCCTGGCCTTCTTCTCTGTGACAACCTTTCAAGTACTTGAAGAGTGCTATCATATCTCCCCTCAGTCTTCTCTTCTCAAGGCTAAACATGCCCAGTTCTTTCAGTCTCTCTTCATAGGGCTTTGCTTCCAGTCCCCTGATCATCTTTGTTGCCCTCCTCTGAACCCTCTCCAGTTTGTCTGCATCCTTCTTAAAGTGTGGTGCCCAGAACTGGACACAGTACTCCAGATGAGGCCTAACCAGTGCTGAGTAGAGGGGAACTAGTACTTCCCGGGATTTGGAAGCTATGTTTCCATTAATGCAGCCCAAAAGAGCATTTGCCTTTTTTGCAGCCACATCACATTGTTGGCTCATATTCAGCTTGTGACTCTTTAACTTCTGATCTCCTTCCCCCACCCCCTTGCAGCTGCCACTGAAAGAACTATGCCACTGTTTTTAGAGGTTGCAAATGTGACCTTGGACTGAGGGAAAAGGGGGTGGGGAGGAGAGAAAAGTGCCCAGGGTACAAGAAATCCTATGGCCTCTCCAACCTCGGCTCCACTCCCAGCAGCGCACCATATCTAGAGAGGCTCTAGAGGAAAATGTCTTAAAAGATGGAGAGGTGAAAATTGCCTCTCCCCCCTACCGACAGAAGTCCTGGCAGGGCATTAGATACTTGGAGGCTGCCTTCTAAGGGAAGGCTCTTAACCTGTCTTGGATGAGGTTACACTAGCCTTGAAGACTCAGGCTTGCAACTTGAGTGTACTCCTGGAGTCAGCTCTGAACTGGTATGCCCAAGTTTTGGCACTGGCCAGAAGTGCATTTGCATAGCTAAGGCCAGTGCATCAACTGCACCTGTTCCTGGAAATGCCCTAGTTACATCATGTTTGGGCTACCTTTCAAAAGCGCTCATAAACTTCCACTGGTCCAGAATGTTGCAGCCAGTCTAACAGGGCCACTTATAGACAGCCTGTGACACCCTTGTTACAACAGATTCACCGGCTGCCAGTCCATTTCCAGGTACAATTCAAGGTGCTGGTTATGACCTATGAAGCCTTACACAACTTGGTACCAGGCTATTACAAGTACCACATTCTTCCATATGAGCTTGCCTGGTTTTGGCCATCACTGAGATATTTGGTAGGACCGCAAGTGATGGCCTTCTTGATGGCTGTTCCCAGGATCCAAAACTCCGTGCCAAGGGAAACCAGCTTAGTTCCATCTTTGTTCTCTTACTGCTGGCAGGCAAATATGTTTTTAATCAGACATGCTTTTGACTTTTAAGCTGTTTGTTGAAATAGGTTTTAACTGGTGGCAGCGGTTTGTTTCTTTTTTATGTATGTGTTTTTAATTGATTTGCTTTTATGTTTTAATTATAACTTTGTATTATATTTTATTGCTAGTCTCTTTGAATACTATTTATAGCAGAAATGCAGGAGATAAATTTAAGATAACTAATGGCTGGTCACAAATGTCCATTTCCTGGGCATGGTATGGGACTGTTATTGAATGAAACTGATTATCTGGTCCATTTCTGGGTTTCTGACCTGGTTTTGGCACTCAAGCTGCCCTGATCACCCTGATGAATGTCCTAGATGTGGGAGAGGGACAGAGGAAGTGCTACTCTTCTTCTGGATCTCTCAAAAGTCTTTGGTTATAGTATCTTTCTGAGTAGACTGTCTGTGTTGGAGACCGAGGACACTGTATTTGGAAGTTCCATTCCATATAAGCCCTTCTCCCATCCTTTGCAACCTTCACAAGAGGGTTTTGCTTAATATACCTTCATATAAATAAGCACATCTCATAAGAGATTATACATGGTAGTGCCAAATGGCTGAACATCCTTCCTAAGAGGCATATATATCATTGGAATAATGTTAAGTCTATTGCAGAAGCTCTGTTTCCAAATCATTTATGTGCACATGCACTAATGGAGCTTATGTCAAACATGTGAGTAAACAAGATCAATCCAGCCTGAGTTTGCATATGCATGTACATCGCATAATGACTTTTGAATCAAATGGTGACTTGCATGTCTGAAACAGCCATCACATATGCAACACTATAAGCAGAAGTTTCCTATCAACTCACATTGCCTCGAACACAATATTTTGCACCCTGAAAATGTAAAGTTCTCACATGGCATTAATTGAAAGCAAACTAATTACTATGTTGGCTGTGCAAGGTACAGCAGCAAACCATTAATGGGATACTTGTTGTCCAAGATGGGTTCGGCATAGTTAAAATGTCCCCTTTGTTGTGGACACTTTGAGGTCTTTGCATGCCAGGAAGTTTCTCCAAGCAATATCTCCCCTGGATTAAATTAATCCTCTCTTCCCACCCACCCCTTCCTCTGAGCACTATGACTGGGGTTTAGATTACTACCTGAAACACATTCCAATTCAGTCACTGCTTTTAAAAAAGAGAGAGAGAGAAAAACAAAGACCCCTTATTAGAGCTAGTGTGTGCCCTTTACGAGAGAATGTGATTGGTATACTTGCGTAACAAAGGAGCACAATGCTCCCTCTGTGTTCGCAGGGCACAATTTAATCCACCCTTGGTTTCAGCATGAGTGCTGGCAAACCGTCCTTGGCCTTTGCAGTGTACAGGAGCTCTTTTGATTGGATCCTGCAGTGCAGCCCCATCCATGAAATGGAATAGTTGCAGGTGGATTTGCCAGCAGTCCTGCTGTTTTTCACATCAGCAGTAAATGATGGGATTGGATTAGAGGAAATGTTCCACAATAGCGCAGCGAGGGGGCGGGTGGTGGGAGCTGCTTGAAGGCATACTAAGAATAGGGGGAAGTGGCACAATTTCTCCAATACAAGGGATATTAAGATTTCCCTATAAAGTGCTTTTGATCATTTCATTTCATTTATTATATTTCTATACCACCCCATAACTGAAGCTCTCTGGGCAGTTCACAAAAATGAAAAACCATTAAAAAAACCATTTACATTAAAAAAAAAAAAAACAGTCCACACACACTCAGACAACATGAATCTACAAACAATTTTTAAACAATCAACCAAAGACAATCCAGGATATGATTGTTGTTGTTGTTTATTCATTCAGTCGCTTCTGACTCTTCGTGACTTCATGGACCAGCCCATGCCAGAGCTTCCTGTCGGCCATCGCCACCCCCAGCTCCCCCAAGGTCGACCATCCATCTAGCCCTTTGTCAGCCCCTCTTCCTTTTGCCTTCCACTTTCCCTAGCATCAACATCTTCTCCAGGGTGTCCTGTCTTCTCATGTGGCCAAAGTACTTCATACTTCATACAAAGTACTTCATACATGTTTAATCATACTAGGATATGATTAAAAACTCATTATATGCTTCCAAAGCCTTGAGAGAAGCAGGCAGTTTTAACCTGGTGCTGAAAGATAACAATGTTGGTGCCAGGCAGGCCTCCTCAGAAAGATCATGCCATAATGGGGGGGGCACCACCAAGAAGGCCCTCTCCCTTGTTGCTACCCTCCAAGCCTCCCTCAGACGAGGCACCTGGAGGAGGTCCTTACCTACTGAATGTAGTGTACAGGTCACTTTATGCCAGAAGAGGGCACTCCATCAGGTGTTGTGGTCTCAAGCCGTGTAAGGCTTTATAGGTCACTCTGATCACTCTGTTCCTTCACAGGGTAGGCATGTGCTCTAATCAAAGGAAATGTAATCTCTGCCTTAGTTTGCAAGTTACGCTTTTCTAGTACTTCAATTGGAGCAGCTCAATCTCAGAGTGTTGGAAGAGGACTTGGAAGACACAGGTTCAAATCCCTGCTCAGGCATGTTTCTCACTAGCTTGCCCTGGGTCAGTCGTACTCTCTTAAGTTGATTTAGCTCACAGCATTGTTGTGAGGACAAAATGTGTATGTGCAGGCAGGGGGAGAGCCATGTATGTCTTCCATGACCTGGTGCCCCCCGGATGTTTTGGACTACAAAGGAAGCAGCTGCCTGCGGGGGAGCCTCTCACTCCCTGCTTTCAACTGGGAGCAGCAGCACTGCTGGAAGATATCCCATGTTGCCTGAGGGAGGACCAGGTCCCAAAAGCGGGCTGGTGGCTAGCCTGACTTAGCCCCACGATACCCACTTGCTCATCTCCACAGCCTTGGTCATATTCCCTCTGTGCATGGCAGGAACTGAAATAATGCCATCTTCATTATTTTATTTGTTGTTGTTGTTTTCATTTGTATTTTTTTCCCTTGAATTTGGCGCTCCGCTTAACTAGGCACCCTAAACAACCACCTAGTTCACCAGTATGGCCGGGATGCCCCTGGCCATGGCTTCCCAAGGAATGTGACCATGTGATGCAAACATTTCCAAACATTTCCAAACATTTCCAAAGAACAATATTGTTTAGGAACCTGGAATGTAAGATCAATGAATCAAGGTAAGCTGGAGGTGGTCAAACATGAGATGGCAAGATTGAACATCAACATCTTGGGAATCAGCGAACTCAAATGGACAAGCATGGGCGAATTTAATTCAGGTGACCATTATTTCTACTACTGTGGGCAAGAATCCCTTAGAAGAAATGGAGTAGCACTCATAGTCAATAAAAGAGTGGGAAAAGCAGTACTGGGGTACAATCTCAAAAATGACAGAATGATCTCAGTACGAATCCAAGGCAAACCATTCAACATCACAGTAATTCAAGTCTATGCCCCAACCACTGAGGCTGAAGAAGCTGAGGTTGATCGGTTCTATGAAGACATACAACACCTTCTAGAACTAACACCAAAAAAAGATGTCCTTTTCATCATAGGGGATTGGAATGCTAAAGTAGGAAGTCAAGAAATCACTGGGATAACAGGCAAGCATGGCCTTGGTGTTAGGGATGGCGGAGAATTTCTCCCCGAAACTTCGGGGGGCCGAGCGCCAACGTGTTCGGCCCCCCGAACAAGTTTCGGGGAGAAATCCTCCGAACCCCCCCCGCCCCCCGCACCCTCCCCCCGGGACGGGACTTACCTTCACCGAATGTCCCTCCCGGTGGCGGGTCCGGCCGGCGGTTCGGCGGGTGTTCAAGCGGGGCGGGAGCGGCAGCCGGTCTTTCGACCGGCTGCCGCCGCCATTGCAAATCAAAGAAAAAAAAACAACACCCCCTGATAGGCTACGTGACGATTCACGTAGCCTATCACGGCTAGATTTGCAAAGTCAGCCGTGATAGGCTACGTCAATCGTCACGTAGCCTATCACGGGTGACTTTAAAAAAAAAAAAGCGCTTACGGATAATGGCGGCCCCCATAGGGAGCCGCCATTCCCGTTCCTTATTTGGTCGCTGTAGTCTACATAAATGCTCCTTGGGAGGAAAGCTATGGCAAACCTAGACAGCATAGTAAGAAGCAGAGACATCACCTTGCCGACAAAGGTTCGTATAATCAAAGCTATGGTTTTCCCAGTAGTAACGTATGGCTGTGAGAGCTGGACTATAAGGAAGGCTGAGCGCCGAAGAATTTATGCATTCGAACTGTGGTACTGGAGAAGACTCTTACGAATCTTACAAGCCTGGCCTGAAGGGGGTCAAATCAGTCCATCCTAAAGGAAATCAACCCTGAATTCTCATTGGAAGGACAGATACTGAAGCTGAAGCTCAAATATGTTGGGCACCTAATGCGAAGAGAAAACTCCCTGGAAAAGACCCTGATGCTGGGAAAGACTGAAGGCAAAAGGAGAAGGGGACGGCAGAGGATGAGATGGCTAGATAGCATCACCGATGCAATGAATATGAACTTGAGCACACTCCGGGAGAGAGCGGAGGACAGGAAGGCCTGGTGTGCTATGGTCCATGGGGTCACAAAGAGTCGGACATGACTTAACGACTGAACAACAACAACTATAAATAGAAATACGACACATCTCACCATGGTGGGGAAGACTGGCCAGGTGAGTTGTTTGCAAGCTCAGTCTACTGCCCAGGTGCTAACTGTGGATGGGCAACTTCAAGGCCCCTCCCTGACCTCCCTTCTGATGGGTCTTCATCTTTAAACCAGACTTGGACTGGACAGCCCTTCATATCTATGCTGCTGGTTTTTCCTTTGGTTTAATACTGTAATTTAAACTTTTAGAAGTTTCATAAACGTTCTAAAAGTTTAAAACTACAGTACTAAATCAAAGGAGAAAACAGCAGTAGTGGAAAGATTAAAGAATACTAATTACAGATTTAAAAACAACAAAAAAAGAAGAACTAAAATGCCTGAGAGAATAAGGAGGTTTTCACCTGGTACTGAAAAGTCCACAGCGTAGGCACCAGGTGAGCCTTTCTGGGAAGGGCATCCCACAACCCACGTGCCACAACTGAAAAGGCCCTCTCCTTAGTAGCCATTCATGCCCTGTAGAGGACTGGACACAGAGCCCACAGACTGAACGCAATGGCTTGAATTTTTCTCAAGGTCTGAAATGTTTGTTTCTTGTTAAGGCTTCTACGCTTTTAAACTTCATAAGCTCTTTCCCTAATTGCAGCTGACCAATGGAGAATCAACAAGTCACGTTTAAAATTGAGCAGTCATCTTCTGACAAATATGTGAACTTAATACAAAGGCTCAGAGAGACATTCTTTCTGATTTCAAGTACATTCATTACAATCATTCAAATTTTAAAGGGACGAGAACAGAGATAGCTTTAGATTTGATGGAGCTGAATAGTGTCAAAGCATCCAAAAAGGTTCAAAGGCATAATTTGTGCAGGGCCTGTGTAAGAAAGGAGGTTTTAGAAAGCCCAAGAAAGAAACCTCGCAGCCTTCACCAGACAGATAAAAAGGGGATTAGAGACTCTTGCTGTCCTTTGAACCTCAAAAACATCATGCTGGGAAACAAAATGAGGCAGGATGCAAACAGATCTCAAGTTCAAAGCTTCTGCGGCACTGATTTGATTTCACTTACACATTTTTATTAATTAATTGCATTTATGAATGATAGCAATGACATAATGGCTCTGATCTTGAGATATCCATGTGCAACAGAATGTTGCGTGTAAGTAGAATTGTGCAGGCGAAAATGGCATGGCCTGGCCTCAGATAGTGTAGGAGCATGTATACTCCTATCAGCAGCTAGATATGGGCACATCAAGATTGAACATGTACATCCTACAAGAAGCAGCTGAGCGCTAATGCATCCCGGCCTTGCCCACATACAAACAACATCTTCTAGGGAAGAGTAGCTGATGATCCATTAACAGCACAATCCTACACATGTTTACTCAGACGCAAGTTCCATTGAGCTCAACAGTGCTTGCCCCCAGTAAGAGCGTTCAGGATTGTAGCCTAAATTATGTACTGTACGTGGGCCAGAATAAGCATGCAAGATTATTAACGAGGACGGGGCATTTTTGCCATATTACACCTGTGCTTTCTCAGCTGCACTGGCTCCTAGTTTGTTTCCAGGCCCAATTTAAATAGACAGCACTAACCTTCAAACGACTTTGGACCAGTTTACCTGAAAGACTGCCTGCTTCCATATGTGCATACCTGAACATTTTCTTCAGAGGACCTGCTCCAAGGGCCCCCAACCAAGTGAGATGAGGCAGACAACCATTAGTGAGAGGGCCTTTTTGGAAGTGGCAGCCTGATTATGGAACAACCTTCTCAATGAGGTTTGCTGGGTGCCATCTTTATGGTCTTTTCAGCACCAGGTGAAGATCTTTTTATTCATCCAAGCCTTTTAAATAATTTGTGTTGTATGGTTTGGGCCTCTCAGTTTACAATCTTAAAAATCTTCTTTTAAAACTTAACAGTCATTAAGAATTGCATTGTTTTCTGTAAGCAACCCTAGAAAGGTCATTTGAACTAACTCCCAACCCATCACAATGGACCAGTTTGCAAGTAATGACAGCCCATGGATTAAACAACCCATGGGCTGCCAGGGAGAGGGCAGACACACCGCCTGCAGTGCATTCACCACTTCCACTTTTACTCAGCAACCCACGATCTGCTCCTCTGTAGGTTGCATGGGTTAACCGCTGGGTTGTTTGCATGTCACACTCAGCAACCTATGAAGGAGTGGGTTGCTGAGTTAAACAAAAGCCCAATCTCTCCGACTCGTGTATGACAACTAGGGATGTATGAAACTCACCTTTTCGCGGAATCTTTCACGGTGGGGGGAGGAGGTGCTCCGTCCCTCCCCCCGGAATCCTCGACAGGGGGGAGGCAATCCGGTCCTCCCCCCCCCCGGAATCCTCGACGGCCGGTGGATTTGGCAGTGGCGGTTCCGGTGGCGGCAGTTCCGGTGGCGGCAGCAGTTCTGGTGGCGGCGGCGGCAGCTCTGGCGGCGGCTCTGGCGGCTGGTCTCCTGGCCGGCCGCGGCTGGGCTGCTGCCACCGCCATTGCCATCCTTGCAGCTGTGATAGGCTATGTAAGAATTTACGTAGCCTATCATGGCTGGGTAAAAAAAAAAAAAACCCAGCGTATGCAAATGGCAGCAGCTATGGTAAACGGCGGCAGCTGCAGTAAAACCCAGCGTACGCAAATGGCAGCGTAAGATAAAACGGCGAAAAAAATACCGTAGTGGGCGCTATTTGCGTTCCTTTATTTTTTGCCGTTCTAGCCTATGTAAATATTTACGTAAGATAAATCAGCGAAAAATAGGCAATGCAAATGGCGGCTGCTGTAGCCACTGCCATTTGCGTATGCTGGGTTTTTTTGTTTTGTTTTTTACCCAGCCGTGATAGGCTACGTAAATTCCTACGTAGCCTATCATGGCTGCAAGGACAGCAATGGCGGCAGCAGCAGCCCGGCCACGGCTGGCCAGGAGACCAGCCGCTGCTGCCACCGGAGCCGCCGCCGCCGCATCCGCCCCAGGTAAGTACCGCCCCGGGGGGATTCCACGGGGGGGCGGGGGGGCTGGAGGCCGTTCCGCCACGGATTCCAGGCGGAATCCGTAGTGGAATTCTCTGCCATCCCTAATGATAACCCATGGGTTGCTTTACCCATGGGCTCTCATTATGTGCAAACCAGGTCAAAATATTCAGACAAAAGAAAAGTCAGGACATTATTAATAGATACTGGTACCTCTTGAAAGATATACCTGGATGTCAGGGTAGCCCTATGTTTATGTATAAATGGAAACGGAACTGTAGATATATTGGTGCATAGTGCTTGCAGTCCTAAGCCCAAATTTGATTGACAGAAGAACACTCTTAGGGGAAGAAAGGCAATTTTTTCTGTGGTCATTGCAGCATCTGTGTTATCTGCTATGAAGGCAAGAGTTTTGTTAATCCTATAGATAATGCACAATATTTCTATCAAGGTTTCTTTAACTGTAATACTAAAGGAGGTACACATGCTATCATATGCCCTTGTAAAAAATATATATGTGGGAATTATTAACAAGAGCTCTCAACATCAGGATCTGTGCACATAAAAGCTGCATTAGAAACCAGAGGATGCAAGCCCCTCTTGTTCAGCATTTCCTAGAATGTGGACATAATCTGAATGATTTGAAGTTCTGCTGTGTGGGAAAGGTTGAAGCTAAGGGCAACAGCTGCACCATAAACGTCTACAGAAGAAGCTGTGTTGGACTTATACTTTAAAGACTGAATCTCCAGTTGGCCTAAATAAGGAAATGAACTGGATGGTTATGTACTAAAACAAATCGCCAACAACAGTGCTATGCATATATTTCGTATCTTTGGCCATTAGGTGTTATGAAAACTGGTGAAGTTTCTGTAACAACTTTCTGATAATAGGTTTTTCTGGATGGGTGCCCTTTAAGGAACCAACTGTGGTTCTATGAGGCTCCATCCTCCACACCTGTGATTGAAGCCTAGCATTCAAAGAAGGGATTTAAGCTTTCTTACTTTTATGGCTAGCTTAGAGGTTCTTGCAAGGGAAACCTCCCGAGTGAGTCCAGCAGCTTTTAGCTTTGGATATTTGTGAGTATGCAGTTTTATACATGGGATATTATCTATTTCAATGTGTTTGAAAGTGTTGATTTTTCTTTCATGAATTTGTTTTCAGGACTACTGCAGTTCCTTGCCTTTTCCAGAACTAGATATTCATCATGGAGCTTAAGGCCCCTTTTCAGTTTTTTACTATTCAGACATACATTTGCTCTTGCATGTGTATACATGGGTAGTATTCAACTGCACCCTTCCCTGGGCAGCCCAGGCTCACCAGCGGTGGCACACACCACCCCTACTGCGGTGTAGCACTTCTGGCGGGAAGCACCCAAGCGAGTGGAAACGCTCGTTTCCAGAAGGGGCAGGTCGCACCCCTCCCGGAAACAAGCACTTCCACTCATTGGGTGCTTCCCCCTGGAGGCAGTACATTACAGCTGCCAGAGGTAGGGGCCGTGTGCGTGTGCTGCCACTGGCGGAGCAGGCCATGTGTGTGCCACACCGGTAACCCTGGGCCACCCAAGGAAGGGCATAATTGGATACTACCCATAGTTTTTGGTTTGGCAAGGTCCACGAATGTATGTCTGAACTGATGAGTGTTTTACACATAATATATTTGAATGTTTTATCTTATATTCTGGAAGCAGATATAGATAGGTAAATATTTGTTCTTATAATTACAGGTGGCAATACTGCAGTGTCCTATATTGTCTGTAGATGTGAGAAAATAGGAATGAAACATGCCTGTGTGTATATAAGCCTTTTTATATATATATTTCATATACCTTTTTACATCCTAGACCATTTTTATATACTAGACCATGAAGAAGACCTTAAGTTGAAATGCATTTGGTCATTTTGTGGTATTTCAGGAGATTATTGCACAACTGAATTGTAGTCTCTTCCATGGTCTTTGAATGTATGTTTTTAGTCTGTAGAAATAAAATAATATTATCAGATGTTAGGGGATATTATTTATCTTCACCAGTGTGCTTCTCCCAACTGGTTTAATGCTTCCTGGGTTTTGTGTTGGGATATGTTTCCTGATTGTTTTTGTTAACCCAGCAACAAACCATGGGTTAACCGCTAGGGTGTTTAGCCCCTAAACAACCCAGCAGCCTGGGTTCGCACGTCACACTCAATATCTTATGAAGGAGTGGGTTGCTGAGTAAAAAAGTGGCAAATGCACTGCAGGCAACGCACCCACTCTCTCCTACTCATGCATGACAGCGCATGGGTTGTTTAACCCATGGGCTTTCATTACGTGTGAACCAGGTCAGTGTATTCATGCAAAAGAAAGGTGAAGAAGGAGATAGATCTTAAGGTGAGGTTCAATCTTAAGGTGAAGTTCAATCTGTGCCTTTTACTTTGAAAACCTTGGTTCCAAAGCTTTCCACCACTATGATAGGAGTTCATCCACGTGTTCAAAAAGAATTCTTTCTACATCCTTCCTGGAATTGCACCACTTTAGAATGAAAATGGAGGTCTACACGCACACTCATTAAAAGAATTTTCTATCTGTAAAGAATGGTTCCATCCTGGCCTTCTTTCTGTCACTAGTGTAAAGCCAACCTCCCCAAGGGTGCTAGTAGTCTGGGGGCAAAACATACTGCAAATTGCAATTCTGGGTAGCGCTGGCTGATAGGAAAGCCCCACCCATTGGGAAGCCTGAAAGAAGCCTGACTTTTTAAGTTGCTGCACCAGCAGATGAGGCGGGTGATGTGCTCCCAGCTCCGCGGAAGAAGAAGCGGCTCAACTTAGCCCGGCCTGTTCTGTGCCTGCTCCATGCGCCATCTGAGTCCAGGCCGGAGCAGAGCCAGGGGGAGGTGCTGCTTCCCAGCCTGTGCACTTGCCTTCAGCAAGTAATAATAATAATAATTAAGAATAACAATAATAGTTGTTATTTAAAAATTATTGTAGGTTGTCTGGAAAGAAAGCACTGCTGCAAATAGAGATGCTTAGGGAAGGGAACTGGGGAACCAGCAACAATGGGGTGATGATGAGGAAACCAAAGATCCCAGCCCTAAAAGGAAAGGGGCAGAGGGAGCTTCTCTTTTCTTGGGGCAGGGGGAATATGGTTGGATGTGGGTGCCAGGGTGTCCTCTGAGAGAGAGGGGGGAAAGAGGAGCACCCTTCTTGAGGAGGGGTCATTTAAAGATAGGAGGATGAGGAGATCAGGGGCACGGGGGGGGGAGGCTTGCTGTCTTCCAGCAGACATTATTGCCATTTATTTCTTTTTCGGGCGGGGGTTGATGGTGTTCTATTCATTAGTGAACCATATTGCACCACCCTCAGATTCACTTGGGGGATGGGGTGGGGGACAGAGGAGGGCCTGTAGGGTTTCCATGGCAACTGCGGGGCCTCTTCTCTCATCTCTGGGAGGCCGCATTTCCCTTATCCAGGTAAGGTGACAGCCCCACTGCATCATTCACTGACTTTCTCTTGCCACTGCCACCTCCTCCGCCTTCTTCTCCATTGTATTTATTTTTATATCAATAAATTTTTCTCTCATTAACTTCCGGTCATGGGAAGCCTTTCCTGCGCACACGCAGCATCTAGAGTGCTTGAGGGGGAAGATGGATAAATGCGGTGGTGGGCACTATCTTTGTTTCTGGGAGAGAGGCTGTTCTTTTTGAAGGGGCAATGGCAGGTCGAGCCATCTTTGCTTCTGCCCGGGTTGGGCTTTATCATTTTTAATGGAGGCAGGAGAGGGAGAGAGAAACCGACCAGCAGGAGCTGCCATCTTTGTTTCTGGAACAGACGCTTCACTTGTTAAAAGAGGCTATTCTTGTTAACATACTGTTTGGCTATTAAAGCTCAAGATTTGAACTTGTTGGAACTTCCAACATTTTCTGCATGTCTACACTGCTTAAGCTTCAGTTTAAAAAAAAATGAGCAAAAATGGTCTGGTAGATCTTGACTAATAAGCCTTGCACAACCATATTGTTATATAGATGCTAGCATTCTGCATGCTGAGATTTTTTTTTTTTTAATATGGGGAAGCATTCAGACATGCAATTCCACACCTACACTGTGAAATAGTAGAATATGACTTCTCTGAACATTAGACCATCTCTATTCAAAAGAAGTTGGAAAGGAAACATTCCAGAAGAAAATCTGTCTGCCAGATGAAGTTCCCGAAGACACAGAAGTTTGTTGATCAAAGCTTGTTCCATTTATAGTCAGCTGTCTTCATTATCCAACTCTTACATTCTTTTCTTCCTCAGCCATGCACCTCCTTTTACAATAAGTAGTGATTTAAAAAGAAATGGGGGGGGGAGAGGAAAACTGGATGAAGAGGTCACTCAGTACCCAAATGACATGCAGTGTTTTTTTTTCACAAGCAATGAGTTCAAACATGTTACCTTTCATTTCTGCAAGACAAAAGCATGCAGCGCAGATTACTCAGCTTTGTAGAAATTAAGTGTAATTGTACCCGGAGGCCTGGAAATCCCATAAGATGCTGTAACACACACAGCCTGCTCTTTGCAGAAACACCCCCTTTCATTTCTTTCTGGAAATCGCCACTTTGCTTCACCTCTTTGCATCTCCTACATCAGGAGTGGGGACATAAGGATGTGGGGCCAAATCTGGCCCTCTTGGGATCTCAATCTAGCCTCTGAGGGTTTCCAAAATGGCCACATATCCTTTGTTTGCCCCCCCTTCCCCCCAACCACTGATTGGTTGGTGGTTTCCAGGCTTTTGTGCACTTTTTCCCCATTCTAAAAGCTTGAAATGCCTCTCCCAAGGTTACATTAGTGAGTTAAGCTACAATATGCTATTTTGGCCCCACCCTTTTTGCTTTTGGCTCCACCACTTTCCCCTTCAGCCTTGCCCACTACTGGAAGGTGGCCCTGAGAGCTTCTCTGAAACTGGATTTGGCTCTCCATCTGAAAGAGGTTCCCCATCCTTATCCTACACGTTACCCTAAAAAAATCACTACTAGCTCTTATATAGTTGCTGAGATCTACCTCTAATTTTGTTGAGTTACCTACACCAGGGCTGACCTCACCATTAGGCAGAGTAAAGAGGCTGCCTCAGGCAGCAGGTGCTGGGAGGTGGCTGCAAGGTGTTGGAGGAGGAAGCTGTGAGCCAAGCAGCCTGCCCTGTGCCCTCTAAGCTAGCCTTCGGCCTTCAGGTGCAGTGGAAGATGCTGTTCCATTGCTAGGGCAGAAGAAACAGTCCAGTCGGGTTTTGTACATGGAATAGGAGAGGGCACCATTTTGTTCTCCACCTCAGGCAGCAAATTGCCGTGGGCCAGCCCTGACCTATCCTGTAGTGAACTGAGCCAGGAAAGTCAAATAGGATTCCTTCATTGTACTTTGAGAGCACAACCATCTATATATCTACTCAGAAGTAAGTCCCATTGAATTCCCAGGTAAGTGGTAAGGGATTACAGGATGAATGGAAGGGGACCAATTTAATTAATGTATTCCTTGTTCTCTCAAGTCACACTTGCACAGTAAGTGCCATCAGAGGGGAAGACAAAGAAGGGCAAGTACCCACTAACAAAACTTCCTTCCTCATCCTCCCAGCATCACACCCCAGGTAAGGTCACAGGGGAGTTGTAGACCTTTTTTCTGTCCAAACATGCATAGGATGCACCCTGAATTTATTAATATTGTATTTTTACTGCCTGAAACAGGGAAAGGCATTTGTTGGATTTTCTGCCTCATATGCCAAAATCACTTGTGCGTCTTTAGATACTATGTGCCATCTTTTACTTGGGAAGGGGGCATTATTTGTTGCTCCGCCTCAGGCAGCAAAATATCTTAGGCCAGCCTGAGCCCAGTACTTTGGCAGAATATATAAAATGGCTTTTAAGTGAGTAGTTCAGCACCCACTTCGCTGATCAAACATTTGGTACATTCCGCTTCAGTTGGAGCTAGTCAAGTTGGCTTCTTCTGGCCATTGGGCAGAAGGTATAAGCCAGTATTCCCCAACATGCTTCCCTCTAGATATACAGGCTGGGAATGATGAGAGTTGTTATCCAACACATCTGGAGGGCACCAGGTCGGGGAAGGCTGGTCAAAGCAAAGGGGCCAAAATGTTCTGCCTGAAGAAAGAAATGAGTTTGAGGTAACAAGGAAAAGAGGTTGACCAGAAAGTCTCAGCTGCTGCTAGGGTTATAATATTTCCCTACCCAAACAGGCTTTCCAGGAATAGTCTCCTCCCATCGCAACTTCAGTTCAAAATGGTGTCCTCTCAGTTCCGCTTCTGCCTTCTAGTTGGGGTGTTCTGGAGCAAGAACACAAAAGGTGGGAGTGGCAGAAGTGTAGCACCGTTGCAAACAAAGAAAAGAGAGGTGAACCTTGGGGTGTTGAAGTAGTAACTTATTCATACATATTTTTAAACCTCCAAAGGTTGCCTTGAGGACTGTGGAATTTCCCAATATTGAAGGGAAACCTGAAGTTCCTATCCAGGTTTTTGAGGGCCCTTGGGCAAAGCACCCTCAACCGGCCCCTCCCTCAGTGAGGCCACTTTCTCTCCTCTTCCTCATCATTGCCACCACTTGCTTGCTTGATAGGCAGAGAGCCGGTGAGCAAGCAGGCAGTGGTGCCTACTCCTTCTCGCCAGAACTGCTGCCTGGGCCAGAGCGAGAGGCAGCTGAACAAGTCGGTTGTAATGCGGAAGAAGAGGAGCAAGTCCAGGGGACTTTGTCAGTAGGGCCCTGCTGGGCTGTGGCCCATCCGCAGGCGCTGAACGATGCCTCCCTTTGATGCTGGCCCTGGTTACTGTTGCTGCTGCAGAACAGCATTGCTTGAAACACGTCAAGCACAAATACGGGTCTCTGGAGTTTTTTTTTTTAAACAAAATGAATTCTTTCTCAGTACCTCAGGGTTTGCCTGTCCTCTTGATATTCTGGAGTTCCTAATTCAGCAAAGCTTTGCGCTGGAGAAGTGTTGAGAGGAAAAATGCACCATGCTGTCAGCCGGGCCAGCTCTACCATTAGCAGACTGAAGCAGTCACCTCAGGCGGCAGATGCTGGGAGGCAGCAGGAAGATGTTGGAGGAGAGACCTGTGGGTCATCCAGCCTGTGCTGCACCCCTAAGTTGGCCTGCAGCCATCAGGGGCAGTGGAGGATGTTGTCCCATTATTAGTGTTGAAGACAGAGCTATCTGCCAGTCCAGTTGGCTTTTGTACATGGAATGGGAGGGGATGCCATCTTGTCCTGCACTTCAGGCAGCAAAAGGTCTTGGGCCGCCACTGGCTGTCAGGGCAGTCAATTATTCCAGGTTCAATATAGAGTAAAAGGACATGATCTTGTGAAAGGGATCCTCCCTTTCCAGATATGTTTAGGCCGCTCTATATCCTTTTGCACTTTAACACTGCCTCAGTTTCTGGATTGGTTGGATATGATGTGTCCAGGGTTCCCTTATAATATTCTCAATTACCTCACTGCCTATCCTGTTTGCCTCATGCTGAACTAGCTGGATTGTTTAAGTGGCCCATTTCTCAAGGCAATTTGGTAAGGCAGGTGCATCATGCTTGTTATCCATGGTTGCCACTTGGGGGTAGGTCAGAGTTCCTATACCTTTAACTGGTGCAGAACAGGCAGAAATTCAACAGGTGAGACTTCCTATCACTACATTCCAGATGTTTCTGTTGTGGAACTCTATTATATTGCTGTTAAAGGGACACTTTTCTCCTTATACAAGATTTAGTTCTACAAAATAAACCAGGTAGATTCCTATTACTGTACTCTAGTTGGGAAAAAACAATTTGCATTTGCATCTTTAGTAGTAAGTGCCTAGGGATGATCACTACACTGAAGAATGAGTCCAATGCACTAAGAGCAATGGCTACAATCCCAGTCCACACACACACACACACACACACACACACATTTTGAACAAGTGTAAAGGCTTTCTATTATCTTCACTGGCAGGCTATTTCCTGAAATGCCGTCTGAAAGAGACAGAAGCATTTATCATTTATTGCATTTACAAGAAATGCAATAAATTTGCATTTGCTCTTTTTTGCCCAAGACACCTAGGCATTTTATAAATTTAAAAGAAAAGAAAGCTGTCATAAAATATAAACCAGAAGAGTGGGCCATTGGTGGTTTCTTCAGGAGGTGATGGCAAGAACATCCTGGCCTGGTCTGGCCTTCTCCTCTCCTGCCTTGCCCTCAGATCACACCAGCCTTCAGTTTACACCAGCCTGCCCCAACCTGATGCCTTCCAGATTTTTGGACTTCAACTCCTATCAGCCCCAGCCAGCATAGCCAATAGACAGGAATAATTAGAGTTGTCATACAAAACATCTGGAAGGCACCAGGTTGGGGAAAGCTGCTGTAATGTAGATCCAACCCAAAGGCTACCCCAAATATTACTCACTTGGGTCCTTCACCAAGCCTTATTTTGTGCACTTGAAAACATGAGCTTGGCCTGTTTTGGCTTACTGAAAAAGCAGTGTATAAACCCAACATGTCCTTGTTGGTAATAGTTGAGAAACAATCCTTCTGTCCCCTCTGTTTAGGGAGCCTGATTATTTTATCTAAAGGAACTCTATAGTTGTTATGTCTCTCTACCACCCACATGGTGTGGCTTTGTTTCCTTCTGTGAGTTCTTCAAGGGCAATCTCAAGAGAACAGAGCTCAGTTGTTGTTTTTCCAGCTTCTGCAATGCCACTGTCAGTATGCATTCAAGATGACTGCATATTTCAATGTGCAGTGGGAAGAATTAATCTGAATACACCATTAGCTTATCCTAGCGATGGGTGAGAATTTTGTTTGGTTGGTTTTGGTAAGAAAAGAGATTTAAAACAAATCGAATGTAGGAGAAACTGAAATGGGCAGATTTGTCCATCCAGGCCCAGGACTTTGAGTGCTTTGCTCTTAAATGTCTGGTTTTGGACCCCTGGGCTGTTAACCATGTTAGTGCTTAATTGGGGTGGCCACCTCTTTTTTTCTGACATCTTTAACAGCTATATGGCAGGTAGGCACTTCATGGTCCATGCTGGGAATAGCTGTACCTATTGGATTTGACCAGTGCTAATGCTGAGAACGTCGCTCTACCACCCACTGAGAATTTTGTTTCTTCCCGAGAGAAAGAATGTGAGATTTTTTAAAATTTTATTTGTTTATTTATTTATAACATTTGTATACCGCCCCATATCATTAGGATCTCAGGGCGGCATACAGATAAAATCAATTTAAACAGTTTAAAACAATAAATTATTTAAATAGCTAAAAACATATTAAATAATTAAGCTAGCTAATACCAAGTTAAAATCTAAAACAATAAAATAGAACAGCGTGCAAACTTAAGGAATCCAATTAGCTCTCAAAGGCTTTGGTAAAAAGCCATGTTTTGACTTGGCAGTGAAATGAAACCAGTGTCTGCACCAATCGGGCCTCTCCTCTCCTTTCCCTCTGTTACAGCCTCCTGGAATGGCTGCTGGAGGTGACAGTTGAGTGAGGAGCCTGGTGGAGCTGGTGTTTCAGCAGAGCCGGCAGAAGGGCCCTGGGATCACTCAGAGGACTTCCATGACATAAGTTATGTCATCTAAGATAATTTGAGACCTGGCACAGTGGCACACCTCATTTTAATAATCAAGAACAGGCTGCTAGCCCTTGGGCTGATTGACAGTCATAAGCTCCCCAGTATCCAGTTCCCAGGGATTTCAAACAGTGTCTCTTGAGTCCTTAGCAATAGTCACTAAGCAATCTTTTGAAACCCTCGAAGTAAATACTAGTATTCCCTTATATACACAATATGCCTTTAATAAATTACTTACTTAATAGTTCATCTTATCCCTAGAGTTGGTGCCCATCTCACGTCTAAGCCTCTCATACGAAGCCACTAGGCAGGTTTTAAAGTATTCTAACAGAACTGGTGGCAGCGGGAAAGGGTCACCTTGTGGAACTCCGAGTCACAATGGCAGAGAGTTCCTTAGGCCCTGAAAAATTAGCATTTGCTATATATAAGAAGCCCCATAGGTGGGATTGCCCAGTGAAGGAACAGTTCCCCCATAGGTGGCGGCGGTGCTGAGGAGAGGAAATCCCTCATATGACTATATGGACCTTGGGCTGGTCCAGCATGGTTCTTCTTATGTTCTTTGTTTGGTGCTCCATTAACTAAATGAAAATCAAAAAATGGAATGTAAATTCATGAAAGATGAGTCCTCTTCAAGCATTCCTTTCTGTGTAATTGCTTTGTGGAGGGGGAGGGGGGTCCCGCACACACCATCCCATCCCCTCCCTGCCCTTTCTCCCCACTATCTACACATAAGGGGCGCATCTGTAATGGAAACTTGCCATATACGCATAGGCTCGCCTTGTGATTTGGAACCATGGTCGTGAAGGGCTCTAAACCACAGGAATGAAAGCCCAAGCGCATATAGCAGGCTTTATTTATTTAATTTTGAATGTATTAAATGCCTCATAAAATAAATTTGTCTCAGTGTTTACAATTTAAAATAACAACGATAATAATACAAATAAAATGCCAATACAATAAAACACATCAAACTCATAAATGTGTCAACATAGCCTAAAATACAATATTAGGTATAAGAGGTAAAACCACACTGCAAGGACTAAAATAATGAAATCCCCAAATACTAACATGTTTTAAAAAAATACTTTAAGGGTGCAGTCCTATGACCGCTAGTCAGCGGCTAGACAACCGTAGGATAGGTTGGTTCCTGGGAACCAACCTTGGAGCCTGTGCTCCAAGGTTGGTTCCCTGAGAACTAACCCCCACCCCCTCAGGACTTCCCTACTGTTTTCCAGTCCCCTCCAAATCTCTCTACACTGGCTTATCAGGGTCAAAAAGGGTTGAGATACTGCCATTCCACCAAAGGGCTGCACTCACACTTCACTCCATTCCCCTCCCATCCTACAAATTTGAGCTTCTCAAACTCCATAGGCTAAAATGGGGTGAAAAATTGCACCTTTCAAAACCTACAAATACCTTATACTTCTGGAGCAAAGCACATACTGCCCCCTTTCCCTTACCTAAGATGACAAACTGTTTCCCAAAAGACACACCATGTAAGGTGGGCGGGGGAGGGGGGGCAGACAACATCTGCCAAACTGCTGGTGAGCGCTTGTCAAACTTTAAACTCCTATAAATAAGCTATTTGAATTGAATTGAATTGAAGGGGGTGTGCCCTGAGTACTCCCAGCCGCTGTGTGGGCAGGAAGTTTCAGTCTATTTCCCGCCTCCCAGCTGAGCAGAGCAGAGCAGAGGAAGCTGATCCAGCTGGTCTAGGGACTATAGAAGCAAGCAAGCTCCCAGAGAGCGAGCGAACAGGGAGAGCAAACAGGAGTTGGCCAGGGGAGGTCAAGGGGGAGGCCCCTAACATTTTTTTAAAAACTTTTAAAAATTTATTTTTCTTGTAACACATGCTTCCATACCAGTGGGACTCTGTTGTTAACCTCTAGTGAGTAGAGGAGCAGGCACAGGCTACTCTAGAACAATCAGAAAGCTAGACACAAAAAGGGAAAAGAGGCTATGGAAGGACAAGCCTCTCCAGTGGTGGTGACCTGCAAGGTGTGTGCCATGTTTGTTTTCTTGCCTGAGAACAACATGGCCTACACGGGCAACAAGTACAAGTTGATCAAACTGTTGAAAGAAAAAGTAAGAGGACTGGAGCGGCGAGTGTCGGTGTTCCAGGGAATAAGAGAACACGAAGAGTTCTTGGACAGAATAGTGGAACTACAGCAGCAAAGTGAAGAACAAAAGCTAGAAGAGCAACAGCAAGCTGAGGCAGAAGAGGAAAATGCTGAGGTGAGGAAAAATGAAGTAGAGGGTACTCCTTGGAAAACGCTGACAGGAGCAGAAGAACTAGAAGCCACTCTGCACCAGTGGAAGCAGTGGAGCTATGGAACCGTTTCTAGGTACTGGAGGAGGAGACTGGATGCCAGCCTGCAGCGGAAGAATTACAGGGGAACCTGCATGAGAGCGAGCAAGAGGCTGAAGGACAGCCAAGCAGAGGCAATGAAACCAAGGCTTACAACAACAAGAAGAGAAGGGTAGTAGTAGTGGGAGACTCCTTGCTGCATGGGATCGAAACCCAAGTATGTCGTGAAGACCCATGGACTCGCCAGGTATGCTGTCTCCCAGGAGAATGGATTAGAGACGTGACTGAAGGGTTGCCTACACTCATAAAGCCCACTGACAGGTATCCCTTTCTTCTCATCCATGTGGAAACAAACAATACCACCAAGCGGAGCTACAAAGAAATCACGTCAGACTTTGATGCTTTGGGAAGGAAACTCAAGAATTTTGGGGCTCAGATAGTTTTCTTGGGTGAATGACTGGCTATGAAGGTGGTGCCGGTGAGAGAGATTTGGATTCTGGGACCATGGGCTGGAAAACCTGGAAGATGGACTGTTGGCAAGGAATGCGTTGCACCTCACAAAGGCCGGGAAGAATGTGTTTGACCACAGCATGAAGAACTTTATCAGGAGGGCTTTAAACGCAATCCTATGGGGAAGGGAGATGTAAAGTTGGGGGTAACAATGGATGAAGGCTCATGTACCACAATGAAGAGAAGAGCTCTAATAGCGCCCAATAATAGTCTTCAGACACATGTAGGAAGAAAGCCAGACTATGAAGCACATGGGCTTCGATGTCTATATACTAATGCCCAGAGTATGGGAAACAAACAGAACAAACTTGAACTCTTAATACAGGAGGGAAATTATGACTTGATAGGTGTAACTGAGACTTGGTGGGATGACTCTCATGACTGGCATACAGCAATTGAAGGATATAACTTGTTCAAAAAGAACAGGAGGAACAGAAAGGGAGGTGGGGTTGCACTATATGTTAAAAATACATATTTCTGCACAGAAATATGGGAGGATGAGCTTGGTAGCTCATCCTCCAAAATAAATGGAGCAAAGAATAAAAGGAACATGGTGGTCAGAGTCTACTACTGGCCACCCAATCAAGGAGAAGACGAGGATGAATCTTTTGAAAAGCAAATAGCCAATGTTTCAAGGAAGCATGATGTAGTAGTAATGGGGGACTTCAATTTCCCCAATATTGGTTGGGAGACAAATTCTGCAAAACATGGCCCCTCCAGGAAATTCCTGACTTGTGTGTCGGATAACTTCCTCCTACAGAAAGTAGAGGAAGGAACTAGAGGATCGGCTATCTTTGACTTGATCCTACCCAACAGAGATGACATTGGGACGATCTACATTGGGCCTGCCATCGCAATGAATTCGGTGTCCCGTTGGGTTAAACGCTCTCGCATTAAAACGTGATTATTCACACTCACCCATTTTCCCCGTTGCAGTGCTTCATTGAATGCACAAGCTCGGTTCACACTCAAGCGCTGTGCTGTTTTCCTGCTGTTTTCCTGTGCGCGCTTGTCTGATCTCGGATGCTAAGCGGGGTCAGCCCTGGTCAGTAGTTGGATGGGCGACTGCCTGGGAATCAGGCTTCCTGCACTGAGCAGGGAGTTGTTGTATCCCTTCAAATGAGACTAAGTTTTACCCCCTCCTATCCCCTGCTCCAGATTTTTTTTAAAAAATTAAGGCGCTATCCTCGCAGAATCGGGGCTTCTCCGATGTTTTTTTTCTAATTGAGGCATGATCTTCGAAGCTTGGAAGATCATGCCTCAATTAGGAAAAAAAAACATCGCAGAGAAGGCCCGATTCTGCGAGGATAACACCTTAATTAAAAAAACCCAAAACATCCAGAGCGGGGGATAGGGGGTAAAACTTAATCTTATTTGAAGGGATACAACAACCACCTGCTCAGTGCAGGAAGCCTGATTCCCAGGCGGTCTCCCATCCAAGCACTGACTGGGGCTGACCCTGCTTAGCTTCTGAGATCAGACAAGCACGTGTACATCCAGCCCTTTGCTTGTTGCTGAGGAAACGGGGGCTGCTGAGGAAGCTATGCGATCGGTAGCTGGAAGAAGACATGGGGCCATCGAGAGCTGTGATTGGACAGGAGGGAAATACAAACACCGCCGCATATGGACAGGCGGAGGAGGGGACTATGACTGGATATGGTAGCGAAGGCGGAAAATCAGAGCACATTAAGGGGAAATACTGGGCTATTAGGGTATTGAAAGCGGGAGCATGGAAGTGGGAAATTCCGGTTCTAATTCGAGGTGGCTACTGCATAGTGTGAAAGGCGGGTGGTGAAACCTCTTTGGAAGCGGAAAAAGGCGGTAAGTGTAGATCCAGCCTTAGTAGATGAAGTAGCACTTACAGGAACTCTGGGGGAAAGTGACCGTGTTATACTTGAGTTCATGGTTCTAAAGGAAGCAAAAGCTGAGTGTAGCCAAACGTGTACCCTGGATTTGAGGAAAGCCAATTTTAATAAACTCAGAACAATGATAAAGTCCCATGGCAAGCGACTCCAATGAGAAAAGGAGTCCAAGATGGGTGGGAGTTTTTTAAAAACGAAATTCTAAAGGCACAATTACAAACCATTCCAACAAGAAAAAAAAGTGGAAGACAACAGAAGCCGCCAGTTTGGCTTCACAAAAAGCTTAGAGATGACCTCAAAACAAAAAAGTACACACATAGGAAGTGGAAGGAAGGACAAGCAACAAAGGAAGAGTACAGGCAGGTAGCACAGAATTGCAGGGATGGCGTCAGGAAGGCTAAAGCTGAGAACGAGCTGAGGTTACTGAGGGATGCTAAAAGCAACAAAAAGGCTTTCTTCACATACATGCATAGTAAAAGACAGAGGAAAAAAATGGTGGTTCAGCTATTAAATAAGGATGGCAAAATGATAACAGATGACAAAGAAAAGGCTCAATTCCTACTTCGGATCAGTCTTCTCTCGAAAGAGGGTCTATCACACACACACACACACACTGCAAAGGTGAAGTACAGGCTGAAGGGGCAGGATTGCAGCTTGAGATCGATAGGCATATGGTCAAGCAACACCTAATTACTTTGAATGAGTTCAAATCTCCAGGGCCAGATGAACTGCATCCTAGAGTCATAAAGGAACTGGCAGAAGAACTCTCAGAACTGCTGTCTATTCTCTTAGAGAAATCATGGAGGAAGGGTGAAGTGCCAGATGACTGGAGGAGGGCTCATGTTGTCCCTATCTTCAAAAAGTGTAAAAAGGAGGAACCTGGGAACTACAGACCAGTCAGTCTGACCTCAATCCCTGGGAAAATTCTGGAGCAGATTATAAAGCAATCCATCTGGAAGCACCTTGAAAACAATGCAGTGATTACTCAAAGCCAACATGGATTTGTCAAGAACAAATCCTACCAGATGAATCTGATCTCATTTTTTGATCAAGTAACCTCCGTTGTGGACCGTGGGAATGCTGTAGACATAATATACCTCGACTTCAGCAAAGCTTTCGACAAAGTGCCCCATGATATCCTGATGAGCAAAGTAGCTCAAAGTGGGCTACATGAAACAACGATTTGGTGGATCCACAGTTGGCTACAGAATCAGACTCAAAGAGTGCTTATCAATGGGATCTCCTCAAACTGGGGAGAGGTAATGAGTGGGGTACCACAGGGCTCAGTCCTGGGCCCAGTGCTCTTCAACATTTTTATTAATGACTTGGAGGAGGAGGTGCAGGGAATTCTGATCGAATTTGCAGATGACACAAAATTGGACAGGATAACTAATACCATTTTTGTTGTTTATTCGTTCAGTCGCTTCCGACTCTTCGTGACTTCATGGACCAGCCCACAACAGAGCTTCCTGTCGGCCGTCACCACCCCCAGCTCCCCCAAGGTCGAGTCCGTCACCTCCAGAATATCATCCATAGCTAATACCATGGAAGACAGAAATAAAATTCAAAGTGATCTTGATAGACTGGAGCGCTGGGCTGAAAACAACAAAATGAAATTTAATAGGAATAAATGCCAAGTTCTGCACCTAGGAAAAAGAAACCAAATGCACAGTTACAAGATGGGGGATACTTGCCTCAACAACACTACAAGCAAGAAGGATCTTGGAATTGTTGTAGATCACAAGCTGAATATGAGCCAACAATGTGATGTGGCTGCAAAAAAGGCAAATGCATAGCTTCCAAATCCCGGGAAGTACTAGTTCCCCTCTACTCAGCCCTGGTTAAGCCTCATCTGGAGTACTGTGTCCAGTTCTGGGCACCACACTTTAAGAAGGATGCAGACAAGCTGGAGAGGGTTCAGAAGAGGACAACAAAGATGATCAGGGGACTGGAAACAAAGCCCTATGAGGAGAGACTGAAAGAACTGGGATGTTTAGCCTTGAGAAGAGAAGACTGAGGGGAGATATGATAGCACTCTTCAAGTATTTGAAAGGTTGTCACAGAGAGGAAGGCCAGGATCTCTTCTCGATAATCCCAGAATGCAGAACATGGAATAATGGGCTCAAGTTACAAGAAGCCAGATTCTGGCTGAACATCAGGAAAAACTTCCTGACTGTTAGAGCAATACGGCAATGCAACCAATGACCTAGGGAGGTAGTGGGCTCTCTCGTACTGGAGGCATTGAAGATGAGACTGGACAGCCATCTGTCAGGGATGCTCTGACTTGGATTCCTGCATTGAGCAGGGGGTTGGACTCGATGGTCTTATAGGCCCCTTCCAACCCTACTATTCTATGATTCATTTCTTGCCCCTTCTATCTCCAAATTGGAACAGACAACCCTTCAACCCACCTCTCATACACTGCTGAGTTCCAGATCAGCGTGCTGAGTTATTTCCTCAGCATAATGCATAAGTCCTACTCCCCTGCCCCATTTCTTTTTATAATGGCGGAATGTGATTCAGCCAACTCGCCCTTAACACTGGGCCTCTCCAGTGGCCCTAAAAGAGGGCCCACTGTAAATTTCAGTGGCCACCTGAGACGGTCAAAAGATTCAAATCTATGGTGGTATTTAGTCAGTAGAAGAAGTGGCAAAAGGCAATTCTTGAGGAAGAAAAGAGAAATAATACTAGAGAGGCATAGAGAAAGAAATGGGCCCCATGCAGTTTATATGTTAGAGTTTGGGCAATTTTAGGTTGTTTATTCATGGTATTTTAAAAAATACACTTTTAATCATGTGTCTCTTAGATGTTTATTATAAATGGGAAAAAATGAGCTTGGAGTCTATTTCCAGCTTTCATTAATCCTTTCATAAGACTTCAGTCAAATTGTGTTGCTTTCTCTTGTTGTTTTAACCTTTGTTGGCACTAAGAGCTTTAATTGGCTGCTCGTTTGGCTCTTTCCTTAGAAGCTCATGCGCCATTACAGGCAAATAGCCTCTCTTCTGATGCCAGTCAAAACAGTTGGCTTTTTGAAAAGACAAAACCATATTACCAATAGCTTCTGCTTTCCAGCACAGGGACCTTTCATAGGTTATCCTCAGGGCTGCTTCAAGTTACAAGAAGCAGCAAAAGACCTGGGCCCAATCTACATGGAAACAGAATGAGAAGTGCTTTCTGGTTTCTGTCAGGGGCACATGAAGCAAGAAAAGCAGAGTGTACACTACCTAAAACCCCACTTTAACAGGTCACATAGCACTTGAAATCCCGATACTTTGGGGGGGGGGGTGGAGTAGAACTGAATGTCATCAACCCCGTAGGTGCTGCTTAGCAAATGAGAGAGGCTTGTTCCCCGCCCCTGTCCATGCTCCCCTGCTCAGGGGTGTTTACTGGAAGCGCTGAATTAAGCCTCTGTAGTTTACCCCACACCTCTCCCCTCTCATCCACCATTGGGATATTGTGAAAGATTAAAAGATACTGCGCTATTGTGAATGGGAAAAACAGGCTACATAACCTGAGTAGGTGAAGCAGCTACTGCACCATTGTGAATGCTTGCATTCACTATTGTCAATGGAGAAAACAGGCTATGTACTGTGAATAGGAAAAGCAGCTACTGTGCTTTTCTGAATGATCAAAACAGCGCTACTGCACTATTATGAATGGGAAAAACAGGCTACGTACTGTGAATGGGTAAAGCCGCTACTGTGCTATTATGAATGGGAAAAACAGACTGCATCCTGTGAATGGGTAAAGTGGCTACTGCACTTTACTACATATTGTGAATGGGAAAACAGCACTACTGCGATAAAGTGAAAGAATGAAACAGCAAGAAGTAGCATTAAGTGGGAAAGAAAGCCTGTGCCCAAAAGTGCCCTAGTGTGAATGGGGAAAAAGAGGGAATGGGCAGCTCCACCCCTTGGCCACATCACAGAGGCATGCCCAGGATTTAATGTGGGGGGACAGGGCACACTGCAGCGGAACCACATGGGAGCCACATTTAAGGGGAAAAGATGCATTAAAAGGTCTTGCCAAAAATGTGCCTTTTCCAGGGGAAAGCTGCTGGGTTGCTGCAGATTGGCAACAGTGTCATCTGTCGCAAACGACCCTGATGTGCTCTCGCTCCATGCTAAATCGGCTGTGTGGATTGGAACTTGGTTGTGTCAGCAGCATAATCAGTGTTTTGCTGTCCAACCATTCTTGTAACATGCAAGAAAGAAACGTACATATCTTAACATCCCTAGCCAATGGTGCACCTCTTCCTTCCTTCAAATTCCTCATCAAAACCAATCTTTTCAGTGAAGCCCCCTGCCCCGCTTTGATACTGAGCTACAACAAAGCCTGGGTGTATGTAACTACAACAATTACCTTCACCTCTTCCATCTTTTCCATGCTGTCCACGGTCAAATTTTATATTGCAGGCTCCTTGATTCAAGGGCCTGTCTGTCTGTCTGCTTGCTTGCTTGCTTATATTGTAAAGCACCAAATACGCTGGCACTAAATAATTTTATGGTAATAATGTCCTCCCCTCTCCCCAAGAGATGCATATGTTCCACATGCCCCTGGAGCCTTATATCTCCCCAGGCATTGCCTTTTGCACATGAGTTGCAAGGACCCTTCAGATACATGAATTCCCTTTTGCACATTAAATAACTACTTTTTAGTGTTTCTTGCAATGTACAGTCAGGGCCAGAAATATTGGAACAAGGATAACTGTTTTGGCAGTTGGCCTCTGTACACCACCACATTGAAGTTGAAAGGAAACACACCCACATGGGAGCGAAGTCAGGACTTTCAGCTGTAATTCAAGGGGTTGGACAAAAGTGGAGCACTAACCATTCAGGAAGTACAGCCAGTGGCATACACCCCCCCCCCATCGTTGGTGGCTCATAAGTAATGGAACGAATGGCTGACAAGCAGCTGCATGGCCAGGTGTGGCCTGTTTCCTGGGCACCCCATGACCAATCAAGCAGATAAAAGGCCTGGAGGTGGTTCTGAGTGTTACATTTGCATTTGGTAGCTGTTCACTGGAACTCCCGACTGAAGGCAGCTGCAGTAAAGGCCTGGCAAAGCATCTCGAGGGAGGAAACTCAGCATTTGGTCATGTCCATGGGTTCCAGATTTCGGGCAGTCATTGACTGCAAAGGATTTTCATCCAGGTATTAAAGGTGATCCTTAAGTTTGAAATGATGTTGGTTTGTTCCATTACTTATGAGCCACCAATGATGGGTGTGTGTATGCCACTGGCTGTACTTCCTGAATGGTTAGTGCCCCACTTTTGTCACACCCCTTGAATTACAGCTGAAAGTCCTGACTTTGCTCCCATCTGGGTATGTTTCCTTTCAACTTCAGTGTGGTGGTGTACAGAGGCCAACTGCCAAAACAGTTATCCTTGTTCCAATATTTCTGGCCCTGACTGTAGTACCTAGTGCAAACATCAAAGCTGGGATCTAAAGATCTGCTTGATGCATCCTCAAGGGCTGGTCATGACCAGTGGGATTTTTGACACTTTTATTTGAATAGCATAAGAACATAAGAAGAGCCATGCTGGATCAGACCAAGGGCCCATCTAGTCCAGCATTTTGCTCACACAGTGGCCAACCAGCTGCTGGAACAAGCAGGACACAAGTGCAACAGCACCCTCCCACCCATGTTCCCCAGCAACTGGTGCACATAGGCTCACTGCCTCTGGTACTGGAGGTAGCACATAGCCATCAGGAGGAGAAGCCATTCATAGCCTTTTCCTCCAGGAATTTTCCAACCCCCTTTTAAAGACATCCAAATTTGTGGCCATCACTACATCCTATGGTAGCGAATTCCATAGTTTAACGATGTGCTGCATGAAGAGGTCCTTCCTTTTATCTGCCCTGAATCTCCCACCAATCGGCTTCATGGATGACCCGGGTTCTAGTATTTGGAGAGAGGGAGAAAAATGTCTCCCTCTCCACATTCGCCACACCATGCATAATTTTGTAGACCTCACCCTCCTTTTTTCCAAGCTAAACAATGCCAGCTGTTGTAACCTTCTTTCATAGGGGAGAAGCTCCAGCCCCTTGGTCATTTTAGTTGCCCTTTTCTGCACTTCATCTGGCTCTACAATATCTTCTTCTTTTTAGGTGTGGTGACTAGAACTGTACACAATATTCCAAGTGTGGCCGCACCATAGATTTGTATAGGGGCAGTATGACATTGGCAGTTTTGTTCTAAATTCCTTTTCTAATTATGCCTAACAGGGAGTTTGCCTTTTTTACAGCGGCCGCACACTGTGTTGACACCTTCATTGAGCTGTCCGCCACAACCCCAAGATCTCTTGGTCAGTCACCACTAGCTCTCAGATCCCATCAGGTTATACTTGAAGCTGGGATTTTTTGCCCCAACATGCATCACTTTACAAAGATTCCACATGGTATATCACACACTGTTTTTGAAACTCTTCTCAATTTTCGATTTGTTCTGCTATCTGGCATTGGAAAAAAATGAAGCCCAACTCCCTCTTGGATATGCAGAATCAGTTGCTGTGATCTTTAGATCCCACCCATAATTAATGTAGAGTGCATCCAGACCACCACTTATTCTGTTGCATTTCATTTTACTTTTATTTATCACTCTGCAGATACATATGTCTTATACATGCAAGTTTCCTTCTTCTGGAATTGCAAGCTCAGGTTCTTGTTTTATTTTTAGTAAAATTCTTAATAAAAACTTCAGTCAAAGAAAAACATATGTTCAAAATATACAGCCCAATAAGTATTGTGTAGTTTGCCCTATAAAGGACTCGTTGCAATCAGAATGTGACTTAACACTGGTATAAAACCTTTGAGTGAAGGACATTTCCAAGAGGCCCCCAGGATGCTGAACGTCGCTCCCACCCTCTTAAACAAGTAATTCAGCAATTGGGTGTCATACCACAGTTAAGCACTACAGCTAACTCAACAGGAAGTTAAGGTTTTTCTTGAATTAACTACAGGTGTAACCTGTTATCCTTGTCACACCAGCATTTAGCCATCAATCAGCAGAGAAGAGAGGCGTCCATTATTTAAAAGGTCCTGTTTAGTGAGCTGCTCTTAGAATTGCAGAAAGAACAGAGACTGAAATCTACTAAACATGGGCATAATACTCTTGCATAGATCCCATTTATATAACAGGGCTTGCACAGATGAACTTTTCATGAGATTGTGCCCTTGGTTTTGTTTGAATCTCTTACAAACTCCACACTTTAACAGCTCTACGCATTCCAGATCTGTTGGGTGAACTCTATTAGCTCTTTTAAAGCTGAAACATCTACATGACTCATCTGACAACACTTTGGCAAGATTAACTTGATCCCATAGCTAGGGTAGCTGTGACTGTGCACTCAACGAATTGTGCCAACAAAATCCTGGGTGAGGAGGGGCTTGAGTCAGTCGCAGTGCTGCCTTGTCAGTTGCAATCCTTTTTATAAAACTACTGCCAATATTATTTACTCACGAATAGACCCAGCTTTGCACGGGTGGGAATAGTCCTTAATTTGATACAGAGAGGCCTTCAGGAAAACTTACACAGCTGGCAGAGTTGGAAGCACTGTACCCACCCCATCGGAGTGGAGGCACACCCACTGGCACGCCTAGGCACGGCCCCTGCCATGGTGCGCCCAACAGGTCCCCTGAGGGAAGGGTTTGTCCACTCAATTCCCCTAAAGGGAGGCTACCCCAGAAGGGGGGGGCAGTCATATGACTTTGCCCCTCAGCCTACCAATCTGCCCAGGCTTTGAACCACATCCTGCCACGCTATGTGCTGGTTAGGGAAATCTGCCTCTAGTGGCTGAAGAGGTTACTGCAGGCTTCAGTCATGCGGACACATTTACATTAATTAAGGGTGCAATCCTATGCATGTTATGCTCAAAATCCTATAAGCTAGGCTTCAGCAGTACGTGAACCGAGAACTACCAGAAGTACAAGCTGGGTTTCGAAGAGGCAGAGGAACTAGAGATCAAATTGCCAACATTCGCTGGATCATGGAGAAAGCAAGAGAATTCCAGAAAAACGTCTATTTCTGCTTCATTGACTACGCTAAAGCCTTTGATTGTGTGGATCACAACAAACTGTGGCAAATTCTGAAAGTGATGGGAGTACCAGACCACCTTACCTGTCTCCTGAGAAACCTGTACGAGGGTCAAGAAGCAACAGGAAGAACCAGACATGGAACAACCGATTGGTTCAAAATTGGGAAAGGAGTATGACAAGGCTGTATATTGTCACCCTGATTATTAATTTATATGCAGAGTACATCATGAGAAACGCCAGGTTGGATGAATCACAGGTCGGAATTAAGATTGCCGGGAGAATTATCAACAACCTCCTATACGCAGACGATACCACCCTAATGGCAGAAAGCGAAGAGGATCTAAAGAGCCTCTTGTTGAGGGTGAAAGTGGAGAGTGCAAAAGCTGGTTTGAAACTCAACATTAAAAAAACGAAGATCATGGCATCTGGCCCCATCACTTCCTGGCATATAGAAGGGGAAGAAATGGAAGCAGTGACAGATTTTATTTTCTTGGGCTCCAAGATCACCGCAGACGGTGACTGTAGCCATGAAATGAAAAGACGCTTGCTTCTTGGGAGGAAAGCTATGGCAAACCTAGACAGCATAGTAAGAAGCAGAGACATCACCTTGCCGACAAAGATTTGTATAATCAAAGCTATGGTTTTCCCAGTAGTAATGTATGGCTGTGAGAGCTGGACTATAAGTAAGGCTGAGCGCCGAAGAATTGATGCTTTCGAACTGTGGTGGTGGAGAAGACTTTTACGAGTCCCCTGGACTGCAAGGAGGTCAAATCAGTCCATCCTAAAGGAAATCAACCCTGACTGCTCATTGGAAGGACAAATACTGAAGCTGAAGCTCAAATATTTTGGCCACCTAATGCAAAGAGAAAAGTCACTGGAAAAGACCCTGATGCTGAGAAAGATTGAATGCAAAAGGAGAAGGGGACGGCAGAGGTTGAGATGGCTAGATAGCATCACCGATGCAATGAATATGAACTTGAGCACACTCCGGGAGAGAGCGGAGGACAGGAAGGCCTGGTGTGCTATGTTCCATGGGATCACGAAGAGTTGGACATGACTTAATGACTGAACAACAACAACAACCTATGCCTGTTTAGACGGAGAAAAGGCCTACAGCTCCCAGCATGCCCCAGCCAGCCATGCATGGCTGGCTGGGGCATGCTGGGAGCTGTAGGCCTTTTCTCCATCTAAACATGCATAGGATTGCGCCCTAAAATTAATGTGTTTTAAAAACAAAAATAACCCCAAGCTGCACAGCCCTAATATGCCTGTCAAGTTTCAGGTATCTAGGGGTCTTGGAGCTATGGGGTGGATGGCAAGATAGGGCATCCTCTTTTATTGTTATAGATTTAGAGCACTTGAGATCCCATTCTATAGGTGCTCAGGGCTGCTTACAAGAAAGTATTAAAAACAATAAAAATATAAACACATTATTACAATAGACAACAATTAAAAAGCATCAACACAGCAGAGTAGCAACATCAGAGCAAAGAGATAAAACAACATCCAGCAGCGACTGACTTTAGTACTCAAACGCCTTCTTAAATAACCAGGCTTTTATTGCTCACCAAAAAGCAGTCACATGGCCTCCATCAGGAGGAACTGTGCTGCTGCCCTGAAAACGCCCTGCCTCTTGTGCCCGTTGGCCTCACTACTGAAGGTGGGTGAACATGGAACAAGGCCTCAGATGTTGACCAGAGAACAAAGTGACCTTCAGTTATATTGGGAAAGTAGGGTTATTAGGGCTGTATAAATAACGTGCTTTAGAACAACAGAACTGTACAGCAATAGGATTATCCGATGGGTTGTATCCAAAGTTAGTCTAAATTAAGTCCCATTTGTTCAATGGGTCTACTCTAAGTAGGATTAACATTGGATAAAACCCAATATGATCCAAACAGTCTGCAGTGTCCTGTGTTGAAAATGGCCATCGTTATGATGAGGGTGGGTTAGCGGGAGAAGTATTACAAAAACCCTGGAAAGATGGGGCAGATCCAAGCCCACAACAAGAGGAGGCTTAAGCGGGTTTCATTGCAGAACAGCAGGGTCACAAATATAGGCAGTTCATATATATTTGACATCATTTAATTTTATTAAATATGAATTAAATATGAATCAATTCATATAGAGACAGGGGGGAGAGAGGCTAAAAGACAGCTGTAAGCCTTCACAAAGATTGCTTTCCTGCCTTCATGTCTCCCACAGCCCCTAAAACTCTTGAATAAAAAATATTTTCAAATGTTTCATCTGAAATGCTGTATAATATATGTAAAATCTTAGCCCTTGATCTTTGATATGTCTTGAGACCTTTTTGATTCATAAGTAATAACAGCCAGTAAAGAAACTTCAGTGCAAGCATTTCTAGGCTTTCTGACAGATTTAATTAATTTACTGACAAGGGCAAAGAAAGCTGTTGCGTGTCAAGAAACTTAATGAAAACTGGATTATGGGCCGTCTGCTCTAGGGAGGGTTATAGTGATGCCTTTTATACGGAAGCAGGAGAGAGCGGGAGGCCTTTGACCCTTGCATTCTTTTTGCAAGGCCTGGGCTTCTCTAAATGGCTGGAGAGGCAGCCTCTAGCTTGGAGGCATCACTTTGAAGACAATGCAGATGTTACTTCTGTGTAAATCAGAACAGGACCTACCCCATCAGGGGGAGGCCGTTGTATTCCCCCACCTCCCCAGCATGCTGGTAGAACGTATTAACAAAGATGATCAGGGGTTTGTTTGTCCTTTTTTTCAGAGAACGGTCCTCTGTTTTGAAGGGCTGTCAGAGGACTATCCTCTATTTAAAGGTCTCCTCCATTTGAAGGGCCATCCTGTCCAGTTCTGGTTAGAGGATAAAGACTCATAAGGCCTGTTGTCCCTCACCAATTAACTCCTGGACAGCAGGCTGAACGGGCAGGTACACAGGTCACCCGGGTCACAGTTTTTCCCGCACGATGGTGAGATGTACTGTATTTCTATTTAAATCACAATAATTATTTCTAAATTTGTATTCATATGTATGAATATGTAATTCATACATATGAATTAGCATGCCAGTTTTATGCAAATGGACATCCTCTTTTGCTCTCTTTGTTGGTGATGCATTTCCTCTTTTTTGGCAATTCAGAAGGGCTACCCTAAGAGTAAGAGTGGGTGTGGGTGTGCGAAAGAGAAAGGGAGGGGGAGAGGATGACCAAATGCAACATTTTGCTCCAACAGATCTCACATGCCTTAGTTCCAGCTTTTGGGGTCGCTCAGTCAAACAGCAGACGACTGCACTTCCGGCATGGATGGAGACAAGCTATAAAACCTTAACAGCCAGTTCCAGAGGATGGAAAGCTGTGTCTGCAAAACACACCTGTGCTTTATGTCCCGCCCCCGCCGCCTTCATTTCTGTTCAGCATGTTCAAAAGCAAGCAGCAGGCTGCTCTGCCAGGGGTTCAGAGAGCAAGCGAAACCAAGACTCGCTTTGAACCCAGCAGCAATTCTTTCTTCCGGAGCTGTCAGGAAGCGGCAGACCTGTGCAGTTAAAACAGAAAAGGTATCATTAGCATTCCCTCACTCTCTGATCTGTCTCTCGCAAGGTGCAATTGGTTTATACCTTGGCATGTAAATGACTAGTTACAGATGTTTTGAACTGCTGACATCAAAGAACTTGCCTAAAAGAACATCAAAAGAGACTTCTTCAAAATTAGTACTAGGATGAGATGCTCCCCTTCTTTAATGTTTAAAGGAAGGATCAGATCCGTGGCGCTGCTGCTCTGACAAATAAGAGGTTAGGGTTAGAATTAAGCCTGCACAACGTGTGAGTCACCAAGCCGAACAGAGCCCACTGGTCACCCACTATAGTTCATCAGGGGCTGATAAACATCCTGTATTTGCTGCCTTGCCTGGGGCTATGAAAGCCTCGTGGGTGGGAGAGGTTGTCTTGTCTTGTCAAGAGCCACAAGCCACAGTGTGCGGCATTTGGCTGGGCGGATCACAAGTTATGCAGACCTGCTGCAGGCCTTATCCTAACTCTGGTTAGCACAACAATGTTGGGGCCTGGCAATCTGATCATATACACTGGGGTGCAGAACCTCAGACCCAAGGGCCAAATCTGTCCACCTGGGACCCCCCAGAAGTCCACACCCCTTTCCCTCCCACAACCAATAATTTGGAGGTTTCCCAGCTTTTGTGCAGTTTTTCCTCATTCTAATAGTTTGAAATGCCTCTCTTGGCAGTATGAGCTTTAAGCTAAAATATGCTGGTACTTTTGGCTCTGCCCCTTTTGCCCTGGTCCCACCCACCACTGGAACATGGCCCCCAAAAGCTTCTGCAAAATGGAATTTGGTTCCAGGGCTGAAAGAGGTTCAAGACCCCTGATGTACATCCATTATCAATGTGTGGGGCCTGCAACATTTTACTGTGGTGCTGTATGAACCAAGCTGATGCCTTCAAGATCCCCTACAATGGCACAGAGGATGCTGAGGCAAATTTCTCAGATTGTCACCTCAAGATTATTAGTGCCCCAAGAAACTACTTGGGTTGCTGTTCTTGTGCAGTCTCCACCCAAGTGAACACAGAACCATTGCTAGATGGGAGCCCGTTCTCCGCTTTAAAAGTCCTGCACGTGTGCATGAATTTATATATTAATATTTGGAAATAATATTTTATATTGTGGCAACCTTTTAGGCTTGGGATTGCAATGCAGGAAATTCTCCACTTCCTTTATACTGATGCCATTGTAGTTATGTCAGTTCAAGCCCTCACGGCATCATCACAGCTACATCTATATCTGACAGGGTTAATATTCTAGTGGGTAGCGTTTCAGTGGATTGTGGTTTCTCCTTTAGTTAGGGCTGCCAGGTTTAATTGGTTTATTTGGTGGTTTGAATCAACAAAGCTAATTTGTGAAATCCAATTTTAACTTATGCAGCTCGGAATTAAGGGCATACTCCCCTTTACTTAAGTGAAGTCCTGTACCCATTTACCCCTGAGTAAGCCACATGAGACTAGGCTACTTTTATTCTCGTTTATTATTGTTATGGGGCATAGAAAATAAAATATTAAGATTACTTTTCCTTCTGACAATGTGTGGTAACTTTTGCTCATTAAACTGAAGGGGTTTTTAACACTTTATTTAGGGGCAAGGAGCCTGTTGCCCTCTAGAGGTTGGCCAAGGCTGATGGGATTTAGAGTCCAACAACATAGGTATGGACACACGTTCCCCACCCCTGCTTTAGGATCTCAAAATTACCTGTTCGGGAAATATTTATTTGTTATATTTATATCCCAACTTTTCCTCCAAGGAGCCCAAGATAGTATACATGATCCTCCTCTCCATTTTCTCCTGACAACAACCTTGTGATGTAGGTTAGGCTGAGAATCACTGACTGGCCCAAAGTTACCCAGTGAGCTTCATGGCCAAGTGGGGACTTGAACGCAGGTATCCTCAGTCCCAGGCCACCACTCTAACCACTATAAAACACTGGCTCTCAACTAAAATAGATTTAGATTGAATCAATGAATTAATCAGTTAAAAAGCAGTCAGTTAATCAACTGAAATATTTTAGCTGACTGCCAGCCCTACCTATAGTTTTAGATTTTAATTCAAATGATTTCATTTGAATTAATGCACGATCCTTTAATTAAGGCAGCATAGCATACTAGACAACCAGTGTGGTGCAGTGGTGAGAAGGTTGGACTGGGAGTTGGGAGATCCAGGTTCTAGTCCCCATTCAGCCATGGAAGCTCACTGGATGACATTGGGCCAGTCAGACTTTCAGCCCAACCTACTTCACAGGGTTGTTGTTGTGAGGATAAAATGGAGAGGAGGAGGATAATGTATGCCACCCTGATTTCCTTAGGAGGAAAAAAGGGGGAATATTTATTTATTTATTTATTTATAAATATAATATAATATAATATAAATGTAATAAAGAAATAAATATTGCAGGTCATGAACTTTCCCTCAAGCAAGTTTATAATTAAAACAAAAGTTTTCTGTCTGAAGCTAGATTTTTGTTGTAGGATCCAAAGTTCCTGGATTAGATCTAGGGAGTGGCTCATTCCTGTCACTGTCATGTGCACTCCTTCCTGGGAATATCTGTATCTATATCTGGGGGGGGGGGGGGCAGGGAATGAAAAGTCTGGCTATAGGCAGAAATATGTTTATGTGTTAATAAAAGTTCTGACATGACTTGACAAAAGGCCAGAAAAGGAGAGTGACAGGAAACCGAGGAAGGCATAACTCTCTGGACCCTGTGTTTTGAGATTTCCCAGTAGAGGCTGGTGGCTCTGATGTCAGTGGGGCGGTGAATCTGCTCCAGGTTTCAGTCAGAACTCTAAAGGATCCAGTTCCTTTAGAGCTCTGACTGTTTCTGACTGAAACCCAGAGCAGATTTACCGCCTCGCTGACGTGGGAGCTACTGGCCTCCAGTGAGATTTCCCCATCATGACTGAGACCGTAGCTGATTCTGATTAAATATTTTGCAGGTATTAATCTATGTTTAACTTCCCTATCATTAGGACTGAAGCTAGGGTTCCCTCCCCTCCAATAAATAAGTAATAAATATACTTTTTAAAGGGTCTCTGTGTTCCCTTAGATCTTTTGATACCTTTAGCTGTATTCAGGCATTCGGTACCCATGGACAATGAATGCATGAAGGGACTAGCAAGAAGGTGTGAGTGAGACCTGCTCCCTTATAAGCCTCCGCACACACCAGTTGAGTCCCCTGGCCAGTTCATGTTCACTGTCAGCTTTCAGTGGGTGTATGTGCATACTCCCTCCATGGTGATGGGATCCTGATGGAGGGAGAGAGATGCCCCCCTTCAGAGTGATGCTGAACATGTGGCAGCCGGGCGGCATGGCTGGCACACACATCTAGGGGGTACGGCTCCCTCGTATGTCCTTGCTAGCCTCTTCCTTTGTTCTCTACCTGCGGGTACAGAATGCCTGAATGGTTTTACTCAGAAGACAGGCTGCCCCCATTCTCAGTGTCCACTTTTACAGAGGACGGTCCTCTAACTGAAGGGCTACCAGTGGACTTCCCTCTGTTTCGAAGGCATCCTTTGTTCAAAGGGCTGTCCAGTCCACGTCCACTATAAAGATAACGACCCATCGGAAGGAAGCGCTGGGCCTTGAAGCTGCCCATCCACAGCACCTGGAGGGCAGATTGAGCAAGGCACGCAGTTCACCTGGTCAAAGTCTTCCACACAATGGTGAGATCGTTGTACTGTGTTTCTATTGACATTCTAATAATTCTTTCAAAATTTGCATCTATACAGATAAATTAGCGTATGCAACTTTTATGCAAATCGGTGTGCTCTTTTGCCCTCTTTTTTGGTGATGCATTTCCTCTTTTTAGGCTACTTATAAGTGGCCATCCTACGGACTAACTAGCCTGCATAAAGATTTTTTTGAGTAGGAAACAACTGGATCTTCATTGTGCATGTAGCATGTTTCCTCTGAGGATAGGTGTAGAGGTTTCCCCCAATAAGTGGATGTTGTTGTTGTTCAGTCGTGGCCGACTTTTTGTGACCCCATGGACCATAGCACGCCAGGCCTTCCTGTCCTGCGCTCTCTCCCGGAGCGTGCTCAAGTTCATATTCATTGCATCGGTGATGCTATCTAGCCATCTCATCCTCTGCCGTCCCCTTCTCCTTTTGCCTTCAGTCTTTCCCAGCATCAGGGTCTTTTCCAGGGAGTTTTCTCTTCGCATTAGGTGGCCAAAATATTTGAGCTTCAGCTTCAGTCTCTGTCCTTCCAATGAGCACTCAGGGTTGATTTCCTTTAGGATTGACTGAGGCTGCAACAAATCTATGCTAACTTACCTGGAAGTAAGTCCCATTGACCTCAATGGGATTACTTCTGAGTAGACATGTATAGGATTGCAGCACTGTTATTTGTTAGTAGCAGAATTTATAGACCGCCTGTCATGGCAGGCTTTTAGAGGATACCAGTCAGGCAGCTAGACAAGTCCCCATCGACATACAAAGCCAGTGTCATGTAGTAATTAAACTATGTTGTTGTTGTTCAGTTGTTAAGTCGTGTCCGACTCTTCGTGACCCAATGGACCATAGCACGCCAGGCCTTCCTGTCCTCCGCTCTCTCCCGGAGCGTGCTCAAGTTCATATTCATTGCATCGGTGATGCTATCTAGCCATCTCATCCTCTGCCGTCCCCTTCTCCCTTTGCCTTCAATCTTTCCCAGCATCAGGGTCTTTTCCAGTGACTTTTCTCTTCGCATTAGGTTGCCAAAATATTTGAGCTTCAGGTGTCCTCTGTTTGAGGGGCTGTCCAGTCCCACCCTGGTTTCAAGTCAAAGGACTATAAGGAGGGAGAGCAGCCAGCAGGGGCCTTGAAGTTGCCCATCAACACTTCGCACCTGGACATCAAGCTGAGCAGAGGGCACACAGGTCACATGGTCCGTCTTCTCCACTAGGGTGAGAAGTGTATGCATTGTATTTCTATTTAAATGACAGTTATTATTTCTAAATGCTCACCTGAACCTATAAATTTGCATATGCAAATTGTAGGAGAATAGGTGTCCCCTTGGGTCATCTTTTTTGACAATGCATAAGTGACCATCCTGTGATGGGTGGAGCCATTTCCCCTTTCTCCCCTGCCTCTGTGTTTTACTTAACCTGGACTCTGCAAGCAGACTGGTGGCCAGCTGCAAAAGAGGACAGGGGCTGAATCTACACATAGCAGTTATACCATTATCATACCATTATCATAACTATAGGTGCCCACTGGTGTCATGTGTACCAATAGTTATGATAATGGTATGATAATGGTATAACTGCTATGTGTAGATACAGCCAGGGTTTCTCTTCAACAGCTGTGTTTTGAAGACATTTCAGCAGACACTGCTCTTCTCATCTATGGGGCAGACTCCAATGCTGCTGATTCTGGCATGTGTGTGGCCAGCCCCACCAATTCTGCTCTGCAAGCAGCCCCTACAGCTTGCAGAACAACAATCTAGCGCTTCTGGGTGCAAGCCCCAAGACGAGCAGAGGCACTCATTTCTGGAAGAGGACAGGTTGGAAGAGTTTCTTTCCGTGGATGGAAGGGCTCCAGTCACAGAAGGTGCCTCTGCCTGATTTTGGGGGACCTCCTCCCTTGCACCACAGCTCATGCTATTCAGCATAGTTTCCCAGTCCTCTGTGTAGCATTTCCAGGATGGTAGTGGTTCTTCCATGGGAAGGAGGGGTTGGGGAAATCCACTTCCGCCAGCCCAATTGCACCCGTCTACCTCTGGATCCAACTCCTGGCAAATAATGACCATTGGAACATAAGAAGAGTCGTGCTGGGTCAGACCAAAGGCGTATCTTGTCCAGAATCCTTTCCCACATTGGCCAACCAGATTCCTATGGAAGCAGGCCAGAGAACAATGTTATTGGGCAACCTATATAAATGCCATAAATACATACATACAAGAGTCCTGAAGCAGGGCATGAGGGCAACAGCCCTCTCCCACTATCATTCGCTGGAGCTGGTATTCAGAGGTACACAGTCTCTGAACCCAGAGGTAGGGCTGGCCCTACCATTAGGCATAGTGTGGCAGCTGCCTTAGGCGGCAGATGCTGGGGGGCAGCAGTGGTAGCCCTCTGGCCATTTCTCCTGAGCCTCCTGGCCATTTCCCTCTGTTGGAGGACAATGCTGTGTGTGTCGTACAGCCTATCCCTGACTCCTTAGCCTACCTGTTGCCCTCAGGTGTGGTGAAGGACGCTATCCCATCAATAGTGTTGAAGGAAAATGCAATTGCCATGGGGTGAGCACCATCTTTTGCTTTGCTCCAGTCAGCAAAATGTCTTGGGCCAGCCGTGCCCAGAGGTAATATATAGCCCTCTGTGGACATCTTATTTAGCAGCTTCTGAGATTTTAGCAGGTATTTCTCTTACATTTTCAAGCACACCTCTTGCAATCATAAGGGCTAGAAACTTGCAGATTCATAGGAAGATGGATTGTGCAGTCAGCTGCGCATTCTGGCTTTTCTGTGTTCCTGCACAATCAAGGTACAGATACATGCAATGCATTTCTTCCAGAACACCAAGTTGAGTACAGAGGAAGAGAAAGAAAAGGAATGCTGAGAGCAAATTCTACAGAATGCATGCTGCCAATTCAGCTTCTCTATTCCGTGAATGGAACGTTGTCTCTCACCAGAGGAAGTCTGCCATATCAATGTCACTACAGTGTAGCTCTCTTTCCATGACCTGTGATTCAGTGCCTATCAGAACTGTTTGCTTGGCTCAGCTTTTCTTGCTGGGGCTGCATCTGTACTGGAACTACTTCTTTAAATTGAAAATTCGGATTGGTACAGGTCCAGATGCCAGCAGCCAGGATGCAGGCTATGAGAGAGAAGGGCAGTTTTGAAACTACAGCTGCAGAACAGGACATGCAGGGATGATGGAGTGGCTAAACATAACAGACTTTTACTGTAACTAGTAAAAGTCTAGTCTTTCTTTAGTTTGCACTCCTGTTGCTGCTCAGCCTGCAAAAATATATACAGGTGCTTGCTTGATTTATGCCCTTTCTAACAGGCCATTCACAAAGCATATAAAGCTAAGCAGCTGTTTAAGTCTTTGCCATTGTTCCTATTAGCTTTGCAGCTGTATCAACTGATGGCAACAGAAGGAAATTCTAAGATATCTCAAAAAAAAAAGGAAGGAAGAAAGGAAGAAAGAGGATCCAGCACAGAAATGGAGAGCTTCAAAGCTCTTCTGGCATTTTAAGAACAGCAACTGCTTTGAACGACTGCATGAATCATAATATTCTTCCACATGTTATTACACATATATAATTAATTTATTACAGAAGTGCTTTGAACCCTCCTGCTCTGCACTGCTTCCTAACAAGAGTCCAATTTATGAAACCCTGCCACCAAGCCAGAAACCGCTTTTTGTGCATACTGAAAACATACGCTCAGAAAGAGTTGCAGTGAACTCAGTGGGCTCCTCTCGCCTGTAAACATTAATCATGGAAAAGATTTGCAGGATCAAGATACCTTCCACTTTCAGAGCTGTTCCACCAGCAAAACAGCATGTAGGATAGCCAACTGACTAGGGGTGGGGAAAATGTCTTGGACTGCTTTGTGCATTTATTAGCAGTTTGATGTGCAGAAGCCAGCAGGTGCAACTCTTCACAGCACAGGAATAAAGATTATCAACTGCTAATGCCCGCACATCAAGCTGGTGATAAATGCACCAAGCTGCAGTAGCTGGTTGAGAAGTTGGCAACCCTAGTAGCAGGTGATAGGAGGAAAGTGGAGTGAATGCCTATGACCTGCAGTGTGGTGCTGTTGCCAACAAACGGATCAGCTTTTGTTGAGACTGTTGTCCTAGCCAAAGTCATTATTATCTGATATGTAATAGCACTGATGTACAAAAAAGATAAGGCCTCATAGAAGAAGGTCGAGAAAGGGCAGGAGTGGAAGCAACTGCTGGTGAGGGTGGGGGGATTGCTTTTATTGACTTCTAGCCATTCATGCAGAGATGGTTTACACCCAGCACAGGACCACCATGCAAGGAGAACAGGGAACCAATTCCCCCCCCCCATCTCTTGTGTGTCAGACCCCATGTAATTATTAATCCAGAGCATAGATATGTCTGATCAGTTCTATACATGATTAGTTTTACCGGATTACTCCCATCAATATTTTAATGCAGGGATGGGGAATATGTAGCTCTTCAGATGTTGTTGGACTGCAACAATCCCTGTTTTAATGGGTATTCTAAAACAGTGACACCAAAATTAGTACACACAGCATTGCTGTAAATAAGGGCTAGGGAACGTGTTCCTCTCCAGATTAGGGATGTACAGATTGTGTAAAATGCGTTCCATTTGTGTTTCGCAGATTGTCAGGTGCCTTTCATTCTGCAGTCTACCCATCAACAGAATCTGATTTTTTTTTTAGTTCCTGAATTTGCGTAAATGCGCATTCATGCAAATTCACAGTGCAAAAATATGCAAATTCACCAAAATGTGCAAACCCGCCCCCAAATGTGCAAACCCGCCCCCAAATGTGCATTTTCACGCATTAACCTATGGGGAAATGTGCATTTTTGGCTGTTTTTAATTTTTGCATATTTTTCAATGACAAAATTTGTACAGAATAGGAAAAGTTAGGAAAACAGTCTGCAAGTCAGTGGAATCCACCTGACAGGGTAGCCGGTCTGCTGCGGAATCCACCGGTTGGAGTCATCAAAATCCGAACTCATTTGGTTCTGTTGTGGATTTCTCCTACATCCCTATTCCAGATGTTTTGGACTGTGTTCTTGTTGTTGTTGTTGTTGTTCAGTCATGTCTGATTCTTCGTGACCCCATGGACCATAGCACGCCAGGCCTTCCTGTCCTGCGCTCTCTCCCGGAGTGTGCTCAAGTCTATATTCATTGCATCGGTGATGCTATCTAGCCATCTCATCCTCTGCCGTCCCCTTCTCCTTTTGCCTTTGATCTTTCCCAGCATCAGAAAAGTATTTTCCAGCGACTTTTCTCTTCGCATTAGGTGGCCAAAATATTTGAGCTTCAGCTTCAGGATCTGTCCTTCCAATGAGCACTCAGGGTTGATTTCCTTTAGGATGGACTGATTTGACCTCCTTGCAGTCCAGGGGACTCGTAAGAGTCTTCTCCAGCACCACAGTTCGAAAGCATCCATTCTTCGGCGCTCAGCCTTCCTTATAGTCCAGCTCTCGCAGCCATACGTTGCTACTGGGAAAACCATAGCTTTGATTATACGAACCTTTGTCGGCGGTGATGTCTCTGCTTCTTACTAGGCTGTCTAGGTTTGCCATAGCTTTCCTCCCAAGGAGCAAGCGTCTTTTCATTTCATGGCTACAGTCACCATCTGCGGTGATCTTGGAGCCCAAGAAAATAAAATCTGTCACTGTTTCCATTTCTTCCCCTTCTATATACCAGGAAGTGATGGGGCCAGATGCCATGATCTTCGTTTTTTTAATGTTGAGTTTCAAACCAGCTTTTGCACTTGGACTGGAACTCCCATCATTCCTCCCCATTGCCATGCTGGCCAGGCCTGATGGCAGTTTCAGTCCAGCAATATCTTCGCCACCCCTGCTGTAAGCAATACAGGCCACTCTCTTGAATCAGGTAATCTGATGATAATTTTTCAAAAGAATGAATTATGCTGTTTGCAGTAGCTAATTGTGAATGTGGTGGTTAAATGACAAATTTGAGTGGACAAATCTGAGAAACTTATGGGCATTGAGGTGCAAATCCCACTTTCCCAAAGGGCTTGAGTGGGAGAGGTTCCTGGCGGGTGTACTGTGTTTTGTTTTTTGTTTTTATGTTTGATATACTCTGGCCTCACCCTCACCCATCACCCGGAGGAGTGAGGGCCACTGGGGGGGCTGCACCTCCTGCTTCCCGGGAAGAGCATCACTACAGGGGGAGGCCAATCTGGTCCTATGCTTCGGCCAGTGAGGGAGCAGCTGCAGGGGGCTCGCTCTGCCCCTCCCTGCTAGGAAGGTCATGCAGCTTTCGGTCGACCCCGAACGGCTTGTAACTTGGGTGAACCACTCAGGGGAGCCACAAGGGAGCAGAGGGCCTGGGTTGTGGTTTTAAAGAATTGTTGGTAGGCTTTGGGGTTGTTTGTGATTTTAGGGGTGGGGTGCCCACCTGATAGGTGGAAGTGGGGGAGGCATGTGTCCACCTGGTGGAAGCAGTGGGGGGAGCGTTGGGGGCCAGAACATACCGAGGCTGGGCAGCAGATGCTGGCGGAGCACTAGGGTCAGGCCATGCCAGGTAAGGGGAACAAGGGAGAGGTGTGTAATATCCGTCTCCTGTTCTGGGCCTGTCCAGAGCCGAAGGATGGCTGGGGGAGGCGTGACTCCATCCTCTGGCTGCTGTGTAATGCCAAGTCCGTTGCCCTTAAAACGTCTCTCATCCATGACATGATCCTGGATGAGGGTGTGGAACTGGCATGTATTATGGAGACCTGGCTGGCTGAGGCCACTGCTCCCACTCTTGCAGCCATTTGCCCGGCTGGATTTTTGTATGTGCAGCAGCTGAGGGCTGGGGGTCAGGAGGGGGAGTGGCTGTTATCTACCAGGAGCCCTTGGTCCTCATCAGACTCCCTCTCTAGGAGACTGGGGTTGCTGACTGCATGTACTGGAGGTTGGACCGAACGGCAGTCTTGGGATTCTGCTCGGGTACCGTCCACCCCGCTGCATGACAGAATCCCTGGCTGAGGTGCTTGAGGTGGTCTCTGATGTGCATGTGCAGGCCCCTAACTTGTTGGTGTTGGGGGTCTTCAATGTACATTCGGAGGCCATCCTCGTAGGGGCGCCTCGGGACTTCATGGAGACTATGACTTCCTGGGAGCTGCACCCTATTCCAAGTGGGCCCACCCATGTAGCCGGTCATGCGTTAGACCTTGTGTTTGTTTCCGGAAAGGTGGGGAGTGATCTGGAAGTCGGGGGTATATCCACCATCCCCTTATCATGCTCAGATCACTACCTCGTGGGGTTGCACTTCTTTGTTCCACGCCCCCTCCACAGGGGTGGAGAACCCATTAAGATGGTCCGCCCCAGGCATCTTATGGATCCAAATGGACTGTGCTTGGGGATTCTTTAGAGCATGCAAACGGCCCCTTGGTCTAGACCTTGGTGGATGTCTGGAATGCTGCAATCACCAGGGCATTAGATTGCGTGGCTCCGAAACACCCTCTCCCCCTGAACAGAGCTCAGATTGCACCATGGTTCACCCCATGGCTGCGAGCTCTGAAGAGGGAGGTGAGACGGCTAGAGTGCCGGTGGTGGAAATCTCACTCCGAAGACAATTGGACACGAGTTGGAGCTGTAGCTTCAGCCTGCCACATGGTGATAAGAGCAGCAAAAAATAATTTTTATGCTGCCTCTATCACGTCTGCAGAATGCTATCCCAGGAGGCTGTTCCAAGTGGTCCGGAACCTGGTTGTTCCAGTTGTTCCAGAACTAATGGAGTATTATACGGCCTCCTGTGATGAGTCTGCAAAGATAAAATTTGCAGATAAAATCGACCAGATCAGGAATGCTATTCCGTGTGCTGTGGATACAGTTAGTGGATACAGTTAGTGAATGAGGGGTGGCCAGTGGCAGACTGGTTGTGTGGGATCGGTTCCAGCTTCTTCCTTCTGAAGAAGGGGACAAGGTGCTTTTATCTTACCTGCTTACTTGATCCTTGCCCATCTTGGCTCATTATAAGCTGCAGGGAGAGACTTAGGGAGGGGATCGAGGCGGTGGTGAAGGGCTCCCTCAAGGAGGGAGTGATGCCATCAGCCCTCAAGGAGGAGGCGATAAGAAAGAAGCCCTCCTTGGATCCCCAAGACTTGAACAACTTTAGCCCGGTATTAAATCTGCTGTTTTGGGGCAAGGCGATTGAGCGGGTGGTGGCTTTGCAGTTGCAGACACACTTGGAAGAAGCCGATTATCTGGATCCATTTCAATCGAACTTCAGGCCTGTGAATGGGACAGAAACAGCCTTGGTCGCCTTGGTGTATGATATGGGGAGGGCTCTGGATTCTCCTTGATCTCTCAGCGGCTTTTGATGCCATTGACCATGGTATCCTCCTGGACTGCCTAGAGGGGTTGGGCATAGGGGACACCATATTACGGTGGTTCCGTTCCTTCCTCTCTGGCAGGTGCCAGAGGGTAGCTCTGGGGGAGGAGACTCCAGACCCTTGGCTGCTCACTTGCAGTGTGCCACAGGGTTCTATTCTCTCCCCGATGTTATTTAACATCTATATGAAGCCACTAAGGGCTATCATCAGGAGGTTTGGGGTGCAGTGTCACCAATATGCGGATGACATGCAACTCTACCTCTCATTTAAATCATTGTCAAGGTTGGCTGTAGAAACCTTGTCCAAGTGTCTGGAGTCTGTGAGTGGCTGGATGGAAAGGACTAAGCTGAAACAGAACCCTGACAAAACTGAAGTACTTTTTATGGGAGACAAGGGGAGGTTGACCTGGTGTTTAATGGGGTACAGCTACCCCTGAAGGACCAGGTCCACAGTCTGGGGGTCATTGTAGACTCCCAGCTGTTCATGGAGGCTCAGGTGTCAGCCATGAGCTGGGCAGCGCTGTACCAACTCCATCTGATACAGCGGCTGCTCCCCTATCTCCCTAACCATCTGCTCCCATCAGTAGTTCATGCCCTGGTCTCTTCTCGCCTAGACTACTGTAATGCGCTCTATGTGGAGTTACCCTTGAAGAAGGTTTGGAAGTTGCAGCTGGTGCAGAACGCGGTGGCCCACCTGATTAAAGGCAGCCATCGGTGAGATCACATCACTCCAGTGCTGAAGGAGTTGCACTGGTTACCAGTTGTTTTCTAGACCCAATTCAAGGTGTTGGTGTTGACCTTTAAAATCCTATATGGTTCCAGCCCAGTCTATCTTAAGGAGCGCCTTCAACAACACCAGGGATGCGGCTCAACGAGATCAGCCTCGGTAGGCCTTCTGTCTGTCCCATCAGCCGGGACAGCTAGGCTGGTGAGGACTAAGGAGAGGGCCTTTTCTGTGGTGGGCCCCACTCTGTAGAATTCCCTCCCTAGTGACCTCTGCCATGCCCCCTCTTTGATGAGCTTCTGCCGGGCTTTAAAACCTGGCTGTTCAGGTGGGCGTTTGGGGTGGGTTAGGGTTTTTTAGAGCAATGTTGTTTTGTTGTGTTGTTTTGTTCAGTTGATTATGTAAATTCATCGTATTTCGTGTTATTAGTATTGTACGCCGCCTAGAGTGGCCAGATAGCCGGCCAGATGGGTGGCTAATTAATTAATTAGATTATGGAAGATTCTGTCTAATGCATGCACAAGAGGTTGGAATCTGTATGCCATTTAGGCAGCCTCTCTCCTCTAGCTATTTGCACAATGCTTTTTCAAAAGCCATAATAAACTATAATATAAACATCCAGTTGGCAATAAACACCTTTTACCACTGCCTAGTATCAATTATTCTGATATCATAATTTATTTTTTATGGAGGATTTTAGTATGTTATAAAAGTTGTTAGTTCACCTGTGTTCCCCTGAGGCTCCAATGGAAAGTGTTACGACAATTTTCCTTCTGAACTGACACTGAGACATGCTAGTGCAAAAACAGACGTATCCTTTCTAAAGACCTTAAATCGTAAGAGCATGATTAAAGGCGCAATCCTGTGTGGAGAGTCAGCAGCCTCCAGACTTGGAGGCTGCCAAGTATCCAACGCAGGGCAGGAGGACAGCGGAGGCAATCTTGGCCTCTGTGTTCCAGCCACCCTGTGTTTCTGCTAGATGGGCGATTTCACTCATCTAGCAGCGGTGCCTCGGAGGGGGAGGGAAGGGGGCTGAGGTGGCCACGGGATAGGTCGTAGTGCAGCTGCCTCGGCCTCCTCCGCTCCCCACCATCAGGAACACCCCCTTTTCCCTGTCTCCGCACTCTGGCTTCTGAGTGCAGAGGGGTAGCCGGTGCGGTTCTCTCCACACCGGGTATGAGGAGGTGAGGGAGGGGGTGGGGAGTGCGGTTTCCGGCTTCCAGGTCGGAGCCCTGCCTCTGACCTCACAGGCAGGAAACTGAACAATCCTATGCCACCCCCCACCCCTGATGCTGTCTAGGAGCCATAGGATCGCTCTCTTAGCCATTTCAGTCCATTGATTTTAATGGTCATGTTTCAAGTACATGTTTGATCATTCCCCTGAACTCAGTGGGGCTTAATAAAAGCAGCAGCAAAACATCCTCCATAGTACAGTTTACATACAGTGTCTAGAACAAGGGTCCCCAACCTTTTTGAGATGGTGAACACATCTGGAATTTTGAGAGGGTGTTGTGGGCAGGGCTTGCCCATTCATCAAATGTCTGCCGTGACCGCACTGCGGTCACGAAATACTCATTCCCCAGAAGTAAAATTGCTGAGATTAAAAGAAAAGGAACTCACCCCAGAACCTAAGTACAAGGCTGAGGTGATGTCTGAGCTCCAAAACAGAAAACCACTTCTTTGAACTCAAATAAAGATGGCGCTGGAGGGCAGCTCAACATACCACCCTCCCAGTTAAAAACAAAATTAATTAAAAAAAAAAACACCTTAAGAAATAAAACAAAAACCAGGCGGGGCAGGCAGCCTCGTGGGTGCCAAGAGAGGCATCCATGGGCACACTGGGGCCCCCGGGTGCCATGTTGGAGACCTGTCTTCTAGGAGATCTCCTATCCACACAGCTTACTGGTCCAGACCTTGCCCTGCACCAAGATGAGGATAGGAACTGAGGCTTCCAGCTACCTCCAGTAACTTTCAGACCATTCTGTGGTCTCTACAATATTTGGTGTTGGCCAACTGACCCATTCTTACCTGTTTCTTCTTCTGCTGCTGCTTTATATGTTTGTTTTTTTTCATGTGTGGCTATTTCTTATTGCCCTTATTTTAATGTTCCTGTTATTGATTTTATTATTATTGGACTATTATTTTATTTTATGTATTCTTATTAATATTCTTATTAGTTTTTTATTTTTATTATTATTGGGTTTTTGTTTTTTATTGGTTTTTTCATGTGTGGCTATTTCTTATTGCCCTTATTTTAATGTTCCTGCTATTGTTGAACTGGGTTGGAATTGCACCCAGCAGAGTTGTTTACACCGGAAGAAGCGGGTGGGGATGCTGCCTTTGCAATTCCTCTGCTAGGTGCTGGTCCCTTTCCCCTCATTCTTATTGGAACCCATTTTTATCAGAAACCATATTAAGGAACCCTTTGCGCCAAATGGCGTTATTGTAAAAAATGAACTAAAAAACTATAAATGGCCTTCTGAAATCCTGAAAGTGAGACAATCTGACAGAATCAAGTTCCACTGTACGGTTATCACTTCCACATGGCACTATTTGCCAGATGTGGTTGGGGCAGTGTAGACTTAGTACTACCAGAAATCTGTCTGATGAGATTACAGTGTCAGGGATCTCTGCAAATCCATATAGAACATTTGTTGGAGAAATCAAAACCAGCTAATATAGTGATGGCATTTGAACAGGTGCGAGCATTTCTAAAGAGACGAAAGAGAGACACGTATTTTAGAATACTCCTTTTGAATGAGACAAAGAACTGTGGTGAAACAGTGGACTGGCAAACCACATACATGGTTTGCCAGTACACTGGCAAATCGATAGGGCACGTGCACCCCTATTGGTTCTCTTGGACCTCTCAGCGGCATATGATACCATCAACCATGGTATCCGTCTGCATCGCCTGAAGGAGTTGGGGGTTGGGGGCACTGCTCTTCAGTGGTTCCACTCCTTTCTCTCAGGATGGTTCCAGATGGTGTCGCTCTGGAATAGTTGCTCCTCAAAAAAGGAGCTGTTATGTGGAGTCCTTCATGGCTCCATCCTACCCCTGATGCTGTTTAATATCTACATGAAACCGCTGGGCGAGATCATCAGGAGATTTGGGGCTGGGTGTTCAGTATGCTGATGACACCCAAATCTATTTCTCCTCAGCATCTTTATCCAAGGAAGGCATGACTCCTCTGAATGACTGCCTGAAGTCAGTAATGGGCTGGATGAGGGAGAACAAGCTGAAGTTGAATCCAGGCAAGACAGAGGTGCTCATTGCGAAGGGTTCTAATTCAGGTATTGAGGTATGTCAACCAGTTCTGGATGGGGTTGCACTCCCCCTGAAGGAGCAAGTTCGTAGCTTGGGGGTGCTTCTTGACCCAGCCCTGCTCCTGGCAACTCAGGTGGAGGCAGTGGTGAGAAGTGCCTGTTATCAGCTTTGGCTGATATGCCAGCTACGCCCATTCCTGGAACCTGTGGACTTGGTAATGATGGTGCACGTGCTGGTAGCCCCTAGGCTTGATTTCTGTAATGCGCTGTACTTGGGGCTGCTTTCACATTTAGTTCAGAAACTCCAACTGGTACAAAATATGGCAGCCAGGTTGGTCTCTGGGGCACCCCATAGAGACCATATTACACTGATTTTAAAATCTTGACACTGGCCGCCAATTTGTTTCCGAGCAAAATATAAAGTTCGCGTTCTTACCTTTACCTTGGTCTAGGTCCCAGGTACCTTAGGGAGCATCTTCTCCCCTACGTCCCAGTCCACCGCCTAAGGCCCTCTGAGGGCTCTCTGCTGCGGCTGCCCAATGTGAGACTGGCAGCCACACGCAGGAGGGCCTTTCCCTTTGCCGCCCCTCAGTTGTGGAATGACCTGCCAGTTGAAATGCATCTGCTGACCTCGTTGAAGGTTTTTAAGCAGGCATTAAAGACTCTATCATTCCAGCAGGCCTTCCCTTTTTAGAATTCTGGTTCCTTTTGTTGACTCTTGTATACTGCTTTTATGCTGTGTTGTTTTTATTGTTGGATTTTTTTGTTAATTTTTTTTTAACTTTGTACGCCACCTAGAATATTCGTATATAGGTGCGTTGTAAATTGAATGAATAAATAATAATAATAACATGTTTGCTATTTAGCCACCTTGAGTACCATTTTCTTGGTATAAAGGTGGGGTACAGGTTAAAGGCACAATCCTACACATGTTTAGACAGAGAGAAAGTCTCACAGCTGGGAGTGCTGGGAGTTGTAGGACTTTTTTTGTCTAAACATGCATAGGATTGTGCCCTAAATCAGTCTATCAATCAATAGCTTCTCAATACATATTTCTTTCCTAGATAAAAATTAATTGAATTGACAAATCTCTTTACAACATCCTTGGTCACCTGCTGTGCCAAGTTTGCAAGACGCTTCAAGACAAACGCAGAAAACAGTAGTTTGTACCAGCTAAGACTTCCACACCTCAAAGTATAAGATGAGCCTCCAGAAGAAGGTGTGGGCAGTTAGTAAGGAACGCCTGAGTTCTGTGTTTATGTGTTATTAAAAGAAAGCTTGAGTAACTCTCCTAGTTCCAATAGGGAATGATAGAAAGTCAAAATGTTTTACTTTTGTTGTTCTCCAAGAGCAAGGAAAAGCCCCAGGTAATATTCCAATAAGTGGCATTGTTGCTTTTCTTTATCATTATTGTAAGCTGCTTTTCATGGGCATCTTAACAGTTTAGAGTGAATTTTACCATTTATAAAAATTTTCCGCTTACAGGATGATAAAATCTGTTGTGTTAGCCAAACTAAGTGCAGAGCGTTAACACAATGAATTACATCTTATCTGCAGGAGCGGCTGGCACTGTGGTCAAAGACTTTTAGATTAGAAACACAAACAGTCCAAGACAAAGATGGCTTAAGGATGGCATTGTAACAATTGAAAAGTGAATGCCTTGAGGATCTAGGGTTGGATCCAGATTTCGGTGCATGGAACCGGGCTGATTGAAGCAGACTTACCCACACCTCTTTCTCCTTACATCAGCCCCTCTAGCCCCCCTGAAAAAGCTACCTAGAGGGTCTTGCTGAATGTGGTGGGCTGTGGTATAGGGGATTCCTCAGAAATGTGGGGAGGCACCAGTGAAGTGGAGCTCACGGAATTTGGGGGGATTGTCCCCTGTCCCCCTTAAGAACCAGTGAGTGACAAGTTGTGAAAATGTATTTGTAAAGCTTAAGACTCCCCTAAAGAAACCTTAAGCTAAGACCTTTAGCAAAGACACTTACAGGAGCTTGGAATAGTTCTGGGAAATTCCAGGGAAGGAATAAGTCTTCTCCTCCTCACACGGATTGATTTCAACCAGTGTTCACCTTCTGGCCTGCAACTCTGCTAGGCCCGCAAGGCAAACAAAACATACAATTACTGCTTTCATTCCCTTTCTGCTACTTGATGTTTTATGCCTATTTTCAAAATTGCATTACTTTTTGCCTCACTACTAATTTCCTTGCTTTCTCCCTTTTTCATCCACCTTCAGTCTTTGGCTTTGTCCTCTAATTCTGCTGCAGAAAAAGTCTCAATGTATTTATTGTGCATGTGGCGTTTTCTCCCTTTTTGCTGGGGACGACTCCAGGAGTAAGGGGGCACTCCAGGAAAAAAGAAGTACCTTCTCACTCAAGTTCCCATCTCCACCAATGTTTTCCCTCCCTTTTATTTTCTATATTCTGCTAAACACAAATGTGCAGCATTACCTCTCACGGTGCATCAAGCCACCATGTTGCTCAACAAGACCAAGTTTTTGAGGTTTCGTGTGTGTGGTGGCAGGCTGTTTGTTTATGGTATTTCTATGGGGCCCTGTAACAAAGAGTTCTCACACACGCTGAACTCATTTACAAGACCACATTCTACCAAATGGAATGGCAGGGGGGCACGCGCACACAAAGCCTCACAGGGTAGTGAGAAAGATCTTAGTGTTTCTGTTCCAAAAAAGTTTTCCTCAACCTGCTTTTATATTCCCACTTTTTTTTTTTATTTGCCAGTCTAGAAGGGTCCATGTTGTCCTGATGCCTCCATCGTGTCTGTCACAGTCACAGGCTAGCAGCTTACGGCAGTGTTGCTTGATAATGCTGAGACACTTGGGCACCTTTGTGACCATTTGGCCTTCCACTGCTCACCCAGCAAGCATCTGCACGCACACGTCTTTTCAGAACCAATCTTGGCACCTCCGCCCCTTTTGTTTTCAATAGAACTCTCTTTGCAGTAGACACTGTTGCCCTTTGTTTCCTAGGATCATCTTAGTGTGCTTTTGAGAGTAGTCTTTCTGGCAACCACTTTGACCAAGTCCCACTCAGTGCCCATCTGCGCACTCCATCATTCCATGTTCATCAAAGCCCTATGGAACCCTGTTGTAGCCTGGAATACCTGATCTTCCCATGTCCCACTTGGAACTCCTAAATGAGCTCTTGTCCTGGCACGCCATCCGGTCATGTTCCTACCTGGTGGGTGTCCTACTATGGCCTTCAGATACCTTGGCTTTTCATTTTCTGGATTTGGCCTACTGCTTGGTCTCAGCAAACTAAGGACAGATAACTCCCCCTTCTTCCCTCCGATCTTCAGCTCATCACCATTCTTGCCCCTGCCCTATCCACCCCCTCTCCTTCCTGCCATTACAGTGGGCAGGACAGGGAACAGCAGAAAAGTGAACGTGTTTGGGGATAAAGGGCTAGACGCTAGTCACTGTGAAGATGGGAATCAGTAGAAAATGTTTCATGCATTTGGTGGATGCATTTCTTGAAATAATACATCCTAGCCTACTCTAAAAAAGGTAAAGGTGTCCCCAACCAGTCGTGTCCGACTCTAGGGTGCGGTGCTCATCCCCGTTTATAAGCCGAAGTGCCAGCGCTGTCCGAATACGCTTCTGTGGTCATGTGGCCGGCATGACTGAACACCGAGCTGCACGGAACGCTGTTACCTTTCCTGCCGAGGCGGTACCTATTTATCTACTTGCAATTTCTTGCTTTCGAACTGCTAGGTTGGCAGGAAGCCTACTCTAGTCCATCCTAAATTATTGTATGGTATAATTTATGATGCATTTTTGTGTCTCGACTTGTTTGGGAATGAAGATTGAGGTGCCTGATTTTACAGTAGGTCTGTCACCTTAAAAACAAACAAACTGGCTCCTGCTCCCAAGCCTTCAACAGCAATGGGACAAACTGGTGCATCTGCACTTCCAACCCTGCGAAGTAGGGCAGGCTACAAGACACCCTTTGTCTATATTCCTATATTGTTTCTTTTACAACCAACGGTATTCCTCTGGTCAGCAAGTCAAACTGACCAACCAATAGCCTGGGAGAACCTGGCCATGTATCCTCCAGGTGGTTTCTCTAGTACCTGCTCAACCGGAGGCCGAGTCAGTCTGGAAGGGGGATGCCTGCCTTCCCTACCTGATGCCCTCCTGACATTTTGGACTCCAACTCTCGTCAGCCCCAGCCAGTATGGCTAATGGTCAGAAATGCTGGAAGCTGAAGTCTGGAGGGTACCAAGCTGGGGAAGGCTGGGTATATAAATGCAGATTTGGGGGCTCTCAACCTGTCCATGCCTGGGATGTTCTTTGTTCAAAGATATTTCTAGAAAAAGGGACTGCGGGTGGGGTGGGGAGAGAGGTTGGAATTGGGCAGTATAAAAATGCAATAAAATAAATGAAAAATAAAAATACAGACAAACATTAGCAGTTGATAATGTTTAACTTTATGCTGTGAAAATCTTTATTTGCTGATTGCTGCATAGTCAAGTGGCTGTTAAAAGTCAGTCAATTTGTTATTTTCTTTTTCTGGCCAGCGGGTAGCTGTAGCCTAAAAAACTCTTCCATTCTTATTTGTAATTATTATTTGCTTCCTATTCTTTTTAAATCATGGTAGAAGAAAGTTGTTGATGATGTGGTCACTTATGAGCTCCCCCTTCCCCCATGTGTTCATCAATGACATGAGGGAGGAGTGAGATTGGGCCTCCTGGCAGCAGTGCGTTACATGCACATACAACTATATGTATGTAGACTTCCTCCATGCGCTATGGGGAACCCTGGTCAGTCTGCTGTATGCATTAAAGGGTCCCTAATGTGCAGCCCAGAAGGTGTGGCCAGCAGACATGATCCTGCTCTCTCCTCGATGCTCACATTCATTAAACACATATGGGAGGAAGTGTTGTTGTGTGCATATCCCTATACTGAGTAAATTTCCAAATATGTGAATGCTTTGCAAAGCATGCCTGTTTTGAAGCCTAAGCCATGATCTTTCTCTAACAAAAAAACCAAAACCCACAGTTTACTCTTCAGGTAAACCATTTATTTTACACAAGCATTTTCACAAGCACTCCTTAAGATATGGCAATGTGATCCACAGACGTTCCATGTACACTGGTTTAAATGTCTGGTTTAAAATAACATGTAATTTTGTTTATTATTCAGAATCCATAAAGAATGTTTCAAAGTCTTGATCTAAGTCTGAAACAAGGGCATCCACAAAATCTTCCACGGATGGACGCTTCTGAAGCATACCTAAGGAAAACAACGCAGAACGTTAGTCAGAAATACTTTTTTTTGGACCATGACAGCTGCTTACAGGCAGCCCTAAACTGGAAGTAATTTGTGCCACACTGAAACACTCCAATATAGCTGTGTGAAGAGCTGCTGCCAAGAAGAATGGAATCGGCTTATGAGGAAACTGATTTAGAAATGCCAGATGAACAATCAGAAGTTTACAACTCCCTTAACTATGAAAATAGTAACAACAACAACAACATCTATTGGAAAAATTCTCTCTCTTTTTAAAAGGAAGTTTTAAAAAATCCACGAAGCTGGAAATACACCCCAGAAATATCAAGGATCTCATATGGTCTTATTACTTACATTTCTGTTTCAGTTTCTCCTGATCTCTACAGCCTAGGGATGCAAAACCTCAGGCCTGGGGGCCAAATAAAATATAGCCCTATTCAGGCATTCAATGCCTAACATGTGAAGGGGAGAGTGGAGATGCGCTTTCTGGCCCTGCTGCTGATCCCAATGCTCCCCATGCATTGGGAGGGCAAAGGTATGCAGCAGGGAGCAGGCTCCCCACTGCAGACTTTGCCCTCCAACGTGTGGAGGGTGGTTAGAACATAAGAACGTACCAAGAGCCCTGCTGGATCAAACCAAGGGTCCATCTAGTCCAGCATTCTGTTGACACAGAGGCCAGCCAGCTGCCCATGGGAACCCCACAAGCAGGACATGAGTGCAACAGCACCCTCCCGCCCATGTTTCCCAGCAACTGGTGCACATAGGCGTACTGCCTCTGATACTGGAGGTAGCATATAGCCATCAGATCTAATAACCATTGATAGCCTTATCCCCCATGAATCTGTCCAATCTCCTTTTAAAACCATCCAAACTGGTGGCCATCACTACATCTTGAAGTGAATTCCATAGTTTAACTATGTGCTGTGTGAAGAAGTACTTCCTGTTATCTGTCCTGAATCTCTCACCAATTAGCTTCATGGGATGACCCTGGGTTCTAGCATTATGAGAGGGAGAAAAATTCCCTATTCACTGATGGAGGGGTCAGGGCCAGGGAACACACCTCCACTCTTATGATAAAAATCATGCGAGGTTATAATTCCTGCATAGGGCTTTTGTGACTAGTGAAACAACAAACATAGTCAACATTATCTTTGCCCTCTGAAGATTCATAGATCTTTTAATCTTAGGACCAATTTTCACTTAAAAAGCAAATTAGTTATGCATATAACTACAAAATACATGTCTCCCCTCAAATTCTAAGGTATACATGTGCCACATTAGGTGCGTGCCTCTTTAAAGGAAAAGAAAAATGGAAGTGGTGAGCAAGAAAGGCTTGGGACAACACTTCTATATATAGTATAAGGAGCTGTTCATGAGTTGGTTTCCTAGCTCACTCTTATCAGTGGCTCTCAAAGATGTCCAGAAGAGTCTTTTTCCCAGCTCTGCTACAAAGACAAATTTAACTGGAGGTGCTAAGGAATCAACCAGCGACCCTCTACATGCAAAGCATGCATTCTTCAACTGAACCATACATTTATTTCTACAAGCATGCACCCTTCACATACAGCAGTTGTTATCATGCCTGCTCAGGATCCTAGGCTCCACACATGTCTAAAACCTACTTTTCCACATTCAGGGAATAAGCCTCTCAAAAACACAAATGATTGGAGGAAAGTTATTCTGGTGCTAGGGGAATCTCTTCCCTCTGCAGTCCTGTCTCTATTCTGTTGGAAGACAGGCTGCTGTTAGTCTGATAGATCTCACGCAGAAACTAGCATGCTACCAAATCAACAGGAGCACAGAGTAAGTAACGTTAAGAGTTTTGGCTTACGTAGCACAGTGCCCTTGTAAGTATCTGGGAGGGAGAACCAAAGACAAAGGTGAATTATTGGAGGTGTCCCAGAAAGGGGGACACCAGATGGGGGGGGGGGAGATTAAGAAAAAGAAAGTAGAAGATTTTAACCTATCCTAATCTGCTGAAAAGCATGTCATAGGGAGAGGAAGAAGAGATTCTCAATGGCAGGGTAAATCCAAGTGGACCTGATGTTCCTAGGCCATGACAAGGTTTTACTGGGTGGAATCACAGGGTGCAAGAAGCAGGCCCCCAAACCAGAGTTTCCAGGAATGGACTGGGCAGACTAACTGCCTGCTGGTCCACTCTCAAGGGGCAGGCAAAAGTACAGAAAAGGGCCACAACAGGCACATAACTGGAATCTTCAGGAAGAAAGAAAAGGTCGTGGGCAGCATAGGGGCCAGCAGGACCTTTGTCTAGCAAGGCAACACACAAAGAGCACTCGCAAGTGACGACAAACCACAAGGAACAACACACAAAGAAGGGGGATGAAGAACACTGGGTTCAGGGGTCCAAGGCCAGTTACAGTCCTGGAAAACAAATACGAACTGAAAGAGGGATTTCAGGTGAGCAGTCGGGGGAGGGTGACTCTGCGCTTTTCTGAACAGAGAGTACTTGGCGCTAGATGGTGTTAGTTGGAAGGTCCCAAACGGCATATATCAGAAGGCATTTTGTAAGCGTGTACTGGTCTCTCTGGCTTGATGCTGTATATATGTGTTTTTTTTACACAGAGATAACATACTGTCTTTCTCACAGAAAAATATACAGTCGAACATATGCAAGTGTGGATTTTCATGTTCTTAACTTTTTAAACATTAAATTAGGAAATTTCCAATATTATTCTGCACTGGAAAAATAAAGCACTTGTAAACTTTTCTTTTCTTTGAAGTGAATCACTCGGTCAGAAATGCCAATATAAATATAACCTTGCTGTACTCTTTACTGTAGGAATACCTTGTACAATCACTTAATATTCTTACATGCCTCAGACTATTTAGTTTCCATGGGAATAATAATAATAATAATACAAGCCGCATTTAGGAAAATTGAAATCTTCTACTGTGCCCTTTAATAAGTTTCTGCAAGAGCCAACTGGTTTGATTAGGTATTTTTGCATGTACAGTAACAGTTCCGAAAAAGAAAAAAGAAACACCCAGCCAGGAAGAATGAGAGTCCAGATCTTGAGGCAATTTGAGGCTGTTACTAAAATTGTTCCTTGCTAGGATCTCAGCACTTCATGATTTTAATTAAGCTTAAAATATGTTGCTTTGCAAGTGTCAACAAGAACGCCCATAAAGACAGTTGATGAGTTGTGCAAATTAAAACACACATACAGACTCCTAAAGAACAGAATTACAAAGTAGTCAAATAATATTTTCAAAGTACAAGAGGCATTTTGAAAGTTGGCTATACTCGTTACCTTTCCCTTCAGTGGAATAAAAGTGAACTGGAGGATCAGCCTTTGGACAAGCGCATTGGCAGATGCCACAAAAGGAACTGAGAGCCAAATGAAGACAAGAACTAAGTTCAGACAAAACTTCCAGACTCAAAACCACTCTGCAGCTGCAGAGGTCACATTGCTGTTGCCAGACTGGTAATTACAGGTAGTTATGGACAGTGAGCACAACCTTTGCTTGTTCCCTCTCACTCCACCTCCCTCTTTGCCTCTGCATTCAGCAGACTGTTCTCTCTTCCTCACTCTCTGTTAGGCCTTTGACCACCCAGGATTCTGTTTTCTGTACTAAAACATCTCTCCCATCACCCTCTCAAACTTCCCAAAACCTGAAATGACACAATGAGAACACTCCCCGATTGCCCCACAGGGAAACACTGAGAGCAAAGAGTAGCCCACACTGTAGCCATATTTACAAAAACCATCTCTGCAGCCATAAGAAATGGAAATTTCTGTCAAACAAACTCGGACTGAGGTTGTATCAAATCCAAAATGTACCAGACCAAAAAAAAAAAGAAAAAAGTTCACACCCTTCAAAGCAACTTGCTCTTTGTTTGGGAACTTAAGGATCAAATTACTATAATAACAGCAGACCTGTGTGGACTATAATGTTTAAAGTATGTGATATATACAGAAGACATAGCTTTTGAGTTCCAAAAGAGATCTGACAAAGACAGCTGCCATTTTTAAAGCTGTGAATTTATTTCAGAAGCATAGCCTGACTAATTCCAACTCAGTCCTTCCCAAGCCTACGGCAACTATAGAAACCACCTCCTTTGAAGTCCTACACCTTCCACATTACAACACTAGGGTTAACCACACCTTTTCTGGAAATGGCTGCCCCCAGCCTTCAACCACATTGCAAACACTGGGGCAAAAAGCTGCTCTCTTGTTCTTTTAAACTTCATAATTATTTTGGTTCCGTTAGCTTGATCTATTAAGTTAGCGTTTATTGTTGCTTACAGCTAAGGCTAAGACACCCATTACACTATCAGAGTGGCATATAACCTTTAAGTGAATATTCAGTTAACATGTAACACGTAGTTAAAACTAATGAGTAAAATTCTGATTATCAAAATATCCAGGAGCAATTAGGGGTCAGCTCCCATATCCAGCTTTCTCTACTAGCAGACAGCTGCATTTCCACCTCACAATTTTTATTTTATTTTTGAATTTATATCCTGTCTCTTGGTCATATTGGATTCATGCATGTGTGTGCCTGTCCTCTGTGGAGGAAGGGAGAAGCAGCCAGCCATTACTACAATGGTGCAGTACTGGGGGCTACCATAAAATGGAAGGAAGTGAGGAAAATCACCTCCATTCTTTTGGGAACTTACCACTATTCTTCTGGGGGCTAAAGGAACCTGAGAACTAGTAGTAAACATGTCATGCTTCCTAATGCTGGTGTGTATCAACAACAGGGGAGGAAATACAATATCTGAAAGCATCCTATACTGTGGCAGCTATGTACTGTAACAACTGCTATTCATCTATAAAGAAGAGCTTAAGAATTGGATGTCTGTATTATGTGCACCATTACTTAATGTAATTTACTAAGGTGTAATTTAAAAAGATGCAATGTGAAATATGTTTAATTTGCAGGTGGCATTTAAAGTACCCACAGCAGTCTTTGAGTTTTTTTACATGAGGCATTTATTGTGCACTCATCATTCCCTAATCACGCTTGTTTATGGAGCGTGATCGGGGAATGATGTTGTTGTGTTTTCAAACTGTACTTTGGGCAAGTTTTTTAGAGCAGGGAAGATGTGGTATTATTTGTGAAAGCAAAAGAAAATGCTTTTTCCACTTGTATAATTGTGCTACTCCTCTATACCACAATGCCATAGAAGTTATACAGTGGAAAAGCAAGAAAGGAAACACTCTTTGTGTAGTGCTTGGATTTCAATTCTGTGATAAAACCAGATACAGTGTATTAACAGCCTTGTGTAGAAAAGTTCTTTGTCCAAAAGTGTAATGGGGAAAAGCAGTCAGGGGGAATAAAACCGTGACAATATTTATATTACCTTGAACCATCAGCATGGGTTCTTTTCCACCACCATGTGCCAGCATTTCTCTGCGATAACGTTCACCCATTGCCCTAATGGAAGAGATGATGGTATTATTATTATTTATTATTACTACAGCCACCTGCAATCACAACAAGTTCAGCTTCCTGTCACACCTGTCTCCAGGTTCCTTGCTGAGCTGATTCAGATAAAGATCTAATGAAGTCTGCCACTTTAAACTCACATGCTCATTCCAATAAAAAGTATAAATACAGTTATACTAGAGCATGCTAAGCTTGAAAGACTAAAGGTGTAACCAAAGTATGATAGAATCCTACCCTTTGTCAGTGCTGTGTTTTAAAACCCACTCGTCCCAGATAGTGCTTTAATTGTGCTAAGTGGGAAAGGTATAAGAGTTTTATATCATTGCTTCCAAAATGATAAGAAACTCAAAGACTCACATTTCACTATAAAATACTTTTTCACACTAAAATAGGCAGTCAGAGCCAGTCTCAACATAATAGTCATGTAGTTTTTGGTTTTAACGATTGTGGTGTCACTCATGGATACAAAGTTCTGTAAGTGACAGTAATTTATTTCCCAGAAAAATTCAGGATGGGTTAATGAAATTAAAAAGGAAGAGATGACTGACAGGTACATCATTACGTAGGAACTGCATCTCTGTAAGGAGATAGGCATACAGGCCAGAGCATGTTCCCATGCAGTGGAGGCTGGTGGCTCCGATGTCAGTGGGGCAGTGAATCCAACTTGGATAGCTCATTTAGAGTTCTGAGTGAAACCTGGAGTGGATGTCCCACTGACATCAGTGACACCAGCCTCCACTGTTCCCATGTTATGTCAACTGTAAAGATCCCACTCTGCCTTCAGTCTGGAAAACATATCCTGCAGGCAGGCAAGGATCCTTTGTCTCACAGTAGGAAGAGGGCCCCGGACATTGGCTTCAGACCTTTTTTCAAGCTCCTCACAGAATTCTCTATTTGCCTGAAGCCTTCATTAATATGAGGCATTTCCCATCTATGTGGGGAAAGCTCTTCACCAAGCACACAGTGATGGGCTCTAATGCAATGAGCTGAGCCAGGCATAATATGTTTCATGATTAATGGAAGTAGAACTAGCCTCTTCCTTCTTCAGAGTTCTAAACGCCCACAGAGTAGGGGGGCCAGTTCCACACTGGACAGGCTCCCTACAAGATTAACAACTGCACCAGAGCCTTTCAGCAGGTGCAATTTTTGTGATCATAGTGTTGCAGCAGCAAGCAACTATGGAAAGCTCTGGAGGCCTCCTTTGAAAGCATACAAACCGCCTTCTCCTATATACACATCAATCCTTGAGATCATCCAAGGAGGCCTTATTTGTCATCTGACGGCCAACAGTGTGTTGCCAGGTAGCAGCACATAAGCAGGCCTTCTCGGTAGTGGCACTCGCCCTCTGGAACGCTCTCCATTGTGTGGTTCGAGAGGCAGAAAGTGGTGAGCTTCAAACACCTCTTGAAGACACATTTGTTTATTCAAACTTTCCCTGATTTGAAATCAACTGTGACACTGCTCTCTTTTACTATTCTTCTAGTAACATTTGTAATGTATTTATTATTTTATATTGTTTTTACATTGGATTTTATATTGTATTATATTATTTTTATGTAAACCGCTTAGAGATCCTAAGATATCAAGTGATATAGAAGTAGGTTCAATAAATAAATAAAGTAATACAAACGGCAAATCTCTGTATTTTGCAAAAGCAACAACAATCAAGCAGGAGGCACTATCATCAATGGTTCTGAATCACTGACAATGAAGGAGAAAACTGTTCCATCTCTGGTACTACCCCTCCATTTTACCCCACAGTCACCCCCCATTGTACTTCAAAATGACAATAGGCACAAACTCTGTCTATTTACAGCAAGCGACAGGAGGAGGGAAAGCAAATCTGACACCACAGTTGCAAATCGCTAAATCTAGATCACTCAAAATGCTACAATAGGTACAAGAGCAGTGGTACAGATACAACAAGAATGCTGGATGGTATCTGAAAGTTGCATAGCACTTAAGATTTATTCTTTTAAAAAGCTTGCACGGTGGTCTGCATTTTATTTTGTACCTGTTGAAGGGATCCTGCACAAAACAGTGTTTCCATACCATGGATGCCACAGCCCTAGACATGAGGTAGGAATAATACTTGGCGCTGTAACCCACAAGATGGCTGAATCGGAGTTGCCAGGCCTGTATGTGAGGGAGGCAAAAAAATGGAGGAAAATGTGGCATTCTTTAGAATGTTTGTTTTGAAACGAAAGCTACGGTTTATAAAATGTTAGATTTAAACAATATTTATTTACTTTATTTATACCCCACTTTTCTACCAAAAATAGTGCTCAAAGCGATATATAATTGGGGGCGGGATTACCCTTAAATAACTTTTTAAACAGAATGTTAACATTTTAACTACTCTAATCTTAAGAATTTCTTAAGTTAATAAACAGTGCAAAAAGAAGTGAATAATGATTAGCATGAAAATGCAGGTGTATTTCATTATATCCACATTGTTTCTTTTGTGGGATTAAAGAAAAACCACAGTTTACATGTTACAAGTGCCACTGTGTTTTGTTTTCCATACAGGTAACATGCAACGTCGCACCTGGAACAGGTAAGCCTGCAACAGTCTGCCAAAACAAAATTACTGTAGAGACATGTCCTTGCTATTTCTTAAAAACACCTTCCCACATGCCAAAATACAAGCTCAGAAGCAGGTGAGATACATACACAAAATGCTGTTCTTCACTGGTTTGTTGGTGTATTTATAGAAGATTATGATCATCTGCAATTCTTCTGCTATTTGTCCATAAACTGTCAGGACTTTATGATTCATTCTTTGATTCTTCTTCTAACTGCTGCTATTAAATAGCACCACGTCGTGCTATTAAAGTTAATATCTCTCCAATATAAGGGGGTTGTGACTTCACAAAGTGAGTTCAGCTAAAAGACCCATTGGATTTTCCAAGTTTCCACTGAAACCAAGTGGAAACAATGAAACTGGCACCCTAAAAAATGCAGAGACTTTGGTGCTTTTTGAACTGCTTAATGAGGAACAGAGACTGGAGTGGATTTACAGAGATTACTGGTAGAAATTACTAGTGGATTTTCTTTTTATAAAAGCCAAAAGCACCAAAACCAAAATAAGTTGGCTGTTGACAGCATTTTAAGAAGCCTGTTTTCAGTTGATTTTTATAATAATTTATAATACATTTTAATAAGGATTTATAACAGGGAAAAATCATATATACAAACATGTCTTATGTATCATTTGGGTTTCTTTCATTTCAAGTCAGCTGGGTCAGTACTGGCCAGTTTATCCAGATGTTCTTTTTGTAAAACAGAATAGACATTTAAACAAACTTGTTCCCTAGCTGATGCATAGCACAATCCAATTACTTAGAAGTAAATCAGACTATGTCCAATGAGGTTTACTCCCAGGTAAGTGTGCATAGGATGGCACACTTTTAAACTAAGTTTTAAACTAGAATACAACAGTCTCTCTCAAGTAATTGCTGGGGAAATGCATCCATTGTTCCTACCAAGTAAACTATTGCTCATGCTCTGCCACCAAACATCTATATACTTCTGTAATTGTTTGCAGGCTATACACTACATGAAATGAAAAGGGCCTTGTGGCTTTCAAATTAAGCACAGAACAGTTACCAAGCTTCAAGCTATATCCTATCTCCTTCTCTAAGTTGCAGTCCAAAAATAAGTTCAGCTTCAAGTCAGATTATTCTACATATAGTGGAAAAGTACTTTGGCAGAAACATTTGTACTTATCTTCTTTTTTCTTTTGCCTCTAACTAGTCCCTTTCCCATAATCTACCATACAGAACACATTTAAAATGTATTGGGAGGCCAGGCTGAAGCAATAAAACACACTGGTTTTCATTCTAGTCTATAATAAGCTTTTCATCTAAGGATATGAAGTTTCAGCCTGAAAGATTACATCCCTTCAATGAACAGAATCCCTTCACATGCCTGTAATCCAAATATAGACCTACATACAAAAATGTGTAGAGATAAGAACATAAAAAGAGCTGTGCTGGATCAGACCAAAGGCCCATATAGGCGAATGTTCTATTCTCACAGTGTCCAACCAGATGCCCATGGGAAGCCCACAACAAGACATGAATGCAACAGCACCCTCCGACTTGTGTTCCCAAATAAATAAATAAATAAATAAATAACATATACCTCCTGACTGGTAGCCATTGATAGCCTTGCCCTGCATAAATTTGTCCAATCCCCTTTCCAAAGCGTCCAAACTGTGGCCATTACTAGATGCTGTGGTAGTGAATTCCAGGATTTTACACCACCAGAAGCCAGGACTTCATTCTCTGAGAGTTCACCCCTTCCAACTGCTAGGTATGCCAAATAGGCATGAATTGACTTTTAATTACCTAAAATTACCTCCTGCATTGCTAAAATAAAGACTAGCTAATTTCTCTCTGTGATTCACTGGCAAAAGCAGCCTGTGTGATTTAACCAAGATGGAAAACACCCCTGTGAATAGCTGGACTTTATATTCCCCAAAATGGAGGATACAACATTTCCTCACCCTTCCATCCCAATGTAACCAGGGGCAGTATAGCCCTCTTATAACCATCTCATCACCTCCAGACTCCTCCCCACTACACTACACCTGGGACTGACTAGTCTGGATTAGCAGACAATGTAGCTTCACCATCTAGTTATCTTTCCACCACCACCACCGCCACTCCCCGCTGTCTTTTTAACATCTTGCCTGAAGAAGAGAGCTGGGGATCTCGAAAACTCACACAATTTTATTCTACTTCCTTTTATTTGTCCTGAATCTCCCAGTTTACTCGGGAGTCTTTGGTGAGGAATCTTACCAAAATCTTTTGGAAGCCCAAGTAAACAATGTGTACTGGATTATCCTTATCCATAGATGCTTTTCCTGCTATTTCAGTTCGTTCTCTCTCTCTCTCACCTCTCTTCCCTTCATGCTGATATTCCATTGTGCCTCCCCAGTCCCCAGCTAACTGGGGCTGGAAACAGCACTGGTGGAGAAAGACTGAGGATGAATCTGACTTCATAGGGGTTAGAACCCATTTTAGGGTCTGTTCTGTCTGTGGTGGTCATGGGAGTGAAGAAAGTGTTCTTCTCTGCCACCATTCTGTCAGCAATGTCATCCAGCAGAACTGTTTTGAGTAGTAAAGCGATGACTACATTCTCAGTTCCAAAGTAGTGAGGGGCTCTCACTGTCACAAGTTTGCAGAACACTGATAAAGTCGCTCACATGTACTCAGACATGGTCTCTATCTTGAGAACACGGTCTAGGGTGATGATTGAGGCAGCCACTTATCCAGTTTTGATGGATTTCATCTTCAGGTCCCACTACTCCAGATAATTATTGGACAATCTCCAATATTCTGTTTCTTAGCAAGGTCCTAGAACATGGGGTGGCAACTCAACTCTGGCCTTTCTTGTATGAAGATGATTATTTGGATCCTTTCTAATCTAGGTTCAGGCCCAGTTTGGGGACAGAAACAGCCCTGGTTGCTGACCTACACCAGGAACTAAGACAGGAGGAGCATGTCCATGTTAGTTCTGCTGAACTCTTAGTGGCATGTGATACCACCAACCATGGTATCTTTCTGGGATGTTTGATCAGTAAGAGAGTTGGGGTACTGTTTTGCAGTGGTTCCAATCCTACCTGGATGAATGTTCCCAGAAGGTGGTACTATTGCTGAGCCCCTTGGTCACGTGTTTATCTGGTTCCTCAAGGCTCTATTTTGTCTTCTATGCTTACATACATACATAGAATAAAGAATCTGGTGGCACTTTAAAGACTAACAAATTTATTATGGCATAAGCTTTTGTAGACTAAAGTCCAATTCATCAGATTAGTTATACTTAGAGTAGACCCACTGAAATTAATGCAGCCTATTGATTTTAATGGGTGAACTCCAAGTATGACTATATCTGGATCCAATCCATTATACACATGGGTAGAGAGAATAAAAATAAAAGTAGTAAGGGTATTTCAACTCAGTATTTCCAAATATTCTCGTTTAAGCCAGAATCTCAAATACGTTTACCTGGTATCAACAGAACTTGTTTCCAAACAAATAGGTGTAAAACTTGGTTGTGATTTTCCCTGTCCCATGCCAGATTTTTGCACCACATAATACTAAGAACAGTAATATATATTTAATCCACTTGAGCTGTAGCAATTACCTCCTACAGCTCAAAACTGGTTTCAGTTACTCTGCAACATACAATGTTTTCAATTTAATCTTAGAGTTCACACCATTTCACAGACCTTTATGAAGACTATACATCAATATATTCAAATGTAAGCCAATATTTAAACTTTACAAGTTTGCTCCATTCCAACACATCCTGTTAGCACTACTAAGACACGTACATCCCTAAGGAAAAGGGGAAATATGTTTATACATCAATATAGAGACGAGATTAGAGGCCAGCTAATAACACATTTCAAAAGAACATGGCTGTGAATCAATACCATATTCTGAAGTAAAATAGAGACTTCTAGAGGAAGATTAAATAATAGCGTTCTGCTAGGATTTGTAGCAGTCACCTTTTAACCTTGAAATGCTGCTTTTGATGAAAATGTCTAATATGTACAGACACTTACTTTTCAAATTAATTTCATCAATGTCACTGCATGATCTCATCTTTTTAACAATTAAAGTAACCCTCTAATACTTCAAATTTCCCTTTCAAACACTCCCTCCAGGCTATATACACAAAGAAGTAGAACAAACATCTTCCTGAAGGTCATGCTTCTAAGTTGGAAGCCAGTTGATGAAGTTTTCAACTACATTATCTGCTCCTGTAAAATATGTAATAAGTCCTGAAAAAGCTGCAGGAAAACATTCCAGGAGTTTATTAAATAGTGGTGTGTTCTATAACATAGCCCAGGGGTTATGATAACATGCCATCTGCAGGTCATGTTCCTGCTTGTTTTTTTATATAGTATAACTTACAGAAATGAAGGAGCATGACTGATCTATAACATTAATAGTTAAAGATGCCTGCTTCTCATCAACATACCATCAATCCACTAATGATTATCTTGTCTGAAGATTTTCCAAAAACCCATACATGATTTTTATTAGAAGGATGTAAAGCTAACTGCTCTCTTGTGGCCAAGAGTCTTAAATAAGACACACATTTGCTATATTCTGGGATGATAAAACAGAATTTTAAGGGCATTACTACAATTCTCTACATTCTATTTAGCACACAAAAACCTTTGATGCAAACTGCAGCCATATGCTATCAAAAGAGGTCAGTTAAAACTTTAAACCTGTTAACATCTGTGTTTGTCAAAAGTTGATGGAATTATTATAAAAAAAGTTAGAGAGCACTAAGTCAAATCCTGATCTACCATTTGAAAGCAGAACGATCTTGCAGGGACAGTACAGCTGAAGATAACATTGCAAGGACTCGGCCACCATCTTAAACTCCTCCTAGTGCCAGCCAAGTCCCACTCTCTCTCCTGGGAGAGGTCCGGAACTCCATGCCTCTCCCAACACAGAGAAGAAAAAAAGAACAGGGGGAGGGACAATGACATCACATGGCCATGGGCTTGGCCATGCCCAATGACATCATTCAGCCTGCAGAGGGCCTGGTGGGGACAGTTCAGCCCCCACCTGAAAAAGATTCTGTATCCCTGCTTTACAACAATGCATAGCCCCCTTCTGGATAATGAATAGTATGCACTGTTTTGATGCATGGAAATGTTTTGCTATTAGTCTACTCTACTGTTTTGATTAAGGAATTGGCATCATGACAGTAACCATCTGTACACTGGCCTACGTGTCTGCAACAGCAACATAATATCACGACAAAGCCAGTAGAGAACTATGCTTGTGATACTGCGCTAGCAAAGGCATGTCCTGTTTCAGTAAATCTTGGGTTTGAACTATAGAAAGATTTGCATTAATATATAAACTGGCCCTGTTATGGCAAATATCTAGCAAGAGGCGCCTGTAGGTGCAAATAAGTTTAATCTAGTCCATAAGTATCCTTCCATCATGTTTCAAACTCAAAGAAATTAATGTATGCTATGCTACAAAAAGTAGGAATGAACAAGATGAATCACACCAGACATACACGCCTTGGGCAAGTGAACCAAGGCACATGCTGTAAAAGCAAGTTAAATTGCAAGTAAATAAATGATAACAGCCAAGGTTGCTGGCAAGGAACTATTCCCAACCCAACGATGGCAATCTGTTAGACCCTGAAAGTGAAGCAAAACCTATCCATTGAGCCACCCACCCAGAAAGAAAAGTGGTCTCCTAGGATCCCACCCTGCTCAATGTTCCATTAGACAACAACAAAACTGCTTCCTGGGCTGTAATCTGGAGACAGGTTGTTTCTGATGCTATCACTTTTGCTTATGTGAGTGCATGTGCAAATCACTCCCATGACAAAGGGGGCAAATAGCATTCTTAAATGATTGCAACATTTTCTAATCCCCTGTGAGTCACTTTGTTTTGTATGTATGTGAAGTTTTTTGCAATTAGTAGCCTATTCTCCCTGATGAAATCTTGTATGCAAGTAAAAAGCTTGCATGTTTAATAAGGCACATTCCCTTAACTATTTTATAACCCCCAAATGGTGATAAATCTTAACTATGGGGATTCTGTCTTATTCATAAATGTCCTGTTCTTCCCAAAGTCTGCTCATTGGTCATGATGGCAAAACTGAGTCTCTAGTTTCAGAAGCATTATGCCTCTGAATAGATGAACCTAGTTAGAACAGGATGGCCAGTAGGACATGCCCCATCTCTGCCCTTAAAACTTTCAATATTTTACAGCACACATCTTCCGAAGGCAGTGTTTGCAGAGGACAATCTTATAGTGCTTCATGAACGTCTGTACTTAATATCCAAAAATATATCCACAGATTATTTCACCTAAAGCATGACCTCTCAAAATTGCTACTCCACTCAGGGAATGTGCATTAATACCCTGTGTGGGTTCCCTGCGCAGATATTTGTAAGGTAATAAGATTGAGTCACCTAAAATAACATGATACAGGAGAACATCTTACCTCTTTCAATAGAATGGATGCTAGAATACTGAAGGGGGCTACCATGTGTGCTGACAAGAGTGGTATTACAGCTCCAGGCAGGAAACCTGTGTACTGTGGCTAGATTGGTCAATATCCTTTGGCATTATTTGAACAGCTGAAGGGGAGTCTTGTTCCTGGCCGGAGTAATGCACTCCTCCTTGATAACGCTGTCAAAGAACTCTGGAAACAGCACCTCTGGACTCTAGTGGGGGCCAGAGGGAATACGAAGCTGACCTGTTAAGACAAAGGTCCCCCAAACATTCAGGATCCTTGGCATCAGGCAACAGTGTAAGAGCACTCACTGCCTTTGTTAGGAGCCCAGCAATGTATATATGGTAGCAAACAGCCTACCCTATGCTGGTTCTGTAGGTTGTGGCTTCTCCCAAATCTCTCCCTGTCCTTATCTGAGGGGCAGAAACTTTGAAGTCATCACCTTGCTTGTCTATGAGGGATGGGGGTGGGGGCTAAAAGGCACTTCAGTGGGGGTACCTAGAGCCAGATGCTTGGACAGATGTGCCACTCCACTTCCTAGAAGTTGTCTGGAAATGAGCAAAATCTATTGCTTTTGTCACTGGGTCTGAGCTCCAAAGAGGGAAAGCAGAACTGGATGCCCTACTTCTAAGGAATAGTTATGCCCGTGGTGTTGAGTCATCCCCTTGATGTGGGACTTGGCTTTGGTTTTGTGCTGTTCCTTGTGCTTGGAACTAGTGTGAAATTCCTCTTCCCCTTTTTTTGCATAAAAATGAGAATGGCTTACAGAACACTGGGCTGCATAGCTCTCCCTTGTGATTTCCTTGCTCACCTAGGTGGAGATGGTACCATACCATATGGGAGGGAGAAACAGTATCTTGTGGGGTTTCTTATCCCTCCTCCAACAAAATACAAGTAAGGATTTTGAGCCACCTCTGCAGATGAAGTCAGGCAGGAATCCTCCAGGCTTGCGGTCTGGAAGAGGCACCGTCTCTGACAATGGCTCCTACTCAGGAGACAGGCCTTCTACAACATTTTGAGGAAAGCTGCCATGCATTTTACTCTATTAGGAACTGGGGTCCACCCAGAGTGGCCTGTTCTGCTGCACTGAGGCCTACTCCTTCCACTCAGTGGCTAGGCTGGGTATGCTGTTCACCCACTCTGGGCTCCCTAAGTCAGTACAGAGCAAAGCCCCTGATCACAGAATCATAGAATAGTAGGACTGGAAGGGGCCTACAAGGCCATCGAGTCCAACCCCCTGCTCAATGCAGGAATCCAAGTCAGAGCATCCCTGACAGATGGCTGTCCAGCCTCGTCTTGAATGCTTCCAGTGTGAGAGAGCCCACCACCTCCCTAGGTAATTGGTTCCATTACAGCAATACGACAATGGAACCAATTCCCTAGGGAGGTAGTGGGCTCTCCCACACTGGAAGCGTTCAAGACGAGGCTGGACAGCCATCTGTCAGGGATGCTCTGACTTGGATTCCTGCATTGAGCAGGGGGTTGGACTCGATGGCCTTGTAGGCCCCTTCCAATCCTACTATTCTTAGGGAGCCCAGAATGGGTGAACAGCATACCCAGCCTAGCCACTTAGTCGAAGGAGTAGGTCTCAGTGCAGCAGAACAGGCCACTCTGGGTGGACCCCAGTTCCTAATAAAGCAAGATGCATGGCAGCTTTCCTCAAAATGTTGTAGCAGGCCTGTCTCCTCCTATCATGGAAGGAAAGACTTAACACCTATGGACAGAAGCCTTCAAATCCCTCCCAAGCCTGCCTTGACTAAGAAGGAGATAATACATTAGTATGTTATTTTCCTTTCCTTTAAAAATGTATACAAATGCCTTCTACCAAAAGGTCTACAAGAAACTTACTGCCTATTGCTGAGATAGGGCTGGCCTGGGCATGTGGGGGAACCCATTCCTCTCAGAGGGGCAGTGTCGGTGGAGAGTTTGACTGGGGTGGTACACCCAGCCAAACTGCAACACAGCTGTCCTGAGGCGAGGTAAGCTCATGGGAGACAGAAACCTCCCATGGAGCAGAAGGTCAAAATTTTGCTTGTTCTTGATTTTCAAAGGAAGAGTAGTTGGAGGAAGTTTCTGTCTGTGGCCATATGGGAGAGCAATCCCAGTTAGCAGACTGCCCTACAAGTACCAGGGGCATAATTCTTTAACTTTCATTTATATGTTTGGTGGTAGATAAAAGTGTGCTATACATTTAAGGCCTCACTTTTTTGTGTGTTGTGATTTCTTTTTTAGTCTCTATTTAGTTTTCAAGATGTCTTCTAGATCAATAGATGAGTTTTCATAAACTTACATAAGCCCGCCACCCCCAAAGCAAAAAGAATTTATAATAATAACATTGCTATTGCCTTTTAACAGTGCAATTCTATGCATGTTTACTCCAAAGTAAGTTGCACTGTATTCTATGAGGCTTACTCCTAGGTAAGTGTGCATAGGATTGCAGCCTAAAATTATACAGGAAGAGGATATTCTGAAGTCAGGAATTGGAGAGTAAAAAAGATAAACAATAAAAAAGACCCCCGAGATGATGACAAGTGAGTCAAACAAGAGATTAAAAGTTTCAATTTATAACACTTCTGTGTTTTTATTACCAAGCCATAAATAAACCCAGCAAGACAAGGGATATAAATATTTTTGTAGTAGTTTATATTGGAGAAGAGGAAAGGAATTTAACATGCAATTAACCACTTAAGGGTTTCTGGAAAGATACCATATGTTCCTTGAATTACTGATGTGTGTATATATAATACACACATGTGTGTGTATGTGCACATGTGCATATACTGTTATATATACATATCCCATTATTGTGCATCAGGACTGACAGCAGTGGCTCTTGGGACTTGAAGTCTGCCATTAAAATTTATGAGACTGTTTAGTCACAGCTAACTTGTCCCATTGATTTTAGTAGAACTTGGGTGACTTACTGTGCAAACCTCTATGTGTCTACTCAGAAGTAAGTCCCACTGAGCTCAGTGGGATGCACTCAAATATGTATAGGATTGCAACCATAACCTTCTTTAGTTTGGGATCATTATCTGTAGTTTTCCTGTTTAAAATGGAGGAATGAAAGGCTTTTTAAAAATAACAACAACCAAGATTCATGTGCTGGTATCAACTTTTGCAATGGTTTTGAAGTGAATGTTGAGTTTATGAAACCACTCCTATAAAGCAACCACCACATACTATTTGCAGAAAATTCCACAAAGGGGTTTATTACACATTCATTTAATTTTCTTCTTCCTACACTGAAGTCTCTTAAAAATCTGGCTTTAGAGTATACTTTAAGATGACCCAGTTGAAAGTTAATCCAAGGGTATACAATTTGTATAAACAAATGGGTTTTCCATTTTGGCCAAAACAGCAAGTTACAAGCATTCCGAAGCTAAGGGATGTTTTCAAGAGTGATTCTAAAATCTGAATTTTTGAATTTCCTGTGTTTGTAAATTGAATTAAAGAACCACATTGACCACAACATACATTTGATTTAAAATTACCCTCTTCAGCTTTCTACATAACATTAAACAACATTCAGAAGTTCTGCATTACAGACAAAAAGTGTTCTTAGCATTGCTTGTATAAAATGTATGTAAGCTAATGGCTATATTATACCTATAGGAAGTTATAAACAAAGCACAACCCAAACATTTTGAAGTGGTAACTAAATACCTTTTCCTATGCTTTACAGCAAGCCTCCATAATGGTTGGGATACAAAGAGCCACTTTAGTCCTTGGTGACACCCAATTAAATGTTTCTTCCCCCCATCCCCACATTTTGAATGGCAGATTCCCATCACCTTTCCTGAGGTTGTACCACGGACTGCCTATGAAATTCTGCTCAAAGGACATTTGTCATATGCCATGGGAAACTTCTATTTCATTAAGTCCAAACCTTCCTTGGATGCACAGAAATAACTGTGTGGTTCTTTGAATCCAGACCCAAGTGTGTTTCCCTAGACTGTACACACAGCAAGCTAGCCATAGGTTGAGGTTTGCAATCCACTCAATAGCCTACTACATACCACATGTCTGCAGTCCATCTGGCACTACAAATTCTGTCCACACCCACAAAGACATGACAGGCTGCAATACAAGGCTGACACTGACCCAAGCAATATGCCTGCTGATTGCCTCAGGGCTGAGGACTCCCAAAAGCATCAGGGTTGTTTGAGTGATTTAATGCTGCCCACCACACCTGCCTTGTTGTGGCGAAGGGGCTTGCGTAACTCAGTGAAGCCATAAGCTATGCCGTGCAGGGCCACCCAAGACGGACAGGTCATGGCAGAGAGTTCTGACAAAATGTGGTCCACTGGAGAAGGAAATGGCAACCCACTCCAGTATTCCTGCCAAGAAAGCCCCATGGAACGTATCACAAGGCTAAAAGAGATGACGCCGGAAGATGAGCCCCTCAGGTTGGAAGGTGTCCAATATGCTACTGGGGAAGAGCAGAGGGTATTTCCAAGTAGCGCCAGAAATAGTGAAGCGGCTGGGCCAAACCAGAAAGGACACTCAGCTGTGGATGTGTCTGGTGGTGAAAAGAAAATCCGATGCTGTAAAGAACAATATTGTTTAGGAACCTGGAATGTCAGATCAATGAATCAAGGTAAGCTGGAGGTGGTCAAACATGAGATGGCAAGATTGAACATCGACATCTTGGGAATCAGCGAACTCAAATGGACAGGCATGGGCGAATTTAATTCAGGTGACCATCATATCTCCTATTGTGGGCAAGAATCCCTTAGAAGAAATGGAGTAGCACTCATAGTCAACAAAAGGGTGGGAAAAGCAGTACTGGGGTACAATCTTAAAAATGATAGAATGATCTCAGTACGAATCCAAGGCAAACCATTCAACATCACAGTAATTCAAGTCTATGCCCCAACCACTGAGGCCGAAGAAGCTGAGGTTGATCGGTTCTATGAAGACCTACAACACCTTCTAGAACTAACACCAAAAAAAGATGTCCTCTTCATCATAGGGGATTGGAATGCTAAAGTAGGAAGTCAAGAAATCACCGGGATAACAGGCAGGCATGGCCTTGGTGTACAAAATGAAGCAGGACAAAAGCTAATAGAGTTTTGCCAAGAGAACACGCTGATCATAGCAAACACTCTTTTCCAACAGCACAAGAGACGACTCTACACATGGACGTCACCAGATGGTCAATATCGAAATCAGATTGATTATGTCCTTTGCAGCCAAAGATGGAGAAGCTCCATACAGTCAGTAAAAACAAGACCTGGAGCTGACTGTGGCTCAGATCATGAGCTGCTTCTTGCAAAATTTCAGCTTAAATTGAAGAACGTCGGGAAAACCACTAAACCGTTCAGGTATGACCTAAATCATATCCCTTATGAATATACAGTGGAGGTGAGGAATAGATTTCAGGGATTAGACCTGACAGACAGAGTGCCTGAGGAACTATGGACGGAGGTCCGTAACATTGTTCAGGAGGCAGCAACGAAATCCATCCCAAAGAAAAAGAAATGCAAGAAAGCCAAGTGGCTGTCTGATGAGGCTTTACAAGTAGCTGAGGAAAGAAGGGAAGTGAAAAGCAAGGGAGAAAGGGGAAGATATACCCAACTGAATGCAGAGTTCCAGAGAATAGCAAGGAGAGACAAGAAGGCCTTTTTAAATGAACAATGCAAAGAAATCGAGGAAAACAACAGAATGGGAAAGACTAGAGATCTCTTCAAGAAAATTGGAGATCTCAAGGGAACGTTTTGTGCAAAGACGGGCATGATAAAGGACAAAGAAGGCAGGGACCTAACAGAAGCAGATGAGATTAAGAAGAGGTGGCAAGAATACACAGAAGAACTATACAGGAAAGATCTGAATGTCCCTGATAGCCATGATAGTGCGGTCACTGAACTTGAGCCGGACATCCTCGAGAGTGAAGTCAAGGGGGCCTTAGGAAGCATTAGTAACAACAAAGCTAGCGGAGATGACAGTATTCCAGCCGAGCTATTTAAAATCCTAAAAGATGATGCTGTTAAAGTGCTGCATTCAATATGCCAACAAATCTGGAACACTCAACAGTGGCCACAAGACTGGAAAAGGTCAGTTTACATTCCAATTCCAAAGAAGGGCAACGCCAAAGAGTGTTCAAACTACCGCACAATTGCGCTCATTTCACATGCCAGCAAGGTGATGCTCAAAATCCTACAAGCTAGGCTTCAGCCGTATGCGAACCGAGAATACCGGAAGTACAAGCTGGGTTTAGAAGAGGCAGAGGAACTAGAGATCAAATCGCCAACATTCGCTGCATCATGGAGAAAGCAAGAGAATTCCAGAAAAACGTCTATTTCTGCTTCATTGACTACGCTAAAGCCTTTGATTGTGTGGATCACAACAAACTGTGGCAAATTCTGAAAGTGATGGGAGTACCAGACCACCTTACCTGTCTCCTGAGAAACCTGTACGAGGGTCAAGAAGCAACAGTAAGAACCAGACATGGAACAACCGATTGGTTCAAAATTGGGAAAGGAGTACGACAAGGCTGCAGATTGTCACCCTGCTTATTTAACTTATATGCAGAGTACATCATGAGAAATGCCGGGTTGGATGAATCAGAGGTCGGAATTAAGATTGCCGGGAGAATTATCAACAACCTCCGATATGCAGACGATACCACCCTAATGGCAGAAAGCGAAGAGGATCTCAAGAGCCTCTTGTTGAGGGTGAAAGAGGAGAGTGCAAAAGCTGGGTTGAAACTCAACATTAAAAAAACTAAGATCATGGCATCTGGCCCTATCACTTCCTGGCATATAGAAGGGGAAGAAATGGAAGCAGTGACAGATTTTACTTTCTTGGGCTCCAAGATCACCGCAGACGGTGACTGTAGCCATGAAATTAAAAGACGCTTGCTCCTTGGGAGGAAAGCTATGGCAAACCTAGACAGCATAGTAAGAAGCAGAGACATCACCTTGCCGACAAAGGTCCGTCTAATCAAAGCTATGGTTTTCCCTTTAGTAATGTATGGCTGTGAGAGCTGGACTATAAGGAAGGCTGAGCGCCGAAGAATTGATGCTTTCGAACTGTGGTGCTGGAGAAGACTCTTACGAGTCCCCTGGACTGCAAGGAGGTCAAATCAGTCCATCCTAAAGGAAATCAACCCTGAGTGCTCATTGGAAGGACAGATAATGAAGCTGAAGCTCCAATATTTTGGCCACCTAATGCGAAGAGAAAACTCCCTGGAAAAGACCCTGATGCTGGGAAAGACTGAAGGCCAAAGGAGAAGGGGACGGCAGAGGATGAGATGGCTAGATAGCATCACGGATGCAATGAATATGAACTTGAGCACGCTCCGGGAGATAGCGCAGGACAGGAAGGCCTGGCGTGCTATGGTCCATGGGGTCATGAAGAGTCGGACACGACTGAACGACTGAACAACAACAACCACACCTTGCCACTACCCAGGTGGAGAGGGAGGAGGGGAAAGATTCATGTTTTTTTGTGTCACTGTAGAGGAATGCATGTGAAAGTATAAGCCTGTGTGTGCATGTATGCGTGTGTGCTGTGGGCGTCTACGAGAATATGGAGAAGACAGCACTGGAGAAGAGGAGCAAGAGAATGAATTTTCATCATCTACCCGCCTTCCTCCCCTGCAATGCTTTGCAGTCTCAACTTGTTCAAATTTCTTTTAATGGGGCATCACCAAATATTTTTAAAGCAAAACCACAGAATTTAAAAAAAAACCCACCAGATTCTGCTTGTGCAGTATATGGGAATGTTTGCAAATACACTTCACTAAGAAACCCATATAGAATATTCAAATTAGGGATTTTAATGTTCCATTCCACTGAAAGAAGATGGCCTTATTCTGTCTGTTAATATGAAAAGGACAATAGCTATCTAACCTTCATTTTGCCTTTAAAACATGAATTAGCATGAAACATGGTACTCACGGTGTTAGGAACGTAGGGCAATCCATAAAATTTCTCTTGCGTTTCCTTTAAAATTTCTGTGGTTGACTTCTCTAGAGGATGTTTCCCATGGTATATTTGGTCCAAGACAGCATAAAAGACCTAGACAGATAATATATATATACTTGGCTGTGGCTCAGTCTTGCCATTCAGCATGTGGTTAACCAATCCAGACATGCAGCAGAATAAAATATAAAATTGAAATACATGAGTTTCCTTTGCTTTACTTTGACAGCATAATATAGAACAACATGTGGAATGATTTTATTCATACATTCAGTATTCTCAAGAATTGTATATACACATGAAGCACTATTTTTCAAAATGGAGCCCCATACTTTCATGCAATTGTCAGCCTGATCCTTAAAAGAGACTATGTTGCTGCACCAGCTGTGTGTATAAATGTGTCTGTGCACTCTTGTATTAAAAAAGCATCTTCCCACTTCCTCAGGATCCTCAGTTCTGCACTGGTGTTACCGAAGGACACATGGGCAGATCCAAGGCTCCTATTTCTAATTTCTAATTTTATTCCAGTGTAAAATTTTAATCAACACCTGGGTTTAACAGGAACCGGTCAAGGAAGAAGAGAAGGGGAGGAGACAGATATAGATATCCCTCTCCAGGTCCCTTTCAAGCTACTCTTAGAATGCTGTCCCCAAACACATAGGCTGGAGGATCTGACCTCCCTTCATAGCCCTTCTGGTGGTCTGAGTGGAGAGTAAAATTTTGTAAGTATATGTATCTAAAACAAAATGTAGCACTATTTCTAAAGAGAGGACCAATCTACAATAGTTTATGTTCCATGTACTTCTCTCTCCCAATGAAATCAGCATGATTGGATTGCACCTGGGTATTTCAGATTTTAATGATGTCTTTTCTTGGCTCAAAACCCCCCAATTTTGAGCCCTGTGCTCTGTGGACTTTGGCATAGAACATTATAGCATGATCTTGCTAGAACAAGCCACCCACTTCTTTTGGGGTTTAATGTCAGAGAGGCTATAAAAACTCAAATACTTTCATCATGCTTGAAAAAAAAGCTAATATTTCTGACATGAGAAATCTGAAAAACAAAGTGTTTCATATAACTGACAGTGGAAGAAATATAAGGTTTGCTGTATTAAAAATCTGGTGAGAGATCTGTAAAAGTTGAATTACTATGAAGCTCCACAACTGTTATAGATATACCTGTGATTTTGCCCCAAGGCTACTGTATTCTAGTTTTTGGTGGAGCAAAACTTAATTGCTTCAGATTGCAGAAGGGGGATCATATCTGGAGTGACTTCCACATATTAAAGAAAATACGCACATAAAAATATACACATTTTGCACATAAAATATAACCCAACGGGGAAAAAGTTAGACTAAATGCAACTCCCCATCTGAAGCAGCAGTCCAGAAATGACTCCTATAATGTGAAAAAGAAGATCTAAGTGTCTCTATCCTGGATTTGAAATTCCACATATTCCCAGCCCAGCTGTGGGTTTGGAGAGAACTGAAGGGGAAAGAGCAAAGAATTTAAAGGCATAATTATCTAAGCCTTGATATCCTGAAGTGGCTTGGAGGAGACAGACGTTTAACCACAATTATGTCCTTGTTCTCTGTAGGATGAGGTGGGTGACCTAGGCATAACTTTTAGTCACCCTGCAATTTCCACTGAAAGCTTGGTGTTGAAGAAATTGCTATGACTGCTAAGAGAGAGAAAGTGACTATGTCATTATGGCTCTTGATGTCACCATAGGAGGCGCAATATCTTCAAGAACAGTATGTTCAAAAAGCAGAAAACCTGAAACAAGTCCCATGCAGGGCAATTTTCTTCTGCACTGGGGCCTCATGATAACTGAGAGCACCTTCAGTTGGACTGAGCCCTGCCATCTCTGCCTCACTGTTCATATAGCAAGGGCAGAAATAAGAGGCCTTCTATGTGCTTCCTCAGCACCTCTGAAACTCTTGGTGGTTCTCTAAAGGCAGAGACTAGGGGAAATTTGCAAGGCAATGAAAGATCCTTTTCTTTGAGCTAGTATTTACTTGCTGATTACTGTTCATAAAGGTTTCTAGTCTAAATAGAAAATTAAAAAATATTACACACAAACATCGTGTGACAATCAACCCCAAAGCATAAGCAAGAAAACCCACAGTCACTGAGACAAGGGTGAATCTTGTGATTAACCTCCATGTGGATTTTCTGAGCAGTGCTGCCTGCAATATTCACATGCATGCAGCCCAGACTTCAACAAGCAAGGACTGGATTGACCTGAAATGTGAACAGATACATTTAAGGTAGATGGCATTACCGTACATCATGTATATTTTATCCCGCTCAGGCATTTCAGATGTATTTTCATCAACATGTGAAAAAGAGGTGATTTTCATACCAGCTGCCTTCCGTACCCACTGAGACAGTGGGGAGTATCCAATGGTGGCTCAACACAAGCACTAATGATATTGTGCTAGCATAAACCAATGGTAGCACAACATCATTAATGCTTGCTAGAACAAAGGGAAAACCGGGAATTTGCTGCCAAAAATTCCCACCAAATTCAGTGGCACCACTGAATTTCGGCAGCAAACCACTGCTTTCTTCCTTCGCACTAGCAAATGCTAATGCCATTGCACTAGCATTGGTTTACACTAGTACAACGTCATTATCACTAATGCTGCACCACCACTGGATACTACCCAGTAGCTCTAATAATTTAGTTAGGGCTCAATCCTATGCATGTTTAGATGGGAAAAGGTCCTACAATTCCCAGCATTCCCCAGGAATCAATAGTTTAAAACCTATTTTAATCATTTGAGAGCTATAATATAAACCAAATATATTTTCAAAACAGCAGAAAATATATAATGAAAGCCTTATTCAGTACTTTGTTGCAAATGAACAGGAATTTTCCTTTGGATGGAAAAAATGGAGGGCTGGGGGATTTATTATGATTAAGGCTATATGTTATTTGCATAATTCATCTAAATGGAATCAATTGTCATTTAGAATGTTCAAATGCACTTCCTCTTTAATGTAAATTAGATTTGGATTTGTAAAAAAAATTCTACACATAGGTTTAGCTTGTAATTTTGCCAAAATGTGTTCATTTATTATAGATTTGTTCTGGCTTATGCCTTTATCTGGGTCTTTACATCTAAAATATAAACATTTCCGAAGGATTATGTTGCTCCTGTTTGAATGATTAGTTTTTGAAAAACACATGGCAGCTTAACAAACCTTTCAAGTCCACTGCCAGAATTAAACTGGGCCTGCTTGCTCTTGCTCTGCATGTTTATGTTCTAAACTGGTAGTTTCCAAAACATTTTACTTAAGAGACCCACTAACTAAAGTTGCAACAGTATGCACACTTAATTGGGAGTGCATCTCATTAAATTCAGAGGGACTTTATGTAAAACATATTCTCTGACAAGGCCCCCAGACCTATTGGCCCCATCCTCTGATCCAGGTGTTACAAACAAAACATCTAGATTTAAGGGCCCATCTACACACTACGTTTAGAGAGAAAAGGCACATAGGGCCAGTGCAAATATAACCCTGGCTCACTCTTTACTATGGTTAAGAAAACTGGGAGCTAGCTGTGAAAACACATCCTCCACCCTGCCTTAACTGCTGTTCAGGGAAATGTTGGCACCAACTTTAACACTAGTTCAGCTAATCAGATTTTCCCTGATGCCAGGATCTCAAATCCACTTTAACTGGTGGCAACTTTCCTCTTATCTTGATTTGAAGCAGAAGGGGAGATTTAACTTGAGAAAGGGGAGCAAAGTGGGTGAGAGGTGGAAAATGTGCTCCTGAACCTGCCTTGTTGTTGTTGTTCAGTCGTTCAGTCGTGTCCGACTCTTCGTGACCCCATGGATCATAGCACGCCAGGCCTTCCTGTCCTGCGCTCTCTCCCGGAGCGTACTCAAGTTCATATTCATTGCATCCGTGATGCTATCTAGCCATCTCATCCTCTGCCGTCCCCTTCTCCTTTTGCCTTCAGTCTTTCCCAGCATCAGGGTCTTTTCCAGGGAGTTTTCTCTTCGCATTAGGTGGCCAAAATATTGGAGCTTCAGCTTCATTATCTGTCCTTCCAAAGAGCAGTCAGGGTTGATTTCCTTTAGGATGGACTGATTTGACCTCCTTGCAGTCCAGGGGACTCGTAAGAGTCTTCTCCAGCACCACAGTTCGAAAGCATCAATTCTTCGGCGCTCAGCCTTCCTTATAGTCCAGCTCTCACAGCCATACATTACTACTGGGAAAACCATAGCTTTGATTAGACGGACCTTTGTCGGCAAGGTGATGTCTCTGCTTCTTACTATGCTGTCTAGGTTTGCCATAGCTTTCCTCCCAAGGAGCAAGCGTCTTTTAATTTCATGGCTACAGTCACCGTCTGCGGTGATCTTGGAGCCCAAGAAAGTAAAATCTGTCACTGCTTCCATTTCTTCCCCTTCTATATGCCAGGAAGTGATAGGGCCAGATGCCATGATCTTAGTTTTTTTAATGTTGAGTTTCAAACCAGCTTTTGCACTCTCCTCTTTCACCCTCAACAAGAGGCTCTTGAGATCCTCTTCGCTTTCTGCCATTAGGGTGGTATCGTCTGCATATCGGAGGTTGTTGATAATTCTCCCGGCAATCTTAATTCCGACCTCTGATTCATCCAACCTGGCATTTCTCATGATGTACTCTGCATATAAGTTAAATAAGCAGGGTGACAATATGCAGCCTTGTCGTACTCCTTTCCCAATTTTGAACCAATCGGTTGTTCCATGTCTGGTTCTTACTGTTCCTTCTTGACCCTCGTACAGGTTTCTCAGGAGACAGGTAAGGTGGTCTGGTACTCCCATCACTTTCAGAATTTGCCACAGTTTGTTGTGATCCACACAATCAAAGGCTTTAGCGTAGTCAATGAAGCAGAAATAGACGTTTTTCTGGAATTCTCTTGCTTTCTCCATGATGCAGCGAATGTTGGCGATTTGATCTCTAGTTCCTCTGCCTCTTCTAAACCCAGCTTGTACTTCCGGTAGTTCTCGGTTCGCATACTGCTGAAGCCTAGATTGTAGGATTTTGAGCATCACCTTGCTGGCATGTGAAATGAGCGCAATTGTGCGGTAGTTTGAACAATCTTTGGCGTTGCCCTTCTTTGGAATTGGAATGTAAACTGACCTTTTCCAGTCTTGTGGCCACTGTTGAGTGTTCCAGATTTGTTGGCATACTGAATGCAGCACTTTAACAGCATCATCTTTTAGGATTTTAAATAGCTCGGCTGGAATACTGTCATCTCCGCTAGCTTTGTTGTTACTAATGCTTCCTAAGGCCCACTTGACTTCACTCTCTAGGATGTCCGGCTCAAGTTCAGTGACCGCACTATCATGGCTATCAGGGACATTCAAATCTTTCCTGTATAGTTCTTCTGTGTATTCTTGCCACCTCTTCTTAATCTCATCTGCTTCTGTTAGGTCCCTGCCTTCTTTGTCCTTTATCATGCCCGTCTTTGCACAAAACGTTCCCTTGAGATCTCCAATTTTCTTGAAGAGATCTCTAGTCTTTCCCATTCTGTTGTTTTCCTCGATTTCTTTGCATTGTTCATTTAAGAAGGCCTTCTTGTCTCTCCTTGCTATTCTCTGGAACTCTGCATTCAGTTGGGTATATCTTCCCCTTTCTCCCTTGCTTTTCGCTTCCCTTCTTTCGTGAGCTACTTGTAAAGCCTCATCAGACAGCCACTTGGCTTTCTTGCATTTCTTTTTCTTTGGGACGGATTTCGTTGCTGCCTCCTGAACAATGTTACGGACCTCCGTCCATAGTTCCTCAGGCACTCTGTCTATCAGGTCTAATCCCTGAAATCTATTCCTCACCTCCACTGTATATTCATCAGGGATATGATTTAGGTCATACCTGAAAGGTTTAGTGGCTTTCCCTACGTTCTTCAATTTAAGCCGAAATTTTGCAACAAGAAGCTCATGATCTGAGCCACAGTCAGCTCCAGGTCTTGTTTTTACTGACTGTATGGAGCTTCTCCATCTTTGGCTGCAAAGGACATAATCAATCTGATTTCGATATTGACCATCTGGTGACGTCCATGTGTAGAGTCGCCTCTTGTGCTGTTGGAAAAGAGTGTTTGCTATGATCAGCGTGTTCTCTTGGCAAAACTCTATTAGCTTTTGTCCTGCTTCATTTTGTACACCAAGGCCATGCCTGCCTGTTATCCCGGTGATTTCTTGACTTCCTACTTTAGCATTCCAATCCCCTATGATGAAGAGGGCATCTTTTTTTGGTGTTAGTTCTAGAAGGTGTTGTAGGTCTTCATAGAACCGATCAACCTCAGCTTCTTCGGCCTCAGTGGTTGGGGCATAGACTTGAATTACTGTGATGTTGAATGGTTTGCCTTGGATTCGTACTGAGATCATTCTATCATTTTTAAGATTGTACCCCAGTACTGCTTTTCCCACCCTTTTGTTGACTATGAGTGCTACTCCATTTCTTCTAAGGGATTCTTGCCCACAATAGGAGATATGATGGTCACCTGAATTAAATTCGCCCATGCCTGTCCATTTGAGTTCGCTGATTCCCAAGATGTCGATGTTCAATCTTGCCATCTCATGTTTGACCACCTCCAGCTTACCTTGATTCATTGATCTGACATTCCAGGTTCCTAAACAATATTGTTCTTTACAGCATCGGATTTTCTTTTCACCGCCAGACACATCCACAGCTGAGTGTCCTTTCGGGTTTGGCCCAGCCGCTTCACTATTTCTGGCGCTACTTGGAAATACCCTCTGCTCTTCCCCAGTAGCATATTGGACACCTTCCGACCTGAGGGGCTCATCTTCCGGCGTCATCTCTTTTAGCCTTGTGATACGTTCCATGGGGTTTTCTTGGCAAGAATACTGGAGTGGGTTGCCATTTCCTTCTCCAGTGGACCACATTTTGTCAGAACTCTCTGCCATGACCTGTCCATGTTCATGGATCACTGCCTTGTTGTGGCGAAGGGGCTTGCGTAACTCAGTGAAGCCATAAGCTATGCCGTGCAGGGCCACCCAAGACGGACAGAACCTGCCTACCTCTTTCTTAATTACAGTCAAGAGGGAACTGGACTTATGTCTGCACCGGCCCACAGAAAGATGTTAAATCTCTTCTACTAGAGCAGGGGTGAGGAGCATGTGGCCTTCCTGATGATGTTGGACAAGCCAGCATAGCCAAGGGTGAGGGATAATGGGAGGTGCACTACAGCATCTGGAAGGCTACACATTCCCCATCCTGCCACTAGAGATTTGCTTGAGCTTTTCCTAGATGCATTTGAGGCCTTTTTGTTTAGGCTAGCATTTTATTGGCAAGTTTTAGCTTTTAAAGTCTGTTTCTATTTGCATGTGTATTATTTTTACATTGCAACTGAACTAAAACTTTAAGGATTGGTCAGTCTTACAATTTTAAATAAAGAAATACGTATATGTTGAACTACATTAAAATCGACAGTTTTAAAGTAACTTTCATTCTGAATATTCAACAGTTGTACCGATGTGGCAGAGAATCTGCATCACTGAGTTATATCTTTAAAATGATACTGGGCTAACCTAACATCTGTTATAGCTTCATTGTAAAGTTAAACTCACGTGGAACAAATCAATGTACCTGAAGCTGCATATCAGCAGCAGCACAAACTTTTTTAGATTCACAGAGCCTTGACACCATGTTTCTGGGCAGTGCCTTGAATAAAAAAGGAGAAAAAAGTTGGCAACAGTTATCAGTTTAATGAACAAACAAAATAAAAGTCAAATGAAAGTGAAACGGTTATGGATTTAATTATAAGCTGGAAAAGGACATAAGAGGGGTCTCAATTGCTCCTATCTATCTCACCATCTCAGTTTCTTTATGCAAGGGCACTTGACTTTGCTTTGTCTTGCTACCCTCCTTCTTCTGAGAAGGGAGAGGATTGGTCCAAGTGGTAGGGCAGTATCCAACTGTGTCATTTAGCAAACTCAAATAGCGCTAGTGGAGTTCCACCAAATCATTTGATTGCAAAAGTGGTTGCAGGTTATGTTTGTGCAACCGTATGTACAACGTGCTGCACAACAGGTTATAGAAGTGTAATGCACAACCACTTGCGAAACTGCGTTTGAGCAAATGTAAATTTGGTTGGATTCTCTTCTTGTGCATAGTTTAGAACCTAGTTTCTACTAGTGCTATGTCATTTGTGTTAGCCGAATGACACAACTACCCATGGCCAGGTGCTTTCTTAGGACAAGGAAATGGACTAGCAATAGTTGGATTACATGAACAAAATTACTTCTTCCTCAGGAAGGGGAAAACTGCTCTCTCCTTTTTCCTTAAAATGACAGGGAGGGGGAAAGAGAAGGGGAAGAAAGGCACCCAATAGAAAGAGATATAAGCGGGAAAATAATCCCCAATAGGTCACTCCAGGGGTGGGCAAAGTGCAGACCAGGGGCTGCCTGTAGGCCCTGCTGCTCCGCAGTGCAGCCCCATATATATATATATATATATATATATATATATATATATACACACACACACATACATACATACATATACACACACACACGCACACAGTCAGGGCCAGAAATATTGGAACAAGGATAACTGTTTTGGCATTTAGTCTCTGTACACCACCACATTGAAGTTGAAAGGAAACACACCCAGATGGGAGCAAAGTCAGGACTTTCAGCTGTAATGCAAGGGGTTTGAATGGGGCGCTAACCATTCAGGAAGTACAGCCAGTGGCATACACCCCCCCCCCCATTGTTGGTGGCTCATAAGTAATGGAACAAACCAACATCATTTCAAACTTAAGGATCGCCTTTAATACCTGGATGAAAATCCTTTGCAGTCAATGACTGCCTTCAGTCTGGAACCCATGGACATGACCAAGTGCGGCGTTTCCTCCCTCGAGATGCTTTGCCAGGCCTTTACTGTGGCTGCCTTCAGCTGCTGCTTGTTTGTGGGTCTTTCTGCCTTCAGTCTTGTCTTCAGTAAGTGAAAAGCATGCTCAATTGGGTTGAGATCAGGTGACTGACTTGGCCATTGAAGAACATCCCACTTCTTTGCCTTGAGAAACTCTTGGGTAGCTTTTGCTGTATGTTTTGGGTCATTATCCATCTGCAATATGAAGCGGCGTCCTATCAGTTTGGCAGCATTCGGCTGAATCTGAGCAGAAAGTATAGCCCTATACACTTCAGAATTCATCCTGCTGCTTTTATCAGCAGTCAGGTCATCAATAAACACCAGTGACTCAGTTCCACTGGCAGCCATACATGCCTATGCCATAACACTGCCTCCACCATGTTTGACAGATGATGTGGTATGCTTTGGATCATGAGCTGTTCCTTTCTTCTCCATACTTTTCTCTTCCCATCATTCTGGTACAAGTTAATCTTGGTTTCATCAGTCCAAAGAATCTTATTCCAGAACTGGGCAGGCTTTTTCAGGTGTTTGCTGGCAAAGGCTAATCTGGCCTTTCTGTTCTTGAGCGTTACCCGTGGTTTGCATCTTGTTGTGAAGCCTCTGTATTTACATTCATAAAGCCGTCTCTTGACTGTAGATGTTGACAATGACATGCCTACCACCTCAAGAGCGTTCTTGACCTGGCTAGATGTTGTGAAAGGGTTCCTCTTCACCATGAAAGGGTTGTGAAAGGGTTCCTCTTCACATGAAGGGTTCCTCTTCACCATTCTGTGGTCATCCACTTTAGTTGTCTTCTGTGGTCTTCCAGGCCTTTTGCTGTTGCTGAGCTTGCCAGTTAATTCCTTCTTTTCAGGATGTTCCAAACTGTTGTATTGGCCACTCCCACTGTTTTTGCTATCTCTCTGATGGGTTTATGTTGTTTCCTCAGCCTAATGATGGCCTCCTTCACTTGCATGGACACCTCTTTGGACCTCATGTTGAGAGTTCCAGTGAACAGCTACCAAATGCAAATGTAACACTCAGAACCATCTCCAGGCCTTTTATCTGCTTGATTGGTCATGGGGTGCCCAGGAAACAGGCCACACCTGGCCATGCAGCTGCTTGTCAGCCATTCGTTCCATTACTTATGAGCCACCAACAATGGGTGTGTGTGTATGCCACTGGCTGTCCTTCCTGAATGGTTACTGCCCCACTTTTGTCCAACCCCTTGAATTACAGCTGAAAGTCCTGACTTCGCTCCCATCTGGGTATGTTTCCTTTCAACTTCAATGTGGTGGTGTACAGAGGCCAACTGCCAAAACAGTTATCCTTGTTCCAATATTTCTGGCCCTGTGTGTGTATTTCTCCCCAAATGGCATTTATAGCAGCTATAGAGCACCAAAATGGCCAAATTTTGTTTGTTTGCAAGAGTGCTTAACCACCAAATTTCGGCATCACCCCAGCAATTTGGGGCCACACCCCAAACTCCATGATGCCCCTCAGACTGTGGCCCATGGGGGGCAAAAATGGCCCCCAGACCTCCCAAATTTGCCCACCTGTACTGTAAATGGTAGGGTATTAAAAAAAATGCCCTGCTTCCTTGGCTACAGGAATACAGTTTATTTCACTTTCTGGTAGTAGAGGCTGTTGCGAGTTGAAGATACCTTTTGCCCCAGTGGGAAAGCACCCTGGAGCCTCTCTTATGGATAGGCATTTGCATGAACACACAATTATTGAGCACATATAAATGCTGTAGTTCTCTTTTTGGCAGAAAACCATACCCTCCTCAAGATAAATTTACAGGTAATATATTCCAGTCACACACATTAACACTGTTTTTATGAGAGAAGAAAGTATCTGTTGTTACCTATGAAGAGAAAAAGAAAAAATATGCACAAGAGAAGCGTCTTTCTACTTCATTTGATATGAAATAGAACAGCCTTCTCCAACCTGGTGCCCACCAGAACTACAACTCCCTGATTCCTGACCACTGGCCATGCTGGCTAGAGATGTCAGGAGTTGAAATTCTAAACATCTGAAGGGCACCAGGTTGGTGAAAGATGATTTAGATGAACTCTGAAGATGCAACTATATGCAACACTGCCAGAAACACTGGGTTTGAAAACAGTATCCTCATGTCTAGTTTTCCCCTTCTCCTCCATAGGGTGCAGTAAAACCTACGCTGTGTCCCAATGTCATCATGCTGTGTATTTCACTACCCCTAGTGACATTAAGGCACAAGATAAGTTTTACTATACGTTATGGAGGGGAGGGGGAGAACTGAACATGGGCTGCCCTGTGTTTCTTATAATGTGTGGTTCTGGCCTGAGTGTTGGTGTGACCAAAGCCTCTTAACAAGCTTCTCTAGCTTCTAAAATGGAACACAGATGTCTGGCATTTACAAAGAACTCTACAATCAGGCCTGAAGCTTTACAGTTGAAGTGTCTAGGAACTGTTACATCAAATTTACATGGGTTCTGCACCAATTATGAGATCTAGAAAAACAATACTGATGTTAGTAGAACAATTGGATAAACGTTATTGCAAATTGAGACAAATGTTATTGATTAACTAGATAGACTCTGGAACTGAACAATCGAAATGAAATGCTCCTAAATTGAAAGGCTGCTTCACGTAGTAGTTAGCCAGGCAATATCTATAATTTTCCCATCCAGAAAATAGTAATATAGTTTTGAAAATTTAGGAACATTCAATGTACAAAGCTGTAATTTTCAGTAGCACCATTTAACCAACATATATTTATTCCACACTGAAGTAAAATTGCTATTCTGGGATATCCCCCAGATTTGGACCCTCTGATCAGAAAGATTTTTTAACAAGGAAAAGAGATCTCCCCCAAAACTGTAAAGAATGTAAACATAAACATGAAACACAGACATAAATGTTAGACCGCACACAGGCCTAATCGGCACTGCAGAGATAAAAGCAAGACAGGTGGACGCAAGACTCTTCTTTCAATTTCTAATGAAAAAAAAAAGTGAAGTTGAAAACATAACTTACTTTGTCAAGCTGGTAATTACTACTTTGCCTGTTAATCCTTTACTCCTATGGATGCCACAGCTGTAGCCCATAATGGTCCAGGTGGCATACCTTGCTTAACACTGGAGGGAGGGGATGGATGGGACGGGACCCAAGAAGCTCAAAGAACACTGTATCATTATGTCCTCGCCTGTAAATTAACTCACACTATTGTGTGACAGATCTGCACATCCCAAGGTGATCAAATCTTGTGGTAAATATGAGGCTATGGATTTGATGTTGCCTTCCCACTTTTGGAGACAGGAGAATTATCCCATACTGGGTGGAATAAACTATAGCCAGGTCAGGCCATCATGATGCAAGCCTTATTGAGTTTCCACGGCCTTCAGTCAATCTCCTTTGCCTCCCTCCCATATTGCAGCAGCTCCAGTTCCTATTCAGAATTCAACATTATTATTTATTTAAAATATTTGTAAGCTGCCTTTCATGGTAAATGCCCTCTCAAAAAACAAGAGTATACAGAAATGAACCTAAACTATAAAATAACAATACCAATCAACATAAAATAATTTAAAAGCTGCAGAGCCATAACACCATAAAAATACCATTTAAACCAGCACAAGTGTGCTGTGATGGGAGAAGTAAAAAACTCAGCGTGAACTGATCTTGGGTTAGATCCAGGATCTGCCTTCCATGGGTGGGAAGTTTACAATCATGAAAGGTGCCTCTGCCTGATTTTCAGGGATCTCCTCTCTCTCACCCACACCACAACTCACCCCATTTAGAAGGTGCCCCCAACCCTCTGTGAGGCATTTTAAAGGTGCTGGAGCAGCTGCATGAGGAGCAGGGGGTGGGGATATCTGCTTCTGCTAGCCCAGCTGAACATGTCTAAATCCGGATCCAACCTCTTGAGTATGTACACTTCCTGCCTACATCACTAGGAATGCAAATGAGACTATATTTGCAATCCTGTGCATACTTAATTGAAACTAAATTTATTAATTATATTTTTTTAATCTGCCCAATAACCAACATTCTCTGGGCAGATTACAAACAGTTATATTAAAATTCCATACACATAGTTAAAAATATAAAATACAATACAAATATTTTTTAAAAATACAATACAAACCGTACAGGAATATATAAAACGGTCATACAAATCTAGAACTAGGTCTCTGAAATGCCCGAGAGAAAAGAATGGTCTTGGCCTGGAGCTGAAAAGTTAACAATGTAGGCAACAGGCGAACCTCTTTGGGGAGGGCATTCCATAAGCAGGGTGCTACAACTGAGAAGACCCTCTCTCTTGAAGCCGCCCACCTGGCTTCCTTCAGCGGGGGCACCCAGAGGAGGGCCTCCAAAGATGGCCTAACGGTCCAAGCAGGTACACATGGGAGGAGACGTTCCTATAGATACTGTGGTCTCAAGCAGTTTAAATCTCATCAAACTTAGTGGGTCTTACTTTTGAACAAAGATAGATACGCTTGGGCTGTATGATTCTGTGAAAATTCATTTTCATATGCCATGAAGCTCACTAGATGACCTTGGGCCTGTCACAACTCCTCAGAAAAATCTATGTTGTTCTGAGGATAAAAGTGGTAAGGAGAGACGTGTATGCCACTTTGAGGAGGGCAGGCTAAAATATAACAAATTAATACAATATGATTCTGAGACTCAAAATAAAAAAGGATACCCAGAAATGTTCTGGGCAAATAATTTAGATAATTTGCAAATTTGGTAAGTGAATTGTTAAATTGTTTTGTTCAACTGGTGTCTATATGAAAAAACAATAGATTCTACAAAGTATATCATTTTAAAACTTGGCTTTTCATCTAGTCTTGGTTCTTTTCTTTTAAAGAAGAATGAACTTCAAAAGACAACTGAACAATGCAGTAGGGACATAATACAGGTTTATAAAATTATGGAGAGAGTGGAAAGAACTTTTAACACTATATTGCAGAAGTCAGCTAATTAAATTGATTGGCAGTAGATTCAGGATAGGGAAAAAGTAAAAGTAACTTCTTCAGGCAATGCATAATTTATTTATGGAATTCAACACTGCAAGATGTGGTGATGGCCATTAGCCCAGATGACTTTAAAACAGGATAATACAAGTTCATACAAGATACATCTATCAATGACTATTTGCCATGCTAGCTAAAAGGCAATACATCTACTAATATACAGTGGATAAACCACGGGGAGAGGCTTTTCCTTTTATTCCCTGACTGTAAGCTTCCTGTAAGCATCTGGCTGGCCACTAACGGATGCCAGAAAAGCAAAAAGCAAAGGAGCAGACACAAATGATGTTTAATTCAATGAAAACAATCCCAACACGTTCCGGACTCACAGGTCCTTCTTCAGGGCAATTTAAAATGTTTGGGAATTGTTTTTATTGAATTAAACATACTTTTTGTCTACCCCTTTGCTTTGAACTTTTCTGGCATTCCTTGTGAGGTTCCCTTTTTGTTAGCTTTGGCTGATAATGGAAACAAAATACTGTCTTGATAGACCTTTGGTCTGATCCAGCAAGACTTGTCTTATGTTCTAAACTCCCTTCTGCCAAGCCATGACCTACCATGGTCATTGAACACCTGACAGATTCCCCATTTGCACATCTGATACCATGCTATAGTAGAATTTTTTTCCTGCACATAAAATGTAAACACTGAGAAACTTGGCAACAGTGAACAGATTCATTTTATAGGGCTCTAATTTTTAACACGATTACAACAAAATTGGCTCTCCCAGTATAACTTTAATTTTTCACAGTTTTATATTTTGGCTGTTTCAAATCACGGGCTGTCAAATGTTATCCTGTTTTAAACAGAACAAAATAGCAGAACCCTGCTAATTGGTATTTTGGTAAACCACAATCCCACAAAGCTTCAGTGAAATGGAAATCCAGGTTTGCAGTTCACTGGAGCATATAGCAGGGAGTTTTTTGTTGTCAGGGAATGGGCAACAGAAGTAACCCTGCACTTCTATTGGATACTAGTGGGGGGAAAACATTACTCCTACCTCAGTTAAAGCACCACTGTAGCTATTATTGCAATTAGACACATTTGCAAGTTGACTGGTTGCATTCCAAATGTGCAATGGTGGCAGTTTTCACTGACAGAAGATTCTTTCCATATAGGAAAGGTACTGTGTATGAAGCAGCACACAGGTTCTGAAAGGATGGGCTTCTACAACTCTCCCCCCTCCACCCATTTTCTCTTATGAGAGTATGTTAACACAAGCATACAATCGCTTGCTAAGACCAATATTTTTGCTGATGGTTTTGGGAAGGGCATTTAAGGAGCTATGTCAAATAGAGGTGACAAAGGATTACGTTTTAGACTAAGTTATACATTACAAACTAAACACTCACTGGGGCCAGATCACATTCACTTGAGAGTCCATAAAGAATTCAAATGTGAAAACTGCGGAACTTTTATTAAAAATATATGAAATTATCATTAAAATTAGCCTTCTTACAGACAACTGGAGGATGACCTATGTAACACTGGTTAGCTGGTATTAAAGTTGGCATTATTTAATCATTGCTGAGGATGAATCAGCATGGTTTCTGCAAAGGGAAGTCCTGCTTCACCAGCTTTTTAGTGTTCATTGAAAATGCAAAGAATATATGTATACAGGACCAATATCGTAGACATGATCACTCCTTATAATAGCAAACTTAGGTTCTGAGTGCCAACACGACTGTAGATAAAATGGAACCACGTACAAACAAGAGGAAGGTATCAGCATGTTCAGGGGAACCTTGAGATTTGCAGAAGTACAAAAGAAGTTTTAAAAATCAAACTTAACATGGCAGCCTCCCCACCCCACAAAATAAAACCCAATGAAGACTTATCATACTCAGTAGCCACAGAACCTTGGAAAAGAAAACCAGGGGAGTGCGGAATGGAATTAGATGGTTGGCTGGAAGTGACTGCTGGTGAAGACGGGAGCATGACTTTGGCAGCCTAGAAAGCTTCACAATGCTGGCAGGTGGGCAGGAGAGGCCAGCTGAAGGAGAAGAACACAGGGGGGTAAGGCAGGAGTAGGCAACACGGCACCTCTGCGCCCTCGCACACCTTTCTTGGCACCCACCGTGGTGCACTACCTTTCCTACATTTTTTTTAAAACAAAATTTCTTACTGGCAGATGCAATTGCCTCAAAACAAAGTTCCCTCAGACACCTTTTTTGGTGCCCGCTGAGGTACCCTATCCCTCCTACATTTTAATTATTTTTTAAAATAACATTTCTTATTGGCAGCTGGGATTGCTTCAAAGCAAAGTGAGGGCCTCTTGTTGCTCCCATCTTCTTTTCCCATGAATATCTCTGGCCCACACGTAGGGCTAAGAAACATTCTTAGGAAATGAAGATGCCAGGTGGCTGCAGGCTGATGCTTTCATTTGCAGTGCACCCATTCTCTGGTGGTGCCCAGGACAGTTTCTCAAATAGCCAAATGTGTCCATGAGCCCTAAAAGGTTGCCTACCCCTGGTATAAAAAGAAGAGTGGAAGGTGGGCAGTTACATCTATGTATCTCTTCCTCTGTTGCTCTTTGCTGAGTGAGGGGGGGAACAAAATAGTAAGTAAGATTCAAAGTAAGTAAATGTAAAGTGAAGTACATGGAGAAAAAAAATTCTTAACTTTATATATAAGCTGGTGGGGTCTGACCTGGCTGTGACTACCCAGTGGATAGCTCAACAAAAACATTAAACATAGTGTGCCATGCCACTGAAAAAGGAAAAGTTGGGAATTATTTTAAGATCAAACCAGTCCATACTCCAGGAAATAAAGCCAGACTGCTCACTTGAGGGAAGGATATTAAAGGCAAAACTGAAGTACTTTGGCCACATAATGAGAAGACAGGATACCCTGGAGAAGATGCTGATGCTGGGGAAAGTGGGAGGCAAAAGGAAGAGGGGCCGACCAAGGGCAAGGTGGATGGATGATATTCTGGAGGTGACGGACTCGACCTTGGGGGAACTGGGGGTGGCGACGGCCGACAGGAAGCTCTGGCGTGGACTGGTCCATGAAGTCATGAAGAGTCGGAAGCGACTGACCGAATAAACAACAAACTGTAATAACAGTTTATAAATCTATGTGGTACATACATTTGTAATGTTGTGTACCATTCTGGTGGCCTAATGTCAAAAAGGCTATGATGGTATGGAAAAGGTACAGAAAAGAGTAACCAAAATGGACAAGGGGTTGGAGCACTTTCCCTACGGAATGCTCCAGCAATTTGTTTAGGGGGGGAAAAACAACAAAGGAAGGGGACATGCAATAAGTTAAAACAATATGGAGAATAGTATGAAGACTACGGATATAGTTCTCTAATAAGCAAACTGAAAGCCCTTAGGAAGTGGTGTAAATGCCGCTTCATAGGGGAACACCGTGGTATAGGTGGGGTTGGTGGGACAACACACTACTGGAATGCTCCCAGCCCATCCCCAGAAAGGTCAGCTGGTGAAGGTGTTCTACCAGTGATGTTCTGCCAGCAGAGGGGGAAATGAAGCATGTCAGAGGCATGAGTGAGGAGATCCTACATCCTCAGCCCCTTTGTTGCCCCAACACACCCCAGGAACCCGTACAGGTCTATATCATGCACCCACTGGATGTCATATCTCCACTGGAGGGGTCCTCCTCAGAGGAAGAGTTGGAGGCCGCAGAAGACCAAGGCACCCCAGACCAAGGTGTGCCACCAGACTCAGAGGACCCTGAGCCCTCAGTGAAGATGGTTGCAGGGTCATCCCTGTCAGGGGAAAGGGACTCTGCCTCTGAGGCTGAGCAACCCCCTGACCACTAGGAGTGTTGTCACCTCAAGCAATAGGCTAGTAGGGCTCCTGTGCAAAGGAGTGCTCGCCTCCAGAAAAGGTCTCCTCAGAAGAAAGTGCCTCCTCAGGAGTAAGGCTCTGGAAAGGGAGGCTTGACTACTGCAGCTGAGCTGAGTGGGGCCCAGCAGTCTTTGGGCTTAAAAGCCTTCACTGAAAACACAGCCAGCAGTGGAACAACTTGGTCCATTTAGCCTCTGCCGTGTACCTTGCCCTGTGAGTGATGCTCTGTTCCCTGACCTTTTGGACTGCCTAACTGCTTCTGGACCATGTAATGTTGTTCAGTCGTTCAGTCATGTCCAACTCTTCGTGACCCCATGGACCATAGCACGCCAGGCCTTCCTGTCCTCTGCTCTCTCCCAGAGTGTGCTCAAGTTCATATTCATTGCATCGGTGATGCTATCTAGCCATCTCATCCTCTGCCGTCCCCTTCTCCTTTTGCCTTTGATCTTTCCCAGCATCAGAAAAGTCTTTTCCAGCGACTTTTCTCTTCGCATTAGGTGGCCAAAATATTTGAGCTTCAGCTTCAGGATCTGTCCTTCCAATGAGCACTCAGGGTTGATTTCCTTTAGGATTGAGTGGTTTGACCTCCTTGCAGTCCAGGGTACTCGTAAGAGTCTTCTCCAGCACCACAGTTCGAAAGCATCAATTCTTCGGTGCTCAGACTTCCTTATAGTCCAGCTCTCACAGCCATACATTACTACTGGGAAAACCATAGCTTTGATTATACGAACCTTTGTCGGCAAGATGATGTCTCTGCTTCTTACTATGTTGTTTAGGTGTGCCATAGCTTTCCTCCCAAGGACCAAGTGTCTTTTAATTTCATGGCTACAGTCACCGTCTGCGGTGATCTTGGAGCCCAAGAAAGTAAAATCTGTCACTGATTCCATTTCTTCCCCTTCTATATGCCAGGAAGTGATGGGGCCAGATGTCATGATCTTAGTTTTTTTAATGTTGAGTTTCAAACCAGTTTTTGCACTCTCAACAAGAGGCTCTTTAGATCTTCTTCGCTTTCTGCCATTAGGGTGGTATCGTCTGCGTATCTGAGGTTGTTGATAATTCTCCCAGCAATCTTAATTCTGACCTGTGATACATCCAACCTGGCGTTTCTCATGATATACTCTGAATACAAATTATGCAGAGTACATCATGATTACATTATTATAATTATAAATTATAATAATTTAAATTAATAATAATAATAATAATAATAATAATAATAATTAAATAAGCAGGGTGACAATATACAGCCTTGTCGTACTCCTTTCCCAATTTTGAACCAATCAGTTGTTCCATGTCTGGTTCTTACTGTTGCTTCTTGACCCTCGTACAGGTTTCTCAGGAGACAGGTAAGGTGGTCTGATACTCCCCATCTCTTTAAGAATTTGCCAGAAGTTGTTGTGATCCACACAATCAAAGGCTTTAGCGTAGTCCATGAAGCAGAAATAAACATTTTTCTGGAATTCTCTTGCTTTCTCCATGATGCAGCAAATATTGGAGATTTGATCTCTAGTTCCTCTGCCTCTTCAAAACCACGCTTGTACTTTCGGTAGTTCTCGGTTCACATGCTGCTGAAGCCTAGCTTGTAGGATTTTGAGCATAACCTTGCTGGCATGTGAAATGAGCGCAATTGTGGGGTAGTTTGAACACTCTTTGGCATTGCCCTTCTTTGGAATTGGAATGTAAACTGACCTTTTCCAGTCTTGTGGCCACTGTTGAGTGTTCCAAATGTGTTGGCATATTGAGTGCAGCTTTTTAACAGCAACATCTTTTAGGATTTTAAATAGCTCAGCTGGAATACTGTCAACTCCGCTAGCTTTGTTGTTAGGAATGCTTCCTAAGGCCCACTTGACTTCACTCTCGAGGATGTCCGGCTCAAGTTCAGTGACTGCACTATTATGGCTATCAGGGACATTCAGATCTTTCCTGTATAGTTCTTCTGTGTATTCTTTCCACTTCTTCTTAACCTTATCTGCTTCTGTTAGGTCCCTGCCTTCTTTGTCCTTTATCATGCCCGTCTTTGCACAAAACGTTCCCTTGAGATCTCTGATTTTCTTGAAAAGATCTCTAGTCTTTCCCATTTTATTGTTTTCCTCGATTTCTTTGCACTGTTCATTTAAGAAGGCCTTCTTGTCTCTTCTTGCTATTCTCTAGAACTCTACATTCAGTTGGATATATCTTCCCCTTTCTTCCTTGCGTTTCGCTTCCCTTCTTTCCTCAGCTACTTGTAAAGCCTCATCAGACAGCCACTTGGCTTTCTTGCATTTCTTTTTCTTTGGGATGGATTTCGTTGCTGCCTCCTGAACAATGTTACAGACCACCGTCCATAGTTCCTCAAGCGCTCTGTCTATCAGGTCTAATCCCTTAAATCTATTCCTCACCTCCACTGTATATTCATAAGGGATATGATTTAGGTCATACCTGAATGGTTTCGTGGTTTTCCCTACGTTCTTCAATTGAAGCCGAAATTTTGCAAGAAGCAGCTCATGATCTGAGCCACAGTCAGCTCCAGGTCTTGTTTTTACTGACTGTATAGAGCTTCTTCATCATTAGCTGCAAAGGACATAATCAATCTGATTTCGATATTGACCATCTGGTGATGTCCATGTATAGAGTCGTCTCTTGTGCTGTTGGAAAAGAGTGTTTGCTATGATCAGCGTGTTCTCTTGGCAAAACTCTATTAGCCTTTGTCCTGTTCATTTTGTACACCAAGGCCATGCTTGCCAGTTATCCCGGTGATTTCTTGACTTCCTACTTTAGCATTCCAATTCCCTGTGATGAAAAGGACATCTTTTTTTGGTGTTACTTCTAGAAGGTGTTGTAGGTCTTCATAGAACCGATCAACCTCAGCTTCTTCAGCCTCAGTGGTTGGGGCATAGACTTGAATTACTGTGATGTTGAATGGTTTGCCTTGGATTCGTACTGAGATCATTCTATCGTTTTTGAGATTGTACCCCAGTACTGCTTTTCCCACCCTTTTGTTGACTATGAGTACTACTCCATTTCTTCTAAGGGATTCTTGCCCACAGTAGTAGATATAATGGTCACCTGAATTAAATTCACCCATGCTTGTCCATTTTAGTTTGCTGATTCCCAAGATGATGATGTTCAGTCTTGCCATCTCATGTTTGACCACCTCCAGCTTACCTTGATTCATTGATCTGACATTCCAGGTTCCTAAACAATATTGTTCTTTACAGCATCGGATTTTCTTTTCACCACCAGACACATCCACAGCTGAGTGTCCTTTCGGGTTTGGCCCAGCCGCTTCACTCTTTCTGGCACTACTTGGAAATTCCCTCTGCTCTTCTCCAGTAGTATATTGGACACCTTCCGACCTGAGGGGCTCATCTTCCGGCGTCATATCTTTTAGCCTTGTCATACGTTCCATGGGGTTTTCTTGGCAAGAATACTGGAGTGGGTTGCCATTTCCTTCTCCAGTGAACCACATTTTGTCAGAACTCTCCACCATGACCTGTCCGTCTTGGGTGGCCCTGCACGGCATAGCTTATGTCTTCACTGAGTTATGCAAGCCCCTTCACCACAACAAGGCAGTGAACCATGAAGGGGCCATGTAATGTACCTGACTGGTTTACTGTGTTACTCTTGCCTGTTAACTTGACTGCTCCTGCTGTTGCCTGATCCTCACTGCCTACCTGACCGACTGTGTTCTGACCTCTGCCTGGATTTAGACCACCTCTGTTGCAGCTTGAACCCCATTTGCTAACTACCCGTAGGCTTGAATGTTTGCTAACTCTACTGCATTTAGAGTTGCTACAGCCACAGCAGGACAGTCTACACCAAGGCTGGCCTAGTTGGACCCTTCCCGCTGGAATCAATGGGAGGGGGAAAAACTCATCTTACCTCCCACCCTACCTACCTACAGTGAAATTGCAGGGCACAGGATCTGACAGCTGTTCTACCAGTGGTTCTCCCACCAGGCCACTATTAATGTAAGGCTGGATTGCTCTTAAGGTTGCAATCCTATACCCACTTACCTGGGGGTAAGCTCCATATAACTTAATGGGGCTCACTTCTGAGTAGATATGCATAGGATTGCATAGTAAGGATGAATAGAAAATAGAAATATATTTTTTCTCCCTCTCTCACAATACTAGAAGTCAGGGATATCGAACGAAATTGATTAGTAGTAGGTCTAGGACAGACAAAAGTCAAGTACTTCTTCACACAATACGTAATTAACATGGAGTTCACAAGATGTGGTAATGGCTACTAGATTAGATGGTTTTAAAGGAGGATTAGACAAAGTCTATCAGTTACTATTACCAGAAGCTGGGAACATTGAAAGGGGACAGATATCTGCTTTCTGCCCTGCTTGTACAATTGCAGGAGGAATTTGGCTGGCCACTATAGATAAAAAGGATGCAGGACTAGGTCGGCCCCCAGTCTGATCTAACAAGGCACTTCTGATGTAGAACAAGGTTTCTAGATTAAGACCACTAGGGGTATGTAGAGGATGTCAAAATTACTCATTTGCTATGTAGTTTCCAAACAGTTATTCTGGTTTAAAACCTAGCCCCACTTTTTGTTCTACAACTAAGAATCCTTGATGAAAAGCTTTTTGCATAGGTTTTAGAAAAGCTGACATAATTGAGAGCACTAAATCAAAGCAGCAATTGTCAGTGAACATAAACAATGGTGAGGGAAGCAAGTAGGATTGGCCTTCCTTCTAAGCATATACAAGAAGGTTTTCTTCAGACAGAATAGACTGCAAGCAACTAATATTATCATAACAACCAACAGATCTACTCTCACACTCTGATTACTCATATTTATATTTAAAATTACAGGAAATAAAGTCTTTGGTATCAAACCCTCTTCAACCAATTTTAAAGAGAAAAATTAGACAGCTGTGTCTAAAATAGTTTTTAAAATATTCAAAAGAAACACACATTCAGAAACATGACAGCAAAAGAGCAGATTCAGGCTTCAGTCCTAATCCCACATTACAGCTCATCCTGTCTGCCCTTCAAGGCTGAATTAAAACTGACTCAATTGCTTCCTGGTACACAATGATTTAATGCCAAATATGTTCAATCACAAAACTGACCAGGAACATCTAAAGAATGGGACACACACAGTGCCTAGCTCCAGATTTGTGAACTAACAAGGTCTGTCATGGTTTCTGGAAAAATATGAGGTAGCATATTATATTCTAAGGTTGCAATCCTAGATGCACTTGTTGTTGTTGTTTATTCGGTCAGTCGCTTCCGACTCTTCGTGACTTTATGGACCAGCCCATGCCAGAGCTTCCTGTCGGCCATCACCACCCCCAGCTCCCCCAAGGTCAAATCCATCACCTCCAGAATATCATCACTGGATTCAGTGGGACTTATGAACTCAGTTCCATAATGCTAGACAATGGGGCTGGCAAGGTATTACTGCTTTCTCGGCAACACAAACATCTTTGTAAAGTCAACGTTAAATGCTTAGGTGCCTGGGATATTTCCAGCTCTACTAAATAGTACTATACAAATAAATTAATTGAAATGTTCTGGGAAACAGCCACCCCAAGCTGATCTTTCTATCAACACATAGTTCTATATGACTGATCCTAACAAGTGATGAAAGCGCCTTATAAAACATGGAATATCTTAAACCCCCACCACTGCATATAGGATTTATAAGTTCCCAGTACTCTAAAAAATCCTATAACACACAGAAGAGGTAAGGTAATTATTATTTCTAAAGATTCAAATGGAGAGGTGTTTGTTTGTTTTTTAAAAAGACAACCACTGCTTCTCTCTGTGTAATGTTTTGTCTCTAAAGGGGAGCAAGAGGTGTGAAGCACATGCCAAAAAAATGTCTGTTTACCTAATGCAATTGAACTGAATGTGTTTTTTTAGGAACCCTGCCCCCACCCCCTTTTTTGTTTATAGTTAGCCTGCTTTTTAGTTATCCCTACCTGACCCGTTTTATAATGCCTTGCAAATTGGTTCACCACTCGATAATCATTCGCAAAGTACTCCATCAAGATGGAGGGAACTTCAGCAAAGTCAGTAGAACATCTTGTTCCTGTGGAGGATATGAAGAAGCATTAACATGCAGGCAGCCGTAACATTTACATACATTCTTCTGTCTTCCCCAAAGCTCCTCTTAGCTTTCCATTTGCACTTTTGATGAACTGTGATAAATAATTCATTAAGTAAATATTTCATTTCTGTAATGTTATTGTACATACTGGCAGAATGTTAAATTATAATACTACATGTTTTACTGCAAATCACAAAGTAAAACACAATATTTGAACAGCTGGGTGAGGCACCCTATATATAAAACCATGTATCACACCCTTTATAAATGTAAGCCAGGCTGCAGCCAATCTGGCCCTACATTAAACACCACATCTTTAATTGCCTTAACTCTAAACCCAATTACAATAAAAATATCAAACTATGCTTGAGAATTTAATCCCGCTTACAAATATTGTCATCCCCATCTGTCTGATGAGCTCACAGTTACTGTTCACACTTGCTTTTTTTAAATGTTCAAGATGTCAGTCACTTGAAGGTTTTTTAAATACTGCAAAACACATGATGATGAAATACTTTACTATTAAAAACTTCATTCCTCAAATTCAGCCTTTCTTTCCTTGTGACCTGCAAACTTCAAGCCTTTCCAGATTATAAATTTCTTGATTATAAATATCTAATCATTACTATTTGTTGTATGGCATGTAGACATCTTTCCGCAGGGAAGTTCTGTTTTGGGGATTTTGCATTTTCTCAGCACTTATTCAAACCATAATAGATTATCATGTTAGTTTTTGCCTTGGGTAACAGGACAATTGTGGCTTGGGATGCTGTGTGGAACATGAGTGTCATAAACATCTGCTGAATAGTGCCAGATCGGGGGTAGGTGACATAGAACATTTCCCATTTGCAGCACTGGGGCACACATCTCCCATGTTTTGCTTTGGGATTTTTGCTTGTCTACGAAAAAAAAAGTGAGCCAACTGGTAATATTTCCCCCACCCCCATCCTCTACAGCAAGGCTACATCATGCATGAGCAGGATATCACTGGATCAGTGATTTAAGGGTGGAAAATATCCAAAACCTCCAAAAATGGTTTCTATTATTTGAATACGCCCTTACACTATAATAATGTATCACTGCCACAGAGGATGCTTTTAGAGCAGCAGCCAATTTATCAAGACATAATCCTTGTTCCAAACTTAGACGCAATGAAACTATGCTATTTCCAACCAGTTGTGCTTGTGTTTACTCCATCTGTAGAATCCTCTCCCTGCTCCTGGCCTCAGACATCTATCAATTCGGTAGACATTTCTTGGGACATCAAGCTGTATTCATGTGTCTTGGATTTTAGCTGCCTTTATTCATCTCTACACAGCCTAGCATAACCAGTCTGGGCAGACTACCTGATACAGTCTAGGGCTTGGCCACTTTCAGCTCAAAATAACCAAATATCTTTGCAGGCCAGCAGCACACAATCAGAATAATCTCTTCTCCAGCATCTGCATCCAGTTTATCAAGAAGAACATTTGAGGAAAATGAAAAGAAATCTGCTGGCCAAATGGGGACGCAAAGGGAAAGAGAAAGGATGGCAGACTGTGAAGCCAATGAGAAACAGTTTAAGGATTTGTCTGATGGCCCAAGAGCTCACTGAAATTCTGGTCCCCAATGCAAAAGACAGGACTGAAACTGGGAAGCAAGTCTTCCCCAGGAAGAAGCTGTCAAGTTTGCTAGCCCTATTTATTTGAGACTGGAAAATTAAGCAAGTCCTGAATGCTAACACTGAAAGAAAATATTTTGTTCTCTGAAGAAAGAAAACTCTAGCAATGTCAGCTTTGGCTTCACATTTCATTAACTGTACAGTAACTTTCATATCCAATTTGCAATTAGCATATTTATTGACTTCCTCTGAAGTGTTATAGCATCACAGCTTATATCTTTAAGACAAAAGGGGCAGTTCTTCCACTCAAGGAAGAGAGTGGGGGAAAACAAAATCAGGTAAGCTAGGCAGCATGGCTCTTCCATACTCTGTCCTGTGAATTCCTGCTGATTTACGGTGGAGGGACAGCATTAGCTTGAGTCATCTACTAAGCTGTAAGGAAGGGAAGGAGACAGTACAGAGTAGATTATTCAAACCAAACACCTCCTCCTATGCAAATGCCATCCTTCTCTATTTCTGTTCCTTTCAAAGGAAGAAAGAAAAAGCTGTGCAGGAGGGAAGATGATAGGGTGGCATAATCACCCAATGGTACTCCTATTGCTCTTTGGGTTTCAACCTGCTTTCACCATATCAAAGCTCCAAGATCACCACCTACTACTGATAGGCCCCAAGAATTAGGGCAAATTTAAAGATCTACTATCCCATCACCTATCTAAGAAATTAAACTGATAATTATTTTAACACTAGCAAAATCTCCATCATTAACATGGACAAAAGCGGGATGAGGGCTAAATCCTACCTGCGCTTCGTATTCCACCCATGTAGAATTAAACCTAGGCCTGCACTGACCATTCTACTTTGTGTTTTGTATTCACACTAAGGCATGATGTACGTTGGGAAATAACTTTTATATAATGTAGAACATAATTTGGAATGATCAGTTACACTATTTAAAGGCCAGTAACAAATAAGACTGTAAAAAACTTCTCTCTGCTGCCTTAAAAGATAAAACTAAAACCTCTGTCTACAGCACAACCTAATATACAATGTATAAACTATGAAATGCTTGCTTGTGAAAAGTGAAGCACTTATTTGACCTTTAACTAGTAAAATTACACTTATTGCTTACCAGTAACATGTTGGTATCGAGTTCTTCCCAGCATAGAATGCATAGCATGACCCATTTCATGGAAGAGGTTTTCCATCATTCCAGGAGTTAGCAATGTTGGTGAACCACTAGTGGAATGGGGCAAACTTAGCATAAGGACAACAACAGGAAGTTGGTATTCTCCATTTTTCTTAAGTCTGCCTCCACGTATTGTAAAGTGGCAATCCTATTTAAAATAAAATTAAAAAATATCGCAGAAAAAGTGTTTTAATACTTTGTCATACTAATATCATTTTAAGACATCTGTACAGTTTCAAACAGTCACAGAATTTGCTTACAATTCTAGAGTTATCTGAAATCAAGTTGTTATATTGTACCAGAACAGATGCTGAATGAAGACTTATATACTTGGCTGAGCAAAATGAGGCCTTTGGTTTAACTTAACCATTTAGCATTCTGTTTTTAAGTTCGTCAGTTTATTGTTAACATGGTAAGTCAATTGAACACTGAGATACCAGAATAAAATCTAGTATACACGTTCAGGGCACAATTCTACATTCAAAATTCAAGTGCTGGTTGGCTACTGTGTGAACAGAATGCTGGGCTAGATGGATCCTTGCTCTGATCCAGCATGGCTCTTCTTATGTGCAAGTACCAGCTCAACCCTTGTAGTCATTATCAACAGGAATGGGAGGAAAATACAAAATGCAATGAAAGATAATACCACTTTTGAGGATTTGGAGCAATTCCTACCCCCACCCCCTGCAAATCCCCACACCCAATTCCACACCATTCAGGACAGTCCTTTGACTACAGCATTCTTTAAGGGGGTGCAGGCAGGACAAGGGGATGGAAAAGCCCACTTCCATGAGCTTTCTCAGGATCACAGGATCCTAAGAAACCCTGGATCTCAGGATCCAAGACTTAAGCCCCAATCCTTTGCATACTTACAATGAATTAAGTCTCATTGAACCCAATCAGACATGCGTCTGATAAATGTGCATACGGCTGTCTCAACAGCTACTATTTATTTGTATGAAAAGTCTTTCCCTATTTTTCAGAAGAGGACAGCAACAAACTCTGGCATGATATGTATCAGCAAGATGTTGCTTCAATACTTTTCATAGAATTATGAAATGTATTAATGTAAGTAAAAGCTGACATAGGCTTAATGAATTAAATCTGTTTTATTAAGTTGTTTTCTGGTACGTTCTCTTGAATCTACGGAAAGCTTTCTTTTACAATAAATAGCCTGTTACTAGAAACTATTACCTGATATTATCAGGGGGTTATTTCTTCTACTTCAAACGCATGCATGAGGTTTGCATCTAAATTATTGACTATGGAAAGGGATCCATGATCCACTGATGTTTCCGAACACAGGATGGGGAAGCCAACGCTTGCCCGCATGGATGTGCCTTAACAGAACACAATCAATGGCCACAATACAGCAGTCTGAGTGCAATCAAACACAGCAAAGAACTGTAATTGTGCAACATTACTCTAACATGCAGATAAACAGACACTTTACATTAAAGAGTCCTCCCAACAGGGGCATGGATTTTGGTGTTCTCTGGATTATGGCTATGTGAAAATATTTTGTTAGATTGCTTCCAAAACAATAGTCATTGCAATTCATCATATTCTTAGGAACTGGTCTGATGAGGCAGAGAAAGCATTTCAAATTATTTACTTTAAAAGCAGTAGAAAAACAGAAAAGCAGGGATGGGGTGGGGAGACACATTCTGATAATAGTTTGTATCACCGTGGTATCTAAATGTGCTTATTGAACATATAATCCTGACAAAAATGCAAGTGTTTTATTAAAATAGCTCCAGAAGTTCTAAATTTTATTCAACATTGGTCTTATACAGAGAAAAACAGTGTTTTAATTCAAGTTAAGTGTGGTGTCCCTTTTTTATTTTTTAATTTAAAATATTTCCCTTGACTGATTTATGGGGGCGGGGGGAGGATCATATCCTTTATAACTTTATATTGTCAGAATTGTTACCTGATGAGGCTTGTCTGGCCTTTGAAAGAAATCACAGTAGATATACCCCAGTAATCCTTCTTCTTCGTGGACCACTGCCTAAAAATAAAAGGTGAATGTTTAAGTAAAAGATCCAATAACCTATAATGTAGTGGTGGTTTTATAAAAACAAACAAAAAACTTCTCCAAATGTGACACTTCTATACATTTTTGATATTGAAAACACATGTCTACTCAGAAGTAAGCACCACTGAGTTCAAATGCACTTATTCCCATGGAAGCGTGTACAGGATTGCACCCTAAATTTGCAAGTCTCGTACACAAGAGCACTAAAAGTTCCAGTACACAAATTTTGCAGTTTATCCAAATTGATGACTCATGAAGTAATGTATAAATAACCAACACCTTTTAAGCAATATTTCACATGTTAAATCTGTTTCAAACTGTATATCACAATTAAGCATAGTGGGCGTAGATCAAGTAGGAAGCAGTTATGAAAGATTAGCCAGGAATAGTTAATCTGCTTTACAGAGATTTGATGAATGACAAGAGAGGAGATGAAATAAAGCCCAAGAATCTATGTGCACTTGGATCTGGTAAACCAGACATTACCAGAGGGGCCAGTTCCATGCCATTTTTGTCCCAGATCTGCTTTCCTCTCTTGATCTGGCAACACTCTTTAAGGAGGCACTATGAAATCCTTCTGTGTTGCCAGAATAACGAACTTCTGCCTATCTGCCATCTGTTCTTTCCCTTTGGCCCAAGAGCCCAACACATTTCTTCTTTCTTTAAAATAGGAATAAAAGCGATAAGCTTGAAGCACTGATGTATGCATATCAACTAAAGCTTGCGAAAGCCTTTGCACATTTAAAGGTAAAAGGTAAAGGTGTCCCCAACCAGTCGTGTCTGACTCTAGGGTGCGGTGCTCAGCCCCGTTTCTAAGCCGAAGAGCCAGCGCTGTCCGAAGACGCTTCCGTGGTCATGTGGCCGGCATGACTGAACACCGAGGTGCACGGAACACTGTTACCTTTCCCGCCGAGGCGGTACCTATTTATCTACTTGCAATTTCTTGCTTTCGAACTGCTAGGTTGGCAAGAGCTGGGACTGAAGACGGGAGCTCACTCCTGTCACGCAGCACTCGGGTCTCGAACTGCTGACCTGCCGACCTTCCAGCCTGCAGTTCAGCGTCTTAACCATTAAGCCACCGCGGCACATTTAAAGAGCTTTATAAAATGATGGGGTTGGATCTAGATTAAGTTAGTCATATTTTAGTGCAGGGGTGTCAATCCTCTTTCCCATTAAATCTGTCAAATTAGTAATGATTAACTTAATGGGATTTCAATGGGAAGAAAGAACGACTAAGGGAGCAATCCTACTGGGATAGGTGGCTGCCTCCGAACTCGGAGGCGACCGCCTATCCAACGCAGGGCAGGAGAAGTGTGGAGGGGACCGTCCCCTCTGTGCTTCATCCACTCTGCATTTGTGGTTAGACAGCTGATTTTGTCTAGCTGCAGGAAGTTGGAGGGTGGGAAGCAGCGGCCAGAGGCCATGTTGGATGTGTCATACCGGTTGTCTGACTTCCCTGCCCCCAGCAGCCCCCAGGAATGCCCCATTTTCGCTGTTCCGTGCTCCTCTTCCGAGCACGGGGCCATTCTGCGCTGCCTACGAGGCAGCGTGGGAGGAGGTGAAAGTCTGTTCTCAGGGAACTGACCTATCCTATGGCCATCTAGCCGCTGACTAGCGGCCATAGGATTGTGCCCTAACGTAATCTGGATACAAGCCACTCTTAACATAATGAAGATATTCCAGAAAGTGAACTGAAGTAGTGAGTTGCCACCAATGCTGTAAATGAGCACTGGGGGAGGGAACACGTTACTTCAGAAAATTTCTTCCTTTTGGAGCATTGTACACCTTGCTCAATAGCAAATTATGTTTACTGGCTATCTTTATTATATTTGTCTACGATGTACAGGAATGACAAATTCTTACCAGTTTGCGAACATCCTCACACCACACCTCTCCATTCTCAGGCTGTTCAGCATAAAGAGAGATTCCTAAGAGTTTATTGAACAAGATGTTCAGTCCATCCATACATGCTCCAAGAGAGAAAAAGGGACAATATAGGCTGGGTTCAATATTATACCTAAAACACAGAAAAAGTAAGTCACAAGAGTGTCCCACTTTAAATGTTTTATAGTATTCAATCAACATATAAATGGATTAAACATCAAAACACATTTGCTAGAAGTACTGCAATTGCTAACATTCAACAACAAGGCTGGAAGTAGACATGATGAGAATTGTCTGGCTGCCACCAAAAGCAAAATATATACAAACTATATGCAATGATTCCATTGCAACTCCAAGTTTCCTTGTCTCATCTCAATGGCTGCTGCTGCTGCTGCAGGTATAGGAAAGGAAACTTAGAGCATACTGACATTCATCACACATTTTGTATCACTAGATGTGGGGGGGGGGGAAGAGAACAAGTCATGGAGCTCCTTTTTTGGACAACTGCCACTTAAGAACATAGGAACAAAAGAACAGCCACGCTGAATCAGACCAAAGGCCCACCTAGTCCAGCATTCTGTTCACACAGTGGCCAACTAGCTGCCTGTGGGAAGCCCACAAGTAAGACATGAATGCAACAACACCCCTTCCCAAGAAAGCATGTATTACAAAGAATTACGTACACATGCACATTATATAGTAGAGGCATCTGGCAGTGTTTTGATTAAGACTAAAAGGTCTTTCACACTAACAGCGCAGTCCACATACGTCTACTCAAAAGCAAGTTCCATTGGGTTCAATGGGACTTACTTCCAGGTAAGTCGGTATAGGATTGCAGCCTGAGTGCAGAATTTAAAAACCTCTGAAAAGCAGATCCTCCATCTCTGTAGTTTGGAACCAAAGATTTAGGATATCAAAGTGAGCCAATGTATTTAATCTCTAGAGCTTAAGTGACTTGTGGCAATGCCAGCTATAAAACTATGTGCTTGGAAACTGTGACAGTGCTGAGAAAATACCTGTGAGGAACTTAGCAACAAAACTATCCTTTCTCCTGGATTTGTAAATTAATTTAACAATACTATCCTTGCCAAAATGTTATAGTGTGTGTGTGTGTGTGTGTGTGTGTATGCATGCTATTATCTACAGTAACTAGAGCGGCGCTCTGTTAATACTATGGAAATATTTATAATGTGACTGTTCCAAAGAGCGCTCTGTCATTGGTCTTCAACAGCATTGCACAACATAATACACAAATATAACGATTCGTTGGAGACAGACAGACATGATAGACAGACAAAGGAAAAACAGGGTTCCATGTTGCTGGGATCCCAAATAGGTCCTCATCATAGTTACCATGTTTTACCGTTTTTCCACACAAAGTAACAATCTAGCAGTTAACTGTTCTTCAGGCCAAGCAAATTAAGTGAGGTTTAAGCAGGGGTACCTGCAGGGGGATTGTTTTTCTCCTATATTTAGAAGTGCTTTCATTTCTCTTATAGCTGTGCAAACAATTTTCATAAACTCTTATGTGCCACTGGAAAACAAAGAGAGATGGAACTAGAAGATATTTAGCAAATTGTTTCCTGAAAAACTCTAGACACACGATTCATTTGTTATTCTCTGATCTCTCTTCCCTTTTCTGTTCCCATCCCTGTGTCAAAATGTCACATGAAAACTCTTTGAGCCCATCTCACCTCTATGCTGCTAGTACTCAATAAATGCCAACAATTATTACTATCAAGTGCAGCAAACAAATGAACCAAGGAAAAGAGGTGAACCCCTTGCACGGAGCATTGAATTAATTTTAAAGGAGAATTTAGGCACATTTTTCTGATCAGGCAACAGCGGATTGTTAGGCAACTCAATTGTGCCATGATGAAGAATAGCACACAGGATACAGCATGCCACATACTTAAATGTGTGATATTGCTGATAGCTATATAAGCACATTTCACCCACCAGTTTCTTTCCAAGTGTCTACTTTCTAGAGTAAAAACTGTGCATGTTACATTCAGATTAAAAATAGAACAGAATGTTTTCCCCCCTGCATGATACATAAAAAGATGACTGGGAGACATTTTATTGTGAGAAAGCACAATACATGCACTAATAAAGTTGATTAAACAAAGCGGATATTGATTTGTTTGATCTGAAACCTTGTTTTATGTCAAAGGGATGAGCTGTGGGGGCGGGGATCCAAAGACCTCAATCAAAGAGCATTCGGTTTACCAATATTTTAATATCAAGACACTAAGCCAACCACTTTAAACAAGAAGATAAATGGCACAGTATTTGTTCATTATTCTTCATGAACAGTATGACTGAAACAGAAAAGACGGTGTTGCTAAAGATAAAAAGGTATCGTGATCCATTATAAATAATTATTTCTAAGGCTGCATGGCATATAAAACTGCACCTTTGGAAATAAGACTCTCCTGTGTATCATGATTGCCATCTTCTATATTCAAAATATTTTTGATAGACCTAGTCATTTCAATATAATTAAGGAATGAGCATTCAGAACAAATTATGCACTTGGTGAGATTTTTTATAGCATTCCTTAGCCGCAATGTATAAGAAGACAGTATTGTGTTGTCAGTAAATGGGAGAAATGTAATTTTATTACCCCTAATAAATCAAATGTCTTTGGGTTTGTTAGAATATTCAGCATATTGGGGGGGGGGGTGTTAAACAACCAAAACATTGCAATACTTTAAGCCAAAGAAATGACTAATTTAATATCCTTTCTAATGTTAAGTATGTGTCAGAAAGCTATACTGACACTTACAGTTGAGTTATAAACATATTTACTCATTTATTTATCATATTACTTTGTTTTATACTGTAGTTTTAAACTACTAAAAGGTTTATATTTTCTTTTATTGTGATGTATTTTATGGTTTTAATTGTTGTGAATGGCCTAGAGAGCTTCAGTTATTGGGTGGTACAGAAATGTAATAAATAAGTAAATATTTTATATCACCACCATTTCTCCATGGAACTGAGGGGGCTATACAAGGGATTACTCCGTTTTTTGCTCACAATCTGTGTAGTAGGTTAGGCTAAGAGATAGTGACTGGCTCAAAACCACCCAGGAATCTTTATGGCTAAGAGGTGTTTTTAACCAATTTCCTCTCAATCCAAGACCAACATCATATTCACTTCATACGCTGGTTCTCTCAGGTATGCACATTTTGGATTGTAGCCCTCAACGGTGACTTGAAGAAAGAGACAAACAAGGAGTACAAAACCTTCAGCTGCAATTCTTCCTACACACCATTGCCCATATGAAAAATTCACACAGTGTCTCTCTCTCCTTACTAAGAGCTTTAGGGCGCAATCCTATGTATGTTTAGACAGAAAAAGATTCCGTCTAAACTTATTGGCTAGAAACGTACTGGCAAAAACTTATTGTCTAGGCATGCTTCATCTAGACAACCAGGTATATTTACTCTGCAGCCTGATACTTCTTAGTAAACTGGCATAGGAAGTCTCACTGAAACATTGCAATCTTAGTGGGAAGAACAATAAGGAAGCAATCCTATGGCCCCTAGATAGAGTCGAGGGTAGGGGGGCATAGGATATTTTGGATTCCTGGATCCAAGCTTGGAGACTCTGTGTCAAGGGCTCCTTGGAGGCCTCTCTCAGTCTAATCCAGTAGCCAAGTCCAGACACAGACAAAGGGATTCCTTTCAAAGCTTTATTCTTCTTTTACAACTTAACAACTCTACAGGTAGCAACTAGATCTGAGCAGCAGAGTACCTATGCCCTAAGTTGAAACAGTTGGTCCCCGTTTGAAAGGGAATTACTGGCAGACCCCTGAACTTAAGGACTAGGGAGAGTCCCTCCCCTTTCCCCTTGGATCCTCTGGGCGCAGCCTTTGTTTGCGCGCCAACCGGGCACTACGCCTCCTTTCCGCGCCCTCCATCTGGCGCCGCTTTCTGCGTCTGCGTCGCGCATCCACCAAGTCTGCTATCTGTGCTCGGTCACTCCCTGGACTGCTTTCTAATCTAGGAATGCTGGTGGGAGGAATCTCCGTCAGCTGTGGGCCCTGGGAAAGAGGAGCACGCTCCTCTCCCAGGAGCGACAGCTCTTCCTCAGAATCAGAACTACTCTGGGATTCTATGGGCTCAGTGTCCACCCTGACACTCTGCTCTGACCGCGGATACAGGTACTCAAGCCCCCCTCCCTCGCAGCCGGCACGGAGAGAACTGCACTGGCTGCCTCTCAGGGGTCACAAACACAACATCCAACGGGAGGTAAAGGGGGCGTTCCGGTGAGTGGGGAGGGGACTAGAGAGGTTGGCTTCCACAGTATCCTGAGATCTCTCCAGCCTCCTTCCCTCCCCCTCCACAACTAGACAGATGAAAAAGCCCGAGTTCAGAAGCTTACGAGTATCAAGGGCAGATCACATACGATTGTGCCCTAAAAATCTTGTAAATCCTCCCCTTCCCCCATGGCACAATTTATCACCCAAGTTTATGTGCAGCCCAATTCTATGCATGAAGTATGCATGAAGATCCTTCCAGACAAGTTTTATTATGCAATCGTACCGCCATTTGCAGAATTTTACGGAGGGGGCAGCAGGGGTCTAGACAATGTCATCATCAATTTGTAGCCATCCTGTGTTTTTCCACCACTTCTTCCATCTTCTCTTCTATTTCTTACTTGTTTGTGATTGAAGCATGTTCTGGCAATCACTTTTTTCTCATCTATTTGTTGCCAAAATTCTTTCTCCTAAATGCCTTGTCTTTTTAAAAGGCATTTATTTAATTGTATTTATGAAATGTATACCGTCTTTTTGTTTTAAAAAGCCCTCAAGGCATGGAAGTACACATATTTCAGACTTCTACATCAAGCATTTTAAAAGTGCACCAATGTGTACATTTTGTCTGTATAAAGATGCAGCTATTAAAACCTATAGCGAAAACAAATGGCACATCAAGACAAAGCATTCTTTTATCAAATATATTTCTAAGCATGAAATGCAAGCTATACTCCTACTGTCTGATGGTAGATCATTTTGGAGTGTATTTTATTATTTTAATTACTGGTATGATATTTTATTTTAATAAATGAATATAAATAAACATAAGAGGCAGTTCATTTTTCCAAAAGAATACTCGACAAAGCTGTGCAAAAAAAAATCATTAGTGGCAAATTGATACAAGAGCTCCTCCTGGTGTTTAAACTTTAGAAACATTACTGTTCATAGGTTTGGATCCAAACATCATGTGACACAAATGGAAAGCACTTGTTCTGAGCCAGTAGGGTTCATCTGTTTACTCCCTTTCCCAACTGCAACACCCTGCAGCCTCTGAAAACTGGCTCTAAGGAATCAAGGGACCCTTCATAGTGGCTTCAGGGATAGCTGAAGGGGTGGGGGGATTGGTAAACCTGCTCTCTGCAAGCACAGGGGACTTCTGGTTCTGCAGTGGGATAGTTAGATCCAAGTCCTACTACTGATGTCAAACATTAAAACTATCAATAGAATCGGGGCCAAAGACATTGGGGAAATGAAATATTTTTCATGATGTACCAACTCAAATCAGTGACAATATAGCAACTTTTTATGCAGGGAAAGAATGAAAGGTATTCAAGATCTTTAAACTAACAGAAGTGGTGGTGCCACTCACATTATTGCTGATATATTAAGCAAATGGCTATACATAAAGGGAACTTAAAGACGTATTGAGACAGCTATATAAAAGAAACTTCCATAAGAGGTAGCAGGTACAAGACGACTTAGCACAGTCAGTTTTTAAGCGATACAGATTTTGAGTAAAAGTTCAAACATAATTGTTTGGATCCAATTGCTTTGCAGGCAGAAGAAAACTCTCGCTGTGCAAGGGGGGATCCCCCTGACTTTTGGCAATTCCCCCTTCCTCCTGGAGCCCACCACAACACATGGCATTCCATTCCTTGTGTCCCAAGCCTCAAGAGTAGATTTTCAGGGGGCTGCAAAGGGAAGGTGGGCTGGAAAAGCCCATTCCATGCTCTATCCTGTTCATGGAACAAGTCTGAAACCAAGACATTGTCCTTATATTCCATTCATTGCAAAACATTACTCAGACATTCTATTGGGTTGGATCTAGACTTATAATTAGCAGAAATGTGCTGAAGTCAGAGGAAGAGGAGGAAGACCATTTTTGGTGAGCTCGCCTTTTCCCTATAGCTCTCTGTGCCTCCTGAAAATCTGCTTTGGAAAGTTGGGCAATTCTCTAGAGCAGCATGGACTGCAGGGGTAAATTGGCAAAAAATTATCTCCCCCACCCTAGCAAGGATCCTCCACTGAATCTCAGACTGTTCTGGATCCAACCCACTATTTCCAAGGAAGTATACTTAACATAGCTTTTGTCATTATTTTCTTGCTGTACTGAATGATCACTTTCACTGATTCCACAAGTTTGTTATCCAGTGGTATAGTAATAAACTAATCATAGTATTGTTTTATCCCAATAGCACAAGGTATCCCAGTGTTCCTTTAATGATCTACACAGCTTTGTAACTGGGAATACCTCACCATATTTAATATACACATGTTTTAGCTGGTTTCAGCATGATGAAGATATATTGTATGATGAATATTTATGATGAGTACTATCTGGGAACCCACTGGCAGATTCTAATTTGGACAGATTAATTGCTGGTATATCCATACCATTAATGAAATCCAACAAATAGCAGAGGAGTTTAAAGTCTCATTTTTCAGAAATTATCAACACAATTTTGAAGAAGGGTGATCAAATAGTTTTTTAGCCGCACACCTCTGAAGAGAAAAGAAAACTACCATACGGCTAGCTCTAGAGCAACAGAGGAAAATGTATACATGGAAAGCTTGTGGATCCATGTGTGGTTCTGATGCAAGTTGAAACAAAGACACACACACACACACACACAAACACACACACACACACCAATACAAACAGATAAAAGTACAATGATTTGCTACAGGGGAATACAAAAAAGTAGATTCTTAGTAACTGAAAACTCAGAAAAACTATATCAGAATGCAAAAAAAGAGCTAGAAGCACCAAAGACCATAATACTTACCTCTCAGCACGTAGGACACCACTATGGTATGGATGATCCCAAGGCATCAATTTCTGAAAAGCAAAAGAATCCAAGTTTTGAAGAATAACAGAAATCAACTGAAACAAGTCAATTACACAGCTTACCATCTGTAAATAAGGTTGTTGTTGTTATGTTTTAACATGAACCTTAACACTGGTGATGAAGTAATACATTTAACAAACAACTTTGTCAAAGTTTTCAGTTGTCAAGTGTGTTCCTATGTACAGTATCCACAGGGTAATAATCCTGTTTGTTTATTTATTAAATTTATTTAACACCTAATTTTTCCAGGCAGTTTAGAAAAAAAATACAAATAAGATTACAATAAAATCAACAATATAAAATAATAAGGGAGCAATCCTATGGCTGCTAGTCAGCGGCTAGACGGCCATAGGATTTCTGGTTTTCCGGGAACCGACCTTGGAGCCCGCACTCCGAGGTCAGTTCCCGGAGAACTGACCTTTCCCCCCTTCTGCACTGCGGAACAGCCCCGCACCCCATGCTCGCAAGAGGAGTGTGGAGCAACCAAAACGGGGTGTTCCAGGGGGTGTTCCGGGGTGGGGAAAGCGGAAATGCCAGTACGATACATCCTACGTGTCATCCGGCAGCCTCCTCCCCTGCTCCCCATTCCCGCAGCTAGAGAGCCACAGGAGAAGCGCCGAGGAAACAATCCCCTCCATGCTTCTCCTGCCCTGCATTGGATAGGCTGTCGCCTCCAAGTTCAGAGGTGGCCGCCTATCTCCATAGGACTGCGCCCTAAATGTGCCAACTCAGCATAGTATACAATATCAGGTATAAGGTAAAACCAGATTGCAGGGACTAAAATATAAAATACCCAAATACTAAAACATTTAAGAAATACTTTTAAAACTTTAAAAGACTTCTTAAAAAATGTTAAAAGCCCAGGAGAACACAAAAGTCTTAGCCTGGTGCTGCAAAGATAGCAGTGTTGCAGAACTATTCTGTTTGGGCTGACTTTTGGTTGTCGCAGCTAAGATGAGCGACAGGTATGCATCATTGTCTTTTGTCTTATAGGGTTGTTTGTGTCAGGAGATCTGGAGCTTGAACTGGGAACTTGGTGGTCTGAGGCTGGAACCTAGCCTAATATATTATCTAGGGTTATATGTACTCAGAACCCAGAACACTTTTCAGGCAAAGAAGGGAATAGGAATATGCATCCAGTGCAGTTCTCAAGCAGTATAAGACCTCTAGACTGGCTGGGTCAAGTATGAATTCCAGGTTCTTTGCCTGGTCAATATGGCAGAAACTTGGATCCAGGTCAAGACCCCAGCTGTTGCAACTGAGTGCATGGACCTTGAGATGAAGACCTAGTGTCCAAATCTGCTTCCATGTATGGCTGCCAATGGGCCAATGTCACACTGACAGATTTAAACTACTGTTACTTGCGCTGCATATTCAGGGCAAGCAAGTTAAAGGTTTAAATAATATGATCTAAAGATTGCCACTTGTATTCATTTAACAAAATTTTATTTAGGGGCACTTGGAGTCCCAAATTATACATCATGAGGCAGAGCTATTAGAATAGTCATGTCACAACACAGTGATTGGTAAAGCCATGGTTTGTGAACAAAAGCACTGGAGTCTGCCAATTTATAAGTTAAATGCATGCGATTTTTAAAATCTGACCTCTGCTCTTTCAAGCTTGCATAAACTAATTGAACATAATGTTTAACACACATAAGGGAGCACATTACATTTTCCATCTTAAATGTTGGCTACTACATAACTCATTGTTTTTAAACCAATATCTTCCTTTCAGCACTTAGTTTCCCTCAGAGAAAAGAGACTTGAAAACTAACCCTGCATTAACATGAAGCCAAAAGAAAAAGAATGGTTAGATTGCATCAACATATCACTGAAATTATAAAACCTATTTTCTCAAACTAGTATTCAACTCATTCAAGTTATGAGAAAAAATAAATACATAATATAACTTACTGATTTGATAGGATTAAGTTTCATTTTCATACCTTCCATCATTTCAAAATCCTTTAGAGTTCTACAAAATAATTTTACCATTAAGTTTTGTTAAAGAGCTTTTCAAAAGATAAGCAATACAATTACTATAAAATTATTTGTCCATTCTACAAATATAGATGTCACTCAAGCAAAAAATTAACACAATGTGTCAGGATGAGCTGTGTTTCTTTTCTGTTCTTTTAGTCTTTTCCAGAAAGGGATAATACTGAGCAATATTGAGAAATGATCTGCTGCTTTTCCCTCTTTCCATCACTAGAAAATAATTAAGTACAATTCCAATCTTAATCTGTAGCTGATTAGATTTAATTTTTTTACAAAATTGTATATTACTTTTACTCAAGACTTACAGAAAAAAATTAAATTCATTCAGAAATCTAAGAATATTTTCATAATTTACAACAAGATTTTTGCTTTGAAGAAAGGAAAATGTGTCTATTTAATAAGAATAAATGAAAAAATAGACTCACCGACTGAATAACTTATCCGAAAGCTTTACAAGAAATTGCATTACTTTCTCTAAAAAAAAAAGAACAAAACCAGAATTAAACAAAAAGTTATTGGTGCTCTAGGCAAACAGAACATTTAAAAACTAACAAAAATAGAACTGCAAACTTCATTTAAAATAAACTAATCTACTTAACAATGCATAATTCAGAAATTTAATGTAAGCCATAATTTAAAAAGGCTGAGTGTAGTAATCATCTGTTTTGGGTTATCAAAGAAACCATAAACAAAATTAAACTTGCAAATACTGATGTATATTTCTGACTCTCTGAAGATATTGATGAACAGCCATTTTGAGTCTGACACAGACCACAGCTGGTCATAAATTAATAAGCAGAGAAGGATACTGCAAGATTTATTTTCTCCACATTAAACCTGACGGATAGCAGTTAAATCACAATGTATAAGTTTGAATGTTACATTACTAGATCATTCGCTGGAACTTTTAAACAATGGGAAAATATTGGACAGAGCAATTTCAATGTCTAGTAACAATCAAATGTAAAAAATATTATTGAACAATCAACATAACAATGCACAGAATATGAAGCGATAACATTAAATATAATGATTTCCTCACCATTGACTGTAATGGCTTGGGATGATGGCTGGGGCCATAGCTCAGTGGTAGAGCACCTGCTTTGCTTGCCGAAGTCCCCAGGTTCAATCCCCAGCATCTCTGGTTGAGTTTTATGGAATTGGATTCTAAAACATCTGGAGGGGAATGAGCTTGTGGGGGGGAGGACCAGCTGCACCAGATGGACCCTGAGCCTGTTTCTGCCCTTGGCCCTGCCAAACGGGTACTTAAGGTAGGGCTGCCAGAGGCTGCTTGGGAAGGAGCTTGTGGGGAAGAGGACCAGGTGCACCAGGTGGACCTCTTAGCATTGCACCTGGAGACGCATGGAGGAGCGTATGAAGACCCACCCACCACCTCTCCAGAGATACCAGCAACCAGACATACTAGCAGCAAACAGCAGCAGTAGAGGGCAGCACCTTTAAAGACCAGGAAGAAAGGGGCAAACACAGATCTTATCTGTGCCTTCTTAGCTGCTGCTCTCTTTTATATTCTTTTATACTGTTTTATATTTTACATCTTAACATTTTAATATGTGCCTGGGAAGTCCATTGAGCAACTCAGGAAGTTGGGGAGGTGCCACCATAATTGTGGTCACGGGTAGTGGGAGGTATAGCGTTGGGGGATTAACAGGCCAGCTGAGGAGAAGAGGGGCTACACACCTTATGGCTATCCCCTCTTCTGGTTCTTCCCCCAACCTGATGGCTCCTGGCTGCCTTACCAGTTTGCCCTCGGGTCTGGTGGTGCTGCTGCTGAATGCCAGGTCGGTCCAAAATACAATCTCCCTCATCCATGATTTGATTGTGGATGAGGGGGCTGACCTGGCATGTATTACTGAGACCAGGGTGGGGGAACTGGGAGGGGTCACTCTCTCCTAGCTGTGGCCTCCTGGGTACTCAGGAGTGCAGCACCAACACCGACTCGAGGGTCGGGGAGGGGGGGCTGCCGTGATCTATAGGAATTCAATCCCTCTCTCTAGGCTTCCTGCTCATTCGAGTGCAGATCTTGAGTGCTTGTATCTTGTGCTGGGTACCTGGGACAGATAAGGGATTCTGTTGATGTACTGCCCACCCTGCTGCCTATCAGACTCCCTGCCTGAGCGGACGGAGGTGGTCTCGGACTTGGTGTTGAGGACCCCTAGGGTGATGGTCCTGGGGGATCTCAACTTCCATGCCGAGGCCGCTGTACCCGGGGTGGCTCAGGACTTCATGGACACCATGACAACCATGTCATCAGCCCAACACATATAAAAGGACACACACTAGATCTGGTTTTCTCAACTGGGCAGGAGGATGGTGATCTGAAAGTGGAGGAATTAACATTTGTCCCTTTGTCGTGCTCAGATCACTTCCTGTTGAGATTTAGACTCTTGGCAGCCTTTCCCCTCTGCAAGGGTGGGGGACCTATTAAAATGGTCCGCCCTCAGAGGCTAATGGATTCCAATGGATTCCAGAGGGCTCTGGGGGATTTTCCTGCTGGTATGGCTGGTGCTCCTGTTGAAGCCTAGGTCGCTCTGTGGAATGCAGAGATGACTTGGGCGGTTGACAAGATCGCACCCAAGCGCCCTCTCCCTCTGAGCAGAGCCCGGCCAGCTCCTTGCTGTACACCTGAGCTGAGGGCAATGAAGCAAGAGGGGAGGTGGCTAGAATACAGGTGGAGGAAAACTCGTGCCGAGTCTGACCGAACACAGGTAAGAGCTCATTATTGAGCCTACTCTGTGGCAGTGAGGGTGGCAAAGAGACAGTTCTTTTCCACCAGCATTGCATCTTCTCAGTATCGTCCAGCAGAGCTTTTCTGAGTGGTTCGCGGCCTGTTACATTATGGACCAGGGAGAGAGACTGTGGAGCCCTCAGTTGCATGCTGTGATGAGTTTGCACGGCACTTTGAAGACAAAGTCGCTCAGATTCATCATGAATTGGACACCACGATTAATGCAGTTCCATTGGTAGAGGCATTCAGAGCACCATCTGGTCCAGTTTTATTGGATGAGTTTCAGTTATTGAGGCCTGAGGATGTGGACAAGGTGCTTGGCCAAGTCCGATGGACCACTTGTGTGCTTGACCCTTGCCCTTCGTGGCTTTTTAAATCAAACAAAGAGAGGATGTCTGGCTGGATCCAGGAGGTTGTAAATTCCTCCTTGAGAGAGGGACTTTAAAAGAGGCAGTAATCAGACCACTCCTGAAAAAGCCTAACCTGGACCTGGAGGATGTTAACAATTATAGGCCAGTGACCAACATCCCCTTCCTAGGCAAGGTGCTTGAGCAGGTCATTGCAGGACAGCTCCAGGCACTCTTGAATGAAACAGATTATCTAGATCCATTTCAATCGGGCTTCAGGCCTGGTTTTAGAATGGAAACTGCCTTGGTCGCCCTGTGGGATGACCACTGCTGGGAGAGGGACAGGGGGAGTTCGACCCTGTTGATTCTCCTGGACCTCTCAGCAGCTTTCGATATCATTGACCATGGTATCCTTCTGGATAGGTTGTCTGGGTTGGGAGTTGGAGGCACTGCACTGCAATGGTTCCGCTCCTACTTGGATGGCCGATTCCAGAAGGTGGTGCTGGGGGATTATTGTTCTGTGCCATGGCAATTGTGCCATGGGGTTCCACAGGGCTCTATTTTATCCCCCATGCTATTCAATATCTACATGAAACCACTGGGGGAAATTATCCGGAGGTGTGGGCTGAGGTGCCATCAATATGTGGATGACACCCAGCTCTACCTATCTTTCTCATCAAACCCAGGTGAGGCAGTGGCTGTTCTGAATCTGTGCCTGGGCACAGTAATGGACTGGATGAGGGCCAATAAACTGAAACTCAGTCCAGACAAGACGGAGGTACTGTTGGTGGGTGGTTCATCTGCCTGGCTAGGTGATATTCAACCTGTTCTGGAGGGGGTTGCATTCCCCCTAAAGGGTCACGTTTGTAGTTTGGGGGTGCTCTTGGATCCAGAACTGTCACTTGAGGCACAGGTGAACTCAGTGGCATGGAGCACTTTTTATCAGCTTAGGCTGGTATACCAACTACGCCCTTATCTGGACAGACATAGCCTAGCTACAGTTATCCATGCTCTGATAACTTCTCGTCTGGATTACTGCAATGCGTTATATGTGGGGCTGCCTTTGAAAACGGTCTGGAAACTTCAGCTGGTCCAAAATAGGGCAGCAAGATTGTTAACAGGGACTGGCCAACGAGCTCATATTACACCAGTACTTTTCCAGCTGCACTAGCTGCCAGTCCATTTCCGGGCCCAATTCAAAGTGCTGGTATCAACATTCAAAGCCCTTAACGGCTTGGAGCCAGGTTATCTGAAGGATCGCCTCCTCCCATATGTGCCTGCCCGGACCTTAAGATCATCCTCAGTGGCCCTTCTCCGTGAGCCCGTCAAAGGAAGTGAGGCGGGTGGCTACTAAGAGGAGGGCTTTTTCTGCTGTGGCACCCCAGCTGTGGAATAAGCTCCCTAGTGAGGTTCGCCTGGCACTTACATTGTATTCTTTCCAGCACCAGGTGAATACCTTTTTATTTTCCCAGGCATTTTAGCATTTTAGCTTTCTATACTTTTAGCTTTGCTGTTTAAAATCTGTATTTTAAATCCCTGCATTGCTGCTAGGTTTTATTCTGGTTGTATTATTATACTGTGGTTTTAATGTTTTATATATTTTATGTTGTTTATTGTGTGCTCTTTGGTTTTAATTTTTGTGAACCGCCCAGAGAGCTTTGGCTATTGGGTGGTATAGAAATGAAATGAAATGAATAAATAAATAATAAATTTTACTGACACCTGCTTCCATGTAGTATGTTTAGCATAACAATGTAATTTACTTAAAATGTTGACCAATGCATGAATTAGAATCAAATGGCACTAAGAGGGAATCCACTGTAGCCAAAGTGTGTTACTAATCATGTGTACAATCTGCACAGCCAGCGTTTATCCTCAACGACTTGCATAATTCACATCTTCTCCTCCTTAAATGCAAATTTGTATTACCTGGGGTTTTGACCATTGTTCCCCGAAGAGCCCGATGAGCAAATGTATCATATCCAACTAACTGGGCAAGAAGGTTTCTGCTGGTAAGAAGTTCCTCTAAACAGTGCAATTGTTGTGCATTTGGGTAGAGAAAAACCTTGTAGGCAACTTCACGTACCTAATGTTAATTCAAATGAAAAGCAATGAACAGACAGCTATCATAGCAAACTGGCATGACCATTAAAATAATGTTTCTATTACAGGGTTAATATTGTATCACAGGGGTGGGGAACCTTTTTCAGCTTAAGGACTGAATTCCAATCTGGGAAAAGTGGCCCAGAGCACTGGCCACGAGCAGGATTAAAGTATGATTCTTACTGATTTTAAACCTAGTCAGAAGTAAGCAGGATAACCCTACACATTTATTCAAGATTAAGCAGGACTTATCATTTCCCAGATACCAAGCCTCAAATACCAAGCAGTCTATTTGCCTATTACTATTTCTTAGTAATACTTATGTACCATTTAATATAGTAAAATCTCTAAGTTGTTATGTCTACTCATAAGGAAGCAATACTTGGTCACTCAGCAGTACTTTCAAATAGCATCCCAAACACAAAGCCTCTGCATGTCTATTCAGAAGCATGAGTAGCATGTCTACTCAGAAGTAAGCAGGGCTGAATCACTCAAATGCTTTTAAATAGCATCCCAAATACAAAGCCTTTGCAAGTGGGCAAGCTCCAGAAGTAAGCAGGACTGAATCACTCAGCAACTTCCTCCCCAGACCCCACCACCTCTCTCCTGCAAGGAAAAGCTCTTACTTCAGTCAGCAACTGATTGGAGATAAGAGCAGTTTCCCCCTGAGCAAGGGAGGCTTTTTCAGTGCCCAGCCAAAAAAACACATGTGAAAACACCGGGGAACACTGCAAAAACACTGGGGAAAACTCTGGAGACATATCAAAGGTAAGAGGGGGCAGGGTTTTAAAAGGGGGCATGTCCATCAGCAAAGGCTTCACTGCCTGGATAAGAGAGCCACATAAACTAGAGGTTTCCTGCCCATCGAATCACCTATTAGTAAATTAAGAAAAGGGACAGCAAGAATATTCACTTTTCTAATTATTCAATATACTTCTAAAGCCTTCCCCCCACTCCCATCATTAGCTATATCAATTTTTGTTTCTTTTTCAGTCGTTCAGTCGTGTCCGACTCTTCGTGACCCCATGGACCATAGCACGCCAGGCCTTCCTGTCCTGCGCTCTCTCCCGGAGTGTGCTCAAGTTCATATTCATTGCATCGGTGATACTATCTAGCCATCTCATCCTCTGCCGTCCCCTTCTCCTTTTGCCTTCAGTCTTTCCCAGCATCAGGGTCTTTTCCAGAGAGTTTTCTCTTCGCATTAGGTGGCCAAAATATTTGAGCTTCAGCTTCAGTATCTGTCCTTCCAATGAGCACCCAGGGTGGACTTCCTTTAGGATGGACTGATTTGACCGCCTTGCAGTCCAGGGGACTCGTAAGAGTCTTCTCCAGCACCACAGTTCAAAAGCATCAATTCTTCGGTGCTCAGCCTTCCTTATAGTCCAGGTCTCACAGCCATACATTACTACTGGGAAAACCATAGCTTTGATTAGACGGACCTTTGTCGGTAAGGTGATGTCTCTGCTTCTTACTATGCTGTCTAGGTTGGCCATAGCTTTCCTCCCAAGGAGCAAGCATCTTTTAATTTCATGGCTACAGTCACCGTCTGCCGTGATCTTGGAGCCCAAGAAAGTAAAATCTGTCACTGCTTCCATTTCTTCCCCTTCTATATGCCAGGAAGTGATAGGGCCAGATGCCATGATCTTAGTTTTCTTAATGTTGAGTTTCAAACCAGCTTTTGCACTCTCCTCTTTCACCCTCAACAAGAGGCTCTTGAGATCCTCTTCGCTTTCTGCCATTAGGGTGGTATCGTCTGCATATCGGAGGTTGTTGATAATTCTCCCAGCAATCTTAATTCCGACCTCTGATTCATCCAACCCGGCATTTCTCATGATGTACTCTGCATATAAGTTAAATAAGCAGGGTGACAACATGCAGCCTTGTCGTACTCCTTTCCCAATTTTGAACCACTCGGTTGTTCCATGTCTGGTTCTTCCTGTTGCTTCTTGACCCTCGTACAGGTTTCTCAGGAGACAGGTAAGGTGGTCTGGTACTCCCATCACTTTAAGAATTTGCCACAGTTTGTTGTGATCTATACAATCAAAGGCTTTAGCGTAGTCAATGAAGCAGAAATAGACGTTTTTCTGGAATTCTCTTGCTTTCTCCATGATCCAGCGAATGTTGGCAATTTGATCTCTAGTTCCTCTGCCTCTTCGAAACCCAGCTTGTACTTCCGGTAGTTCTCGGTTCGCATACTGCTGAAGCCTAGATTGTAGGATTTTGAGCATCACCTTGCTGGCATGTGAAATGAGCGCAATTGTGCGGTAGTTTGAACACTCTTTGGCGTTGCCCTTCTTTGGAATTGGAATGTAAACTGATCTTTTCCAGTCTTGTGGCCACTGTTGAGTGTTCCAGATTTGTTGGCATATTGAATGCAGCACTTTAACACCATCATCTTTTAGGATTTTAAATAGCTCAGCTGGAATACTGTCATTTCCGCTAGCTTTGTTGTTACTAATGCTTCCTAAGGCCCACTTGACTTCACTCTCGAGGATGTCCGGCTCAAGTTCAGTGACCGCACTATCATGGCTATCAGGGACATTAAGATCTTTCCTGTATAGTTCTTCTGTGTATTCTTGCCACCTCTTCTTAATCTCATCTGCTTCTGTTAGGTCCCTGCCTTCTTTGTCCTTTATCATGCCCGTCTTTGCACAAAACGTTCCCTTGAAATCTCCAATTTTCTTGAAGAGATCTCTAGTCTTTCCCATTCTGTTGTTTTCCTCGATTTCTTTGCATTGTTCATTTAAGAAGGCCTTCTTGTCTCTCTTGCTATTCTCTGGAACTCTGCATTCAGTTGGATATATCTTCCCCTTTCTCCCTTGCTTTTCGCTTCCCTTCTTTCCTCAGCTACTTGTAAAGCCTCATCAGACAGCCACTTGGCTTTCTTGCATTTCTTTTTCTTTGGGATGGATTTCGTTGCTGCCTCCTGAACAATGTTACGGACCTCTGTCCATAGTTCCTCAGGCACTCTGTCTATCAGGTCTAATCCCTTAAATCTGTTGCTCACCTCCACTGTATATCAATTAGCTATATCAATTAGTGGAGCATTAAAAAAGATAGTATTTACACATTTAAATGTCATCCCTATGGACCAGGTGTAGAGTTTCATAGACAAAAATGGACCCCAGAGGATGGACCATAATGTCATCATCTCCCACATCCAGTACTCAGAGGTCAGCTCATGTATAGAATGGAGACGTTCCAGAGGTTACCAGGCCCTGGCTAGTTACTCCAAAACAGCTGCAGGGGCTAGAAACTAGCCCTTAGTGCTAGGAAGTCAAGCACATGTCTTTGATTCTGAGGTTCACATGCGACAATGGCAGACCTGTGTATTAAACTCAGATCTGTTTTAATCATGTATAAAGTGTGTGTGGGGGGAGATTTCAGAGTAAACATATGAGAAGACAAGAACTTTTCCCCTACTTGCCACTTACATCTCCAAAGCCTCCACCCCACATGGGAAGAAGAGTACAGGAAAGGAAGCCAGTGGAAGGATTTTCCTTTTCCCCACATATCCTTTTTGATCTTAAAATTAGACCCACTCCACCTTATACTTGATTGCAGCAGACCTAATTCAGAAGCACAGGTTTACAGCTAGTCACATGTAATTTGGACCTGACTCACGTATGAGACAGCCTTCTTGGTTATGCTGCCTGGGCAGTATTTTTTGCTCACTGTAAAATGGCACAGGTAAAGGCTATCATTTATAGAGGTATTTCCACATATTGGTAAATTAATACCTACACTGCATATATGGTGCTGTAACGTATTTAACATATACATACCAGGTCATCTGGACTATCTGCATTGAGACCACTGATTTGGGCGTAATTGCCTTCAACTGCAAAGTTATGGCGAATATGTTCTGGTAAAATATGCTTCTCAATCTTGTTTGGAAGATGAGATCCCGTGAGAAATTCATTACATAAATCCAGTATTTTGACATTAAGATCTACTGCCCTCCTCCGCTGCAAATGGGAAATACACAAAATAGATATGTCTTTCAAACATCATTTCAGTAACACTTTCACATTTTCAGTATGTCCTAGGACAGGGCTGGGGAACCTGTGGTCCTCCAGATCTTGCTGGACTACAACTCCCATCATCTCTGATCATCGGCCATGCTGACTGGAGCTAAGGGGAGTTGGAGTGCAACAACATATGGAGGGCCACAGGTTCCCCAGCCCTGTCTTAGATGTTTATGGCATGGCAGCAACAAACTGGTACAGTAATCATTGTGGATACTCCAATACATACATAAGCTGCTTGCGAGATGAAGATGTTTACAAAACTGAGGACACGGTATTTAGGGTATCTTAGATTCAGGGCTTAATTCCATACCACTGCAATCAAGGATTATGGTATTCTGTAAATTTTGATTATGTTTTTTAACTGGAAGATACTATTCGGGATAAGGGGTTAAATTAGAAATAAGTTTCTAGATGCCTCAGCCAATAGTCTCTCCCTTATAGTGGAAATAATTACCTTTTCTTCATCCAAATGAATACCACTGATCTCAAAATCAAACATGAAAAGTTCTGCTACTCTCCTAAAAGAATAAAATCCCATTAAGAGAAAAAAATGTCAGAACGAATATTGCTATAGTTTCATCATTTTGAAGATATGTCACATTTTGCAGACTATAATGTTACAGACCAAGCACATATATGTCAATTTAAGGAATTATCACTGCAGTCCTATACAAGACTACTCAGAAGTAAGTCCCATAGAGTTAAATGGGATTTACTCCTACGTAAGTAAGCATTCCAGCCTATTTATCCTTTCTACTAACAGGATCATAAAATAGTGTTATACTTATGACGGTAAATCTGCATTATAAAAAGCAGCAGCTTCAAAATCTGCTGTAAAATCTGTATTTTAATAACTGTTAGATGAAAGCTCATTTAATATTATGCCACATGCTTCCCAGTTCTATGCATGTTTACTCAGAAATAAGTTAGACTGTGTTCAATGGAGCTTACTCCCAAGTTAGCATGCACAGGATGCAACTTTTATCGTTAGATAAACTGTACACACACACACAACGCATATTGCATATTATTACCTAGGAAATGGCAGATCAATGTATAGTTTAACTTTAAAACTAATAAAGATATACTCAATCGCTGGGGTGACAAACTATACAGTTTGCTCACTGACTGCCTGATGCTGCTGCATACAAGTAGTAATAGCTCAGGGCAATGAAACATCTTCCTTGTGAAAATATGTCTTTCTGTGATATAATTGACTTATGGAAGTAATTGCCTCAGGGTGTTGTTCCAGCTTTTAACTAAATTAGGTAAAGGAATAGAAACTAGGTCTGTCAGTAGCTTCAGGCAACCTTCATGTTCAAATATAAAACAAATGTTTGCATACTTTCATCTCTTCTGACAATATATGAATATTGTCATGCCTTGTTTGCATATTTCTTTGCATAACACTGACCACTGGTCTCGGTCAGCTATGCCAACTGACAAGAGGGCAGGAAACATGGAGATGTATGGTAAGAAGAGAGTAGAAACAAGATGCCAAGGCATGCCGTAAGACAAAAAAGGAAGCCAAAATAAATCGAAGAGGGCCAGGATAATCAGAGTGTTAGGTATGCCAAGTGTGACAAACTATTAATAGACAGCCACAGAGTTTTGCAACAATCTCTTCAGTTTCAGACAAGAGTAAATTCTCAGTCTGGATTGAGCTGGAAGCATGGGACATCTATCAAAGAAGAAATCTGGATATATTACAGATGTATCTCAAGACGTGTAATTACACTTGTAAGCGCAGACTATCAGATTATTTTAGTCCGCTTGTAAAAGACTGGAATAAGTCATAAACTGACAGGTATTATATACTCTGAAAATGGTTTCACACTGTGTTGAACGATCTATATTATCATAAGGAAAGGGTAACACAACCTGGTGCTCTCCAGATGTTTTGGACTACAGCTCCCATCAGCCCATCAACATAGCCAAGAGCCAGGAATTATGGGAGCTGTAGTCCAAAACATCTGGAGGGCACCAAGTTGCCAACCCCTGTCAGAAAGTATGCTGATCTATTTAAACAGTCTGAGTATTATAAGCAAATCCCTACTGTAACAGAACTAACAATGTGTACCTTGTTTCTGGATCAAGGGAAGCCATAACATCTTGATCAGCCAACAATTTTCTCAGACTTTGACACAAATCTACATCTGTATTTAATCTAGAAATATAAAGGTTAAAGGACCAATTATTAACAATACAATCATTCACTTTTAGGTTTACTAGTACTGTATTTTCTGACATATAAACTAAAGGCACAATCCTGGCTGGAAAATGATAGGAGTTGTAGGACTTTTTCTGTTCAAACATGCATAGGACTGTGTCCTAAGTCAACATGTTTTCAGAAACCTAGAATGCTAATGTAGCCATAACCACTGGGAAGTGGAAAGGAGTTGTAGTTCAGTCACTAAGTATTCACAGTACAGCAAGGTACATATAGGTAACTTATTAAGATCCATGGTTATGAAGATTTCAGCAGAAAATATTGTCCTAGGGTGCTTCCACACTATGCATTTAGTGAAAAATTGCCATGCTTCGCTCATTCACTTTTCACGGGGCATCCACACAACACTGAGATCCAAATATTGTTCGCCTGTGTTTTCCCTGTGATTCTTCCATCTTTGCTCAGACCGCAGAAACTCAGGCCTTTCTTTGGAAGAATGGAAGAGTAGCATAGGTGCAGGCAGCCTTAGTGCTACTCTTCCATCTATCTACAGGGCCAGGGTTTCGAAATGTGCAGTGATATATCAGGAAGACAAACCTATTGTCACTCAGCACACTTTCACTATTACAGTGCCATTTTTTCAGACCCATTAATTTTTAATGGATCTTCTAATTAGTCCTAAAATGCTTTTCTAGCTATTCTTTTAAAATTAAAATCTTTATGCAATACTTAAAATGGTATAGCGCTAATTTGAAAAATGTTTTCCTTAAACAGACTCCATGGATTTGCATGGGTGGAAAGAAAGGTTGCACCCCTGAAAGCAGATGAGGCAACAAATTATTTGCTGGTCGTGGTCCTTCGCCCACCTCTTCCCCGCAACAGCCATTTTCAGGAATGCACACTCCTCCTTTCCCCCAAGCAAACCAATGAAAACATTATACCGACAAGTTTCTCTCTCTAATTATACACTTCCTATCTACCCCTCCAATCCAAATCAAAAGTTAAAAGTCTTTTAGATTTCATGGGCAATAATCAGGTGATCACACTTAAGTGAATAAATAACGCACAACCCTATGCATGTTTAGACGGAAAAAAAAAATCCTACAACTCCCAGCATTACCCAGCCAGCCATGCTCTCTGGGAGATGCTGGGAGTTGTCGGACTTTTTTCTGTCCAATAGGATTATGCCCTAAGCTTTTAAAAAGGATTTCTTGGGTTTTTCTGAATGGCATGAATTGGACCTTCAAATGAATTGGACCTTCTCCTTTCCAACCCATAGGACTATGTCAAATTCACTGGTGTGGATGGAACACAGTGAGATATACATACAGGAAAAGCAGAATATCTCTCATGGTGTAGAACATCAACTGTTATTTCATATATAGCTTACAGACGAAGAACAATGATTAGTAGCACTAGGAGATACCAGTCTGGAGGTAGCTCTAGTGGCTAGAAATCGTGTATTTCAGGTTGGGATATTAGAGTTGTACCTATTATAAATTAAAAACATTTTTACCAGATTTCTTAACTTAGAAAAGAAAATCTCTTTTTTCCATAAAGACTTCAGAATACATGGGAACAATAAGAACATTGTGATCATTACAACATTCCTTAAACAGGTAAGTTGTAATGTACTGAATAAAACATACTTTTCCACCATGGTACCAATGCTTCTGCAGGCATCCTCAGCAGCTTCTCTGAAAGCAAGGTCAGGATGGGCAATTTTCACAAAGTCAGCCTGATGCAGTAGAAAAAAGAAAGTACAATAGTGATAGGAATATTTTGCTTTGACATTTAAAGGAAACCTAGAAATTCTAGCTAACTTCACACATATTTAAACTGGCAGGTGAACTGTTTTGCATAGAAGCATATTGTTTTCATAGAACTATAATTCTGCTTAACATGACATTTTCCCTACACAGCCTCAGGAAAAACACATGTACATATTGACCTGATTCGCACATAATGCCAATTTGTGGGTTGTTTAACCCATGAATTGGCAGGGCAGTGCTGGAGCAAATGAGCATGCTGCCTCCCACATGCTCACCACTTCCACTTTAACCCAACAACAAACCAGATGCAAAGCAGAAGCAGCAAGAAGCAGCACACTCACTTGCTCCCATGTGGCCCCAACAACTCATGGGTTCTTGTTACATGTGAACCTGGCCCTTGGGTAACATTTTCATATAAGCATGTACATAAGAGCAGGAAACAGCAAATTTGGGGAAAACTCTTTTTTGCACTTAGTTTATCCTTTTATATCAAACTTTAGTTTGAGCAGAGCAGAGGAAGCTGGTCCAGCTGGTCTAGGGGCTATACAAGCAAGCAAGCTCACAGACAGTGAGCGATCAGAGAGAGCAAACACGGAGAGCAAACAGGAGTTGGCCAGGGGAGGTCAAGGGGAAGGCCCCTAACATTGTTTTAAAACATTTTTTTTTAATTTATTTTTCTTGTAACACACACTTCCATACCAGTGGGACTCTGTTGTTAACCTCCAGTGAACAGAGGACAAAGCACAGGCTATCCCAGTACAATCAGAAAGCTAGAAGCAAAAAGGGAATAAACTATGGAAGGAAAAGACTCTCCAGTGGTGGTGACCTGCAAGGTCTGTGCAATGTTTGTTTTCATGCCTGAGATCAACATGGCCTACACATGCAACAAGTGCAAGCTGATCACGCTGTGGGAAGAAAAAGTAAGATGACTGGAGCAGCAAGTGTTGACCCTCCAGGGAATAAGAGAACATGAAGAGTTCTTGGACAGAATGGTGGAACTACAGCAGCAAAGTGAAGAACAGAAGCTAGACGAGCAATGGCAAGCTGAGGCAAAAGAGGAAAATGCTGAGGTGAGGAAAAATGAAGTAGAGGGTACTCCTTGGAAAAGGCTGACAGTTAGGAGCAGAAGAACTAGAAGCCACTCTGCACCAGTGGAAGCACTGGAACTATGGAACCGTTTCCAGGTACTGGAGGATGAGACTGGAGGATGAGACTGGAGGACAGCCTGCAGCAGAAGAATTACAGGGAAACCCGCATGGGAGCGAGCAAGAGGCTGAAGGTCAGTCAAGCAGAGGCAACGAAAACAAGGCCTACAACAAGAAGAGGAGGAGGAAGAGTGAAAGACTCCTTACTGCGTGGGAGTGAAACCCAAGTATGTTGCAAAGTCCCATGGACTTGCCTGGTATGCTGTCTCCCAGGGGGACAGATTAGAGATGGGACTGAAGGGTTGCCTATACTCATAAAGCTCACTGACAGGTATCCCTTTCTTCTCATCCACATGGGAACAAATGATACTGCCAAGCAGAGCTACGAAGAAATCACGTCAGACTTTGAAGCTTTGGGAAGGAAACTCAAGAACTTGGGGCCCAGATAGGTTTCTTACCCATCCTTCCAATAGTTAGAAGGGAAAGAAAAATACTCAGGGTGAATGACTGGCTAGGAAGGTGGTGCCGGCGCGAAAGATTTGGAGTCTGGGACCAGGGGCTATACTTCCTAGAAGATAGACTGTTGGCAAGGGACGGGTTGCACCTCACAAAGGCTGGGAAGAATGTGTTTGGCCACAGCATGAAGAACTTTATCAGGAGGGCTTTAAACTGAAGCCTAAAGGGGAGGGAGACATAAAGTTGGGGGTAATAATGGACGAAGGTTCCTGCACCACAAGAGAGAGGACAGCTCTAATAGCGCCCAATAACAGTCTTCAGACTATTATTGCAGGCTCTCCCACACTGGAGGCATTCAAGATGAAGCTGGACAGCCATTTGTCATGGATGCTTTGACTTGTTCCTGCACTGAGCAGTGGGTTGGACTTGATGGTCTTATAAGCCCCTTCCAACCCTACTATTCTATGATTCTAGTCAAAATTACTAAATCCATCCATAACTAGAAACCTAACCCTACAAAACATAGATAATCTACTGTGGAAGTATTAGAATCACAGAGTTTCTTAACCATTTCCCCTCTGGAAAACCAAACTGGTATTCTTGTCCTAAAGATGAGGAAAAGTCCCACTGATTTCAATAGAACTTACTTCCAAATAAATGAATCACAGCCTAATGTAACACATACACAAGCTCACTGTTCACTACAGTTGGCACTGTAACAATTTTTTTTAAAGTTACCTAGAAGTTAGCAAGAGCTATTCTATTCTATTTCAGTGGAAAATCTTATTCAGTCTAATCATCCTTAGTTTCAGTAGCTTATAATATTGCTATAGTTCATGCACAGTTACAAAAACTACAAAATCTAGAGATGTACCAATAAGCATCAATTAACAAAAGGTAATTTCAAAGTTACAAAAATGTCTTACTAGATCTGCTACTCTACACAAGGCATCTGAGAGCTGATCAAAGATCATTACTATCTCCTTCCCAGGAGGTGTAGTACATGCTTTTTGTACTAGGCGTTCTGTTTCTTGCAAAGATTTTTCTTGAGCTTCTTGAAAACCTTCTGGACAATTCAACTCTGTTACACCAAACAAACCCTAAAACACAGAGAACAGGACCAACATAAATAACAATTGCACTGTACATTTTCTTTTTGTTATATATTCTACAGCATGAGAATGATTATCACATTTATGCCCTTTTGTACATTTTCAAAATTATCGGACGGAACGGTCCTATGGCCCATGGACATTGCCTAAAGGGCCACAGGATACTTCGGATTCCCAGATCTGAGGTCAGAGACAATGCTCCAACCACAGAGCTGGGAATCAGAGTTCCTACTCCCTTCCCCCTTGCAGCCGATGCAGAAAGAACTGCACCAGCTGCCTCTCCAAGGTTGAGAATGTGACCTCGGAGAGGAAAGGGGACGTTTCAGTGGACAGAGAGGGGAGGACAATGGGGAGGCCAGGATATGAGCTTTCCTGAGGGGTCTCCAGCCTCCTGCCCTCCCCCTCTGAGGTGCCCCAGCTAGATAGGCAAAAAGTCCTGTCTAGCGAAAATGTAGGGTGGGAGGATGGGGAGATGAAGATCGCCTCCACCACTCCTCTCACCCTGCCCTGAACTCCTCTGAGTTCGCAGGCTTACGATCATCACAATAGGACTGTGCCCTAAAGAACCATATTCTTTAAGGCTGCAATTCTATACACATACCTGGAAGTAAGTCCCATTGAACTCAGTGAGATTTACTTCTATGTAGACATATATAGGATTATGCTGTTGGCGTTGGACATATACCCATTACAACAATTTGAAAGGAAAAGATAGTTACATGTATGAAACTCTTTCAAAACATTTTTGCTGATTTGTTCACCATTTCAATGAAGTGGCAATATATTTTTTATTAAATATATTTTTTATAAAATTACATTTCCAGTATCTAAAGCAAAATAGCCTTGTGTTCCTAGTTGATTGACAAGAAGGAATTAGAAATGGGGCCTGCAACAAATGTTGCAGTGTGGAGTACTCCTTTTTCTGGTTACTTCATTCCATTCCTCTTCCCCCTGGTCTTCCAGCTTTTCTCCTCCTTCATTGGCCTGTTTCTCCCATCCCTTAGAATTTTTATTCCTAACATTTTTTTGCAAGCCAAGCTTGCCAGCCTCCCTCTTGTGCACGGATTCCTCTGTTTTGGCTACATAAGAAACTCAAGAGACTTGACTATACGATTAGTAACTATGATGATGATGATGATGGAAACTGATTTGGGGTCTGTGAGTGACCTTTTACATCAGATTGCCATAAACTGCCTTCACTTAATGCTTGTCCAAAGAAACAGAACTCTTGAAGAGTCACTTATTTGCAAATACAGAGACACTGTTAAGCCTAGGGCTGCCACCTTTATAGAGGGAGGGCTCCTCTGCATTCCTGGCAAGTTTCACCTACCTTTCAGGTAAGCCATAGGACTGTACTAGGAGAAGCAGAAAGCACACTTAAGGGGGAAATAGCCATGTTTGTACTATGCCAACCAGAAGTGAAATGACATGAAGGGGAGCGAAACTGTGCTGTGCTGACACACCCACCCAGAAATATCACAGTAAATGTCACAACCACAACCCCACAGAAATGCTGCAGAAATGCCCAAAACAGGGATCACACCAGTGGTTCTTTGCAATTAATCTTTGAAAAAATTAACAGATTTTCCTTGTTGTGAAAAAATATGGGACAATGTGGGTGTAAATCACAGGGCCGCTGCAGGACCATGATGACGTTGTGTGGAAAGCTCGCAAAAAACTTGCAAGCAGGGCAAGGTGATTGTACATTAAAAGCCTTGTCTGATCAAGCCCTGGGTCAAAATCACATCACCCAGATTTGAGTGGATAAATAAAATTTACTGAATACATATGTCAGGAAAGTGATAGAGGTGGCAGGTACGCTCTTGCACAAACAAATAATCAGTGTGTGAAGTTTTCCCTGGCGGGAAGATGCAGTGATGGAAAAGCTTTTCCTGCGGAATTTTTGCCTGACATAGAACCCCGCCAGGCAGAAAAAAGGCGGTAACCTTATTAATGAGGATCTATTTTGTCACACGTCGCCTTGCCCCGATCCCAGAAGTGTAGCTGGAGCTCAGCGAGGAGAGCAAGGTACTGCAGCCAGCATAATGTCAGAGTTTTGAAAGAAGCTGAAGGGTGGGCGATCCAGCACAGAGATAAAGGAGTACTTCTTCACGTTGCACATAGCCAAACTGTGGAATTCGCTACTACAAGATGTAGTGATGGCTGCCCACAACTTCTAAGTAGAGATGTACTGGATTGTTGAACCCTCTCTCAGCCATAAAGTTTACTGGCCGTGGCCCTGGGGCAGTCACTGTCTCTACCTCACGGTTACAGGATAAAGTGAGGATTTATTGTGAGGATGAAGGGTGGCGGTGGCATTAAATTACCACACATTCCTTTAGCTCAGGGATGGGGGGGGATGTGTGGCCCTCCAGATGTTGTTCAACTGCAACTCCCATGATTCCTCACCCCTGGCTATGCTGCCTAGGGCTGATGGGAGCTGCAGCCCAGCAACCCCTGGAGGACCCCACGTCCCCCACCCGCGCTTTAGCTCTTCGGAGGAGCGGCAGTGATGAAAATGTAATAAATAAAATTCTGCCCGTGCTCGGCGACCCCTGCTTTTGCATCACGCGCTCCGGGCCTTTCCAGCCTTGGCACCGACAGAGGGCCGTGGGCGCCAACCAAGCGCGTCCTTGACCCCACCAGCAGGGACGCGCTCCGCGGGGAGGCCGACCCGGGCCGCCTCTCACCGTTTTCTTCCCCGCCTCCCGTCTGTGCCGCTGCTGCTGCGGCTGCTGCTGGGCGCTGAAGGCGGCGCCCACCGGGGACCAGCTGGTGCTGACCCGTCTCGTGGCGGCAGCGCCACAGCCGCCGAGTGGGCCCGGCCCCGCTCGCCTCAGGCCGCTCACGGCAGGCCGCGCCACCCGCCGCCAGCCGGCCAGCATGGTGGCGCTGAGCCGCCTGCCCGCCGCACGCTCGCTCGCCCGCCCGGCCGGCCTCCCCAGGCTCGGCTCTGAGGGGGGAACTCGCGCCGCGGGGAGGCGCCGGGCTCGTTCCGGGTTCCGGCGACGGCCTCTTACGCAGCCCGGTCGCGAGGAGGGGCCTCGGCGGGGCGGGGTGGGGCGGGCCTTCCCGCCTTCCCTCAGGTTCCCCTTTCTTTCTCTTCGAGGCCGCCTGCGCCGCGGCGCCCCAGAGAGGGAGAGGCTCGCCCCGCTGTGACGGGGGGGGGGGCTTCTGACCCAGCCCGCCTTTGCTCCGGTGTGACGTGCGAGGAGGCCTAGTGATCCGTTTTCGTGTCGCTGGGCTAAAGTCACGTTGCAGCGAGGCAGTTTCTCCATCAGCCTTCCCCAGCCAGATGTGTTGGACTCCAACTCCCATCATTCCCAGCCACCCCTGGGAGTTGGGGTCCACCATAACTGGAGGGCGCCAGGCTGGGGAAGGCTGCCCTATATATTCTGCAGAATAAGGTGGTAGAGTCCTGAGTTAGAGTGGACTGGCTGTACCACTTGGTGGGAGGGAAATGAGGTGGAGGAATGGACTGTACCACTATTTCAGACTGCAGGGGAGGATTATATTTTGGGGAGGGCATCTGATGAAATGGGCTATAGGCCATAAAAGCTTATACCAGGATAGATGTGTAAGTCTTTATGGTACCAGAAGACCCTTTGTTGTTTTTACAAATAGAAAGTAGGGTAGAACCTTTCGCGCTGCTATTACTTATATGTTCCTTACAGCTACTTACAGCACAGATGCGCAGAAAATAGATCTGGATCTACAGATGTTTCTCATGGTGATTTGCAGTAGATGGGCAAGGATTTCTGACTCCCAGTTGTTTGACGGTAGTGACAACTAAAAACCTCCCCGCCCCCCAGTTAGGTTACTGAAAAAGAACACTGTGACAGAAGCCAGAAGTGGGGTTTGTGTGAACGGACTTGTGAGCTTGGTACCACTCACAAATTCCTGGGCTAAGCATGTGTTAGAAACAGGCACCCTCCTGTTTCTTAATTATTAGCATATTTATTAGCAATGTTTATTTATTAGCAATATTTCAGTACCTCTTCTCAGTTGTCCAAATCCTGTAGTGGTTTACAAAAAATACAATAAGGGTGCAATCCTATGCCTATTAGACAGAAAAATGTCCCCAAGCTGGCTGGGGAGCGCTGGGAGTTGTATGACTTTTTCTGTTTAAACATGTATAGGATTGCACCCTATTTTGCACCTGGCTCCTGCTGGTGTATCTCAGGGTTCTGGTGAACAAAGAAAGTAGATTCTGCAAGCCTTCTGAAGGCTGCCCACCCAGAGAAAGGTGGTTTATTTGCTTGCTTTTTACACAATGAAATGTTTAAAATGCGTGTGTAAACTTCCTTCCAAGCAAGAGGTGCAATGCAGCTTGATTTAGTCCAGCCTATCTGGAGGGTACCAGGTAGGGGGAGATTAGAGAGTGTTGGATTTGAAGCTGGGAGAACCTAGTTCAAGCAGCCTTCCCCATCCTGGTACCCTCCAAATGTTTTGGAGATGCTGTAGAACTCCCAGCATTCCTGACCATTAGCTATGCTGGCTGGAGGCTGATGGGTGTTGGAATCCATAACATATGGAAGGCACCAGATTGGGAAGAGCTGTATTACAGTTTAGAAAAGGAAATCCTTAAAAAACGATTTAAAAGTTGCTTTCATATCCCAGTAACTACTGTACGATTAAGCTCAATTATTTGTACTACCCAAGTCCCTCAAAATGTTTCTTTTTGTAGACACAAGATACGTTCGAACACAAAGTTCAGATCACAGGTATTTCTGCTAAATAAATTAACCTAGTATCTTTCCTGTATTCTTGCACTTGCCATAATTGCATTGTCATTAGAAAAGTTCACTAGTATGTAGTTTGAATGTCCTACTTGGACATGTCCTACTTTCAGCAACTTGAGTCACTACAGCTATTAGATCATTTTGGCTTCTATTACAGCAAGAACGTGAATGCAAATAAAACCACAGTGTGTGGTTCTTCCTTAGCTCCACCCAGTCTAGTACCTAAGTGCTGTTTTCTTGCTTGTTGAGCAGTAAACAGAAGTAAGGTTTTTCATCATTACTTTTATCTTCATCATAGGGCATTTCACAGCGTAACTGATATTAAAGCCAGCTCATTAAAACAAAGGTTCCTAACCTTTGGATAATGCCATGTTTGAGTTGGCAATATTTCATTTTAACTGAGGTATTTGCTTTGGACCTATTTATTTTGATGTACAGTTAATCTGGACTTTTATTTGTTTGTTTGTTTGTTTGTTTATTGCATTTATATCCCGCCTTTTTCCCTCCAAGGAACTCAAGGCGGCATACATAATCCTCCTTGTCTCCATTTTATCCTCACAACAACAACCCTGTGAGGTAGGTTGGGCTGATTCATAAAACCTTGAGGATTACTTCATTCCAAATCTTGGAAGGAGCAACAACAACAAAAATCACAATATAATAGGAAGTGAACTCACGTGGTTCCCAATCCTTAAAACCATTACATGCTTGATTTCACTGGATCTTCAGGCACAGGGCTAGATACCTGAATAAACAAGAGTAATCTGAAAGAGTAGTCGGCTTGAGAAGGATACTGTACCTTTAAAAGTTGTATAGAAGGGGAATTTCTATAAGATGTAGTATAAGCCTTCAGTACATTGTATTAATGTTGAAAGTTTTGCCCTCTGGATACTTTCAAAGATACAGGAGCACTCTCGAGCTGGACTTGGCAACCCTAAGTGCTGTGGCATTTGAACCTTGTTCGTTAAATTTATATTTCTTTGTTTGTAATCTCTGTATGAATATGTCCAATTTATTCTCCCAGTTGCCAACTATAGTTTCTCTTTCCTCTCCAAGGTGGTTTGTAATTAGCTCTTTCCCAGTCAAATGTCCATGGAGACTCCCATTTTGTACACTCAGGAGAAAATGCACATTAGAGTTGCTAGGTTGCAACCCAGAAAATTATTTTTAGTTTCTCACGTGGTTACTGGGTCCTGACTGTCACATTAGGGTTGCACTCCTACTCCCATTCCAGTCCTGCTAAAGCAGCCTTCCCCAGCGTGGCGCCTTCTAGATGTGTGGACTATATCACCCCAACCAAACATGGCTATTGACTATTCTGGCTATGGATGATGGGAGTTGTAGTTCAATGCATCTGGAGTGCACCAGGTTAGGTAAGGCTATGCTAATGGCAATGGCACTTCTGTCTTGCCCCATAGCAGGCAGGGAAAGGGAGTGAGCAGCAAGTCTTCGCAAGAAAAGCAAAGTAGCGTCAATACATTCCCCTGCTAGAGGAGTATGAAAAGTAAAAATAATTGCCTGGGTTGAAATCTGGCAGCCCTCGTCTACACCTCGTGGGTGTAGAAACAGGACCTATTCATGGAAATTTGACTTTGAACAATTACAGATGACCATGGCTATGGCTGTAGACCTAAGCAGGCATTAGGAAATAAGCCCCATTCAACCCAGGAAGCTGCTTCTGAGTAAACCTGCTTTTCAGCTTCTAGACCAGGTCAAACTGGAATAATAGCCGCTTTCGTGAGAAGCAGAAGCCACTCCGCTTCCAAAAACCCCCCTGGCCTGCCAACTTGTAGCATGTAGTTTGAGTTGACTGTCTGCAACAGAGTTGAACTGGAAGTCACAGTTATGCCTTCGAGCAAGCAAATGTACCCACTTAAACCTGGAATCATGATGGTCCATTCTAAATCATTCAGTCAAGTTCCCTCTTCTCAGCCTTGTTCTATGGCATGGTAGTGATCTGATTGCTCCCCTCTCCACCGGTTTCCTACTTCCCTAATTTTACAGGATCCAAGTCCAGAATATGGATATACGAGAATTTCATTTCAGTTTGCTAATCAGTAGAACTTTCCCTGTTCACAACCACTAATACAAACAGGAGTGCATTTTTCTGTGGAAGATCACACATTCTCAACTTTGTAATCACATTTGCAAAATGCGTATTTGGGGGGAAATGCGCACTTTAAAATGCACTAAAAAAAAAAAAGCATTTTACGCTTTAGTCCATGGGGGGAAAGTATGCATTTGGGTGCATGCTTGTAAAAAAAATTGGTACTTCTCCCATTTGAAAATGTGCACTTTTTCCTGTTCAGAAAAAAAGACATTCAGGAGCAGGAAAAAGGCAAACTGAGCTTTGAGGAGGAAATCAGAGAACCACACTGAGCTCAACCCATGCTGGTTCTTCCATCCCTAGTCCAGAAACACTGTAGCACATTAGGGAAAAGGCCTGAAGACAAAAGGGCAACAGTATCAGTCAGAGCAGGGGAACCTGGATTTGTTTGGTTTTCCTTCACAGAACAGAAAACCTGAAGGTAAAGTGCTCCAGACCACATGGGAACACTTGCCTGGTGTCATTAGACCCAGACTCAGAGTAATCACTCGCTTTTAAATTCACATTGTGGGTGGGATGGGGTGGGGAATAGGATAAACCTATGTTGCTCAGGTCACGATCTGACATCTGATAAAAATGGACATTGTTGCATTCAGTCATAGCCAGGCGTGGACATACAAAAGTGGATTGTATGATTTAATCCAGGTCAAAAGCTATTCTGACAAACAGTGTGGAAGCCTAGTCTGCTCAATTAAACAGCAACCATCCCTTTATCCCAAGGTAAGATAAATTCCCCACCCATAGGCAGAGTTTTGCATAAACTGTGACATATGCTAGTTAGTCTCGATTTTAGATTTATTCATGAAAAATAGCAAAACATACTGGGAATAACAAAATAACGTGCAAATATTGTTCAAACAATATGTGATTGGCATGGCGTTGTGAATATGCCTTTGTGAGCTTTGTCTCCATATCAACCTTGATGTGAGAATTAAGCAGCGGTATATGCAACTGACATCACATTAAAAGAAAAACACCTCATACTGAGAGTGGTATGGGTGCTGTTGTATCTGAGGTACTAAATAGAAGGAAGCCAGTGAAGACCGTGTCGTCATCTGGGTCTGCGAACAGCCCATTAGAATTCTCCCTTCCGTAGGTCTGCAACCATATCTGATCACCTTTATGAAGCTCCAAGATGGTTCCTCCTGAGGCCTGGTCTTCAGCACCTTGGTACATGTCTGCGGTGTGGAGCATCCTTTCCCCATTTTTAACCAGAGCTACCCTGACATTCCTTGCGAAAACAGTGATGTGGTAAGTGAAATAATAGACACCAGCAATCTGGCAGGTGAATACCCCAGTGCCTGTGTTATAATGGTTTAAGCTGTTATACATCACTTTGTCAAATTTGATGGGCACATTTAAAGGGGGAAATTTAGTGGTAAGACCTACACTGAAGGCACTCCTGGGGATAACTGGGATACCCCCAAGGTTTCCCTTTTCTCCTTGGTCCCCCTTCCAGCCTCTTTCTCCCTGAATTCCTTTACTGCCCTTCAGTCCTGGGCCTCCTATCTCTCCTTTCAGACCAACCTGACCCATCGGTCCAATGGGACCCCTTAAACCAATTTCACCTTGGACTCCAATTTCACCTTGAATTCCTTTTGGCCCAATTGGCCCAGGGTCACCTTTTATACCCTTTCGTCCTTGTAGTCCTAGCTCACCCTTTTGACCTTTGTCACCTACAGGTCCAGGTATCCCCTTTGGTCCAAATTTCCCAGGCCAGCCTCTCTCCCCTTTATTTCCTTTGCTCCCCTTCTCTTCAACTCTGCCATCAGCTCCTAAATGGAGAGGGGGGGGAAAAAACAACATTTTTTTTAAAAAAATTGCCTGATTATCTAATTGGCCAATTATGTCAGGTACTTTGGGATGTGGCCCCATCCAGTGCTGGCATGCAGCTCCCGGCTTGCTTGCCTAGAGCCAATTCAGAGTCAAAAAATGTTCCCCATCCCTGATCTAATATCTGATTGTTGGATGTGTAGGTGCAAGATAACAGGAGAAGGCATTCCTGTATTAGCTAACACAATGCTAGTAGCAAATGAGGTCAGGGACAGCCTTGGATTTTTTGGATCCAAAGGGGAAAGGGGAAAAGAGACTTTCTGCAGCTGCTTGATGTTGGAATTTATCTGTCAGATGGAGCAAGGCCAAATAAGGGGCCATGGATCCCAAGGCAGACATGTAGAAAATGGGAGCATACCAGGCTATTTTGACCATGATCTGTTTGGTGCAGCATCTGTGAGCTGGTGGGAGACAGTGACCTCAACTCTGCAGTGCTGGTACTATTTAATTCATTTGACATGGCTGCAAACTAGGTGTCCTCCCATATAGGGAACCATTCTGTACTGAAAAATATGCCAGCTGAGGGGCTTTAGGATTTGACAGCAGCCCCACTATGCCAGTGCAATGCCACTGCAATGTCAGATACAAATCTCCATCCCACTGAAGTCACAGCAAGTAGTTGAGTTGTGTAACCCATTCAGATTACTGGTAGGTACCGATTATTCATGGGTGGGTGCCTTCAGTGTTGTGTGGTCTACTCTCCCCCTTTCTTTTAAAAACTAGAATCCCTATTGTCTACTGATGTGTTTTATACTCATAAAAAATTAAAAAGAGACTCCGCCATGTTAACAACCACCCCTCCCACATTGCCACAAAAGAGCATAGGATATGGTAGAACCAGTATAGAAACCCCACATATTTTCAGTTAAACCACTTTTTGCTCTCACCTGGTTCTCCCTTATCTCCACTTCTGCCATCTGTGCCTGATTTTCCTGGATGGCCTGGTTCACCTAGCGGCAGCAAAAGACAATATCTGTTCTGTTAACCATTGTGTACTCAAAAAGGTGGTGCTTAAGTCATTCACTACTGGACTTCAAAAACTTGCTTTTGCATCCTGCAAGAATACACAATTCTGTTTCATCAGAGAGAACTAGAAGGTAGCACAGGTAGTGTCACTTGCAAGCAGTACCTCTGGTTAAGCAGAGCGTGTAGGTCAGCCTGTCCCAACCTGGTGCCTTCCAAATGTTTTGGACTTCAACTCCAGTCAGCCCTAGCCACCATAGCTGATGTTCAGGAATGCTGGGAGTTGTAGCCCAAAACATCTGGGGGGCACCAAATTAGGGAAGGCTGGTGTAGATGTATTATGTAACCCATTCAAAGTACTGGTAGGTTCATGGATGTGTGATTTTTTTTTCTTTTTTGAACCTAGGATGCTGACGTTTGGCATGGCTGGCTGGGGATTGCTGGGAGTTGTAGGACTTCTGTAGGGAGTTGTACAACTTAGGGTTGTACTCTAAGTAATGTTAATTATTTGGAGGGAGCAATCCTATGCGGATCGACAGTTGCCTCCAAACCCAGGGGCAACTGTTTATCCACTGCAGGGCAAGAAGAGTGTGAGGAACGGATCTGTTCCACACTTCTGCCGCCTTGCTTTCGCAGCTAGATAGCTGATTTTGGCTGTCTAGCTGCGGGACCTCAGAGTGTGGGGAGAGGTGGCTAGACGACACATAGGAAGTGTTGTACTGGCACTTATGACCGCCCCGCCCCTAGGAACACCCTGTTTCCCCCACTCCGTGCTGCTCTTACGAGTGTTGAGTACAGGGCCGATCCGCGCTGCCTACGAGGAGGGGAGGGAGGGGGTGGAGGTCGGTTCCTGGAGGTCGGTTCCTGGCACACTGCAACTATAGCGCAGAGAACCCGACTTACAGAAAACAATCGGACTTTAAGCAGTCTCAGGAAATCTAGCCGCGGGACCTCAGATTGTGGGGAGAGGTGGCTAGATGACACATAGGAAGTGTTGTACTGGCACTTCTGACTGCCCCGTCCCCAGGAACACCCTGTTTCCCCTGCTCTGTGCTGCTCATATGAGTGTTGAGTGCAGGGCCGATCCGCGCTGCCTACGAGGAGGTGAGGGAGGGGGTGGAGGTCGGTTCTCCAGGAACCGACCAATCCTATGGCCATCTAGCTGCTGAGTAGCGGCCATAGGATTGTGCCCTAAATGTGCCAGTGTGTTTGAAACCTGCAGTACTGACTTCAGTCACTAGGTGGCAGACGTCCTTAACATCCCATAGTTTTGCAGTTGACGCCGTTTGAAGCAAGGGGGTAGCACTCCAAGGAACAGAGTTATACAGATGCCCCTCACCCTACTACAGGGCAGCCCCCCCTCAGAGGAATTGAGTGGACAGAGGCTATAGGGGTCACCATGGCAGGGGCTGTGTTCACACGCCCCAGAGGGCATGACTTCACTCGGGTGGGGTGGGCACAACATGCCTGACTCTGACAGCTGCATAATTTCACTTGAAGACTTCGTTGTTCCACAGCAAGGGCTATTCCAACCTGTGCAAAGCTGGTTCCATTTTCTAGTATATCAAAAAGCAAGTATGCTTAGCCAGGTTCTCTTAAGGGCTAAGACATAAGATAACCTGTGCTAAATGATCCCAGGTGTGCAGCTTTGCTTAAGAATATGTGAATATAAAAGTGCCTCGGATCAGATGAGGGTCTACGTAGTCCAGCAGCTTTAGGTCAAGAGCTGAACGTTTATCCTTGTAGAAAGTGCATTTATGCATCCTTCAGAACTACTGCTATAGACATAAACAGCAGGAACTTTAAGTAGTTTGATACCTGTATCTCCTTTTTCTCCCTTTGTTCCATCTCGTCCATCCCGTCCTGGTAAGCCATTATGTCCCGGACTCCCAGGGATTCCTGGAAACCTATCAGTACAACTGTTCTGTCTTTGTATTTCTTCTGTGCCGACTGCGACGGCCAGCAGAAAAATCCAGAATTTCATCCTATCTGATTTCAACTGAAAGAATCAATATATTTAAAAAAGTAAAAATCCAGCAACTAGCACATTTTGCAAAATAAATGCCAAGTCATAATGATAAGCTAGAGATGTTATGCAACATCACCTTTATTTTAAGTACGTTTTGAGAGTACAGGACAATGCTCAGATAAATATTGAGTGTTAGCCCAGAATTTCAATCTGCCACAAGATTACATGGTGTAACTATTTATATACCAGTGTAGTCGTTAGAGTGTTGGACTGGGACTGGAGTGACCCGGGTTCAAGTCCCCACTCAGGACTTGGCTGACTGGAGAGACCCGGGTTCAAGTCCCCACTCGGCCATGATTTTGGGCCAGTCACCGAGGGGGGGAAGCCTCTCTTATTGGTTGAACAGCCCCTGCCAGTCAGGTGACGTTCACTCCAACCCCCCACACCACCAGGAAGTATGTTCTGTGAAGCGATTTTTACTGGTGCAGACAATCTGCTCGTGGAACCCTGCTCACAGCAAAGCTGATTCCTTTAAAAAATCCAGAACTCCTCCTTTAGCTTCTCCTTCTGTTGCTGGGGAAACACAGCCTGGGGCTCTGTGGAGGGTGAGGGAAGGAAACTGGGGAGCACTGGGGATAGTTCGTATCCCCACCTCCCCAGTCCCCTTCCCACCCACAGAACTGCCCCCTTTCCCTCCTCTTGGAGGTCACTTTTGCGACCTTGGAGAGGCAGCCGGTGCGGTTCTTGGTGTGGTTTTCTCAGGGAGCTCAGACTCCTGGGTCCGAACTCAGAGTGGTAACTCCAACCTCATATCCTGAATCCGAACTATCCTATGGCCCCCCAGACTCTGTTTAGGGGCCCTAGGATTGCTCTCCCCAGCTATCTATTCAAAACAAATATCCTGAACAAAGAACTGAAAAGAAGAAACAGCTAAAATACAGTTCTACAGCATGGGAAAAAACAAACTTAAGACAGTCTAAAAACTTGGCAAATCAGAAAAGTCTTTACCAGGTGTTGAAAACTGAACAAGGAGGGGCCAGTGGAGTTTTCTGAGGTAGGGAGTTCCATAATCTGGGTACTGCTGGCGGAAAAGCCCTGTTGTGCATCCCAGCCAGCCAAACCTCTGATGATGGTGGGATGTGGAGAGCAAGGCCTCTAATGAAGGGTGCAGTGGGACTCCAGTAGGAGAAGGCGGTCCTTCAGATACTTTGGTCCCAAACCACTGAGGTTGCTCACATTACACTGCCATTGTAATCCACCATCATTGTACTCATTTGTCATTGTGCCTATTTCCATATGCACAAGACATTGCAATGCAGAAATGAGTTTGCAGACCTGCTCCTGTAATCTGCACACCATTCCCCACACAGAGGCACCTGCTTTTGGTTTCCATATGCAAAAAGCATTACCCTTATTGTGCATCACTATATATATTGATGATCACTATATTAGGACTACTGCCTTTAACAACACTGTAGCTGCTATACCACACTGGCTGTCATAACAGGACTCAGGAGTGCAGCCACTGTCCCATATCCTCTTGAGAGAGAAACGCAGTCCCACTGACATTTTTGTTATGAAAGCAAGGGGTTCATGCTGCACAAGGAAGCTGCTTCAATGGTGGTCCGATATCATGCTCTAGCTAAGGGCCTATGATTAACATTTCCCCACAATCAGAATGATATTGTAACTTTCCAATTTTTATTTTTTGTACATTTGTTCAGTTTCATCACCGTAGCACATATAATTCCCAAACTACTAAAATGTCCAGAATTTCAGAATTCAGCGAATGCTAGCTGTGTGGCTAACTGGCTTATAGCTCAGTGGAAGGGAATGTGCTTTGCATGCCAGTGGTCCCGGGCTCCATTCCAGGCACCTCCAGTTAAAAGGATCAGTTAGCAAGTGCTAGGGAAGAGTCTCTGCCTGAGACTCAGGAGAGCCACTCCAGTCAAAATAGACAATGATGGTTTGGGCCACTACCATGTGTGATATGAACACCACCTGCATTGGGAACAGATTCAATATGCACCTGCACATCTCATGGGTAAAAATGTTTACTGTACTTAATGAATGGATAAAGATGAAAGGTATGTTGCCCATCCTCTGAAAGGCTTCAGCCTGGTTGTTGTTGTTGCTGTTGCTGCTATATGAAATGCCCATTGCTCAGAGCAGCTTACATGTGGTTCCCAATTAGATTCAGGATCAGGCCTGTTTAGCTCCAGGGCAGCATGGTGAGGTCCTCTTTGGAGGCTCTCCTTCAGGTGCCCCTGCCCTATCTGAGATAGCAGTCAGAGAGAGCCTTCTCAGTGGTAGTGCCCCGTTTGTGGAATTCCCTCTCCAAAGAGGCCCACCTGACATCAAGACTGTTAGCCTACTGGTCAGTGGCATAGTGGCAAATGTTGAAGTGCAGGCACTTGTCATGACAATCCCCATAGCCACGCCCCCAAGGAGAGTCCAAAATTAGGGAACAATATATTGTTGCTGGGAGAATTCATTTTCCCCCAGCTACTATGAGAATTGCAGGTAATCTCAGGGGAGGGGAGCGGTAGATGACATCAGCATCCCTGCTAATCAAAAAGTTCCAGTACTGCATCTCTGCGAGCCCCGGTCCCACTATGCCACTGCTTTTGGCACCAGGCAAGACGTCAGCGGTGGTGCCCCGTTTGTGCAGTTCTCTCCCCAGAGAGGCCAGCCTGGGACCAACTTTGTTATCTTTTGGCAGCAGCCAAATATGACTTGCCAGCTATGGCTGAATGGCCATACTTGCAGTTGCAGCATTTCTTAGTGTCTAGGTTTGGCCTGGCCGCTTTTATAGCATCAGAGTCTCCGTCATCATCAGAAGCACTTATTCAGGCTGGTCAGGCAAAGCGACCCACGATCCAACTCTATAAATGCTTCTTCTTGGTGAATAAATATGACATACAGGGTTTTAAGCAGGAATGGAATGGGGAATTGGATTGTCCCATTCTGCCTAATCAGTGGATTGCTGCTTTGGCATCTATACCTTAGATGGATCTTAGGCTGCATCTTATTCAGCAAAAACATTTTGTGTGTCTACTGGACACTGCAACATCTCTTTAATAAGAGATTGTCTAATTGGCTAATTGCTGGCAGTGCAATGCAGCTAATGCTTCTTTTAAACATATGTTTTGGCAATGTCCAGTAACTGCTTCTTCTTGGGAGGAGTTATTATATGGATAAATTTTGTACTGGAACAGTCTCTGATATTTGTTGATGTACACACTCTCTTAATTATCTACCTGCTTCCTGGAAGCATAAATGGATTTTCTGCACCCTGTTGAGAGCTAAAAGACTGATAGAACAGCATTGGAAGGATAAACACTCACCTCCTATAATGCAGACCTTATAATGCTTTCAACATCTGAACAGGTGGCATGTAGACGCCACCTTCAAATGGATACTTATTTGCATATCTGGTCCATTTTTGTTGAAGTCTATGTATAATTGCTAGAAAAAGGTACTTTCATATCTATGCATTTTGTATGTATTCATTGCTATGGATATATACAAATTCATATATGTATATTCAAAAATCCTTTTGGTACCAAGGAGTTTTTTATTCTCCCAGGCCTTTTAAAGTATTGTAATGTATTCTTCCCCTTTTGGCACGTTGTCATATTTTGTGTATTTTACCTTGTTTTATAAAATGCCTTAGGAACTTCGCTGAAGGGTGGTATTATATAAACCTTTTAAATAAATTTAATAAGAAAATAGTATAATAGGCTGCAGGCCACTTTCTAGTTGTTCCATTAAGGGCAACTTGTGGCCCTCCAGATGTTTTGGCCTACAACTCCCATGATCCCTCACCATTGGCTATGCTGCCTAGGGCTGATGAGACTTGTAGGCCAAAACATCTGGAGGACCACAAGTTGCTCCCTCCTACTTTAAGAGGAAAGTCCAGAGCTCAGTGGTTGGGCACATGCTTTGCATGCCAAAGGTCCCCGGTTCAGTCGCTGGTCTCTCCAGGTAGGGCTGGGAAAGACCATTGTTTGAAACGGTGAAAAGCCACTGCCATTCAGTGTGCGGAGACAATGCTGAGCTAGATGGATTAATGATCTGACATGGTATAAGGCAGCATCCCATGGGTAGTATCCGATGTTAGCTTTACTTAGAGTAGACCTATTTAAATAAATGGTGCTTAAGTTAGTAATGACTAACTTAAGTACCATCCATTTATATGGGTCTACTCTTCGTGGGGCTAATACTGGATGCAATCCTATGTTTCTAACACACGAGAGATTTTCTGAATCTATAGGGGACACTTATCCCCTACACATTCACTCATATCGTTACCGATATAGTTTGCATTCAAGTCTTACCTTTCCGCCACTGCCTAGTAGGATACTGTTTTCAGGCATCTTGTGCTTACATGCAAAGACTGTAGGTGAAGGCAAAACAAGAGCAGCTATTTGGTTGGTTACTAAGTTCTAAAAGCTGTTATTCAGTCTTCAGACACGTTCAATGATTAATATAGAGGTTTATGCCAAGATGCTGATTTGGAATGATCCTAGCACTTAAATATTAATCACCAGCATATGATGCTTTGTACGTTTTCCAGTCTAACTCCAAAAGTCCATTGTTATGAACAGCACAGCATTGCACCATGATGCACCCACCCAACAGATTCTGATAGCCTCAAGGTACTCAACAACAAAGCGCTGCATCTTATTCAGCAAAAACATTTTGTGTGTCTACTGGACACTGCAACATCTCTTTAATAAGAGATTGGCTAATTGCTGGCAGTGCAATGCAGCTAATGCTTCTTTTAAACATATGTTTTGGCAATGTCCAGTAACTGCTTCTTCTTGGGAGGAGTTATTATATGGATAAATTTTGTACTGGAACAGTCTCTAATATTTGTTGATGTACACACTCTTTTAATTATGCTTCCTGGAAGCATAAATGGATTTTCTGCACCCTGTTGAGAGCTAAAAGACTGATAGAACAGCATTGGAAGGATAAACACTCACCTCCTATAATGCAGACCTTATAATGCTTTCAACATCTGAACAGGTGGCATGTAGACGCCACCTTCAAATGGATACTTATTTGCATATCTGGTCCATTCTAGGGTGACCATGTGTCATCCTTTCCAGAGGTCAGTCCTCTATTTGAAGGCATCCTCTATAGCAGTGGTCTCCAAAGTGGGGTGCGCACACCGCAGGGGGTGCGCACAAGACAATCCACTGGGGTGTGCAAGCTGCCTCCCGCTGCTCCTACGAGCTGCCGTTGTGTGCAAGGAGGGGGTGGCAGTGGTGGCGGTGGCTGAAGGAAAGCGGGAAGGAGATTAGCCCTTCCCACTCAGCAAAGCGGGAAGGAGATTAACCTTTCCCACTCTCCTTTCGCAGAATGAAGCCAAGAAGGAAGTGGGCGCTTTCAGCTTCCATCCTGCCAAAGGTGAGCAGGAAGGGTTAACTGCCCAGGAGGTTAACCCTTTCCGCTCTCCTTTCCTCTCAGCTTCCATCCTGCCAAAGGAGGGCAGGAAGGGTTAACAGCCCAGGCCAAGCCACCAGTCAGCCAAGGAGTGGGGACTGGGGACTCTGCGCAGGGTGTGGGGCTGGCGAGCAGGACTCTTGGCTGTGGTGCAGGCAGGAGCCCAGCCAAGCATGGCTTTCCCCTCCTTGCAAGGAGACCTTTCCCCTCCTTGCAAGTTGACAGTGGTGCCCTCGCTTGATCGTCAGCGTACAGCAATGACTTGTGCACAGTTAAGTGGTTTCACAGTTTATATTAATACTTTTTTTTGAGTGAGAGCAAAAAGGGTTTTTGTGCCATTAATAAATAAAAATAAAAACTATTTAAAAATATTGTTCATTTCATCTTTATCTCATCCTGTTTAATTTTTATTTTTTGTGTATGTTTCATAATGTACACATATATTAGTACAGTAGTACATGTATATATAAATAAATATACATATATGGGGGGGTGCCTAATTTTGTTTTCACTGATAGGGGTGTACGATCAAAAATGTTTGGAGAGCACTGCTCTACAGGAGCACAGGAAGCGGCCTTATACTGAGTCAGACCCTGGGTCCATCTAGCCCAGGATTGTCAGCACTGACTGGTAGTGTCTCTCTCCAGGGTTTCAGGCAGGAATTTTCTAGCCCTACCTGGGATTGAACCTGGGACTGAGCAGCACACTTTAAGAAGGATGCAGACAAGCTGGAGAGGGTTCAGAGGAGGGCAGCGAAGATGATCGGGGGACTGGAAACAAAGCCCTATGTCGAGGAGAGACTGGAAGAACTGGGCATGTTTACCCTTGAGAAGAGAAGACTGAGGGGAGATATGATAGTGCTCTTTAAGTACTTGAAAGGCTGTCTCAGAGAGGAAGGGCAGGATCTCTTCTCGATCGTGCCAGAGTGCAGGACACGGAATCATGCGCTCACGTTACAGGAAGCCAGATTCCGGCTGAACACCAGGAAAAACCTCCTGACCGTTGGAGCAATACAACAATGGAACCAACTACCTAGGGAGGTAGTGGGCTCTCCCACACTGGAGGCATTCAAGATGAAGCTGGATCGCCATCTGTCAGGGATGCTTTGACCTGGATTCCTGCATTGAGCAGGGGGTTGGACTCGATGGTCTTGTAGGCTCCTTACAACCCTACTATGATTCCGTGACTCTATGATTCTATTACTTTTGGCATGCAAAGCAGATGGTCTGCCACACTGAGCCACGGCCCTTCCCATGCACTGCCTGATCCAAGGCCAGGTTCATGATAAAGCCCCCTAAGAAGGGAGAGCAGCAGGGGCCTTGAAGCTGCCCATCCACACTTAGCACCTGGACAGAGGCAGAGCAGGCAGACCGGCCCCCTTGTTACGGACTTCCTCACTATGTTGAGATGTATTGGATCTCTATTTAAATTATAGTTGTTATTTGCAAGCATTCCTCTATGCATATAAAGTAGCCTATGCGAATGTTAAGCCAATCTGTGTCATTTGTGTATTGTGATATTTGTGTATTGTATATTTGATCTATCAATGTATTTGAAGTATCAATTTGTGTATTGTGTATTGATGTATCAATATTTGATGTATTGTGTATTTGTGTATTGTGTATTTGATGTACTGGATTCCTATTTAAATTATAGTCATTATTTGTAAGCGTTCCTCTATGTGTATAAAGTAGCCTATGCGAATTTTAAGCCAATCTGTGTCATTTGTCCTCTTTTGGGGGTGTTGTGTAGGTGGCCGCACAAGCTATTGCCCCACAGCAGTTGGTCCCTTTGCTGTGTGTGCGTGTGTGTATGTGTGTCAAACAGATCCCTGCCCATTTTGTTAAAAGGCTGTGTGTGTGTGTGTGTGTGTGTGTGTGGGTGTGGGGATTATGTGGTACCACAAAATGGAAGAGGTTGCTTACGTTGATGATGCCAACAGAATGATATCATGCAGAATATTAAGAACATAGGAACTGACCTTCTGGATCAGCCCCAAAGCAGCCAAGCAAGTGGGGAGGAGAGGCTCCAAAAGGCCTTCAGACAAGTCACTGTTTGACCAGGGGGGCAGGGGAGAGAAGAGAGGCCCCCAATTGGCCTCAGTGGCAGTGCCTGAAGCCAAAGTGGCTCTTGCCAAGACCACTGCTCTACTCAGATACAACTAAGTCCAGTGCCACCACGGTCCCCAATCTTTTGGGGCTGGTGGGCACATTTGGAATTTGGAGGTTTGCGGGTGCTTTACATGATGTCACCAACCTCCAAGAGCATTTCCCGTGGGTTTTTTTTTACCTCTATCCTGCTTTTTAAAAGATCAGAGATAATGCAGTATTTAAATGTAAATCTGCTTTAGTGGCCATGTGAAATTGCACAGTTCCACTATAACCACGCACCATGAGGTAAATATAGGGTGGCTCCATATGATAAGCTACTCCCTCATGGAAGAAGGGAAGTCTGGGCTAGTCTCCCCCACTCCCTCCCCTCTCTCCTCTGCATAAGCTACCTTGCAGGGTTTTTCTGTAATGAAGGAGACACGTATGCTGCTCTGAGCTCTTCGGAAGAACAGCAGGATAAACATATAATATGGAGTTTATGTTACATATTCTGGGTAGTCCTCTGACTGGGTAAATTGGGATGCCCTTTCTGCTACCTCAGTGGAGTCAGCAGGATGAGGAGAAAAAGAAAAAGCATAGCAAATTCTGACAAAGCATCCCGCCCTCTCAATATTTTCTCTCCCCACTCCCTCCAGTTCTTTGATCAAGGAGAGAGAGGCAGTAAATTCTGAGGAGGTGACAAAGAGGCTGCAAGAACCTGTGGAGAAAGACAGCCTGGAAAAAGCAGCCCATGTAAGGGAGTTGATCTTAATCCTGCAAAGAATCCGAAAGCAGAAGCCCCAATAAACTGTGGGATAAAAAGCCCCATGTGTGGACCTGGGTCTTGAGTTTTGCCCATCAACAGCACTTGGACAGCTGACAAAGCAAGGCACACAGGTCACCTGGTCAAAGTCTTCTGCGCTATGGTGACTTGTACTGAATTTTTAAGACCATAAGAAGAGCCATGCTGGATCAGACCAAGGGTCCATCTTGTCCAGCGCCCTGTTCACACAGTGGCCAACCAGCTGTTGACTGGGAACCCACAAGCAGGACATGAATGCAACAGCACTCTCCCACCCATGTTCCCCAGCAACTGGTGTACATAGGCTCACTGCCTCTGGTACTGGAGGTAGCACATAGCCATCAAGTCTAGTAGCCCTTGATAGCCTTTTCCTCCAGAAATTTGTCCACCCCCCTTTTAAAGCCATCCAGGTGGGTGGCCATCACCGCATCCTGTGGTACTGAATTCCTTAGTTTAACTATGTGCTGTGTGAAGAAGGACTTCCTTTTATCTGTCCTGAATCTTCCACCAATCAGCTTCATAGGATAACCCCACTGGGTTCTAGTATTTTGAGAGAGGGAAAAAAAATGTCTCCCCACATTCTCCACACATTGCATAATTTTGTACACCTGTCATGTTTCCCCTCACCCTCCTTTTTTCCATGCTAAACAATCCCAGCTGTCGTCACTAGGGATGTACAAAACTCACCTGTAACGAAATTTGATTTTTGGGGGGGGAGGCGCTCCGTCCCTCCCCCCGACATTCTGGCCGGGGGGGAGGTGCTCCATCCCTCCACCCCCGAATCCTGGCCGGCCGGGCCGCAAATGGCGGCGGCTGTAGCCGCCACCGTTTGCGTCCCTGCAGTCAGCCGTGATAGGCTACGTAAACATTTACGTAGCCTATCACGGTATTTTTTAAAAATCTAGCCGTGATAGGCTACATAAATCTTTACGTAGCCTATCATGTTTTTTTGTTGTTTTTTTACTGGAAATGGCGGTGGCGGCAGCCGGTCAGAAGACCGGCCACTGCAGCCACTGCCGCTGCCGCACCGCCACCGAACCGGAGCTGCTGCTGCCGCCGCCAGGAGGATTCACCCAAGGTAAGTCCCGTCCCGGGGGGGCAGACCATTTTGCCACCAATTTCGAAAGCATTCGGCCTCCCTGAGATTCATGGCGAAATTCTCTGACATCCCTAGTCGTCACCTTCTCTCAGAGGGGAGATGCTCCAGCCCCTTGGTCATTTTAGTAGTCTATTTAAATTATTATTTCTAAATTTGCATTTACACATATACATTAGCAGATGTTACACAAAATGGTGTCCTCTGTTTTTGGTGATGCATGTCTTTTTTTTTTTTTGGCAATTCACAAGTAGCCACACTAACTACAATTCCCATCACCAACCAGCATGGGTACTTGAATCACTGCGCCAGTGTATTCCTACTTCTTACGCCTGATTCATTCCATTCAACCATTTTTTAAGATGGAAAGGTCTCCGCCCTTGAGGTAATTATCCTCAGTTTTTGCACGGATAGTATCACCTCACTGTATTATTATTCAAACCATTAACATTTTGCTTATGACAATGGGATTCCCTCAAGGAATCTTTGGAGAGTAAGCAGACTCTTTCAGACTCTTTCAGCTGTCACTTGGGAATATGATTTCAGAGATATTTGCTCAGTGAATGACAGACTCAGGAAGGGCCAAAGTCTGACCTGTTGCAATTGGGGACAGGGCGGCAGGGTGTGTGTGTGTGGGTGATTAGTAGAAGATCGAGGCAACTGCTTTTACTCCAACACAACCTCCTGTGGGATAATATATTATCCCTTTCCAGGAAACTGGGGGACTCATTAATAAATAATCCCTCTGACAAATAGGCAGTTAGATATAGTTTTTTCACAGGGTAGAAACCACACATGAACCAATCTCCAAAGTCTGTATTGCCATCTTGTGGCCATTTTAAGTATTACAAATATTCTTCACACAGCACAGTTCAACTATGGAATTCCCTACATAGGGCATCTCTACACTAGCCTAAAATCCTGCATTTAAAACGGGGTAATGTGATGGCTCATTATCTGCGATATATTTAAAAATGGAACAAAGGCCATTTAGTGCAGGTGATGCCCTGGAGGGTCACGGCAGGGTCATGGCATCATGTAAAGAGCCGGCAAACTTCTGTGAAGGAGCAATCTCAATCGCAGGATAAAAGCTCCATGTGAAGGAGCGCTTAGTGATGGCCACCAATTTGGATGACTTTAAGAGGGGATTAGACAAATTCATGACAGATAAGGCTGTATCTGTGGATGCTGGTCATGATGACTATATAGTACGTCCATTATTGGAGGCAGTATGACTCTATACACCAGTTGCTGGGGGACTTGGGCAGGAGGGTGCTGTTGCACTCATGTCCTACTTGTGGGGTTCCTGTGGGCAGCTGGTTCACCTCTGTATGAATAGAATGCTGGACTAGATGGATCTTTGGTCTGATCCAGCATGACTCTTATGTTCTTAAAATCCATATTAGGGCAGTACCTTTACTAGGCCAACTCAAAGCTAACCAAATAGTGTACAAACTAGTTTTCCAGAACGCTTCATCAGGCAAGACTAGTACTAGTTTTCCAGAACGCTTCATCAGGCAAGATGGTAAACAAAGCAGCACCAACAACAGCAATGGGGGGAGGAGGACGGTGGCTGATGTTGAAGCTATGGAGTCTGCGTTTAGGAACACAGGAAGCTGACTTATCCTGAGTCAAACCATCTAGCTCAGATTGTTAAATTGACTGGCAGTGGCTCTCTAGCTTTTCAGGCACGATTCTTTCCCAGTCCAACCTGGAGTTGTCAGGGATTGAACCTGGGACCTTCTGCCTGCAAAGCAAGAGCTCTACCGCTGAGCTACAGTCACAGTCTTAAGATGGAATGTGGAAGGTTGTAGATATTCAAATTAGATGCTCTGATGGTTGCAGGTTGCAGGAATGAAGAAACAAACAAGGGTTAATCCCCCATTCTTAAAATATAAAATCCAGCTGTTACTTCAACCAGTCGCCATCCTCACATGAAACACACAAGTTTCTTAGCAGATGGAAAACAGAAGTAGAGAGAAACAAGGCAGTTTTTATATTAACAATACTGGAGATAATTTTAGTTGCTGTACTGTTGTTGTTAATTCCGACTCTTCGTTAATTCAGTCTCTTCCGACTCTTCGTGACTTCATGGACCAGCCCATGCCAGAGTTTCCTGTCGGCCGTCGTCACCCCCAGCTCCCCCAAGGTCGAGTCCGTCACTTCCAGAATATCATCCATCCATCTTGCCCTTGGTCGGCCCCTCGTCCTTTTACCTTCCACTTTCCCTAGCATCAGCATCTTCTCCAGGGTGTCCTGTCTTCTCATTATGTGGCCAAAGTACTTCAGTTTTGCCTTTAACATCCTTCCCTCAAGTGAGCAGTCTGGCTTTATTTCCTGGAGTATGGACTGTTTTGATCTTCTTGCAGTCCAAGGCACTCTCAGAATTTTCCTCCAGCACCACAGTTCAAAAGCATCTATCTTCCATCGCTCAGCCTTCCTTATGGTCCAGCTCTCGCAACCCTAGGTTACTACGGGGAATACCATTGCTTTAACTATGCAGACCTTTGTTGTCAGTGTGATGTCTCTACTCTTCACTATTTTCTCAAGATTTGTCATTGCTGTCCTCCCAAGAAGTAAACGTCTTCTGATTTCCTGGCTGCAGTCAGCGTCTGCAGTAATCTTTGCGCCTAGAAAGACAAAGTCTGTCACTGCCTCCACATTTTCTTCCTCTGTTTGCCAGTTATCAATCAAGCTGGTTGCCATAATCTTGGTTTTTTTGTAAACAGTGTAAGTAAAACACCCTTTGGGTTGGTTTCATGCAATATTTTTTACACAAGACTAGGGATGTCAGAGAATTCCGTGACGGATCTCGGTGAGGCCGAATGCCAGTGCATTCGGCCCCACGAAATCTGTGGCGGAATGGCCTGCCACCCCCCACCCCCCCACGGATCCCCCCCGGGACGAGACTTACCTGGGGTGGATGTTCTGGGCGGCGGCGGCTGTGGCTGGTCTTCCGACTGGCTGCCGCCGCCGCCACCATTTGCAGTCTTGTCAGGGTTTTTTTGTGTTTTTTTTACAGAGACATGATAGGCTACGTAAAGACTTACGTAGCCTATCACGGCTGGGTTAAAAAAAAAACAAAATGCATATGCAAATGGCGGCTATGGCTGCCACCATTTGCGTTCCTTATTTTTCGCCATCTTACTCTACATAAATATTTACGTAGACTATTATGGCGAAAATAAAGGGGAATGCAAATAGCGTAGCGGGCGTAGTCCCTTTTTGATTCGCCGTTTTAGCCTACGTAAATATATTTGCGGAGCACAGCTGGCCATCGAGGATTCTGGGGGGGAGGAACGGATCGCCTCCCCCCCGTTGAGGATTCCGGGGGGAAGGACGGAATGCCACCCCACCCCCCATGAACATAATCCGCAGAAAGGTAAGTGACTTTCGTACATCCCTACACAAGACAGTTCTCTTCCAGGTTCTTTTTACTGGTCAACAATGGACCGAACTAGATGATATGCTAAATACACCACTGCATTTGCATAACTTTTAAATTTTTTTTTTTTTTTAAGCCTTGGCAGGCCCTGATCTGGATCAGGTCCACAGCAGAGGGAAAGAAGTTTTACCTTTTATCCACACCAAGTTCCTGATGAACCCTCCTCCCCCACCTCCCAGCTGCTATTTTCCCAGGGAGGAATGCCGATATGGGGAAAAATTGTAGCTTCCTTTCTGCAGTCTATAGTTTTGAAGGGGGCTTTTTGTTGGAAAAATAGTATGGTGGAAAAGGTTAACCCCTCCACCACCCACACCACAGCCCTGATCTGGACTGGGCTGCAGCTCTTGCCACAAAATTAACAATGGAGAACTATGATCATATATTTAAAGTATTGCAAGAGTTTTGCCCACCTAGCTCCCTAGTGGGACATTTTGAATTTGCTTCTTCCTTTCTTTGAAGCCTGTGTCCCAAGTCTGGGCTCAATTCTGAGTGTATTTTGGTAAGGATTTAAGGGGGGGGAGTGAGTGAGTGAGTGAGTGAGTGAGTGTGCAAAAACCACCTTATCCTCAGATTGGGAAAATAGCTAACCTTTCCATCCCTCTTAATATGCTGTCAGAAAACAGCCATCAGCTGGAAAGAAGACACATATGCCCAGCCCGTCACAAAGAAGCAATAATTATCTAGTGAACAGAAGCGGCAGCAACGCCAGGAGTGCTTTAGTAATTTGCAAAAGATTTTAAAGAGGTGGGTGTCCCAGCCCTGTCTCAGGTCCCACTTGATATCAAATGCTGCTGCTGCTGATCACCCAGCAGCTCAACGGGCTCCACAATGGACGTCTGGAGCCCTGCCGCTCCTCATCGCTGCTAGGAGCAGTAGTAGTTTCCACCTGTTTGTTTTCTGGATTGGGCCCAGAAGGTGAGCAGAGGGCTGGGGTTAGCAAGGGGGAAGGGTACTGTTGTGGACACCTTGTGCTAGGGTCCTCCAAAATCTGCAACTGGCAGTGCTTGCAAAATATAGCTGATAATGGTAAGATTTTTTGATTTTACCATCAGCTAACACAATAACTGTGGGTTAGATCCAGATTTAGGTGTGTGCAATTGGGCTTCCTAAAGCAGACTTTCTGTCCCCTTCTCCCCACGGCAGACCATTTAGCCCCCTGAAAATGCTTCACAGCTGTGCAGGAGACCCTGCTGCTTGGGGTGAGATGTGGTGGTGGATCCCACAAAAATGGGCAGAGCCCTCCCATCCACAAAAGGCAGATCCTGGATCCAACCCCCATGGGTTATGTGGTTTTGCTGTATTTGTAAGATATTAGTTGAGGGTGTCCTGAGGTGCTTTAGGCATTCCGGGAAGACTGGCTGGACCTTTCTGAAATGGCTTTATATTGTTATACATTGCAGTAGTTGGAGGGAAAGCAAGGAAATTCCTTGTTGATCTTTCCTGTCATGTCAAGAGTTATAACACAAAATTCTCAATGCTGCACAGCTGATAAAGCTTACCAGGAGGAAAATCTCTCTCTTTGCACATTCACTGATGTGAAATTGATTTTTGGAGTCAGACAGAAGCAGAACAGATATGGATACTTGATACTGAAGTAATGTTTTCAGTGAAATATTAGAAGCATCCCCCATGCAAAATATGGACGTAGATGTAGGCCTCCCAACTCATCTGTACTTGAAATAGCCAATGACGCACTTCAGCTTTATGGATGGTGTCATTATTTTCCATGAAAAGTGATAAAAGCTAAATTTAACTAGATGTTTAAAAACACAGCCCTAAATTCAGAGCAAGACTGTAAAGAAACCAAATAAAAACATGATATTTTTGCTGTCAGTGACCTCCAAATATTTAAAGCTCACATAAAAGATTTTATACACAAACATTAAAACTGTACAAGACACAACTGAAAAGTGTTAATTTATGCACATTAGAACATATAAAGTTAGAGCAAGATAAAAGGAATGTACATTTGGATACACATTTCCAGAAAATAGGGGGTTTATATAAAAAAGCATATTGAATGCAAATAAATCTGGCAACATATCACTTCATAGCAAATACATATGAAGGTAAAAGGGATCCTATACATTTTAGTTCAGCTGTCAACAGCCAATTCATTTTTTCTGCAGCCATGACTCCTGACTTGCAATATATGAAGCAGTACACAGGTGTTAAGATGCACAAAGCATGTACGGAAGAAAAAATGTTACAGAACACTGGTGAAAATAAAATATATGGGCAAGTTAAACAAGCAGCCCTAATACATAAAATAAAGTTAAATTACAGAATAATTCAGAAGGTGTCTCCCATAAGCAAAGGTCATACACATAAAGAAAGGCAGTTGACAAAAATATACCATTTTGTTATGGCTAAGGTCCTTTGGCTCAAAATCCAAGCTAAAATCTAAAATACAATTAAAAATAATAATGCCCCACACAATGAAATGTGAAATATTTCAATTATTAAGCTCCTTCACTTTTTAAATATTGAAATGAAAGCCACTATTAAAACTAGTTTATTTGCAGAAATATTACACTAGTAGCAAACTGGAGAATAAGAGTTTCTCTTAGCCCAAGAGAAACAAGGGAAGGGTAGGAATGGTGTGCTTTCCTGCCTTTCTTAGAGGACCATTTGCAAAAAGAGGGTCTCTTGCTAAGCTGTGCTTCAGTGACATGAGGCACCAGTTGTGGTCATCATACAGTTCCTAACCTTTGGTCCCCAGATGTTGTTGGAATACAACTCCCATCATCCATAGCCAGCATGACCACTGGTCATGGATGATAGGCGCTGTTGATAAAGAACCTCTGGGGATCCAAAGCTGGGAATCATTGGATATGGGAAAATGATGCAAAGGTTGTTGTGGAAATTAAGAGTTCAGTCCTGATTTCTTTTTTTGGCTGTGGGGGTAGTATTGATATGAAAATTTAAAACAAACTAGATGATTAAAAAGGTCATGGAGAGAGCAATCCTATGGCCGCTAGTCAGAGGCTAGATGGCCATAGGATAGGTCGGTTCCTGGGAACCGATCTCGGAGCTCACACTCCGAGGTCGGTTCCCTGAGGTCGGTTCCCTTGTAGGCAGCGCAAAATGGTCCCATGTTCTGGAGTAGTGCAGAGCGGCAAAAATGGCGCATTCCTGGGAGTGTGTTGGGTCGGGGAAGTCGGAAATGCCGGTATGACGCATCCTACTTGTCGTCCGGCTGCTGCTTCCCGTGCTCTGAGGTCCCATGTCTAGACAGCCGGAATCTAGCTGTAAATGCAAGTCAGCTGAAGCATGGAGGGGACGTTCCCCTCCGTGCTTCTCCTGCCCTGCACTGGATAGGCGGTCGCCTCCAATTTCAGAGGCAGCCACCTATCCTGATAGGATTGCGCCCTAACTTGATGAGAATCTGATCGAGTCATGGTGAGCTTGTTGTTGTTGTTCAGTCGTTAAGTCGTGTTCAACTCTTCGTGACCCCATGGACCATAGCATGCCAGGCCTTCCTGTCCTCCGCTCTCCCAGAATGTGCTCAAGTTCATATTCATTGCAGTCCCCTTCTCCTTTTGCCTTCAATCTTTCCCAGCATCAGGGTCTTTTCCAGTGAGTTTTCTCTATGGTGAGCTGCAAACACATTATTCTTAAATGTATAGCTGATTTTCACAGGGACCTGGACCAGGATGTAAAGAACCGCTCAATTAATTCTGGATGCCCAAAGGAGGGTTGGCTTTGTATTTCTTAAACAGCAGCTTGCTATGGTGCAATTGGTAAACAACTTTTGAAACTGAGGGGAGTCGCAAAAGGAGTTTCTAATACAACACAGGAATTCTCAGTGCAGAGGGGCGGGGGGAAAGTACCCCCCGCCCAAATCCCACTGGATGAGAACAAACCCTTTGACTAGTCTGAAGTAGCTCTTTGGATCCTGGCCAGCAAAACTATATTGAATTTCCTGGGTAATGCTACTTTGGTTGAGAGCATAACATGTATACCAAAAAATCTTTAGAGGGAGCAATCCTACGGCTGCTAGACAGTGGCTAGATGGCCACAGAATATGGTGTTTTCTGGGAACCGACCACGGAGCCTGCACTCCCAAGTCAATTCCTGGAGAACTGACCTCCCCCCGCTTCCGCACTGCCTCGGAGGCAGCACGGAACAGCCCCGTCCTCCACGCTCGCAAGAGGAGCACAGAGCGGCTGGAAAGTGGCGTGGCTGGGGGTGTTCCGGGGTGGGGAGAGCGTAGTTGCCTGTACCACACATCCTATGTGTCACATAACACATCCATTCTCTGGAGGGAAAAGACACTGGGTGTGGAGGCCCGAACTTATCTAGGACTATCTGGAGCATTTCCTATGTGTCGTATAGCAGCCTCCTTCCCTGCTACGTGCTCCTGCAGCTAGACAGCTGCAATCGTCTGTCTAGCCGAGAAAGCAGGGCAGCAGGAGTACAGAGGGAACGATCCCCTCCGTGCTTCTCCTACCCTGCTTTGGATAGGTGGTTGCCTCCAAGTTCAGAGGCAGCCACCTATCTCGATAGGATTGCGCCCTAAGAGTCTAAATCCAGTCTAAATTTTTCTGGCCTTCAGATCTTTCAAAATCAAAGCATTTCTAAACATTATTATTATTATTATTATTATTATTATTATTATTATTATTTACAGTAGCCAGCTCCAACATGCTGCAACCATCAAATTCTTCATTCAGTGCAAAATTAGGCAGCAAGAAGTAATGGTGAAGATCATTAGCGAAACCAGTTTGATGTGCACAGTACCGTACATAACATTGTTCCTGAGTAACCTAAATAATGATACAATTTCCCCCTTTGCAACATCTGAGGGTTTCCTGAAGTAACATCAGTGCATCTACAGGCAAATCCAAAGTGTTCTCTGCTCCTTTTCAATGGTAAAACGGCAGCATTCTCTGGAGGGAAAAGACACTGGGCGTGGAGGCCCGAACTTATCTAGGACTATCTGGAACATTTCCTTGGTTTCCATAGTCTGCTGTACTTCTGCACCTGGGGCCAGGGGGCAAAAAAGGCTGGCAGTAGCACAGGAAGGCCTCCTGTTGCCACAGGCTGCCTAATCTTGGAAGGGAACATCCAATAAAAAATAACTGGTAGGAGCCATTCTGCACCCTAAGGCCTGTGAAGGACTGCGGCTTTTAACAACATCCAGCTAATTACCTAGGCCTAATATATATGTCTTGTACAAACTCTGTCATCATGGTATAGGCACATGGCCTGAGGCAGACACCACTATGTGGATGGGTCAGTTCAGCCTTGAAGCTTCTAAAGTTTTAGCGGTTGTACAAAAAGACAAGAAATAGCATCAAAATGGAGCCACTGAGAAAAAGAGGGAGGTATCAGCCTGCCTGGAGAAACCCAAGAGATTTGCTGAAATATAAAACATCTAAAGAACCCTCACAAAGCTGGGCTGGGTTGGCTCATTAATGAGGACTCAGTTGTTCAGTAGTCAAAAAACATCAACTGGAAAAGAACAATGGAAAGGGGATGGGGGTGGAATGGAGGGGCCTCCTGGAGGAGGGCATGGCCAGCTGGCACCTTTCTGTTAGGTGAGAATACATTGCAACATGCTATTACAGATCCCAGTTGTTAAGAAGTCATTTTAGGCCACATTTTTAGAATGTGACTGGAGCAAGGTGAGTTGAGGCCATGCCTTCAAAAATCCTTGCACAACCACTACCAGTACACATTCACCACTTGTACTACCAAAGCAGATGACTGTACAAATCAAATCGGCACATTTGCTTTTATATCAAATTCAGATCTCTATTGCAATGAAGTTTTAAAACACTTTTAACAACTGAATAATTACTGCAAGTAAAATGCCAGTCTGTAATTCTTCTTATCCAGTTCAAGTAATTAAATTTGAAAAAGTTAATATTGAAAAGCAAGCAATGAGGTTCACAGCATGCTGGACAATACAGCTGAGCATCAAAAAAATTTTTTTATAGTCATTGCTGAGCTATGTACAGAAGGCATATCAGACACACCTGTCTTTAAAAGTTATCACTTCAGTTAAAAATGCTTGTTAGTAAAAGATCACTTTCATGAGTATGAAAAATGCAGGTGCAAGAACTTATGTCAACATATTCCTCAGTCAACAAACCTAGCAGGATGTGTCTTATGTCAGCATTTGTATCTTAACAGATGATAAAGCTTTTATCATCTATTGCAGAAGCTGCCAATCAAATTAACAATCTTTTGAACAATCTACATGTGTATCAGCCTTCCCCAACGTGTGTGTGGACTCTGACCCCCATAAACCCCATGCTGGCTTGGGGTGATAGGGGCTGTAGTTCAACACATTGGCAGGCACCTGATTGGGGAAGGCTGACATACATTGTGACACAATCCAGCCAAGCTTTGGAACTTTTAAGTCTCTGTTCATTACAAAATAGTGTTCTGTCGTGTGTGTATATGTGTGTGTGTGTGTGTGTGTGTGTGTGTGTCTAGGGCTGGGGAGAGACACAGAGAAAGGGAAGGAGTCGGAACAGCCCACTCCTACCCATGTCTACTCAGAACTAAGTTCCCATGAATTCAAAGTGATTTACTTCTTAGTAAATACACGTAAGAGTGCAGCCAAAGACTTGTTTTACATTTTACCCTGTGTTTTAGAAGCCTGGCTGCTGCCCATTGACTTTCATATAGTTTAACAGATTTACCCACCCCCAAAACGAATTATCTTGTTGCCACAGTCAAAGGAATTCCTGAATCTACTTTGCTATCAGAAAACATCCCTGATCATAATTTGCCAATGGGATGAAATCTTTTGGAAACCAGTTTTGAAACAGAGTCCCTTTCCCACTCCATCCTGTTGATAATGTATATTTAGTATAAGTATTACGAATATATTACCACTTGGGCACAGGTGGGGCTGGGAATAGCATGTGCCATAAACTTTAATTTATGACAGTTTCCTGAGGGACAAATATTTTGTAAAAGCTATGTTAAGAACAACTTCATTTCACAGAACAGAACAAAGCAAAACAAAATGAAATATCATTTTAATATTCCATAAATAGGCCACATTTGACCTGAGTTTTAATCAAAGTTCATTTCTGATGCCATCAGATGGTCCCTGGTGTAGGATCTTCTTGACATCACTGCAAAGAAATAATCACTGAGCAACCCTCTCACTTCACTGATGTATGCAAGAATAACCAAATCAAGTACCATTTAGGAAACATTTTGGAGGCCTTTTCTAGGGGTTACACAAACCAGATAGAATGTGTGTATTTACAAGATAGTGACAAAAACCTTTTTTGAGCTAACAGTCTCTCAGATCCTTATTGTTTGTATAGTCACATTAGCGCCATCAGAAATGCCATTAAAAACAGAGAACACTTCAGCTTTTCATAGTGTAAAAAGTAAGCATACTGGAAATCACAGAGGCAATGTTCACGGGCTAAAAAGCTGCAGGCAGCAAAATAAAAAGAAACTAGTTTTTTTGAAATGCATACAATGCATGCAGCAAAGTACTGTTTTTGTTAAGAATCAACTCATGACGCATTGGGTCCTTCATTATTTGCAACAGCATGTAAAATGCGTGTTTATTTATGTCACCAAGTTAACATTTTGCCAGGAAGATACTAAGGCCTTGCAGGAAGTCCTACTCCCATTTAATTAAATTAATAGAAAAGGACAGTGAAATAAGACAGATAGGAAGGACTGAGGTTCAGCAGTTCTTGCAGCAGCAGCAATCTGATCACATGAGAGCCACTTGCCTGCTTGGTGCTCACAGGGAAGATGATACCTCCCTTTGCCATCATGCTGTGCAGGGGGAAAAAATGCTTTCCTTCCTATTTCTAAATTTGGCCATCAATTCATTATTAAGACAGGCAAAATGACCCAGAGATTTTAACCATTCCTTTGGTACAAGTACAACATAAACAATACGCCACTGTTCTAGGATACCAGCAATTTCCCCTTGTGACCAAGTGGCAGGTTCCTCATCAGCAATGTTTATTCACACAGGTCAACATTTGCTTCAGATCACACCACAGCCTTCTTCACTAAACCGCCTGTACTTCATCCTTCTCAACGAAGGTTATGGTGGAAGGTTAGGAGGATCCTAACTCCTTCCATCCAGGGCAGAATTCACAGTTTTCCAGCTGGACCAACACATTCTTTGCTGGAAATTGGCTCTCCTTTACCATACGTCCTTTTAGTCCAGGGAACTTTAGCCATTCATTTCTTGAATGGCGTCAGTTTGTTAAAAGTGTGCCAGAAAAGCGATGGCTTCCGTTTTGGTTCTGCCAGGGCAAAGACCTGCTGCTGTGGAATGCTAGTGGGCACGGTGATGTGACGCTGATGGATAGGATGTAAACTCTGGTGAGGTGGCGGCACCGGACACCCACTGTAGCCAACAGCTGGAGAAAGAAAGCATTGAGAACGTGCGTAAAACTAATGTGTGGCGACAAATAATGAAAATGTACAGTTTAGGGCTAATTTGTATGGGACATTTTGCTCTACACCCAAGCTATCCCAAATGTCCATAGCCATGTGCTCTATATAAGTGTTACATGTGAATTACCACAGTTCTAGCCAGCAGCAGTATCTGCAATTGCCTTGCCATTTCAACCACTGAAAGCATGGGAATGTCTGTCACCCAGAGCTGTAATTGCCTGGCTCATGTGTTACCACCTTTTCCCATGATGCCCAAAGACAGCCAGGACTCCTCATGTGAAGGGTAAAATGTGTCATGCAGGGGGGAAAGATGATTTAAATATTAACCTTTAATCTTTCCGTGTCTTGACTTCCGTGCATTTTGCATGGCTTGTTTCTTTTGGTTTTCCGAGATCTCCATTCCTACATTTGGGGTAAAATGACCTGTATTTAAGTGCCATTTCAAATATTTGATTGCAGTAAATTTTTAAAGCACAGATCAGTGAAAATGTCACACAAAAATATTAGGCTTAATGGTGCAATTCAAGGGAGGAGTCACAGCTGAATAATAGAGCACATACCCCAGCACAGTGGCAGAGCATACAGGCTCTACCTATGCTTTGTATACAGAAGGTCCCAGGTTCAATTCCCGGCATCTCCAGGTAGGGCTGAGAAAGACGTTTGACAAATCCCGGGGGTCCGCTGCCAGTCAGTATAGACCAGAGACAGGCAACAGGCAGTCCATGGGCCACATGCACCCCCCCATGGTTGTTTTTACAGGTGATCTTGCCCCTACCAAATTTGTTGCTGTGTCAGTGACAGCAAAAAACCTGACAATTTTGAACAATAACAAGGTAAGCAGGGAGTGTGAGCCTTTTTTGGAAGTGGAATCGCGCTTCCGGAAGGCTCCTCTGATTGTGCTTGTGCTTCGGTGGGTTCTGGGGGTGGGCAATGCGGCCCCTGGCGGTTGCCGCCGCTGGTGTAGACAATATTGAGCAAGAGGGACCAACGGTCTGACTCAGTATATGGCAGCTTCCTCAATTCCCAGCATCGCCAGCTAAAAGAATCAGGCAACCGGCGATGGGAAACGTCCTCTGCCAGAGACTCTAGAGGGCGGTTTCCAGTCAGAATATGTAATACTGGACTGGATGGGCAATGGTGCGACTCCATATGAGGCAGCTTCTTAAGTTCATTGTGCAACCAGCACTTAGGGCCGTGCTGACTCAGGAGAGCAACATCATATATAGTTGCCCTAATAGAACATTCAAGGACTAGCTCGACCATATGGAGGCACATCCGAATTGTGACCTGACACACACAATTTTTATTTTATTTGTTGAATTTCTTAATCGCCCATCTGGCCAGTCAGCCAAAATTCTACTTTAAAACATCGTATTTCTAGAAATACCCTAACCCACCCAAAGCCCTATGTGTGTTGGTCAGAATAGTTTGGTGAACTACCAGATAAAGTCCAGCAGCTGACTGTACAGTTTGGGTCAATGTGCATGGGCTGCTGTTCGGATCTACCACCTCCACATAGATATGCTGAGACTGAGGTAGTGGGGCAGTGCCATGCAATGAGATGGGTCTGTGTCACCCACACTGGCTCTATATGTGCCTTTCTTGGAATGTGTGTTTTGTATCTTTCCACTGAAAATGAAAAGAGAGAGAGGCAAAGAGAGAGAGAGAGAGAGAGTGAGAAATGGGGGTGTCTCGGTCCACTTTGGGCTCTGGCCCAGCCCAGCCCACTGCTGGCTTCAGCCCAGGCCACTACTGGCATGCAGCCCCCGAAAGATTATCCCTGAAAGAATGTGGCCCTCGAGAGAAAAAAAGGTTCCCTACCCACCCCTGAGTTGCAGCCTGATGGTGAAATACTTGCTCACATAGCTAAAGACATTGGTGTGGTTCTGGCAAATAGGCAAAGCAGTTTTAAAAGTCATGGAAGCCATCAAGAGCAAAAGAAAAGAGAAGTAGATACAAGTTTTCCTCTTATTTTAATACTTTCATGTAGTAGAATATTACACTTACCCATTTCTTTGTCTTCTTGCACTCGTCTCCTCTCATTTGCACAAGCCTCCAGCCACCTTTTCTTATCCCCTGCCTTTTTACCAAAAAATAAATGAACCTCTTCTGTGGCACGATTTACAATTTTGAAGGCATTTTTTACATTGATGCTGAAGTCCTTGTCTCTGCCATCCTCAACGTCCAGCACTTCCACCTCATCCATATCCATCCGGCCTTTGTAGTACAACATGTCCCTTCTCAACAGATCTTTCTTACAGAACACAAGCTGATGGTCAAAAAGAAAGAAAGTCCTTTGCTGGGTCTTGCCTTGTTTGGAGATTTTGGTCAGTTCTCCCGAGTGGATCAATTCTGAGCTTCTGCCTAAGATGTCTTGCCCCTAAAACATTTGCAGGAAATAGAAAAGGGAAGACCCAAGATTATTTTCTTGTATGATTACCATTAGCTCAGTTAGCAGTAGGAATAATTTATATTGGAATCATTGACATATGGGTATCTCACTGGACTGAGCCCTTTGGTCACACTCCAAATCAGAATTAAGCATGCTTATTACATTCATTGAAATCTGGGCTTAAGCACACTTAACTCTGTGTTTGAGTGTAGATTAAAGCTCTATTCAGTTGTTCTCCTCCACCCGCCATCCTGGCGCACAATTATCATTGCACAAGGGAGCAGGGACAAGCCTGTTGGCTCCTCTGCTTCCCTCATGTCTCTGTTTCTGCAGTCCCCACACGCTTTTAAATCACATGGAAAGCCTACCTAAGTAGAAAAGGCTCCTTACTGCAGAGGTCCAGCCCCCAACATATGGGGACTGCAGGAACGGGGACACATGGGAGGCAGAGGGGCCAACAGGCTTGTCCCCCTCTCCCTTGTGCGTTGATAATTTTGTGTGCGTGTGTGGGAGAACAACTGAACGGGGCTACAGTCTTTTCCCCTTCTTCTCAATTTCAAATATATGATTAGGTGATCACTCTGTTGCTAAGAAAATAACTGTAAAAATAATTGACACATACATTATGGAGCAGTCTTTTCAGTAATTGCCTCAGTATTTTTAATTGTCCTCCCCACTGGAGACTGGCTTGGCCCTGTCACTTGCCTCCTTTATTAGATAGGAAAAAAAACATTTATCTGCCATTGGGCTTTTGACAGTGAGGGTTCTGTTGGTATTACTTGTGTTTTATGCCATAAACCTCTTTGTGAACAAATGTTAAAAATGTAAGTGCTGTAAATAAATAAATCTCTCCAAAATGAATCAACAAGATGGAAATTGACGACGACTTTCTCGAATCACATGCAGTACAAATATTGACACACAATAGGAACTGGCTGCTAAATATTCTGTGTCTTTAAGCTTTACCACTTCCTGGAAGTGCATCCTTACCTCCCAGCTGACAATGGACACTTGCCAGCGGGCAATTTTGTCTATACTTTCTAGCCTTCGTTTGCGTTCATTGATCAGGCAGGCGACATTCTTCATGGCTTCATATGCTGCCTTTATATTGTTATAGTCACTGCAAAATGAAGGCAAGCACAGGTCAGTCATTTCAGTTGACCATTTTATCACTTCATACTCAGCTTGCCCACAGACGTGCGGCTAGCCACTGTTGGAAACACAATGCTAGGCTAGACAGACTTTGGTATGATTCATCAAGGAGGTTCTCATTTCATGATATAGTGAGAGTTAATGCACATAGATTTATAGCATCATTTTATTTTGTACTTCCCCCACCCACAATTAAGTGCCAGCACTGTCTTAACCATAGTTACACGAATCAAAGTTGGATGATAACCAGGATTTTAAATTAGGATGTGAAGCTGGTTTCACCTGATTAAGTGAATCCTAGTTAGCATTAACCATGGATAAGATTGGTGTTGCATAAGCCTTTCATATGGAGAGCTGGGGGAAGGGAGCATACAGACCTGTAGCCCAATCCCATTCTCTTAGCCATGGGGTAAATGGGCTAGGAATGTTATGTTTGCTGTGCCCATAAAACCATCTGTTAACCTTTGGAATCACAATCAACACAGGTCTTGACTGTACAATACTATTTTGAGTTAATAATACAATGATTACCCTAGGTCTGGATGATTTAGAGATTGTGGGCACATAAGAAACTTGTCTGACAACTTTTCTGTTAAATGAAGATTCTGTTTGGGGCATTTCCGTCCCAAATGAGGCTTTCGTTGAGCAATTGCCCTGCCTCAAACATGGAATTTTATGGGCGGGGTCCACACATCATTATCTTCCATTTGTAACCCTCCCATATTTTCCCACCGCTTCTTTTTCTTCCTGCAACAAATCCGTTCAAAGGGGAAAGATGGAATAGTTGCACAATGTCTTTGGTAGTGCTAGAAGCAGTCTAGAAGCATCCTTAGATTATGTTCAGGAATTACAGTAATATTTAAGGGTACAGATGTTCATTCCCGAGAGTCAAGAGACACAAGGAACTAATTAAATTTCATCTCCAGTGCAATCTTATACATGCCTACTCAGAACTAAGTCCCATTGTGTTCAATGGGAATTATTCCCTAGAAAGTTCCTAGAAATTATTCCCTAGAAAGGAACTCAGTCTTAACTCTACTTTTTTAATGACAGCTTACAAAAGACACTGACCTGGTTCACACAACCAGAGAGGGAAAATAAGCCGCTGTGGCTTATTTTCCCTCCCCATGCATGCCAGTCACAAACCACCAAATTAGCATAATTACCCTCATGAAGTAGCTGGGGTGGTTTACAAACCACCCTGAAACCCATGGTTTCTAGGGTTTCCAACACTGGAGACCAGTGGAGGGTGGTTGAAGTGTGGAGGAGCTGAAAGTGGCTGGCAGCTACAGGAGAAGGAGTTTTTTGGGTTGGTGTAATTGGTAGTACCTGAAGCAACCTTTTTTAACAAAAGGTGTTCTCTAGCAAGGCAAGTGCCAAAGTGGAGGATGAAATTGACAAGGTCATTAACAAGAGGGAGATATCAGTATGCTGGGCTAAATAGCAGATAGGCACTCTTGCGCAAGACTCCCGAATTTTTTTAAAAAGTTTGCAAGTGCATTTCCATGTTCATAAGGGCTCAGAAAATTAATTCTTTTTGGTGATCTGATGGGGTGGGAGATTTCCCTTGGTAGCCATCAGCCCCAATGGACCAATTGCAGAAAGGGTGCTGACGTACGGAATGAGGAAACAAGAAGTTCTGTCACAAAGGCACCTGGATTACATGGCTGAAGCTAGTGGGAGGACTGAGCGCGGGAAACAAACCACATTAGCCAGAGCACCTAATTGTCTGTCGCGTTAGCAAACAAACAAACAACTCATGGTGGCTTATTCTCAGGGTGGCTTAGTGTGACATGCAAACTCGCCCTATATATGAGGAATGCTCTTATGCCAAACAAAACTGGTATATTAAAAATGCCAAATAAAACTCTTAGATTTACTTCACAATAAAGCTAGGAAATCGTACAGACCATCAATGCTACGACTTGTTAACATCTAAATACAATTTTAAGTGAAACAGAAGTCTGTTTTTGTTTTTATTTGATAGGCTAGAATTCCTTTCTTTTAGCATGTCATCTATTGCAGATTTTCATTCTCTAGTTTTATATTCATACAGCAGGCCTGCCTGTCATATCTTGTTGGAATTTTGCAGGTTGTCTGAAATTTGCAGCACACTTGACACTAAAGATACAATTTTAAAAACAGGTTTGAAGTGAATCTCCAAAGCATAACAAGCACAACAACAACAACAACAACAGTAGTTGATATCATGGAACGAGTATCAATATTCCAAACTAGGTTTTCGTGAACAAGATCCACTTCCCACAGGTCTGAATAATTGTCCAAACTACTTTAAATTATCACATCTGAATATGTTTAAACAGAAGAAAAGTTCACCATGTCCTATCTATTCTCTTCAAATGTCCATTTTCCCACTAGAGTTTTGCTATTTTAGAAATTCAATGAGAAATTGTAGAGCACAGGAAAGAACTAAGTGTTATGATTTCATTAAAACACACACCTACATCCACAGACATGTGGGAGGTGAGAAAGCGTGGTAGAGGAATCTATTTCTGCTGTTGCTAATCTGGGATCCTCATGTCAAGCAGCGACAATTGCTCAAACAGCAGTCCTTTAGTGTATGCAGAGAGTACAACTAAACAGGTCCAATGAAAGGAGAGCTCTGGCCCTTTCTGCACAAAGCTAAGACAGTTCTTTTCATTGAGATTTCTGAGACAGCACTGGATAAATACCAAAGAAGAAAGTTGGAGAGGAAGGAAACAGACAACAAAGCAGCTCCCCTACCCACAAGAGTCCTGCTCAGTTGAATCGTGAGCAGTGCTGGGGGTTGGGGTAGGAAAGCAGAACTACTGAAGGGGATTATTGCGCTGAAAGAGATTGTGGCATCAGCAGTGTAACTTCCTGGATTGGTTGCACATTAACCAAAACTTTAAGGATTCACATGCTTAATTGGTTCAGTGTCTGAATGCTTTCACAACATGAATTAGCGCTTGTCCCCTTGATCACAGATTACTTTGACTGTGTGGAGTAATTGTTGAAGCTTGCTTTAGATTTAGAGCAGGTTTTCTTGACAATCCCCTTGTTATTCACCACACATCAACATCTATTGGGGGCAAATGTAATGTGCATCGTAAGAACTGATTCAAACAAGATGTCTGAATGCACAGAGGGATTCTTGTTTGAACATGCTAGAAGCCGTTCCTGTTGGCATGTTAGCTTTCCATGTGCAGAAAGATTTTCACACGGGGAAACTTTCAAACACACAATCACCTATGTTCCTTCTGGGGTGATAAAGTCATGTGAGAGGACTGTACCACCTAGCAAATGTACCCTCCACTTTATTCATTTATTCAATAATACTTATACACTACTTACTATAATCAAATATCTAAATGGTTTACATATAACATGTAAATATATGTTTCCATTTGCAGCACTACATAAATGTTCAGGGATGGAAAGATTGTGAACTTCAATTGTGAACTTCACAATCATTGCCCATGGACACAGACGATTATCTCCAGACAGTGCACAAATTGCATCTCTCTCTCTCTCTCTCTCCCTCCCTCCCTCTCGGAAGCTGATATATACTACATCAGAGTATTTATCCATCTAGTCCAGTAGTGTCTACTCTAACTAATAGTGGCTCTTCAGGGTCTCAGGCAGAAAAGTCTTTCCAGTTAAAAGGATCAGGTAATTAGCGCTAAGAGATAGCAGGAATTGAACCCAGGACCTTCTGCATGCAAAACATGTGCTCTATCACTGAGCTACAATCCCTCCTCACAAAAAACCCATGAGGCAGATTAGGGTAAGAGGCCATCTAGGAAACTTTGTGGCTGACTAGACTTTCTTAGGCTGTGTTTCTATGACAACGGAAGGAGAAGCTAATGGAGTAGTTCTGGATTTTTTTAAAAGGAATCAGCTTTGCTGTGAGCAGGGTTCTACGAGCAGATTCTCTGCACCAGTAAAATCGCTTCACAGAACATACTTCCTGGTGGGGGTGGGGGTTGGAGGTTATGTCATCAGACTGGCAGGGGCTGCTCAACCAGTAAATGAGGCTTCCCCCCCCCCTCACCCCCTTTCTCCTTTCCCCTGAAAGTCTAGATGCACCTGAATTTCAGGAGCAAGCCTCATTGACTACAGTGGGAGTTACTTTCGAGTAGACACACATATGCTTGTGCTGGGAAAAGGGGGGAGAACACAAAGAGGGAAAGCAGCCCCCATTTTAACCTACATGACCTCATTGACCGCAATGGGAGTTACTTCTGAGGAGACACTAATGGGTTTCTTGTGGGAAAGAGACCAAAACCAGCCCCCATTTTAACGCACAGGATCTCTATAAGGATGCTGTGAAGGAATTGGGCTTTGATATGTGCCATGTCAATTGAGGGGCTTCTCTGTTATTTCTGTGGTCCTTAAGAGGGCAAGCCTCATTCAGCACAATGGGAGGAAACACCCCTTGATGGGGGTCACGGTGAAAAGCACACCCCTGGGCAGGGCTAGCATACCTGAGCTAAATGCAGGGGTTGGGGCATACAACAACTATACCATGGAGAACCAGAATTAAGGAAAAGAATCGGACGTTAAGCAGTCTCAGGAAATCCAGTTTTTCCCTGATAAGCTCTGGGGTGGCTGCTGGATTGCCATGATGTCATGTAGCCCTAATGACCTCAACACGCAGCTGGCTCGGAGTAAATCGCTGGTGGAAACACCCCCTTGTTCTCAGTCAAACACTCTAACCCAGCCTTCTCCAACCTGGTGCCCTCCAGATGTTTGCGACTACAACTCCCAGCATTCCTGGCCATTGACCACGCTGGCTGAGGCTGACAGGAGTTAAAACACAAACCATATGGAGGGCATCAGATTGGGGAAAGCTGCTCTAACCACTAAACCACACAGGATTTCCTTTATTTGTGCATGATTACCCTACTGTTGGGGTGGGGGGGTGTCTTCCATGATTAAGCTGTCCTCCTTACACAATTCAATAGCAATACAATTATTGTGAAAAGGTTAAAACAAAAAACAAACAAACATCCTGCACAGGAGAGTGACAAACAAACCCCACATGCAAGCAGATAATGGCTATGAATAAATATGGAACAGAGTGCCACAACTGACTAGATGTATGTCAATCCCCCATGTAGTTCTATCTGCGACTCCCATCATCCTCAGCCAGCTGCTGGCTGGGGAAAATGAGTTATAGTCCAACACATCTGCAGGGCACTAGTATGGAGAAGGCTGCTGTAAACAGTGTTCCTCTTTATTCTACTAGTCAAATATTCTGAATGTACTTCATTCCATTCACACCAGCAGAACATGTACCAGACATATTGTGTAATCAATACAGTCTTCACTTTATGTGTTAAGAGCAGAGTACTTGCACTTAAACTAGTTAATCCCATTGACTTCATGTGGGCTAAGAAAAATTTAAGTGATTTGTGGATTGTTGTGTAAGGACACTTTGCTGATCAGTCTTCCCTAATCTGGCACCCTCCAGATGTGTTGGCCTACAACTTCCATAATCCCCAGCCAGCATGGTGATTGACCAAGTGAATGCTGCCAACAAAAACGCCAACATTACCCTTCAACACTATTAAACCGCTGTTTTGTGCACTCATCAAGACAGTTTAGAAGCAATATTGCTGCTGCTTCCACTCTCATTGACGGTTCATGTATGGAGAGGACATACAAATCTGAGTTACTGCTTGTGGAAACAAGGTGGTAGTTCTTGTGGGTAAACTGGGAATGTCCCCATGTGATAGACAGACAGACAGACAGACAGACAGACAGACAGACAGACAGATTGTCTTACCTGTGATCCTGAGTAGTGTACTTGAGTAACTCTGCAAGCTGCAGGGGGTATTTACAGATTTTCTGAACGGGTGTGAGAAGAAAACCATCAATGGCAATGTCTATCATTTGTTGAAGGAGGCGACAAGCCTCGAAGAAGTGGCGGTACTTTCCCTGTTTCATTAGGTTGGAAAGCTCAATGCAGGCACAGGGATGATTATTACAATACTCAGAGTAGATAGCAAAGCCTTCTTGCTAAAAGAAAAGCAGCAAATGTTTGGTTAACATATCTAAATGTGATTGTTATTTTAAATGTGTCGAGGAAGGGATTAGAAAGGGTGCTTTCTGGTCCCACGCAGCCATCCCTTTTTTCCTCTATCCCTTCTACACTTCTTGAAACTTCTCAGAGATACTGAAGAGAGACAAAGGTACAGAAGGGCATGTGAGGAGAATCCTGTCCCCCATCACATATGCACCCCTCACTCTCCTTACCCTCTTTTCCGTCTGAAAATGTTACAGAAAGAAAAGAAGTGATGAAATGAAGGGAGCATGAAGGAGAGATTATCTCTCACCTCCCACGCTGAAATGCAAGCAGGAAAGAAGATGGAGACAGAGGGGTGCATGAAGGAGAGAAGGACATAAGAAGAGTCCTATTGGATCACATCGGAGGTCCATCTAGTCCAACACTGTGTTTTTCCACAGTCACCAACCAGATACCTCCAAGACGGACGCCCTCAGCTACTAGTTGACTCCCAGCTACTAATATCCAGAGGTACATGAGGTTCTACTTAAATAGCCATTGACAGATCTATCCTCCATGACCCTTTAAATAAAAATCAAGAGTGGGAGCGGGCAGTACTAGGAGCCATGTTTCACACCCCACACAGCAGCTCTCTAACTATACAGTTACAGAAGTGGACAAGTTTCTCCCACATAATGCCCTTCTGTTTCAGTGACCTGGTTTGCAACCAACGACAACCCATCAGTTTAAAAACAGATGGGTTGTCCTGCATGAGCAGGACAAGCCCATGATTGGGTCCTTCATATGGTGTGGAGTGTGACCCAGTGGTCAATCCATGGTTTGTTGTTCAGTTAACCGCTGGGTTGTTTTGCCCCTAAACAACCCAGCAGTCTGGGTTCACATGTCACACTCCACAACCTACCAAGGACCCAGTCATGATTTGCAAGGTAAAAGGGGAAGAGGTGAGCATGATGCAAGCCAATGGGTTGCTGTTACGTGTGAACAGGGCCAGTTCATTCCTCTGTCTTCCCCAGCCAGAAGATACTTTTGAGGGGGAAACTAGTGGAGTGTGTGAGCTCCGAGGTTTGGAATTGTGTACACCTACAGAACTTTCTGTATCTTTCAAGGGTCCCACAGCCACTTCACATAGTGGAGAGGACAGAGGCATGAGCCACAACTGGACTTGGAAAGATACTTCGGAGATGGGACTTGATGCACTGCCCTTCCACCTCTCATGTAAAGTTCCCTTTGGTAAAACTAATTGTTTCTTAAGGATCTATGCAAATTAATACACAAACCATGTGCTCATCAGTCTGCAAGGCATGCAGGGTGCAAGATACATACACAGTATACGATTTGAGGAATGTACCTCGGTACTTGTAACAGAAAAATTCCAAACATATGTATTAAAATAGCAACAAAACTCTTTTGATACACGAGCTGTCACAAAGATTTCTCAGTGAATTCAGGAACAAAGATGGGGCCCATTTGCATGGCCATTTGGGGCAGATTCAGTAGTAATTTCTGCAAGTCATGGCCACTCCAAGAAGTGGTGCTGCATTTACAGAAATAACTGCTGAGTGCTTCTGCATATCACTGTTTTACACAATGCATTTCCCCTGCAATCAAGTATCTGGGATGACAGAACCCCCAAAGGGCCTGAGAAATGTAACCTATTTCTGTATTGTTTATTTGAGGTGATAGGAAGCTGGAAGCCTCTGCAGAACAATCAATACTGGTGTTTCCTTCCATTTGTCAACTACAGCCCCTTCCCTTGAAAAGGTCTTACATATGAACCAAAAAATCAACTATGCTTTCGGACTTATGTATGGACTTATTCTAGCCATTGTACAAAGAGCTATTAAGTGATGCTGGTACCTATGACTATATTTATGAAAGAATCAAAACCTGCTTAGATGTAGCTACTGTAGGACTGGTGAGATTCCTTAAATGATCGTACTGGCATTTAAGTCTGCACTGTCATCACACTGTGTCTGTCCTGGCTCCAAGAAGACTACCTTTCAAGCATAACATCTGTTAATCAAATTAACACAGTAGAATTAACGCACTTACATGCTGAAGAAAGCAGGACCCTATTTCACTTAAGTGGGGCTCTTCTTTGTTGTACTGCTTCTCTAGATCTTTCAAGAACTTTCTTTGGAATTTGTATATGTCTTCAATATTTCCAAATATGGTGTTCAGTTGGGCTGCAGTGAACATTCCTGTATGTTTACGACACTGCCGAATGTACCCCTAGAAATGACACAGCAGGACTCTTAATATTTGTGAAAGCAGTTAAAGAGATTGAAAGTAAGTGTTGCATTGAATAACAATCTATTTTGCTTGCCAACACTAAAAAGCGCAGTCTCAAGACTTCCTCACTTCTCCTTTGCAAACCCTTGTTCAGGAGAAGTAATAATGTTACATGTCCAAAACTCAAGTTGCATGTTCTGAATTCTAGTTCATGGAGCCCAGAATACCAGCTCATATAGAAATCCTATAACAGCAGCAACTGTTTTGCCACTCACCTTGAGTAAGTAACAATTGCTCCAGGAGAACAACCAAACAGAAAACTGCAGCTGGCTCCCAAAGTGCTGCACTACATTTCCCAGGCAAGGAAACCCAGTGAAGGACTATGGTGGTTGGACTCGTGGCTTGGTCTTCTTGACAGGGAAATACAGCTGTGCTATGAGCCATATGTGCCTTCCCTTCCCCCATTTTTCTGTCTGATCACTTGTATTCTTAAGATGAGGAACATTTTTTCTGTGAAGGGCCAGTGACCATGGGGAAAAGTTAATTGGGACTGGAGTCAACAATGGGCAGAGCCAAAGCTAATTAAGTCAGAGCCATGGCTAATTAAGTAAAACTCATGGTTGTGCGGCAACCACAATAGGATTTTACCATGCAAATTTTAAGTGGAAAAGATTTGTTACTAGTGAAATGCCAAAGGCTAAAGACAACAAATGGTTAGATCCATGATGGTGAATTATTGGTTCCTCCAGATCTCTCTGCCTGTCTGCCCATTTTGACTCCCTGACCTCCCACTTTCACTCTATTCCACTTCCTTTCTCAGTCTGATCTTTCATCTGACCTCTCATTTTTTCTGTTATATTAATTATGGATTTCAGTATTTGTGTGTGTAAGTCACTTTGAGATTGCTTTTTGTGGTGGGAAGCGATTAGGGATGTACGAAAATTCCACCACGGATCTCAGGGAGGCCGAATGACAGCGCATTCAGCCCCCCAAAATTGGTGGCGGAACGGCCTGCCCCCCTGCCCCCCCCCGGGACAAGACGTACCTTGGGCGGATCTTCCTGGCAGCGGCAGCTCTGGCGGCGGTGGCGGCCAGTCTTCCGACTGGCTGCCGCCGCCATTTCCAGTTTAAAAACAAACAAAAAACGTGATAGGCTACGTAAAGATTTACGTAGCCTATCACAGCTAGGTTTTAAAAAAAAAACGTGATAGGCTACGTAAATGTTTACATAGCCTATCACGTCTGACTTAAAAAAACAAAAACAACAACGCGCGTACACAAATGGCCGCCACCATTTGCGTTCCTTATTTTGGCACGTCTTAGTCTACGTAAATGTTTAGTCTACGTCCGCTACGCTATTTGCGTTCCCCTTATTTTCGCCGTCTTAGTCTACGTAAATGTTTACGTAGACTAAGACGTGCCAAAATAAGGAACGCAAAAATACCTTATTAAATAAGGAACGTGCCAAAAATAAGGAAATATTTAAAAATAAGGAACGTGCCAAAATAAGGAACGCAAATGGCGGCGGCCATGGCTGCCACCATTTGCGTACGCGCGTTGTTGTTGTTTTTTTAAGTCAGCCGTGATAGGCTACGTAAACATTTACGTAGCCTATCACGGCTGACTGCAGGGACACAAACGACGGCGGCTACGGCCGTCACCATTTGCGTCCCTGCTAGCCAGTGGCTGGATGTCCGGCTGCTGGCGGAGCCGGCCGGCGGCTCCTCAGAATCCCTGCTGAGCACAGCCGGCCAGCCAGGATTCCGGGGGGGGAGGAACGGAGCACCTCCCCCCCCGGCGAGGATTCCGGGGGGAGGGACGGAACACCTAAATATAATCCGCAAAAGTGCCTTTCGTACATCCCTAGAAGCGATGCATAAATTTAAATCGTCATCTGTCTGTTTTGCCTTTTTTCCTACTTCCCCTAGTTCTCTAACTGATCTCTCATTTACACACACACACACACACACACACACTGCTCAGTGCTTGCTTTATTGCCATTTCCCCTCTGCTTCACTGTGCAGTGATGGCACTCTGCACTTCTCTCTAACACACACACACTGGAAGAGGAAGGGGTGGTCCTGACAGGCAGGAGCGTGCCCACAGCACCTGAAGAGTAGGGTGACATTACAGGCCAGATGAAAGTCAGCTATGGCCCACATAAAGCCCATGGGCTCCTCAGCCCAAGACTGCCTTTCATAAGGCAGATATTTTTCTCCTTTACTCTTCTCCGGCACTTTATAGCTTACCTCACAGATGTCCTTGAGGTGTTTGATATAGATACGCTCTGTATTCATTATTTCCTGAATAACATTTGTTCTCATCTGATCCTTGTTTTCTGCCATTTTTTGGCGGTGCTTTTCAGGGTCTGCGTTTGGTTCTTCATCTTGGAGGCTACGACAGTTTTCTCCAAGTTCTTCTTGATTGACCCGAAGCTGGAATCGTAAGGGGGGGGGGACAACTGAGTTGAAGAAGCACATCTGCAGTGCAGAGAGCACTAGAAACACCAAGTTAGCAACTAAAGAGCAAGGTATTTAAATAAATTTTTAAAATATACATTAGAGTCTATACCACATACTATGACGACAAGACCCACATGGTTGAGTTGGGCCAGAGACGCAGCCTATGCTCTCGTTGCATACAGAAGGTCCCAGATTCACTCCCCGGCATCTCCAGTTAAGAAAGGATCAGGGAGCAGATGATGGGAAAGACCTCTTTCTGAGACCTTAGAGAGCTACTGCCAGTCAGAGCAGATGATCAGTAGTGCAGCTGTGGCTGGAATTTGAGGCCAAAATTCAGGGTCCTGAGCGGGGGGGGGAGCGGGGGAATGACCACCTAGACAGTGGCAGGTAATGAGAACACTGGGCAAGGAGAAGAAAACTCTGTTTTATTCCAGTAGTCACAATGGTGCTCTGATTTAAGTTAGTTTAAAGTGCAAAACTGCATGTGCCCAGAGTAATTCTTTTTAAATCATGGCTGGAAAACCATTTTGTTGTTGTTCTAACACACCAGGAATGTAGAAGCAGTTATAAACCATGGAATGGTGGTGGGAGTGGGAAGAGAAATGTTAGTTGTGTGCTTCAACACCTGAGGTAATACGCATGGCCACCTAAAGGGGGCCATGGCCATTAAGTGCGGGGTCTAAAATTACGTAGGAGAAGGGGACGGCAGAGGATGAGATGGCTAGATAGCATCACCGATGCAATGAATATGAACTTGAGCACACTCCGGGAGAGAGCGCAGGACAGGAAGGCCTGGCGTGCTATGGTCCATGGGGTCACGAAGAGTCGGACATGACTGAACGACTGAACAACAACAACTAAAATTACGTAGCTGCAGCACTGTGTACTGGGCTAAGATGGACACATAACCTAACTTGATATAAGGCAGCCTCCTATGTTCCCTGTGATTACTGGAACTGAAGCCCCACTTAAATTAATTGGGATTTATTCAGTCTTGGAATTAAGTCCACAAAACTGATTAGACTGCTGCCCATGAATGCCTACGTAATGTGAGTCCTAAATGAAAACAAAAGGCAACTTTTGAAAATCTTCCTCCCTGGTCACCTGGAAGAGATTCTTATTCATCACAGGAGACTAAATAGGCAATTGGTTGTTTACAAGCCCGGCTGCGTTCAACTTTGTGTAATTCCAGCATAAACACCTCATAACAGGACTCTCTGAAAGAACCTTATTGCATAGACCCCATGTGAATAAGCCCTAAGTGAAAATATAGCTGACCATTCTTAATGTCAGGGCCTTGTAGATTATAGCCAGGATTTGATCAGAAGTAGCCTGGAAGGGCTTGGGCATGTTCAACCTCTGGAATGTCAGAATTTGTGTGAGCTTATCTCTGTCAGTGTTCTCAGAGCAGAGCCAGGGGGAGTCACCCAACTCCCTGTCTTCCTGCTGGTCTGGCCTTGGCAGGCAGGGAGGTTGGAAGCTGTCTGTGAGAACTTGAGAGGGGTGGGATGGGGTTTGCAGAAGGGTCGCCCAGGTTGAAGCATCACTGCCGGAGGGCTGAGTTGAAAGGCTAAAGGCCCTTGTCTGTCAAGGGTCCAAAGGGGGTGTCTTAAGAGTCACACCTTCTCTTTTAAGCTGATGCAAAGACGAAGAGCCTTTGCTAGGAACATCTTGTCTTCATTGTCCAAAGCCTTCTCTGTTTGGATCCATCATCGTCTGGGCTTTTGGAGGCACTCTGCACATGGAATCTCCCTTAATTGGAACTTTGGATTGCTAAAGACTTGCCATGAAAAGTACTGTGAGGCTTTTCATAGATTTCCACTCTCGTTTGCTGTGGACTGTGTGTCTTTGTTTGTTGTCAGCTCAGCGTACTGGCAGGCTGGGCTTGATCTACGACTTTTGGACTTTCCTCTTCCTGGACACATGCAGTGTGGAGTTACCAATGCGAAAGCGATGGCACGGAACTCCTTGCGAGTCTGGGTTTACCCTTCTCTTGATCTTGATAAACCTTGACCATGTAGCCTGGAGTTATCAACAAAAGATTCAAAGTTGGATGCTCCACAGGTGTGGTTTGGTTTAGGCCTCTCAAGAATTTATCCTTTGATTGCCTGATGGGGTCATTCCAGGAATCATTCCCAGTCCTTGTCCAGGGTTGGAAACCCGTGTATGGATTGCCTCGGTTAGATACGCCAGGGATCCCAAGTCCCCTCCCTTGTGTTCAGAACCGTGGAGATGGCAACGGGAAAACAATGTTGATGAGGATCTCAGTCCTGGTAGTAGTGTTTAGCTTTGGACTGTCTTGGAATTACATAGAGCCTATAGCTACTGACCATCAGCTATACGATTTCTGAAGAGTGTAACCATTAAGCTTTTGCTGTGGGATTCCCTGCAATAAAGAAATCTCACTGATTTGGGTGTCTGGTGTCAGATTGCCTTAGCATGTGCACTGGGGGAAACCTGACACTTAAAGCCCCTTTTATGCTCAGTGTGCTCACCTTTTAGCAAATGCATTGGTTTGGACTTTGTCCAATATAAGAGGTGAATGAGCCGAGCAGTGATTTTTAGTCATTTGCCATCTAAAAATGAGCATTAAGAGATAGCTAGCTTTGAAATGGGTAAGACCAAATAAGTGATCTAAAGAGAGGTCTCCAATTAATATCACCCTGTCTTCTATAGTCCTTTAACCTTTACATTGACTGCTTAGCCTTTACAACAGGCTTTTAAAAGGGATTCATTATTTATGTCACAAGTACAAAATAGCCCCAAGAATCAGCAATTCGGAATGCTGAGTACCTGGGTATTCGGCTGGCACAGAAAGTACTGTGTTGTCCATTTCAAAATATGACTTCAGGAAAGGGAAAAGATTGGTTTGGGTCTCTATCTCACTGAAACCATGGTGTAATGTACTAAGTAGTCCTCAGGTGCACAGTGCAGGTGAATGTGTAATGCTTTGTAGAATGTAGACACACTTGTTAATACAAAGATACTGATGAGTGTTCCCCATTAGGGAAAGTTGGGCAGTTAAATGAAGGTTTTAAAACCACATTCAGGAAGGGCGATACCAATCTGAAACCACTAACTCATAGCCTTTGTTCCCCTCCCGGTTATTCCCTTTATTCTTACAGAAACAGAAGTATGACACAGCCTCATATACTCTTAAAGCCACAGATGCAACCTGATTCCATACATATTATGCACAGGGTGTGTGCATAAGATGGCGGCCTTAATCTCATGAATGTCCCATCTAACACAATATTCCACAGAGACAAAGAAATGTCAAAATTTAGAGGAAGAGTAGAGTTAGCAAAGGACTCACAAGATTTAGTTTTAAATGACTAGCTAAATTGACTTCCTCTGTTATACTGGACAAGTCAACTAACTTCCCTGTACAATCAAATGCACATTATTGACAAATGCCTTTTTTTTTTTAGTTTGCAGGCTATTCAGAACAAGGCCTGTTTAGTTGCTACCTTAAATTAGTCTTTCTCTAAGCTCAGTAATAATAATACTGTGTGCCTAAATGTGTATGAGGGGCTGCCATTAAAAAATTTAAAAGTAGAAACTTTTGGCCTGGCTACCAAATGGCCTCAGGCTCCATGCCCCAATTTGTTGCCCTTACCAGTGCAGCCACCATTATTTCTGTACATGTTGGCCAATATGATTCAGTGGACAGAGTATCAAGCCTGGCTCAGGAGACCTAGGTTCAAATCCCACCCATCCATGACCTTGGGCCATCATCCCTCACCTAAACTAATACATAGGGTTGTTGTGAGGATAAAAGAAGGGGTGGAAGAAGCACTCATGTCCCAGTCCCATTGAGCACTCATGTCCTGGTCCCTTGACAGGAATGTCAGCTGCCATGTTTTTAACATTATAGTTCAAGAACAGACATGCAGTTATTTTTAAACAAAAATGACAGCACAGAATGGTTTTTTTTTTAATTAACTGCATGTGTATGCTACATAATTAATAAATACCAAAGCTCATGGGAATCAGATAGTGACAAGAGTTTCTGTATACTTTTATCACTTTGGAGGACAGAGGAAGAAAGCTTATATGCAGATTTCCTCTTCTATTGCAAGGTCTGTGGAATGGGTCCATAAAAAAAAAGAAGAGATTTCCTCTTCCATCTTTTTCTGGATTCCCTGTGTTGATTCCTTCTCCTTCTCCTCCACAAAAAAAACTTGGTTGTGGGTGCACACAACAACAAGAAGAAAATAGCCAAATATAAAAGAGGGCCTTGCAGTTAACAAGTCTTCTTGGTCCCTTGGAGGTTGCTTGGTCCATTGGAGGTGTCTTATTATATCAGCCCAATGGTGCAAGTAGGGTTGGACCTCAGGGGTGATGTCCACGGAGCCCCAAATGACTGACCAGAGAGTGGAAGGTGATGGGGCCAGTGGCAAATAGGCCCACTGTCAGCATGTGGGCCAGCATGGGCATGCTGAGAGACCCACTGGGATTGACACTAGTCACTGCAGCATATCAACAGGGGGTTAGCAGGCCAGGCATGTACATGGTTCCAATGCTCATTTTATTATATTTAAATATATTTTCCATTTCTACAAGAAAATGGTGCTTATTCCAAAGTAAATGAATTTAGCATCATAGGAACAGATGCAGAGTCCATTTTATTCCCAAAGTCACGATGGTGCTATGATTTAAGTGAGTTTAAAATGCAAAACTGTACATGCTCACTTTTTTAAAAATCAGGGTTGGCAAGCAGGATCTTTTTCTCTCTCTCTAACATATCGGGAAGGTAAAAGCAGTTGTAAAGTATGGAAAGACCCTGGGGGTGGGGAGGGGAGATAATTGTTAATTGTGTACTTCCCAAGTGGAGTAATACACATGGCCATCTAAAGCTCCCCCCCCCCCGCCTCCAGTAAGCCCATTAAGTCCAGGGCCTAAGGTTACCTACATGCACCACTATATCAGCCTTCCCCAGCCTGGTGCTCTCCAGATGTTTTGGACTTCTACATCCATCAGCCCCAGCTAGCATGGCCAATGTTCAAGAAAGGTTGGAGTTATGATCCAGAACATCTGGAGGGCATCAAGCTGGGGAAGGCTATATTATGTCTATGTGCTTTGTATAGAAAGAACAAACACAAGGAAGTTAAGGAGCAAGACATTCTGGACAGTGATGAATATAACAGTTGGGTTTACATAAAGCCAGAAAAATTAAAAGTGAAAATAATACAACGTATCACTGGAATCTAGAAGTTACATTGGGAGAGGAAGCTGTATAGCTAAACTTGGGCAATGTACCAGCCATCCAAGGTTGCACAAAATGTGCTTTACTCACCCTGACAAAGCTAGCTGGAAACCAGGCTTCCTTGTCTTCATTTCTTCCCCACCACCAATCCTTGTTGGAAGCTTCAAGGACATGGATGACTTCCCCAGCTTTGAAGGCTAACTCCTGATCATCCATGGTCACGTGATCCCAGAGTGCCTCTGCATAGACCATGCTCCCATCGCTTATCAACTGAAACAGAAACATTCTGTGAAGGGCAAAGATTCTGCTGGGACGGCCAAAGAGACAAAAAGGTTAAGTAGCGATGTGCAGATGTAAGCAGCAGGTGCCGTGACAGCAATACTGAGCCAATTTTCTTAAGCTTCTCTGGGTATCCTCTGCAGAAATACTTTCTTTTCAAAATGGCAATAAATAAACTAAATAATTTGGAAATTCTCAATAAAAGAACATGAATGGATTATGGACCCACAGATCTGATTGTACTTCCATGAAGCTTAAATTTCCTCAAGTTAGCAGAAAACTTTCATGCACAAATGTCATCGTCTCATTACCTCGTTAATAGCTAGCTGCTCCCCTCCAGGCTGCAAGTACCTAGGGCTGGCTTGGCAGAGTTCCTCATAACTGTAATCCTCCTCGCTACCATTGTCATCCACTAAGACAGAAGATTCAGTACCACCATCTGCAGCACCTGGCATGAATGTGAAATATCGAGTAATTGGGTATAGTCAACACCTTCTTCTGTGACATTTAAAAAACCCTCCTTAGAAAAAGGCATGGATCTGTGATTTCCCACTTCTCATATCCACTTACGTGAACTGCAAAAAATCGCACTGAAGGAAAGACTTAGGACAGGGAGAAATTTGAACCTACAGTAACAGCTAATCTACATAATATGAACAACAAACAGGGCCTGAAACAAAACGTTGCAGTCTGGAACATTCCTGTTCAGCCTTCCAGCCAGTCATGCCTTCTTCCGGAATACTCCATTCCATCTTCCTTCCAACAGTCAGTCAGCATTCCATGCCCACGGAGCATACTCAGTCCTATTTTGGGTTCCTTTCCCCCAATTAGGTCCCCATCCCACCCAATTGCTATTTTTTGTACTTTTGCATATCTTGGTGTTCCCCCAAGCCTGCTGATATTTTCTTCTTGTGCATGGATGGTGTCATTTTGGCTACATAAGAATCCACACTCAGAGAATGAGTTCACTATTAGTATATTAGCATGGAGAATTCTGAACTGTACCACTTCATACTGCACAAGGAAGGGTGGGGGTGGGAATGCATGTTTTTGAATGTTCTCTGATGTAAAAAGCATTAACAAGAACCATAACCCTTTCTCTTTTTCTTTCTCTCTCTTGAGTGTGGGTTAGTGTGTTGTGTGAACAGCCACATTCTCTCTAATGTGTTAGTAGTGAGTCTGTTATGTGAAATGGTGGGTGGAGAAACATAATTGCTCCTACCTGCACTCTGAAGTAGTACAATCCAGAATTCTACCACCTCAACCTACTACATAATTTTCCATAATGTATAGATGGGCTCTAAAACTGAAATTAGGCCCAGTATAATTTTCATACCACTTTTGTATTACACTGGCAGACATTGAAACTGGGCTCAACCCCATTTCTATCATGCACATTTTATCACTGGCACATAAAAATGAAACCGTCTTCTCAGTGGGTCTCTGTACTAACCTCCTAGTAATCTATAGTCCAAACCCTTCAGAACAGTAATTATTATTTTTATTAACTTGTTAATAATTTTTCTACCCCAGAGATACCCAAAGTGATGTACAATGTTTAGAATGACAATAAAACTATTATTTAAAATATCACGGAATGCTAAAAACAATAAAACCACTTAAAAACCAAATGCAAATAAAATAATCCCAAATCAAAAGTAGCCACATCATTATATACATAGACAACCACTAATAAAATCTCAAAACTACTAATCCTCAATGGGAATGGATTAGCTTCTGCCCATCAGGAAGATAATATACTCACAAAGAGGCTGCAGCCATAATGTTGCGATAGGGAAGCTAAGAATATGCTTCAGTAGGAACAATGCTGATGTTCTGAGGAGTGTTGCCCAGTGTAATGTCTCCTCCCATATGTGCCCATCTCTGAGTGCCTGTCAACCTGAAGTTTGGAGGGTGGCCATGAGAGAATGAGCTGGTTCACATGGTTGCTGCAGCCCACCATGATGGGCTGTGGCACATACCAGCAGCTATTTTGAATATTCAAGCCATGGCGGGTAGTCACTGTGGCTTACTGTGTCGTGTGAAACCGGGGAGGATGGATTATACGAGTACTAAACAACCCTCGCATAACCCATGGGCTGTTTTAGGGTTATGCGAGGGTTGTTTAACCATCACATAAGCCACCCTTACTGGGTTCACAAGACATGACAAGCCATGCTGACTGCCCACCGTGGCTTGAATATTCAAAAAGGCAGCTGGCACACACCACAACCCACTGTGGTTTAAATAAGCCACAGCGGGCTGTAGTGATTATGCAAACCTGGTCAGTGCCTTTTCGACAGTGGCCCCATGGCAGTGTAATGCTCCTTAGGGAAGCTTGCCTAGTGCTCCCATTGCTACCCTTTCGGCACCAGGCTAAGACTTTTCTGTTTCCTAGGCCTTTAAAGATCTTGTTGACACTGGTGGTGGTTTTAGCTCCTGCAGTTTGTATTGCATGTTATTGTGTTGTTACTTGTGTAGTTGGATTTTTAAGATTGATTGTTGGGTTTTTTTATTGTATTATTGTTCTGTTTTGAATTGATTTTGTATCAGATAAATTTTATAGGTGTCAAACAAATATAATAAATAAATGGTGTAACCACTAGAAAGGAACATAGGAAGCTGCCTTATACTGAGTCACACCACTGGTCCATCTAGCCCTGTATTGTTGACACTGACTGGCAGCGGCTACTAGTCCTACCTGGAGATGCCAGGGATTGAACCTGGGACCTTCTGCATGCAAAGCATATGCTCTACCACTGAGCCACGGTCCGTCCCCTTCCTACTGGGAAGGTTGGTGGTTAGTCATACCATAGAAATTGTGGTGTGATATATGTTTAGCAGACTAGCATATACCAAGAACAGCGAGTGAGGTAGAGGAAACTGAGCCAAGCTAATCAAGTAGACAAGTCTTTAGGGAACATCCAAGATTAATGGGGGGTTGGATGGGAGAAATCACATAGTATGTTTAAAAAAACAAAAAACAAGCAAAACAAGGAATAAAACCATATAAAACCAGCAATTTTCAAAGACATGGTTTGGTCCCATTGCAAGCTTTTTTTATATACTGGTGAAATGCATAAAAAAGAGGCTGGGAAGTTGCACATCCAGCTCAGGGGCAGGGAAAAGCCAAAATATAGGCCCAAATAAAGGCAAGATTATCCCGTTAAATAAAATGTTTCATGACAGATATGGATGACATTCTTCATATAAAAATGAGAGCAGAAGTAACATCAAAACTGGATGTTCTACCTTCATGGGACAGAGCATGGTAATAAACTTACGACTTTGGGGATCATAGCAATCACGATTGGCTACATTTTCACACAGCGTGGTATTTTGGTAATCCCAATAACAAGCAAACTTGCCTTCTACTGCATACAGCTGTAGAATGACCAAGTACAATCTGACCTGCTAGGTCATGGGTGGACAACCTGCAGTGCAGGTGTGACAAGTGGCACAGGCAGCTGGAGTAAGAGGCAAACTCAGTTCAGGCACAGGAGTATCTCTGTACACACAATCAGGCCTGCATTCCTGTCTAGCTCTCCAGAGTTGCACAGTCACTGGCTCCCAAACTCTAGAGGCAAGACCACACCAAAGCTAGGAGTGTTTTGTTTTGTACACTAGGTGGTACTGTCTTATACTTTGGATGTGCTGAAAGTTGGCCACTAGGTGCTCATGATGACATAGTATAGCAAAAAGTGCCCATCTCCCACACCCAAACTATCCACTACCTTCTTTTGCTGTTACGAGTTGTGACCTTTTCAAGGCTTTGCATCGTATGAGACCTAATACTTAGAGTTGAACAAAACCCTGATGAAACATTTACCTTTTGGATTTTATTCCTCAAAAGGGTAAATCTGTCCATTCTTAACACCTGGGTCTCAATTCTTTAAATTCACATTTTATATAGAATGCAAGATCCTATTAATCTCTATCAAAATCTACAACAGATGAAGCATTCCTGAAATACAGGATTACGAATAGAAATGCAAGTTTATTAATTTATAAAAAGGCATACTTTTATAATATCAACATACTGGAAACATGTACATTTTTCATTAAATGGAGTTATTTACAGATGGAAATACACTCCATCTGTAAATAACTCCTAGCCTAACATTGCATTTGGAAGATTTCATCCTCCACTTTGTTTTGTTTTTCTGTCTTTAACAGCCATTGGTCAATTGTGAATACTTGTACACAAATATTATAAAAGAGGCACCTACTGAAAAATAACTAATTAGCAGCTCAGTCCTCCTATGCAATATGTAAGCTGAGATTCTGGGAAGTAAGCTGACTGTTTCTTGCTTTCTGTAGACATTTCTCTATTTTTACTGCCAGGACTAAATATACAGATATGAATGGGCAATTCTTATCTCTCTAATGGAATGCCAAAGCTAAAAAAACAAACAAGTAAACTGGTTTTCATCTCATTTAATTTTTTTGTGTTGGTCTAACTGCTAGACTTGCTAGTACAAGCATTATTTTTTAGCTAAGTCAAGCCCCATGATTATAACAGTTTAAAACATAAAGGCCATAGAGAATAAATGGAGCTCATCTCCTACTTAAACATACCTATCTGAAGGCTCTCCAGACTCCAAAACCGGGCCATTTCCCCTCTGGCTACCATCCTGCTGTCCCAAAGAATACCACACACAATGCAGTGGTTGGTTTTTAATCGGTAAGGTTTGGTCCTTCAAAAAAAAACAACACCCCATCACCGAGAACCAGGGAGGCTGCAAGCTACTGGAAATGCAGAAACAGCTTATTCATCGGTTTGTGCTTCTGTTTGTGCATTTCAGGCCAGAGTCTACTTCAAAGCTGACAGCTCACTCCCTGTTCAGAGTAGCTGTGAGTTTAGTGCCTTCAGTGACATCATGGGGTACCCTTAGGGAGGAAGTTACAAACAGACACACACACACGCACACGCACAACTGTACACACAGTGCTCATCCACATAATGCATGCACAGCTTGCTCATGCCTTAAATGCTTACAGCACAGATTTATTATTGTTGTTCAGAATTACTTTTGCTGTGCTTTCAGGTATGTCCCTGTTTTTTAGTCCAGTCCAAAGGAAAAGGCTCTGTTGTCAAATAGCTTGATTCTTTTCCCCACCATATGTTAAAAAAAAATGCATTCCTTGGTGCAGGTTGTGCAGTTACAGCATTATTCCAGAATGTAAGTTGAAAATGTAAGTTTTAAATATAAAAATGTAAGCCTGCAAATTTTCACTGTAGCTGACTGTAAGGCAGTGTCTGCGTGTGTTTCTCCAACCTGGTTTCTTGGCAACATTAAGCTCTGTGAGGATCAAGGATGCCACCAAGACTGAAGTACCAGCCTAACTGAACATTATCAGCTGACCCCACAGGCCAAAGCTTTGTTTGTTTTTAACAAGGCTTATAAAGGTCTCTCCTCAGAGACTGTTCCTCAGTTTGAGCAACTTGTCTTGAGTGTGATGACTGCACTTACTATCTGCTGTTTCTGATAGTGACCACTGCCTGACATGACCTTGCACCTCCTTCTGGCCTTTTCATGCCAATACTGCTGTCTCAGATCTTGGCTTCACCTATGTTCCTGCCTCTGGCCCTTGGATCCTGACCTGCCTTCTCTGGAGTTTTTACCTTCTCTCTAGGTCTGACTAAACCCCTACATAGTCCTTACATCCTGGTCTGTCTTATCTGGAACTCAACCTTGCTTGTTTTGGACCACACCTTCCTCTCACCCTATCCCCACCCCCAACTCACAGAATTCTGAATCTCAGAACTCAACAGCCTGGAACAGGCTGGGCCCTGATATGTACAACACCACTATGAAATTTCGGCATCTACTTAGGCTGTGAATAGTTGATTATCTTTGTGAAGCAGCAGGAGAGATTTCTCCCTTATAGCTGCAGTGCAAGGGTAAGCAATCCTGGGCAGTATCCAATGGGACCTCTGCACTTACAGGGAAACCCATCGCACCAGCTTACACTATTGGCATAGTGCTAGAAGTCACTTAGGATAGGATTACATCACTTGCTTAAGTGTGGCCCTGTTGGATATTGACCCTTCTGCCCTCCGGATGTTGTGGACTATGGCTCCCATAAGTCCTGACCACTGTCCATGCTAGCTGGGGCTTATGGGAGTTGCAGTCCAAACTATCTGGAGGGCAGAAATTTGCCTACCTCTGCTATAGTGGTTCTAGCCCCAATCCAGCTTCAGTAACTGGACAACCAGACGAATGTAATAAAGAAGACACGGAACCTTGCTTCAGAGGGGATGTTTTTGCAGCAAGGGAAGAAAATCTGTTTCCTAAAAAATAATTAAAAACCCAGGAGATGGCTCTAGTGCTGGAGAAGGAGAACACATCCTGTTCGGTGAAAAATACATTTTAATAAATAAGAAAATTATCTTAAAGTGGCAGAGAGTTTGTTGTGGGAGCTGGAGCACTATACTACTTGGGAGAAACTTTTTATAGAGCATTATATGCATGTATGCTTATTTTTAAAAATTTAATATTTTGTACCCTGCTCTTCAATAACATGTAATCCAGGAGGTTAACATAATAAGTAAAAATTTAACATTATACATAATAAAATCCCAAAATTGGAAAACCTATAATGTAATTGCATAGAATGGGAGCACAAAACATAACACTGGAGTAAAAAAAAATTAAGAGCAACCTAAAAGCAACACAGGAGTTTAAAAGCCTGGGCAAATAAGAAAGGTCTTTCCTGGTGCCAAAAGTACATTAGAACAGGTACCAGGCAACCACCCCCGAGGAGAGCATTCCCAAGGCGGGGTGCCACAACTAAGAAGGCCTTTCCCCAGGCACCACCCAGATGGCAAGAAAAGTTTCTTAAAATCTTCAAAATCAATTGCATAACTGCTCTAGGGAGTAGAATGGAGTGGGTGAGGAAAGAGTATTGCTTAGTTGCAACAGGCAACCGCAAGAGCTGTTTCACATCTGTGAAATCAGCCTTGCTCACTCTTGTGAAAACAGCATTTTCTCAGGTACAGCTTGAACTGTGCCAGAGGCCTACAAAATCAAATTGAACAAATACTACAGCAGGATAAAGGGGATGTGTGTTTGTCTTGTAGACAAGGAGAACCCTATCAAACTACCTCCACAACTTTGAAAACGTTACATCTGTACACACCATATGCACAGGAACTATTTCTGTATCCTGTTTACTTATACCTTAGCAACAGCACACCAAACTTATCGGTAGAATGCAAGTATGGATGAAAAGCTGGGTGTGGGGCGAGAAATCAGTAACATCCACACAGCTAAACTTTCAGCTTTCCTATAGTTGAGTAAAGCCTTGCCAGACGTCATCACATCAGAGCTTGAAATGTTTCCAGAGAGCTGCTCCCTAGTATGGAATACTTCCTCTCCCAGGAAAAGCAACACCAATTTCACACACAAGATCAGGGTTTAACTTTCCAGTGCTTTTACTCTGCTCATGTGACACATAAGGTAGCACCTTAGAATATATACACTTTGTCCTTGTATACTGTTGCATTTGGATCACCTTTTTAAAACTGGTAGCAAAGAAGGATTCTGCTCATCCAGGCAGAAAGTAAATTCAACACCACTGTGCTAAATTGCTACGGTTTTCCAAACGCAGAGCACTTTCTTTTCAGAGACAATGCAGCTTAGTTATTCTTGTCCTTTAAAATGTGATGTTCCCCCTTTCCCTCCTTACACTACTGACTCTCAGAAGACCCTGGAGGCCCCTGCTGCATGCAAATGGTTTCAAAACAACCACAGACATCATGTGGCTTCCTGGATGCTTCTGGCTCAAATAGAAAAATGAGAAGCCAGACTACACAGCAATCTCTACACTTCTCACTTATAAAAAACTGCATTTCACTGTCATTTGAAAGTGGCTGCCTGGTTGTGGGGGGGAAAACACTTGTCTTTCTGCATCAGCAGCCATAAGAGCCCTGCTGGCCCAGACCGAGAGTCCACCCATGATCATGTTTCTAGCAGCGGCCAGTCAAATTCCCTCAGGAAGCAAGGCACAAAGGCAACAGCCCTCTCCATGTTACTGGTTCCCAGAATCTGGTATTTAGAAATATATGGCTGCTGAACATGGACATTCCATTTCACTATCATGGCTGTTGATAGACCTCTTCTCTATGAGCTTCTCTAAACTTCCTTTAATGCCATCTAAGCCAGAGGTGAGCTGAAGGTAGACTAAGATCTACTAGTAGATTACTGGGTGATTTGCAGTAGATCAGCAAGGGGTTCTAATTGCCTACTGTTTAACATCAGCAACAAAAAGGTGGGTTCTCCCCCTCCCCCAAATTAAAGCTTAGGGGGAAACCAGGAGTGGGTTTGTGTATGAAAGGACTACAAGCTCAGTTCTGGTACTCCGGCATATTCCTGGGCTGAGGTTGTACTCAGAAGCACACCGTTCCTTAATATTAGGTTGTGTCCAGTGTTAGTCCTACTTAGAATGGACCAATTTAAATGAATGGGACTTATATTAGTCTAACATTGGATACAACTCTTCACTCCAGCCAAGCCACTATTCTCCACCTGGCAGATACCAGGCTTCTAGTAAAAAAACAACCCAGATTGGTAAGTCTAGCAAGCCTGAAGCCTGCCCATCCCTGATCTAATTAGCTAGAGTGTTGGACTGGGAGTCAGGAGATTTGGGTTCTTGTCCCCACTCAACCATGGAAGTTCACTGGGTGACTTTGTGCCAGTCACAGACTCTCAGCCCAACCCACCTCACAGGGTTGTTGTTGTGAGAATAAAATGGAGGAGAAGGAAGATTATGTACGCTGCCTTGGGTTCCTTAAGGAGGAAGAAAGGCGGGATACAAATGCAATCAATCAATCAATCAATCAATCAATGGCAGTGAATTCATAGAATCATAGAATAGTAGGGTTGGAAGGGGCCTACAAGGCCACTGAGTCCAACCCCCTGCTCAATATAGGAATCCAAGTCAAAGCATCCCTGACAGATGGCTGTCCAGCCTCGTCTTGAATGTCTCCAGTGTGGGAGAGCCCACTACCTCCCTAGGTAATTGGTTCCACTGTCATATTGCTCTAACAGTCAGAAATTTTTTCCTGATGTTCAGCCGGAATCTGGCTTCCTGTAACTTGAGTCCATGATTCCATGTCCTGCACTCTGGGATGATGGAGAAGAGATCTTCCTCTCTGTGACAACCTTTCAAGTATTTGAAGAATTCAATCATATCCTTCTCAGCTGCTGATAAATGTGGCTGGAGAACAATACATTAAGAAAAGCATCTGCATGCCACATTCACAACTGGATAATACTTCACACAGCTGGACTTCTTGAGTCCCAGTCAGTGGGATTTAACCTGTGCAGTGGATTGCAGCTCAAGTTATCAAACAAAAGTTTGTCTTTATTCAAGCCACTGAGAAACCAGAACTGCCATTCAAGAGAAACACACGTAATCCATACTATTACGCAATGATTAATTTTAAATCTGAATCCATTTAAAATTAACTAATATAGCATGCGAAAATAAGAAATTAGTTTTTTCTTCATGAGAAGCTGCTAGCTTCATTAAAAGCCACGCTGATATTAGGGTTTCACGTAGGGAAAACTAAAGAATTTCCACTGAACAGCTGCTATATTTAAACAACCACCACCACCTAGGAAATCATCCTTTGGAAAACACTTAATTGTTTTTGAAAATATTAAAGTCAGGATGGGCAGAGGGTAGATCTCTTGGCAAGTTCCAGGACATCGGCAAGATGACTCTCCCCACCACTCTCCCTTTTAAGCCAATAAATGTGGATTTTTGTGTGGAAGGACTGTGTGCTGCATTCACTTACTCAAAACCAATTCCTGGGCTCAGAATTCTTTAATTCGAAGTGTATGTCTTTTGGTGGATCTTGGGGTTCTAGGAAAAAACAAGGTAGGTTCTGCAAGCCTGAAGTCTGCTCACTCCAGGATTTATTTATTCTTCACATTTGTGTCCCCTAAGCCAACCTTTTTGGACTCACGGGCACATTTGGGAATTTGAGACCATGCTGTGAGTCCTACCACAAAATACATGGTCAGTGGATTGCCACTTTGGCGTCCACCTGTCACGTCTATGGATGTTAGACTGCGTCTTATTCAACAAAAACGTTTGTTTTGTGTCTGTTGGACACCACAACATCTCTGTAATAAGGGATTGTCTAATTTGGCTAATTCTTGGTGGTGCAATATAGCAAATGCCTCTTTTAAATATGTGCTGTGGCAATGTCCAGTAGTTGCTTCTTTTTTGGGTGAAATCTATTACATAGATAAATTAGAGCCAGCGTGGTGTAGTGGTGAGAGTGCTGGACTGGGAGCAGGGAAATCCGGGTTCTATTCCCACTCGGCCATGGAAGCTCACTGGGTGACTTTGGGCCAGTCACAGACTCTCAGCCCAACCTACCTCACAGGGTTGTAGTTGTGAGGATAAAATGGAGAGGAAGAGGAGGAGAATGTAAGCTGCCTTGGGTTCCTTGCAAGAGGAAAAAAGGTGGCAAAGAAATGCAATAAATATAAATAAATAAATTTATTTTGTGCCAGAACAGTCTTTAATATTCACTGATGTACATGATCATTTAAATTATTTGCCCGCTTCATGGAAATGAACAAATGGTCAGTGTAAATGGATTCTCTGCACCCTTTTGACAGCTTAAAGACTGATATTACAACATTGGAAAGATAAACACTCACCTCCTATAATGCAATGGACTGAGGACCTTACAACACTACCAATATTTGAATGGGTGGCATTGGCATATAGATGCCACCTTCAAATGGATACTTATTTGGATATTTGGTCCACTTTTGTTGAATTCCATTTATAATTGCTAGGAAGTTGTATGTATTTCATATAAATCCATGTATATATATTTTAAAAATAGAAAAAACAAAATAATAATTTAAAAAAAAATAATGTTTGGGTGCCTGTGGGCGCCACATTGGGGACCCCTGTTCTAAGGGCCTCAGGGTGATGTACATCCTGTGGAGTCATCTCCCCTCTGAGGTATGTCAGGTCTCAACACTGATGTGTTTTAGGTGTTTATTGAAAATATATGTTTGCTTTGGCTTTCCCCCAGCCAATCTCATGATACAATTGTGTGTGTGTTTGTGTGTGTGTGGTTTTTGTTTGTTTGTTTTTATTCTTTTGTAAACCACTTTGGGATTTGTTTCAAATGAGAAGTGGTATATAAACATTGCTAAGAAATAAGGAATAAATAATGCTTGGGGTTTCTTTCTATTTTATCCTCAGTAACAACCCTGTGGGATAGATTAAGCTGAAGACAGAGACTGATCTAAGGTCACTACTTCATGGCTGCACGGGGATTTGAATGCAGGTCTCTTGGGGCATGTCTAATACTCTCTTTATTGCATCACACTGGCAAGGCATCCATAAATCTACTTGACAGTGTGCTGGAGTAGATTTGACAGAGGAGAGCGGGATTTAAATCTCTGCTCAGCCATGATGCTCAACAACTGAGCAGGGCACCAATAGAGGTGACCCCAGGCACATTGGTGCCCAGTGGCACCCCCTTGGACACCCCAGTCCTACAGTCTGCTCCCAGCCCATAAACGCTGATTCAGCGTTGTGTTACTAGTCAGAGCACACAGTATTGGGAATGCACAACAGGGGCACAGGGAGGGAGATACCATGAGCTGAAAAAAATATGGCAAATTCCCAAATTCCTGGGCACTACAATTCAATTGTCAGGAGCCAGCATATAGTTTTTAAGGACTTGGGATTCTTTCAGTCTCTTTCGATGAAAACCAAAGCAGGATTCTTTCCCAGGTAATAACATTTCAAGGATGACATACAAACTCCTGAAGGGAAGAACACATTTTGGTTTCCAGGCTAATGTTAAAGAAAAAATTGTTGTTGTGGACAAGAGGCTCTCAAGTATCTGAGAGAAGACAGATGGCATTGAACAGAGAACATCTTCTACTAAATGATTCATGAGTCGGTAGCGAAGATAAGTGGCAAGACAAAACTAAGGGGAGAAAACCCATGTATGCAAATGGTGGTGACTAATATGTAAACGCTAAAATAGTTTTGAAGGTCCTCACCATAACAGCACTGTATAAAAAAAACGCCTTTTACTAAATTTATCTTTGGCAGAAGGCAATGTAATTTAATCCCAGAAAAACTGAGTGGTTTGCATACCAAGATGACTTAATGGCAGGAAACTAGTCGGGAAAATCAGACAAAAGTGCACTAATTTTGCATGCCACAAGCATACAATATAAATGTAATATAACTGAGAAGGAAAGACAGTTGCCAAGAAGTGTCGCTCCTAGCAACCTTTTCCATCTTGAATGTTACTTCTACAGCAATGTACAGCCTATTAAATTAGTCATTTTATACACACACACACACTCCTAGGCATGTTTACTTAGAAGTATATCCCACTGACTTTAATGGAACTTACTCCCAGGAAAGTACACTTACCTGCACATTTTAGAACTAGAGAGTCGTATCCAGTGGTGTCACTCCATTCACATAAGGTTCTTTGATCCAATGGGGGCTTCTGTGAAGGGGGCATGGAGGAGTAATTTTTGCCAATTTCCCTTTCCCCTTGCAGCTTCCTATGCCCCCTCACAAATCTGGTCTGGAGACCCTCTGGAACTTGATAAGGCTATCAATGGCTACTAGTCATTATGGCTATATATTAGGGAGAGCCAGTGTGGTATAGTGGTGAGAGCGTTGGGGCTGAGATCCGGGTGATCCGGGTTCTAGTCCCCACTCGGCCATGGAAGCTCACTGGGTGACTTTGGGCCAGTCACAGACTCTCAGCCCAACCTACCTCACAGGGTTGTTGTTGTGAGGATAAAACAGAGAGGTGAAGGAGGATAATGTAAGCTGCCTTGGGTTTCTTGCAAGAGGAAAAAAGGCGGGATAGAAATGCAATAAATAAATAATATTACTTCCAGGATCAGAGGCAGTATGCCAGGTGCTGGGGAACCCAACTGGGAGGATGCTATTGCGCTCAAATCCTGCTTGTTGGCTTCCCATGGGTATCTGGTTGGTCACTGTGAGGACAGAATGCTGGACTAGATAGACCTTTGGTCTGATCCAGCACGTCTCTATTTATGTTATGAACTTAGTGAGGAAAGGGACCGGGGGGGGGGGGGTGCTGCAAAGGGACCTGGGGAAAAATGGCCTCCCTCCACTTCCATTCAGAGAAGCCTCTGTTGAATCAAAGAACCTTCCATGAATGCAATCACAACACTGGAGGCATCTCAAAGAAAAACCAAGAGATTCTGACTAACCTCCTTAGGCTACATGGTGTGTTAATGGCTATTTAGTGAACATATGTTTCTTAAGTACCCAGTCTAAAATACTATCGCCAGGAGCACAGGTGGCACAAGTTAGTTCTCGCTATTTATTTGCTTATTTGTTTTTAAAATGTAATAGTTGCATTTTGGCAAAGCCTCTAAAGCGACACACAGTTCTAACTAAAATGTACTGAAACCAACCAAATAAATCATGAAAAACAGCAACCATACAAAACACAGTCAAGCCAAACTTTAAGAATGGTCATTCTTAAAGGGTATAGAAAAAAATTAATCTATATTGAAGACCCATCTAAACAAGGCTGCTGGCATTAACCTGCCAAATTGTGAGAGTGACAGGGCAAGATGCACCTCCTGTGGGAGGGAGTTCCACAGTCTGGACGCTACAAAAAGACAACTTTTGAAGAATTTCCAGGTTCGCTTATTTATTCTGCACTATCCCCATGTGAAACTCACCATTGGATGCTCTCATTTGCCGCTTACATCCAACTCTGTCCAGGCCGATGGGTGTGCTTTGAGAAAAGGCGAAGGGGCGGAATCTAGCAGAGACAGCTTTGTACGGAGGAACCTGATGTGCTGGTACTGGGGGACGTGCAACTGGCTAAAAAAGCAAAGAAATAAAGCTTGTTACCATGAAAACCTACCTGAAAGCCTAACTAAGCCATGTAGGAAACAATATTTATTTAGAAGTGAAGTTGTGTACATAGGCAAAAAGTGTTCTCTGGACTATATTACAGTAAATCAATATTAGGTTTCCATGTAATTTTAAAGATTAATCATTCTATATACTATTAGTGAACTTTGTTGTCTGAGTGCCGATCATTATGTAACCAAAACAGCAGCATCCATCCACAAGAGAAAGGTATTAGCAGGTTTGGGGAAACCCAGTTTGTAGAAGTACAAAAAAGACTTTAGGGAAAAAAACAAAGGGGAACCTAAATCTATCTGGGTTTTTCGTAAGCCTGTCCCTGCAAGTAAAAGAAAGCACTCTGAATATTTTTACTATATTACATAATAAAATTATATACTGTTCCTTGACAATTTTTCTTATTTATAAATCTTTCCAGCTCGTTTGCTCATAGTCAAGCATTAATAACTTTCACACTAAACTCTAAAGCTTTGACACCCTCTTCTTCAGATCTTCTCCTAAAAGAATATTTATTAAAACTTAAATGCTTCCTTTTTAGGAACTTTTATTTGACCCTTTAGTATTAAACAAGAGCTTTACATTACAATTTCCCCTGCATTAAATTGTCAAGCAAATAAAATAAGTGTTAACAGGGCTTTGTTTTGCTCTTTTACCATGCTAGTGGGCATATAGGGCTTACAAGAGAGAAAAACAAACAAACCCCAGCTACGATTATTCTTTAAACACTGCTTATAAAAGCACTTCTTAGGAGTACTTGTATTTTTGTGTGTTTCCCCTCCCCAGCTTCATCACCTTTCTCTTAAAGAAAAATATAGCCTTAAAAACATATTTTTCAGTGTTTTCCTAAAATGCCTAATTTTCAACTCCCCTATCAAATTATACACTTCAATTCTAAAAACATCTAATAGTCCCGGTTTTCGGTGGATTTTACATGCAAAAGGACTTGTGTATTGCTTATTGTGCATTCACTTATACTTAGAATGTTAGCTTTACTGCAAGAGTTTCTGCCCACTCCATTTCAAAGAAATTAATACATTTCAGCGGAGCAAAATCTAAACCTTAAGAATTTATCCCTTTTTTTAGCATCAGTAGTACCAATAATGTACTTACCTTCAAAATGGTCTTGTATCTCTGAATTTGTTCCTAGATTTCCAGCAAAGCATAAAGTTATATTCAGCAAGAATGTAATTTTAAAAGTGCTAATAAAACAGCAGACTTGCTGAATGCTACCTATGAAAACAGAGTATGTGTGGAGGAATCACAGGTGTGAAGGAATTCCCTCCCCCTTTAAATATATTGCGCACTGCAGAAAACTTAGAATGGGGAGGAAAGAAAATCTCCAGCCTTGCTGGAAAGCTCAAAAAAGTCATAAAACTATGAAAAAACATTCACAGTATATCCATAGTAATAAGGTTAGAGAGTTCTCAGTTTCAGGCTATCTTTTAACTATAATTTGGTGATAGCGTTATTGTAAAATATAAAGCCAAAAGCCCACCCCAAACAGAAAAGTTAATACAAAAGTGAACATTTCAGGATCTCATGCTGCAGTCCTTCAAAGAAAAACTTCCATTTGTTTTTGTGAGGTAAAAATGAGGCCATTTTAAAAATGTTAGAGAATATTCAACGGATTAACAATACATGAGAGATCTAAATGCATATTGATACCTATTAGAAACCTGTACAATGCAATTCTATACACGCTTATACAGAATAAGCCCCGCTGAGTTCAAACATACTTACTCCTAGGTAAGTGTGTATAGGCTTACAGCCTTAATTTCACAAGAGACTGTACAGCTTCCCATCATAATTTAAATTAATGAGATGACTGACTCTTGCTATGAAATTTTCTTTTTTCCGCTGTAAAGTAACTTCCTAGTAGGAGGCACTGTCCCAAGAGGAAGAATAAAGGTTTGGAATTATGTCAGAGCTCTTGTAAATAAAATTCAAGTACATTCTTTTTTAAAGGTTCCAGAATGTTTTAAAGTAAAATTTAAATTAATTCTGTTTAACCTTCACTTGCATATAGCTTGTATTTCATGTAACCTGAGCCAAAGGCAGTCAAAGCAGGCATTTTGTCAATGTTGTAACCCAACTATCTACGGGCTACTTTTAAGTCAAGGAATAATTCAAGCCTTATTTATTTCTTCATCTCAAAAACTAACAGACCCATTAAAATACTCAGTCATACCATGGTATGATCTAGCCTACACATTCTGCACAACTAAGGGCCAATTTAGATGTTACTTTTTTCAGAGCACGGCAGATATGGGACCTGTACCTCTATATATTCTCTAAAAATTTAATATGCATAAACCCGTAAGTATCGGCTATGTTCAAGTGAGGTCCATGTAATTTTGATTGGCATGTAACGTTTGTTTGGAGAAATGCAGAGACACAACTGACTCCTGTATCTGCTAAACCTCAAAAGAAGTGATACATGAATTGGGCCTTATGCAAGGCCCAATAATGAGGTGGGTGTGGGTATACTTTGTCGTTTGAAAGACAGGAAAAATTCTGCTTCCCTATATGTGATGTACTATTTCAAGAACTATGAGCCCAAGGGAGAAAGCACCATAATAATCAGGGCCCTTGATCTCCAGGAGAGTGGGAGCCAGTGCTGCTGGTAGGATTTACAGGCCTGAAATCTATGTGAATAAATGTGTACTTGACAAGTACTCTATAGATCTTGTCAAAATTTGCAACTGAAGAGTCAAGTCTACTTTTGAAAAGGAAAACCTATTCTTCCTTCCTTAATACAATTTCTCAAAAAAATAACTGAAACTTATTTTCAGCCCTCCTGATTTTTGCATACTGCCAGTGATTATGGCAAAAGCTGAAAGAAGTTTCAACATGCAACTCAAAAAACTGGAGGCCTTTTCCTATAGGGCAGGGACGGCTAAGCCACCTACCTATTTTGTCTATCAACTGTGAACTATGGGGAGATAATTCATGTGCAATGGAAACGGCCATAAAAATAAAGCTTTAAGGGGGAATTCTATTTATAATATGTTTACAGCTGTGTTGGTCAATTAAACCAAAAGTTACAAAACAGTCAACAAGCTTTATGGGATTTGTCCTCAGGTTCAATGTTATGTTAAAGAAAAAGGGGGATTGGAAGGTTGGGGCATGATAGAAAAGCCCTAGTATTGGCCATGATGTAATTTCAGAAATGTAGAAAATATTTGAGAATTATAATAGTCATTTTTCGTTCATAATTCATGAGACTGTCTGGGATGGGGTCATGGTATCTGTACAGGAGGGTGTGTGTGTTACAACTAAAACAATTATGCCTTATGTCAAGTCCAATTCACACAGACATCTAGCCTGAATGAAAAAGCTAGCCCATATAGAATTTCAGCTAGTTCTGACTGTACCAAAGCAGTAATGTGCATGCACTGCCATGCACTGAATTCAGCTTTTGGCATACCTCTGCAAGCTATCCTAAGTACTGGTTAGTGGTGGTGTGCCAAAAAGCTGGATCTGGGTAGCCATTTTAGCCTGTTGCAGCAAAAAGAAAAAAGAATTTTACACCACATTAAAAACATTTATTGTGGAATAGTGTTTTGTGGGCTGGAGCTAGAGTGGCCAGATGTCCTCTTTTACCAAGGGCAGTCCTCTACTTGAAGGGATGCCAGAGGAACATCCCTTATTTGAAGGGCTGTTCTGTCCAATTCCAGTTTAAAGTTAATAAGCCATAAGAATTGTAGCATACCAAGTTAGCACCTGGAAAGCAGGCTAAACAGGCAGGCACTCAGGTCACCTGGGCAAAGTCTTCTATAGGATGGTGAGATGTACTGTATTTCTGTTTAAATTATAATAATTTTCTAGGTTTGCATATATATCATATGCAAATGTTATGCAAATCACTGTTCTCTTTTGTCCTCTTTTTTTGGTGATGTATTTCTTGTTTTTTGGCAATTCGTAAGTGGCCACCCTAGCCCACTTCATCGATAAATGCATTAGATTCTTGTGATTGTTTTTTTTATATTTTACTATTTTGTTGTTAGCCGCTTTGGCTTTTAGTTTGAAATGAAAAGCAGAATATTAAACAAACAAACAAGCAGTGGTCATCTTAATGAAATGAAATAATATCATCATCATTATTAGGTAAGTTGTTACCCAAAGTATTTTTCTTCTTCTTCTTCCCTTAGTACTCAGGGTGATATATACCTACCCACTTCATGCATCCGATGACATGGGCTCTGGCCTACAATAAATGCTTTAATCTTTAAAGTGCCACATGACTCTTTGTTTTCACTGCGGCTAGATTTTATCTCCAACCAAGTCTGGCCAAGCGCCATCTCAAATTGCCAATCATAGAACAGCCCTTTCCAAATCTACTGTCCATTTTTGTTATTGGGTAAATGCCAAAATTGGTGCCCATAAATATTTCTATACTAGTAAACACTTTCAACAAAGAAACACTCTTATCCTGTTAATACCATTATTTATATGGAACAGTAGCCTGTATTGTTTATTACACAGGCCATTCCCGGAGGTACACAGATAAACAGGAAAATATTTTAAAAACTCAAATGGAAGTATCAGCATCCAGGGAAGGAAAAAGTTAGTATACATTGCAAGGCAAGAATTATTCATACCCTAGTGTTGGTTAATCTGATTTCATGCTTTTAGAAGAATAATATTTGCTGATGATTTGGGAGAAGCAGAAGGAAAGAAAAGGAGTGTCCACTATTTTCTAATTTGAAGGTTATAGGCAAGGAAGGAGAATGGTCTTTTGACTGAGTTTCACAGAGAGTGCATTTTATGTCTTACTTGTGTAAGGAGATCTGTTATTTCTTCTATTTGATTGTTTCCATAGAAACTGACCCCACCAATGACAGAGATGGGTCTCCTTTTGCGACCTCTTTGGTTGGCTACTGTGCAGGCTCCCGGTTCAACAGAAGGTGATCTGGGCTCATTGTCATCGTCCGCACAGTCCCCTTTCTGTGACTCCATAGCAACGGAATCTTCTGGTATTGAGCAACTCCTAATTGACAACTGGCCATAATCTGAGAGGGGCCGAGGTCGGGATCTTTTTCCAGAGCCCCATCTTCTGGGCATGACCTTTTGAGCATCTGTTCTTTCTTCATCTTGTAATGGGGGCTTCTTCCAGTGATCATCAGTAACAACCTTTTTTAAACGTGAATAAGTCAAATAAGCCAAAAGCACGTAAAGAAGTTAAGTTACATCATTCACATGATACTAGGATTTAGCCTTCCTACATGGGGGTTAAATACCCATTATAGAAATTAATACACACATAAAACCAAGCACACTGGAGTAAATAAATGTGAGTGGGTGTGTAGGAGCAAATAAAAACCATAGCTGAGGTCACATGTGCTGGTTTGTGATAAGCATTCTAAGCAGAAAAAACTAGAAGGCGAATTCATAGGCATTTTCTATTAATCACCAATGTTAGCCAAATATAATAATTTTTTTAAGCCGGTCTTCATTCAGTAAAAAGAATTGATTTGCTGCCCTGTTGCATGAAAAAGCATCAGTGGCTTACACTTAAGACAACAATCCTATAGCCACTAGACACTGTCTAGAGGGCCACAGGATTTTTTGGTTTCTGGGAGCTGAGCTCGGAGCCAGGGCTCTGAGCTCGGTTCCCAGAATCTGCACTCCCCACCCCCTCGTAGCCAGCACAGTTCTTTCCACACCGGCTACTTCTCTACATTTGGGAATAGAGCGCAGAGAGGGTGAAAAGGGCGCAGTCCCAGGGGCAGAGAGGGGAGGAGACCACAGAAGCCTCTTTACGAGGCTTCCTATGTCCCATGCAGCCTCCCCCACTCCCGCTCTGACATCCCCAGCTAGACGTGTGAAATCACACATCTAGCCGAGAATGCAGGTGGCCAGAACATGAAGGGGAGGATCCCCTCTGTGTTCCGGCCGCCCTGTATTGGACAGGCGTCAGCCTCTGAGTTTGGAGGCTGACGTCTATCTCCATAGGATTGCACCCTAAAACAATCTTCAGTTTGATCATATGAAATCCCTGTTGTGTTTCAGAAGGCAGGCAACATGGCATACTATAGTATAATATACAAGACATTCTTCACATATTACAATTCATCATGTTTAGGAAAACCACCTCTTCACTGTAAATTTGAATACTCTTAATTTCTTATAAGCAAAACGTATAAACACTACTAGATAGTATAAGTTATTAAGGGAGAAATGTTTTAGTAAAAATCCACTTTTATGATATATTTATACAACCATACTGTAATACAGGAACAAGAGCTCAAACATATTTTCTCCCTGTGCAGCACTATTTTATTTCTGAAATATATATAGTAGTTCAAATTGCAAATAATTTGTAGCAAATTCCTTGGAGATAAATGCCACTGATTTCCATAGGACCTACTTCCAAAACAACACGCATAAGGACTGGGATGTTTGATATTTTCTACCGAGTTGAATTGTTAATACTTTTTACAACAGGTGATAAATACCATTTTTGTTCCACCCCAAATGACTGACCTTTGCTCTACTAACTTCATCAAGATCAATATACAGAAGCAGAGGGTTTCCCCATGTGCTAAACTGATGCACATAATACTGAATAGTAAGGAAGCTATGGGGGACTGTATCACACTGAATATGTGGTTGCTGCCACATACTTGTGTTTTGAAAATGCCACGGAAAAACACCAAGATACAAATGTGATACAAATGTCCTATTATGCTAATGCTATCAAATCTCAACCTTAGGCTGCAATCCTCAACACACTTACTAGGGAATAATTTCCACTTAATACAGTGGGACTTACTTCTGAGTAGACATGTTAATTCCTTTCTTGTCTACTTTTTTTCTCTCAATGCATTTGCTCAACATCATGTTTCAGACAAGAAGACTAGATTTTCCATTACATTGAGTGATGGCTTTTGCAGCCTGACCCAATGGGTCCATTACTGTCACTTGAGGCTCAGGTGGCCTCAATGAGGTGAAGTGCCTTGTTTTGGGTTTAGCTGTTGGCCCAGCTACATCCCTATCTGGACAGGGATAACCTGGCTTCATTAGTCCATGGTATGGTAGTCTCCAGATGAGAGTACTGCAAAGCGCTCTATGTGGGGCTGCCTCTGATGATGGTTTGGAAACTGCAGCTTGTGCAAAATGTGGCAGCCAGATTGATCAGGAGGGCTGAGCATATATTACTGATTCTGGTCTGCTTGCACTGACTACCTATATATTTCTGAGCCCAATTCAAGGTTTTAACCTATAAGGCCTTATAGAGCTTAGGACTGCAATACCTGATGGACTGACCCTCCCAGTATGAATCTACTCATACCCTATGACAAACATCTGAGGCCCTCCTCTGGGTGCCTCCTCTAAGAGAGGGTTGGAGGATGGTGAAAAAGGAGAGGGCCTTTTCAGTGGTGGCCCACAAGTATGGAATGCTCTCCGCTGCAAGGCCCACGTGGTGCCAACCTTGTCATATTTTCAGTGTTAGGGGAAGACTCTATTCCCAGGGATTTGATGGCATATGACAGACAGTTTTAATGCATCCACTGAGTGTGTTGCTTATGGTTGTCATTGATGTTTTTAGCTGTTTTATAGTATTATTTATGGATGATTGTTTAGGTGTTTTAAATGTTGTATGTTTTAATTTTTGTTGTAAGTGGCCTTAAGTCTTTTATCGAAAAAAGAGTCTAATAAATTTAATAATAAGTAATAATAATCAGAAGTAGTAGTTGACTGAGGGGGTCCAACAAGAGGGGTTTCTCAAAAACATGTTATCTTTGAACCGCTGCAATGGTCTACAGCAATGACATAGTAGAATCAATCAGCTATTGGACACCACCTGCAAAGGACTTAATTCCAGTTTAACTACAAATTACAAGTGACTACAAATGTGACTATATAACAGGAAAAAGTAGTTGCCTGAATCTCCAAGGGTTTCAGTTACTACAGCTGCTTTCATTGCTTGCATCAGGCAAATGGAGAAAGTGAGTGGAGAGCAAGGAGCTGCTATGCTGCCTACTGATCCATAACCATATCATGCCTTCCTCCTACAAAACCTTAGTGCAAGGTTAGATCTTAACAGGCTGAAGGTAGTTTCCTTCAGAGAGAGAAAGATTAGCCATGGTATGTTTTCACAATAACAATAGGTCAAATATACATACAAAATTTCTCCATAAATGAATGCCTCAGTTTTTCTGGCATTAAGCCAAGCTCCAGCTCATGACACAAACAGGAAGTGCATATACAGCGTGCCATTAGGCCACACATAAAAGCATGGAGGCATCGCAGCTCCTGAGATACTGTTTTGCACTGCCTGTTAAACACCAACGTTTGTGACTTTGAAGTTGACATTACAGAGGAAGAGCAGACTCCAGATCCTTGCACAAGTCTGCAAGTAATTTTTTCATCCTTCATATAGAGTTAACACCTTGATTGTCTAGGCTCCATCTCACAAATTATTCTGTAATCCAATGGGACGACTCTAATGAGTCTATCACTTCTATGCTATCCACAGCAGAGCCAGTGGATTGTAACCCCCACCCCCACAGCTATCTAGCTTTAAGTGTAGAGAGCACTCTCTTTATGTCATCCTAAAAGAAAACAATTAAAAACAAAACTGTAATGGTTTATGATAAGAGGAAATTGCTTTATACTGAGTCGGACCAATGGCTCAGTATTTTCTACACTGACTGACAGCAGCAGCTCACCGACTGATGACAGGAGTCTTTCCCAGATATACCTGAAGATGCCTGGGATTGAACCTGGGACATTCTCCATAGAAAGCACATACTCTACTACTCAGCTACAGGTCATGTCCATAATAAATGTCATTATGCAGTAATCTGTGCAGCAGGTGACTGACTGCACTTATACAACATAAGTGTAAGAATGAAGAGAAAGAGAGAGAGGAATTGTTCAAAAATGCATGTTCATGCTGGTGACTGAAGCATCAACTGGTGATCTGCATGTGTGAACAACCACCACAAATGAAATACTGCAGACAGGCCTTTCACCTCACCTGAGAGACAGTGTAAATTAAGGAAAATGGTTCACGCATTTAGTGCAGAATAATCAAGTGATGAGAAATCAAATGCTGAATATCCATGTGTGAACAAGCCCATGGTGAGAAGCCATTTCTGTAAGCTGCAATACCTTATAACCTCCATGATGTACAATATGGTCTTACCAGTCATTAATCTTGTAGAACTTATATTGGTATTGATATCAGCAGACTTTTGTTAAATTATAACTTAATCAACTTGGTCTGATTTTTGACTGATAACATACTGGGACTAGAAGACTGGGTGAACTAGAAGTTTGAGACACATTTGAACTAGAAAGTGGGGACCCTATCAGCGGCCCAAAGTGCCAACTCGGTGCTGAACTGAGTTTTGCCCTAAACCTCTATCTGCACAGGCCCCAACCGAAAATGAACTAATTTTGTCCAGTCACCTGAGTTTCTCCCTCCTTTCTCACAATGCCATATATTTTATTATTAGATGAAAGAGCTAGAAGAAATTATTTTTGTGGCCTAAGTATTTAATATGGTCATGAAAAGAAACAAACAAAATCAAAAATAGCATCACAAAGGCTACAATCATAAGCATACTTACTAGGGAGCAATCCCTATTGAACACAGCAAGACTTACTTCTGAGTTCACATGCTTCGGTTTGCATTGTAAAATGCCCATGCTCCTGCATGTTTAGTCAGAAGCAAGCCCCACTGTATTCAGTGGGCCTTACCGCTAGTTACGTTTGCATGGGAATGGAGCTGTTTAGGCCAATCTGATGCATGTTTAGTTGGAAGCTAATCCCACTGTGTCCAAAGGGTCTAAACCCCTGGTAAATGTGCATAGGATTGCAGCCACGTTGACTCAGAAGTAAGTCCCACTGTGTTCCAAGTAACCATCTCCCTCCTGTATTATGCAGTTAAAGAATTAATTTTAACACAACTCTTCAGTGTTTGTGATGCACCCCTATCCACCCAGCTCAGTGAAGCATTGATTGTAGTCATTCTTGGACTGTTTTTATTTCATTTTATAAAAGAGCCGCACAAACCCTGCATTACAGATCTGTAGCATAAATCACTCAATGTTTTATTCATATAAATCCAAATTGTTATCTGGTAGAAATCAGAGTAACCCTGCTGAAGTTAAAATAAAGAGTTATACATTGCTTCATACCAGCTAAGGATTTGTCCTTAAAATTATATACCTGGGCAGGAAAATCACAAACTAAACAATCAGTTCACAGGAACATACCTTGTTATCAGGCACAGACATAGGAGCCCCGCACACACACTGAGACATCAAAGAGTTGATTAAAGTCATTCTTCTGTCATTTCCACTTACTTTTACAAATGAGTTGGAAAAACGAGCATGACACCAAACACAGTTAGCCGGGCATAATGTTTTAATTTCCATGACCTTGTACCTTTAAACTAAGGGAAGGACACGTCACATGTCCTCTTCTTGTGTACTATTCATTAATGCCCTATCTTATGCAATAAAGCTTGGCAGACAATTGGAGAGATTACAACCTGCTGCACTCTGCCCAAATTACAGTAGCAGAACTAGAGAACAGTCTGTTCTGTGTTTGCTGCATAGACAGCTAACATTATTTTATTTCTATTTATTAAGTTATTAAAAATATTTGTATATCGCTTCATGGCTAATAGACCGAGCTACGAATCAGGAAATCTCTGGTTCGAATCTTGCCTCTGCCATGAACTCACTAGGTGGCCTCAGGCAAGCCATACTCTTCCAGATTCAGTTCTCCCCATATGCGGTGATAATAATATTGCCTTACGTTGTTGTAAGGATTACAATTAGACTATGCATGTGAAACACACTGAAAACTGGGAAGTGCTATATTTATTGTTGTTGTTGCTGTCATCCCAGCAAACAGCTAGGACTATGATAATATGGATTTTATTCAATCCATTTGAATATATACAATCATCTACCATCTATAGTATATAAAATATTCACACACACACACACACAATATAGTATATACAGTATGCATATGTGTGTGTATCTGTGTGTGTGTGTATATATATAGTGCATGTGCACAGCATTCCCAACAGTGGGTGCTCTCAGATGAGGCTTCCACTGTGCAATTGCCCTGCCACATGGGATTTTATGGAGGGATCGAAATGATGTCACCTTTAACTTGTAACCCTCCCATATTTTCACACTACTTTTTCCATCTTTTTTCTTACAAGAAAAAAATCCATGAAGAAGTAAAAGACGGCCCATTTTCCCACCCAGACACTGACTAGAGCAGGGGTTCTCAACCTTTCTGGGTTGGTGGGCACATTTGGAATTTTGACGGAGTTTGTGGGCATGGTCACAAAATGGCTGCCATGGGGGGGTTGCCCATTCATAAAATGGCTTACACAGTAGACATGACCGGTCACAAAAAACTGATTTCCCAGAAGACAAACTGCTTAGACTAGAAGAAAGGTAACCTTCCCAAGAACCTAAATACCAGGCAGAGGTAGGGTCTAAGCTCTGCAACACAAAACCGCTCTTTTGAATCCAAATAAAGATGGCACTGGAGGAAAGCATTTTGCTTTGCAGCATGCCAGCCTCCCAGTTTAAAAAAATAAAAGAACCTTAAGAAATTAAATAAAAATCAGGAAGAGCACGGAGCCTGGTGGGTGATAAAAGAGGTGTACAAGGGGAACATTGGTGCCTACGGGCACCACATGGGAGACCATAGGACCCACTTAGTTTTAGCATGATTGCTGCATTATGTGCTTTCAGACTATGATTAATAAGCCAGAATTTTTAGCACAATATAGTTCTATCTATCTATCTATCTATCTCTAAATAATTTGTAAGATTCCACATCGGCAAATAAAGAAACCAGGATTGATTCACATGAAAAATTATGATGTTACCAAACATTAGATAAGGAATAGTTATACTGGCTGTCAGCCTGAAAACATCTCACCAATCTGATAACAAGTTCTTACTCTGGCGTTTATGCTGCAATCTCAGTTAAACATGAACTGTGATTTCCACATAACTTCTAACGTCTCTAAAATGCTCACAGAATTTAGACTACTATCCTCACTAGATATATCCAATATAGGCCTTATTAGTATTGGTATATCAAATAAGTTACTCTTTACCAAACAGCAGATTCTGATAGCCAACGTTAGCAACAGAAGCATTAATTAACTGCATAAACTTACCACCTAGAAACCTACAAAGTTTTGTGGGTGCCAAGTGTTGACCAATTGTTCTTCAAACCTATGAATACTAGTGGCCTGGTGACCAAAATTTTGGCTGATAAAATTCAAAATTCAGACTCCTGGCCACCTCGGAGTTCTCTAACCCAGGGGTGGGCAGAAAGTAGATCTCTAGACTTTTGGGACTCTATCTCCCAGCATTCCTGACCACTGGCCATACTGGCAGAGGCTTTTGGGAGTTGAAGTCCAAAACATCTGGAGATCTACAATACCTTCTGTCCACCCCTGATCTAATTCACAGCCTCCAAAATTTCCCTCAGATGTCACCCCAACTCCACTGATGATACCACCACATAATCCCTAAAATGTGTGGAATATTTTCCTTCAGCCCACTTTTTCATTGGCCATCAGTTTATGTCCTACGTTCCTCTTCCTTCATGCCACTTGCTCCCAAGCTGTCCTAGCCACTTAGCTCCCAAAGCCACCTGCTCCTTCCTTCTCAGGAAGCAACATTATATATGAATAGACACATTTCTTGTACCTAAAAAACCAACCAGCCCAAACTACAGAGAAAAGTATGGACTGCCCAGAGCTTCAATTGTGCTAGGGCTCCTCTGGTATAAACCATAGAAGCTACTTTCAGAGTCATGTAATATGTGAGGGGAAATTGCCTCTGAGCATGTGGAGTGTGCATTTCCATCACTGCTGAACATCTACAATTTTTATCCCCCCCCCCCCCCAACACACACACATACACTCACAATTAAGAATACAGGCTTACAGGGCATATGGCATGACCCTCACACAAGCCTGAACCTCAGCACCCACTTTTTGGAAACTAAATACTCTCCCCGTCCTCCTTGCCACCAAATGTACAATCAGAGAACTCAGTACACATGAACAAAAATCCAGGTTCCCCCACCATCATCCCCCCCTCACAAAAGTGCTTCCTGCAATTCTGCTTCCTGCCTCCTGGCAACAGCAGACAAGTTCTCTATTATTTGCCTCCATCCAAGGCTAAGCACAGGAAACTCTTTTAAATGCCAGAGCTGGCTGAACAGAGGAAACCTCTGCTTTTCTTCTGCAAGCCAGGGCTTGGCGGAAGGTAAATGTGGATCTAGTGGCAGATCTTTGGGTGCTGTGCAGTAGATCAGCAAAGACTTATGTCTAGCAATTATTTAACCATAGTGGCAACAAACTAATTCCCCTCCTGCCCTAAATTGTACTGCAGAAATGAAGAAAACTTGGGGTCACCAGGAGTGGATTTTTTGTGAAGAAGGACAGTGAGCTCTGTTAAAGTCTGGTACTCAGAACAAGTTCCTGGGCTCAGATTTCTTTAATTCTAAGTGGATTTCTTTTGTACTAGACTCTAGTTGGTGGATCCCAGGGGTCTAATCAAAAGAGAAAAAAAGGAGATCCCCTGAAATTTGCCCACTGCTGCTCTACCACAGGTTCCCTTCTCTTCTTTCCACCTGCTGTCACCATCACCAGAACCACCGCACACACTATTCTTGGTGAGGCTTTGCTGCCAAAAGCACATTACAAATACAAGGTACAAAGCTGCCTTCTACTGAGTCAGGCCTATCTGAATCTGTCTATCTCAATACTGTCTACTCTGACTGGCAGCAGTACTGAAAGATCTCAAGCATAAGTATTTCCTACTCCTGCCATCCAAGATCCTTCCAAGCGGAGCTGCCAGAGTTTGAACCTACAGTATTATGCATGATATTAAAGTTCTATCAGTGGCAATGTCACTGCCAGATGGTGCAGTCATCCAGTAATACCTAAGCTTGTAACATCAACAAGCTCCAGCTGTTGTGTAAACAAGTTATGAACATGCATGCGGGAACTGGACTGGTCCTATGTCTTCCTGCAAAGAGTTGCTTTAAAGACTCACATCCTACATTTAAGTTTTCCCATGTCTGGTTTTATAAGCTCCCTGAATTCACATCATGCCATCACCTAAAATTGGGCAGGAAGCTCTGAATGCCATTTTCCTTTTGATTTATATCCATGAGAGAGACAGCGAGAGAGAGAGGACGGACAGACGGACGGACAGACATCGGTGTACGTTCACAGTTCTAATGTTTGCCATGTGCACAAAAGTTAATTGGAAAATAAAATACTTCCGTCAATGCTAAATTGTTTAATCTTTTGTATATACTTCCTCCTTCGTGTATAAAGCATCAGCAATAGAAAAGGAAATTCCTGCTGAAAGCGTCTAAAATTGGAGAAAAAGAACAGCAAGAGATAAAGTAATGTAAAAGGGTTTTTTAGTTTTCTTGATTGTGAATACAATTATATATAACCTTAAAATGAATGTATAGAATTACAACCTATGATCAAATCAAATTGACACCCACCCACACACCTTCCCAGGGCCAACCTTAGACATTTTAACATTTCAGGCAAAAGGCCAAATTTGTTAGCAAAAGCAGCAGAGTAGTGCAGACTGAATCCAGAAAGTGAGGGGTTTGACATATTTTACTGAGTCATAAAGATAGTCTCCTGGCTAAGTAGCCAGATGTATAAAATGGCAAAGCAAATCAGGCCAGGCTTCTAACAGAATAGGAAATCACAGAACATAGTGAACATGCTAGTCTTTTTATAAACAAGAAAGCCAAGGTAAAATGGAAACTTGTTTCATTCCACCTGGCTGCTAGGTAACATCCCACCCATCCACCCCCTTTTGACTACTGTTTGCATCACAGAGATTTAGGGGCATTCAGAGCTGTTAATTAGCTCTGCACTCCAAGTGACCACTGCCACTGCACCTGACTGCTTTAAAAAACCCAAGAACAAATTAACCCTTAGTTTACACCGTGTGTGTGTGTGTGTGTGTGTGTGTGTATGACTGTTAGAGCAATACAACAATAGAACCAATTGCCTAGGGAGGTAGTGGGCTCTCCCACACTGGAGGCATTCAAGATGAGGCTGCACAGCCATCTGTCAGGGATGCTCTGACTTGGATTCCTGCATTGAGCAGGGGGTTGGACTCAATGGCCTTGTAGGCCCCTTCCAACCCTACTATTCTATGATCCCCTGCTATTGCTATTCCAACAAAAAATATCTGTGCATCTTTCTCCACCCCATCCCAATTGCTGTAGAGCTAATACAGAGAGAGAGAGAGAGAAAGAGAGAGAGACTCTATTAGCAAAAAAGGGTCTAGAGTCTGCTGCTGAAGCAACTGCTTAATATTACTTTATGATAATGGTTATCATAGCCCATAATGCTTGCTGAAATTCTGTTTGCCTAAATGACTGAGAATAATGAATCAATTGATCATTTGCTTAATTAGATATACACTCTACCTGCTATGACTAAAGTACATCCCACTGTTAATACTGTGTCCATAGCTGGCTAAGAAGTACAATTTTTGCAGATAACAGCTCAATATCACATCAAACATATCATTTCTATAGTAACCCTACAGGCATATCACTTTTGTCTTAAGAAATGCAACACCAGGCCCCTCTGCATTATAAATCTTAGCTCAACCTTACTAGGGAAATGCTAACCAACGTCTTGCAGCCATTACCTTTACTAGTTTTTGTGGTCAAGCCCATTCTGCTGCAACTTCATTAACAGACTTCTGCCTCCAAGCTATAAAAGCTAAACTTTTGCATGTGAGAGCATCAGGTCAAGACAAATTAAAAAATATTTCAAGGTTATCCACCAGAAGAAAACTGATGTTATCTTGTCCAAGTGATTGTGGCCAGATATTCTTCAGACCTTATTTCCTGCATCAGAGTCTTTTAGGTGATATCTTTTTAAAGTCGTGAGCACATCCACCAGTCTTTTTCATGGCATAGTGTGCCAACGGACTCTGCATTCTATTAGACAAGGATATTCCCAGGCCAGGACTTATTAGAGTAATGAAATAGCCACGCTAGGCTTCTCTTGGCTCAAGAATAGAACTTCCCATATCAATTCCCTACGTGGCCTATTTCTCTGGATTCCACTGCTCAAGTTAGCCCTTCTTCTGCCACTTTCTCTTTCAGCATGTACTCATTCTGATTCTCCTGCACATTTCATTGTCCTTTCTTGGTTGATGACTGTACCAAGGAATGCAAAGTTCTTAACATCCAAGCTGGTTAAGCAGATCGTAAGAAAAGAACAATGTTATCATTAATGGCCCAGAGAGTTTTTCTTTGCTCTGCTACTTCTCTAATCTCCTGAGACTGGAACACCATTATTAAATTAATGCCTTTAATGTTTCATTTTAGTTTGATGAGAACAAAGAATTGATAGAATGGTTCGTAACCTAAATTGCAGCAATGGCCTTGCCTCCCACGCTCAAAATGGCTTAAAGCAGTGGTTTATGATCTACTTCTGAGAAAATAGCAAATAATTTAATATTAGCCATGCAAATCTCTTTTGGCTTCACTAACATGGCCAAAGCCGGGTTTTTTCCTGCCAACATAACCTTAGGCTGAAATCCTAAGAACACTTGCTTGGGAATATGATACCCCATATTGAAATCAATGGGACTTACTTCCATATAGATGTAGGGTTTTTTAAATTTACAATCTGACATATCTGCATTAGAGTGGTAATAAGTGCTCACGGAATTTTACCAACTATATACTGCGCAAGCCTTGTGAATCACAAGAATGGCCTAAAAGGGAGATAATTGCCTGTCTCTTGCAATAATATGATGGGTCATGATTTCAGAAGTTCATGAAAATCACGGGGGTGGGCGAGATTCTAGATCTTGTTACAGAGGAACAGCCTCCTAGAAAACATAACTGATGGATTTTATAATTCTTCAGAAACCAAGATAAAGTCAGAGAAGCCAATCAGACATTAATTTAAAAAGCACCGTGTAGAAAGTAAATAAACACCTTTCGTGAATGTGTGATTTTGACTTTGAATTTTGTAGAAATATACTCCCAAATGTGGGATGAGTAACAGAGGAGAGCATAGTAGTCATAAGTAAAGTTTTTCCAGATATGGTAGGTCAATAGTACCTGGAATGTTGATGTTGATATTATAGGTGCCACAAAACTCTAATGTTTTTGCTGCAGACTCACACAGCTATCCCTCTGGAAGCTCTACTTCTGTTTCTGCTGGAAGCAGACAGGCACTAGTGGCCTCCGTTATGAGAAATGGGCCTGCTGAGATGAAGTGTGTTTGGCCCGACATCAGTGCACTGAGCACAGGGGAGCCTTCAAGAAGGAGGGGAAGCTACACCAGCACACCACACCCTACTCCACTTCTGCAGGGTTCAGCATTGCAAATATCAGCATACCATATTACACACCATAAACAAAGGTGAGACTAGAGGTGATAAGTTTATCATTGACACTTTTAAAAGTCCAGATAATGCAACTGCGCCCTGTGAACTGGTAACCACATACTTCTCTCTTTTCTGCCTCACTCTGCCAAACTGAAAATGTGGCGCTATAGCTGATATTCACAGAGAAGGCCTCTGTTTGTTTGCTAAGAGCAGTAAGTTGTTTTTTTAATGTCTTTGGAGGATGTGATTTTTATAAAACAGTTTAAGTTTTAGTCACAGATTTACTCATATGGCAGCTCCTGAGCCAATCCTGCCTATCAAAACACATTTGTTTAATTTTTCCCTATAATTTAAAATTACAGAAACAATTACTGAAACCATAAACTCAGCCTCACTCTCCTGCACCCCAACCCCATTAACAATATGAAGGATAACAATTCTGACTTACTTTACAGGGTTGTTGTAAGGATTACAACTAGATAATGAATATGAAACACTTTGAACACTTGCAAGTGCCACACAAATGTTTTTACTTTTTATGTATTCCTTTTATACTACACTTCATCCCTATAAAGCATATTGATTAATTGTTCTAAACAATAAAATACTAAGGTAACCATCAATCATCAGTCAAGAAGTTAGGCCATTTTCAACAGACTCTGGATCTCTTTGCACAGTCCATTATCCTGGGATAACAATGCCTAAATTCCAATCTGTTCATCTATTCAACTTGTGAATCAGAACTGAGTCAGCAACCCCTAGCAAAATCAAAGGTTGCTCATTTACCTTCTCTTCATCCTGAGAAAAGTAACAGGAAGATTATTATCTCTAGGGTGTGGTATCTCAATTTCCAAAGAGAAATACAGAACCAACACACACGGTGCATAAACCAGACAAAGATAAGCACTGCTAAGTATCACTGATTTAGCACAAAAGAGTACATGCTTACATTTCTCCCACTGAAATAGATGGGGTCTAAAACGCTTAATTTTGACTAGGTCATGCCCAGGGTAATATTTGAAGCAGGACAGTCATCACAAGGTTATTTTGTCAGTTTCACATGGTGAATATTTCAGATAAATGCACATCTCATGAAATGGCAGCTGGCATTTATTCCAAAAGGCAAGTAACTGGAAAGATAAAAGGTTGCCATCTGAGAGGGTTCAGAGCACAGCTTTCTCTGCAGTGATGCCCACTTTATAGAATACCTTCCCTCATGAGTAAGCCTGCTGTGTAAGTAAGTGGTCATCACTATGCAGGCGCTTGGATTAAGACTCAATATTTCCATGCATCTAGCTCTGAGTCCTGCAAGATCTGGTCTCTATTCTTCTGTCTGGTTCATTTCCCCCTGGCTTGGGATAGTGGTTCCCTGACTGACTCCAGCTACAAAGTTTTTTTCCTACTGCTGCTGAAGACACATAGAGTCCACCAGAAGATAAGATGTATTGTTCTTACTGCTGTTTAGATTGACCTGATTTGCACGATACAACAGCCCACCATGGCTTAATTTACCCATGGGGACTGTTGTGTTGTGCTGGGTGCCTGCAGGTGCCATTCTTGCATGGCACCTGTGGATGCCCACGTTTCCGTAGCTTGTCGTGTCATGCAAACCTGGTTGTTTTAGGGTTGAGGGCTGTCTAACCCCCTCAAACAAACAACCTCTGCCACCTGGGCTCACATGACACAACAAGCCATGGCAAGCCGGAGGCCCACAGGTGTCATGCAAAAATGGCACCCAGCACAACACAACAGTCCCCATGGATAAGTAAAGCCATGGTGGGCTGTCATGACACGTGAACAGGCATGTTTTTGTATTTCTATTGTTAGGCCCTAGTATGAAGTATTACTGGATTGTTTAAATCTTAAGGTATTTTATTAATATTTGTATGATTATTTGAATTTTGTTGTCTTGCCATTGTTAATCAATCATCTTAAAACATTATATTTTATTATGTAAACTCTTCTGATGAAGTGAACCACTATGAGCACAGTTTACCATGGAAAAGTAGCATACAGATAAACTGGTGATGCAAAGCCTGCTTGTAAGAATGAAAGTGTAAATAATACTCTATTTAGGGCGCAATCCTATGCGTGTTTAGACAGCAAACGGGTCCTACATCTTCCAACATTCCCCAGACAATTTGGTTGGCTGGGAAATGCTGAGAGTTGTAGGACTTTTTTTCTGTCTAAATACATAGAGGATTGCCCCCTTAGTTGTAAATTAACATGGTTTGGTGGTCAGATGTGAACCACTGTTCAGGAAATATATGAAAAAGTTTCAATGGGAAACTTGATTTAAATCGCTTTGATTTAAATCAATTCAGCCTGGTAAAATCCGTTTCAAAATCTTCCTCATGTTATGGCTACAACTCTGTGCACAGCATGTATGCGTATCCCATGAATTTGAATAGGACTTAAATGCATTAAGTTTCATTCTGGATTGCAAATAGTGCCAATAACTACTACAGAACACTGTTAAAAAATTAACAAGGGGATTTTCTTTGCTCCATGGTAACAACTGCATAGTTACAACTCGGCAGCTCAACTGATATAATATCATTATCACACATTATTATCGGCAATATAGCTTCATCAATAATTTACATAGCAAAATACCAAGCAACACAAGCAAAAAGACAGATCATTGCCCCTAGGGCTTTAAAATCAAAATTTTGTCAGTGGGGAGGAAGGGGGGAATGAAAACATTCTCTTTCTCCAAAGCAAACGTCAGTCTTTGCCCCATAAGAACATAATTCTGAGAGCTGAACAACTAATGTGGCACATCCAATGGGACCGTGGAGATTTTTCTTTTTAAATCCTGAGCAGATGTTCCAGATGTGGCACATCAAACTGCTCTAGAATTGTATGGGAGTTTCAAAGGAAAAAAAATAGAATTCCTAGTAAGTACAACAAAGCCATTGTGTATATCCTAGCATGTTTTCTGGAACACTGGTAAGTTAGAAAATTAGGGGATGGCTTGATAAAATTCCAAAACCACGACTCGAACCAGTCAAACTTGCAAAGCAACTCTAGGTTTATCATATCTCACCACTAGATGGCAGATTGAGAACACAAATTCCATCAAACTACTGTTTCCAAAAGATGTAATCAAATAAATCTGTTTTAAAGCATGAATGCACATGTTCATCAAGTATGAGAACTACATAATGATCTTGCTGCCTTAAGGCCAGGACCTTAGGTATTCTGTGCTTTCATGTTCCTACACAGATCACTAAATTTGCACTTCGCTTCAAAACAGGGAACACAAAACTTCTCAGCTTGCATTAAAATGTTTCAGGTTCTCATGGAGATGATTCAATCCATATTTATGGTTTCTCCACCAAATAAGAGCAGGCTCTGGATCATAGCAAACATTGTTTTTGAACACATGAAGCCACCTTATGGTGAGTCATACAAGTCCATCAAGTGTCTACTTGGCAGCTGAGTCGTGGGTAGAGGTTTTTCCCAGCCCTGCTACTTCATATCTTTCTAGCTACAGATGCCAGGGACTGAATATGGGACCTTCTGAATACAAACCATGTGCTCTACCACTGTGCTATGCTCAAGGGCCTGTAAATATTACATATAAATAAATTTATTCACATCTAATTAATCTGCACAGTTTATTCCAAGGACAGAATTTGTGTGGGATTCAGAGGCGAGAATATGCAAACAGGTGCAATTTGAAGCTTTATGATTTAACGTCCAACTGCAGGCCTGACATTCATTTATCCTTCCTTGTGGATCAATTTGTAAGGGCGGAAAGAAAGATTATATTTTTATTCCCTTCTACCTGTCACTATGAGATTCAGCCATGGTGCTAGAGGAAGATCTTCTGCTCACACAGTATGCAGTATAAACTGTTTTAGCTATAATAATAAAGTTGCCTATCCAGTTATGGCCAACTATTACAAAGGCTTCAGTGAGACCTAAGACATGACAAAACATTACACTCTGTGGAAGTAGCCAAACTATGGTTGAAAAAACTGTGCTTTGTGTCATTGTGCAGTTATGCAAACTACCAAACAAAACCTAACAAAATAACTTGCAAACAGACGTAGCATGAGAGGAACTATATACTTTCCTTGGGTTTGTTAACTAGTTCTTTTAGAATGCAAGACAGGTGTCAGTCTTGTGGATCCACAACATTTCTGCAATACTTTACACAGCTATGCTCATTCATATCAAATTTGAGTCTAAACTGTATTTGGAAGAAATCATCCGAGATGCAGCAGGCAAGTTCACCAGAACTTCCAATGGACCTACAGCTAAATTATAATCACACCAGTAGGAGAGAAAGATGCAGGGGGGACCCTCAATTTAAATAGGAGCTGTTGTTTTTTAACTTTCCTGCAATAACGCAATGATATAACTGTCAGTTATGTGTTGCAACTTAAGAAAGAAGAAGCGAAACAAAAAGCACAGTGGGATCTCAGTTAAGCTGAATACCTGCTCTTTCACAAACTCCCTGTGTGAATTTTTGCTAATGATATAGCACTGCCATGCCTCAATATGTCTCACACAATCATGGTGTATGCAATCTGAACAAAAGATCTAAATACTGCTATTGGAATAAGCTATGGGAATTAAAACACATGCCAATGTATTTACTTAGTATAGTTCTGCTCCCAGGATTCAGTTTTCAAAGTACTTTCAAACTTTCCAGGAATGGTGTACCATGTCAGAGGGCAAGGAGGAAATGGAGAGGGGAAAAAGCATATAGATGGTGATTGGAATGAGGTGCTGTTGGATGGCATTTCAATCCTCTTCAGGTTGAAATCCTAACCAGTCCAACCACTGATTTTGAACTTTCACTACACAAACTTTCAAGCCATTCTCTCCAACCCCAAGGGCTAGAAGCCTGCATTTTAAAGATAGAGATTCTTGAAATGGTTTGTGCAATTCTGTATTTATGTGATGAAACGCCAAAACCGAAGTGGCTACAGGATTTTCCATATTACTGCAATATTTTAAGAAGTATATTAATGATTCTGAAACATTCAGGTCCTATTTAGAATAGGGCTGTTAAGAGAGGAAGTGGAGATGAGGGAAGCTTCTGAAATAGTTAACAAGAAAAGAAATCAATATAACATTATAAGTAATGCAATCACCTTACAGCTCTAGCTGCCATTTTATAAATAGACTATAAAAATAATGGATTCCTTTTGAAATATGTCTCTAACTATGCATATTTAAATAATTTACCTAAACACACTGCCATTCAAGCACAGTAGAACTTCAACAATATATTGAGATTTGTGTAAGTGGCATCTGTCATAGTGCAGCATTATGTATAATCTTGGCATGTTTGGGATTGATTGCAAGGTCACTTACCAATTCACCATCACCTCTGCCATGAGGCTTGCATGAAGTGTTACTTGTCAGGGCTCCAGCCAAGAACTCTCCTAGCTGGATCCTACTTGGTCTTGATCCTGTCACAAAGTAGTAAGTTTGCGAAAAGCAATAAAGCTGCCCTTAAAAATGTACACAAGCAATCTCTGTTCCAGTGCTTTCTTTATTAATGTGCACAGGGAGGCAAAAAACTTGATATTGCTTTCAAAGTCGAATTGCTGAAAGCTGCAGTTCTATGCACACTTACTGGGACTAAGCCTCATTGTACTTAGTGGGACTTACTCCTGAGTAAAAATGCATAGGACAGCACAGCAAGAGGGATAAAAACAGACACACACACACAAGCTAAGCCACCTGCCATTATATTTAGCAGCAGCCAATGCTTAATTTACCCAGGAAGTGTTGTATTACTGCTTGCCTTAAAGACATGGCGTTCCTTCTTACCTCTTCCTTCTTTTCATCAGCACTCGGAGCTAAATTGAGACTCAGCTGAGAGTGGCTGCTGATACCACTGTCTTCATTCATATCATCGCAGTACACAGCTTGCACAGTGTCCGGGAAGGAAACAGGGCTTTTCCCCAGCTTGGCAGAAGGCCCCTCCCCTTTTTCTTCGCTTTCCATTGAGCTGAGCGACAAGGTGCTATGCCGGTCTAGACAATGGAAATTTGTATTGCACTTGATGTTTTCAGTACTTGGGCTCTGAGGCTTGGGTACAATGGGCCTAGCAGGGACAATGGACTGCTGAGAGGTACATGAAAACTGGCTGGAACTTTTTGGCCCATCAGAGTCTTCATAAAACACTTCATTAGGAATTGGTCCAATGTCCTTAAGTGGAGGTGGTGAACAAAGAGAGTCTGAGAGGTCACAAGATGATATCCTATAGCCACCAGTATCAAGGGTTATTATATTCATCCCAGCATTGTCATCCTCAGAACTCTGGACACTAGATCTGGAAACAGTTGAGTCTGGGCTACACCTGGGAGGTAGACACCTCCGTCGATCATTCTCAGTGCTGCTAGAAACCCTACGTGAATAATCATCATGTAGTCTACTATTCGGTCTCGTCCTTTGGTTCTGTTCACTAGAAGAGGGAATTTCAGAACTGTCTTTCTTCAATGCAACATCAGCACCATTGCTGACAAGTTTCAAAACTCTGTCAAAATCCTTAGCTCTAATAGGGCTCTTCCAGCGTTTCGATCTTCGCTCCGAGTTCCTGTTGGCTTTGTCTGAGTCAGCTGAAGAAGTGCTTGTTGTCCTCTGTGGAGCTTGCTTTTCATTTACAACTTTGAGGTCGGTGAGGTTTGAGGTCGACTTCCGTTTGAATGAACTCTTTTTCAGAAAGTTCAGGTTATCTGTGCTCTTGCTCCTCCTGTAGATGACTTTGCTGCTTTCAGAATCTTTCACTACAATTTCACAAATCTGGGATCCCTGGATGACAGGGGATATTGTCCTGGTACTGTCCTGATGACCCTGAATTTTATCAGTGTCTAATAAATTTATACGACCAGTCCCATAGGCACGCCTGATGCTGCGCGACCGATGAGTGTTCCTCAGGAAGGAATCATCGCTTTCCTCTCCGTCAGAATTATCAGAAACCAAAGTATTGTCTGTTGTGCTATGCAAGTCATGTAAGGGCCCTGAATAAGAATACCTGTTGGTCTGAACTCTCACCACAGTATTGTTTGGGACACGCTTTCTGATGTTGTTCTCTGGTGTGTTGTCATTTAAGTTGTCCAAGTCTTCCTTGGCCGGAATTCCTTGGAGAACTGAGGATTTCAACTTCTTGAAAGATCCCATTTTTCTAATGGAAGACAAAGCATTCCACGTTGAGGGGTTCCCCATAACGATCAGGGAACGAGGCCTTTCCACGTTGGAGCTGGATCTTTTCCGAGGAGTAGAGAAAAAGCGCATGATTTTGGAAGGGCTGGCTTTATCATCCTGGCCTTCATTTTCACAGCTGCTGCTTGTGTCACATCCTCCATTGTGACATAACGAGGTAGTGTTGTTCCTTGATTCTTTATTATCCATCACTATACAGGCAACAGAGGTGCCATTTCCACAGCCATTCTGATACGTTGTCATGTTATTGGCATAAACATGAGGATATAAGGACTTGTCGCTCACATCCAAAACCTTGTCTTCTTCATCCTCTCCAAACCAAAGCCTTTCTTCAATTGTGCATCTTTGGGGGTTATTGTTTTCGCATGTGTTGTGTGAATTTAGCTCTCCAGTCGTCTGCACTGCCTGCAACCAAGAAAACAAAGCCAGCATTTAGCGTGTTTCTCCACAGAAAAGAGGGGTTCTTTGTATAAAATACAAGAAATTCTTAAACAAAGCTCTCTCGTGGAGCTGGGAAAGACTTTGAGAATGACACCAACATTGAGCTAGCTATAATTAAAGGAATTATATTATAAGGATGTGTTTGCTCTGCTGGCTCAGATACTGATACTAGGCAGAAATCAAAGGGCCAAAAGAGAGTCCAGCAATAATATTTCTTTACTTATAAGATCCACCTGCCCAGTAGATTCCTTTCACCTTACACTGTCACTGTAATTGAATTTTGCAGCAAGCTTTTTAGGGGACCTATTTGTAAGGTTCCAGTCTTTGGCACATAGATCTCCCCGCTGCATTTTTCCAGAAGGGTCTCTGTGTCTGCTGAAAGGTTTGTTTGGTGCTGTCACCTCTGACAGAAGAAATCACATGTGGAGGTTTGGGGGTGAGAGGGAGGTAAGAAGGGCTGGATCCAGAGTTATCAGAGCTGATTGCACTGACCATTTGTTAAGTGATGGCATGTGGATATGATCTGGAAAATTATCACTGAGAGTGGATAGTCCAGTGTGGCTGCAGAGTGACTGCAGTCAGAGTATTCTAAGCATTGATCACCCTTATTGGATCTGATGCTTCTCACTGAATGGTATTGCTGTGATCAAGTGAACTCTCCGAGCTAATTTATAAACAGGAAGTAAAGCCCCCTTAGCAACCACAGAAGTTGAGAAGAGGCAGCCCAAAGAAGCAGGAAAACAGAAAGCTGCCCTGTTCATAGCTTTTAATCTTTTGTAAGCCACCCTGGGAACTTGCTCTGGGGAAGGATTTAAATTCCTAAAATCAAAACAACAAATACATGAAACCAACACATTCAGAATCAAAATCTAATATTACAGAGAAAAACAGAGAAAAAAAGCAACTGCCCAGCTGAAAATGAAGTATCCCTTAGTAATAATCCACATAAACAAGCACAACATTATTAGAAATTCAGACACCCATTAAACTTTCCAATCTTGTTTTAAACTTCTAGCTTAGCTTAAAAATATATTGCATAAAGCTTGCAATATCTAGTGCACACTTCATAAAATCACCTGGAAACTCCTAATACCCTCCCTCATAATTAACCTTAGCCTTGATGAGTTCCATTTCCTCTCCTTATATACGTTTTATTTTCCTTTATTTAAAGTTTATCCTACATGGGTCTAACAGGATTTTAGTGTGGGTTCCCATGAGATATTTAACACACTTCTTGTAATTTCATCTCCCTCTACTACCCTACTAAAATTTTCACAGCTTAACCCCCCATACTGCAATAGCAGTAATTACTTAGCTCACACAAAGGCACATTTAAATCTAAATATTTACAGGAAGCTGCTTTAAATGTGTCTGGCACAATATTTCAGATAACTTTGAGAGGCTTCAGATGCATGTATTCACTCATCAGCATTCCTGTACTTCTGATTATATTTTAAAGCCAAAAAAGAGAGAGAGAGGGGAGACAAGAGGCTGGATTGCGTCAATGGCTTTCAGAACAAAACTGTTTTCGAAACTGCAATCTTGAATACACTTACTTCGGAGTAAGACCCATTGAACATTAAAGGTGTATAAAATTGTAAGCCCCTTCTGACTAATCGTGTATAAAAGCGTTCATTATGCAGTCTAAAAAGGTTAAAATGTAAGATGTAGGAGGGGGAAAAAAACGAAGTGTGGAAAGGCAGGGGGAAAGTTGCCACATAGGATAATACATTATAATTTTAAGCAGTCACTGTTTGATACCCATACTTCTAAAAAAAAAAAAAAATCACACTGGTGGGATGGCCAGTAAAAACAACAACAACCCAGGAGCGCGCAGCACAATTGCCAGAGGCGGCTGTTATTTAAAAATTGCTTTCAATGAATCGTTTTCTCACTGGCCGGCAAAGGATGACGTATCCGTCCTCCTTCCCTCTCTCAAAACTTCAGTTCGCTTTACCTTTCGATTAACTCTGTGACAGAGGCACCTGCCAGGCTCCGAGGTTCCTCTTTCCAATCCCAGGAAAGAAAAAAAGAAGGAAACTAACAGAAAACATATGTTCCCATGGCCAAGAAAGCAGGGGGAGTCATGCGCTCGCTACCTACCCCACAAATTCTGGCAGCAGCAGTTAGTTACCTGGGGAAGAGGGCTGAATTTCTGCATGCACCGGACAGCAGCTCTGGGTCAGGCTCAGAAAGCGCAGCAGCAACCCGAGTCCTCCTCAGCCCCTCACACCGGTGGAGGAAGAGGAGGAGGAGGAAGAGGGGCGGCGGCGGCAATGCACACCCCTCCTCCTCCTCCTCCTCCTGTCGCTGTGGCTGCCGCTTTCCCCCCTGGGTATGGGAGGCTGATCTGCTTCCACGCATCACTATGGCAGCAACCGGAACAGAAGGGAGGGGAAACCCTATGGGCGCAACACACGAGCGAGAAAGGAGGGTGGCTGTCGGGGAGCGCCTGAAGACTTGAGGAGGGGTGGAAAGTTGGCGGAGTTCAAGTGCGCTTTGCGGGGCTCAGCGAAGGGAAAGGAAGGAGGCAGGCAAGCAGGCCGTGAGGACAGGGGCCTCGCCAGAGAAAGTGAGAAACGCCTCAGAGGAAATGCTGGCGAAAGAAGCGCCTCAAGAGCAACGAGGGCAGGGGCTTCACCCGCGAAGGAGAGGCAACGAGGGCGGGGGCTTTACTGGTTGGCTTTCATTGTCTTTATATTTTTTTATCACTTCTAATATTTTAATTGTTTTTATTATTTTATTTTTATTTATTGCATTTATACCCCGCCTTTCTTCCTCTCGCAAGGAACCCAAGGCGGCTTACATTATCCTCCTCCTCCCCATCTTATCCTCACAACGACAACCCTGTGAGGTGGGTTGGGCTGAGAGTCTGTGACTGGCCCAAAGTCCCCCAGTGAGCCTCCATGGCCGAGTGGGGCCTAGAACCCGGATCTCCCGGCTCCCAGTCCAACACTCTCGCCGCTACACCACACTGGCTCTCTTTTTATGTATTTTATTGTTGTAGGCTGCCTTGGGAGGGCTTCTTCCCTGAAAGGCGGCCCAGAAATGTTTTACATGGAATAATTAACAGAGAAAGAGAGAAACGCCTCAGAGGCAATCGCTAGAGAAAGAAGCACCTCAGAAGCGACGAGGGCAGGGGCTTCACTAGAGAATGAAGCGCCTCAGAGGCAGCGAGGACGGGGGTTTCACGGGAAACGCCTCAGAAGCAACAAACGCAGGGGCTTCACGAGAGGCGGGAGCGCTTCCAAGGCAATGAGGACAGGGACTTCGCTAGTCTTGGCAGGCGGGGGGTTCCCTGCTGGCCTTGAAGAAAGGCGGCACTAAGAAGCCCTACCTATCCCTTCCCCTCCGTTGTGAGAGAGATTCTTGTTCCCTCAGTGGAGCAGGAAAGTGTCACCGCTGATGCCCCTTCACCAGAGGCGGAGTCCATGCCCCTTTATCTACCAAACACAACAAAAGTTGACCCAGGACATGCGGGGAGGAGGGGGGCGCGGGCACCGGGATAAAATAATCACGCATCTCACTTAATAGAATGATTTACATTTGGGCAAACCACTCATTAAGGCGCGGATTACCCCGCTTTTCCCGTCTTCCTTCTGACTCTGCCAGAGACAAAAGGAGGCTGCTTTGTGCTCTGTTCGGATTCATTATCATTTGAACAGACGGTAACAACGAGAGTAGGAGTGTGGTTAATACAAATGAACCAGGGTGCCCGTCGTTGCCTGGTGTGGTTGGTGAACATAGTTTTTAAAAATGACCTTCCTGCGTTTTGACGATATTAGGAATATGAAATATTTTAAATACATTCTGATTCTCAGTTTCTTGATGTGCGTTTCCCCTTCCGAAGTGTTGAGTGGTTCGTATTATCAAGTTTCCCTTTGCAAAATTGTTAGAATTACAAACATTTAAATTTTTTTTTTTTTAATGAGATTGTTATACTCCTATATCTAGGAGTAAAGTTCACTGAATTCAATGGGACTTACTTCTCAGACATGTATAGGATTGCACAGTGAAAGTATTATCACCCCATAAACCCATCCTTATTAGGACACAACTGCTGCTTACTCAATTCAAACTGACTGTTCTTTAAGAAATATCAAGATTGAGTAGTAGGAGGAAACAAAATAGGGTTTCACCTTTAAATCAGCTCTTGTGAATGTAATGTATTGTTAACTGCACATCTGAGAACTTTTTAATTTGCAGAGACGTTTACTTAAAACTAGAATTTTAATGGCCTACATTTCCCACTTATGAAGAAAATTCCATACACAGTTCCCAATTTTAATATATTATCTAGGGTAAAGGTTCTCAAACCGGTCCAAGAGCACCATTCAGGTGGCCCTCAGAAAGGTGAGGTCATTTCTTGATTTCTTCATTTAGTTCATTTCTTCATTTAGTTCTTGATGAAACCATCAAGAATATATATACGTGACCCTGTACTTGATTTATTTTACTGATTTCAAGAGACTGAGGCCATATAGTACTAACTGATTACAGAGATCTGACCATATAATACAAACAGACAATAGAAAACCTGCCATTATTCAGGGCTGCTAAGTAATAAAAGTGTGCCCCTTGCAAAAGAAACAGATCATGTAGTCCTTGTACAGTGGTTGGGAATCTGCAAAAAGCATGTGTGGTGATCAGTAGCACTCTGTGGACTCTTGTGTTTCTCCTCCTCTTCATTTTTGCACCTATGCCTCTTCCTTGGTTAGTGTTAATTGTGGCATAGCATTACATATGCATAGTAACCGTAGGTACTATGAACTGTATTTGGCTTTTAAACCAAAGACTGAAACCAGGATTAGAAACTAGTTTCAATCTCTGGCTAAAAAATTATGGAAACTAACATTTCCTCCTCCCAGTCTCTCCTGAAATATGAATTTCTACAGGTCACAGTAACAGCAGTTAAGCATTATGTTGGTAGTGATGATTACTGTTAGGGCTAACCAACATTCTTGCTTAACCAGGATTTAAATTAGGGTTTCATTCTTAGTTGCAGGAATCCTAACCTAAACCATGGTTAATACTACAAATGTGACTATCATCTGTGGTTAAACTGGTGGCACCATAACTAGAAGGAGGTGTATGTGATCCCTCAGCCAGCTCCCAATTGCTTAGTAATGTCAAAAGCATTATGTTAGCATGGGGCCTAAGCAATGGAAGTACAAGAAACTGTACAAGGCCTTGTATAGGTAGTTCTAAACACCAGCACTACACTCTATTCGCAAGCTATTAATTTGTCTCCAGCTGAATAATAAAGTATGTAATTCAATCAGTGCCTCTGCTAACATTATAAAGTGTGGGAGAAGCAAGTGTAGATATGAACATAAAAAGCTTGGAGAACAAATTCCAGATTGGTGAAGGACAAAAGAGGTATTAGTCTGTTTGATGATGATGGTCTCAGGTATTTATAGCAACACAATGAAAAACATGTTTTAGAATTTTAAATCTCTGATTTAAAGAAGGTTTAATATGCATGTGACAAGGAATGAACAGGATTACAAATTGAAACAGCATGTGAAATAATTACACAAATGTTACAGGAAGCCACTTGTATTGAAGATGGGATTTATTTTTAATTTTTGTCTAAACATGAAGCAGAACTAAAGGAAAAAAAACAGTAATGTGTTTAGTGGATATTGGCAATTTAAATGATTTACCAACACCCTTTATCTTTTATATAGCCCTTCTAATTTGCAGAGTGCTTTTCAATCGTTACTGTATTTGACTTTGCACAACCCTGTACAATAAATCATTATTCCCATTTTACAGATGCACAAGAGGCATTAACTTACCAAAAGTCTATGTATACAATATCTATGGAAGAGGATATATATACATCTCTAGAATTAGCTCAATAATTCCAGATATGTATATGATGCCGCTTTCAGTATTAAGATACATTTTTTACAGCTGATCTGCTTTCTTAGCACTTTTGCATTTGTTCTACTGTATCATCTCCACATTTGGTTTTGTTCCAAATGATTTCATTGAACTTAAATGAAGTTCAGAACCAGCCTTCTGTCTTTGGAGGCCTGTGGGTGAGGTGGAAATATATCCTAATATCAAACTTACAGTAACTATTCTACTTATCAGATTATGTACTTCTTCTGGATAAAGATAATTGATTTAGGCTTTGATATGTTCCTGAAGCTCCAGAGATTTGCAGAAAAACAGGTCTAGGGTAGAAAATCCCCACTTAGAGGAAAAACTTCCAGAACAACTCAGAACTTGCCATCAACACTCAATTTCAGACCAATGTTGAGAATAGCCAGGCTCATTGTGCAACATTCTTGAAACAAGAAACATGTAACAGAGCCCATATACATGTCTCCAAGGAACATGGAATAAAAACAGAAAGCAGATGTATGCCTTCTTCACTAGTGGATTTACGTGCAAGGACGCTACCTAGCCTGTTGTGGAGATCCTGGTAATTTCCCCATACAGTGAGAAAATATGAAATAGAGGGGTTAGGTTGAGGGGCAGAATGGAGCTGTTTGAAAAAGGGAGAGTATGGGAAAAGTGGCTAAGGGCGCAATCCTATTCAGATAGGCAGCCACCTCCGAACTTGGAGGCGACTACCTATCCAATACAGGGCAGGAGAAGCATGGAGGGGATTGTTCCCTCTGCACTCCTCCTGCTCTGCATTTTCAGCTAGACAGGCGATTGCGGCTGTCTAGCCATGGGAAGGCAGAGCAGGGGACAAGGCTGCTCTACAACACATTGGATGTTTCGTACAGGCATTTCCGCCTGCCCTGGAACGCCCTCCAGGAACGCCCCTTTTTGGCCACTCCGCACTCCTCTTGCGGGGGCAGAGCACGGGGCTGTTCCATGCTGCCTCGGAGGCAGTGCAGAACTGTGGGGAGGTCAGTTCTCCGGGAACTGACTTTGGAGTTTGGGCTCCAAGGTCGGTTCCCAGAAAACCAGATATCCTATGGCAGTCTAGCCGCTGTCTAGCGGCCATAGGATTACTCCCTAAATATAACAAACAGTAAAACAAAAACGCTATGGTTTATTGTTACATGCACGAGCCTTGGGCTCATGTGCTCTCCCCTTTCCTGCTCTGGTGTGTTACAAGGAGTTTAGAAGCTTTTACTTCCATTTTCAGTTAAACACGGTTTAGTGTTATTTTCAAACCCTAAATTCTATAATCTTGACTATGGTTTACTGAAAATTGCTGGCTTTGTAAACCATGGTTTGAAGTTGGCTTGTTCTAGTAAACCATTGTTAAGATTAACCATAATTTGTCTGAGTTCTGACATAATGTTAAGTGATGGTTAGTTAAAAACGGAAGCAAAAGGTTGTGATCTCCTTGCAGCTATGCCAGAGGGAGGGGCATGCAAGCCTGAGGCTTACCTAGGTTCATTCATATGTTAAAACATGGTTTATTGTTACATCCAAATGCAGCCATTAAAAAGCACTGTTCCAATACCTGATCTCTTGATATTTGAATACATAGAATATAACAAGTACACAAGAAGAGCCATGCTGGATCAGATAAACAAAGGTCTATCTAGTCCAAACTTCTGTTCACTCAGTGGCCAACCAGCTGCCTGTAGGAAACCCACAGGCAGGACATGAGTACAACAGCACCCTCCTGCCCATGATCCCCAACAACTGGTGTATATAGGTATGCTACCTCTGATACTGGAGGCAACATATAGGCATCAAGACTACTAGCCATTAATAGCCTTATCCATAAATGTGTCCAATCCTGTTTTAAAGCCATCCATATTGGTGGCCATCACTACATCTTGTGGTAGCAAATTGGTTATGAGTTTAACCATGTGCTGTGTGAAGAAGTACTTCCTTTTATTTGTCCTGAATCTCCCACAAAACAGTTTCATGGGATAACCCCATTGGGTTCTAGTCTTATGAGAGAGGGAGAAAAATGTCTCCCTATCCACTTTCTCCACACCATGCATAATACAGCTGTTTTTGTACCTATCCAATTCCAAACCTGCAGTTGTTTATAGTTCTAGTCATATGTGGTGAACTGAACAGAACTATCCAAATTCATTAGGTGGATTACTCGCCACCCATTCAATTCTAGAGTTTAGTAATGCGAGGAACAGGTTTGTAATATCCCTGAATGAAATTGTTCTGGTTGTCCTTTTAATTGCAAAGAAGTATGTAAAAATAACTCTTTGCTAAAGATTCTCAAAGGTTCTCTCAACAACATCCATGAAGTCAAGTATAAAAGAATTTGTCCCCAAGACTAAGAATTTAAGCCAAATAACTGAATACAGATCTCAGTTTTATCAGCCACTCTTCTTCAAATTTGCTAAGAGCTTATTGCACTTCACTCCACTTGGCACAGAGCTGTAATTTAGGTTTGAGAACAAAAGCCTCATGGAATGATGCAGTCTGAGAAATAGGACCTCTGCGTACCAGGTTACCATTATACTCTGTCAGAGCTGCTCTTACTCACCCACCTACACCGCTACAGCTGCATGCAACTTAATGATGGATTCAGCCTTTTAGTCTGGAAGAAAGCTATTTATATCCTCATTGAGCCTGCTTCTGACGCTATTATTGTGTTCCCATCCTCAAGAGGCATTATTCAGGCAGCATGACATGAAGAGATGCTTCATACTACAGAGGAGTAGCTTCTAATAAATAGATCATTGTGCCCAAACATAAAGAAAACTTCCTGTTTCCAATTAAGAAAGCTGCAAGTCTCCCCCTCCCCTCTTCTTATGACTACCTGTTGAAAAAATGGGAGAGAGAAACCATGCATGTAATACAGAAGAAGAAACAGAGTTTTATGGAAGTAGTCAAATTGCTTCGAATTCTAATTTCATGGCATGTTTTTCTGTAACTAGGGTTTTTAAAAGAATTGTGGCAAATAAGTATCCTCTTAAATGAAAAGTATATTCAGATTATGAGGGAGCATATTCCGGATGGAAAGAAGGTGAATCTGTCACTTTTTAGCTAGATGGACTTTCGGGGCAGTATCCAGTACAATCACTGTCTCCATTCATTGTATTGTGCCCATGGGATCAACCACAGATGCAACAGAAAATTAGCGCTTCCTAAAGCAACCCCGGAAACAAGCCATAACGCTAATTTCCAAAATGGAACAGGTCAGCAAAGCTCCCTTCTGTGAGCTCCACTGACTTGTCCCGTTCCGGAAACTACCATTTCAGCTCATTTAGGAACTGTTGCTTTAAGAACAGTTAGCTTCCTGTTGCATGAGTGGTGGGTCCCACCAGCACACAGGCAGCACTGGATACTGCCACTGGACTGGTCTAGCAAGATGTAGTATTTACGCTGGTTTAAAACCTGCCCTATTGCAAAAACAAAATTTAAAAAACCCCACTTTCCGATCCAGAACTCTCACAACATACAGCCGTCTGTGCAACTGTCCACTGGACAAGCAAATGAAAAATTGTTTGTAGAATCCCTGCATTATGAGGAAGGCTGAGACCCTTCCACCCAGCAAAACAAACACTTTCTGTGCCAGCTTTTCAGTCAGTACATGCCTAACTTATGAATTATAATATAAATTGTTAACAAAAAGTGCTTACTTGAACGATCCCCAACATTCACTTTCTTGAAATACTGCAGTAACAACCATTAATTTCACAAGAGCAGAAGTGATCTTGCATGATGCAACAAAAATACCCCAATGAATTTGGTAAAAGCCTGATTACCTTAGCTGCCTCTGCGGTTGTTATGTTGAAAGGCTCTGGGCAATTACTGGTTCATAGATGTGTACAGAAAACCACAGCAAAAATTATGCACTCTTTAAGTCCCTCTAAAATCAAATGCTTAACTGTATACTTTAAGTCCATTCATTTAAGTGAGGTTCACAAACATATTTCACTTGATTTATATTACACCTATTTAACCTGATCTGAGCTTTGTCATTGGATGGGGCAGTTTCTCATAAGCATACAGATATGTTGAAGTGAAAGGGGAAGCACTTGTAAGTGGGGTAATTTTAGGCATGCAAGACTCGTGTCCCTTTGAGCCACTTCAGATTGTACAACATTGCACAGGAAACAGGAAGTAAAACTGCTTCATACTCTGTCCTCCATCTGCTATGAAACAGATCTAATGGTGCAATCCTATGCATGTCTACTCATAAGCAAGCCCCACTGAGTTCAAGGAGACTTACTCCCAGATACGCGTGCATATGATTGCAGCCTAAATCTAACTACTGGAGAGATGGGCAAGCTGTCCCTGATCAGGAACTTATGCATTCTCTCACTGGAGAAGGTTAGAAAGACCTATTTTGCTCATGATGGAGATACAGAGGAATCGGAAGCATGAGGGAGCTGCAATTCCTGTTGCCTTTGTACTTTTGTAACATCCAAAGCCATTCAACCTAAGAAAGATTTTAAAAATTCAAGCAGCAGCCTCTTCCTCATATTACAGTACTACACTATTATGCTGACATATCCGTGAAGGACCCTCTGCATGTCTATACCGGAACCTCTATGTGTTGAAAAAGATCCTGGGAAGTGTTCTATGTTCACGCAAGGCCCAGGCCAAGCTCATCTGGCCTCACCATTGCTGTGTGTGATGTGCGATTGCACCCAACCCTCTCCTGCGGTCCTGCATTTCAGGGAAAGATTTGCAATGGCGGGGAAGATACCATTACTTCTCAGTAAGGAATTTCTCATACGCTTCTGAGGAACCCTAACATTCCCTAGAACACTGCTGGAAAACCACTGTTTTATTCTGTATTCATGTTTGATTAAAGACATTAACTTTTTTTTTAAAGAATGAAAACTCCTGTTGACAATGCCCTGAAAATCTAAATCTCATTAAAATTCCCAGTGGCTAACTGGGAACATATTTCTTAGGGGATGCCATTTTGATGTCATGGAACCCATTCCACATTTGCTCCCACACACAATGCATGAGCATGTTCTCAGAAAGAGTCAACAGAGATTCCCCTGTCATAAGCCTCCTATAGCCCACATGTTCCAGGGCTCCCCTCTGACAGTGGTTCAGATTTCTTGGAATGCCAAAGTAGCCTGCAAGCAACCCCCTCGACAGGGAAAGAGCCAAAACCAGACCAAAGGAAAGAGTCCCATTTTATTCACAACAACCAGTCCACCCTATAATTCCGTAAGTCAGATGCCTGCATGTAGAACTTACAGACCACAGCCCCCCTACTGCCAGAAAAAGTTTCAAATCCTGCTGCAGTATCAACGATTCCACAAAGATAATTTTCATAACAATACACACTATAGGTTGTATTTGTGCCTGTATTAAGGCAGGGGTGCTGCATGTGGCCTGCAGCCAAGCCATCACTGGCAGTCCACCAGACCTGCCTGTATGTGCAGCAGCAGCAGCACTGCCTGGGATTTTCCTTGCTAGTGCTAGCAAGGCAATCCCTTCCCTCTTGCTAGCAAGAGAAACCAGAGGGATCCCCTTGCTAGCACTAGCAAGGAAATCTCCAAGTTTCTGGGTGTGCTTGTGTGTGCATGAGCACATATCTGTTTGGCCTCCTGGCACCGCCTGATGTGGCCCTTGGGGCTAAAAAGGCTGTGCACTCCTGGTAATAAGAAAGCAAGCATTTTGCAAAGGAGAGGGGAAGTGAGCCACTTGGACAAGGAAGAATGCACACTACAACAGCAAACTCACATGAGGCAACAGAATGAGTTCCCAGCAGGAAAGAGTAATGTAATGGGAAACGGGAAATATGGATTTGATTCCTACATAGAACTTCACCCTGGGAGAGGGGTGGTGGTGGAGAACTCATTACCCCCTCCCACTGTCAGTCCCCCAGAGTGAAGACATCTGCTAGACAGAATAGCAGAACAGAATAATAACTGACACAGGCACAGTTTTAATTGAACAGTTTCAATACTGAAGTGGGTTCTAACAGCATCAAAGCAGCATGAGGTTTCCACTGGTTTATTTTCATAGGATTCTTGTGCCTCTATGAGTGGCATAACAGAGAACAGACTAACAGGTGCTGTTTTTTTCCAACCCTGTATCTCCATGCTGGGTACTGCTGCCTCTGCTACATTTCCATCTGTCATGTACTTCTGAGAGGCATCGGAGCCCAGGGAGGAAAGAAACAGCCCACACATGGCTTCCCACTAGTTGCTGCTGTTGCAGATCTTGCTTGTGCTCTGCATGGCACTGGTGATGGTAGGGAGCATCCTTCCCCCTGAGAGGGTTCAATGGCTACCTGGTTGCCTGTGGAGAGACAAGACAAGACAGACATGGGGGCTGTAATGAATAATGAGTAGCAATTACAACAGATAAGGTTTGTGAGTGGGTGCTAATTTGGGGTTGGCAAATGCACGTTCAAAAAAGAGTGTTGCCCCCTGTGTGCTCTTCTACTCCAGATGCCCCAGCCCTGTTTTCCTATTGCCAGTCTCCCTGATGTCAATGTTTACAAATCCACCTGTTGTGGGGAGACAATGTCGTCATTGAGGCAATACTCACCAATCCAAGGTAAGGGGAGCTGCAATGGTATTCTGTCTCCAGGGACTGCTTATTTCAAATGTTCCGTGTGCCCTGGCTCTGATCCTGCAAGGAAGAATGAGTCACAAATGTTTGGTCGCCAGTTCCAGTAAGAAGAACAGAGTGCTTGATGTTCACCAACAATAGTGGCTGTGTTCCCCAGAGCTTTCCCCAATACATGGTGGGGGCTTCCTGGGTTGTAGCTAACAGCCCACCCCACTGTCTGAACAGTGCATAAATACCCTGTGTCCCTGCTGAGTACAGGAGGGTTGTTAAACAAGTATGGTTTACATTGCAGGGTAAATGGGGCAGAAGGAGGCACTCTGTGACCATGGGAGTCTGAGTAAGCACACCTTGGAGTGCTTATGAGGGGTGGAGAGATGGAAGATATTCAGGAATCATAAAGTATGGTCTCTCTATCCTTCCCTGTTGAGACCCCCTTGCTTACCTGGGTGGGGTACCTTGTCCTTGCAGCCCCAGTTGCAGCTGAACTGAGGTTCCTGATGGGTATTTGTGTCTGGAGTCCTGCAGCATTGTACCTGTGAGTTTTCTGATAAAAACAAGCATTATACATCCGCCTTTCCTATTTTCTGTTGTTGTTTTTGGCTGTTAATTGTGCAAAGTGTTCCCTTTTTGAAGAGTGTTCCCTTTCACTGTAGTTCCCCATCACCCAAATCCCCACTCTTATACTCACGGTTCTGCAGACATGGGGGCAAAGCGATGAAGCGCCATATCATTATCTTGATGTGTGATCTGTGTTCCGTTGCTGGGGCATATATTAGTCAGAATCCTATCCTACATTGACTGCAGGGCAGAAAAGGAGGAGGTGGGGGGAACCGTTGCCTAGAGATTTCCATTTTTACTTAGACCACCTCTTTTGTTAGTGAAGTGTCGTCGGTGCCAGGACCAACCTCTAAGCAAGTACAGGACATGAACTAAGACCCTGTCCTCCCAGACCACGTCATAACTTATGGTCAAGTTTTTCTCTTTTTACTGCCAATGTCCTGCTAGCGTAGGAGTTATTGTATCGCCAGCACAACCGTGCTGCAGCGCCATGGTAAATTCACTGCATCAGTGTAGCTTCTCCTTCCACTGGTGTAGCAGAACTGAGTAATGATCCTAACCCAACCAAGCAAGTGTAAGTCAGAGATGGAATCACAGGTTTGGAATAGACCTGTAGTAAACAATAAATTGCTCCTTCTTTACAATCAAGAAACTTGAAAAGTATACTCTAAGGACCAGTTTGCACACAGCCTGGGCAGGTAGGTTATCCATGTGGCAGGAGCCAGAACCGAGCCTCAGGCTTCCATAAACAACCCCCCCCCCCCGGCCCACAAAAATATAACCTGTAATTAGAACATGTTTACATGGTTTTGCATAGGTTATGGTTTTCATTACATGCTGTATGTGCAGTGGCATATAGTCATGAGTCTCCCTCCTGTGCCTTGCCTGCAAATGCCATGCATCCAAAAGGCAAAAACTGCAAGTCAATAATATATTAGAATATATTAATATTAGTTACATCTATTATTATTGCATAAGAATATACTAAGTGAAATAAATTACTGCGCAGAAGCTAGAATGTACACTGATCAGTGTGCCGTGAAAAATCGGTTGTCTTTTTTTAAGAGTTGCTAATGTTGTTATATTGTCATTCAAATGAACAGACAGTTATTATGGCTGTGTACATCCAAATGTCAGTTTAGATTTGGGCATGGAATGGCTTTGTTGTGGCCCATGTGTGTCTGTGTGCACCCACTCACACAGTTATAACATTTCTTTGCATCATTAACAGAAGTCGATCATGATAATTTATAAGCACAACTAGGATTTTGTCAGGACCTTTGTGGCAATTACATGCAAAACCTGTTTTCAGAAAGAAAGGAACACCTGATTCTCTCATTCTGAACCTACAAGCGCACACACCATCTTTTCAGGTCTACCTCTTGCAGGAGCTCTTTACATACTGTGAATCTAGAACATGCTCCAAAGGAATAAACAAGAGCTGTTCAGAAGCAATGACTGGCATATTGGGCCTTTTGTCAGAGCTGGGTAAGTTTTCATAGCACAGCTGAGGCTTTTATAAAAGGCTTCCATTATAAAACAGTGGGAAAGTCTTTACGGCTCTGAAGAAAATGATATTTTCACAGAATATACTGGAAGGATTGCTGCTTTTCCCATGAAAAGAGAAAAATACAGCAAATAGGAGAGTAAGAAGTGGACCATTGTTACACACAGTCCCAGATGACTGAGACGTTATCCAAACAGCACCAAATCAAGAAAGTATGCTTCGTGGGTTCCAAAGCCCTTTGGAATTCAGGGGATTAGATATTTCTGTTTAATAGTCAGTCTGGATTGTCAAATCAACACTTCCAGTCACTTATACTGCAGCTTGACAAGTACATGAAATAGTTGGCATAGCACTCTGTTCACAATGCTCTGTCTTTTGGAATTCTGAATACCACCAAGGAACAATATTTTTTAAGTCCTAAGAAATTGGTGCTTTGGAAAGTAATCACATTTCACCATCATACTTGACAGCAGTAAATATTTTCCAAAGGCCCAGCTGTGCCTAACTGTAGAAGGGAACAGAGGGAAGGTTTTGCATATCCTACAATAGGTATCACAAGAAAGCTTGTTTTTAGTGTTGTCAAAATGCAACCCAGACAACCTACATATCATTTTTAAAATTCCCAGATGCAGGAAGAGAAGAAGCAGTTGCGGCTTTTTTGGCTTGCATATTCACTCTGGATAAGCAATCCAGAAAACAAGTCTTCTGTTGTTAAATGTTTCCTGTGTCAAGACCTGGCAACTCAACTTGTTATTCATTAAGTAAATAAGGGATAAATAGAAAGCAATAGTAATAATGCCACATGGACAAGTTACTTTCATGAAGTCTAATAGCATACCACAAATATTGTTTTGATAATGACTTCATAATATCCATTTCTGACAACTCACTATCAAGACAGACAACTTTTTTCCCCCTGGCAGGGCTCCTGCATCTTGAACAGCTGGCAGAACAAGAAGAATTCAGCAGATGAAGCTTTTTTCTACTATTGCATATCAAGGCAGAGAAAAGCATAACCTCTTGCATTTCTGCTTGTTACTGTACATAGAGTAGACCCATTAAAATGAATGGAAAAAATTAGTCATGACTAACCCAAGTCTCATTTATTTCAATGGGTCTACTCTAAGTAGGACTGACACGGAATACTACCCAAGGTGTTTAACACAGAGACATCCAGCAAGAAATATATAACCACTCTGGCAATGCATGTTTTAATTATTTAGATGTTGAAATTGTCAAAGTAGCCCATGGATTTAATAATAATTTTAAAAAATAGATACAGATTAAAGGTATAGTTTTGGCAAGTTCTGTCATTTAAATTCTCATTTAAATTCCGCTTTAGCTAAAGCTTTTGAACTGGTGCTAAGGTTCAGCGGATGTTAAGTAGTTTGTCAATAAAACAGAAAATTTGTGTTTAACAATAAACTGATTTATATTAAATACTGCCCTCTCAAAGAGAAAGTTGGCTCATTGAAATACTTGCTCCGTACATGCACCAATACAGAAATGAAGTGTTGCTCTAATCTTACAGCAAAAAGATTCTGATAAGCCTTCCTTTGTTAATAAGCGCCTCCTCTGTTTATACAAACTTCCACCTATATCCCTGTTTCCCTTAAAGCAGCAGGTCCAGTAAATCTAACTTTCTACAGATGGAAAGGACTAGCAGCTAGATTAGCCAATTGTACCTTTAGCCAACCTTTAATTTACTCTCATTTTCTATCCTTCCCCTTTGTCTAACTTGCCTCTTTTAAAGGAACTGGATGCACCCTGTCAGGAAAATCAGTCATCTGACCCCGCTCATTCTGCACTATTTTGCATTTTGGGTGCTTCCAGATGAGACTTTTATCATGCAATCATACTGCCTCATTTCCAGAATGTTATGGGAAGGTGGAGTTCCAGACATCGTCGTCTTTAATGTGTAGCCCTCCCATGTTTTCCCACTGCTTCTTCTGTCTTTTCTCTTACCAGAAAAAAAAAATTAAAGAGGAAACAATGAAACAGTTGGACAGATAGCTGCCTTTTGATTGTGAGCAATAGAAGCCCTGTGTCTGGAAACACACTTTGTCTTCATTTCATAATCTAAATAAGAAATGGTTCCTACAAATAGCCTTGTTCACAAATTTACATTCATAATATGGTAAGAACATAAGAAGAACCATGCTGGATCAGACCAAGGGTCCATCTAGTCCAGCATTCTGTTCACACAGTGGCCAACCAGCTACCCAAGGGAAACCCACAAGCTGGACACGACTGCAACAGCACCCTCCCACCCATGTTCCCCAGCAACTGGTGTACACAGGCATACTGCCTCTGATACTGGAGGCAGCATATAGCCATCAGGACTAGAAGCCATTGCTAGCCTCTTCCAGGAATGTCTAACTGTCTTTTAGAGCCATCCAAACTGGTGGCCATCCCTGCCTCTTGTGGTAGCGAATTCCATAGTTTGACTATGTGCCATGTGAAGAAGTACTTCTTTTTATCTGTCCTGAATCTCCCACCAATCAGCTTCATGGGATGCCCCTGGGTTCTAGTATTATGAGAGAGGGAGAAAAATGTCTCCCTATCCACATTCTCCACACCATGCATAATTTTCTTCACCTCTATCATGTCTCTCCTTACTCACCCTTTTTCCCAGCTAAGCAATCCCAGTTGTTGTAACCTTCCCTTGTAGAGGAGTTGTTCCAGCCCCTTGATCATTTTAGGGCGCAATCCTATGGCCACTAGACAGCAGCTAGACAGCCACAGGATTGGCCAGTTCCCAGGAACCGACCTTGGAGCCCGTGCTCTGAGGTCAGTTCCGAGAGAACCACCTCCCCACCCGCTGCGTCGTAGGTGGGGTGGATCGTCCCTGCGCTCCACGCTCATAAGAGCAGCGCAGAGCGGGGCAAAAGGGGGCGTTCCTAGGGGTGGGGAGGGGAGTGCAGAAGTGCTGGTACGACACTTCCTATGTGTCGTCCAGCCTCCCCACCCTGCACTCTGACATCCTGTGGCTAGACAGCCAAAATTGGCCATCTAGCCACAAATGCAGAGTGGCTGGAGCACGGAGGAGAGGATCCCCTCCATGCTTCTCCTGCCATGCGTTGGATAGGCGGTCGCCTCTGAGTTTGGAGGTGGCCACTTATCTGCATAGGATTGCTCCCTTTGTTGCCCTTTTCCGCACTTCTTCCAGCTTTACTATATATTTTTTTAGGTGTGCTGACCAGAACTGTATGCAATAATCTAAGTGTGATTACACCATGGATGTGCATAAGGGCAGTATGATACTGGCAATTTTATTCTCAATTCCTTTCCTATGCTAACATGGAATTTTCCTTTTTCACAGCACCTCGATGCTGGGTTGACATTTTCATTGAGCAACCCCAAGATGTTTTTCTTGGTCAGTCACCACTAGCTCAGATAGGTAGATCTTGATTCATTTATTTTATCAATTTGCATGCCATCAAATCCAAGTGGATCTTGGCATACATACATGCGCGCACACGCGTGTGTGTATGTGTATACAAAGGATAGTGATATATATAGGATTGTTCTGTTCTACCCTCGCAATAAACCTGTGAGATATGAGACCGGATTTGTCCAACCAGGTGTCCTCCAGATGTGTTGGACTACAATCCCCATCGTTCTGGAATGATGATTGGAAATGATGGAAATTGTATTCCCAAACATCTGGAGGACACCAGGTTGGGGAAAGTTGTAATAGGAGAAGCAACAATGTCTATTTATTTATTTATTTGACTTGTACCCTGCCTTTCTACCAAAAATGGTACTCAAGGCCGCTTACAATTACTAATAAACTTGATAATAAAACAAATTAAAACAAATTGATAATAAAACAATTAAATATACAACAACAACAGAGTAAAAACAGCCTCCAACCCGACATACCTGCTTACATACCAAAGGGCTCTTTGAAGACAGTGGTCTTTGCCTGCTGGCAGAAAGACAGCACAGAGGGAGAGAACCTAGCTGCCCTTATCAGGGAGCTCCACAGCAAGGAAGCAGCCAGGCCTTTCGCTTTGCCAACAAAGGTGCCTGTGAAGGCGGTGGTCTCAAAAGAGGGCTTCTTCAGAAGATCTTAAGAACCGGGCAGGCTTGTATGGGAGAAGGTGCTCCTTCAGGTAGTCCCGAGCCATATAGGGCTTTATAGGTCAAAACCAGCACTTTGAACAGACCAGTAGCCAGTGAAGCTGCTGTAACAAGGGAGTCGCGTGCTCCCTGTAACCAGCCCCGGTCAACAGTCTGGGGGCAGCACTCTGGGCCAGCTGAACTTTCTGAACATTTTTCGAAGGCAGCCCCACGTAGAGTGTGTTACAGTAGTCCAACTGGGATGTCAGTAAAGCATGTGTGACCGTAGCCAGATCAGACATCTCTAGGAACAGGTGCTGACTAAACCCCCCCCAGTAAGTCAGCCTCCCCAATCCTGACATCCTCCAGATGTGTTGGATTACAACAGTAAGTTCGGTGGATGAGTTCATATTTGAACTCGGGTCTCTTCAGTTCAAGTCCAACCCTACACCTTTTCAGCCGTTTGTAAGGAATTGTCCTCAAAATAGTTAATTAACTTCAACTTCGATAATAAATCTGCTAGCACTATAATGTCCTCATACAAATCTAAAAATGTACAGCTGGAAAACATGCAGAAAAGCACAACCAAAGCTATCAGGGATTGGCATGTCTTCCCTACAAGGAAAAGCTACAACGTTTGGGGCTTTTTAATGTAGAGAAAAGGTGACTAAAGGGGGACACGATAGATGTTCATAAGAATATATGAGCGGTGTAGAGCAGGGGTGGGGAACTGTTTTTGGCCTGAGAGCAGAATTCGCTGTGGACAAGCACACTGGGGGCTGCATGCCAGCAGTGCATGGGGCCACCCCACTGCTGGCATGGATCCAAATCTGAAGCCAGTTCTTACACATACACCCAGCGTACATCTCACATGCACACATATCCATTCACTCACATAATTCTCTCTCTCTGTCTCTCTCTCTCTCTCTCACACACACACACACAATTCACTCACATACCCACAGAGGTGGCTCCAATTTGATTTAGGCAGAGCTGTGAATCCATTATGGGTTTCAGTCAGAACCAGCCAGAACTCTAAAGGAGCTATCCAAAGTGTTGAGCCCTATTACCAAAATAGGTTCAGCACCCTGGATAGCACCTTTAAAGTTCTGGGTGGTTCTGACTGAAACCCAGAATGGATTCACAGCGCCACCGAAATCGTTGCCACCAGCCTCCACTGCATACATACAACCCCCCCACACACACACGCATTCTCTCTCATACACACACTACATTCCTCGCACACACTCCACATCCCCCCCACTTTCTCTCTCTCTCACACACACACATCATTCACTCACATATATATACACACACACAATGGTGGCCTTCAGACGATTGTGGAGGTAGAAGAAGCCACCATGGCTTCTCCTTGCAGTGCGGGTTGGTGGGGATGGCTTTTTACCCAGCCTACAACCCATGACTTGCAGTAGGCATTGTAGGCTGGGTACGGAGCCACTCCCACTGCACCATGCAACAGGTTCGGACAACAAGCCAACCTGAGCGACAACGTGGGGAGTTATGTAAACGACAGGCATGTGCGTGGCACGCATGGGGGGGAGGGGGGAGCCATGATGGCTTCTTTTATCCCCATGATCATCCGAACCCAGACATTCTCTCTCCCTCTCGTACATACACACACACACACGCATACTACATTCTCTCTCACGCACCCGATATTCTCCCCCTTACATACATGTGCGCGCGCACACACGCACACACACACACACACACAATCATTCACTCAAATACATACACACACACACACACACATCACATTCCCCCTTGTACACCCCCCCACATTCTCTCTCATACATACTCCCACTCCCATCTCTCTCTCTCTCTCTCTCTCTCTCTCTCTGTCTCTCTCACACACACACACACACACACACACACACACGTACGTTTCGCTTCTGTGCTGTTATGGTGGGAAGGGGTCTGCACCGGATAGCACAGAAATGCTGCAATCTGGAGATGGAGTAAAAGAGCAATCTCTTTCTCTGGGTCCAGATCACTTAGCTTCTGTGCTGCACAGTGAGGAGGGGCAGGCCCTTTCTCCCCACGCCGCACAGGAGTCCAGAGGTCCAGACATGCTGGGCAAGCTCCAGTTGATATATTTTTAAACAATGGATAACAGAACAGACTTCATACCCATGGAAACAAATTCTGAACCAGATTCAGGAGCTGAAAAACAGGTGCAATATAATGAAATGCCACACTTTAAATTCTAGTAAATAATCACCTATTTCTGCAATATCGTAATGACAGCACTTTACTTCCAGAAAAAACTGTAATAGAAGGAAGAAGTTAACACCCCTAGTTCTTATACAGCACCGCTTTTGGGGTGATTACAGTAAGTGGGGAGTATGCCACTCACTTCACTGCCTGTATATGTGCTTTGCTTATTTTCCTACAAAGGAAACAGTGCATCTGTTTTAAGTGCTCTTCTGTAATGCTGACCTTTTAAGTATTCCATTTTCTTAACTTTTCAAAAGTGGTGTATTTGTGGCAAATACAATTGCTTCAGAAAAGTAGGAGGTGCTTTGATTGCAAGGAGACAGAAGGCATGGTCATGATGGTAGCCATGCAAATTTAAAGGATTCATTTTAGCAGGAGTTGGACATGTTTATCCAGTGGTGAGTGAATGTGTGCTAAATCAGTCCTGCATTTCATCACACAAGTAATATATGCACATTTTCACAATGTTAAACACATTCACAGTATTTAGGGTTGCTCACATTTTTTTATTTTGTTGATAGGGTTCAGGTGCCATTAAGAGCTGTATGGCTAAAGCAAATTTGGCAGCAGCCACTTCTCTCCTCATTTCCTGTCTACGCTGGGAAAAAGGTTCACCTGCAGGAATTATCATGCATAAGAGCCTTCCCAGAACAAAGGCAGCAACCCTGTTGTACTGTTATAATTATATTATATTGTTTATTGCACACACAATAAAGGTGCCTAGGCCTCACTCACTGATGTGTGTGTGTGGGGGGGGGGTTGTCTCAAAATGGTTAAAGAGTGCTTCTCTATGAGCAGGTACCTTGAAATTTGGTACATGCGTAGTCCAAGCCTCCCCAATTAATTGAAAAATCTGAAAATGGGACATTTGCACACCACTCCTTCAAAAATCAGGGAATTCAGATTGTAGCCTCAGATTGTGAAATCTCAGAGGAAACCCAGAAAGTTGAAACTTGGCAGACATGTAGGTATTTGGCATAGCCCAAGAGATGCTAATGGCTAGGAACGCCTTAAAAGGGAGACAGTATTTATTAAGTCTCTCCCTAGAAACAGGGCCAAGAATGGTAACCCCAGATAGTTAAAAGCACTTTCACGCCACCCAGAAAGCTGACATTTGGCATATACATAGCCTGAGAACCACAGATAACTAAAGAAATCTGAAGGCAGGAAAATTTCCCTTCTTGGGGCAATTAAGAAAATAGGGTGGCCACTTATCCACTGGCAAAAAAAAAAAAAAAAAAGGAAATGCATCGCCAAAAGAGTGAACAAACGAGGGTATTGGTTTGCATAAAATTTGTATGTGCTAATTTATATGCAGAGATACAAATTTAGAAATAACTACTATAATTTAAATAGAAATATAGTACATCTCAAAACTGTGGGGAAGTCTGTCCTGTGTAAAGTAGGACACTGTGGCCACCCTAGAAGAAAATAATAAACTCTAAAAGTAATTAAGTGCTGCTCTACCTACCTTTGAAAGTTTTCAGATAGCTGCGAGGTAAGGAACTGGCTGGTTTTTAAAAGGAGGTTCCCTCAGCTCATGGAAATATCTCACAGCTACAGAATGAACCTTGCTCCACTGGGAGCACAATTTTTTTGGTTTGGCTTCTGGTAATTAAATGTTCTCTGTTGCCTGGGTGCTAACTGGCTCAGATCTGCAAGCTGACGAGGGCAAGAGCCCACAGTTTCTAGAAGTAGCACTAAACAGTACACAGACTTGAAATCTGAGTTAATGCATAACACATGAACTGCAAACCAGGGTATTAAATCACCAAGTTACTTACAAAATCACAACATCCAAAACAAAAAAGGAATAAACCCAGCATAAATTATAATTCCATTTCATTAATCATAATACATGATTATTGTATTACTCCAGTATCACAGCACAAGACGACAGACTCGTTGTTTCACACTTTAAATTAATACACAGGGGAGAGAGGAAAACATAACCTCTTCATTTAATTAAAAAGGTATGGTGCCTCTGTTAATAACAGATCCCTAGTTAAATATTGGGTAAGTTGTGAGTAGCTTGACAGTGCCATGGACGCAGATGAACTTGACCATCCTGATTTTAAAAAAGCAGACAGTGGCCGGATTCACACAACATGCTAACCTACACTCAGGGGGCAATCTTATTAAGATAAGACTATCCAATGCAGGGCAGCTGAAGCACGGAGGAGAGGATTCCCTCTGTGCTCTGGTTGCCCTACAATTTGCCTTAAACGCCCGATATCAGGCGTCTAAGCGCGGTTTCGGGGAGAGGGTGGGAATGGGGCTGGAGATCACATAAGAAGCTGTCTAACACAGCTTCCACAGTCCCCTCCCCTCCCTGCCCCCAGGAACACCACCTTTTTGCCCTGTCCGTGCTCCGTGTCACAAGCACGGACAGGTGTAGGGGGCATCCGCCACGGTTCTCTCCGGCCCAGCTATGAGGGGGAGGGGCAGAGTGCACAGTTTTCCAGCTACAAGGTCAGAGCGCTGTCTACGAGCTCAGAGCTGGGAAACCGAAAAATTCTATCTCCTCCAGATGCTGTCTAGGGGACACAGGATTGCGCCCTTCATGGTTGAGCATGTGTTGTTGTTGGAACCATGGGTTGTTTGTTGAATTGTGGGTTAGCATGTTGTTCAAACCCAGGATGTTTTCCTCAGGGTGGCTTGGTAACCATGCAGTGTGGCTTATTTTTCTCGAACAAGCCACCTTGAGAACCCGTGGTTTGTTGTTGGGTTGCTCCAGGTGGCTAACAAGCCACACTGCATGGTTAACAAGACACCCTGTGGAAAATGTCCTGGGTTTGGACAACACACTAACCCATGGATCAACAACCAACTCACATTTCAACAACACCACACTCTCAACCATTTAGTGTGGGTTAGCATGTTCTGTGAACCTGATAGCGGGATTATTCTTCTGGAGAGCATGTACCAAGGGCAGGGATGGAGAACCTCTGGCCCACAAGTTCTCAGGTGAAGACCCACCCAGTTGCCAAAGCCCCTCCTACTCCACAAAATTCATATGGATAAGGGCTGCTTCCAGATGGAGAGCCCCTACACTACAAATTAAAAGGCATTGTGCAGCTATTCCATCTTTTCCTCCTCCACCATATTTTTTTCTGGTAAGTTAAAAGACAGAAAAAGCGGAGGGAAAACATGGGAAGGATCCAAACTGAAGACAGCAATATGTGGACACCCCCCTCCCCAATAAAATTCTGTGTTGGTGGCAGGCTGATTGTAGGACAAAAGCCTAATCTGAAGCACCCACAGTGACTGAAGGGATTACCAAGGCACATCTGACAACAAATCCCCAAGAAACATCTCTTGTGGGCAATAGAAATATAAAGCCAAAAGCTACCAAGATAATAGCAAAAATGGAAGCACCCTTGACTATAACAACAGCAACAACTCAAAACTGGTGGCGTTAGCAGGATACCCTGGATGTTTTGTCCCAAATTTCTCAGCAATAGCTGCCCCATCATTTGATTTTTTAAAAAGTAAAACAATGGATAAACCAAAGGAAATGGCATGGACAAAAGAATGTCAAGTAGTTTTTGATACATTCCAAGAGGCACTCTGTTCAGAGCCAAAAATTAGTAGCTCAGATTTCCCAAAGCCATTCATATTTCACTGTGATGTTTCTCAGGAAAGCTCAGGAGCGATACTAAAAGAGAAGAGCATCCCATTCTTCGTATTGGTCTAAAACTATTTCCCAGGAGGAAGAAACACAAAAATGAGTACTTAGCTGCAAAGTGGGCAACAGAAAGACTAAAGTATTAATTATTGCAGGCTTCCCTGTCCTGGAGTCCCCTAGATCAGGGGTGTTGAACCTCAGGGCCAAATCCAGTCCACCTGGGGTACCCAGAGGGCCATGCCCCCATCTCTCAGCCCACTCCTTTTTCCCCAATCGCCAATCATTTGGCGGTTTCCTGGCGTTTACATGGGTTTTCCTCCCCCGCCCCCCGCCCATTCTAAAAGGTTGCAATGCCTCTCCCAAGGCTTAGGTATCTGGCAGGAAGAGCTTTCAGAAAAAATATGCTGGTATTTGTGGTATTTTGACCCTCTCCCTTTTGCCTCTGGACCTGCCCAGCACTGGAACGTGGCCCCCAAGAGCTTCCCTGAAACAGAATTCAGCCCTCAGGCTGAAAGTGGTTTAACACCCCTGCTCTACATATTTTGGACTTCAACTTCCACCAGCCCCAGCAGCACAGCTAATGGTCAAGAATGCAGGGACTTGTAGTCCAAAACATCTGGAGGGTATTGGTTGGGGAAAGCTGATTTACTGGGTGCACAAATGCAGGAAGTTTCCCACCGTGGGATGGGGTAGTGTAGGGGTGAGCCTTTTATCCTGGTTACTGGACCATCCTTATTCACTTGAGAGATCATGATGAAAGATAAATATGCTAGGATTCACCTGATGGTGTCTTGCTTCAGCCATGTTATTTCTGGACCGTAATAAATCATGACAATGTCAATGGTTTAGACTGGTATGGGACAAAATGTTCAGAAACAAGGTTTCCCTTGAGGCAGAAAGAAAGTCATGAAAGAGTGATTATATTTCCTGTGAAAAGGGGAGAATGAATGTGAGGTCTGCGTTTATGTTGCAGCATTGTCATGTTTTATTGTTCTTGTGAATACATGTTTGTGGAGTTGGACTGCAGGTGGAATTGCAGGCTGAGCTAACTAGAAAAGGAGAAACAAGCCTGCTCCTTTAGAGTGGGGAGAGGAGCATGCTGAAAACAGCAAAAGGACGGAGCGGTGCAGACTGTCATAAAGGGTTGGGGGGGGGGGTGCCCTGAGAGTTCTCTGCTGTTTTGCTGCTATTGTTTTCGTACTGGACTTTATAAAACAGTGAACTGATCCGTTCTGTGAAGGCGATACGGGCGAGCAGACTGCTTATTTAAAGTGCCAGATCCCCAAGACTGGATGAGTAACTGTGCTTACACGCTCAGGGAAAAAGGCAGGTGTTACCAAGGGCCAGCTCTACCACCAGGCAAAGTGAGGCAGCCACCTTGGGCAGCAGATCTGGGGTGTCGTAAAAGGGCAACAAATTGTTAGTTATTTCCTAGGTTATTATTGTATTTCTACTGCCAGGGATGGGGAGAGGTGCTAATGAGATTTTCCACCTTATACAGCAAAATAAATTGGATGGTTTGGGGTATCATGCACTTTGACTTGGGGAGGCGGGGGGCACCATTTGCTGCTATGCCTCAGGCAGCAAAACGTCTTGGGCCAGCCCTGGTGTTACCTCTTATTTTTGCCCTTCATACTGAAAAAAACTAATGAACATATGGTACAGCTAATAATGTAAACTAATGTACTACTGACATATTAATATGGGAATTACAGAACTAAATATCCTTTGTGCTACATGTATACTGCAAGGTTAAGCCATGAAACCCCTTCCTATTTAGGAGGGCCTTTGGGAAATGACACTTGGTCTCAGGCTGTCTATTCTATAGATAAGCCTCCCCCAAACTGGTGTCTTCCAGATGTGTTGGAATACAGCTCCCATCATCCCCAGCCATCATGACAAAATATGATGGAAGTTGTAGTCCAACACATCTGGAGGGTGCCAGGTTGTGGGAGGCTGCTATAGATTATTATCTGATTGTATTTAATATTTGTGGTAGTTTTTAGTGGTTTTAATAGCATTTATTGGCTGGGCTGTTTTGGATATTGTCTTATTTTTCCATGGGAGATCCTCCTTGAGGGTATATGGCTAAAGTGAAGGATATAAATTAAATGAATGAATTAATGAATGATTTATAAAATATAACTGCTTTTCTACTCATAGGCTGCAGTCCAACAGAATTAAGCCTACTGAAATTATGGCTAACTCTGTTGGATTGTGGCTATAGTGTTTGAATCAGCACATAAAGTTTTAAAACGTATTAGGAAATTAAAGGTAAAACCTTGTCATATTTTTATTTAAAAGGTGCTTTTCAGGGTTAACCTGTCCTAGGCAGCGCAACATATTAAAACAATTCATAAATCATAATATAAAATACAGAGAGAGCAATCTTATGGTCCCTGGGAGTGTCCCAAGGACTATAGGATTGCTCGGAAGAACCCTTCCAAGGTCGGAGACTGCACTCCAACTTTGGAAGGGGAAGGTGGAGATCCGCACACACATACACACACCTGATCCTTCGTGGCCAGTGCAAAAAGAACTGTGCCAGCTCCCCTCCGAGGTTGGAAAAGTGACTTCAGGGGAGGAGGAAAGGGGGTGTTGCAGTGGGCAGGGAGGGGAGGAGACTGGAGAGGCCAGGATATGAACTATCCTGAGACCTCTCCAGCTTCCACCCCTCCCCGCTAAAGTGCCCTCACTAGATGGGCTGAAAAGCCCATCTAGCAAAAATCGCCAAAGGCTGAGGGTGGGGAGGAAAAGATTGCCCCCACTATGCCTGCTGGCTTCAGCCCAGCAGGGCTCAGGGATATCGGAAGCCTCCAAGTTCAGAGGCTTCTGAGCAGCGAGGGCACAATCAATAGGACTGTGCCCTAAGACTGTTTCATCCATTCTGATGCCCTCCAGATCATTGGGAGTTGATGATGGGAGTTGTAGTCCAACAAAGCTGGAGGGCACCAGGTTGACAAGGTAAGATCTTATTAAGATCAGTGGGCAAGGTAGATTGTTAGATCTAAGACATCTAACAATGTAATATCAGCAGCAGCTAAAAACAGTACTGGCAGAATACTATGGCCCTAGGATCACTCAGAAGCTGACTAGAATAAAAACATACTTTAGGGATCACCTAAAAGCCAATTGAGAGGGGGCATAGGTAGCTCCTGGGAAGGGAGTTCCATAGTGAAGGGGCCACTACACAAAAGGATCTGTCCTTGGTAATCTAGAGCTACTTGCTCTGCAAGCAACAGTGCAATTCAGGCCTGTTTTCTGTTCATCTCAATTGCATAGGATGGTCTGGTAAAGGCTTGCACAGTGCATGATGATGACAAATTCAGCTTACTACCCATATATTTTGCCTGCCGGGTGTGAAAACCTCCTTATTTTTGCAATCTCAGGTAGGCAGCAAAAAGATTTATCGAGCCCCTGGCAGGCTATCATATGAGGCTCATGATCTGTATTTGGCTTGATGAGTCACAGATTGTGTGGTCCAGGTCTGATGATCTTGCCTTTCAACTTGGTTGACCACTACGTTGTTCCACATGTTCTTACGAGTTACATCACAGTATGTAAAATCTTGTATGGCTGTTAGATGCTGTGATGAAGCAGAGGAATTAATGACTTGTGGTAAAATCCAACTGAAGTCCTGCTCAGAGCAGGAAGGAGGCAGGAAGTCCCAAAGATGAGGTGCCAGAACTGAGAAGGCCCTGCTTTGTGACTCTACTTGGCCCTGCCTTGCTTAAGCGTCTGGCTATTCTTGAACTCATCTACTTTTCCAGCAATCAAAGCTATGGTTTTCCCAGTAGTAACGTATGGCTGTGAGTAGGGATGGGGGAGAATTTATCCCCGAAACTTCGGGGGGCCGAGTGCCAACGCATTCGGTCCTCCAAAGGTTGTTCGGGGAGAAATTCTCCGCCCCCCGCCCCCCCCCCCGGGATGGGACTTACCTTTCACGAATGTCCCTCCAGGCGGCGGGTCCCGGCGGCGGTTCGGCAGGTCTTCGTCAGGGGCGGGGGCGGCAGCCGGTCTTTTGACCGGCTGCTGCCGCCGCCATTACAAGAAAAGTAAACAAAAACAAAAACGCCCCTGTGATAGGCTACGTAACGATTAACGTAGCCTATCACGGCTAGATTTGCAAAGTCAGCCGTGATAGGCTACGTTAATCGTCACGTAGCCTATCACGGGTGACTTAAAAAAAAAAAGCGCGTACGGCTAATGGCGGCCCCCATAGGGAGCCGCCATTCGCGTTCCTTATTTGGTCCCTGTAGTCTACGTAAAGATTTACGTAGACTACGACAAAAATAAGGACAACGCAAATAGCGTTGCCCTTATTTTCGCCGTAGTCTACGTAAATCTTTACGTAGACTACAGGGACCAAATAAGGAACGCGAATGGCGGCTCCCTATGGGGGCCGCCATTTGCGTACGCACTTTTTTTTTTTTTCAAAGTCACCCGTGATAGGCTACGTGACGATTAACGTAGCCTATCACGGCTGACTTTGCAGTTCTAGCCGTGATAGGCTACGTTAATCGTTACGTAGCCTATCACAGGGGCGTTTTTTTTTCTTTTGAAGTTCGCGGCCGGGGAGACGGGGCGCTTCTCCCCGGCCTGAATTTCGGCCAGGCAAGGAGGGAAGCCTCCCCCCCCCGGCCTGAACTTCGGGGGGAGCAGCGAAGCGCCTCCCCCCCACCACGAAGCAAGCTGCGAGACCAGGTAAGTGACTTTCGTGCATCCCTAGCTGTGAGAGCTGGACTATAAGGAAGGCTGAGCGCCGAAGAATTGATGCTTTCGAACTGTGGTGCTGGAGAAGACTCTTACGAGTCCCCTGGACTACAAGGAGGTCAAATCAGTCCATCCTAAAGGAAATCAACCCGGACTGCTCATTGGAAGGACAGATACTGAAGCTGAAGCTCCAATATTTTGGCCACCTAATGCGACGAGAAAACTCTCTGGAAAAGACCCTGATGCTGGGAAAGACTGAAGGCAAAAGGAGAAGGGGACGACAGAGGATGAGATGGCTAGATACCATCACCGATGCAATGAATATGAACTTGAGCACACTCCGGGAGAGAGCGCAGGACAGGAAGGCCTGGCGTGCTATGGTCCATGGGGTCACGAAGAGTCGGACACGACTGAACGACTGAACAACAATTTCTTGAACAACAATGGTTCTTCTCATGCAGAACTACCCACTCTAGCTCTGGTTCTGAGGCAATCCAGGCATCCCCTCTCAGCTCTAACAATGCCAAGTGGCTCACAGCATCTTTTGCAATAACTCTTATCACTACAACCACACACTGCCATCATCTTACTCTGCTTCACTCCCCAAAACACCAAACCTCTAACTTCAGTCATTGTCAGCAAAGTTGCCATCTCCAGTTCCCCAAGATAATGGATGATTGGTTGAGTAGATGCCACTTGGCATGTATGTTCCAGCATTAGGTTAATTAATTAATTAATGTATACCAAGGAGATGGTGTGGCAAATGGCCTGTTGTCAAGATTCCTACCTCTGACCTAAAACAACCATTTGCTTCTCAGTCGAAAAACCAGAGGATTGCCAGAAAGCCAAGGGTTAGTGCTAATAATTCTCCAGCATGCTGCATGGTGTCTTCATGCTTATTCCTCCCTGAACCCATTCAAATGATGATGGCTTGATAACTCACCCAGTAAACCTTGTGACTTGATTAGGTTAGTCAAGAGAGGCTGGCTTACACCATACTAGAAGGCTAGTGCAAACAGGTAGTTTAAACACAGGGTAAGTCAACAGGAGACACTCCCCATGACCTGCCTGGCCTGGCCAGCGTGTGCGTCAGCATGTGACAGCTTGTTCACATGAGCCTCTTTAGCTTATATTGGAGACACAGCTCAGGGAACACTTGTTAATATTAGCAGGCATTGAGCTGATGTGGAGAGACACCCAAAGATTCCACACAGCAGTTCCCAGCACAAGCACTCATGCCAGGGTCCAGCTTTGGTTTGCATGGTGCATAGGAGTGATGCGAAAAGCATATTTCCTCTAACACTGAAAACAAGTGTGCAGAACTGCATGAGGGTCAAACCATAATCAGGTACCCCCATACCTCTATGTCCAACATGCCATACTCCCGGGGTGGGGGCTCCCGGGGTGGGGACTCTCACGCCCACGGCCAAATCCGGCCTTCCAGGGGTGCAAATCCGGCCCTCTGGGATTGCCCAGATGGCCATGCCCCGTTCCCCTGACCACCACTTGTTCGATGGTTTCCCAACTTTTGTGCATTTTCCCCCCATTGTAGAAGGTTGAAATTAGTTAATGTACTCTGTGTGGGACTGCCTCTGAAGATGGTTCAGAAGCTGCAGCTTGTGCAAAATGTGATGGCCAGATTGATAACAGGGAGAAGAAGATCCAGACATAGAACACCAATTCTGGGCTGCTTCCACTGGCTGCCTGTATGTTTCCAAGCCCAATTCAAGGTGCTGGTTTTAACCTATAAAGCCTTACATGGCTCAGGACCATAATACCTGATGGAGCTCCTCTCCCAGCATGAACCGACCGGTACACTACACTCAGCAGCCAAAGCCCTCCTCCAGGTGCCTCCTGCAAGGGAGGCTCAGAGGGTGGCAACAAGAGAGAGGGCCTTCTCAGTGGTGGCCTCCCAATTATGGAATGATCCCCCTGCGAGGCCCGCCTGGCGCCAACACTGTTATCTTTTCAGCGCCAGGTTAAAACTGCCCACTTCTCTCAGGCATTTGGCAGCATACCATGAATTTTAATTAGGTCCTGGGTCATCCTTGGCTGATAGTTTAATAAAAAATTGTAGACAGATGTTCTCGCTCTGTGTGTTATTTATATGGTTTCTATGTAAATGCTTTTTTTTGTACTTTGTATAATGTGTTTTTGAAGAACGTTGGGAAAACCACTAAACTGTTCAGGTATGACCTAAATCATATCCCTGATGAATATACAGTGGAGGTGAGGAATAGATTTCAGGGATTAGACCTGATAGACAGAGTGCCTGAGGAACTATGGACGGAGGTCCGTAACATTGTTCAGGAGGCAGCAACGAAATCCATCCCAAAGAAAAAGAAATGCAAGAAAGCAAAGTGGCTGTCTGATGAGGCTTTACAAGTAGCTCACGAAAGAAGGGAAGCGAAAAGCAAGGGAGAAAGGGGAAGATATACCCAACTGAATGCAGAGTTCCAGAGAATAGCAAGGAGAGACAAGAAGGCCTTCTTAAATGAACAATGCAAAGAAATCGAGGAAAACAACAGAATGGGAAAGACTAGAGATCTCTTCAAGAAAATTGGAGATCTCAAGGGAACGTTTTGTGCAAAGACGGGCATGATAAAGGACAAAGAAGGCAGGGACCTAACAGAAGCAGATGAGATTAAGAAGAGGTGGCAAGAATACACAGAAGAACTATACAGGAAAGATCTGAATGTCCCTGATAGCCATGATAGTGCGGCCACTGAACTTGAGCCGGACATCCTAGAGAGTGAAGTCAAGTGGGCCTTAGGAAGCATTAGTAACAACAAAACTAGCAGAGATGACAGTATTCCAGCTGAGCTATTTAAAATCCTAAAAGATGATGCTGTTAAAGTGCTGCATTCAATATGCCAACAAATCTGGAACACTCAACAGTGGCCACAAGACTGGAAAAGGTCAGTTTACATTCCAATTCCAAAGAAGGGCAACGCCAAAGAGTGTTCAAACTACCGCACAATTGTGCTCATTTCACATGCCAGCAAGGTGATGGTCAAAATCCTACAAGCTAGACTTCAGCAGTATGCGAACCGAGAACTACCGGAAGTACAAGCTGGGTTTCGAAGAGGCAGAGGAACTAGAGATCAAATCGCCAACATTCGCTGCATCATGGAGAAAGCAAGAGAATTCCAGAAAAACGTCTATTTCTGCTTCATTGACTACGCTAAAGCCTTTGATTGTGTGGATCACAACAAACTGTGGCAAATTCTTAAAGTGATGGGAGTACCAGACCACCTTACCTGTCTCCTGAGAAACCTGTACGAGGGTCAAGAAGCAACAGTAAGAACCAGACATGGAACAACCGATTGGTTCAAAATTGGGAAAGGAGTACGACAAGGCTGCATATTGTCACCCTGCTTATTTAACTTATATGCAGAGTACATCATGAGAAATGCCGGGTTGGATGAATCAGAGGTCGGAATTAAGATTGCTGGGAGAATTATCAACAACCTCCGATATGCAGACGATACCACCCTAATGGCAGAAAGCGAAGAGGATCTCAAGAGCCTCTTGTTGAGGGTGAAAGAGGAGAGTGCAAAAGCTGGTTTGAAACTCAACATTAAAAAAACTAAGATCATGGCATCTGGCCCCATCACCTCCTGGCATATAGAAGGGGAAGAAATGGAAGCAGTGACAGATTTTACTTTCTTGGGCTCCAAGATCACCGCAGACGGTGACTGTAGCCATGAAATTAAAAGACGCTTGTTCCTTGGGAGGAAAGCTATGGCCAACCTAGACAGCATAGTAAGAAGCAGAGACATCACCTTGCCGACAAAGGTCCGTCTAATCAAAGCTATGGTTTTCCCAGTAGTAATGTATGGCTGTGAGAGCTGGACTATAAGGAAGGCTGAGCGCCGAAGAATTGATGCTTTCGAACTGTGGTGCTGGAGAAGACTCTTACGAGTCCCCTGGACTGCAAGGAGGTCAAATCAGTCCATCCTAAAGGAAATCAACCCTGAGTGCTCATTGGAAGGACAGATCCTGAAGCTGAAGCTCCAATATTTTGGCCACCTAATGCGAAGAGAAAACTCTCTGGAAAAGACCCTGATGCTGGGAAAGACTGAAGGCAAAAGGAGAAGGGGACGGCAGAGGATGAGATGGCTAGATAGCATCAGGGATGCAATGACTATGAACTTGAGCACACTCCGGGAGAGAGCACAGGACAGGAAGGCCTGGCGTGCTATGGTCCATGGGGTCACGAAGAGTCGGACACGACTGAACGACTGAACAACAACAACATAATGTGTTTTAATGGTTTTTAATTTTTGTGAACTGCCCAGAGAGTTTCGGCCACAGGGTGGTATAGAAATATAATAAATGAAATGAAAATGAAATGCCTCTCTTAAGGGTTAGTTACTGGCAGTAAAAGCTGTATGCTACAATATGCTGGTATTTTTGGCCTTATCCCTTCTTTGCCTTTGGCCCTGCCCCTTTTCCCCTCTGCTCCACCCACCACTGGAATGTGATACTCGGACTGAAAAACATTCAACACCCCTGATTTAAAATAACACACCACTGGAAAGCATTTGTGGGGCTGACTTGCTTACCCCCACCCTCCTTGTTACCACTGCCCCTCTTTTTCCAGCAGCCAGGATCCTTCATTCCTTTTCCCATCCAGCCTCAGACCACTGCTTCTCCTCGCTCAGATCTGTGGCTGCAGTGCCAGGCACTCTCAACCCTGAAATCCTGCAGAATGTCTGTGCCACTCAAGGCTTTCTCTTCCTCCCAGGCTTCCTCAGTCCAAGAGCGTGCGTGGAACAGGGCGTGTTGAACATGGCGTGAAAGAAGTGAGAGAGGGATAAAAGGTGTTCTCGGTCTGGGGGGGGGTTTGGACAGGAGAGGATTAATGGGGCCAGAAGTTCCTGAATGGGCAGAGGCACATCTTTTGTTAGGGATATTGCTGGCTAGTATCTCTGTATAGCTGGATCTTCCTTAAGGATTCTGAAAGAGGTAAAGGATCTCTCTCTCTCCCCCCCCCCCCCAAGATATATCTAGATCTGTGTGTGACTGTGAAAACATGGTGGGGGTGGGGGAAGAGAAATTGCAGTTTGAGACTAAAAGACAGAGGCTATGTTCTGGAGAATCTTGGCTTCCGATGAACCATAACTTGTTCTCTCTTGCTTGGCTACTCCTGCTAGCACAATTTTATTTTTATTTTATTTATTTATTGCATTTATACCCCGCCTTTTTTCCTCTTGCAAGGAACCCAAGGCGGCTTACATTATCCTCCTCCTCTCCATTTTATCCTCACAACAACAACCCTGTGAGGTGGGTTGGGCTGAGAGTCTGTGACTGGCCCAAAGTCACCCAGTGAGCTTCCATGGCCGAGTGGGGACTAGAACCCGGATCTCCCAGCTCCTAGTCCAACACTCTTGCCACTACACAACACTGGCTCTCACAAGCAGATATAACAACCAGAAAATGTTCAGAGCAGCCTTCCCCAACCTGGTGCCCTCCAGATATTTTGAACTACAACTCTGACCATTAACTATGCTGGCTGGGGCTGGTAGGAGTTGAAGTCCAAAACGTCTGGGGGCACCGGGTTGGGGAAGGCTGGTTTAACTGGTCAACCAAACCCGGGATCCAGGCTTGTACTAGCTCCTTTTATGAACTAGTATTGTAAACCAGAGTTACCTAGCAATGCATGCTGGGAGAGAGACACTTTGGAGGAATTTGGGTTGATTGTTGAAAAACAGAGGACCAATCTCATTGGTCTCATAGTAGAAGACTTTACTCTTTGAGCTGTGAGTTTAACCCGGGACTGTAGTTGCACATTATCCTTTTCTCATGGTTGTATGACAAATCACCTTAAGGAAGCATCTAACTAGGGAAGATGTTTCCGTCTGAGACCACTAGACTTGGTTTTTGTTATTCTGAGGGGTTCTTTTACTGTTCTATCTATAGCAGGAACAAAGTAAAGCATTAAGTCTAGCATTAATAGAGCAAGAAGGCTCTATTAATGCCAAAGGCTAACTCTGATGTCATTGATGACTGATGGAAGTTGTTGGTTTTCTCCACAAAGGGTTTACTTTTCTTTATAATGTTCAGATCAGTGAGATGAAACACTGCAATGTATTTCCTCAAGCAGATGAAATCAGTGCCACAGACTTGTCTGCTGGGTGGAGGAAGAAATGTAGATAAACTTGTAGCCTTTTGTTAGGATGTCATTATATAATGAAATGGCATCAAGAAAAGGAAAGGCATGATCAAACAGCCTATCTGGGTTCTCACATCATCCAGGAAACATATTTCTACTACTTGGATAATCTACAATGATAACACAGTTTCTGTATTAAATGAGCCCCCTCGCAAAGGCAAAGTACAGGCTGAAGGGGCAGGATTGCAGCTTGAGATCTATAGGCATATGGTCAATGAACACCTAATGACTTTGAATGAGTTCAAATCTCCAGGGCCAGATGAACTGCATCCTAGAGTAATAAAGGAACTGGCAGAAGAACTCTCAGAACCACTGTCTATTCTCTTTGAGAAATCATGGAGGACGGGTGAAGTGCCAGATGACTGGAGGAAGGCTAATGTTGTCCCTATCTTCAAAAAGGGCCAAAAGGAGGAACCTGGGAACTACAGATCAGTCAGTCTGACATCAATCCCTGGGAAAATCTGGAGCAGATTATAAAGCAATCCATCTGGAAGCACCTTGAAAACAATGCAGTGATCACTTGAAGCCAACATGGGTTTGTCAAGAACAAATCCTGCCAGATGAATCTGATCTCATTGTTTGATCAGGTCACTTCCCTTGAGGACTGTGGGAAGGCTGTGGACATAATATACCTCAAATTCAGCAAAGCTTTCAACAAAATGCCCCATGATATCCTGATGAGCAAACTAGCTCAAAGTGGGCTAGATGAAACAACAATCCGGTGGATCCACAGTTGGCTACAGGATCAGACTCAAAGAGTGCTTATCAATGGGATCTTCACAAACTGGAGAGAGGTAACAAGCGGGGTACTGCTGGGCTCAGTCCTGGGCCCAGTGCTCTTCAACATTTTTATTAATGACTTCGGTGAGGAGGTGCAGGGAAAGCTTATCAAATTTGCAGATGACACAAAATTGGGCGGGATAGCTAATACCCTGGCAGACAGAAACAAAATTCAAAGTGATCTGGATAGACTGGGGTGCTGGGCTGAAAACAACAGAATGACATTTAATAGGGACAAATGCCAAGTTCTGCACCTAGGAAAAAGAAACCAAATGCACAGTTACAAGATGGGGGATACTTGGCTCAACAATACTACAAGTGAGAAGGATCTTGGAATTGTTGTCGATCACAAGCTGAATATGAGCCAACAATGTGATGTGGCTGCAAAAAAGGCCAATCCTATTTTGGGATGCATTAATAGAAGTATAGCTTCCAAATCCCAGGAAGTACTAGTTCCCCTCTACTCAGCACTGGTTAGGCCTCATCTGGAGTACTGTGTCCAGTTATGGGCACCACACTTTAAGAAGGATGCAGACAAACTGGAGAGGGTTCAGAGAAGGGAAATGAAGATGATCAGGGGACTGGAAACAAAGCCCTATGAGGAGAGATTGAAAAACTGGGCATGTTTAGCCTTGAGAAGACTGAGGGGAGATATGATAGCGCTCTTCAAGTACTTGAAAGGTTGTCACAGAAAGGAAGGCCAGGATCTCTTGTCGATCATCCCAGAGCGCAGGACAAGGAATCATGGGCTCAAGTTACAGGAAGCCAGATTTCGGCTGAGCATCAGGAAAAACTTCCTGACTATTAGAGCAATACGACAATGGAACCAATTACCTAGGGAGGTGGTGGGCTCTCCCACACTGGAGGCATTCAAGATGAGGCTGGACAGGCATCTGTCAGGAATGCTTTGACTTGGAGTCCTGCATTTAGCTTGGGGTTGGACTTGATGGTCCTATAGGCCCCTTCCAACCCTACTATTCTATGATTCTCTATGATTCTACAGTTGATTAATTGATGCGCACTTTCTCTTTCAGCAAGTCTTCCTACACAAGCCCCACTGACACAAATGGGGGCATAATTCCTTTGAATAGGATTTGTCGTAGAGGAGAAATTCCCCATGGATTGTGTCCAAATCATACTCTTGCTCATGCCATATTCGTTTTATTAGGACTTCTGGAAAGAACTTCCCTAAGGATCATGCCCAATGTTGATATGAGCACTGTCATATCAGCATCCTTCTAACAGCAAATTCAGGTGGTGAGTGCCACCAGAATGGTAGCCAAAATGGAGCTACTGAGAAACAAGAGGAAAGTACCAGCATGCTTGGGGGAACCCCAAGGTTTGCAGAAGTCCAAAGGCTCTTAAGAGACACACACAACGAAAACAGCCCAGTGAGCATGTTCAGTAACCACGGAAAGCAGAGTAACAGTTGGAAAAGAATAACACTGAATAGCTAGTGCCTTATTCCACTGACAAGGGGAAGGGAGAGATGCACATCCTCCATTCATGACTGTGTCGACAGAAATGCCACCTTTGGTGTCTTCCCCTAGTTGAAAGGCAAAGGAGGGCACAACCAAAAATGCCCAAGAAAGCAAGAATAGAGGTCAAACTAATGCCAAATGGAGAATATATTATATGGAACACAAATGTCAGACGCCTTTTCACAAACCATGTCTGTTTTGAGGGCTGAGGTCCCATTGCTTCGTTTATTTCAAGAAGGTGCTTTCTTAGAGTTCCAGTTCTGAAAAGGAGAACTATTGCTTCCTAACAGGAACGTGCTTGTACAGAAAGTTTCTGCTCTGGCATGCAATGCAGTCAAAGCGTGTCAGAAATCTGTGTGTACGTGTCTGTGTGTGACCTACCCAACCTGGCACCAACACCTAGCATGATGGGGCAAGTGTTGGAACCCACCACAGCTCTGCTGGCCTCCCTCTTTTTAACCTTTTCTTTTAGGGGCTCACTGCTGGGATAGACGGTTGTAGCCACTTGCTATGCGCTCCATCCCCAATGCCTCTGGGGCCTGCTCCCAACGTACACATCACAGGGCAAGGCACCACCATTGGGACCCCTCCCTCAGCGGGACGACCTTTTTGCCAGCATTGTCTCCAGCTGCATCTGCTCTGCCTAACCACCACCACCATTGCCTGGGCCAGAGCAAGAGCCATGTGAAGAAGCAGGTTGCAATGGTGAAGAGGAGGAGCAACTCCAGGGGGTCTTGTCAGTGGGCCCCTGCTGGGCTGTGGGCCCTCGGCAGGTGCCCAGCCATGCCTACCCTGGCAGGTGGAGCCCAGAGGCCTTGAGGATAGGGAGGATGGTGGTGGTAATGGCAGCAGCAGCTTTACCTTCCCAACTCTGTGCTTCTCTTTATGCTGGGCTGAGGGAGCTGGAGATGAGTTGCTTTCAGCACAGCTGTCCATCTCCTCTGCTGCTCCATCCATCACTGCTTGTACCCACCCCCTGGTAAGCTTGTGCGGGGGGGGGGGGTGGCCACAGAGAGGTGCTGGGTGATTCACAGGGTGCCTTGTCCAGGGACCCATCAGACCTGATGCCAGCCCTGTGGTGATTTTATTATTATGATTTTATTATTACGTTTATTATTTTACTATTACATTTATTCCTGCCTTCTCTCTCTCTCTCTGGCAAGGAACCCAAGGCAGCTTACACAGTCCTCTTCCTCCTCTCCATTTTGTCCTCACAACAACCCTGCGAGTGGGTTAGGCTGAGAGTCAGTGACTGGCTCAAAGTCACCCAGTGAGATTCATGTCCAAGTGGGGACTAGAACCTGGGTCTCCTGACCCCCAGTCCAGCACTCTGGCCACTACACCACACTGGTTCATAGAATGGTGCATTTATTTTAATGGATTAAAATTGGTTGTTACTTAATGGTTTAGACAAATATTGACTCTTGAAACCTGACAGTCACTGGCCTCTTATAGACACCACCACCTTTCCCTCACCTGGTGCCCTCCAAATGTGGTTGGACTACAACTCCCATCCTCCGGAGCCAGCCCATCTTGAGGGCTCCAGATTGGGGAATGGCTGGTCAACACCTATTTGCAGACAAGATAGAAATGAGCAACCTCTTACATGTGCTGTTCCCCATGCCACCCCCAGATGCTTCTGATAAAATTCAACTTGCTGCTATCCCATTTTTAATAACACCCTTTATCTTCTCATCCTAGCAGCTGTGGGACTTAACAGCTGAGACAGATGAAAGATAAACACTTGGGAGATGCTGTGGAAATATTTAGGCAGTGCAACAAAGTGCTAACCCAAGGGCTTTAAAGTAAAGGCTAACATCTAATTGGAATAGCTAAACTATGAAACCGCCTACTCCTCAGGTTTATTGGGATTTTTTTAAAATTAAAAAACAACAACTTGTAATAGCAAAGAATGTTCTTGTTGCTTATTATATATAACAACAGGCAGCTGTTAAGAGCTAAGCCTCCTCTTCCTTTTTAAAAATAGACCGGTCTAGGGCTATTTGGGAGCTTGACTTACATGACTAAGGAAAGGCAGGCAGGAGTTGGGCCCCTATTGTGCAGCCTTGTTTTTAACAAAAGACTGCCTATCTGTTACATGCCACTGGGAGACCTATTTGTCGTGTCTGATAACAGCATGCAAAAAAGGATCTTTCTTCTTGGAAGTACTTGTAAACATAGTACAGAGAATCCTCTTTGGGAGCGGGCCCAGGTTGGGGTGTGTCCAAAAGATTTATCTGATTTTTATTTTTAACTGCTACTACATGAAATAATGAAGAGGAAAGTTTTGCTGTTGCATTCACATTTATTTCTGTAAAGCAGCTTTCCCCAACCTGATGCCCTCCAGATGTGTTGGACTACAACCATGAACGACCTGGAGTTCACAACCCAACAACAAACCATGGGTTGTCTTCCTGGGTTTGTGGTTAACCTACAGTTAACCCATAGTGCAGGGTTCACATGTAATGACAACACGCAGTTCAACAACAACCCATACTCAACCCAAACTCTGGGAACTGGTTCACAGTTTATGACAATCCATTGGTTTAGAAACTAATGGGTTGTTGGGGACGAGTGGTGGAGGGAGTGCCTCTTCTGCTTTTATTCAGCAACCCACGACTGGCTCCTGCTGAGTGTGATGTCCAAACTCAGACCACTGCATTGTTTAGTGGTGCTAAACACATCACTGCATTGTTTAGGGATGTGGTTTAGCAGTTAACCTGAGAACAGATAGCGTGCCCACTCTCTCTCCCACTCAGCCCCGACAACCCATCGGTTGTCGTTACATGGGAGAAGCACTTGGGTTGTTGTGATGTGTGAACCAGGCTCACAGCAGTCTGAAAGTCGCTTCCTCATGATGCAATCGCATGACCTAAAAGGCCCAATTTGTAGGAACTAAACAAGTGGGGACAATGATGCACTTCTATGAGGGGAAGCATGAGGGGAGGGAGTGCAAGGCAGTCCTGGCAGGCGCTGTTGGGGGGTCTTGACGGGCGCCCATGTTGCCAGCCCCTGCTGTAGACTGTTTGAAGACTGGTGTGGCATCTGCGCAACTGCCATGAAGTTTGCATGGGTCAGCTGCATCTGAGCTATGAGGAGAAGGAAAACACCTTCTAGATATGGACTGAAAGAAGAAATCATTCCTCTGAACAGGGGAATATGAGCATAGCTCCTTTGTGTCTCCCATATATGGTTGCAAGGGACAACCATGCAGATCAAGGATGGGGAAGGTGTGGCCATCCAGATATTGTGGGACTGCAACTCCCATCATCCCTGTCCATTGGCTATGCTGGCTAGGGCAGATGGGAGTTGCAGTTCAACAACATCTGGATGACCATACCTTCCCTACCACTGATACAGATATTTGAGTAAAAACAAAGCATCTCTACATGCTTGCTACCAAGGATTGACATATCTCCAAGTTAGTTTTCAGGACCGCATACAATGGCATCAAGCTATGGGTTCAATCCAACACCAGTTCAAGCAGAAGTTCACTTGCACAACAGGACATCTCTGTCTCTTCCTCCTCCCTGCTGCCACCTGCATGCACCCAAATCTGCTAGAGGGTGCCCCAACCCTCCAGAACAGATTTGGGGGCACGCAGGGAGGAAGGGAAAATCCGTTTCACCAGCAGGTCCCTTCTGCTGGCGGAATGACACCACTGGATACAACCCCATATTCCTCCATTGAAAGCACAGTCCATTGCATGTCTACTCAGTAGTAAGCCCCACCCAGTTCAATGGGACTTACTCCCAAGTAAGTGTGTATGGGATTGCCGCTTCAGCACACATTACTGAACCAACACTCTATCCCTGCAATGTCAACATTCTGACAAATGTACAGTGGAACATTTCATGGCTTATGCCTAACATAATCAAAAACTATTTAGAGTACTTGTCACAACAACTGAGCAAAGTTCAGTTTATGTTGCAAAATCTTGCATGTTTACAGGTAAAGAAGAAAATAAAATTCTTTGCTGCATGCAAACATTACTAGGGACTTGGAGTCTTCTCGCAAAGCCGCAACAGTAGGATCATGACTAAAATCTGAAAATGGGTTTCTCAGTAGAGAAACTGATGCACAATAATGCACTTTGCTGTCCAACATACAATTTTACTTATAAGGTTGGCACTGCCATATAACCTTTGCCGGTATGCACCTTAAAATCCAAAGAAAAGTTCCCTCTTTACTCTGAAAGCCAGCATGTAACTCAATGAAAAGGACAAATGATCCATATTATTTGGTTTCCTATTGGTGCAGTGATCACAATGCAGTGATTACTCGAAGCCAACGTGGATTTGTCAAGAACAAATCCTGCCAGACGAATCTGATCTCATTTTTGGATCAGATCACCACCCTTGTGGACTGTGGGAATGCTGTGGACATAATATACCTCGACTTCAGCAAAGCTTTCGACAAAGTGCCCCATGATATCCTGATGAGCAAACTAGCTCAAAGTGGGCTAGATGAAACAACAATCCGGTGGATCCACAGTTGGCTACAGAATCGGACTCAAAGGGTGCTTATCAATGGGACCTTCTCAAACTGGGGAGAGGTAACAAGTGGGGTACCGCAGGGCTCATTCCTGGGCCCAGTGCTCTTCAACATTTTTATTAATGACTTGGAGGAGGAGGTGCAGGGGATGCTGATCAAATCTGCAAATGACACAAAATTGGGTGGGATAGCGAATACCCTGGTAGACAGAAACAAAATTCAAAGTGATCTTGATAGACTGGAGTGCTGGGCAGAAAACAACAGAATGACATTTAATAGGGATGAATGCCAAGTTCTGCACCTAGGAAAAAGAAACCAAAAGCACAGTTACAAGAAGGGGAATACTTGGCTCAACAACACTACAAGCGAGAAGGATCTTGGAATTGTGGTAGATCACAAGCTGAATATGAGCCAACAATGTGACGTGGCTGCAAAAAAGGCAAATGCTATTTTGGGCTGCATTAATAGAAGCATAGCTTCCAAATCCCGGGAAGTACTAGTTCCCCTCTACTCAGCACTGGTTAGGCCTCATCTGGAGTACTGTGTCCAGTTCTGGGCACCACACTTTAAGAAGGATGCAGACAAACTGGAGAGGATTCAGAGGAGGGCAACAAAGATGATCAGGGGACTGGAAACAAAGCCCTATGAAGAGAGACTGAAAGAACTGGGCATGTTTAGCCTTGAGAAGAGAAGACTGAGGGGAGATAGGATAGCACTCTTCAAGTACTTGAAAGGCTGTCACAGAGAAGAAGGCCAGGATCTCTTCTCGATCATCCCAGAATGCAGGATATGGAATAATGGGCTCAAGTTACAGGAAGCCAGATTCTGGCTGAACATCAGGAAAAACGTGCTGACTGTTAGAGCAATACGACAATGGAACCAATTACTTGGGGAGGCAGTGGGCTCTCCCACACTGGAGGCACTGAACATGAGGCTGGACAGCCATCTGTCAGGGATGCTCTGACTTGGATTCCTGCATTGAGCAGGGGGTTGGACTCGATGGTCTTGTAGGCCCCTTCCAACCCTACTATTCTATGATTATGGGGCTAATTTAACTAATAGCCTAATAATTATTTACTTGGTAGGCACTAACCACCTTATGTCATGGTGCTTCTAAACACAAAGAACTTAAATATTCTCTCCCAGCACCCTTTCTTCCCTGCCCTGGGGAAAGACAACCAGTTGTGCTTTCCATGGCAGTGTGGGTTCTGCTTGCTGAATCAGCAGAACTCAATTACATTGAGATGGGGGGGGGGAGGATAGATGTCCTCCTAGACTACTGTTTGATCTCACTCCTCTATGTACATTCCCAAAACCTCTCTTAGGATTACTTCTCTCTCTCTCTCTCTCTCTCTCTCTCTCACACACACACACACACACACACACACGGCAAGCAGTTCTGTTACATAGTCCGGGTTCACACATACACAGGGGTTAATCAGACACACTGCGCCAGCTGCACCTAGTACTGTGCCGAAAATTTCTCCCACATTTTTTTTCAAATTGAATTGAAGTCAATGAGAACTGAATTCTCATTCAGTTTGATAGAAAATAATTTGCTTTTGAAAAGAAATTCAAAGGAGGAGAAATTTCGGAGAAATTCCCATGGGTTGGATTCAGGGTTCTTGTGCTTACCTTACTTAGGAGGTGGCAAAGGAGCATGCATAAGTGTCCTGTCTTTTGTTGTACAATCATCTCTGTGGCAGCCTGTAGCCTCCTCAGCTTCTCAGGGATGGGGGAGAATTTCTCCCTGAAACTTCGGGGGGCCGAGTGCCAACGCATTCAGCCCCCCGAAATCGGCGGTGAAATTCTCCGCCCCCCCCCCCGGGATGGGGCTTACCTTTCACGAATGTCCCTCCCGGCGGCGGGTCCCAGCGGCGTTTCGTCGGGTCTTCGTCAGGGGCGGGACCGGCTGCCGCCGCCGCCATTACAAGTGCAGTAAAAACACACCCCCCCCCCCCGTGATAGGCTATTTGCGTTGCCCTTATTTTCGCTGTAGTCTACGTAAATCTTTACGTAGACTACAGGGACCAAATAAGGAACGCAAATGGCGGCTCCCTATGGGGGCCATTTGCGTACACGTTTTTTTTTTCCCAAAGTCACCCGTGATAGGCTACATAACGATTTACGTAGCCTATCACGGCTGACTTTGGAAATCTAGCCGTGATAGGCTACGTTCATCGTTATGTAGCCTATCACGGGGGTGGTTTTTGTTTGTTTGTTTGTTTTTTCACGGCCGAGTAGACGGGGCGCTTCTACCCAGCCTGAATTTTGCCGGCGAGGGATGGGGTGCCTCCCACCTGGCCTGAATTTCGGCCGGGCGAGGCGGGGCGCCTCCCCCCCCTCGCATGAACTTCGGGGAGAGAAGCAAAGTGCCTCCCCCCCACCGCGAAGCAAGCTTCGAGGACAGGTAAGGGACTTTCGTCCATCCCTATTCCCACTTCAATTAAAGCCGAGGGGAAGACAATAATAAAATAATTCCTCCCACAGGGCTTTTTCAGATCAGGAAGCACAGGTAGCCTGGGAGGCTGCAGAGCAACTGGGAGATGTGTAATAGAAAGAAAACACGCACACGCAGCACCCTTTACCACATCGCAGTGATTAGGTAAGCTCAAAAATACCACCAAAACAAATTATAAAATGCCTTGAGAATGATGCAGAAAAGTGGAAGCCTCAACACTTATAGTGGCAGCAGAAAAAAGAAAAAAGAAAGAAGCCCTGCCAATTGTGAGTCCTATCCACAAGAAACTGTTGAAGAATTTCTCCTCTCCCTGGAGAAATTTGGTGAAACTGTCCCCCCAATTTCTCTGCCCACAAATAGAATCATAGAATCATAGAATAGTAGGGTTGGAAGGGGCCTACAAGGCCATCGAGTCCAACCCCCTGCTCAATGCAGGAATCCAAGTCAGAGCATCCCTGACAGATGGCTGTCCAGCCTCGTCTTGAAGGCCTCCAGTGTGGGAGAGCCCACTACCTCCCTAGGTCATTGGTTCCATTGTCGTATTGCTCTTACAGTCAGGACGTTTTTCCTGATGTTCAGCCGGAATGTGGCTTCCTGTAACTTGAGCCCATTATTCCGTGTCCTGCACTCTGGGATGATCAAGAAGAGATCCTGGCCTTCTTCTCTGTGATGACCTTTCAAGTACTTGAAGAATGCTATCCTATCTCCCCTCAGTCTTCTCAAGGCTAAACATGCCCAGTTCTTTCAGTCTCTCTTCATAGGGCTTTGTTTTCAGTCCCCTGATCATCTTTGTTGCCCTCCTCTGAACCCTCTCCAGTTTGTCTGCATCCTTCTTAAAGTGTGGTGCCCAGAACTGGACACAGTACTCCAGATGAGGCCTAACCAGTGCTGAGTAGAGGGGAACTAGTACTTCCCGGGATTTGGAAGCTATGCTTCTATTAATGCAGCCCAAAATAGCATTTGCCTTTTTTGCAGCCACGTCACATTGTTGGCTCATATTCAGCTTGTGATCGACAACAATTCCAAGATCCTTCCCGCTTGTAGTGTTGTTGAGCCACGTATCCCCCATCTTGTAACTGTGCATTTGGTTTCTTTTTCCTAGGTGCAGAACTTGGCATTTATCCCTATTAAATGTCATTCTGTTGTTTTCTGCCCAGCGCTCCAGTCTATCCAGATCACTTTGAATTTTGTTTCTGTCTTCCAAAGTATTAGCTATCCCGCCCAATTTTGTGTCATCTGCAAATTTGATCAGCATTCCCTGCACCTCCTCCTCCAAGTCATTAATAAAAATGTTGAAGAGCACTGGGCCCAGGACTGAGCCCTGCGGTACCCCACTCGTTACCTCTCCCCAGTTTGAGAAGGTCCCATTGATAAGCACTCTTGGGAGTCCGATCCATTCAACTGTGGATCCACCGGATCGTTGTTTCATCTAGCCCACTTTGAGCTGGTTTGCTCATCAGGATATCATGGGGCACTTTGTCGAAAGCTTTGCTGAAGTCGATATATGATGTCTACAGCATTCCCACGGTCTACAAGGGAGGTTACTTGATCAAAAAATGAGATCAGATTTGTCTGGCAGGACATGTTTTTGACAAATCCAAAATACTCTGGAGAATGTTGAGAGGCCATCTGCGCACAGCTCTAGTGCTACCTGATTTCTCTAATTACCCTTGCGGGACGTGGCTTGTCATTACACGCGTACCCGGCAAGGGTGGATGGCTGGGGTGGTTAACAGACCACCCAGAACCCAAGCTTTGTTGTAGGGTCACTGGGTGGTTTGTGAGGCTGGGGCAAATTGGGTCAATAGGTGCCTTTTCTGTGAAATGTGAAGGGAAGACATATATCTGTAAACAGCATCACAGGGATGCTTGACTAGCTTACAATTCACATCCTGTCTCCAGATAATTTATGAATAAGTTAAACTGCACTGTTCCAATACAAATGTACTTTTTTGCATGAAGATATCTAGTTTGCAATGGATAATTTATTCTGAGCCTGAGACCCTCTTTATCGCACACACTGGCATAACAGCCAGTTTCCCCACAATGTGATTCCCCAACTACTGGTTGATTCATTCACATACACTGAATTAAGCAACTACATAGATGGGACCATCAGGTGGCTCTTTCTTTCCCATTTGCTGGGTGTGCGTGTATATGTTTGTGTGTGTGAATGGGGCCTGACGGTTGGCAGGTTTGGTGACCCAAAACTCAGATTTTGTGTGCACGCTCCTTGTTCCTCATTCATTTAAGCTTAACTTTTAACTATTATTGGCATGGTGGCGGTAAGCCTGACAACGTCTAGCACCCGAAGTGTGGCGCTGGAAGTGATGATATGACAGCTTGTAGATGACAGTCCTCTGGAGGTCTGGGTGTATGGGGAGGGCCAAGCTTAATTTGGGACGCAAATCCCTTTCCTTATTCATTTATACATATTTTGGCTATGGGCAATACGTGTGACAATGTCTGGTGCACAAACAAAGCACCGGGCTGGAAGCGATGCTGTGGCGACTCATAGAGTGCACGGTGCTGGAGGTGTAGGTGACCACACAACGCACTCTGGGGCTTGTATTTGTCCTCCCCTGATGCTGCCTTACGCAGGTTGCTTTACCTTGCTACATGGCAGGCTGGCCCCATGTACGATTTATATAACTGTGATTACACAGAAAACCTGGAGGATTGCTGCAGGTCTACCACCTATTTGCCATCTCTTAGGGTGTAGACCTTGCTAAAAATCAGATTCAGCATTATTTATCGTGTATGGTAAGAGCTCCCCCCATCCCCCAGCTTGTTTACTAGGAGACAGAATAATACATTTGTCAGTCTTCTGCCCATCTTGGAAGGGGGCATTGATTATAGAGACTCATATCAAAAAAAAGTTTACTATGAGTCAATGTATAAGTTTACCAAGGTTCATGCTTTTAACCCAAATTACACAGTTTTAGGCTTAACCACTCCACTGGGGGAGCGGGGGGGGGGGGGGCTGAAATGGGAAGTTACCTAAATTCTGCACCAAACAACATACATCATGTGAAATTCTACATGCAAAATTGCAAAACATCTGCACATATGTGCAGTTTTAGGAAAGTAAAATTATGCTTTCATCAAAGTAGTCACACTGGAAGATTTCCAGAAGCTAATTCTTCCTCCCTCCACTTAAAAGAGAACTTTTTAGGTGATACTGTACCTTCATCAAGAGAGGTGTGCAATCCTTGGTAATGATGCATGTACTTCCCCCCTAAATTGGGGTTGCTTGCTAGCAGGAACAACTTCATGCAGATAAGGTGGCACTTTTAATATTCCACAGACCATCTGTTCCAATCTGCATTTCATTAGCACTCATACTAACTGTATGATTGTCACTGGCATATCATTGAATGATAGGCAATCGCTTTAGCCACAATGAAGCTCATTAGTGGAGCTCTGGCTAATGCAAACACCTTTCAACAAGTAGACTATGGAGTAGCCGTATTGTTGTACATTAAGCAATGATGAAACTGCATATTCCTAATGAAAACCAACTTCTCCGTCATTTAGTATTTAAAAGTAAAGTTGTCAACAAACCAAATAATTTTTAGTTCATCCGTCATGCATTTTAGGCTACAGTCTCTAGGAGCACGCTCCATTTGGACATCACGGGACTTACTTCTGTTTAAACATGCATTGTATGTAAGCTTGTGCTGTCAATCAATTAACAGCACAATACCAGGCCTGTCTACTCAGAAGTAAGTCCCATTGTGTTCAGCAGGACATATTCCCAGATAAGTGTATATAGCACCCTTCCCCAACATGGTGCCCTCTGTACAACTCCCACAAGCCCCAGTCAGCTTGGCCAACTGTCAAGGATGATGGGAGTTGTAGTTCAAAACATCTGGAGGGCACCATGTTGGTGAAGGCTGGTGTATACGATTGCAGCCTTAAATTTAGAGCTCTAATTTAAAGACATTCACACCAAAAGAGCCCTTATTTGGACACATTTCTCAGCAATTAATCCACAAATAAACATATTGTGAATATTGTACTTAAGCCTCTTATTCAATACAGTGATCCAGCACTATGTAGTGATTAGAGAGTTGGACTGGGATTCAGGAGATCTGAGTTCTAGTCCCCACTTGGCCATGAAGGTCACTGGGTGACTTTGGGCCAGTCACTGACTCTCAGCCTAACCCACCTCACAGGGTTACTGGGAGGATAAAATGGAGGAGGGCCATGTGAGCCACCTTGGGTTCTTGCAAGAGAAAAAAGGCAGTATATAAATGTAACAATAAAATCATTTTAAAAATACCCTAAACAGGGCTAAAATGAAACAGACTGAAAATATGTGCTTTTCTAACAAAAGTTTTGTTCGCTTTAAATTAACACCTCAAAAAGCAGCTCACAATCAAGAGGTGGAGTGCATATATATGGAAAATGCATAGAGACCAGGGCTGGGATGCTGAGTTACTGGGACAAATGCAACTCAGGCCACTGGCACAGACACAAGTACACCAAAAAGAGAAATTAGGACTGCAGACATAAGCACACTTACTATTAGAGGGTAAGTCCCATTGGACACAGTGAAAGTTACTTCTGAGTAAACATGCATTGGATTACACTGGACATTCAAGATGAGTGCTATGGTAGGTTTCTTAAAGCAATAAAGGGTGCAATCCTTTGCATGTTTAGACAGAAAAAAGTCCTACAACTCCCAGCATTCCCCAGCCAGTCATGCTAGCTGGAAAACACCGGGAGCTGTTGGACTTTTTTCTAAACATGCACATTTACCTGAGAGTAAATTGCGCTGATTTCAATTGGACTTACTTCAGAGTAGACATACTTAGGATTGCACTGTCCACTTAGGAACTGTCTGATTGTTCTGGGCAGAAAAGTTGCTCTCTCTTATCCACACATGAAAATATATTATGATCCTTTGAACTATCAGCACAGGATGACTACAAAAAGGCCCCTTTTACAAGCGTACTGAACCTGTCACACCTACATGTAATATCTGAATCAGCAGACAGTGCAATAATATGTGAGCAGGGATTTATTTTATTTTTTTACCTTTTTGCTTGACTCCACTGAAACACTACTGCCCAGCTGTGTCAGGTATTTTGTTCAGAACTAAATTGGACCCTGCTGCCTTTTAATAACATTTTAATGGCTCAAGCTGTTTATTTCTGGCTACTTGTAGTGATTTAAAAGGTCTCAGCTTAGCTTTGAATGTTTCATCTTATAAAACAAAGAAAGACCTTATGCTCATGTAGTTGTTTCTAACTATTTTTCTTTTAAAGAGCAAAACACACACTGATTTCATTAAAAGGAAAAAACTCCAATTGCTTTCTTGTATTTCAGACTTACTTCTCCTCTGGGACTGGCAATAATTATAGAAAAAATATGATATGTAAAGGATAATCAACACTCAGCCTCCACTTTTCCTCATATCCAGAGATATCCATCAGCTCATTTGCTTTTATCCCATGGGAATAATCAATGGCTGATACCTCTGCCAACTATAATTTTCACTACTCTACCCATTTCTAGCGATTAGGGAGAAAAGAACAACCCTGTCAAAAGTACATAACTGCTGTTTTGTTTTGTTTTTGCTGCCCAGTAGAGTTTGAGATATCCATGTGGACAAGCAGAAGCCCATCTGAGAAGTGGGTGTCCTCCTCCGTTTGATGTCAGATACAGGCAGTACATTCACAAGACTTCCAGTCCTTCAGGGCTAAGGCTCAATTAGTGACTAATTCTGAAAGAATTACAAATATGTATCTTTTCAGGGTCATAAAACTAGGTATATATGTCCATCTCTCTCTATAAAAACCAGTTCCAAACATTCCATCCCATTCTCCCAACCTTCAGTCACACTTTAGACTGAGCAAGAAGCAGAACCCAGAGCGGAACTAAGAAGCAGGCTTGATTCTTAAATGAACCCTCGACGTTTGCTGGTTTCTTGGCTTTTGTGCAGTTCTTTCCCATTCTAAAACGTTGAAGAGGGCTCTGTGGTAACATTGAGTCCAAGATGGAGGAGAGCTTGTAAGCCATATAGTCCAGGGGTCTCCAACCTTTTTGGTAAAAGGTAAAGGTGTCCCCAACCAGTCGTGTCTGACTCTAGGGTGCGGTGCTCATCCCCGTTTCTAAGCCGAAGAGCCAGCACTGTCCAAAGACGCTTCCGTGGTCATGTGGCTGGCATGACTGAACACCGAGGTACATGGAACGCTGTTACCTTTCCCACCGAGGCGGTACCTATTTATCTACTTGCAATTTCTTGCTTTCGAACTGCTAGGTTGGCAGAAGCTGGGACTGAAGACGGGAGCTCACTCCGTCACGCAGCACTCGGGTCTCGAACTGCTGACCTGCCGACCTTCCAGTCTGCAGTTCAGCGTCTTAACCACTAAGCCACCGCGGTCCAGTAATCTTTTTGGGCCTTTGGGCAAAATGGCTCCCATGGAGAATGTGGCTTGTCACATAATGGCTGCCGTGGGGTCCTGGCTAGTCAGGAGCTGGGTGTGGGGGAAAGAAATAGTGAGGCTAGAGGCTGGGAAGAAGGGGGAAATAGCATGGAGAAGGGGTAGGAGGATGAGAAAGAACTAGGCTAGAAGCTAGGAGTGGGGATAAACAGCAAGGTAAAGAGGTGGAGGAGAAAAATAGTGAGGCTAGAGGCTGAGAGTTAAGAGATAAAAGGGTGAGTGGGTGTGAAAAAGCTAGGCTAGAGGCTAGGAAGAGAGAAAGAAGGCTAGGGACGGGGAAGGGAGAGAAATGGCAAGACAAGGGATTGGGTGGAGAGAAATAGCAAGATTATGTATAATTGCTAGAAAACTGTATTTCCATATATAGGCATTTCATGTGTATTCATTGCTACGGATATATACAAATCCATGTACATACATTTTAAAAACTGGATTTTTTAAAAAGCTTTGCAGGTCCCTGTGGTGCCATGTTGGAGCCCTTGATCTAGTCCAAAACCTGCTCAATGCAGGGAATTCAGAGCTAAGGTATCCCTAACAGATGTCTAGTCTCTGCTTGAAGACCAAGGGAGCCCCCACTCCCCACCCCAAGGTACCTGGTTCCATTGCTGGATTGCTCTTACTTTTAAGAATGTCTCCTAATGTTCAACCAAAATCTACTTTCCTGTAACTTAAACTCATTAGATTTAGTCCTGCTTTCTGGGGCAGCAGGGAAGTGTTATAGCCCTCCTGCCCTCAAGATACTTGATTCTAGACCACCGATATGTCTAACAAGATCTTCTTTTTTGCACAAAATAAATACTTGAATTATTTCAGGCAGCAAATGGATCCAAGTCAATATAATCAGTGGATAAGGTCTTAAAGACAGAAATAATCAAAGGGGGGGGGTGGGACCCCTTTCCTCCAGGCTCAGATAAAATGAATGAAGTTTGCAATGCTAATGCATTATGGAGCACTGGGTAACATAAAGAATGCACCTAGTCTTCTTGCATGGTGATAGCTATGGTCCAGGAAAAAGAAACTGGGCTCAAGCAGAAAGCTACGTTACTCACAGGATTCCTGGTATCTGGAATAAACTGGATGCATGAGTTAAGTAGCCCCAAACGGCCTAACCTTATACAGTAGCCTGCCAACAACTGGACAGGGGATCATCGAAGGTCTAACTGACCTTGGCAGGTTTGTTGTAGTTATACTTTCACGTGGATAAACTGTCCCTGAACAATTTCTCCAATGAACTTAGCACAATGCAAAGTTTTGTTTACCATATCATACTTTACACCAATCATCTAATGTAGCCTTCACCAACTTGATGTCCTCCAGAGACACTGGACTATACCTCTCAGTGTGGCTGGCTGGTGTTTTGAAGTCCAACGCATCTGGAGGGCACCAAGTTGGGGAAGGTAGAGCTAATGGAGCAAGCAGATTTCCTATTAATACTTTCCATGGTCTCTCCCATAGTGTCTTTTAGGGAGCATGAATCCAGTATGATTGACAGAAAGCAGGAGAGGTGGGAAGGGTTCTTGAGGCTGCCTCTCCAAGAGACCCAGCGATTATGTCTAGTTTAAGAAAGAAGGATGAGAATGTCTGTTGTCAATTTCATCAGGCTTTCAGGAGTTGTAGAAATGCAGGCAGGGACTGCTGTGTTTCCAAATCTGGCATCAAGGGGGTATGGTCAGGCACCTGCCAAGGGCCTATATCTCAGCAGGGGCCCATTGACAAGAGCCCCTGGAGTTGCTCTTCCTTTTTACCATTACAGCTTGCTGGTTCACCTGCCTCTGGCTCTGGCCCAGACAATGGTAGTGGTGAGAAGGAGGAGCAGTAGATCCTACTGGCCACTTATTCACTGGCTCTCTGCCTGTCAAGTAAGTAAATGATGAGAAAAGAGGAGGAGGAGCAATAGCAGCTGGCAACAATGGGGGTGAAAAGGTGGACTCACTGAGGGAGGGGGACCACTGAGGGTAGCTTGCAGCACTACGTGTTTCCATTCTATCCACCCATCCTGGGCCATCAAATTAAGAACTCACAAGAAGCTGAAGAGGGCCAAAATGCGCATGAGCACTGTCTGCCCCATCACCTAAATGGCGCTTGGTCATGAAGACACCATATTGCTCAATTCTTCCTTAACACCAGTTCTAGAATTAACTGGGTGCTTCTGTTGATCTTTCCCTGTTAGCTGTTCTCTTTTGCCAGGAGCAGTACGGATTAAAGGTTGCGAGGGTCAGACCACAATCCCCATACCTCTATGTCCAACATACCATACACTCAAGGGGAGCAGAACAGAATGAGGTGTTTCCACTCCCAACTTTTTGTACACCACCTTGGGAGATATATTTATCACATTTATTTCCTGGCTTTCCTGTAAGGTAAGTTAGTTGGTGACTGGCCCGTTCCACAGTGGGCTTCATGGCTGAGTGGCAATTTGAACCCAGGGTCTCTCTCCCTAGTTCTAGTCCAACCCTCTAACCACTATACATCATTTAGTGAATGAACTTCTGCATGTCCATAGAGCAGGTGCAGGCAGTATGGCAACTGTGGGCAACAGTGCACCCTCGGACACCATTTTTGGTGTCTGCCAAGGTGCCCTATCCCTCCTACTTTTTAATTATTTTTTACTAAATAACAAAAATTCTTTTTGGCAGCTGGGATTGTTTCAAAGCAAAGCGAGGGCCTTTTGCTGCCCTGCTCCCATCTTCTTTTCCCCTGAATGCCTGTGGGCCACATGTGGGGTACAGAGACATTCTTAGGCAATGAAGATGCCAGGTGGCTGCAGGGTGAGGCTTTCATTTGCAGCATACCCATTTTGTGGCGGTGCCCAGGACAGTTTCTCAAATTCCCAAATGTGCCCATGGGCCCAAAAAGGTTGCCGCTCCCTAACAAAGAGCCTACACCTGGGGTCTCCAACATGGTGCCCCTGGGCACCAATGTGCTCACAGAGACCTCTCTTGGTACCTGCCAGACTCCTTCCCTCCTGATGTTTATTTTGTTTAAGATTTATTTATTTTTTAAAGTGGGAGGTTAGCATGCTGCAAAGTGAAGGGCTGCCCTCCAGCACTATCTTTGAGTTCAAAATAGTGGTTTTGTGTTTGAGAGCCTAATCCCACCTCTGCCTTGACTTGAGTCCTTGGGCAAGTTACTTTTCTTTTAGTCTCACCTGTTTGCCTTCTGGGAAAATAGTGTTTTGTGACTGGCTACGCCACCATGACAGCCATTTTGTGAGAGCACCCACATCTCTCTCAACATTCCAAATGTGCCCACCAACCCAAAAAGTTTGGGGATGCCTGCACGATACAAATACAACTGTACGCAGGTAGATTTCTCCCTGTGTGACTGAGAGAGAACCCAGAGAAGTCAAAAGCAGGAATAGTGTATGTGATCCCATTCCCGACCATCCTCCACATATTGAAAGTAATATGCTTTTCTCACACTTTGGGGAAAGCTTTTCAGTTATTTCTAGGGCTGTATCAGCCGCACCGAATAGCAGTAACTGTGCAGTTCGAAGGACTGTAAAGACAACTCACAGTTCGAGAAGGAGCAGACAGGTGGGTGGGAGGAGCCAAAGAAAGAACATTGAATGGATCTGACATTCTAAAGCTCAGCAACATTTTACATGATGTTCTTATGTTCTCCTGCCTCTTAGTTCTATCAATCAATCTGTTCTCCTATTTGACTAATTTAACCCCATATGAAATATACACATGGATGTCAAAGGAAAGCAAACAATTTTGGAGGGACATGCACATTATCAGTACCTGCCTAACACACTCCTGGTATTCCATTTTTAAGATATAATTAAGTATACACAGATAATACATATAACAAATGTTCACGTTAATCCAAAACCTATGTTATTCGCAACCATTAGATTTGCAAATCCACAAAGCAGTTCCCAGCTGCTCCTCCTATAGCAACCCTGAGTAAATAACACTCTTCCTACATTAGCCTTTGATCATGCCATTCAGATTTTTTAAAAATTACTCTACGAGTTCCATCCAGCCCTGAATGCAATAATTAAACACATTTACTGCCTCAGATCCATTAAAACTACAGAAAGGACGGACATAAAGAAGAACAAACAAAATACTCAGAAATAAGTCTCCCCAGTTGACTTACTCCCAAACAAGCATACAAATCCACAAACCCATTATTTCCATACATTCCTAACTTTACGAGCTTCCAAAGATCAAACTGTAACAAGTACCAGGGATCAGAATTAAACATCTGCTCCTGCATGCACCAGAACCGTGGCAATCCGAGTGTGTTTTAGTCTGCTGGGAACCGTTTCCCACTTCTGGACTTTTAAAAACGTGCATTTGTTTAAAAGCATTTGTCTCACACACAAATCTCTTATTTACGGCCCAATCCTATGCGGATTTTCTCACAAATTCCACTGAGCACATGGCGATTTACTTTCCAGTGAGCGAGTGTGCGCGCGCGCGCGCGCCTAAGCTTTCAGCTTTTATTGATCTGTATTCGGTAGACTTTACAGCACGAAGTTCTGCGATAGAATGCTCAAGGCCTAGATGTTTAGAGAGGCTGTGTTTTTTTTTTTTAAAGCATCGACGGTTAGAGTTGGATCCCTACGCTCGTTCCATTCGCTGCGCCACTACAAGCCCGCTCGCTTTTATGGGCCGCCTCGCGCTGTTTGCATCGCGCTGCTATAAACTCCCGGAGAATGAATCCCAGCAAAAGCAAAGGGGGGAAAGAAAAAGCAGAGCCGCGGGCGGTCAGGCGGGAGAGCGCAAAGGCAGTCTTACCGGTCTACGGCGAAAAACCCCCGAGGCATCTGCAAATACTTCCCACAAGCCCAGCAAAGGTCCCAAATGAGTCTTTCCTCCCGCAACAACATAGAAAGCGCAGCGACTCTGTCGGCCCTTTTTCTTCCAGCAAGCCGCCGCCGCCGCCGCCGCCCTCGGGTCGCGGTGTGACTAATATTTACCCTCCTTAAGCCCGGGCGAAGCACAGTTGGTACCTCCGAGGGTTTTAAATGGATTCGGAGCCTCAGGGCGCCTCTGTGTTTTCAGTAGCAACCTCTCCCACCAATCAGCGGCGCCGGAGCCGACCTCTCCTCCCTCTCTCGCCTCAAGCCTCCCTCGCCCCCCGCGGAGGAAGGGCAGAGCCAGAAACGAGCGTCGCCGCGAAGGACAAGCCCGCTTCATCACTTCGGAAAACTGTCTGTGGGCATCATCTACCTAAATCCTGTAACCAACCGGTTGACAGCGGGCCAGGCAGACTTTGCTTTAAATGTGTGCCTAACCCAGCCTTCCCCTGGGGGTGATGGGAGCTTTGTCCGACACATCTGGAGGGCGCCAGGATGGGCGAAGGCTGAGTTACACCTATACCTCCTTTTCATTTTTTTTTTTACTCTAGAGTAGTCTCAGTGGAGGGGGGCGGCCATCTGGATCTTAAAAGCTACATTCTCAGTGGGGTCCCGACCCGGATGCGGGGGGGGGGTTGCGCTTACTCCAGAGTAAAAATGAAAAGAAAAAGGGGGGGGGGGAAGAAGACATAGCTGCTAGACACGCATTGAAAGTGAAGTCTGTTGTGGCCCACAGTAGCTTGTTAACCCCCTCACATTTTCTTCACGGGGAGTTTCTGTATAAAAGAGCCCACTATGCAAAAAATGGACTCAGTCTCTAAAAAATGTACCTTTTCTTTCCCTCTAAAAAATGTAACTATAACCTTTTACATAGAGAGCGGGGAATTTAAGGAATAATTTTGGGGTGGTGCGGAATGCAGGGCTCCCCAATATTTTCTGCAGGAGTAATGGATCTCGGTGTCAGTCTTCCTTGCCCCCATTTAGGTTCCAGGGATGCAGCCAAAGCCTACCACAGTCCAAAATGAAAAGCAACAGAACATTCAGTACAAACAGAAATAGACAGATATATTTATAGTTTATAACTACGACTTCAATGCTTCCTCTACACATTAAAATAACATAAAATAAATTACCTCCAGTCTTTACAAGACTTATATAACAGAATATTTAAAACTCAAAAACATTCAGTATCAACTTTAGAAACAGAGATACAATGGGCAGGATGGTGGTGGTGGTGGCAGCGGGAAATATTTGTTGTTGTTGTTGTTCAGTCGTTCAGTCGTGTCCGACTCTTCGTGACCCCATGGACCATAGCACGCCAGGCCTTCCTGTCCTGCGCTCTCTCCCGGAGCGTGCTCAAGTTCATATTCATTGTATCCCTGATGCTATCTAGCCATCTCATCCTCTGCCGTCCCCTTCTCCTTTTGCCTTCAGTCTTTCCCAGCATCAGGGTCTTTTCCAGGGAGTTTTCTCTTCGCATTAGGTGGCCAAAATATTGGAGCTTCAGCTTCATTATCTGTCCTTCCAATGAGCACTCAGGGTTGATTTCCTTTAGGATGGACTGATTTGACCTCCTTGCAGTCCAGGGGACTCGTAAGAGTCTTCTCCAGCACCACAGTTCGAAAGCATCAATTCTTCGGCGCTCAGCCTTCCTTATAGTCCAGCTCTCACAGCCATACATTACTACTGGGAAAACCATAGCTTTGATTAGACGGACCTTTGTCGGCAAGGTGATGTCTCTGCTTACTATGCTGTCTAGGTTTGCCATAGCTTTCCTCCCAAGGAGCAAGGGTCTTTTAATTTCATGGCTACAGTCACCGTCTGCGGTGATCTTGGAGCCCAAGAAAGTAAAATCTGTCACTGCTTCCATTTCTTCCCCTTCTATATGCCAGGAAGTGATAGGGCCAGATGACATTATCTTAGTTTTTTTAATGTTGAGTTTCAAACCAGCTTTTGCACTCTCCTCTTTCACCCTCAACAAGAGGCTCTTGAGATCCTCTTCGCTTTCTGCCATTAGGGTGGTATCGTCTGCATATCGGAGGTTGTTGATGATTCTCCCGGCAATCTTAATTCCGACCTCTGATTCATCCAACCCGGCATTTCTCATGATGTACTCTGCATATAAGTTAAATAAGCAGGGTGACAATATGCAGCCTTGTCGTACTCCTTTCCCAATTTTGAACCAATCGGTTGTTCCATGTCTGGTTCTTACTGTTGCTTCTTGACCAACAAATAAAACCAAGTGCACCAGCCAATCCGATTTGGGGGAAAATATATTTCCCACTCTTAAATCTAATGCTAGGATAGGTATTGATTAGTTACTTGTGTTTGGTTACTTGTGTTTTCCAAAAGCATGTATTCAAGATCGCTTTTGGAAGATCACTTGTTCCATAACACTCTTTGGCAGATGAAGGGTCATTCCCTGCCTTTTCCGTGCATCCTCCTGGGGAAGGCTGGATTTATTCCCCATGTAGTGATGATTCTTTTAATTCATACTGCTATTTGTAAGTATGAAAATAAATGTGTGTATATGTATTATTCTTAATTAGTTAATGTAAAGATCAGAATGTGAACTTCTACGTAAAAAAAAAAAGATCGCTACTTGGGAAAAGTACTTATCCACCTTGCATTCCCCTTCAACAGTTGGACATCTTTGGCCCAGGTACAATGTAATTTTCAACTCCGAAGAGGATAATTGCATGCATGGACATATTTCTAGCTCAGTCTCGGGAGGTGGCCACAGAACCTTGCAATGATGCTGGATGATAAAAACAGTTGATCCAGTTTGGGATGAGTGCCATGTGACCTCAGTCATTCAGGATAATTTTTACTTAATTTAAGAGATTTATGTTGCGCCCTTCTCCACAAAGGAGGTAAGGCAGATAACAGCCATTGAATTCTCATGGTTGGAAAGAGAGCACTTCCCAAGAGAAACAACACTAATATGTGTGGCGCGTTATGCTTATGCACAGTGGCCATTTTTTGCCCGAGCACATGCTCAAGCAGAAAACCCCACATAAATGGCAGCAGCAATGGTAGGCTGCTGTGAGTAGAGGACATTTTCTTAAATTGAAGTGAGGTGGGTGGCTACTAGGAGGAGGGCTTTTTCTGCTGTGGCACCCCGGCTCTGGAATGAGCTCCCTAGTGAGGTTTGCCTGGCACCTACATTGTATTCCTTTCAGTGCCAGGTGAAGACCTTTTTATTTTCCCAGGCATTTTAGCATTTTAGCTTTCTAAACTTCTGGCTTTGCTGTTTTAAATCTGTATTTTAAACGCCTGCACTGCTGCTAGGTTTTATTGTGGTTGTATTGTTATATTGTGGTTTTAATGTTCTATATATTTTAAATTGTTTTATTGTGTGCTGTTTGGTTTTAATTTTTGTGAACTGCCCAGAGAGCTTCGGCTATTGGGTGGTATAGAAATAAATAAATAAATAAATAAAGGGCAGCAAATTCCACTCTTATGAGCATTATAGCTCTATTCTCACTTTCTGTCCATGTGTTGTACACATGGCGGGGAAACGAGATGGCGCTTGCTAACCCTACCCACATATTCAGCAGAAGGGGGGATCAAGGTTTGTGATCATACATAGAGAGCCTCCATGGATAAAACCCTGTTCTCAGCCTCCGCTGAACACGCAGAGGTCAGGGATGGGGCCACCAAATGCATTCCCACCCCCCACCTCCATACATTTGTTCAGTCAATACATAGAGCAGGATATAGGACGTCAGGTCCAGGACCAAATCCAGCCCAGCTGGGGTCCCAATCCGGCCCTCTGGGGTTCCTCAGAACACCACACCTCCTTCCTTTGGCCCTACTGCTTTTCTGCCAACCACTGATTGTTTGGTGTTTCCCAGCTTTTGTGCCGTTTCCACGCCCACCCCCCTCTAAAAGGTTGGAATTTTATTTATTTTATCTGTTATTCTTTATTGCTCACATTTATATACTGCTTTCCATAGAGATATCAAAGTAGTAAACATAAAAATACAATGTCATCAAAACAATAATAAACATAACAATAAATCAACACAATACAGAATTACTCAGCGATAAAACCACACACTTTACAGTGTGCTACAAACCATAGATGGCAAGGTCACACTTCAGGGAAACCTGTGTGAAGAGAGAGATGAGTTTGAAGACGACGTCGAAACGTCAGAACTTTGGGACCTGTCTAAAGTCAATTGGTAAAGTGTTCCAAAGGGTGGATGCAGTAACACTAAATGGATCTCCTAAGGCTTAGTTACTAGCACGAAGAGATTTAGGGCACAATCTTATGCATGTTTAGACAGAAAAAAGTCATACAACTCCCAGCATTCCCCAGCCAGCATCACGATGCTGGCTGGGGAATGCTGGGAATTGTAGGGCTTTTTTCTGTCTAAACGTGCATAAGATTGTGCCCTCAGGCTAAAATATGCTAGCATTTTGGTTCTGTGCCTTGACCTCTCTTGCCTTTGGCTCCATCATAACTGGAATGAAGTCCCTAAGAGCTTCTCCGAAATAGAATTCAACCCTTGGGCTGAAAGTAGTTCAACACCTCCTGACACAGAGGAACAGTGAGAATAGATCTGATGTCCCTAATTTCATTAGTTACCACATTCTCCAAGCAATGACAATGTTCCTGGGATTCTCCTGTTACCTGGGAAGAATCCTGGCATATTCATATGAGATTGTGTTTTTGCTCATATACAGGCAGACTAGGGACTCAACCCTGCACCAAATCTTACTGGCATGTACTGCAGCACCTCATGTCAGGGACTACTTGCATTAAAACGTGCATGAATAAAGATGATTCAAATATGAAAAGGATAATTTTTGTGTGACATACGTCCGGTGCTGATGCGGCACGCCCTCAGGGAAACACTGGGTTAGAGGTATGGTGCCGGCAGTCAGAGACATAAACCAGCACAAGTCATGCTAAACTTTGCCATTCATTTTGGATACTCTTGTTCGTGCTTCTAAACATCTCTACGAGTCAGAACATTCTGTCCGCTTTCAATAGCATAGCAGTAACCATTTCCTTTTCCCCTCACTTAATTAAGCTTTCTCTCTCCCAAATGTAATTATTTGAAGAGAGGTGGCGAACCCTTGTTTGATGTATCTGTCTGTCATAAAGATATGTGAGTAGCTGCAATGAATGAAGTGCTGAGATTATACATAAGCATCCAGGTCAGTTTCAGGGTTAGATTTTTATTATTTATTATTTATTTAATTCATAACCTGCCTTTTTCTGTATTGCAAGGAACCCAAGGCAGCTTACATGGTCCTCCTACCCCTCTCCATTTTATCCTTACAACAACTCTGTGAGGTAGGTTAGGCTGAGAGTCAGTGTCTGGCCCAAAGTCATCCACTGAGCTTCATGGATAGAACTCCAATCTTCCGAGTCCCGGTCCAATACTCTAACCACTACACCACACTTGCTCTCATGCTGAATTAAAGCTATTATCCTCTATAAAATGTGTTGTGTGTGTTTGGTGATAATTGATGCAATGAGTAATTGCAGCCAATATATTCTGGTGGTCAGTGGATGCAGAAAGCAAGTGTAGTGTAATGGGCTCTGACCCAGAAGCATGAGCTGTGAACCAGAAAGTCCCTCTTTGTCTATGACCTGTATAGATGGTGTTAGGCAGTTGATATCCCTTAGTGTGCCTTTGTCCACTCAATCTGTAACATGGCGTAATAATATAAGCCTACCTTACAGGGGTTTTGTAAACATTACTGAGATAGTATATATGAAGCTCTTTTAATACACTAAAACGCTATGCAAACATCTTTAAGTATAATTATTACAAATTCATAATCTGCCTTTTGTTCAGTTTATGACAACTAAACATGGTCTACCCAAAGTTAAACATTTCTACGTTCCAGTGATGTCAATGAAAAAGACTGAGAACTGGTGCAGCACAGTGACGAAAAGACTGAGCTATGAATCAGGAAGTCCTGGTTTGAATCTCACCTTTTACTTGAACTTGAACTAAGGTGGCCTTAGGCAAGCATCTCTCAGCCTCAATCCACCATCTACAATATGGAAATATCAACCTTGCAGGATTCTTATAAGAATTACAACACAATCTCTGTGCAGCACTTTAAACTTTCTAAAAGTGCTACATGCATAAATCTACGTGAAGTTCAACTCTACGTCTGAAATTACTGTGAACATCCATTCATTTTAATGGGAGAATTAAGCACATATTTAAATCTCTCCCATTAAAACCAATGGGATGTTAAAGCACTTAGCGTTTGTTGGATCATGTGATTTAACTGTGCTTAACTCTTGCTAGGGTTAACGTTTCTATGGGATCATATTAATTTATTTTATGATTTTAACAAAACCAATGCTTATCTTCCCCACAAAGTGACTAAAGTTTCTGTGAGCCAACACAGACAACCCCTACCTTAGAAGTATTTTATAAGATACTACAAGGTCTGCTTAACATACCATTCCTAGCGAAAAATACATACCGGGGTTGTGCTCCATGTTAGCTTTGCTTATCTAGAGTAGGTTTCAACCAAAATATTATACTTGCGCCTGTTTGCCTTCCTCTTATGAGCACCATAGAATGTGTGCCTTGGAGATGAGATGATGAAGTAATTTCACTCCCAGTGTTATGCTAAATACCAAAAACACTGGTAAGAATCAATGATTAAGTCATGGAAGACTTCCATGTAATTTAGAAACAAAAGGGGGGGTGCGCGCGCGCGCGCGCATGTGTATAGTGTGTATGTGTATGGCGGGGTGTTTGTGTGCTGTGTGTGTGAGAGAGAGAGAGAGAGAGCGCGCAAGCAACGTGTAGCTGGCAAGGCTGAAAATTCTTATAAAACCATGAGGCCAAAAACTATTGAAAATGACATATTTCCAAAGGGCATTCATAGCACTACAATTCCAAACTGTAATCATTCAGTTTCTACAAGGGTGATGCAAGACGCACTGCAAAGCAACACCTAGTGGTTTCTTACCTGTCTTCATTCATACTGCTCACATGTCTTCTGCTATATGCACTCTAGCTGCCAACCCTCCTGTTTCATTGCCTGAGCACCCTGGAAAACCAGGGAGCAGACAAGACTCTACACCAGCTAGGTCGAGGACACTTGGGTGCAATCATATCAATGGCCCCTAGTCATTTGCCTAAGCTAGGCAGAGACAATGGCCTTGGTGGGACTGCCAACTAAGTCTCCAGCAAACTCCCCCAGAGACCTCAGGAGACCCTCTCTGGATTGACCAGCCTCCAAGCGTGGACCATAACAATAGTTCCTCTACCTCTGAACAGACTACACATTTTGACAAGATCAATCTGAATCAGGTAATGATCTCTCCATGACAATGGAGTCATTACACACAGATCATTATCCCGCAAGCCAGTACAGAAGACAAGATCTAATGTGTTACTTGCTACATGTATTGGGCCGGATATTTCATGGTTTCCAGGCTGGTCATGGAAGTCATGAAATCCCAAGCCTCTCCTGGCTAGATAGTCTATTGAACAATTAAGGCCCCCATAATGAAAAGCCTAGGATGCATGCATCAGATCTATAATCAATATTTTACTTGATGAAATAAAATATAAATCCAATGTAATTAATTTTTAAAAATCTTTGGAGAAAAGAACAATTTATGGCCAGCTAGATCGAGACAATATTGGCACTGAGTATGCAGGAGAATACACACACACACGTGTGCGTGCGCACGCGCGTGTGCATGTGTGGTGTGTGTATACAGATGCTCTTCAAAAGGTAATGGCTGCAGTCCAGACTCCCATATGCTCGTTTTGTTAGCAAACTGTGCTCTGGGAGCCCTCAGGGCTCTTCCCTGTTCCATCACGAACAGAGAGGAGGAAGTCCTGCTTGCATGTATGGGGATGTTTTGCTGGATTGTGGCCAATGCCTTTAGAAGCTGAACAATGCTTTCATCAGTGCAGACTGTGCACTTAGAACTTCAATAGTTAAAAATGTTTAAATGTGTTCATTGAATAGGATTTAAACATAAGTGCTTTGGTGAGTCAGAGATACAGAAAGTTATGTGTATATATAAGACACATATATAAGTTATGTGTATATATAAGAACACAGACACATTTGGAGCCCTATGAAATTATGATGCTGCCTTATAAATCTTACAAACACTCAGGTGGCATGGCCCCAAATTGCTCTGCAACGGAGGCCTACCAGCACCACATAGTGCAGCTGGCCCACCAGGTCCAGGTCTACATTCAGGGCCAGATCCAGACTTCTTGGGGTCCTCAGTGTGAAGGCCTTGCGATGCCCATGGCCATTTTCATTGCAATGAGTGACAGGTGGGACCCAGGTTCTCTCTCTCATTCTCCTGTTCCTCCATCCTACAGAAGTCTGCTGTTGGTGAAGGGGTAATTACTAGGTGGGACCTCCGCACACACAGTGGGGAGAATGAGGAGGAGGAGGAGGGTGCGTCAGCATCAGCAGTGGTGCCAACAGAGGAAATGGAAGCAGCATCGTGGCTGGAGAGGCGGAGGGGGCAGCAGTGAAGAGGTCGTGCTGGGCCTGCAGCAGCTGCCTGACCACGGCTGCCTGGTGCCACTAGGCCTGTCTACATTGGTTCCTAATTTCTGTTACTGTGCCACCATCGGTTGTTCTTCCAGCACAGCATTGCTCCTGCTATTTGACAGGAGAGACATTTACAGAGCACAGTCCTCTATTTTGGAGAGCTGGCAGATGACAGTCCTCTATTTGAAGGTATCCTCTGTTTGAAGATGTCCTCTATTTGATGGGCTGTCCTGTCCAAGTCTGGTCTGAAGTCAAAGAGCCGTAAGGAAGGAGAGCAGCAGGAGCCTTGAAGTCAGCCATCGACACTTAGCAGACTAAGCAGCACGTGGGTCACCTGGTCGGTCTTCTCCGTTATAGTGAGATGTATTGCATTTCTAATTAAATTATAATTATAATTTCAACATTTGTACCTATAAATATACATTTCCACATGTTATGTGGATTGGGGTTCTCTTTCGCCCTCTTTTTTGGGTGATGCAATTCCTCTTTTGGGGCACTGTGTAAATAGCCATCCTAACATTTGCTCAGGGTGCTCGTCTGTAGAGACCAAGTCTTGAATGGAGTTTGTACATGATGGAGGAGTGTTCAGAAATGACATCGCCTCCCTGCAGTCAGAATGGTATGATCCAGATCCACTCTAACCTCTCAAGATTCTACCTCCTCGTTCTTCTGCACGTGTGGACCAGGCCGCAGAGTGAGCACCTGAGCAGTGTTGGAACATAACATGGGGTGGTGGGCTCTGCCAAAGCTGGTTTCCACTGGGGAAAATGTGCTAAAGAGCCATTTGAGTCTACATGGGAGTCAATCCCTACTAGGCAGTGCCACTATTCCAAATATGGCTGCAGTGAAAAACTAGTTGCCAAGCAGTAGCATACTATACCAGGGGCTTAAGGTGGTGCGCATTCCATTTGGGTTTCTGATTTATCTAATATAATGTGACAGTACTACTTTTCCGTTACATGAGTCTGATGCTGACTCAGGAACTTGTGTGTTCCGCTGAAGGCAAGAGGTAGATCAGACTTACAGCCAACATCTGTGTTTTCAGAAATAGAAAGCAGCCGTTGTTTCTCTATACCCAAATGCATTGCTAGCTGTAATCTGATGGTGGCAACACTTACCACTGACTAATTCATTCAGACTCCATATCTCCATTTTGAGGCTGGGCTATCTAAACTACAGACTACATGGCCTTACATCTAGCCAAATGTTTGGACTTTTGTTTCTTCCTCTATCCCCTGCTTTTTGTACCACTTAGCCTGATGAAACGTTCTGGAGAACTCGAAAGCATGCACATCTTTGTGGAATGTTAGTTGGCCTAATAAAGGTATTGCCCAATGGGATTGTGGATATCTTTTTTTTAAGGGGCCAGCACAGCTATCTTTGTTTTTATGAGTCTGATAAAGTGGGCCATCGCTGACAAAACCTTATAGGAAAACAACAAACCAGTTAGGGAGCAATCCTATGGCCACTAGACAGCAGCTAGACTGCCATAGGATATGCTGCCTCCCGGGAACTGACCTCGGAGCCCGCGCTCCGAGGTCGGTTCCTGGAAAACTGATCTCCCCCCACTTCCGCGCTGCCTCAGAGGCAGCGTGGAACAGCTCTGTCCTCAGCGCTCGCAAGAGGATAGCGGAGGGGCTGAAAAGGGGTGTGGCTGGGGGCGTTCCAGGGCGGGGATGGCGGAGCTGTCTGTACGACACATCCAATGTGTCATACAGCAATCTTCTTCCCCGCTCCGTGCTCCTGCAGGTAAAAAAAAAGGTGTCCCCAACCAGTCGTGTCCGACTCTAGGCTGTAGTACTCATCTCCATTTCTAAGCCGAAGCTGTCCGAAGACGCTTCCGTGGTCATGTGGCTGGCATGACTGAACACCCAGGTGCACGGAACGCTGCTACCTTTCCCGCCGAGGTGCTACCTATTTATCTACTTGCAATTTCTTGCTTTCGAACTGCTAGGTTGGCAGGAGCAGGGACTGAAGACGGGAGCTCACTCCGTCACGCGGCACTCGGGTCTCGGACTGCTGTCCTGCCGACCTTCCCGTCTCCAGTTCAGCGTCTTAACCACTAAGCCACCGCGCCCCCATGCACTCCTGCAGGTAGACAGCCACAACTGGCTGTCTAGCCAAAAAGCAGGGCAGGGGAAGCACGGAGGGCACGATCCGCTCCATGCTTCTCCTGCCCTGCTTAGGATAGGCAGTCACCTCCAAGTTCGGAGGCGGTCGCCTATCTCGATAGGATTGCGCCCTTAGTCTCTAAGTGTTCCACAGCAAGTGTTGTAACACAAGCGTTCTGCTGTCCAGGACTGTGTGTCCCACGAAAGAGTTATTTTCTATAAGGCGACAGCTTTGCACCATTCAGCAACTGTGCAATGGCTTTAGGCCACAGTTCTGCAAATGAGAGCATATTCTGCTGATGTAATGCTTGTAATTTGATAACCTGCTGCCAGGAAGGTCTGTTCATAGCATTTTCTGGGCAAGAAAGGGAGCTAAACCTGTTCCTCTCTGACTTCCTTGTGCAGTTTCACTTAAGTATGGTTCCATCAATATCTGAAGAAAATCAGTTATTTACCTCTAGAATCTTGAATTGCTTAACTGCAAACATAATTGCTCTTTTTGTGTGTGCCAGCAATCAAGTGACACTATCATTATGACACCTGACAGTAATTAAATCCCAACAGAGAGTACCTGAGCGGAGGAGAAAAGGAGTTCATGGAAGGTGAATTTAAACGTTGTAATGAAAATGCCAACATTACAGGTGTTGAGTGCTTTCAACTCAGGAGCCGTCTCCACGGCACTGCTTTCAACGTTCACTCCGTCATAACTGCGAAACATTGCAGCGGCGAATTAGATTCTGCTGTGGTATATGCGCAATTTACTGCAGACTTCTCCAATGGAAAAATCCGCTGTGCCCTGACACATGGCCGTTAAAGCGAAGTAAACTGCAGCAGTTGTGCTGCTCTTTATTTTTAAGATAATATTTAAATGCGCAGCTGCGCAGCCATGTGAGGATGGGGGTGCGACACTTTGGGTTTTTAGTGGCTGTTTTGTATTTTAGGGGTTCTTTTGTCTGTCTGTTCCTCTTTGGTATGATGTGGGTAGTCTGCTCCTTTGTTGCCATGCCAACTCTTTGTACACAATCACAGCAGCAGCCCTCCAGCCCCACACTCTCATGATGGTTTACACATGCAAAGGGGCATGCCCACATGAGAGGTACATGCCTACCCATCATTCCAAAATGGATCCCTCTGAGCTTCGGGTGTACCTCTCAACTGCAGTAAACCTGCAGCAAGCTGAAAAAAATCGTAGCAAAACACCTCTGCGGAAATCATGTTTTCCCTGTGAAAACCATGGTTTGGCTGCAAAGTGGTGACTATGTCATATGTCTCGAAGATCCTTGGACTGCAGCAGCCCCAGAGTAAATGGCTCATGTAGATGGGGCCTCAGTCTTTCCCACTTTTACAGGGGCCAGCCACTTTCTAGTTTTCTCCGACAAGGAGATTAGCACAGGCTGGCTTCTGTCTATAATTATCTTTTGCTGGCATTTTACCCTTTAGGACAGCCTCCCTCATTTAGGGGTGCCCTCCAGGTGTTGGACTGCAAACCCCATTATATCCCATCCACAGGTTGGGGAAGTCTGATTTGGGGTGCAATCCTATGCATGTTTAGACAGAAAAAAATCCTATAACTTCCAGCATGCCCCAGCCAGACTTTTTTTCTGTCTAAATATGTATAGGATTGCACCCTTAGGGGTTTGTTTTCTTAATATATTGTTAGTCACCCTGAACTTTTGGGAAGTGACTCAACATTTGGGAACGCTATGTTTTGAAAGGTGGCTAAGAAATGGATTAAATAAGTAAGGGCGCAATCCTATGCAGATAGGCGTCCACCTCTGAACTTGGAGGCGACCGCCTATCCAATGCAGGGCAGGAGAAGCACAGAGGGGATCGTTCCCTCCGTGCTTCTCCTGCCCTGCATTTGCAGCTAGACAGCCGATTTAGGCTGTCTAGCTGTGGGAGGGCGAAGTGGGAGAGGAGGCTGCCAGATGACACATAGGATGTGTCGTACCGGCATTTCTACCCTCCCCGCCCTGGAACACCCCCCCGGAACGCCCCGTTTTGGCCGCTCCACACTCCTTTCCTCGAGCATGGAGCACAGGGCTGTTCCTCGCTGCCTCCGAGGAAGCAAAGAAGAGGATTATGGTCAATTCTCCGGGAACCAACCTTGGAGTGTGGGCTTCGAGGTCAGTTCCCGGAAAACCAGATATCCTATGGCCGTTTAGCCGCTGACTAGTGGCCATAGGATTGCTTCCTCCATAAAATAAAATATAAAAGACTAAAGGCACGATCCATCATGCTCTCACACAACTCCCATTAATTTCAATGAAGCTTGTGCTCTGAATAAATAACAGTTTGTTTTAATTACTGGTTCTGCAGTTTTACTTTTGCAATGTTTTATATATTTACTGTTTTTTAATTGTAAGCTCCCCTGAGAGTTTTTGTTTTGTTTTGGTATTTTAACTGAAGGGTGGCATAGAAATGTCCCAAACAAGCAAATGAACAGAATAAATGAATAAATAACATTTTAAGCTGTTCTTGAAAGGAGCAAAAGGATCTTCATAACTAATTTGCCATCATACTGTAAAATCACTGAGCACTTTAACGCAGTTAAATGCTGATTTATGCTGATATTTATGCATATTTACTTGGATGTTAAGTTCCACCATGTTTAATGTGGCTTGCTCCCAAAGTCTATCTAAAAGTCCAATCTGCATTAAATATGTAGTTCAACCTATTCCTGGCTCTTAGAGCAGCTGCTAATACAAGCAAATGACATGTTCCCAGGGTCCTGCTGGTGGGAGAAAAGCAGGCTAGAGTAGATTAGCACCAGTGTGTTAAGGTACAGTGGGCATAGTCATCAAACAAGTCCTGGTGACACCATCCAAACAGCAGAATAGGACGTGTATTTACTTTAGCTTGTTGAAGGCTTATAGGGCAAAGTCTGAAGGGTGGTTAAAAAAACTACCTCTGCAACCTGTGCCCTGGCTATGCAGCTATGTTAATAATTAAGTAGCCGCAACTAGGAGCTGGCTTGGGAAAGGATTTGTTTTATTTTTAAAACAGTATTCAGAATGTTTAAACAGGTTTCTGCTTTTCACTTTTAGCGTCAGACTTGCAAAATGCCCATCATTATGATGACTGGGAAGGGGCTGGGGGTTGTGGGAGAAATGTTGTTCAGGATCACACAGCTTCTCTGTGTGATCCTGCACTTCTCGTTGCTCCTGCAGGATGCCTGTTCATGAAAACGAAGACACCAAGTGCAGAGTTTTGCCCTTGCTGCAGCAGTGTCCCCAGCTGAAGCAAGAAGAGGGACCAAGGCCAGATCTACACACTACTGCTTTATAGCAGTATTGAAGTGCACCGGTAACTGTTGGGGCTCGTTACGCATTCTATATACCGCTTTTGTAGTGTTATTTCCTGCTTTTTATTCCACATTATCCAAAATACTGCAACAAACGTCATTGTGTGTCCTACAAGGTATAAATGCACAAGAGGGATATAGCGTGACCATGATGGGATCATAATGTTATGACAGAAGGAGTAGATCTGGCCCAAAGCACAGTGGTACAGAACACACGCTTTACATGCAGAAGGTCCCAGATTCAATACAGGGCATCTAACACCCAGAGATTAAAAGCTCAATCCTATGCCTGTTTAGGCTGAAAGAAGTCTTACAACTCCCAGCATTCCCCAGCCAATATGATTGGCTGGGAAATGCTGGGAGCTGTAGGGCTTTTTTTCTGCCTAAACAGGCATAGGATTGTGCCTTAAGGATCTAAAGCCCAAATTAGATTTGTTAATTGATTACCTGCTGGGCCAGCCCTACCATTAGGCTGAGTGAAGTGGTTGCTTCAGAGGCAGATGCTGGGTACTATGGAGAGGGCAGTAGCAGCAGCAGCCCCCAGCTGTCCCTTTCTGCTGGAGGAGACACTCTGTGTTGCAGGAAGCCTGCCTGCCCTGCACCTCCTAAGCTAGCCTGCTGCCCTCAGGTACAATGGAAGGTGCTGTCCCATCACCAAAGCCAAAGTAAGATTCACCTGCCAGTCTAGCAGCATCTGTAGTTGGAATGGGGGTGGGAGCTCTCTTGTCCTTTGCCTCAGGCAGCACAATACCTAGCCCTGTTCATACGTTTGCCCTGTTCACTTATAAAGCAGGAACAGGTATCTAATTTTTATATCAAATGGGCCATACAGGTGAGGGAAGCTAAAACCTTCGCAACTTAACCTCTCCATGATCCATCACCTGAACATTTTTCCCATAGGCCAGCTCCATACTGGAATTGAGCCAAGCTGGGAGAAAAGTGCCTGAAGTGATGGGGTGTGGAAGGTAAGAGGAGCATGTGTGCAGAGCACACAGGTTCCTTCACTCACATGCCCCTTCTGATGTAAAAATGAGAACCCATCCACCCACTGCTTTATATTTGAAAGGGGCAGACATGAACGGACAAATGTGGCTGCTACTTTGTCATATATCGTTAACCTTAAACCTGCTCCTATCTGCATAAACCATCTTTGGTTTTGTTTCTTATAGACACTATGCCAGGCGTGCAGAACCATTTTGGGCCCAAGGGCCAAATTCCAATGTTGGAAGGGTCTCGGGCACAACATTCCAGAGGTGGGCAAAGCTTAAAGAAAACGGTGTGGCTACAGTCAGAGGGGTGGAGCCTATTGATTTTTTAAAAATGTGCCAATCTATTATGTCCTGATTTTACAAATCTATTTACATTTAGGTATGACTACATATACCAAACATGTATTAAGTAAATGTACAGAAAACGTAGGTCTCCGCTGTGTGAAGTTTGTGATTTCTTCTGTTTTTCTCCCCCCCCCGCCCCATGCATTACTCAGAAGTAAGCGGGAGCAAGCAACAGCACACGTCCTATGCATGCTTACTAAAAATAGGCGGCCATTTCTCTCCTCCCAACAATGCATGTTTACTTAGAAGCAAGCAGGAGCAAGTAACACATCCTATGCATATTTACTCAGAAAGAGCAAGCCATTTCCCCCCGTTCATGTTTACTCAGAAGTAAGCAGGAGCAAGCAACTGCATGCGTCCTATGTATCTTTACTAAGATACATCTTCACTAAGGTGTGACAGAATGTTTGAAAGTGGTTTTTTATGTTTATAAATCTTATATGCTAATAGGAAACTCGTCCACATGTAGATCTTTATGTAGCCAAAAAGGAACCATCCACACACAAGAGGGAGGTATTCGCAGGCTTGGTAGAAACCGCAAGGTTTGCAGAAGTACAAACAAATCTTTAAAAAAATAATAACCCCCCCCAAAAAAAACATCCCAATAACAGCTATGTTCAGGGGCAATGAAATGCTGATTGACTATGCGGTGGGTGAAGGTGGGGATAGAAAATGGAGGGAAACTGAATGGAATGGAGTATCCTGCAAAAGGGGCATGGCATGGCTGGCTTGGAACCCTGAACAGGAGCAGCCCACACTGCAACATTTCGTTGCAATTTCCACTTGTTTCTGTCCTACATGGAAAGGGTATGCTGAGATCCAATCATAGAAGGTTTCTGTGGTATGCATAAGTACATGCATGGAAGGTAAATAACCTCCCTCAGACTGTTCTTCTGGTTAAAGGCTCAAATTGTACCTAAAACAAAAGATCAATGGCACAACTAGACAAATGACACTTTCTCTTATCTGGCACCCTGGACAAATCCTGTTGCATAGCGGGGATGTCACTGTGGAGAGGAACAAGCAGTAGTGGTTTTGGGTTGTTCTTGGATTGCATAAGGACAGATTGCACACTTGAGCTCTGACAAGCTCAAGGCAACCCACTAGCAGAATATTGTGGCCTGCTGGATGTTTGACAACTCCCCTGTTTTTTGTTTTGTTTTTTGTTTACAGGTAAACAGCAAAACCAGGAGACTGATTGAATCCCTGGTGAGCTGCCACATGCATTCAACTTCTATTAACTTGGAGAGCCATAAATCGCACAGGAAAGCATTATAACATAACAAGCTGCACATTTCTAGTACCGTAAACACATTTACCTGGAGGCTAGCCCTAGGGCTGGCCCAAGACATTTTGCTGCCTGAGGCAAAGGACAAGATGGTGCCCTCCCTCCGTTCCATGTACAGAAACCAACTAGGCTGGCAGCTGAATCTTCAATTCTAGCTGCCTCTATTACATGTGAGGGCAGCAGGGGAGCTTAGGGAGCACAGGGTAGGCTGCATGGTACACATACAGCTCAGTCCTCCAACACCTTGCCCCCCTACCTGCTCAGAATCTGCTGCCTAAGGCAGCCGCCTCACTCTGCCTAATGGTAGGGCTGGCCCTGGTTAGCCCCGCTAAAATGTACAAAATCAAGGAGATTTCCACAAGAAGATGTAATTAGGATAAGAGCTGATTGTATCCAAGTTGCTTTATGCTATGAGAGCTGGTTCTTCTCAGTGAACCAAGCCTTAGCTTTGTCCCTGAGAGAACTGTGTTCAAATTCACAAGCGATGTGGTTGTTGACTGTGTTATCATAGCTCAGCCTTAGTTCCTGCCTTTAAAATGAGAATAATCTAGACTTACCTCACAAATTTGTAGCATGTTGCTCATTAAAAGTGCTACATGCATGTTAATGATAGCTTGAAACAGAAAACACCCAAGGAACTTTGAATAATTTACCCTGTGTAAAAAGCTGTCCAAACCTTGCAGATATGGATAAAAGCTGCAACATCAACTTGGTTTGCTCACGAGATACATATTTTACTAACAAAAATTATATGCAAGTGTCATGCTAGAAATAGACCAAAGAAAATATTAAAAGTTGTTTAGACTCTTCACAAAGAGAAAATCCCTTTTTGTTCTTCTGGGACATTAATGTTTTCGGGCTCTCGCCCAGTTGGCGTAAGAAGTGGTAGGACCAGTTTGTGTTTCATTTTGCTGGTGAGTTTTAATTTCTTCTTTACCCAGCAAAACTACTTTTTTCAGGCCGTGTGGTTTCCAAGGCATATCCTGTTGTGGGCCGTTATTACTTGATCAGATCTCACATCATTTGTTTTAAAAATGCTCATCATTTTAACTGTCAGGCACCCTTTGAACTGGTTCAGGCAGAGGATTCTGGCATTTATGTGATGGAAATTGTTGTCTTCTTCTCCAGAAAAGTAAGACTCTATCTTTTGTGTGCTCAAAAACAGGGATTACCAAATTGAATGGAGAGATGTCATGCAGGATCTGACTGAGAGCCAGAGCTACAGGCAGGGCTGGGTCGATGAAATCCCAGGTACTTGGTGTCACAGTGCCACAAAGCTGCAGCAAGAATGTGGGCCTCAGGGCTGTCCCTACCGTTAGGAAGAGTGAGGCAGTTATCTCAAATAGCAGATGTGGGGAGATGGCAACAAGGTGTTAGAGGAGAGAACTGAGTGCCATGAGGCCTGCCCTGCGCCCCGCAAGCTAGCCTACTGCCTTGGTACAGTGGAGGATGCTGTCCCATCTTCAGTGTTGAAGAAAGGGAATGGGCTGTAGCTCAGTGGCAGAGCACCCACTTGGTATGCAGAAGGTCCCAAGTTCGATCCCCAGCATCTCCAGGAAGGGCAAGGAAAGAAGTTTTCTGAAACCCTGCAGAGCCGCTGCTGGTCAGTGCTGACAATACTGGGCTAGATGGACCAAGGGACTGACTCAGTATAGGGCCGCTTCCTCTGTTCCTAAAGATTCATCTGCCAGTCCAGTCAGCTTTTCTACATGCAATGGGAGGGGTCACCATCTTGTTCTTCACTCAGGGAGCAAAATGCCTTGGGCTGGCCCTAGCGGGCTTGGAGGTGTTCCCTCTCATTAGATTGTCTTCTTGCACAAAATCGGGCACAGGTCCCCCTGCACCCCTGGCAATCTTGAACACATGTGATCCTGTCAAACATGCATAAGAAGAGAAATAGTAAGATTAGCAGAGATCAACTAATCCATAGCCTAAGTGGACTCTGGGTCCTCCCCATTAGAAAACGCTGCCATCGCTGGATATTAGCGAAAGAGAGTGATTGTAGTAGTGGGAGAATAGTAGAGCAGCCAGTTATACGTTAACAAAAAAAGAGGACATGCATTACCAAAAAAGACAGAAAGGGGCACAGGGTTGCACAAAAATTGCGTATGCTGATTTATTTGTATAGATGCACATTTAGAAATAATTACTTAAATTTAAATAGAAATGCAGTACATCTCACCATAGTGGGAAGGACTCTGTGTGCCTCCTCAGACTGCTGTCCAGTTACTACGGGTGGGTGGGCAACTTCAAGGCTCCTGCTCTCCTTTCTTATGGTTCTTTATCTTTAAACCTGACTTAGACTGGCCACCTCTTCAAATAGAGGACACCCTTCACACAGAGGATTGTCCTCTATAAAGTAGAATACCTGACCACTCTAAAGACTAACCAACTGAAACTCTCTCCAGATGGGCAGCTCTCTGTATGCATGTCTATACTGTTGAATAGCAGAGGTGCTAATGTGAGAGGGGAATAAATAAAATTCGCAGTAACAGAAAGAGGGGCTGCTAAGGATGGAGCAACATGAAGAGCTCAGGTTATGATTTGTGTTGCATTTTGAATTTATGCAGTTGTTCATTACTCTTTTATTCCAAACAAAGAGCCCTGTGACACCTTAACAATTAATGTATAACGCACTCATGGTGGGTACCTTGGCATGACCATTGCATTAAAGAAACAGAAGTACTTTGCATAGTTCACATTCCATGTTTTGCAAATACTTCATAGATAATGTGGTAGGCAGCTGGGGACATGGCATTCTCAGTGGAGAGCTCTCATCTCTGGAATTCATCACCCTAGTTAGTCCATCAGAGATCAAGTCTGTTCTGTAGGTTCTTCAGCCGTCCACATGGTATACAATGGACATTCTTTTGGAACATTTCTTCAGTGTGCCTTACTCCTCCATCCCCATTTGCATAACCATTAAGGAAACTGGAGTGAAGCTACCAGTTTTCTCCTGGCTAACCTGGAATAGTGTATGCATGTATGCATGTGTGTATATTGGGGGCAGGGAGAGGCGCTGGTTGACACATCACAACAACCCAGGGTGTGTGTTTTTTTGAACCCTGGGTGGTGAACTGAGTGAAAATGAATGAGTGTTTAGCCCCTCCTGAAAGTGGGAGGGGCTAAACTACCTGGGGATGCTCTGTTCCTGGATTGTTTAGCATTTTGTTAAATCCTGGGTTCCAACTCTGGTTGTCTCTCCCCCAGCAACCCAGAGTCCCCAGTTCAGGCACAACGCTAAACAGGGATGGAGCATCTCTGGGGGGATTTGCCCCTCCTGTCTGCAGCACAAGCTATCAGGTAGTGGGAGGCAGCACAGTCACTTCTTCTCGTTCAGCTCAGAACAACACAAGAGTTTTAAAAAAACTGGGTTCTTGTGATGTGTGAACTGGGCCAGAGAAAGAAATCTCTCTCAATTATCATCCAAGCTCTGGATGATAACTGCAGTTGTGAATGCTATAATATATGGCCAACATCAGCACTCCTACAGCATCAGCATAAGTGAGACTTCATGCTCAACCTTTTTGTATGGAATTTCACTGAGAAAATTATTTAAACTAGGATTGTTTGTTTCTAAGGGTAAATGCACAAAAAAGTAATGAAAAACATTAGTCTTTTGAGACCAGGCTTCTATTGTACACCACTTTGTAAATTTGTACTGAACAGCAGTACAGAGCTCTTTTAAAATAAACGAATATAAATAAATAAAGACGCAATCGTATGGGGATAGGCGGCCACCTCCAAACTCAGAGGCAACCACCTAACCAATGCAGGGCAGGAGAAGCACAGAGGGGATCATTCCCTCTGTGCTTCTTCTGCCCTGCATTTGTGGCTAGACAGCCAATTTCGGCTGTCTAGCTGCAGGAAGGCAGAGTGGAGGAGGTGGCTGCCGGACGACACATAGTATGTGTCGTACCAGCATTTCTGCCTTCCCTACCCTGGAACGCCCCCCAGAACGCCCCATTTTTGCTGCTCTGCGCTCCTCTTCTGCGTGTGGAGGGTGGGGCTCTTCCGCACTGCCTGTGAGGCAGCGCAGAAGGGGGGGAAAGGTTGGTTCCTGGAAAACCACATATCCTATGGTCATCTAGCCACTGACTAGTGGCCATAGGATTGCTCCTTAAATGGAGGAAATAGCTTTGGAATACTGAAGAAAGCTGAAGTATGATTGATAAGGCTGCTTTAGGCTGCAATCCCAAAATGGTGTCCTCCAGATATTTTGGACTTATTTTTTTATTATTACACAGATTTATATTCCACTTTCCAGTGAACTATCAACACGGTTAATAACAACAACAACAACAACAACTTACCAATAAAATATTACAATAAAATAATCACTGGTAGACAATAAAACTATAACTATACTGGCTACGTCCTCAGGGAAAGCTGGCATGAAGAGGTGGGTCTTAAGCAGATATCTGAAGATCTTGAAGATGCCTGTCTATTGTCAATAGGGAGCACATTCCAGAGGGTGGGTGCTGCAACACTAAACCCTCTGAGGCAAACCTCAGAAGCAGACAGCACCATCACACCTGTTCCCTCTGAGGACCACAAGGGCCAGGCAGGGACATAAGATGTCAGGCAATCCCTAAGTTTAGAGCTTTCCATGTTAACAACAAAATCTTAAACTTGACCTGGTTGCTTAGTGGCAGCCAGTGCAGTTCTTTTAGCAGAGACTTCAACTCCCATCAGCCCCAGCCTGGATGGCTAATGGACAGGGATATTGGGAACTGAACCCCCAAAGGACACCAGCTACACTAGGGTGTAAGCCTCATTGCACAGTGGTGGACTTACTTCTGAGTAAACATGCATAGACTGCACTATTAAAGCCTTTATTTGTTTAAAGACAAGTTCATCTTAAGTACCTGATTATTCAGCAAACGTTCTTTGCATACACTTGAGAGAGAGAGAGAGAGAAAAGACTTGAGTGGGGACTATAGTCTAGAAGCTAAGTTTTAGACCTCTGCATGCTCAGGCAAGCTGAGGGCCCTTCATCTGGTCCTAATTACAGCAGTTGAGCTTTCTCCCACCCCACCACCTTTTAGCTCAGACCTGCTTGGCATAGCCAGGGGACAGCCAACAATATTCATCTCTTATGCTCTCTCTGCCTGTCAGTGTCAACAGAGAGCATGCTAGCTATGCGCAGTGGCAGCAGAGGGTGGGCGGGCAAACCCTAATACATAGCTAATAGCTCTGCGCATGATACAAGTTCTGCAGAGATGCTATGTGGGTGGTGATGATGAGCCATGTAGCAAACCAAAATAAATTGAGTGGAAGAGAATTGCATAGCATTACTTCCCCAAAAGACAACATACGCCTTGATCATTTGTTCCTCACCCCCAAAAAAACCCTGCTGGAGAAAAAGAGATCTTGGTTCAAAGGAAGATTTTAAGAAAGTGAAAGAAGGTTAAATACAAAGGGCCAGTATTATGTGATTAAAACTAAGGCTCACAACGAACCCTGAAAAGATGCGTAGTCAAAAGCAGGAGAGTCACATATACTTTGGCAATCCATTGCACAAGGTGTTTCAAACATCTGTCAGAAATGGTCAGCCAGGTGAAGGACCACAACTCAGTGGTACAGCACAACTTTTGCATGCAGAAGGGAGCATCAAGGGTAGGCATGGTTGGGCTCTTGCCAAGGGCCTACATCCCCAGCAGGGGCCCACTGACAAGAGCCCCCTAGACATGTTCCTCCTCTTCACCAGTGCAACCTGTTTGTTCACCTTCCTCTCACTCTGGCCCTGACAAAGGTGCTGGTGAGAAGGAGAAGTAGTAGATGCCGCTGTCGTCTCGCTCACTGGCTTCCCAACTATTAAGCAAGCAAGTGGTAGCAACGATGGGAAAGAGGATGAGGAGCGATAGCAGCTGGTGACAATGGCAGTGAGACGGTAGACTCATGGAGAGAGGGGGCCCATTGCGGGTATCTTGCCCAAGGGCCCGCAAAAACCGAGAGCCAGCATTGGCAGAGGTCCCAGGTTCAATCCCAGGCATCTCCAGTTTTAAAAACATCAGGTAGCAGGTGTGAAAGGTCTCTACCTGATACTCTGGAGACTTATGGCCAGAGAGTAGACAATACTAGGTGACATACAAATAGTCTGGTTTGGTATACGGAAGTTTTATATGTTATGAGTTTATTATCATATTTTTGTGAGTATGGCTATCACTGTGGGGTTGCCTGGCTTGAATCTTCACAAAGGAAGTGCTTATCCATGTAAGTCAGGATGCATCTGGAAGCTGTAACTCTCAGCACTGTCCTGCATTGAATTAATGCTCTAGCTAGACTATGGCATCTTTATGTTCCAGTGATCAAGAGCCAGAGCTCATGTGGCTCTAAGCTGATGCAGTTTGTCTGCAGTAACTCAAAAAATTAAGCTGTGCTATAAATCTAAAGATATGGGAAGTGTGACAACAGAACTGGAGAACTGACATTTTAATACACATTCGACTTAGAGAAGATGTGATCATTGAGAGCTTTTCTACACAAGGATGTTAATCCATTGTATCTCCTTTGGGTTTTGTTGCAGAATTGAGATCCCAGCTCCACATGAACAGCTTTTCCTTTTCTGCTTTTCCACAACATAGCCTCTAGGTGGTGCTGTGGTATAGTGGAATAACATAATTACACAAGTGGGGAAATGCATTTTGTTTTGCTTTCAGAAATAATACTGCATTTCCCCAGCTCTACCCCCCACCCCGAAAGTGCTCTTTAAAAACAGAAGCAAAACTGGAGGATCACGGAGTCATCTAAAGAACATATAAAAAAAACCCCACTTAAGTCAGGGATGATGCTTCTAATCATCGTAATTGCATTGTATGTAGTAATGTGTTTTGATTGTTTCATCATTGCAAAGTTTTCTAATTCTCTAATCCTGTTTGAGCAGTAAATATACATATTGTGGTACCATTTTGTGTCATTTGGCTCCAGGGGTGCTTCAGGGACTACAACCCATAAATTCATACTTGAAGCCCAGAACACTCAGCTGGGATTTACACAACTATTGCTGAGTGGGGTCTGTCCATACAGCTGCTGTTTTCTCTCTTGGTCAGGTGAGTCACAGACACACCTGTTCAGGTAAGAGGAACAAGCTAGTTGGATGGAGCAGGAATACTTTACCTGTGTCACTTTGATCATTTTGGTTGCCCTTTTCTGCACCTTCTCCAGCTCTACAATATCTGAATCCCTTTGAGCTGGTTGAACAGCCATTCTTTCTCTACGGGGAATCTTAGATCTCTGTGTGTACAGATCTCTGTAGCAAAAGAATTTTCAGGACCTAGCCAAATGACAGTCCCCAGGATTATTTGGAGAAAACTGTGGCACTTAGGGGCTGTTCAGATGTGCGAGGGGGGAGAGTGGTTAGGGTAACTAGGGAGGGGAGGGTTTAGCATAGCCATGACATGTGCACCCGTCACACAACCAGAAACCACGGAGTGCCACGTGGTTCCCGTAACCATTCCCTTCCATAGTTACCTTAACCATCCTCCCACTGCCACCAGTGATCCCAGTGGCCCATGCGCTGCAAAAATGTGTGTGCCGGCTGCTCGAGCTGTTCCAATGCTCCGGTGACCATAGAGCATCTGCACCACCTGGAAGTAGCGGACACTCTAGCCAGTGGACTCTATAGTCGTGGCCTTAAAGTCCTCCGGAGCCCATTTTAACCACTGGGGAGCCCGCCAGATGACACAGTAATACACCCGGGGGCCCTTTAACCAGTTTGCAGGGCAGTGGTTAGTCAGGGTGACTGACTAACTACAAGGAACTTGGTTTTCTCCCCATCCCCAATGACACACGAAGCCACTGTAATTAGCGTTACATGTGAATAGGGCCTTAAATTGGTGTAAAACCAATATACATCTGTAGTGTCAAAACGTCTGTACAGTCTGAGCAACACAGACTTGCGATTTTGAAACTATATTGTATTTCCTCTATTGCTTCAGTTTCTTTCAAATTTTCTATTTGGTTATAGAAAACTTACTGAACTCTCCATATCTTAACAAGAGCTCTTTTATTCTAATCATCCTGATCATAAAGGCAGCCTCTTTCTTACAAGAACAGGCTCATTACAACAGGGTTGCCTTCTTAAATGCAGTATTTCATAAGTTTGAAACTTCAGTCTTGTTTTACAAGTATCTCTTGATGTTTGCATGAAAGGAAACATCTAGCCTACAGACACATAGAACTTATAGTAAGCCTCAAGCATTTTGTTGGGATCACTTTTCCACAGGATGGTGTAAAATGTCATTGTTTGTTCTAGATCTTTTGAATTCTATATTTATGGCAAGAACATTTTTTTAAAAATTGTTATCATCCCTCAGTTAATAAGACAGCCGTTAGTTACTTCACAGTTCTGACAGTTTACACCTCCATTTCAGCAACACCCATTACTACAATGAGACAGAGGAATGTGATGGATGGATGGATGGATGGATATATATATATATATGCCAGAATAATTTTCATTTTGGGGATATATTTTTAAGACACAATGAGGATTTAATCAAGAGTAAGAAAAAAATATTGCTTTCATACTTTAAACAACAGTTTTAAAGGTAAGATCACAGACAGAAGAAGGAATTATGTTTAACCATAAACAATAAACAGAAACAACATAAAGTTCAGGACATAATTTGCTATCATATTTCAAGAACAAATATATACAAGAGTTTATTGAAATTGAACAGTAACACAGCTAGCCTCTGGAAACTGTTACTCTTGAATGGAGAATCTCAAAATTATTGGGATACTACATCATCACACCTATAAGAAGGTAGCCATGAGATCTCTCCTGAAGAAATCATCCCAGGATCCAAACAATTTGTCCAGTTATCAACCTGGCCTGTTACATAAAAACGTAACAAGAGCCATGCTCAATCAGGCCAAAGGCCTATCTAATCCAGCATTCTGTTGACACAGAGGCCTGTAGGAAGCCCAGAAGCAGGACCTGAGTGCAACAGCACCCTCCCTCTCATGTTCCCCAGCAACTGGCATATAGAGGCATACTCCTCCGATACTGGTCATAATATATAGCCACTATGACTAGTAGCCATTGATAGCCTTATCATCCATCAGTTTGTCCAATCCTCTTTTAAAGCCATCCAAGTTGGTGGCCATCACTACATCTTGTGATAGTAAATTCCACAGCTTATGTGCTGTGTGAAGACATATATTGTTTTATCTGTCCTAAATCTTCCATCATTCATCTTCTCTCCTTGCTCAAGCAGGTGCTGGCAGTACAATACCAACAAAATAAAACAGTTTTATTTACACAAGCCTTCGGTGAATGAATATAATGTTTATTCTGCTGCTGTGTTGCTATTTGATTTCTAGTTGTTTTGTTGTTGTTGTTGTTCAGTCGTTAAGTCATGTCTGACTCTTATTTGGACGTTATTGTAGCTGTTTGACTCTTGGTTGTAAGCCACCTTGACCGACCTTGTGGTGGGAAAATAGGACCTAAGTATTTTAAATAACATTAAATAATTATGTGGGGTTGGATCCAGACTTAGTCATGCTTAGGGTAGACTTATTGCAATTAATGAGACTCACGTTCGTCGTGACTTGTTTGTCTCATTGAGTTCAGTGGGTCTTTTCTAAGCATGACTAAATCTGGATCCAACCCAGTATTTATATAATCAACAAGACTCATACCCATAAATGTTGGCATACTGGTATTTGTTGCAGGGTGGGACTAAGCACATATTGAATATCTGTGCACCTGTCAGTGCAAGTCAGTGAGAAATAGCAAAAGCTAAACATGAATAATCTAATATATTTACAGTTATTTATTAAATAATTGTAATTAAACAAAACCTCTTAAAATGTGATAGATAGATAGATAGATAGATAGATAGATAGATAGATAGATAACCTTTTTCTTCAGTACAACTCAAGGTGGTATACCATCCAGACACTGACAAGACCCAGACCTGCTTAACATCAGCATGACTGCTGAATCACGTGTCTTCCAACGACAGCCTGAAGTGACCCTGAAGTTGGAAGTGACACTAATGCTCTCATTAGCCAAAACACTAGAAGGTAGGAACAAGTTTAATAACATAATGCAGGACAATAAGAAGGCTACACTTGACCAGAGAAAACAGTCCAGAATTTTGTTTTCAATCAGTGCTTGAAGCAAACATTACATATACTATACTACTGTGTATGTAATGTGCAGTTAAGTCCCATTCTGGCACAGAACTCTCCTCCCTGTGTAGAATTGACTGTAAGTGCTAGAAAAGAGTAACTGCCAGAAAGCAAATATATCAACCCAAAGCTAAATCAGGTACCATATTTGGAAACAGCATCATCCTCAGTAGCATTTCCCCTAGCCTTATTGAAATGGTAGACTGGGGCACATTAGAAATTTGATTTGTTTGTTTTCATCCAGAAATATTCCCAAGATTCAGGACAGTGCATATATTTTACAACAAAAAACAAAACACACCCATAACATCATTTTTAATCCTACCTTTTCACAGCCCAATTGTCTATATAGTCCAGGCCTTGAAAAGCCAGAGGAAAGTTCTGGAATGATCACAGAATCATAGAATAGTAAGGTTGGAAGGGGTCTATAAGACCATCGAGTCCAACCCCCTGCTCAATGCAGGAATCTAAGTCAAAGCATCCCTGACAAATGGCTGTCCAGCCTTGTTTGGAATGCCTCCAGTGTGGGAGAGCCCACTGCCTCCCTAGGTAATTGGTTCCATTGTCGTATCGCTCTAAGAGTAGGGATGTACGAAAGTCACTTACCTTTTAACGAAATTTGATTCGAGGTGGGGGGGAGGCGGTCCGTCCCCCCCCCCGAATCCTGGCCGGCTGGGTCCGCAAATGGCGGCAGCTGTAGCCGCCGCCGTCTGCATCCCTGCAGTCAGCTGTGATAGGCTACGTAAATGTTTACGTAGCCTATCACGGCTGATTAAAAAACAACAACACATGCATGCACGCAAATGGCGGCGCCCATGGGCGACGCCATTTGCGTTCCTTATTTTGGCACGTCTAGTCTACGTAAACATTTACGTAGACTACGGCAAAAATAAGGGGAACGCAAATAGCGTAGACGCTACGCTATTTGCGTTCCCCTTATTTTTGCCGTCTTAGTCTACATAAATGTTTACATAGACTAAGACGTGTCAAAATAAGGAATGCAAATGGCGGCGCCCATGGGCGCCGCCATTTGCATACGCGTGTTGTTGTTGTTTTTCTTTTAAATCAGCCGTGATAGGCTACGTAAACATTTACGTAGCCTATCACGGTATTTTTTTAAAATCTAGCCGTGATAGGCTACGTAAATCTTTACGTAGCCAATCATGTTGGTTTTTTTTACTGGAAATGGCGGTGGCGGCAGCCGGTCAGAAGACTGGCCGCCGCAGCTGCCACCACCGAACCGCCGCTGAAAAGCCGCTGGAGCCAGGAAGATTCACCCAAGGTAAGTCCTGTCCTGGGGGGGTGGCGGGGGGGTGGCAGACCGTTTCGCCACCGATTTCGGGGGGCCGAATGCGCTGGCATTCGGCCTCCCCTAGATTCGTGGTGAAATTCTCTGACATCCCTATCTAAGAGTCTGGAAATTTTTCCTGATGTTCAGCCAGAATCTGGCATCCTGTAAATTGAACCCATTATTCTGTGTCCTGCATTCTGGGATGATCGAGAAGAGATCCAGGCCTTTCTCTCTGTGACAACCTTTCATGGACTTGAAGAGCGTTTCATATCGCTCCTCAGTCTTCTCTTCTCAATGCTAAACATGTCCAGTTCTTTCTGGGTAATTGCGCCTTTAGAATTTCCTTTTTTAAAAACTCCCACCCATCTTGGACTCCTTTTCTCGTTACAGTCGCTTGCCATGGGACCTTACTGATCATTGTTCTGAATTTATTAAAATTGGCTTTCCTCAAATTCAGGGTACATGTTTGGCTACACTTGGCTTTTGCTTTCTTTAGAACCAAGAACTCAAGTATAACATGGTCACTTTCCCCCAGAATTCCCATAACTGCTACTTTATCCACTAAGTCATCTCTGTTGGTTAGGATCAAGTCAAGGATATCCTCTAGCTCCTTCCTCCACTTTCTGTAGGAGGAAGTTATCAACAACACAAGTCAGGAATCTCTTGGAGGGGCCATGTTTTGCAGAATTTGTCTCCCAACAAATATTGGGGAAATTGAAGTCCCCATTGCTACTACATCATGCTTCCTTGAAACACAGACAATTTGCGTTTCAAAAGTTTCATCCTTGTCTCCTTCTTGATTGGGTTGCCATAGTAGACTCTGACCACCATGTTCCTTTTATTCTTTGCTCCATTTATTTAACCCAGATGCTCTCGATGGGGCTACCAAGCTCATCCTCCTGTATTTCTGTGCAGAGATATGTATTTTTAACATATAGTGCAACTCCACCTCCCTTTCTGTTCCTCCTGTTCTTTTTGAAAAAGTTATATTCTTCAATTGCTGTATTCCAGTCATGGGAGTCATCCCACCAAGCTTCAGTTACACCTATCAAGTAATAATTTCCCTCCCGTATTTAGAGTTCAAGTTCATTCTGTTTAGCTCTCATACTCTGGGCATTAGTGTATAGACATCGAAGGCCATGTGCTTTATAGTCTGGCTTTCTTCCTACATGTTTCTGAAGACTATTATTGGGCACTATTACAGCTGTTCTCTCTGTTGTGGTGCATAAGCCTTTGTCCATTGTTACCCCCAACTTTACATCTCCCTCCCCCATAGGATTCAGTTTAAAGCCCTCCTGATGAAGTTCATGCTGTGGCCAAACACATTCTTCCCAGCCTTTGTGAGGTGCAACCCATCCCTTCCCAACCCATCCCTTCCAGGAGGTATAGCCCATGGCCCCAGAATCCAAATCTCTCTCACGCAGGTCCCACCTTCATAGCCAGTCATTCACCCAGAGTATTTTTCTTTCCCTTTCTATTCCTCTTCTAACTACTGGATGAGAAAATTATCTGGGCCCCAAAGTTCTTGAGTTTCCTTCCCAAAGCGTCAAAGTCTGATGTGATTTCTTCGTAGCTTTGCTTGGCAGTATCACTTGTTCCCACATGGATGAGAAGAAAGGGATACCTGTCAGTGGGCTTTATGAGTGTAGGCAACCCTTCAGTCACATCTCTAATCTGTCCCCCTGGGAGACAGCATACCTGGCAAGTCCATGGGTCTTCGCAACATACTTGGATTATGATCCCACGCAGCAAGGAGTCTCCCACTACTACTACTCTTCTCTTCTTATTGTTGTAGGCCTTGGTTTCATTGCCTCTGCCTGACTGACCTTCAGCCTCTTGCTCACTCTCATGCAGGTTCCCCTGTAATTCTTCCTCTGCAGCCTGCCCTCCAGTCTCATCCTCAAGTACCTGGAAATGGTTCCATAGCTCCACTGCTTCCACTGGTGCAGAGTGGCTTCTAGTTCTTCTGCTCCTACCTGTCACCCTTTTCCAAGGAATACCCTCTACTTCATTTTTCCTCACCTCAGCATTTTCCTCTTCTGCCTCAGCTTGCTGTTGCTCTTCTAGCTTTTGTTCTTCACTTTGCTGCTGTAGTTCCACTATTCTGTCCAAGAACTCTTCGTGTTCTCTTATTCCCTGGAACACCGACACTTGCCGCTCCAGTCCTCTTACTTTTTCTTTTAACAGCTTGATCAACTTGTACTTGTTGCCCGTGTAGGCCATGTTGATCTCAGGCAAGAAAACAAAACATTGCACAGACCTTGCAGGTCACCACCACCGGAGAGTCTTTTCCTTCCATAGTCTCTATTCCCTTTATGTTTCTAGCTTTTTGATTGTACTGGGATACCTGTGCTTTGTCCTCTGTTCACTGGAGGTTAACAACAGAGTCCTCCCCCTTGACCTCCCCTGGCAAACTCCTTTTTGCTCTCCCTGATCGCACTCTCCCTGGGAGCTTGCTTGCTTGCATAGCCCCTAGACTAGCTGGAGCAGCTTCCTCTGCTCTGCTCTGCTCTGCTCAGCTGCAAACTCAAATTGAAGGGACCATCCCAGACTTCTGACAAGGATGCCCCTTAAACCTGCAGGCGGAATCCTATGCGTCTGTCCACCATAAGAATGGAGAAAGAGTGATCTATCCTTTGGTAGTCCTTAGCCTTTACAATGAAAACACAGGTCTGGAATTTTGGCTGGAGGGAAAGTAGCTGAGGGGAGGAGTACATGGCAGGAAAGCTGCAAGCAGGAGAAGGGTTGGTGACCCTCCTCTTGCTGTTGCTTCCCTGGCAAATTATACCCTCCCACTACTTTGCCTCAGAAATGTAGCAGACAGACTTCCTTCCAGACACACAATGATTGCAGCACATGTAATTCCTGCCTCAGAGAGAGAGGGGGGTTTCTCTTGTTTATGTCTCATCACCTTCTAGTTCATATCCACTTCTCTCTCACAAGATGCCGTAGATCTCCCATAGCTCCTCAAACCCCAGAAAGTGACCCGAAATACATCCATTTTGACAAAACTTCTAGCCACACCACACCTGAAATCTGAAGCAGTAAAAAGAACAGAATATCCCATTTCTCAAGCCAAATAGTTACCTGTATTCTCCACAGCTGAGAATATGCTTGCTACTTCCTCTGTCAGGTGATGAAGAAGCAGCTTTGTTCTGGGGAAATCTTTTAAAGGGAACAAAGGGCTTCTTCACACAGAGCTTTTATCCTGCTATTGAGATTGGTTACTTATGGAAGTTTGCGGGTCCTTTAGATGATGTCGTAAACCTTCAGGGCGTCTCGCACACTAAATTACCTTTATTCCGTTTTTTTTAAAGATCAGAGATAATGAGCTATCAAATTACAGCACTTGAGTTCCCTCATGAAAAAGGGAAAACCTGCAATAAGAGGCACTAGACCACAGCGCCATCTAGTGGCTGTATAATGAAACACATCGAAGACTCAGATAAGGAGGAAAAGGAGGGGGAAAGGGTGGCGGGAGGGAGCGCGTGTAAAGGTAGTCTGTCATGATCTGCATTTAAAATGGAAGCAGAAAGCCCCGTTTTAAATGTGGGATTTTAGCCTGGTGTAGAAATGTTCAAAGTGTCCGCCCCAGTAAGATCTCAAATAATTTCACCACAGAAGAGCATTTTCTATAGCATACTGACATATTAAATTCAGCCTTGACTTGTTTGGCCTTGTTTCAGTAAACACTATTGAAGAGTGGCATATTGGACAGACTAGAAAATGTGTCTTTTAAGTTCTCGCCACTAAAACAGGCACAGGATAAGAAGGAAAAGATCAAACATGGGAAGAGAGGAATTATTGTGCCAGCTCTCTGAGAGAGAATTCAGTGGGCCGCTTTCCTCCCACAAAAGACAAAATTCTCACTTTGTACTTTGAATGCTGAATGACCTTCATGTCTCTGTTTTCCCTTTTGATATACTCCTAGTGAGAGAAAGGTACTCCTCATCTCTGAAGATTTTATCTATATCTACACATTTCAATCATTTTCACCCATAATATCATACAATAAAAGCCTTGTGCCACTATTGATTCGTTAGGCCTGTGTTTCATTTGCACTAAAAGACACTTTATATTTCTATGGGAAATTTAGAGAGGTATAATGAAAACATGCAATGTACATGTTAAATCTTAAGTTATATAATTTAAAAACTATAAAATAGGTTCATTGAAAATAAAAATAAATTTACTTTTTTTTTAAATGAATGTATACACCAGTAGTATTTCTAGAATAATTCACATTTTTTTAAAAAAGCTCTCTCACAAATCCTAATTATTATAATCAGCTCCAGGCACTCTTGAATGAAATGGATTACCTAGATCCATTTCAATATGGTTTCTGGTCTTCTTCTGGACAGAAGCTGCTTTAGTTGCCCAGGTTGTTGGTCTTTACCAGGAGTGGGGCACAGATGTACGGGGGAGTGTGAATCTTTTGATTTCCTTGGGTCTCTCTTCAGCTTTTGATACCATTGATCATGGTATCCTCCTGGACCACTTGCATACCTTCACTAGGTTCAGACAACACACTGTGGCTCATTGTGGATTATTTAACCCACGATGAGCTGCAGTGCCTGTGGGTGCCATATTGCATATGTAACCCCCACTCAGGTTACATATGTGTTGTGCTACATATGTGTTGTGTTGTGCGAACCGAGTGAGCATGGTTAAACAATCCTCGTGTAACCCTAAAACAGATCATGAGTTATGTGAAGATTTAACTCATGATGAGGCTGTGGCGCATGATTGCCATTTTGAATATATAACCCCCATTTAGGGGTTGTCATGTCATGCAAACCCAGGGAGCATGGGTTATGTGAGAGTTAAACAACCCTAGCATAATCCTAAAACTGATCATGGGTTATGCAAAGATTGTTTAACCCTTGCATAACCTATGCTCGCCAGATTCACACAACATGACAACCCCCAAACAAGGGTTGCATATTCAAAATGGCAGCCATGTGCCACAGCCTCACCATGGGTTAAATAACCCACAGTGGGCTGTTGTGTCGTGAGAACAGTCCTAGTGAGTGAAGGGGCCCAGGTTTGCAGTGGTCCTGCTCCTATCTCACAGAACAATTCCAGCAAGTGGTGCTGGGGGGCTGTTGTCCTTCTTTCTGGGAACTTGCCAATAGGTGTTACCTCTATTGCACAGTAAAAAGCTGAAGAGAATCTCCATGTGGGGATTTATCCGTGACAATGTGGTGCACTACAGTTATTCATATGGATCTTTCTTTTCAAATTGGGAGTTTCCATGTCAGCAACAGCCATTGCCAGAACAGCACGTCCTGCTGGCATGGAATCTCTACCATGGGGTCTACACACACCTCATAAAACCAGGGACTTGGCTGAAAGTGGGAGGAATGGCTCCTCTTCCCTGCTTGACCAAACGCGTACCCTGGATTTTAGGAAAGCTGATTTTAATAAACTCAGAACAATGATCAGTAAGGTCCCATGGCAAGCGACGCTAACGAGAAAAGGAGTCCAAGATGGGTGGGAGCTTTTAAAAAAGGAAATTCTCAAGGCACAATCACAAACAATTCCAACAAGAAGAAAAGGTGGAAGACAACAGAAGAAGCCAATGTGCCTTCACAAAAAGCTTAGAGATGACCTGAAAACAAAAAAGGACTCATATAGGAAGTGGAAAGAAGGCCAAGCAACAAAGGAAGAGTACAGGCAGGTAGCACAGAATTGCAGGGATGGCGTCAGGAAGGCTACAGCTGAGAACGAGCTGAGGTTAGCAAGGGATGCTAAAAACAACAAAAAGGGTTTCTTCAGCTACGTGCATAGTAAAAGGCAGAGGAAATAAATGGTTGTTCAGATATTAAATAAGGATGGCAAAATGATAACAGAGGACAAAGAAAAGGCAGAGGTGCTCAATTCCTACTTTGGCTCAGTCTTCTCCCAAAAGAGGGTCTATCACCCCCCTGGCAAAGGCGAAGTACAGGCTGAAGGGGCAGGATTGCAGCTTGAGATCGATAGGCATATGGTCAAGGAACACCTAATTACTTTGAATGAGTTCAAATCTCCAGGGCCCGATGAGCTGCACCCTAGAGTAATAAAGGAACTGGCAGAAGAACTCTCAGAACCGCTGTCTATTCTCTTTGAGAAATCATGGAGGACGGGGGAAGTGCCAGATGACTGGAGGAGGGCTAATGTTGTCCCTATCTTCAAAAAGGGTAAAAAGGAGGAACCTGGGAACTACAGACCAGCCAGTCTGACATCAACCCCTGGGAAAATTCTGCAGCAGATGATAAAGCAATCCATCTGGAAGCACTTTGAAAACAATGCAGTGATTACTCGAAGCCAACATGGATTTGTCAAAAACAAGCCCTGCCAGACAAATCTGATCTCATTTTTTGATCAAGTAACCTCCCTTATGGACTGTGGGAATGCTGTGGACATAATATACCTCGACTTCAGCAAAGCTTTCGACAAAGTGCCCCATGATATCCTGATGAGCAAACTGGCTCAAGGTGGGCTAGATGAAACAACAATTTGGTGGATCCACAGTTGACTACAGAATCGGACTCCAAGAGTGCTTATCAATGGGACCTTCTCAAGCTGGGGAGAGGTAACAAGTGGGGTACCGCAGGGCTCAGTCCTGGGCCCAGTGCTCTTCAAGATTTTTATTAATGACTTGGAGGAGAAGGTGCAGGAAATGCTGATCAAATTTGCAGATGACACAAAATTGGGTGGGACAGCTAATACTTTGGAAGGCAGAAACAAAATTCAAAGTGATCTGGATAGACTGGAGTGCTGGGCAGAAAACAACAGAATGACATTTAATAGGGATGAATGCCAAGTTCTGCACCTAGGAAAAAGAAACCAAATGTACAGTTACAAGATGGGGGATACGTGGTTCAACAACACTACAAGCGAGAAGGATCTTGGAATTGTGGTAGATCACAAGCTGAATATGAGGCAACAATGGGATGTGGCTGCAAAAAAGGCCAATGCTCTTTTGGGCTGCATTAATAGAAGCATAGCTTCCAAATCCCGGGCAGTACTAGTTCCCCTCTACTCAGCACTGGTTAGGCCTCATCTGGAATACTGTGTCCAGTTCTAGGCACCACACTTTAAGAAGGATGCCGACAAACTGGAGAGGGTTCAGAGGAGGGCAACAGAGATGATCAGGGGACTGAAAACAAAGCCCTATGAAGAGAGACTGAAAGAACTGGGCATGTTTAGCCTTGAGAAGACTGAGGGGAGATATGATAGCACTCTTCAAGTACTTGAAAGGTTGTCACAGAGAGGAAGGCCAGGATCTCTTCTTGATCATCCCAGAGTGCAGGAAACAGAATAATGGGCTCAACTGACAGGAAGCCAGATTCTGGCTGAACATCAGGAAAAACTTCCTGACTGTTAGGGCAATACGACAATGGAACCAATGACCTAGGGAGGTGGTGGGCTCTCCCACACTGGAGGCATTCAAGATGAGGCTGGACAGCCATCTGTCTGGGATGCTCTGACTTGGATTCCTGCATTGAGCAGGGGGTTGGACTCGATGGCCTTGTAGGCCCTTTCCGGCCCTACTATTCTATGATTCTATGACCAAGTCCCCTTCTCCGTGGTGAGGGAGGCACAGAACTCCATTCCTCTCTCAGCACTGAGAAAAATGAAACGGCGGGGGGGGGGGTATTCTGGCCCACAGAAGACCTGATGGAGTGCAGTTCAGCCCCCCCCCCCTGAGTTCTTCACACCTGCTCTACCTAGTAGACAGAAAACCCATGTTATCAGCCATGGATATTATAGTTGTACCCTGGAGAATCTATCCCATAAACACCGTTTCCTCGTTTCCCCTGTCTAACTGAACAAATGTGTAAGCATAGGCGACAAATCCCTTTTCCAACAGGACCATTATTATGCACAGCCACACTAGATCTGTCTCTCACCGTGTAAGAATTTCAAGAGGTTTGCTGAAGTTTTGAGATCAAGGGCTTCTTGATACTTTCCACTTGAGAAAGCTGGCTTGACAGGGCAAAGTCAAACCACTGTATCTGGTTACTGCGAACTATAGCTTGGCCTTCAAATGAGTTGTGTCAACTTCAGCTTCAGTTTAAGTATACAGGAAAAGATAGCTTATGCATCTCAAAGTATGTTTTATCATGAGGAAGCATTCTATTAAATTCTCCACTCCCTTTTTAATTCTTATAATGTGTCATACCTGGGGAAAATCCATAGGTTGTTACACCTCAGGCCATATCAGTTTCATTCTTCCTTGATTTCTCCCTTCCTCCATCTACCTCATTTGTTTCCCTGTTCCCACCTCCTGCATGCTTCTTCCTCCCGCTTTCTTCGGTACTAGGAACAGCTAATCTCACTGAGCAGGGGTGCAATTATGATGTCACTTGTAAATCATCAGTGAACCGTGCCGACTGTGATGTGTGTATGCCACCCCTGGTCACCACTGCGAGTTAACACTGAACATTCTTCTCTTCATTTGAAATGAGGGCTGATTCTCATGTTCATCAGGCGATGACTGCAGCATTTAACTGTTGACTGGCGGGTCTGGATCACAGAGCAAACTGTGCAGACAGAACATGCATATCATTTCCAATGCAGTGCTTTTCAAGAGAATCTGTTCACACACATGGGAGGTGCAAGACAACAAGTGTGGACTCCTCATGTGATGTACATACATATGGCAACTAGTCCTAACGCAATGTCTTCTCTGGATTCTAGGGATAATCTAAGATAGTACAGAGCTCCAGAGAGGGTTGGTATATACCTATTCCCCTTTTATTTTGAGTATTACAATTTTGACAATATTAGGCTGCTGTAGCTTTTTTTGTAGGGGTAAGGCCATAACTCAGTGATACAGTGTATGCTGGTAATGCAGAAGGTCCCAGCATCTGCAGGGCCGGCCCTACCATTAAGCAGAGTGAGGCAACTGCCTCAGGTGGCAGATACTGCAGAGGAGGGCAACGAGCAATGTCAAGGTATTGGAGGACAGAGCTGTGTGTGCCATGGTGCCTGTCCAGTGCCCCCTAAGCTAACCTGCTACCCTGAGGTATAGTGGACAATGTTATGCTGTCATTAGTGTTGAAACTGTCAGTCTGATTGGCTTCTGTACATGGAATGGTGGTAGGGCACCATCTTGTCCTTGACCTCAGGGAACAAAATATATTGGGCTGACCCTGATCATCTCTAGCTAAAACAGATTTCTAAAAGCAGGACTGAGGAAGACCCTGTCCTGAGGACCTAGAGCACTGAAAATCAGAGTAGAAAGCTCTGGGCTAGATAGACCAATGACCTGAGTCATGATAAGGTGGCTTTATGGATATGGATATGTAGTAAATGCAATAAATTGGTTTTCCTTGGCTAAGAATCAGCACCTAATTTGGGGGGAGGTGGGGGGGGAGGATATTTATCCCAATGTTCAATTACAGCAGCTCAATGCACAATTAGAATTAGGATGTGTTTTGTAAGCTGGGGTTTTCCTATAAATTATTGGAATCTTCACTTTAATCAGAATGTGATGTTGGATTCATTTATTTATGCTATTTACTGTTTGTATCCCAGCTTATATGAAGCCATTTCAACAAGGCAGCTTTACAAAACCACAACACGCATGATTTTAAATCAAATATTTTAAAAAACTAAGGGTGCAATCATATGCATGTTTAGACCAAAAAAAGGCCTGCAACTCCCAGCATGCCCCAGCCAGAGAGTTTGGTTGGGGCATGCTGGGAGTTGTAGGCCTTTTTTTCTGCCTCAACATGCATAGGATTTAAATCAACAATCAATTAGAACAACAAACACTAAATACCCAAACACTAAAAGCAGCAGCAGATAAAACAATACTGTCCTGAAATTAAAATACCTGAGTAGGCTTCATGGCAGAACAGGGATTTGAAAAGATTCCCTGATCTAAATACAACGCTCTGCAGCCTCCATAGGCCCCCTAGAAGCAGCAGGAACATTCAGAGAACAGGGGAAGAGACTAGCTGTTACCTCCCGGCTCCCTTGTCTCTCCTGGAGCCCTACGAACTGCAACAGGATGAGAGAGTGGAGCATGAGAGAGATCAGTGGCTAGCTGCAGGCACAAGAAACCTCCTGGCTATTTCCTGTATTGGGCACTTCAGGGGGAAGTGGTTATTAGCTGTGTGCTTCTTAATGCCTCAGTGCATTGGAAAGGTTTGCTGTATTTGTCTTGGGCTTATGCATTATTGATTAATATAAACTGATATTGTGTGTTAGTGGTTGATACTGTCTATTTAGTAATTAATTTAGAATGCTATGTTGGTATTAGTGAAATGCGTTGTTTGGGTTTTTATGGTAAGGATGTATTAATGGAATCGGTGCACTGATACGCATTCTTGTTTTTGTATTGCGGTTCTTGTGATGTGAGCCGCTTTGGGCACACTGACCTGGTTCACACTGTCACTGCTGCCCACTGTGTTTTATTAGCCACTGTGGGTTGCGGCGCCCACAGGCGGCAATTACCAATCCAAGCCCCTGTTTCCGTAGCTTCTCGTTACATGCAAACCTCATGAGGGTGCATTGTTGGGGTGGTTGACAAGCCACCCAGAAGCCATGAGCTGTTTTAGGGTTGTGGGTGGCTTGTTGGCCACCCCAACAGCCTACCCTCGCCAGGTTCACATGTAAAAAGAAGGTGTGATGCCCCCCGCTGCCATGCCCTGAATATTCAAAATGGCAGCGACTACCATTCACCCACGGTGGCCTCTTGTTACATGCAAACCAGGCCACTGCATGGAAAAGCAGCATACAAGTTAAAAGTGAAGCTGTATGGGCTGTATGAGAAGCACCTGATCATGCACACAGTGCAATGTTGGTGACAGAATCAGATCATTTGAAGAGATATCTAGGAAACAAAGTGCAGTTTCAAAATTCAGAATAATCTACATGCCCCCAGGTAGGTTTTTCGAAATCGTTTGAAAAGAGGCAAGCTAAAACACATCAGTGAAATGTCTGAAATGGAAATGCATTTGCACTCCTTTTAAATATGAAAAAAGTCAATTGTATTCCTTCTGCTGTGTGTCAAACAGTAAGATTTCCCTTGTTCTCCTTGGAAGGGAGCCTACAAAAAGAATGTTACCTTCATTAATCCACATTTAATGAAGCAGCTTGGTGATTATATAACCAATGCCAGTTCCAGTTTAGAAGCACATGGAACTTAACAATCATGTTCTGCTCCAAACAGAGTTTGAACAGAGCATGTCAGTGGCAAATGATAAACTACTGCAAACAACTAGGCATTGCTATTTCTGTCTGTGCTGCCACTGTAGCTGAAATTCAAGGCCAAGTCTATGTGGGAATTCAGCCTTTGCAGGTTCTCCCTGTCAAAAAGCAAGCTCCAATTACAGAAGGGGGTTGTGCTTGCTAGATCCCTGGCAGGTCAACAATGATATTAGGGAGGGTACTCATGTGTCTTACTTCACAGAGGGCAGTCCTCTATTTGAAGGAATCCTCTGTTTGGAGGGCTGTCCACTCCAAGTCTGGTTTAAAGATGAAGGATCATAAGGAGGGAGAGCAGCAGGGCCTTGAAGGTGCCCACTGGCAGTTAGTTTAGCATCTGGACAGCAGACTGAGTGGCCACCCAGGTCACTTGGTCAGAGTCTTCCCCACTAGGGTGAGATGTCCTGAATTTCTATTTAAGTTATAGACACTGGGTAGTATCCAATTGTGACATTCCGCAAACTCAAATAGTGCCAGCAGAGCTCCCCTGAATCTTTCTGTTGCACTAGCAGTTACCCATTATGCTTGCGCAACCGATTGTGCAATCAGTTGCACAACTGGTTGCACAATGGGTCACACAACAGGTGCAAAACAGTTGCACAACAGGTTTCACAATGGGTGCGTTGCCCAATGGGTACAAGCGGTTGGATAGCCTGTTGTACAAGCAGAAAGCACAATGGGTAGCACAATGGGTTGCACAAGCAGAATGCAAAACTTTCTTGCACAAACATGCTTGCGCAAACATAACTTGAGAGTTGGATTCTTGTCTTGCACATAGTTCAGAACCTAGTTTCCACTAGTGCAACATCATTTGCGCTAATGGAATGACACAGTTGGATACCACCCATTATTTCCAAATTTGCATATCCACATGTGAATTAACATTCACAAATATTATGCAAATTGGCATCCTTTTTTTTGTCTTTGCAGGTTCTTCCTATTAAAAAGCAAGTTGCAGTTACACACAGGGCTGTGCTTGTTAGATATGCTTGCTTTATTATGCATTTCCTCTTTTGGGGTGATGCATATGGCTACTCTAATACCAGCAAGGGAGGGATCACAGCTCCTATCAGATTTCCCCAAAGCCTATTGTTCTTGATCATGCCAGCCCCCCCCCCCCCCCGCATAAGGGAATTAACAGTTTTCTCAGTCCAGGGCCAGGCCTAACCCTAGGCAACCATTTGGGGGGATCGTCAGTGGAGGCTGATGGCTCTGATGTCAGTGGGGCATTGTATGTGCTCTGGGTTTCAGTCAGAACCAGTCAGAACTCTAAAGGAGCTATCCTAGGTGTGAAGCAAGGTGCCCATTGGCAGTTAGCTTAGCATCTGGACAGCAGACTGAGTTCTGATTGATTCAAAATGAAACCTGGAACGGATTCACCATCCCACTGACACTGAAGCCACCAGCCTCCAGTATCTTCAAGGGGAAACGAATTGCCAACTGTTTAGTTTATTAGATTTTACTACCATGGGGAGCAGTCATTTGGATGTTCTCACTCAGGCACCAAAGGGAGTGTCTCAGGCCAACTTCTCGTTCCGTTTTGCCCTGCTGTTTGACCAAAGTTGTGTTTGATCTGTGATGTCTTTTTCAGACCGGCGTCTTCACTTGATGCTGTAGTCACTGAATTATAACCTACATGTGTAAACTTACCATAACTGAGATTAGAACTGCACTAAAACAGTATACAGGTAAGTGGGTGTATCAGTGCAAAATGGACCTTAGTCCTGCTACAAACAAAACCAAATACTCCTGTTGTTCTACACTGTTAGCCCGTTCTAACAGGGCAAAGTTGATTACATACAACATGATTTCCCTTCTCACGTGGGTAAATGAGGTTTAAATCTCCAGGATCAACTAACCCTATTAGAGCATTATTTCTAATTGAGTTAATGCCTTGGACAAGAAAATGGATCAGCATGCAGAGGAAAATGAGATTTCTTCTTGGAGAAGATGTAACTATACTTCAATCCAGCTACAGCTGAACAGCCCTTCCCACTTCTATGCCTATTAAAGTAAGTGACTGGTTTCCTCTAAAGGCAGAAGCTGGCAGAGCTCATTGACAGAGGACATGTTTATTTTCAACATCCCAGGTTCAGTCCATAGTATCTGTGGATAAAAGAAGCTCATATTGCAGGGCTGGGGGGAAATGCATCAGGTGGTATTTTTGGAATTTATGCCCGCCTCTTTTGCCTTAGGCCCCACCCACCACTGGAACATAAGAACATAAGAAGAGCCGTGCTGGGTCAGACCAAAGGTCCATCTAGTGCAGCATTCTTTCCACACAGTGCCCAACCAGCTGTCGACGGGAAACCCACAAGCAGGACATGAGCGCAACAGCACCTCCCACCCATGATCCCCAACAATTGGTGTGCATAGGCATACTACCTCCGATACTGGAGGCAGCATATAGCCATCAGGACTAGAAGCCATTGATAGCCTTCTCCTCCAGGAATTTGTCTAACAACCTTTTAAAGCCATCCAAGTTGGTGGCCATCACTAGGTCTTGTGGTAGCAAATTCCATAGTTTGAAGAAGTGTGAAGAAGTACTTCCTTTTATCTGTCCTGAATCTCCCACCGGTCAGCTTCTCGGGATAACATTGTTGGTTCGGGTATTATGAGAGAGGGATAAAAATGTCTCCCTGTCCACATTCTCCACACCGTGCATAATTTTGTACACCATTGTCATGTCTCCCTTTACCCTCCTTTTTTCCAATCTAAGCAATCCCAGCTACTGTAACCTTCCCTCACTGTTCTAGCCCCTTTGTTATTTGAGTGGAATGCAACCCCAGACAGTTTCTCCAGACTGGAGAATTCTCCTTGGGCTGAAAGAGTTTCAGCCCTGGCATTAATCATGGGTAGCGTTGATGCAGATATAACATTAACACATGGTTAAAGCTGATGAGAAGTGAGGAGGGGATATGCACCAGAAAGGGAAAAAAAGAGTGGGGAGAAGATACGTGAGCCATGGCCTGCTTAAAATCTCTTAACCGTGAGATCAGCTATTATATCTGCACCAGGCCTTTGCTATAACAATTTGAAAACTATAGCAACTCAGTGACACCGTTTAAAAAGTTTTGTATTGTACCTCAGGAGAACTTGCACAGGTAGGCGCATTTGATTCTGTAATGAGCACAATTAAACTCTGGGTGTGGAGGAAGCTATCACAAGGGGGTTAATTTGTGTATGGCAGTCAATTCTTCAATTCTCGCTGAATTTCCTTGGCAAGCCATTTGAGGTGAGTCATTCCAGCAGTGCATTCAAGACAATTGAAAGCTCTTGACTAATGGAAGTATGCACCCCACGGCAGCTTATTATTTCCAGACTAACAAATCATGCTTCTAAAGCAACTCAAGTTTTCTGCATGTGTGTTATAAAGGCTGTTCGTTATTTCTCTATTACTATTCTTGAAGAACAGGAATAAACATGCAGCTGTTAAAGCAGGGGTGGACAACTTGTGGCCCTACAAATATTCTGGCCTACAATTCACATCAGCCCCTAGCCAGCATAGCCAATGGTGAGGGATCATGGGAGTTGTAGGCTAAAATATCTGGAGGGCCACATGTCACCCACCTCTGTTTCAAGGCAGAGAAACTGCCCAAAAAAGGTGGTGGTAAGTCTAGACCAGAACAGGCACCTTTCTTGCAAGACCAGACTGATAAGACACCTCACCCAGTTGCAAAGGAGAATTGGATCCGTGCAAGCACAATAAGATCTAAGTCTGTAATAATCCATGACAGATTGATAAAAGACATATCACACAGACACTTTAGTGGATGCTGCAGAGTAAATACAAGTAACTGAAGTGAAAGGACTTGTGGGTCTGTAGTAAGCCTGTACAATTTGTGACTCACTGTATTGAACTCAGCCCAGTGTGGTGACTGTTAGAAATTTGACAACTCTGGTTTTGCGGTCCTAGGGGGCCGCAAAACAGATTTATGAAGTCCCTGGTGTGCCGCTATATATGGCTGTGGTCTCCATCTCAGCCTTGGCTCCGTGTTTGAGAGGGCCTGTAGGGTGGCCATCTTTCTCTTTTACAGAGGACAGTCCTCTATTTTGAAGGGCTGCCGGAGGACCGTCCTCTGTTTGAAGGTGTCCTCTATTTTAACGGCTGTCCAGTCCAAGTCTTGTTTAAGTTAAAGAACTGCAAGAATTGTTGCCCATCCATAGTTAGACCTGAAAAGCAGACTGAACAGGCAGGCACATGGGTCATCTGGCCAGTCTTCCGCACTATGGTGAAATGTACTGTATTTCTATTTAAATTATAGAAATTATTGCTAAATTTGCCTCTATACATATACATTTGCATATGCAAATTTTGTGTAAATAACCACCTTGTTTTGTCCTCATTTTTTTGGTGAAGCATTTCCTCTTTTTTGGCAGTTCATACGTGGCCACCCTAACCCTTGGCAAAGTGGCCTTCTTCTTACAGCGGTGGGCCCAGGCTTACCTGGCAGCAGTGGTGAGCAACAACAGCAGTGCTGCCATTTCCAGAGCATCTTGGAAATGTTGTTTGAATTCTCCACAATGCCCCTGATGCAGTGTCACTCCAAGTCACCCTGGGAAATGTAAACAGCAGGCTGCCCTGAGACCCCATAGCAGGCATCAGTAGCAGTGGTAGGCTGTGTGGGAGCACTAGGATCCTGGCAGCTGTCTGAGGATGCCACGTGTGCTGGTACTGGACCTGCTCCATTCAGCTTGGTGGGTCACAGGTTCTGCAGACTTGCTCTATAGCATGTCTTGAAAGGGGCATGTCTGGGGGTGTTTCAGGGCGGGGAGGGTGGAAATGCCTGTACGACACATCCAATGTGTCATACAGCAGCCTTTCCCCGCTCAACCCTCCCATGGCTAAACAGCCGCAATCGGCTGTCTAGCCGAAAATGCAGGCAGGAGGAGCGCGGAGGGAACGATCCCCTCCGTGCTTCTCCTGCCCTGCATGGGATAGGCAGTTGCCTCCAAGTTTGGAGGCAGCCGCCTATCTGGATAGGATTGCGCCCTAAGTCATAGTTTGTTTTAACCATGGTTTGTTGAACAAGCCAGGATCCACTTGCAGATGTTGAAACAAGCTGGTTTATTTAACCTAATGTTGGTTTATTGTCTCATTGCCTCCTGTGTGAATGTCCAGCTGCTATACTGAAGCCCTTTGCAGTGCCTGATGATTGACAAGGCATCGCTGCATCACCAGTTCTCTTATCATTGGCAAGTTGCAGTAATGGGATCAAAAAAGCTCTCCTTTTTGGAGATCTTCAGCCACTCTCGGCATGACCCTAAGGAAAAATGTAAAGCATGCTTCCCTTCCCCCATTCCTACACACTCTCCATGAAGGCTTGTACACCTCTTCATTAACCCATTCGTCAGGAGCCAGTGTGGTATAGTGGTTAGAGTGTTGGACTGGGACTTGGGAGATCCAGGTTCTACTCCCCACTGAAGCGCACTGGGTGACTTTGGGGCAGTCACTGACTCTGAGCGTAACCTACCTCACAGGATTGTGAGGATAAACTGGAGAGGAGGAGGACCATGAAAGGCGCGTTGGGTTCCTTGAAAGAGGAAAAAAGGCAGGATATAAATGCAATAATATATGTATTTTAAAAACCTCCCAAGCAAAAGTCCTTCCTACTGTGGCCCTCTTTCAACAGGGAGGCATGTTTCTGCAGTACTAAAACTTGTCTGGTGAGCAAGCAAAAGAACAGATACCAGCAGTGATTTCAGTCCTTAGAATATAAAAAGGGGTGGGTGGATTGCTGCAGAAACAAGAGTTTAGGGAAAGTGAGTGGTGCAGGTGGTTGGGACAGGCTTCTAGACCAGATGCAACTGTATTTGGTGAACTGTTGGTCCAGCTTATTAAGAGAAAAGGTGGGCTTTTAACCTATAGTCCTCATTAGATATGGATAAAAGCACCTGTGGCCCCTTAAAAAAAAAAGTATTGCATGGATGTTATAGAGTTAGACAGCCAAGCTAGAGAGGGAAAGTTTGTCAGAGAGGAGGCAGGTGGGAAAACTGCCTCTACTGCCTGGCAGAATGAGGAGGGAAGGAGAGTCTGTTCGCCATCTGAGTGGTTTCATTTTCAACCCACTCTTCCCTTCTACAGGCTGGTAGCAGGGGCAGAGAATCACAACAAACGAGGATTAAGCCAGGATACTGAGCTTGAATATAACAACAAACCACAGTCAGAACAAGCCAAGTTTTACAAGACAGCTTTAAACCATGGTTTGCAGCATGGTTGGGTTTTGATGTATAAATAAGCCAAAATGGTTTAGCATTATGTCCAAACCAGGCCACTGTTGAAGGCTTCTCAGCACCAGGCTTTCCGCTGTATTCGTGTACTCCAGCAATAGCCTGTCCTCCACTGATTTAAATACTGAGCGGGTGTGTATTCTTTTGGTTAAAGATATACTAGAACAGTCTTCCCTAACCTAGTCCCCTCCAGACCTGTTGGACTACAACTCCCATCACCCCAGCTGGCATGGTCATGATAAGGGACGTAGTCCAACACATCAGGACGGCACTAGGTAGGGGAAAGCTGTATTAGAAAAACATAATTGCCCTACTGTATGTTCTCAACAGTTCAAAATATATCTCAGCAGCTAATGTATGTGAAATGGCAGGCTGCACAGTGCAGGGTGTATTATTGCAGTCATCCATGTATTTACCTGCATTTACACTAGCAACAAGATGCATCCACTTAAAAGATTTAACTTCTAGGGACCTTGGGAAGAAAGTTGAACCCCAACGAATGACAAAATGGGGATAGTAGTCGTGTTTGGATGAATAAGCTGAGATATGCATGAGCCTTTTGCCAGATCTCCCCTTGTGCTTCTCTTTGCAGCAAGTAGCTGTCAAACTAGGAAGTGTCTAATTAATCATCATTTCCCATTTCATCCAAACCAAGAAACTATGTTACCAGCTTCAGAACAAGCTGGGATATTAAACCATGGTTTGAAATTGGTTTAGTATCCTGGCTTGTTCCAAAGTGATAACTAGAGTTTCCAGATTCAGAAAAAAATGGGAAACTGGTTAATTAGAGGTTTTCTGGTTTAACCACAGCTCACACACAGAAGCTGCATGTGCCGGGAAAAGCTTCAGGCATGTCTCTACTTAATTAAGCTGAGATATAATCATCTGAACCAGGGCAGGGCAGGTACCAGAAAACAGAGACAGTCCCTGGTAAATGGGGACAGTTGGAGCAATATGAGGTAGATTTCTTCTGTGCATGTTTAGAAGGCAACCAAATAAGCTTAGTACTGACAACATTCTGCCAGGTTTAGAGTGAATATTGCTCCACATGATTAAAACTTAATATCTTTCAAATACTCGGTAAATCCCACAAAACCCATTGCTAGGCATAACAAGCATAGTTCTAAGTCATTGCATAAATTAATTTTTTTTTCTCAACCCGCTGGGAATTGGAAGCCCAATATAATCTGTATATGCTCGCTATAAAACTCATAAGAGCCAGATAGAGGTAAACGATTCCCCACATGTGCCCACTTTGGAATATGACCTCTGTCTATATTGAAAAGAAGAAGCTTCAGTTGCCAAAACATAATGTAGGTGGGCTGTGTTATCTCTCCTACTAAGGGAGGATAACTAATGAAGCAATGAATAATGAACTATGAAAACTTTTGGGAATGTCTATTAAAGGAGGCTGTCAAAAAGGAGGGAAGGTGTCTCATTTGGGCTCACCAAAGGACTGTCAATGGCAAGAATTTTAATGGGATAAAGGAAGTGAGGGGAAAGCTCTGGAGAGAGGAAAAAGGAGTAAGAAGTCGCTCACAACAGATTAGCCTTGTAAAATCTGGGGTAAGCGTGCAAGAGTCTGAATGCTTACTGAAAGTCCATCGCTAGTTTTCTGAGTAGAGTAGATGGGGCACGTTTTACAGTGCAAGCCCCATGGAATGACTGCAAAACATGTGCTTTGCTGCTGAGCTATCTGGCTTCTCCACAATCAAAGGATCATAATGTTGCTGTCTTATACCAAGTCCAGCCATCGATACATCAAGTCCAATATTGTTTAATCCAGGGGTGGGAAACATGCCGCCCGTGGGCTGCATGCAGCCCCCATGGCCTTGAGTGCGCCCCCCATTGCTGCCACCCCTACACTGCTGAAATACATTGGTGCACGGGCAAAAGAAATCTGTGGTTTGCTACCAAGATTTGGTGGCGAACTACTTGAAAGTGCCAAATGTACCTAAGTGAAGCCCTTTTGACTCTCCGTAGTGGTTTGCAGCTGCAGCAAACCACCGTTTTATTTATTTTTTGTTGCTGTGGGTGGTACAGCAGCAGGAGTGCAGCCCCTAGTGGGGTCTGGGGGCTGGAAATTAGTCCCTGGACTGCCTGGAATTGCTCACACCTGGTCTAATCTGACTAGCAGTGGCTCTCCAGAGGCTTAGGCAGAGAAGTCTGTCCCTTTACCTGCAAGCAGATCCTTTAACTGGAGATGCTGCAGATTGAATTTGGTGGGAACCATGTAAAACCATGTAGCTCTCTGAACAACTATTTTTCCTGCTTTGAGAAGAAGTGAGGGATGGTTGGCCAGGTTTTCAACCTCCACTTGTGTAACATTGCCTGCTGTTACCAAAGACACCTCCTTGCCATGCCTCTTTATCCCCTAAAACAGGGGCGGTCAACTTATGGCCCTCCAGATGTTTTGGCCCACAATTCCCACCAGCCCTAGCCAACATAGTAGTAAGGGCTGATGGGAATTGTAGGCCCCAAATCTGGAGGGCCACAAGGCTGTAGGCTGGCAAACAGGAAATGGCTGTATCCGTTGGAGCGGGGAGATTTGGCCCAGGGTCTCCATTAGTAATGTCTACACTGTGTGCATACCATTGGGTTTGTCACGTCCCAGTGACATTTGTCAGCTATGATGATTGATCTGGAATTTGTTAGCTATGACTGTGTTGAGCATCTCTTGTGGGGATGTGGAAGCAGATGCCAAACTCTGGCCAAATGCACTTCAACACTTACCTCCCCAACAGCAGATCAGCCTGGCCAAGAGTGGGCAGACGCCTTTAGGCACCACAGCAGCCTGGCAATCTTGTGACCTCTGGATTTGGATATTCGAAGTCTATGCCACCTTTCTTTTGGCTTAGAACGCAAGGTGGCATAATTAAGGTTCCAGGCAGTCTCTCATCTAAGCACTGCCCAGACCCAGACCTGTGCCATTAAACCACAGCCATGACTGCAACAAGAACTCCATCATAGTTAAGCAAGTGTAGGAGTTCCATTATGGTAGCTGCATGTACACCGCTGAGAGAATGCAATTAATTCTCTCCAATACAGCATTTGGTGTCCTTGTGTCATGATTTCCAGCCTGCTGCCTGAGGCCTAATAAAAACTGAAGACAAGCTTAGCTTAGAGATTCTCTTTCCTGAGACACTTAAGTTTCACATTAGGTTCTCCACCCAACCCCCAACTCTGCAGAAGTTCCCACACCATTCTTCGGAAGGCTGAAACACGTTTCCTCAGTAATTAACTGTGAGATGTTTTGAGATGCATTTGAAACAACACGACACAGATTCCAACCCTAATCCTCCTCAGGTACCTCCCATCCCCCATCTCCTAAAGCTAACAAACATTGTTTATATAAGGAAGAGTGTTTCTTTTTTTTCCAGAGTACTGAGCTTGTTCCCAAGTGACTTGTGTTTTATCATGGCAACCTATCTAAAGCACAGCTTCTCAAATGCAGCCAGCAGGAACTTTATTTATACATACATATTTTAGAGGTGGCATAGCCACTTATGCATGACCAATAGAGAGGACAAAGTATGACGCAGATTGGCAAAAAGTTTGTTTATGTTAATTTATATGTATAGACACACATTTAGAAATAAGGACTATCATTTAAATAGAAGCGTGGCACATCTCTCCATAGTGGAGAAGATGATCACCAGGTGACCCGTGCCTGCTGCTCAGGCTGTTGTCCAGCTAACTGTAGATGGGCAACTTCAAACTGAGGACTCTGGATGGCGACTAGTTCTGATGGCCATACGCTACCTCCAGTATCAGAGGCAGTATGCCTCTATACACCAGTTGATGGGGAGCATGGGTGGGAGAGTGCTGCTGTACTCACGTCCTGCTTGCAGATTTCCCTTGGGCAGCTGGTTGGCCACTGTGTGAAAAGAACACTGGACTAGATGGACCCTTGGTCTGATCCAGCAGGGCTCTCCTTATGTTCTTATGACTGTCCTCTGTGAAGTGGGACACATGGCCATCTTATTTTAAGGGCATTTCATACTTTCCAAGAATTTAGCAGATGTAAATGAGTGTAACACCGCAATTCTTTCTGCCTGGGCAAACCCCACCCCCCGCCCTGCCGTTACATGTATGTGCACAGGGCAGACACCTAAGCCATGAAATGTGGCTGCTGCTATGCCTTCCTTAACCCTCACCCCTTGAGTTTTCTTATGTACCGGGCAAGTGTCAGTGCAGCAGATAGCATGTGTGACATGGAATGGGGGATCTGGGTTCCAGGTGAAGCTGGGAGTAATGGAGCTTATTGGCTGATCTTGGAGCAGTTATTGCCTCGGTCAGCCTACCTTACATGATTGATGTGGGAACAAAACAGGATAATCCCATGTACACCGCCTTAGTCTCCTTGGAGGTAGCGTGGGATATAAATACATTACATTGTAAACTTGCAGGCATGGCCCATGTCTACTTACTTATTTCTGCACATAGTATCAAGTTGCCATACACCTTTGGTAAACATTATTAGCGTAAAAGAGGATGATGAACTATCTTTTCCCCTGTGGAGTAGAACTTTTCTTTTTATACAGTCATTTAGTCTTTAGGTTTACCCAAAGTAACTATCATACAAAGAATTCTGATATTTCTTCAGGATCAAAGCTGGCATTCTGACATTTTGCCATGAGCAAAGCCAGCATAGTCCAAAGCATCTGGGTGCCCTCCAGATGCTTTGGACTATAGTTCCCATCAGCCCCAGACACCATGGCCAGTGGTGAGGGATTATGGGAGTTGTAGTCCAAAACATCTGCAGGGCACCAGTTTGAGGAAGGCTGCTTTATAGCATTAGGTTGTTATGTCTAAAATCAGGTGAACTTTCCTGAGGGCTTCATGGTTGAGTGTGTGCATGAGACAGAGCATGAGACAGGGAGAGAGAGAGAGAGAGAGAGAGAGAGAGAATATCAGAGTCTGTGACCCCATGTGGAGAAGAAAATCAGACAGCTGAATTGCATTTTTTACTAGAAAACAGCCTGCTTTGACTCCCCTCCCTGAATGAGTGTTGTTTGTCATGGTGTTAAAAGGTCAACACCGCCAATAAATATCCACACCATGGCCACTGTGCCCCTTTGTGATCATGACAGATATTTAGAAAATGCATGAATAGCTGGAGAGCTCTCCCAGGGTCACTGGAAGATGTTATCTAAGGAAGACCAAAAATTTGCTTTATCCCATGCATATTGAAGACAGAGGAATACTTTGCCAAGTCCTTGGTGGGCAACCTGACTGGTACGGCTTCCTTGACTTCTGTGGGAGAAAGTAAAGCAGCTTTCTCCATCCTGGTGCTCTCCAGATGTTTTGGACTATAACTCGCAGAATTCCTGACCATTTGTCATGTTGGCTGGAGCTCATGGGAACTGAGGTTCAAACATTTGGGAGCACCAAGTTGGGGAAGGCTGAAGTAAAAGGTCTGTAATTGGGGCAACCTTGGGGGAGGAGCAAAACATGCCCCTCCAACCCTGACACTGGGAATACTTGTGTCTGTTGCAGGTGCTAAGTTTTGGGCCCATCTCAGCGCTATCCATAATGGCAAGCCATCTTCTTCCTCTCTTCAGAAGTCTAGGGGTAGTATCCAATGTTAGCCCTACATAGAGCAGACCCATTGAAATAAATGAGATTTAAATTAGTCACAACTAACTTAAGTCCCATTCATTTCAATGGGTCTACTCTACATAGGACTAACACTGGATACTACCCAATGGCACCCACTGTCTTCTATGAAAGAGGTTTATAGAGTTAAAACTGAGGACTCAGTCAAGGAGAGGGTCCATACATTTCCATCATCCCGGTGACCCTTGTCACAGTGGAGAGGGGCAGGCTGTGCCCCATCCGTAGTCTTCTTGTTGCAGGAAAATGAAAGCCACTGACATATGGGAGGAGTGGCTGGATGAGAATTGCGAGGAAGTCTCTGGGGCTGTGTTCCTATGACAATAGAAGGAGAAGTGAATGGAGGAGTACCGGATTGTTTAAAAGGAATCAGCTTTGCTGCCCTTTGGTCCATGCAGGGCTCCACAAGCAGGTTCTCCACAGCAGTAAAAATCACTTCACAGAACATATTGGCTGGTAGGGGTGGGGGTTGGAGTGAATGTCATCTGACTGGCAGGGGCTGCTGAACCAATAAGAGAGGCTTCCCCCCCCGCCTTTCTCCTTGTCCCTGAAGGTCCAGATGCACCTGCATTTCAGGAGCAAGCCTCACTGAGCACAGTGGGAGTTACTTCTGAGTAGACACACATATGCTTGTGTTGGGAAAGGCGGGGGGGGGGAGAGAACACAAAGACGGGAAACCAGCCCCCATTGTAACCCGCAGGTTCTCTGTAACGAAGGGTTGAAGTAGTTACTTCCTAAGGCAATAAACCAAACAAAGGAGAATCGGAACCTCGAGATCGCGCTTTACTGCACTTAGGGAATTGGGCTTTAAACTGTGCCATGTCAATTGAGGGGGAATCTCTGTAAGTTCTGATGTCAGCATTCAGAGGGGAAGCCTCATTCAGCACAATGGGAGTTACTTCTGAGGAGACCCTAATGGGTTTGTGCAGGGGCGGGAAACACACAGTGGTGGGGGAAGAGGAACGCAGTTACCTACAAGTTGACTCTGTGTTCATGGACACTGAATTGGCAACTTTTGAGATAAAAAATACTAGACCCACATGGGCATTGCAAGAGCAAGCAGAAAAAGGAAGAATCTGGTGAGTCAGGAACACAGGACAGAACCTTGTCCCTTAGGGATGGCAATAAACAGAATCCCAAAATCACCCAGTGAGCTTCATGGCCAGGATGGGAATTTGAACCCAGGTCTTCCTGGTTCTAGTCCTAATCCAACACTCCAACCACTACACCATCCTGTCTCTCAATACTAGTTACTGAACAAAACATGGTTTAACTGGTTGGACCAGCAAAATACTTACTTACCAGCAACCTTACATGGATGGATAATTTTAAAGAAGGATTGTTAATGTATTAAAAACATTGTAGCTGATTAATAATCTGCCTTCTAACCATTTTGTCAATTATAATTAAATTATTGGCCAAACTTCAGTATAGGTGCCTTTCTGAGACACTGAGGAAGTGTCAAATAACTTAAAAAGTCATAAACAAAGTTATAAGCAAATTCTGTCATTGTTGGAAGGAAAAAGTACATTTAATGTTTTCTTTTTTACAGCAACACACCAGAACCGAAACATCTTAAAAATTTAACCAAGTTTGACAATGTCTCTCAGACTTCACGGTGGCAGTGTGCACCAGGTGCCATTGACCTAATTACCTTCCTGGGCTCAGGTTGTTGTGTTGTCTGAACCTGGGCCTGTTGTTGGGTTATTTGAGGGCTGTTTCCTCCTCAAACAAGCCATTCCACCTGGTGCAGATGACATGACAAGTCATGGCCGGGCAGGTAATTAGACAAATTGGAGAGGGTTCAGAGGAGGGCAACGAAGATAATCAGGGGACTGGAAACAAAGCCCTATGAGGAGAGACTGAAAGAACTGGGTATGTTTAGCCTTGAGAAGAGAAGCCTGAGGGGAGATATGATAGCACTCTTCAAGTACTTGAAAGGCTGTCACAGAGAAGAAGGCCAGGATCTCTTGTCTATCATCCCAGAATGCAGGACACGGAATAATGGGCTCAAGTTACAGGAAGCCAGATTCTGGCTGGACATCAGGAAAAACTTGCTGACTGTTAGAGCAATACGACAATGGAACCAATGACCTAGGGAGGTGGTGGGCTCTCCCACACTGGAGGCATTCAAGACGAGGCTGGGCAGCCATCTGTCAGGGATGCTTTGTCTTAGATTCCTGCATTGATCAGGGGTTGGACTCAGTGGTCTTATAGGCCCCTTCCAATCGTACTATTCTATTATTCTATGAAATTGTTTAAGCCACCGTGATCATGAGAACTGGGTCACAGATTTCAACTGGCTCTCACCAATTGACTCAACTAAAGCTCTCTTTGGGTAAATAATCTACTGACTGCAGCTCTTGCTTAAAGTATAAACAGGATAATCCTGCATTATGGGTTCCTAGAAAAAAAAACACCTCTTGAGTTTAAAAATATGATGCTGCACATACTAATCTGGGGAGAGATACCAACACCTTCATACATCACATATTCCCTTTGCCTTACTATTGGTGTCACCTTCCTATTTAGTATTTTGAAGTCTGCAGTCAGTCATGAAGTAATAAGTGAGATATACTGAGAAAGTAGGATCCTGAAGACTCAAGTGCATAAATCAGCCAGGCCTGGCTCCAGGTTTTTGAGGGCCCTTGGGCAAGGCACTCTCAATGGGCCCTCTCCCTCAGTGAGTCTATTATCTCATCACCATCAGCTCCTATTGCTCCCAGTTATCTTTCCCATCAATGCTATCGCTTGCTTGACAGGCAGAAAGACAGTGAGCAAGCAGGCCGTGGCATCTACTGCTCCTCCTTCTCACACCACCATTGTCTGGGCCAGAGCAAGAGGCAGGTGAACAAGCAGGTTGCAACTGTGAAGAGGAAGAGCAAGTCCAGGGGCTTTTGTCAATGGGCTCCTGCTGGTGTGTGGGCCCTCAGAAAGTACCCAGTCATGCCTACCCTTGATGCCAGCCCTAAAGTCAACGTTGGGAGAGAGAGAGAGAGAGAGAGAGAATAGATTTCAGCAGAGGGGATTTCTGTCTGGGAACTGACGGTTCCCTGATTTGCACCCCTATTAAAAATACGAGAAAAATCAATCCCTGCTTACAAAGCCGGAGGCCTTAACAGCAGCACACATGGGCTAAGACACTGGGCTAAGGGCCCCTCAGTAACATGGGAGCCACTATAACATGTCTGTCCCATGCTGCTCAAGCAATGTCAAAATATCAAGGGCACATGGGGGGAATGAATGCCATGTCTCCTTCCATCTCTCCTCCAGAAAACTGGAGGAAAGCCACATCATTAGGTTGGCCAGTTTACTCATCATCACAAAAGCAGAAATACATAATCAAAAAAGGAGGACAAAGAAGGACAGTGCTTTGCAAAACATTTGCATATGCTAATTTGTATATATAGACCCACATTCAGAAATAACTACTATAATTTAAAGAGAAATATAATACATCTCCCCCTAGTGGGGAAGACTGTGAACAGGTGACTTGGGCACCTGCTCAATCTGCTGCAAAGGTGCTACCTGTGGACAGGCAACTTCAAGGCCCCGCCTCTCCCTTGTTATGGTCCTTTACATTCGCACCGTACTTGGACCGAACAGCCCTTCAAAAAGAGGACTGTCCTCTGACAGCCATTCAAACAGAGGACTGTCTTGTAAAGCAGGACACATGGCTACCCTCCACATCATAGGCTCCTCCCCTTTGTCCTACTGGAAGTCTCATTTATGCGATCAGAGGCTCAGTCAGGGTCCTTATCCCATGACTATCGTATGGCCACTTGTTTTCAGCCCAATGGCAGCTTCCCATTCACTATGAGCAGGGAGGAGCCACAGGTTGAAAAACAGTGGCCAGCTACCAGCTGCTCAGGTCTGAACCTCCATAACTGAAGAAGCAGCACGTTCCTGGAATACAGGAGGCCAATGGGGAGGCAAGTCCAGACAGACAGCCAGCCTGGTGGCTTCCCTCATCAGCAACGTGCCAGAATTGAGATGTGCTCCAGACCTTGGAGTTATATGGCAGGCTGTGGCACAGAACTGGCTCTCCAAATCACCTGATTCCCAGGGACCAGGAAGATTCTAGTCTGTGATATTTGTATCCCAGCCAGTGGCCCTGGTGGCACAAGGAGAAGAGAATGGGTAGGCAACCTGGTACAGTCCAGATGTTTTGGACTACAACACCCATAATCCCTGACCATTGGCCAAGCTGACTGAGACCTATGGGAGTTGTAGTCCAAAACATCTGGAGGGCACCAGGTTGCTTACCCTTGGAGATAACTGGTGCCAGACCTCTTGAGTGCTTGGTTTGAGTCTGCTGGTACCCAACACTGCCATAGGCATTACATCATGTGAACTAGCCTGCCATAAGTTGCAGATAGATAGCTCAGCAGTCCTCAACTTTTTTCAGTCAGTGGGCACATTTGAAATTTTGTGAGAGTGTCATGGGGACCCTCACAAAATGGCTGCCATGGGGGGGTACTCATGCATAAAATGGCTGCCACAAAACACTCATTTCCACGAAGGCAAACTAGTGAGACCAAAAGAAAAGTAACTTGCCTAAGAGCCTAAGTTCAAGACAGAGTTAGGGTCTGAGCTCCAAAACACAAAACTGCTCTTATGAACCCAAATAAAGATGGTGTTAGAGGACAGCGCTTTGCTTTGCAGGATGCCAGCCTCCCAGTAAAATAAATAGTAGCAGCAGCAGCAGCAGCAATAATAATAATAATAATAATAATAATATCTTAAGAAATAAAATCAAATCAGGAGGGGCAGGGAGCCAGTCGAGGGCCAAGAGAGATATCCACGGGCATCATGTTGCAGACCCCAGAGCTAAATAGAGATAGATAGATAGATAGATAGATAGATAGATAGATAGATAGATAGACAGACAGACAGACAGACAGACAGACAGACAATAATACAGAGATCTGTGTGTATGTGTATACACACACACACACACACACGTTATACACACACCTTGTCAATGCAAAATATCACACATATGGTAGGCCTGTGTTTCCCCCCACCCAATGCACAAAACTATTTTGTGGCATAAAAAAATTCTGGTGCCCAATATAATGCCATCCTTCGCCGATAATTTTATTTTCTTCTCAGAACACACTGCTTGCTACTTGAAACGGATAATTTTTACTATCCCCGCACATAAAGATGGGGGAAGGGAAGCCACGTCTGTTTCAAAGATCTAATCCCAATCTGTTTTTCCTTTCCTGAGGAGAGGAAGGCGGAAAGGCACTGTTCAAAGCAGAAGCCAAGAAAACCTTCTGGCTTTAGAAACATTATACCGATGTCACGTATGTGGGAGTGGATTGGTTCACAGCAGCATGAACAGGCTCTGTGGTGGCCCGTTAACCATCACCACAGAACAGTCAAAGTGGACAAGCTGGCTGGGATCTTAATTGGGGCTCTGAACCCTTCCAACCACCAGCACCTGAATGTACCAGATTATTAATATTGTAAACAGAAGGAGACAGAAACACATGCGGCTCCAGCCTGCTCTTTGCCACAAGGCAACGAATGTGTCACTCCGATAATCGTTTGGACGGCTACAGGATTTCAAAGCAGATGATGCAGCCATTGGGGCTGGGTGGAAGTCTCTTCGATGCTATGGTTAGCAGGGTAGCCTGGATGGAGCTCCATCTAATCCATTTTGATTAATGACACCAAATGAGTTTTTCCTGACATCTGTGATTTGGATTTATGTGGGGAGTGATTGAGGAGGACGGGTTATGTGATTCCATCGCACCAAACACCTCTAAGTCTGCATACAAGGAAGAGTTCATATCTTCCCCAAACAAATAAGGTAGAAACCCCTAACTCATTTTTTCTCTTTAATTAACTCCTCCCGACGTTGCTTCTGGTCCCATTTGCACCCCTCTGGCCCAGAACAAAAGAAATGTTCTCTGTCTGGTTTGGGCTTACGTAACCATGTGCCATGCAAGACAGGTCACAGCTTTCTCACAGTAGCTGAGAGTATTTGGAGGGTGATTGATTTCAACATAGTAAGCTGCTTTATACCAAATCAGATGAGAAGTCCATCAAGCCCAGTATGGTCTACTCTTGACAGCCAGTGGTTTTCCAAGGCTATAGGCATAGATCTTTCCAGGTAGCCTTGCTAGCCAGGATCCTTTCTAAACTGAAGATGTCAGGGCGTGAACTGAGACCCGCTGCATGCAAAGCATGCTGTCTACCACTGAACTAAATTTAACACAAAAAAGGGCAGTTGCATGAATATATTTCGAGTGCCAAGTACATTCACTGTGAGTCAGCATTAGGGATGTACAGATTTTGTAAAATTTGTTCTGTCTGCATTTCACAGATTGTCAGGTGCCTTTCATTCCATCATCCGCTCACTGGCGGAATCAGATTTTTCCCAATTTCCCAAATTTGCTAAAGCATGAAAATGTGCATTGCAGGGGATGTGCATTTTAGGGGGTATTTGCGCAATTTCATATTTGCACAAATTTGCACTTGCAAAAATGCGCATATCCCCCTAAAATGCACATCTCTCCCCCATGCACATTTTCATGCTTTAGCTTATGAGGGAAATGTGCATTTTAGGCTGGTATATTTATATTTTACATATTTTTCTACACTAAATTTGCTTGTTAACCCCAACAACCTACCCTCGCCAGATTCACAAGTAATGACAAGCTGCAGTGCCCCCCTCCCCACTGCAGCTTGAATTTTCAAAATACAAAACAACAAGCTCTCATGGGGAAATTAACCCATGGTGACTTGCCGATATGCGTGAACCAAGTCAAGGAGGGGCAGTTGTAAACCCTGGAGCTTTTCTTCCACTGCAGCATGCTCTCCATCTCATCATAGTCCTGGTTTCTTAGCCAGCAATCCAATGATCTATAGAACAGGACTTGCAATAAATACTCATCAACGGAATGAGTATTTTGGGGGTGGAATATAATAAAGTCTAAATTCCATGAGCACTGCTCAGAAGCAGCCATTGAAATATCAAGTCTGCCCAACCACAACCAGACTTCATTCTCAGAAGTTTACAAATCTCCCTTACCGACCTCCACAAGCATCTTTCATTCCAAACGGCTAAAACAAATTAAGCAAGAAACCAGGAAGGGATTCCCCACCCCCAATCACAACAAATGCAGCAGGACCAGTTATAAACTTGCCAGGCGTCTTTCTATTACTTCCTGTGATAAGCTGCCAAACTGGCCTGACAGGGACACTAACAGGGTTCCAAGTTTCTGTACCAGAGACAGTGAAGGGAATCAATAACTGAGAGCCACAGGCCTTCCTCCCACTACATTTGTCAGGAAACAAGTTTCGGTGATCTCAGAGGACTACATTGTACCATAGCACAATGAAGCACTCTTGTGGGTTTCAAATACAATTTCATCATGAAATATTTTCATGAACATTGGACAAATGTATTCATAAATCATGATACATTTGCTGTAGTTGGGGAGATGGGGCAGTTCACACAAAATACTAACCCACATTCAGTGGTTGAGTGTGGGTTGTTGTTAAACCATGGGTTGTTTTTTGAACTGTAGGTTAGTGTGTTGCTTGAACCCAGGACATTCTCCACAGGGTGGCTTGTTAACCACCCTGAACAACCCAACTACAAACCATGAGGTTCTCAAGGTGGCTTGTTCAAGAAAAATAAGCCACATTGCATGTTTAACAGGACACCATGCAGAAATTTCCTGGATTCAGACAACACACTAACCCACAGTTCAACAACAACCCACACTCAACAACTGAGTGTGGGTTAGCATGTTGTATGAACCCAGTCATCCTGTGTTCCTGGGGTAGGCAACATGGTGCCCTCCAGATGTTTTGGACTGCAACATCCAACAGCCCTGGTCAGCATGGCCAATGTTCAGGGATTATTGGATTTGGGTCCAATTCCAAAACATGAGGAGGGTTCTGGGTGCCTACCCCCTGCTCTGACCGTTGCTGAAATTACTTCCCATCATCATGGTCATGTGTACTCCCAGCCAATTCCCAGCTGCAGTAGATCAATGGTTGATCACATGCTTTGCATGCAAAAGATCCCAAATGCAACCCCTGGCATCTCTAGTGAATGGGTCTTTAGTAGCTGAGTTGAGCTGAGAAAGAGCTCTGCCTCTGGCTAGCTGCTGCCAATCAGTATAGCCTATCAGCAAACCTAGTTATAAAATGATATGCCTTCATTGTCTTTGCCTTAGTATAAAATTGCTGGAGTTAGTCCTTAAATCAGCCTTCCCCAACCTGGTACCCTCCAGATGTTTTGACTTAAAACTCCCATCAACCCTAGCCAGCATGGCAAATGGTCAGGAATGCTGGGAGTTGTAATCTAAAACATCTGGAGAGCACCAGGTTGGGGAAGGCTGCTTTAAGTATTGACAGCTAGGCAAGTACCAGCACTATGCTGGGTCAGAGGGTACTATGGGTCAGAGGGTACCAGCACTATGCTGGGTCACAGTAGCCGAGAGTATTTGGAGGGTGATTGATTTCAACATAGCAAGCTGCTTTATTACAGGGGGATCCATGGGCCATGGTGGCTGGGAGTGATGGGAGTTATAGTCCAACATATCTGGAGGGCACCAGGGTGGGGAACGCTGGTTTAAGCCCTCTCTATGAGCTTTTCTACATGAGGCTGTTAATCGGCTGTTAATCTGCTGTATCCACTCTCAGTTTCGTTACATAACTGAGATCTGAGCACAAAATGAGGAGCGTTTCCTTTCCTGCTTTTCTGCTACATAGCCTCTAGGTGGCACTGTGGTGCAGTAGAATAGTGCAAACACAAAAAAGGAAATCGCCCTTTCTTTCACTTTCACAATTAGATGCTGCATTTTCCCTACTCTAAAAAAACACACAACCCGCTCACCGAAAGTGCTGGTTGTACTCAGAATTGAAATGGGTGGGTCATGACATCATCTAAAGAACTCATAAACAACCATGAGTAGGGAATGATGAGCACACGATAAATGCCTTGCACAGAAAAACCCTATAATTCAGTGATAACACAAATACTTAGAATGAAGAGGGTCCCAAATTCAATCCCTAGCTAAAAGGATCAGGTAGCAGGTGATGGGAAAGAAAGACCTTTGCTTGAGACCATACAGAGCTGCTGCCAGAGAAACAATACTGAGCTAAAGAGACAAATAGTCTGAAGTCCAAAGCAAGACATTGCTTTAAACATGCATCTGGCAGCTACGTATATAAATTTTTACTCTAGAGTAGGCATAGGGCTCCAGATCTGGACCCTAGTGTAGTGGGTAGGGGAGCTTTTAAGATCTAGACTGTGCCCCCTGCACCTACACCAGAGAAAAAATGAAGAGAAGAGATAGCTGCAAGACACACATTGAAAGTAATGTCTGTTTTAGCCCTGAGCTGGTATTATACAATTATACAATTATACATAGGAAGCTGGCAGCTTCCTATGAGCTTTTCTATGGGAAGCATTTATCCTGTGCTTGTCATTCCCTACTCTTGGTTGCTTATAGGTTCTTTAGATGATGTCGTGACCTTCCAGTTTAGCTTTTGTGTCTAACCAGCACTTTCAGTGAGTATTTTAGAGCAGGGAAAATGTGGCATTTAATTGTGAAAGTGAAAGAAAATGTGATTTCCTCTTGTGTATTTGCACCATTCCATTATACCACAGTGCCACCTAGATGTTATGTAGCAGAAAAGCAGGAAAGGAAACACTCCTCTTGTAGTGCTCACATCTCAATTATGCAACGAAACTGAAAGCCAATGTAGTGGATTAACTGACAACTACCAGTCTCATGTAGAAAAGCTTTATATCTCCCAGCAGCTGTTCCCAAGCTGTCCATCCAGGCTGCTGGGGAAATGAGAAGCAAGGGTGCCCTGGAGAACTGGGCTTGTCCCCACCCCCCTTCTGCTTTGAATTGCCTTGCCCTGCCCTGCCTCTTGGGCACGCTGGTATTTGAACAAGTTAAATAAGGGTTTTATAGGGATATGAGATGGTATTCTATCACTTAGGATCCAATTGCTCTAGCTTAAATTCTACAAACATCTCTCGTGAATAGGGAAGTGAAATCCACTGAAATTCCTACCACAATGTAAATATGCTATTTATCGACATTTATACACTGTTGTGCATTGCATTGGCACCACTGTGCAGAAAGGAAAAGTAGTTGGGAAAGCTACTGGTAGCTGATACAGTTATTGATCTTGGGTAAACAGAACGTGTTTTGATCTGTCCAGCCTCCAGTCTTCAGTGTGAATATTGATCCTCCACAGGGGTGGTCTCCCCTAATGCTTTGCACTGACACCTTGATTCCCACCACTCAGGATCAATGTCAGAATCAGTTTCTTAAAAGCAATCTGAGCAGGTTTTGGAGGAGGGATGCGGGCACTGGGGAATCAGAGCTGGAGGTGACTTTCTTGTTGAGCTCGCTGCCATCAACACCCAAGGTCAACCTGCATAATTTTAACATTAGTGTGCCAGTTGCTTTGGTATTGCCACAACAACCAGCAGTGGCCACTTTACAGAGTCTTGTAAAGTGTAGAGAGACACCTCTGCTGCCTTTGTAATAGCTGTTTTATTTACATCAGCCTGCACCAACCTGTGCCCTCCCGATACCTTGGACAACAACTTCCAACATCCCTGACCACTGGCCATGCTGGCTGGAGCTGATAGGAATTATTGTCCAAAACATCTGCACAGCACCAGATTGGGGAAGGCTGATTTACATGTATATACACTGAGCATATTGGAAGTAAACAGCTCCCAAAGCTAATCCTGTGTCAGATTCATAAAGGTCAACAGTGTAGACCTCTTCACCCCTCCAGGACAGATTCCTAGTTCACTTAAATGCAAAGTTCTCTCTCTTGCCACCTTCTCTTTGCTGCTGCTGCTGCTGCTGCCACTGCCGCTACTCCCCCCCCCCTCCTCCTCAGCCTCCTCCCATAAGAACATAAGAAGAGCCATGCTGGATCAGACTAAGGGTTCATCTAGTCCAGCATTCTGTTCACACAGTGGCCAACCAGCTGTTGACCAGGAACCCACAAGCAGGACACAAGCGCAACAGCTCCCTCCTCCTTGTCCTTCCACACACACACACACACACACACACACACAGCTTAATTTCTCTTGTCTCTATGGAAACACCACCCTATTGTCTGGAAGCTCTTTCCCCTAGTCCAAGGGAAGGCTGCCTTAATTCTTGTTGCATGGGGGATCTTTGTAGTTACGCAGTGGTGATGAGTAAAATATACTCTGCACACCCTTAGGGATGCTGTTCTTTCTTCAGATGTTACTGGGTTGAATTCTGGCAGTGAAAACAGATGCCTGGGCTGCGTCCTGGCACAATTTAAGCCCTACACCAACCTTTTCCAAGCTGGCACCTTCCAGATGTGTTGAGCTGCAACTCCCATAATTCCCAGCCGGCATGGCCATTGGAAGATGCAGTCCAACATATCTGTCAGGTTGAGGAAGGCTGCCCTACAAATATTGTACATTCTCACTGGCAGCAGCAATCCAGGATCTTGACCAGAGATCTTTCATATCACATCTTGATTCTTTTTAACTGGGGATGCCAGAGACGGAACATGGGACCTTCCGCATGCAAGCATGTGCATTACCATGGTCTAGAAGAGGGGTAGATATTCTGGTGACCTCCAGATGTATTGTACTGCAACTACCATTAGCCCAACCCAACATGGCCAAAAGTCAGAAATTATGGCAGTTTTAGTCCAAAACGTTGGAGGGCATCAGGTTGTGTGTCCCTGGTCTAGAGTTCCATTTTAAACACAGGTTGGTTGTAGAGTTGACCGGTGGTGTATTGGTAAATTTTGAAATGCTCATTGCGACAGTCCCCATTGCCACATCCCCAAGGAGAGTCCAAAAATGCAGGCAGCTGTGTTGATCCATGTCAACAAGGCAATTCTAGAGGTTTCCATCTTCATCAGGAGCAGGTCTTTTGTAAAGCGAATGGGTCTCCATTGCCCATTCAAGACCAAGCCACCCAAAAATACTTTTCATTACAACAGGGAACAATATCTGGACCTGGTTCGCACCATATATATTAACAACATACTAATGTGGATCAGTTTGAGCCATGGTGGCTTAAATAAGCCATCTTGGCTTGCGGCACATACACGGCACCCACGGGCGTCCACTCCGTAACCCAAACCCCACGCGTAGGCTGTCATGTTGTCCAAACCCAGCGAGGGTGGGTTGTTGGCATGGTTATCAAACCACCCACAACCCTAAAACAGCTCACAATTGTGCCACAGTTAAAATGTGCCACAAGCCACGGTGGCTTGTGGCATATTTTAGTTGTGGCATGTTAAATAAGCCACTGTGGCTCAAGTTGATTGTATGAACCCGGCCATTGTTGCTGGGAGAATTCATTTTCCCCTAGCTCTTTGCGTCTGCGTCAAGCATCTAAGAAGCCCCCCTCCCGCACTCCCTTACTACCCGGGCCACTAACTATCTCTGGAATGCCGGCAGGAGGAATCTCTGCCAGGTGCTGAGCCTGTGAGGGATGAACTGGCTCCACTCCCACGGATGGCTGTTCCTCCTCAGAATGAGAACTGCTCTGGGGCTCTCTGGGCTCAGTTTCCACCCTGACAGTAGCCTGCCCAACACTGATCAGAGCCAAATTATTCTGTACTTGCCTAGGGGGGGCACATTAAGCTCTCTTGCTATGGGTTGGTACAGCTAAGAAATGTGCCCGGCCTGGTTGTTGCTTTTTGGAGTTGTTATGAACAAGATGTTCCCAAGAACAGACCCTTAGTTTTACTGTATTAATTAAGGGGGGGGGGAGGGATGATTTTTTTCCCTTCCTCAATAAGCTCATGACTAATCTTGATGGTGTGAATGGCTATTCAAAGGGAAGAGTATTACTGATAGCATGTAAAATTCCAATAGTCCCAGTCATATAGGCATTTAGCAGTTGATGAACCTTCTGAACCTTTTACCCCCCCATCCCATCGATACTAATATGGCTACATGCCAATATACGTCTTTGTGTGCCACCATTAGAGCCTTGTTTTGGAAAGGGGACAAATTCACTTGAATGTCAAGGCTTATTATCTTCACAGGAGGAAAGCATTTACAACAAAAAGAGAGCTATTCTACATGGGACCGCCTCCAAGCCAGCATTGAGAACATTAACAATCCCAGCCCAGTGAGTCATTTTTTCTCCCCTTTAAATACAGAGCAATATTTTTTTAAAGTAGTTTCACCCCAGATTAATGCCAAATAAATAAATAAATAAATAAACAATGACGTGCCTGGCAACTGTGAAACAGCCCTTATTGTCAGGCTCTCCTAATATCTGTACTGCAATGCTGTCATTAAGGGCGCAATCCTAACCAGAGAGGCGGCTGCCTCCAACCTCGAAGGCGACCGCCTATCCAAAGCAAGGCAGGCACAGGGGGATTGATGCCTTGCTCTTTTTTGCTAGACAGCCGTTTTCAGCTGTCTAGTGGTGGGGGGGCCGACCGGGAGAGGAAGCTGCCGTACGACACATAAGATGTGTCACATGTGCAGCTCTGCTCTCCCCGCCCTGGAACGCCCCCAGTCCCGCCCCTTTCAAGTCGCTCTGTGCTCGTCTTCCGAGTGCGGAGGACGGAGGCAGCGTGGACGAGAGGGGAGGTTGGTTTTCTGGGAACCGACCTCGGAGTACAGGCTCCGAGGTCGGATCCTGGAAAGGAGCATATGCTATGGCCCTCTAGACAGTGTCTAGTGGCCATAGGATTGCTCCCTTAATTGATTAAATTAACATGTATATAGTGCCATCAGTGTGTGTGCCACTTTACACAGTACAAGGGGACAGGTCCCTGCCCCAAGAAGCATACAACCTGAAATTCATCACTGGGGGAAGAGAGAAAGTGGGGGCAGGAGGCATAAGCAGGGGTGAATAGGGAAGCAATATGCAGCTGTTTCAGTGACACATGCTTAAGTTACAGGCTGAGTAACAGTAGGGTGTGGGAAGTAGGCCGTTGTGCCAAAGGCTTCATGGAAAAGGGGGGTTCTGAGGAGAGATCTGAAAGGAGCAAGGGAGGCGGCATTGCACAGTTGTTCTGGGAAGCAGTGCCAAGCATATGGGGCAGCAAGGGAGAAGGATGGAGTCCTTTGATGGAGCATGAGATCTTTGAATGGTCAAGGATGCTGAGTCTGCAGAAGTGATGGTCAGAGGCAGGGATAGTGGAGAGATAAGGGGAGGGGGCTGAGCTATGGAGGGCTTTGAAGCTAAGCCATGGACAAGGAACATGCAAACCTAAGAAAAGCTTTCTGTCTACATTCTTCCAAACAATTCCCCACAATTGCAATCCATCACATTCAGTTTTTGTGATCATCTTCAAAGGTGCCCTTTTCTTTATTATGACACCTGGGGTACTTTCAGACAAAGCTTTCAATTTGCCATTTTTAATGTGCATTCACAGAATGTTATGGGGGGGTCTAGATGATGCTGTTGTCTGCTTCGAACCCTCCCATCACTTCTTCCGTCCCTTTTCTTTCCCCCGAAAATGGAGGAAAAGACGGAATAGCTGCACAATGTTGTTTGATAGGTAGCACTAGAAGTTGTCTGTCTATTCTTATTTCAAACGATTCCACTTCATCGATCTATTCCAACTCTGGCCAAATGGAACAAACTATTGTCAGATTTTATCTGGTTTGGATGGAAGCCAAAGTTGAGCCCAGCAACACTTAGCAGTCCCCAGGCAAGAGGAGGTCTTGCAGTGCCAAATCTGGAATTATGCTGCTGCTCAACCAAGATTTCTTGTAGGATGGATGCATCCCTCCTCGGAGCACAAGTGGACATTCATAGAGCAACAAACAGTGGACAACTACCCCCTTGATAAATTTATATGGGTCAGACATTGTGACAGACATAAGTCCATCTTTGAGCATCCAGTGATTGTTGTTGTTGTTCAGTCGTTCAGTCGTGTCCGACTCTTCGTGACCCCATGGACCATAGCACGCCAGGCCTTCCTGTCCTGCGCTCTCTCCCGGAGCGTGCTCAAGTTCATATTCATTGCATCCGTGATGCTATCTAGCCATCTCATCCTCTGCCGTCCCCTTCTCCTTTTGCCTTCAGTCTTTCCCAGCATCAGGGTCTTTTCCAGGGAGTTTTCTCTTCGCAATTCAGTGATTAGAGACACTATACTTACTTGGGATCCTGGCATACAGAAGGGGAAGAAATGGAAGCAGTGACAGATTTTACTTTCTTGGGCTCCAAGATCACCGCAGACGGTGACTGTAGCCATGAAATTAAAAGACGCTTGCTCCTTGGGAGGAAAGCTATGGCCAACCTAGACAGCATAGTAAGAAGCAGAGACATCACCTTGCCGACAAAGGTCCATCTAATCAAAGCTATGGTTTTCCCAGTAGTAACGTATGGCTGTGAGAGCTGGACTATAACGAAGGCCGAGCACCGAAGAATTGATGCTTTCGAACTGTGGTGCTGGAGAAGACTCTTACGAGTCCCCTGGACTGCAAGGAGGTCAAATCAGTCCATCCTAAAGGAAATCAACCCTGAGTGCTCATTGGAAGGGACAGATACTGAAGCTGAAGCTCAAATATTTTGGCCACCTAATGCGAAGAGAAAACTATCTGGAAAAGACCCTGATGTTGGGAAAGACTGAAGGCAAAAGGAGAAGGGGACAGCAGAGGATGAGATGGCTAGATAGCATCACCGATGCCATGAATATGAACTTGAGCACACTCCGGGAGAGAGCGCTGGACAGGAAGGCCTGGCGTGCTATGGTCCATGGGGTCACGAAGAGTCGGACATGACTTAACGACTGAACAACAACAACTTACTTGGGAACATGGGCAGAAAAAAATAGCTCCGGATCTGTCTCCACTAATGTTGGTGTTGCATCAACCAGAATTTGCAGCACATAGCAATCCCTGTGGTTTTTGTGCTTGGTTTATAAACAGCAAAAATTTATAGATTTTTAAAATTTATTTGATAAAGGGGCTAAGCCCATCACAATACAGTTTAGTTCCAGAATGTATTTTGAATGCTAGAACTCAGCCCTGGTCCATATGGCACAATTAAAAAATATGAGTGCCTCTGAACATGTGCAAAGTATATTTCCCTCACCACTGAATAATCACAGCCTACCCTTAGACCAGGGGGGTGAGCAACACATGGTGTGCGAGTCACATTTGTCCCATGGTGGCACAGTAGCAACCTCCAGGGTGTTCTGGAAGGTTGAAATTGGCCCTGGAGCCTCTGAAGTTGTCCACCCTAATGTTGGGTATATAGAACAGATATTTCAGGCAAGAGGGTGCCCCTTCCTGGCATGCTCACTTCTCCCCACAGCTCCCCAGCACTGTTCTATTTGGATATTAATCTCTGGTTCTAAGTGACATTTTGATAATGGAAGACTGACAAATTAATGTTGGGATATGTGGACTTATAGCAGATACAGCACCACAATTAAACACTGTCTGCCAGTTCAGGAATAAAGTTTGTATTCTGTGGTGTAGCTTAATTTTTAATTCTTTTGCTTTTGTGGTTATGCATCACACTCATTCTGCTCCCAGATAAACTGTCATTCAGTGGCGATGAGTAATGCCCGTAGATACTGTGTTGCAAAAAAACACCCATTGCTGTTTCTTTCTCCCTCTCTGCCAAATGGTTTTGAGCTAACATATTGAAGTGTGTGTGCGTGCGCGTGTGGGAGGGAGGGCTGGATGCCCGTCCTGATGGATAGTGATGGAAATAAAAGTCACACACTGCCTAATAAACATTAGTATGTCATAGTATCAGTCACTAAAACTACACAGAAGGTAGGAATAAAAGCAAAATACTGTTCGATTTCATGCAGCAAAGATACCTACACAGCGAAATCCTGAAATCTTGGGGCTTTATTCCAAAAGGTGTTTGAAATGCAGCGTTCGCTCTGAGATAGTGTTATCAATGCATGTTAATGATGACAGTTATAGATCGGGGTGCACAACCTTTTCAGCCCTGAGGGCTGCACCTGGTATTACCTGGGGGCCCGGATGCAACACATGCACTCGCAAACACTCCCCTCTCCTCCCCTCCCCTCCCCTCCCCTCCACACACACACACAAACATACACATATGTCCCCTCCCTGCTCTCTGAGATCTAGGGATTGCTGGGGGGGGGCGGGGGGAAGAGAATAGAAATAAAAGCCTCTACCATGCCTCAGCGATCCCCACCAAGATTGCTGTTTCTCTGCTGCTACTAGCAGCAGGAAAACAGTGATCTTGGAAGCCAGGAAACAGCATCCCCCTGCCCCGCCCCATACAGCCCAGGCTGCAGGGAAAAGAGGGTGGGGTCCTGCCAGCTTCAGGGGTTGCACAGTGAGCAGCGAAGGCCTGCATATGACCTCAGGTTGTGCAGCACCGCTATATAATGACTAAAGAAAGTCATAGCAAAATCCTACAAACCTTTAAAGTCCATGAAATTGTTATACCTTAACATAATCCTCAACTACTCTTTTGCACCCAAGGTTTCCCAACCTTTCCATGCATGTTTTATTACCGAGTATTGATCCACACTGGAGACAATGAACCATGAACCAGGGAACAGTAGTCATTCTGGAGTTCTTGATCAGGGTATAAGGGTCTAGCCTCATAGCGAGCCCTACCACTAGGGAGAATCAGGCAGTTGCTTTAGGCAGCTGATTTTGGGTGTCACAAAAGGGCAGCATTTTTTTTTAGTTATTTACAATGCAATCCTATGCATGTTTAGACAGGAAAAAGTCCTATCACGCCCAGAGTCCCCCAGCCAGTATGTTAGGAGTTGTAGTCAAAAACATCTGGATGGCCCCAGGTTGAGGTAGAGGATAGGATTGTTGTTGTTTTTAAATAAAAGCTGAAAATTCAGTAAAGGGCCATGGAATATTGGGGGACAGGCCCTGTGATGCTGGCCCTGATTGCCAGATTAGTTCCTCAAAATCTTGATCTGGAGGAAGAGAAAGAAGAATGTTGATCAGGGGTGTAGAAACTCAGGCCCAGGGGCCAAATCTGGCCTGACTAGGCTCATAATCCAATCCTCTGGGGTTCTCCAGATAGCCCCACCCCTTCCCCTAGCCCCACTCCTTTCCCAGACAGCCTATCATTTGCTGGTTTCCTGGATTTCCCCCATTTTAAAAGGTTAAATTACCTCTCCTAAGGCTTTGGGCTTCACCACACGAGGCTAAATCCCACAACCTTACCATGGCTTCTGCTTCCGAATTCTTTGCGGGATTAAGATTGGTTCCTTTACACAGGCTGACACGTGCTGTTTTTATTTCTCAGCAAGTTCTACATGTTTCATTTCACAGCCACTAGATGGTGCTGCTGTTATAGCACCATTACGGAAGTACACTGAGCATGTAAAGTGCTTCATAGTGCTTCCTAGAGAAAAATTGGACTTGCCCCTTGCTTTACAAAGGCGAGATAAAGGTTATAAACTGCAGGAGGGGCCCAGGAGGTTGACAATGTCGTGTAAAGGACCTGCAAACTTCTGTGAGTAACCAATCTTGATTGCACAATATAAGCCCCATGTGGAGAAGCCTTCAGCTGAAAGAGGTTAACACCCCTGATGTCGATGAAAACTAATGTTGCTAATGTACTTTATAAAGGACAGATTGGGTCTTCTTACAGACAAGCACTTAGCTCATTGCTAAACAAAGGAAACATCATCCCACATAAAACCAACTAAAGGAAATGTCAGCCTCTAGAATACAGTCTTAAAAGGAAGCCACAGTACATGGAAATCTGGAAATAAATTGAATCCACCCCCCCAACTTCTTGTGCAATTGAATTCTAAAGGAGGGGGTGGAAAATCTGGTTTGTTCAATGCTCTGGCTTCTCTCATTAACTTGATAGTGCCGCCATCTGCGAGGAAAATGCAGTGAAGAGCCAATTCAACGAAAATTTCCATATTTTATCTGGCTTTTTTAAATATAAAAATTGTGATGTTTAGATCACTCAACATCTCAAAGAATACAGCTTAACTAGAATATTGCATTTCGACAAAGTCGTAATTAACATGCTGTCTTGAGGGTTCTTCCCTTGACAAGTTGTATTCTTGTGAGCAAGAATAAGTACACTGGAAAATCTTGGCATATTCCTTATTAAAAATGTGTTTCACAATTGCCAAGCAATGGAAATGTAAAATTATTATTTAATTAAAACACGCTGTCGCATTCACTGAGGTCGTAAGTTGAAAACATAAAAGTTACAAATTCTGATGGTTCCCCAGTCCGCCTCCTGAAATTTTTTCTAGTTGTGTTTTCTTCTGACCTCTAGTGGTATGAACAACAATTGCAACATCAAATGTCCTGGTGAAAAGATAGCTTTGGGCTGAACTACAGAAGACCATTATTTAGGCTCCCCCCCTCCTTCTCCTCCTTTTTTTAAAGGTAAACGTAACTGGTTTGCTTTTATTTTGGAGCAAAAGCAGCTTTGCAGCCCTGATCTGGAATGTGCTCTCAATCCAGACGGGGGTCCTGCAATAATTTTCTACTGAAAATTGTGACCTCCCTGACTGCTGTTTGCCCCTGAAACTGTTGTTTGCCCTATGCTAAACAGAATTTAGGGCAAACAACAGTTTCAGGGGCAAACAGAAGTCAAGCAATCCAATCTATGCTAAACAGAACTTCCCCTTCATGGATCACTGCCTTGTTGTGGCGAAGGGGCTTGCGTAACTCAGTGAAGCCATAAGCTATGCCGTGCAGGGCCACCCAAGGCGGACAGGTCATGGCAGAGAGTTCTGACAAAATGTGGTCCACTGGAGAAGGAAATGGCAACCCACTCCAGTATTCTTGCCAAGAAAACCCCATGGAACGTATCACAAGGCTAAAAGATATGACGCCGGAAGATGAGCCCCTCAGGTCGGAAAGTGTCCAATATACTACTGGGGAAGAGCAGAGGGTATTTCCAAGTAGCGCCAGAAAGAGTGAAGCGGCTGGGCCAAACCCGAAAGGACACTCAGCTGTGGATGTGTCTGGTGGTGAAAAGAAAATCCGATGCTGTAAAGAACAATATTGTTTAGGAACCTGGAATGTCAGATCAATGAATCAAGGTAAGCTGGAGGTGGTCAAACATGAGATGGCAAGATTGAACATCAACATCTTGGGAATCAGCGAACTAAAATGGACAGGCATGGGCAAATTTAATTCAGGTGACCATTATCTCTACTACTGTGGGCAAGAATCCCTTAGAAGAAATGGAGTAGCACTCATAGTCAACAAAAGGGTGGGAAAAGCAGTACTGGGGTACAATCTTAAAAATGATAGAATGATCTCAGTACGAATCCAAGGCAAACCATTCAACATCACAGTAATTCAAGTCTATGCCCCAACCACTGATGCCGAAGAAGCTGAGGTTGATCAGTTCTATGAAGACCTACAACACCTTCTAGAACTAACACCAAAAAAAGATGTCCCCTTCATCATAGGGGATTGGAATGCTAAAGTAGGAAGTCAAGAAATCACCAGGATAACAGGCAGGCATGGCCTTGGTGTACAAAATGAAGCAGGACAAAAGCTAATAGAGTTTTGCCAAGAGAACACACTGATCATAGCAAACACTCTTTTCCAACAGCACAAGAGACGACTCTACACATCGACATCACCAGATGGTCAGTATCGAAATCAGATTGATTATGTCCTTTGCAGCCAAAGATGGAGAAGCTCTATACAGTCAGTCAAAACAAGACCTGGAGCTGACTGTGGCTCAGATCATGAGCTTCTTCTTGCAAAATTTCGGCTTAAATTGAAGAACGTCGGGAAAACCACTAAACCGTTCAGGTATGACCTAAATCATATCCCTGATGAATATACAGTGGAGGTGAGGAATAGATTTCAGGGATTAGACCTGATAGACAGAGTGCCTGAGGAACTATGGACGGAGGTCCGTAACATTGTTCAGGAGGCAGCAACGAAATCCATCCCAAAGAAAAAGAAATGCAAGAAAGCAAAGTGGCTGTCTGATGAGGCTTTACAAGTAGCTCACGAAAGAAGGGAAGCGAAAAGCAAGGGAGAAAGGGGAAGATATACCCAACTGAATGCAGAGTTCCAGAGAATAGCAAGGAGAGACAAGAAGGCCTTCTTAAATGAACAATGCAAAGAAATCGAGGAAAACAACAGAATGGGAAAGACTAGAGATCTCTTCAAGAAAATTGGAGATCTCAAGGGAACGTTTTGTGCAAAGACGGGCATGATAAAGGACAAAGAAGGCAGGGACCTAACAGAAGCAGATGAGATTAAGAAGAGGTGGCAAGAATACACAGAAGAACTATACAGGAAAGATCTGAATGTCCCTGATAGCCATGATAGTGCGGTCACTGAACTTGAGCCGGACATCCTAGAGAGTGAAGTCAAGTGGGCCTTAGGAAGCATTAGTAACAACAAAGCTAGCGGAGATGACAGTATTCCAGCTGAGCTATTTAAAATCCTAAAAGATGATGCTGTTAAAGTGCTGCATTCAATATGCCAACAAATCTGGAACACTCAACAGTGGCCACAAGACTGGAAAAGGTCAGTTTACATTCCAATTCCAAAGAAGGGCAACGCCAAAGAGTGTTCAAACTACCGCACAATTGCGCTCATTTCACATGCCAGCAAGGTGATGCTCAAAATCCTACAAGCTAGGCTTCAGCAATATGCGAACCGAGAACTACCGGAAGTACAAGCTGGGTTTCGAAGAGGCAGAGGAACTAGAGATCAAATCGCCAACATTCGCTACATCATAGAGAAAGCAAGAGAATTCCAGAAAAACGTCTATTTCTGCATCATTGACTACGCTAAAGCCTTTGATTGTGTGGATCACAACAAACTGTGGCAAATTCTTAAAGTGATGGGAGTACCAGACCACCTTACCTGTCTCCTGAGAAACCTGTACGAGGGTCAAGAAGCAACAGTAAGAACCAGACATGGAACAACCGATTGGTTCAAAATTGGGAAAGGAGTACGACAAGGCTGCATATTGTCACCCTGCTTATTTAACTTATATGCAGAGTATGCCGGGTTGGATGAATCAGAGGTCGGAATTAAGATTGCTGGGAGAATTATCAACAACCTCCGATATGCAGACGATACCACCCTAATGGCAGAAAGCGAAGAGGATCTCAAGAGCCTCTTGTTGAGGGTGAAAGAGGAGAGTGCAAAAGCTGGTTTGAAACTCAACATTAAAAAAACTAAGATCATGGCATCTGGCCCTATCACTTCCTGGCATATAGAAGGGGAAGAAATGGAAGCAGTGACAGATTTTACTTTCTTGGGCTCCAAGATCACCGCAGATGGTGACTGTAGCCATGAAATTAAAAGACGCTTGCTCCTTGGGAGGAAAGCTATGGCCAACCTAGACAGCATAGTAAGAAGCAGAGACATCACCTTGCCGACAAAGGTCCATCTAATCAAAGCTATGGTTTTCCCAGTAGTAATGTATGGCTGTGAGAGCTGGACTATAAGGAAGGCTGAGCGCCGAAGAATTGATGCTTTCGAACTGTGGTGCTGGAGAAGACTCTTACGAGTCCCCTGGACTGCAAGGAGGTCAAATCAGTCCATCCTAAAGGAAATCAACCCTGAGTGCTCATTGGAAGGACAGATACTGAAGCTGAAGCTCAAATATTTTGGCCACCTAATGCGAAGAGAAAACTCTCTGGAAAAGACCCTGATGCTGGGAAAGACTGAAGGCAAAAGGAGAAGGGGACGGCAGAGGATGAGATGGCTAGATAGCATCACGGATGCAATGAATATGAACTTGAGCACGCTCCGGGAGAGAGCGCAGGACAGGAAGGCCTGGCGTGCTATGGTCCATGGGGTCACGAAGAGTCGGACACGACTGAACGACTGAACAACAACAACAAACAGAACTTTGGGGTGCAAAGAGTAGCTGGGAGTAGGTAATTTTCAGCAGACAATTGGAACAGGGTGCCAATCTGTATCAGGCCCTGCGAATTCTTTTTCTCCAAAATAAATGCAGACAGTTTCAGCACACTTCTTTTAAAAAGTGTGAATAATAGTCATGTGTAATTTCAACCTTTATACAATAAAGGTCTAAACCTAAAGCTACAAAGGGCACGATCCTATGCTTGTTTAGACAGAGAAAAGGCCTGCAACTCCCAGCATTAACCAGCCAAGGGGAATGCTGGGAGTTGTAGGCCTTTTCTCTGTCTAAACATGCATAGGTTTGTGCCCAAAATGAATAATGTCACTATACAGTTTATGGATCTTTGTAAGGCTTTGGCAGCAATTCAGAAAGAACACCGGGAGCGTGCATCTGCTGATGGCTAATTCCAAATGAAGGGTTAAGATGATGATGGAAAAGAAAGATGAGCCTTTGACAGGATGAGAGACAGAGAGCGTGTGGTGTCGGATTATTTGAATGCTGTACTGGCTTTCAAATGTTCTACCTTTAGGGAACCCTTTCTATAATCAGCCAAGGTCCTATCATTATGCAGGATCAGGTGGCAGATTTGGAGGCATCATTAAAGGGCAGCAAACTGTCTATTGTTATTCATCACCATCAGGGCTGGATGTGCCCGATCTCTCATCTGATCTCGGAAGCTAAGCAGGGTCAGCCCTGGTTAGTACTTGGATGGGGAACAGCTTAGGAATCAGGCTTCCTGCATTGAGCAAGGGGTGTGACTCGATGGACTTGTAGGCCCCTTCCAACCCTATGATTCTGTGTTCTATGATTCTATGTCTATACCACAGTGGATTTTCTGCATCACACACCAAACTTGGTCTTGGGCCATCTCCAGCATTAAACTTCCTTTTGAGCAACCCCTGTGCAGTAGCCAAGAAACTCCTGCATATTGCATAGGGCTGTCCGTGTATTCCACGACATGCCCCGCTGAGAGGTAAAGTTGAGCAATGGTGGGCCCAATGTCCTTTTAGGGAAAATGTAGTTATTTATTTATTACATTTATATCTTGCCTTTTTTCTTCCTTAAGGAACCCCAGGCAGCATACATGGTCCTCCTCCTCCCCGTTTTATCCTCACAACAACCTTGTGGGGTAGGTTTGGCTAAGAGTCTGTGACTGGCCCGAAGTCACCCAGTGAGTTTCCATGGCCGGGTGGGGACTAGAACCCAGATCTCCTGACTCCCAGTGCAACACTCTCACCACTACACCACACTGGCTCTCACAAACTGTCTGCCATTATTATCCATATTACTGGTCTTTTCACTGAAGAATGCTGGATAAGCTTCTGTTCTGTGGAGCCTTATATTTCAGGGGGACAAAACCACTGCTAATCTACTACATCGCAGGCCTATAGGAAGCTCAAGTCTCATAATCTTCAGTTTGGGGACAAGTGTCATAATCTTCCGTTTGGGGAACTTCCCCAAAACAATCTGTGTGGCCCTGGCGGCCTGTTGGGCCTAGCCACTGATCTAGGCATACAAAGCCTGCCCTCAGATTTCTCAGTCTTCTGGGACTGCACACTGCAGGTGAAGGTTTGAAAGGCCAGACAAGTTTCGGGCACCACAATTACTCCTCTCATCACAGAACTTTGGCAAAACTGAAATCTGCTGATGGAGCGATCCCCTCCTCTTCATCTATCTGAGCCAACTGTGTCTCATTTAAGAGAGGAACAAACTCTTGGATGCAAGCTGTGCTCTGTTGCTCCAGTAGATGATTAATCATCTCACATGCAAGCAAATTGGCTACATCTATGTTAATTGGGCTGTGGTATTTCTATCGGTTACAAGTGGCAGAAAATGGATAAAATCTATGCCTTGATTCAACATAGGTTCTCACCCCAGCACATGTTTACATGATTCATTATCCTGAGATAATAGCCCCCTTAACTCACTTCAGTCTCTGATCTGTTTACATAACCTACAGGTTAATCAAATGCTGAAGCAAGTAGAAAGAAAAGGAAATACACCCTGGATAATGAGATGTTCTCGACTTCCCTGTGTCTCTTGGTCTTAAAAAAATGCCTTGGGCATCATCTCAGTTATTGTTTATATCTATAGCTCATTGGACCCAAAGGGATCAATCTAGGTTAGATACAGATTTAGTCATACTTACAATAGACCCATTAAAATTGATGGGACTTCAGTTAGTCATGATTAACTTGAGCTCCATTGATTTCAGGGAGCCTACTCTACATATGTATGACTAAGTCTAGATCTAACTAATTGGGTAGGATCCAGCAGGGCCCTAGTGCTGGTGGCAAATACTGTTGATTCCCGGCGCATGTGTAGCAGTGGCAATGTAGCGCTTCTGTGACAAATAGGATTGTCCCCACTGAAGTGGTAGCCGTCTAGCACAAAGACTGCAACCATATGGGGTAGCAACATGGGAAATCAGCTCCCAGGAGGCTTATGAGTGTGTGAAGGGTTATGAGCCAGGGTTATGGCCAAATATGTCCCCATGACAACCTTGCACTCGGTACTCCCGTGGCCTTTGCAGCTGCCCCTGTTGTTGATTGATTTTTAGTTTCATCCCACTGGACAGGAAGCTCCACCTCTTGACTTACAGTCTTGAAGCTCTGATAAACTTTGAATATATGCACCTCCCTCTATATTTTTCTAGGTGATCTTTGCTCACAAAAAAGAAAAAAGAAAAAAGGTCAGCGATATCTCTGGCTCGAGTACAACACACTCAGCATTTCTATCATCCACAGTTTAAGTTACCTGTCCAATTCTTAATATTTTCCGGCTGTATTTGCCTGCAGTAGCATTGCTGCATTACTAACATAACATAGTGTATAACCCAGCCAGAAGCAAACACTTTTAAGCTGCTTAGATTTCAGTGGGGGACATTTTGAGCTTTTCTACATGAGGCATTTATTGTGTGCTCATCGTTCCCTACTCATGGTTGTTTACAGGTTCTTTAGACAACAACATCACCCTCCAGTTTTGCTTCTGTTTGTGAACGGCGTTTTTGACAAGTTATTTTAGAGAAGGGAAAATGGGGTATTATTTCTAATGGTGAAAGAAAATGCTGTTTCCACTTGTGTATTTGTGCTATTCTGCTATACCACAGTGCCATCTAGAGGTTATGTAGTGGACCAGCAGGAAAGGAAACACTCCTTGTGTACTGCTCGGATCTCAATTCTGTGACAAAACTGAAAGTAGATGTAGTAGAAAAGCCCTTTAGCACATGCTTGACTCACCCATTGAAACAATTAGACTTCAGCTATCATAGCCATAAGGTTTTATGCTGTTGCCGTCTCACCACAATCTACACCATCATCCTAAATTAATTTGTGGTGCAGTAAACCTCCAAACTGGTCCATAAGAAGTTGATTTTGCTCCATCTGACATTCTTTGCCGCGTCTTTTGTACTGTGAGTAATTTAATTTCTTCTATTCTCTGTTCTTCCCATATTTCTCAAGCCAGCTTTTCCTCCAGAATTTCAAAGTGCAATGATGCATCTGTAACAATTTACAGAACTCTGTCATGCAAAACTGACCTTCTTCTTGGAAATGTATATTGCCAATTGTGCTTACTTTTTGAAAAGTGAAGCAATGATCCTTCAGTCCATGTCACACATTCGGTAAACATTATTTCAGACATCTAACACAGCAATGTTGGCTGTTAGCAAAAGGATACTGACAAACCAAGAACTGCATTATGCAAGTTAATTACTGAAATGGAGACATGGCTTCTCTATTGCTGCATCCAGTGAGTGATTATGTTCTGAGTACTAGTGAAGTTTGCATAATTCTCCAAGAGTTTGGACATTTTTCCAAGAGCTATTTTACCATGGAATAAGTCTCTTGATTAGTATACCCAGATCAAGGTTATAGCAGAAAGGACAAAATTCAAGATAATTCAGGCGCACTAAGACAAACGTATTAGATGTTCCTACAAGGATGTACTCGGATAGGAGAGTTCCTGAGAACCCCACATATGGTGCTCTGAACATCATGGAAGGTCACAGTACAAATGTTAAGAAACATATACAAAGCTCTTGCAATGTCCACAATGGCTCCCCAGCTTCTTTCATGTCTAGTATAAATTTTGTGTTCTTACTTTCAAAACTGTCCACAGCCTGGTTGGCCCCTTACCCACAACTCTTTCCATTGCATATCTCAAGATGTCTCTGGCCCTAGCTTTTGCTCCTCCAGCTCTTTACCATCTTCGCCTCCCAAAGGTGTTCTGCTTTGTGAAATGATTCCTCGCAGGGCGATTGGCCAAGCTGTTGGAGTTGCACTCCAACACAGGGCACCATGGTAGGAAAAGCTGAAATATAGGATGTACGTGGCTGCCTTTGTTTGCCCTGTTCCCTTTCCCTTCACTCAGTGTCCTCCTTTGCACTACTTACGTTTAGATAGTAAGCTCTTTGCTTATGCAACTCTGTAAAGTGCTATATATGATGATGGTGCAAAATGGAAAAACAACATTAAAATTGCACATTACTCACTGATTTGCCCCTAATGCTCACGCTACTAAAAACAGGAGGGAAAATCAGGCATGTCCCTCAGTCACAGCATTATGCCCATCTAGTCTAACAGATGCCATGAAATGCTAGCTTAGAGAAACAGAGCTCAACAACATTGGCCAAAATAACAAAATAAATGCACCTATACACCACAAGGTGGAGCTTTCACCACGATTCTGCTAAAGGGCATGCATGCATGCATGTCATGTCTGCAGCATGGTCCACAAAGACTGAAGCAACAAGACATTTGTAGTAACAGCTGGGGCTTCTTACTGCTTTATTGTGGTAGAAGCATTTGTAGACAACACCCTACGTCATCTAGTGGGCAGAAGCTCTGAAATCCCAGCACTGTTTTTTCTACATGTTCTTAGCGATGGTGAAGACTTTGGGGCTCTTTTAACTACAGTTAAGACTTCATCAATATTCTTAACCAGCTTCAAACTCTGATTAAGAATACTGGTCGATACCAATTACTGGCTAAGCAGGGAGCCTGGTTTGTTAACAGGGATGTATCACGTATGCCAACATATCCTATTACCGCAATTATTCGTTCCAGGGAGGGGGTGAATAGAGGGAACGTGTGATCCTACAGCCCTGATCTTTCAACAGAAAGACCTAACGAATTTATGTTGAAGAGTGTCTGGGAAATAGAGTGAGTCTTTGACAAACGTGATCACACTGTTTTACTCCAAACTAATCCAGAATAAGTAATCAATCCAGAATAATTTTCAGGACACAGACCTGAAACACGGCTTATACTTTGAATAAAGAAATATTCTCCCAGTCTGTAGTCAGCCATTACTATAAATTAGAATTATGACTTTCCCCAGAAGCATGAGTTAAAAGAGTTGAAGTAGTCCACCATTCAGGGCTGGGATCAAGGGCAGGCATGGTTGGGCACCTGTTGAGGGCCCACACCCCAGCAGGGGCCCACTGACAAGAGCCCCTGGAGTTGCTCCTCTTCTTCACCATTGCAATTTGCTTGTTGACCTGTCTCTTGCTCTGGCCCAGACAACGGTGGTGGTGAGAAGGAGGAGTAGGTGCCACTACCTACCTGCTCATTGGCTCTTTGCCTGTCAAACAAGACAGTAGTAGCAACGATGAGAGAGAGGGTGAGGAGCAAGAGCCGCCGGTGACAATGGTGGTGAGAAGGGAGGCTGACCGAGGGGGAGGCATTGAAGGTGTCTTGCCCAAGGGCCCTCAAAAACCTGGAGTTAGCACTGGCCACACCCACCACCTTGATGGAAAGTATGGCAGGCTGATTAAGGGGTGGTAAACAATCCTGGAAATGATATTATCTACCACAAGGGTCTTGTTTATGGGCATATACATTTATCCCTACAGGCACGGTATCTATTTTGAAGGAAACTCACAAAACTTGCTGTCATTCACCCCGTGCCACCTTTTGGATGGAATTTCCACATTGGTCCCCATTCAAATCCTTCCAGTCCTATCTCCCTTCCAAAAATGCATTTCAGTTTTGCCTATAGAAAAACTGAGCTTTCTTCACAAAGTATTCTGAAGATATTCTACAGATCTTGGGTTGTGTAATAGAATTAGGGCAATTCACAAATATCAAACATAGTTATACCCACAGCAAATAGAAAGAAAAAGTATACCTCAAGCATAAGACAATTATATATTTTTTCAGACTTTTGCAGATGAAGGAGTGTTGTGTGTACTGGGAAGAACATAATGTGGGAAATGAAGCACATGGCTTTCACCCACAGACAGACCAAAGCAATCTGCAGTTCTAAAAATTACAATTGTGGACTACGAATCTGGATGAGATCTTGGCATTAAATTTCCCACATTATCTTATTCCCATGAATACAGATGTCAGAATCAAATGTGGGGTGGGGAAACCAGGAATCTTTTAGTCATTGGATATCAGTGGTGGAATCACTGATATCCAGGGCTCACCAGTCGAAGCACCGGGGGGAGGGGGTTCAGAATTTGAGGGGGTGGAGTGGGAGAAGGTTTAAACCTCCCATTCTGGAATGCCATCATCCTGATCCAAATCATGGCCATGCATGCTAACATGAGAGTAAAAAAAACAAGATTAGCCTCAGCTATGCGATTAGCATAACATGTACTTTGGCTCTCGGATTCCTCAATCAAGGAGGGAGAACTCTCAGCAACATCACCTCGCCAACCATACATGGCCCGTCATGTCTGTATAAGCTCCTGGCACTAAAAGCCACCCAGCACAGCCCATATGCAAGGCTCTAAGTCAGAGTTCTGGATGCTTTCTTTTCTTGCTAGCTCCCCACCAGGCAGGAAACTATAGACACCTCTCAGAAGCAACATCCTTATTCCCTGGGAGCTGTCCCAGGTCCTGCACAGCCCGACTTAGCCCTGGCACCCTGGAAACTGTATTTGCTTCCTACTTCTCGCTATGGATTACTCACACCTTAGCGCAGTCTCCTTCAGGCCTTGTACAGTGGCCTGCAGTCCCACAGTGTGAAGCAGGGGCAGCAGGCAACCTTTCTGGCCCCATGGGCACTTTTGGCAATTTGAGAAAATGTCCTGGACACCACCACAAAATGGCTGCCATGGGAGGCATGGACAAGTCACAGAGGACAAGTAGCCTGCCCAAAGGACTGAGTCCGAGGCAGAGATGGGGTCTGAGCCCCAACAGCCTAAACAACCCCTTTGATGCCAGTTTTCAGCACCAACAGAAACCTATTTCGCAGAAGACAACGTCTTTTTTCTCTTGATTTCTTCCTCACCACCCCCCAGCTCTGCCAGTCAACTCATTCCCCACCACCATCTCTTTTTCTCTCTCACTCTGGTTCACCACCCATACACATGCTCTCTCTCAAAAAAAATTTAAAATAAAAATTGGGAGGATAAAGCACCTTGTACAGTCTCAAGGAAGGCATCTCAGGGTTGCTGCCTACTCCTGGTATGAAGCAATTCATTTACTCATTCATCTCCACTTAATGTCCAGTTTCTAGGTGTGCCTGAAATAACAAAATACTGGGGGGGGGGAAGAATGGTGGGATGTTCACTTGGGCCCATTGGTCCTGGCTTTTAAGAGGCCTTTGAAGACTCCCCTGATTTACCTGGCTTTCAACTGCATGCTTTGAATATGCTTCTGATGATTTCTGGGGTGGGGAATAATTATTTTTAAGAGCTTGAGTGGTATTTTTACACTGCATTTGATTTGCTGGCTTATTTTAAAATATTTTTTGTTATTGTATAGTTTAGTTTTGAATTATGTTATATTCTTGGTTTTATACACATATGTTTCTACTTTGGGGGGGTATGTCACTTTGGGAGGACCTTTGGTCCTGAATGGTGGTCTAGGAATGCTTCAGATAAATGGGCTGGATCCAAGATCTACCTTCTGCTGATGGAAGGACTCCATTCATGAAAGGGGCCTCCACCCAATTTCCAGGGATTCCCGCTCCTCCTCTGCACCATGGCTCAAGCCATTCAATTGTCTGTGGAGCATTTTCAGGGGGCTGGAGGGGCTGCTGCGGGGAGGTGGCAGCAAGGAAGTCCACTTCTACCAGCTCAGTTGCATGCACCTTAATCTGGATCGAGCCCAATGAATACAAGGAAAACTGGTGTTCCTGAATTGCCCAGGAGTTTGGGTGTTTTTGCATTTTTTGAAGCGCAAAAGAGGAAGGATCTCATAACTCCATGTGACCTTAGATCAGTTTCAGTTGTACATTTGGCTGCCAGCGTCATTCAGTTGTGTTACCTCTGTCATCATGAAAGCTGTAAAAATGTCTTCCAAAAAGACGTTTATATGCTTCTTATTGGCACGGTTATGTTTTGGCATGTATTTCAATTCCATGTAACATTTGCCAGGATGCTGGACATCCAAAGAACAAAATATTTTACTGCACTGGTCTCTTTGGCCTTGTTTGGAACAACACATTATTCTGTTTACTGCGTGTTCCCTTTTGAAGGAAACTGAATGGCTACTGTGATCCACCATAGACCCATTCAGATTAACCTTTAATTAGAGAACATCTGTTCAAGTAAAAAGGAAAAATACGTTTACTTTCAGGTCAATAAAAAGTGAGCAGGCAAGAATTTTGTATCTGAAACTGCCCTGGAAGCAACAGGCAACATTGGATAACACACTGAACTTTGTTTACACTGTACTCATTTACTCTAAATAGCAAATTACAGCAGATGAAAACTATTCACCATTGACCAGGTTATAAAAGTTCAGTTCTGATTTCACTAAATGAAATAATAATAATAATAATAATAATAATAATAATAATATCCTTTCTGTACTTATAAAGCAGCTTATATGTAGATTATATTTTTCAAGTTTATTTCACATAGGCCAGATCTACACCTTGTGTCCTATCATTACAATCCCATCATGGTAACTCTACACCCCTCTTGCACATTTATACCTCAGTGGTATAGGACACACAATCACATTTGTTGTGGTATTTTGGGTAATGTGGAATAAAAAACAGGAAATAACACTACAAAGGTGATATATCGAATGTGTAATGTGCCCCAACCATTGTCAGTGCACCTCAATACTGCTATACAGCAGTAATGTAGATCTAGCCATATAACATGAGAAGCAAAGACAGACTGGGCTCTGTACTTGTGGTTTGAACTTGGCTTTCTCCAGATTTTGCAATTCACACAACAGATTCACATTACCAGCAAATTGAATGGTATTTTTGCTTCACTTTTCTCCTGCTCCTCATGCTTAGCATGGCCACCACACAACCTAGCTAATGGATAAAGCCCTTTAAGTCTCCCACTAAAGCTGGAGACATGCGCTCTGCATCTCCTCGCATCTGTTCTCTCCTTGGACCTGTGGTCCAATTTCCTCCTTCAGCTTTTGTCAGGACCCACTGGGAGTAGATCCAGGAATATTCAGATCTGTGCTCTGCTGCCCCTTGTGGTGAATGATTCAGGGGAGCAGATTAAAAAGTTCCAAAGGCTGTGATGTCCAGGCAGGCACCAGGATAGCTCCACCCGCCCAGGCAGTCTATCTGTCTGTCCTGACCAGGTACAGCTTTTAAAGTAAGGGTGTTGAACTTCAAGTCAATGGGCCAAATCCAGCCCACCTGGGGGCCAAATCTGGCTGGCCTAGGAGCCAGATCTGGCCCTCAAAGGTGCCCCAGATGGCCATGCCCCCTTTCCCTGGCCCCACCTCCTTTCCCCCAATCACTGATTATTTGATCGTTGCCTGACTTCTGCAGGTTTTTCCCCCATTCTAAAAGGCAGAAATGCTTCTCCTAAGGCTTCGTGGCAGAAAGAGCTTTAAGCTAAAATATGCTGGTATTTTTGGCCCTCCTCTTTTGCCTTTGGCCCTGCCACTTTTCCTTCAGCCCCACCCACCACTGCGATCTTCTCCAAAACGGAAAGAGGTTCGACACCCCTGTTTTAAACATTTTGGGGTCAGGCTTGGTCTTTGCCTGAGCAACGGTCAGCTTGGTTTTGCCTACCTGGCTGCCAACTCTGGATCGGATTCACATGCCAGCTGGATCCCCCTCAGGCTCCATTCATGGTTGGTATCCTGCTCCACATGAGGCTGGCTCTTTAGGCTGCCTATGACTCAGCACCATGTTGCCTACCATTGAAAGCAAGTGCGCTGGGCAGCAGGGTATGGAGCAGCTGACAGGACCACGGAGGGCGTAAGTACTCGATTTCCTGCTTTACGTGAAGCAGTTCAAAGCCTATGTGAGGTGGCAGCCCCAGCCATGCTTCAGACAGGCTGACCACCTTTTTGTTTGTAAGTGTTGCAGGTACATCTCTTAATTTATACATTCATTGTTCAAGGCTGGAGTGCTGTCTCCGACCTCAGATCCAAATCTGAAGTATCCTATGGCCCCCCAGACTCTCTCTATGGGCCATGGGATTGCTCTCTTAGCATTTTAAATCTGAAGTATCCTACGGCCCCCCAGACTCTCTCTATGGGCCATGGGATTGCTCTCATCACATTTTAAAGATCATTTGCATTGCTGTCTGCTGTCAGTTTCACTTTGCTTTTATTCTTTAGCCGTTAATTTGTTTTAGTGGTTCTGTGATATTTTATTGTTCTTGTACATTATAATTTTACCTCTCTTTTGTGAACCACCCAGACAGCCCCAGCTGTTGGGTGCTGTGGTAAAATACACAAATGCTACGAAACAGCCTCTGTGATTCTCCCAGTAGTAGGTTCCTATGCACTGTAATGAAAATGAGTAAGTCAAGAGGTGAAGATTTTTGTGCCCTTGAGTGAGAGAAAATATTTTCCTAGTTGGAGCTCCATTCTGCAAGAAAAACATCTCCTAGTCCTGAGTTATGTCAGCTGATAGTAGCTTTCTCCAGCCTGGTGCCCTCCAGATGTTTTGGACTTCACCCCCCCATCAGGCCCCATCAGTGTGGTCAATGGTCAGGAATCCTAGGAGTTGTGGTGGTCCAAAACATCTGGAGGGCACCACATCACAGAAGGCTGATCAACAGTAAATGCAAATGGGAGAGACTACTGACCACGTTGCATTCATCTGAACAAAACATGCTCCCTGTTCATAGATAAAATATCTAGGGAGAATAAGGGAGGAAGCAAAGACAAATCTTTCTGCATGATGCAAGATCTTTGCATGCTAGGGACTTAAAAAAAAAGATGGGGGAAATATTCAAATATGCAACTCCTCTCCTGCCTACATCTGGAGCCTGACATGAGCCTGTGGTGTAGTGGTACATTTTGAAGTGCAGGAGCTCATCATGGCAACCTCATAGGCACGCCCCCAAGGAGAATCCATAGTCACATCCCCAGGAGAGAGAAAGAGAGGCTGGTATATCTCGCTTTTCTATTATTTAGACTCAGAGGAGCTAAAACTCTGGTTAAAAAGTCCATCATAAAACAAGGACATCAAAAACAAACCAACCACTAATGAAATGTCACAATTACGTTGACGGGGCATGACTGCAATCCCATGCATAGCTACTTGGGAGACAGTTCCATTGAACTCAGTGATGCTTGCTTCTGACTGCACAGGTTCAACTTAAAAAACGCAGCGACCTGGTTCACACGACATGGCCAATTCCTGGGTTGTTTAACTCAGGAATTTGCAGGGGTGTGCAGCAGCAAGCGACCGCACTGACTCCTGTGCAGTCGTCACTTCCACTTTGAATCAGCTTGCCAAAACAACCCAAGGAATGCCTCGTTCCTTGGTTGTTATCATGACACCCAAACCCAGAATTCTGGGTTATTTAGGAGATAACAACCCAGAGTTAACTCAACAATCGCCCATGGTTTGTTGCTGGATTAACTTTGGGTTGTTTAACTTCTAAACAACCCAGAGTTCCAGGTTCAGATGTCACGTTTGTGGCAGTGCTTTAATTATTAGTCAGGAGAGCATAGTGGGCAATTCTATAGTCCAATTATTAGGCGGGAGTGGGGGGAGATGCCGCTGCTACCCCAGCAGAATGGCTGAATCAGTCAATCAGCAGTGTTCCACTGGCGTATCTGGGCAGTTCTGCCAATGTAGTGGAAGCGCTCCTGCCATAACCTACAGCTGCTCAGCTGGGATAACTCAAGTATAGGATTGCTTTGCAAACTCTGTACTTTTTCTCCCAAACAACATACATCACGCTGAAGAAGCTCTGAAGTCATATTTCAAGCTTTTCCAAAAATCAAGAAGGAAATTATTCGCACAGCAATCATGTCCATCCATAAAGTCAGTTTCTTAAAACACTGTAAATGATTAAACAATTGTAAAAAAATACTGTAAACAAGTATTGCAATGCAGTAATTAGAAAAAAAAGAGGGTTTGGAACTAGTCTTAGTAATGCTTAGAATAGACCATTGAAATCAATTGGGCAAGTAAAGCATGACTGACTGAAGTCTACATTTCAATGGGTCTACTCTAAGTATGACTACATCTGGATCCAACCCCAGATTTTTAAAATGAAAGTAAAGACCAATCCTATGGTCGCTAGACAGAGTCTAGATGGCCATAGGGTTTTTCATTTTCTGGGAGCCAAGCTTGGAGCCTGAGGTCCGAGGTCGGTTCCCAGAAAACTGACTCCCTGCCTCCTCCCCCACCACCTCATAGGCAGCGCGGTTCATCCCCGGCTCTGCGCTCATAAGAGCAGCGCAGAGCAGCCCAAAAGGGGGAGTTCCTGGGGGTGGGGCAGGGATGGCGGAAGCACCATCATGACGCTTCCTATGTGCTGTCCGGCTGGGCAAAATTAAGATGTCATTTACAGGAACTGATGTCGTAGAAGGTCTGTGAGAGGAAATAAATAGAATAAATATTTCCTTGGAACGCTAAAAATAAATAGAAAAGTCAATGGAAGCTGTAATTTGTAAACAGAATTACTATGGAATATGCCCCATCAAACACAATGGGGTCTACTTCTGAGTAAACATGCACAGGATTGTGCTGTTGATTAACTATTTCCATGGAGAACAGAAATAGGTAAAACCTGTCTGCAACATGTTGTTGCAATGTTAGAAAGATATATATTGCTTGTGCATTGAAATCCCTTCACTGTTTCATAGCACTTTGCATGGAATCTGCCTCAATAGTTGAGAGAATGCCACAGTATGCTGGAAAGGATATCCAAGCACTTCTATGAATCTTCAGCTCTTCTTGCTGATATTTCTACTCTCCCTTGAATTACATATTCACCCATGCACACGCGAAATAAGAAGCGACCAACTGCAGAGATTCTGAAATCTATCCCAAAGCATCTCAGATGAGACTAGGGGCATCTCTACATCAGCCTAAAATCCTGCATTTAAAATGAGGCTTTCTGCTTCTGTTTTAAATACAGTATCACAGCTGACTCACTTTTTCACGTGCCCCCCTTTTTCATTTCCCCCCCTCCCCTTCCCCCCTGCTTCTCCCCGTATCGGAGTCTTCCATTCTCTTTCACTTATCTCGCTCCCCTTCTTGCCACTTTTCCTATTTTCACGGAGGGAACTCAAGCGGAACACAACTGGTAATTTGATAGTTCATTATCTGTAATCTACTTTAAAACGGAACAAAGGGCATTTAGTGCAGGAGACGCCCTGGAGGGTCATGGGGTCATGTAAAGAGCCCGCAAATTTCCGTGAAGGAGCCATCTCAATCGCAGGATAAAAACTCCGTGTGAAGAAAGCCTAGAACTCTGAGATAAGGCATATCATTCCATGATGGATTTAACTTACGCTTTTTTTTCTTTTTGTCTAGAACAATCACATCCATATTTAACATGATGCACAGCACAAATGCCTACAGGCCAGAGTTACAACTGTAACCCACTGCACGTACTAAGCTCTGTACAAACCAGAAGATACCATCCTTGCTCTCTGCAATATACTCTCCAAGAAGAAAAGTGACAAGACACACACATCTGCCAGGAGCGTCTCCTGCCAGATTCCCAGTTGGAATTAAGGGGGAGGGACTGTGTAATACCACAGCTGTGCTTTTTAAACAAATGCTATTAATTTTGATGGAGCCAAAAGAGATGTGGATGGAGCCAAAAGCAGTGACAGATTTTATTTTCTTGGGCTCCAAGATCACCGCAGACGGTGACTGTAGCCATGAAATTAAAAGACGCTTGCTCCTTGGGAGGAAAGCTATGGCAAACCTAGACAGCATAGTAAGAAGCAGAGACATCACCTTGCCGACAAAGGTTCGTATAATCAAAGCTATGGTTTTCCCAGTAGTAATGTATGGCTGTGAGAGCTGGACTATAAGGAAGGCTGAGCACCGAAGAATCGATGCTTTCGAACTGTGGTGCTGGAGAAGACTCTTATGAGTCCCCTGGACTGCAAGGAGGTCAGATCAGTCCTTCCTAAAGGAAATCAACCCTGAGTGCTTATTGGAAGGACAGATACTGAAGCTGAAGCTCAAATATTTTGGCCACCTAATGCGAAGAGAAAACTCCCTGGAAAAGACCCTGATGCTGGGAAAGATTGAAGGCAAAAGGAGAAGGGGACGGCAGAGGATGAGGTGGCTAGATAGCATCACCAATGCAATGAATATGGACTTGAGCACACTCCAGGAGAGAGCGGAGGACAGGAAGGCCTGGCGTGCTATGGTCCATGGGGTCATGAAGAGTTGGACACGACTGAACAATAACAACAACAACAACAACAGAGATGGTTGTGGATTGTTCTCTTGCAGAAGTTTGGCTGAAAGTTACTCGGCGAGTTCAGACACATTTTAGTACTTATACACACACAGATGTATTAATATACCCCTTCCCGTATCATAACCTGTCCAACGCCCTACAAAACATATTTGCTTCAGCTAATGCTCCTGTTGAAAAAGATATTTAATGCCAATTCCACACACTGCAGTGTGCTACAAGATGCATCCACATGGCACAGGCAAAGCCTAAATGTGGTTTGTCAAACATGTATTATGATATTCCTGAAAATGTTTTCCAACTGCAGTTTTTAGGTAGAAAAACCGTACTTACTAATACAAGACTGATATTACAGAGCCATTCAGTGCATTATGTGGAGAGACCTAGTAATTAAAAAAATGAAATTAAACTAGGAATTGACTTTGAATCCATAATTTTGCAATGGAAGAAAACCAGACTTATTATTAATGTCTTCCACAGAAATCCTTTGCATAACCTATTGAAACTACAGCCTCTTTTCTGCTTTCCACAGTTAGAACATCCCTTTTTTGAATTTTATTTTTATTACTATTTCATAAGATGAAAACCTGTTCAATATGAAATCTCAGGGGTGGGGGGAGAGAAATCGTGCTAGGAGCTTAAAAAGTGCTTTAGAAGTTGGCACCGGAGGGTAGGACCTTTTTGACAATGCTGATAATGCAAATATAGAATTCCTCTCATCTCCCATTTCTGTAGAGGTGGTTTTGGATTTTGCTTTGTTTAAAAGCACATGAAGGAGTTTCAAAACAGAAAGAGGGGAAAGAGCAGATTACAGACCATTTCCTAAAATCAAGGGCAAACAATCCTTTCCTTTCCAAACCACAATATTATCTTTGTAATATGCAACTTTCCACCATGATCCTCTTCAGCCTCGTCAGGAATATTAACACCGCAAGTTTCTTGCCCTTGAGTTTGCTTACATTCCCTTGCACTCCCCCTATGTTTTTTGTGTGTGTGTGCTTACCTTCCACGTGATGGAGGGGCAGGCTGCCAAGGTGAAGGTAACTCTCTCTGTCACCACGTTGAATGTGACGCGGAACATGATGGCTCATATTCAGGTGGTCCCAAGGCCCATGTTAAGAAAGCAAAAAGGACAGCACTTTCCTGGCTCGCTCTGGACTCGGGCCACTCTGCGCTTGATGCATTCAGCAACCCCCTCGCCCTGTTGATCCAAGCTGAAGCCTCAGAATGCTGTGAAGGGCCCAATTTTCCCAGCAGCCTTTCTTCGTGCGTGTGTGTGTGTGTGTGTGTGTGTGAGAGAGAGAGAGAGAGAGAGTACTAATCAGATTAGCTGGTTTTACCAGTCTGAGTTGAGACTAACAGGTTAGCCAAACACTTGGCGTGGGGGAAGGGAGCCGAGATCTGGGAAAACAAATCAAATTGGCGCATTTATTAAAGCAGAGGAACAGACCTCCTTTGAGAATTGCTCCTTTGTCTCTCCTCCGCAGAGCTGACACAGAGCCATGCCACGCATTGTACACTTAGACCTGCTCCATGGGGAGCTGGGCTTCTATGTGCTGGTCTTAACTTTGAACTGCTGTTCAGTGTTACCAAAGCCTACCAAGAGGCAACCTTTATATCGTAGGTCCTGGCTGTTGCACAAATAAATTGCTGTCATGTAGAGAGAACGATCATTTCTTTCTCTCTGCAATAATATCAGCACCGCGGTGTGATTAGCTCTGTTCGGTGTTACCCATCGATATTTACAGCTGTCCAAAATGTACATGGGAACTGCGAGCTAAGGCCTGCGCCAAATATCAATGATATTTGATTCCCTCTCAAATATCATTGGAAGAAAACTTATAACCCTTATAAGTTTTAGAACTTATAAGTTCTAAAACTTATAAGGTTAGAAAGTGTGTTAGCACATAAGCATATTATTGTAATGCACACTGTTAAATCCCAACTAGTTAATCTAGACAGACAATCTTATTTATTTTTTTGTGTAGTGTGGACCACTATTCTGATGTTCTTGTTCTTTGCAAACCAACACGTTTGCATTCATCAGGGAAGTGGCTAGAGGTGCAATCCTAGGCATGTTTAGACGGAAAAAAAATTCCGACAACTCCCAGCATTCCCCAGCCAGCCATGCGGGCTGCGGAATGCTGGGAATTGTAGGACTTCTTTCCATCTAAACATGCCTAGGATTGTGCCCTAAGAGACTGAGCTAGGAATCATAAAGCCCCTGGTTCAAATCTCACCTCTGCCATGGGGACTGTTTGGCTGGAAACCTGCACAGAAATGCCATCAACGTCACTTTAACATGAACAAACTGGCTGTGTTTAAATGTAGTAAGACCGAACTGCTGAGCGTTCTGGCTTATCGTTCCGGAGGCTGCCTGGTTGCCCTCACTTGGCATCTCCCACCAGTGAGGGTGATTAAACGAACCAGAAATTACATCCAGATGTGTGGGGCTGGCATGGCTGGGAACCTGCCAAGAGCCGACAGCCCAGCAGGGGCCCACTGACAAGAACCCCCTAGAGTTGCTCCTACTCTTCATTGTTGAAACCTGCTTCTTCACCTGCCCCTCCCTCTGGCCCAACTGTGGTGGTGATGAGCAAGAGGGGCCATACATGCCACGGCCCGCTTGCTCACTGGCTCTCTGCCTGTCAAGCAAGCGATGATGAGAAAGAGGATGAAGAGCAACAGTCAGGCTGAGGGCATTAACGCTCTTCGTGATTTAAATCGGTTTACAGTGTGAATGCAACGGCTTGCAAATGCTTGTGCTTTCGTTTCTGCATTAAAATTAATCAGAGGTTCGCATAAAGGGAAGAGCTCCAAAGGTGAGTTTAAACCTGATGCACGAAAACATTCCGAGATGTTGGAAAGGCCTAAGGGCTTCTCTACATTATGGAAAAATCCCGCAGCCTTACCAGGGCTTTCTCCTTCCGTTTCCCTGGTGCGATAAGGACGGGCTCCTTAAGACAACGAACTGGAATTGGAAAATCCCTTTCTTGGCAGCCTTGCTGGGGCTTTCTATATTTTCAATGAAACAGCACCATTTAGTGGCCAAATTATATCCCACAATTTTTTTAGAAATTCCAGCTTATCTCCGAGCTTTTTGAAAAATGGGGAAAAGTGTGAGAGACGTCCTGGAGGTTGACAACGTCGTGTAAAGGACCTGCAAACTTCCATGAGTGGCCAATCATGAACATGGAATAAATCATTCGTGTAGAGACTCCCTAAGGGCGCAATCCTATGGGGATAGGCGGCCGCCTCTGAACTCAGAGGCAACCGCCTATCCAATGCAGGGCAGGAGAAGCACGGAGGGGATCGTTCCCTCCACGCTTCTCCTGCCCTGCATTTGCGGCTACACGGCCGATTTTGGCTGTCTAGCCACAGGAAGGTGGAGCAGGGGAGGAGGATGTCGGACAACACAGAGGATGTGCTGTATTGGCATTTCTGCCTTCCCCGCCCCGGAACGCCCCCCAGAACGCCCCGTTTTGGCCTCTCCGTGCTCCTCTTTTGAGTGCAGGGCGCGGGGCTTTTCCGCGTTGCCTACAAGGCAGCACAGAAGGGGGGGAAGGTCGGTTCCTGGAAAACCACGTATCCGATGGTCGTCTAGCCGCTCACTAGCGGCCATAGGATTGATCCCTAAATGGAGGAAATAGCTTTGGAATACTGAAGAAAGCTGAAGTATGATTGATAAGGCTGCTTTAGGCTTCAATTCCCTCCGTGCTTCTCCCACCCTGCATTTGCAGCTAGACAGCCAATTTCAGCTGTCTAGCCGTGGGATGGCGGAGCGGGGGAGGAGGCTGCTGGATGACACATAGGATGTGTCATACCAGCATTTTTGCCTTCCCACTCTGGAACGCCCCCCGGAATGCCCCGTTTCGGCTGCTCCGTGCTCCTCTTCCAAGCGGGGAGTGCAGGGCCGTTCCACGCTGCCTGCGGGGTAGGGCAGAAGCGGGGAGAAGGTCGGTTCTCCAGGAAATGACTTCAGAATGCGGGCTCCGAGGTCAGTACCCGGAAAACCACATATCCGATGGCCGTCTAGCCACTGACTAGCGGCCATAGGATTGCTCCCTAAGTGTTTGGCCAAATGTAGGTCTCAGTCTTATGAGACCTACATTCATTTTCACATCCAAAAATGGCTATACACTCATTTGACCAACATCAGGGATGTTGTATATTGGGTGAGCTGTGGTCTATACTTATTCCTTCCTGCACACTTGCTCTTTCTACCTTTGCTGTCTGCCTGATACACTGCCAAATATGATCATCATGCATCAGGCAAATGTGTTTTCCACCAAATAGGAAGGGATCCCCCCCATCCTCCTGGACCTCTTTGTACAACTGCACAAACCTCCAACACAGGTTTGTGAAAATCTTCTGCTTTAAGTAGGATGGAAATGCCCAATGCAAGGGGAGGCATGGTGGGGCACCTGCCAAGGGCCCACATCTCAGTAGGGGCCCACTGACAAGATTTGCTCATCCTCTCTACCATTGCAGCTTGCTTGTTCACCTGCCTCCTGCCCAGACAATGGAGCTGGTGAGAAGGAGGAGCAGCAGATGCCACGGCCTACTTGCTCAATGGCTCTCTGCCCATCGAGCAAGCAAGTGGTAGTCGTGATGAGGAAGAGGATGAGGAGCAAGAGAAGCTGGCGACAATGGTGTTGTGAAGGTGAATGTACATATACATATATAAAATACATTCACAGACACCAATGCAGCTGGCCTCTCCTTGGGGGCGTGGCTAAAGGGACTGTCATGATGAAAACCTGCACTTCAAAATGTACCACTCCACTACTGGCCAGCAGATGGAAAGTTGAGAAAATTGCATACTGCTTTGAACAAAGGAAGCTGCCTAACACCGGGTCAGACTTTATTTATTTATTTGTTTATTACATTTATATCCCAGCTTTTTCCTCCAAGGAGCCTAAAGCAGCTTACATGATCCTTCTCCTCTCCGTTTTATCCTCACAACAACTCTGTGAGGTAGGTTAGGCTGAGAGTCAGCAACTGGCTCAAAGTCACCCAGAGAGCTTCATGCCTGAGTGGAGACCAGAACCTAGATCTCCTGAGTCCCAGTCCAATGCTCTAACACTGGCCCTCCTTTTATTCCTCCCTCCCACTGGCTTCAGTGGGAGGGAACATAAGAAGGCCAGTTCCAGGGTTAGCACAGTTTTTTCTCCTCGTTCTGGGGTTGTGTCTGAAGAAGGAGAAAATCTAATGCCCGCTCCAGATCTGCCCGTGGTATGACCCCAATTTTGGCCTTACACTGGTGGGCCAGCCAGAACAGCAGGAAGCTCCACCATTGCCCAGGGAGTGGACAGTCATCTAGCCAGTGGTCCAGCTAGGCCAGAATTGTCCATTCAGAGTTGCAGAGGCACTCCGCCTGGAATCCTGCACATCTCCTGCTACTTGATGTTTCCTAACTGCAGATAAATGCGACACACAAGCTCTTCCGCAGAGCTATAATCCCTCCTGAACCAGTGGACTTTCCCCAGCTTTTGAACCAACCAGTCAAATCTTTGACTAACCAGTCAAATGACTAACTAATCAAACTAACCAGTCAAATCTTTCCCAGCTATAATCCCTCCCGAACCAGTGGGCCTTCCCCAGCTTTTGAACTAACCAATCAAATCTTCAGTGCAGGACTCTTGTGCAGATGAGTTTTTTCAGAGGAAAAAAATGGCACAGACATTACTAGTTAATATCAAGAAAACAGCTCCTTGGTATTAAGTTTTTTAAAAAAATCCAAGTATGATGGATTGATGTTGAAGTTCGAAAGCCCGCTTTGTTCAGTTAATTGTGCATCCTGTTTCAGTTAAAATGGGACCACGAAATCCGGCTTGCTGTGTGCATGCCTGAGACACTTTTATTAGCACCAAATGTCTTTAACTGTTAGCACTGGCAATCAATTAAAGCAATATTTTATGCCAATTCAAGGCCGTGTAATTGAAGCAATGAATGAATGAATGAATGAATGATCAAAGAATAGGTTCGTACAACACACTAACCCACCCTCAGTGGTTGAGTGTGGGTTGTTGTTGAACCATGGATTATTTGTTGAAATGTGGGTTAGCAGGCTGTCTGAACCCAGGACATTTTCCACAGGGTGGCTTGTTAACTATGCAGTGTGGCATATTTTTCTCAAACAAGCCACCTTGAGAACCCATGGTTTGCTGTTGGGTGGTTCCAGGTGATTAACAAGCCACACTGCATGAACAAGCCACCCTGCGGAAAATGTCCTGGGCTCAGACAACACACTAACCCACAGTTCAACAAACAACCCACGGTTCAACAACAACCCACACTCAACCACTGAGTGTGGGTTAGTGTGTTGTGTGAACAGCCCCAAAGTAGGTCACTTGCTTTATCCTAATCTGCAATTGTGGTGTAGTGGTAAATTTTGAAGCGCAGGACTCATCATGACATTGTGTGTATACACACCCCACACACACATGCACTCAACACATCAAGGAGCAGCAGTATGTAGCATAATGCCCTATTTGTTCAGATAAGTATGACTGCAATGCTATGCATAATTACCGAGGTATGGTCTCCATTGAACTCAGTATGTAAAACACATTGAGCTCTCTCTTCGGCTCTTTAATATGAGACAAATTGGAGTGTTTGCAACTCTGTGAGGCAGATCAGACTGTGAGGCAGATCAGACTGGAAAACACCTTTTATTTATATTCCTTAGAGATTGGCTGCCACTTCCCATGGAATATTTAAAACATTTATGGAATATTAATATGTAATAATTCATATCCTGGATACATGGGAATCCAGCATATGGCTCTTACATATTTCAGAGACTTAGTTCTAGGTTGTTATGACTGTTTTATTGATTCCTGTGCTGCTTATTGTTTTGCATTATATTGTATTTTATTGTTTAAATATTTGTATTTTATGTTTATTTTTGACTGTGTTTTAAAATGGCATTTTAGTTTTTTAACTAGTTGCAATCCGCCCAGAGAACAATAGTTCTTGGATGGATTAGAAATGTATTAAATAAATAAAATACATATATGGAGGCACCTCTGACAGAGCTTCTTTTGAACTCCTGAACTCTTTAAACTCCTTAAGTATTTGGGGGTTCTGAGATGTTGAATGGGAAATTAAGAATCATGTGCTTGATAAAAGACCTGCTCCTAGCCGATGAAAACTCCTAGGACTGGTGTGTTGATGCGGCTCAACACAGCTGCCTGCAGTTTTGGATTCTCCTTGGAGGGGCGTAGCTATGGGCACTGTCATGGTGAGCGCATGCACTTCCAGTTTTACTGTTGCACCACTGCCAATCAGATCCCTATAGGAAGCTTGAGACTGGACATGAATGCAATAGCCCCCTCCCACTCATCTTCCCCAGCAACTGGCATACAGAGGCATACTGCCTCTGATACTGCATTGGAGATAATATATAGCCATCATGGCTAGTAGCTATCATGGATCCTACAAACTTTAATATGACACTGGCTGTGCCACTTGTGCAGACAGTTGTGCAGACTGTCTTGTGTAGACAGTTGTAGCTGACTATTTTACCATCCATATTTATGTATATGTAGACAAGCCTTTCGGTAACAGAAGGCACCAGTGAGCCTATTACTGTCACCCCAGCATCATTCGCTTCCTGCTTTTGCCTTCTGCACCCACCTATCCTATCTTATCCCTTTGACGCTGGTAGAATAAGTCTTGAGAAGTTCTCACATTGGGCTCCTTCACACTCAGCTTTTATCCTGCGATTGAGATTGCTCCTTCACAGAACTTTCCTGGCTCTTTACATGAAGCTGTGAACCTCCAGGGCATCTCCTGCACTAAATGCCCTTTGTTCCATTTTTAAATAGACCACAGATAATGAGCTATCAAATTACCCCGTTGTGTTCTCTCTGTCAAAAGCGTAAAAACGGCAAGAAGAGGAGTGTGATCAATGAAAGATAATGGAAGACTCAGATATGGGGGGAAGGGGAGGGAAAGGAAGCACGTGAAAAAGGGACTCGTTGTGATCCTGCATTTAAAACAGAAGCAGAAAGCCCCGTTTTAAATGCATGATTTTAAGCTGGTGTAGAGATGCCCTTAATATGTTACTATTTCAGGCTGTTTACAGCCTTGCAGGGACCACCTGTCTAATTTTCATTGCCACCAGCTGGATGGTGCATCCCACGGTACGCGAAATAGGAAATACCACTGGAACACTATGGGACTCCATGTTAATTAATAGCTGCAACTGACTTACTGAATATCCCTTCTGCATCTATATAGATTAAGCAACTGTTTTGTCACTGGATGTTTAGATATGGCTCTCAAGTCTCCTTCAAGTGGTTTGATCTTTGAGAAATCAATTTGGATTAGCACAGAAATGTAGAGGAAGGTTGCCAAGTGGGGGAACCTACTAACCTGTTTTCAGAGCAAAAACTAAAATAGAGTGTTATCAGCAAGCAACGCATCATCTTAAGCAAAGTTTCATGTCATATTGCAGCCAGATATTCTACACAAGGAATGTCTTCTGCTGAGTCATTTCCTTTCCATCTTCCCTTCCAGTTCTCTAGCAGGTTATGTTTTTTTGTTTTTGTTCCTAAACCAAATCTAGGCATTTTAGGGTGCAGAAGGGTGACAACATAAAGGCAGAGGGGACCAGAGTGATCAACTGAATCCTACCCCTTTGTGGACTTGAAATGGGAGCCAAACTGCAAGAGAAGTATTCCACACCATCAGCAATTGTGAATGGCTTATTAAAAGTACATTGCAGGTCTGGCTGGTACTTTAGAGAGCTGCCACCAGTCAGTGTAGACCAGCCCTCCTCAACCTGGTGCCCTCCAGCTGTGTGGACATAAGCTGCCTGCCTGAGGGATTATGGAAGTTGTAGTCCAACACATCTAGAAGGCATCAGGTCAGGGGTAGAGATGTCAGTGAAATCCACAATGGATTCAAATGAGTTTGGATTTCTATGAATCCAGCCTATGGATTTCACAGCAGACTGTCCTTTTCCAAAACATGCAGATTCCATGGACTAGTTTTTCACTTTGGGGGGGATTTGCGCAAGCGCACAAGTGTTATGAAATTCTTGTACATCCCTAAAAAAAAATCCAGTTCTGTCAATGTACTGACAATGAATAAGTGACAATCTGTGAAACACAGATGGGATGGATTTAACAAAATCTGTACACCCCTGGTTGGGGAAGGCTTTCTAACACCTGTTGTCTTATGGAATCCGGGTCTACTGAGAATTATCTCATATATTTTTTTGAACAATCCATGCCAGGGGTAGGCACCCATTTTGGCACATTTGGCAATTTGAGAAACTGTCCTGGGCACATTACAGATGGCTGCCATGGGAGGCATGGCAAAGGACAAATAACCTGCCCCAAAGAGTCTGCCTTCACAAGGCACAGGTGGGATCTGAGCCCCAACACACTACACAACTCCTTTGAACTAGGGATGGCAGAGAATTCCGCCACGGATCTCGGTGAGGCCAAATGCCAGTGCATTCGGCCCCCCGAACTCTGTGGCGGAACGGCCTGCCACCCCCCCACGGATCCCCTCCGGAACGAGACTTACCTGGGGTGGATCTTCTGGGCGGCGGCGGCTGCAGCAGCGGCTGCAGCGGCGGCGGCTGGTCTTCCGACCAGCCGCCGCCGCTGCCATTTGCAGTCTTGTAAAAAAAAAACCCCGACGTGATAGGCTACGTAAAGATTTACGTAGCCTATCATGGCTGGGTTTAAAAAAAAACCAACGACGTGATAGGCTACGTAAAGAGTTACGTAGACTATGACAGCGAAAATAAAGGGGAACGCAAATAGCGTAGCGGGCGCTATTTGCGTCCCTTTTTGATTTGCCGTTTTAGCCTACGTAAATATTTACGTAAACAGCGAATCAAAAAGGGGCGCAAATAGCGCCCTCTACGCTATTTGTGTTCCCCTTTATTTTCACCGTCATAGTCTATGTAAATATTTATGTAGATTAATACGACCAAAAATAAGGAACACAAATGGCGGCGGCTGTAGCTGCCGCCATTTGCGTACACGGGTTGTTGTTGTTTTTTTCCCCCAGAGCCCTCCATGGCCGGAAATCCGGCTGCGGACAGCTCTGGCCTGGCTGGGCCTGGCCGGCTGCTCCGCAGAGCTGCCGCGGAGCACAGCCGGCCATGGAGGATTCCGGGGGGGAGGAACGGATCACCTCCCCCCCGTCGAAGATTCCAGGGAGAGGGACGGAACGCCTCCCCCCCCACCATCAACGTAATCCGCAGAAAGGTAAGTGACTTTCGTACATCCCTACTTTGAACCCAGTTTTCAGGACCAACAGAAAGCTATTTCACAGCAATCCCAGCTGCTGATAAGAAAATGTGCTAATTTTTTTTTTAAGTGGGAGGGGTTGGGTACCATGGTGCGTGCCAATAAAGGTGTCTGGGGGCACATTGGTACCCATAAGAAAATGTTGCCTACCCCTGATCTAAGCTTTAACAATTTGCAGTTATTAACCATTATTTTTACAGATATCTTATGGGCCTTTTTAAACCCTTAAAATATAATTCATGAAAACATATTTTCATTTTTTCCAGCTGAAACTCCCTTTTTGTTCTTTAGGACGTTGTAGTCTGGGGAATGGAAATCTTTTAGCACTTCTTTATCCATGCATTAAACTCTTAATTCTCTCTCCCCCCTGCCCCCGCCGCCCTTGCCACATGCTGATTAGAGAAATGGTTTGAATCCTTTTCCTCAAGAGACTAATAAGTAAGCCAGTTAATTAATAGCTACAAAACAGAGACCAGGCTGGAGTATACATCTCCAGGCTCAGGAGGTCCTGACCCACATCCTGTCATCCTCTCTCCCAGCTCCCATGCTGTCCTACAATCACCTCTCTGAGCACCATAAACGTTTTCTGGAATCCAGACACATCCACCAGGAGAACCGTTTAGATTTCATCAGGAGGGGCAAAGTTCAGCAAGGCCCAAAGACTACTCTTGGAACATTCAAAGTGAAACTGCTCCCCACCCAAAGTACATTTTAAGAACATCCGTTTGCTGTGATTGTTTCCTCTCTCTCTCTCTCTCTTTTGGTTAGGCTTTATAAGAATAAAATCAGTGTTGTCGACACAGGAAAAAATCTTTTTTAAGGTTGGGGATTTATATCTTTGGTATTCATCTAGATTTTTTTGGACTCCAACTCCCATCAGCCTCAGATATCAGGGCCAATGGGAGGATAGGGGCAATGGTAGTTGTAGTCCAACAACACCTGGAGGGTCACACTTTTCCTGCCTCTGGTTCATATTTAGGACCATTTAATTGTTTATAATGAATAGTCAAATTGTGGCTCACTTCAGAGGATCCTCCGTACCATGGGTTGAAGAATTGGCAATGAGTCACACACTCATATACGAAGAGTCGGACATGACTGAACGACTGAACAACAACAACAACAACACACACTCATATACTTCTATTGCCCTCCCTTTCCCTCTTGTGTGCAGCTTCACTTTCAGTTTGCTGTTTATTATTAACCATAGTTTTCTGTGACATCTGACTTGGAAAACTATAGTCAGTGTTTGCCCTCCAACCCAGAACTGAAAACCATTGTTGGTAGTGGGTGGGTTTCTGATTCGGGCTTGGAGGGCAAGCACTAATCATAGTTTGCCAATTCAGGCAAACGCAAACCATGGCTGGTTGGTACTCAACAATAAAGGGAAAGTGAAGCCATGGCTCATTTCTGATCCTCCAAACCATGGTTTCTGAGGAATAATCCCATTTGGTCTAAAGACAAGGCAGGGGTGGGGGAGATGGAAAATGTCCCTCTCCACTTCTACAAATTTCAGATAATTCAAGCCAAGCTTCCCACTATTTTCCCATGCTTATGTAATCCTTAGATGGTCAGGACATTATCTTAATACTTTACTTCCTTATCTTGCCAAAACAAGTATAGGATATATACATACCCTATCTTCAGTTTTAACCTTGTAATACCCAGATCTGGCTAGAGCTGGGCCCCATCTATATGGCACCGCTTTGCCCCCCCACCCCGTCGCAACTGCGCAGCGATGTGGCTTCAAATCACTATGCAATGCAATACACTCGCGATGTACTGCACGCTTCCCTAACAGACTCGCCGTGCCTTTTATTTTGCCATTACACTGAAATGCGCAGCTGTGCAGTCCCGTGAGTGTGGGGGTGCGACGCTTCAGAGGCTGTTTTATATTTCAGGGGCTCTGCTGTGTCTTTCTGACCCTGTTTTAGGTAAAAATTGGGTATTTTGTGCTCCTTCATTTCCGCACCATCAGTTTGTCAGTTCCCCTGCCTGAGACTCTCGCGATGGTTCACACTCACAAGCATGAGTGCTACGTGCCTAGCCATCACTCCGAAATGGTGGCCCGAGCGATGTTGTTCTCCCCCATGACCCCCCCACCCAAGCCCTTGGGTACTGAGTCCAAAAGCAACTGTTGCGAAGATACAAAGCTGCAAAAATGTGCAAAAGTGTGATTAAATAGATGAAAACACCCCTCTGTGCCTCTGTAACTGTGCAGCTGCCAAGGGATGGGGGAGCAAAGGGGCATCACAGAGTGATGCAGGCACTACACATACCTGCGACACGCCCACTGTAAGATGTGGAGTGAGGTTGGGGAAGGAACAGACAGCCCACAACCTTGGGGGAACCTGCAGCAAACCCAAAAAATTGCAGTAAAATGAGTCCTTGGAATGCCGCTTTTTCTGGGTGAAAACCATGGATGGCTGCGAAGTTTCAGCTACGTCATCTATCATAAGGGAGCTCGACTCGCACCCACCCTGGAGTAAAAGCCCAGTGTAGATGGGGCCCTAGATAAAGTGCTGGAAGAACCATCAGCTTGGGTTTAGTAAGGTGTGCTAAAATATGCTTACAGTCAGAAATCACAGGATTCAAGTGGCTATATTTATTCTTTATGCAGAACTATCCATCAGGTGTAGAACGAGTTACAAAATTGTTATTTATCACCAATTTTGCCAGTATTGTAATGGCAGTCTTTGCTAGTGGTTGAAGCAACACAATACAATCCTAAATATCCAAGGCTTCTCCTAACTTGACTCAGTATATCAGTAAGCAGTCCAGTTCCTCTGGAGTGTTGATGCACTACTCACCTGTTATGAACCTGTCCGGTTTTCAAGATCCTGAGGGCACCGTTGCCTGCAGAGGCCTGTTTGCTGAGCACGCATGAAAGGGCTCCCTCCCTGTGTCGCTCTCAAACTGTGCAATGTGCTTCCCAAAGGACTATGATTGGTCCTTGCTCTCTTGGCTTTTAGAAAGAGTGTGAAGACACATCTTTTTAATATAGCCATCAAAATCATGTAGCTATTTGAAAGTTTTAATTTTTTTTACTGTTTTTAATGTTCTTTTAAAAAAATGTTTTTAATGGGATGATTTTTTTTTTGCTTTGTTTTAAATTCTTGTGCACCACCTTGATGGCTTTTTGGCGACTTAACGACTGAACAACAACATACATGTTAATAATAAATAAATGTATAACCTCCAGTTGCTCAGAGAAAGAATGTAAGAGAACGTTCCAGCCTGGATCACTAAAAACAACGTTCTGCTGAACAGATTCTTTTGCAACTCCAAAGCTTGCCTATTCCTACATCAACAAAAGATGGTCAATTAAAGGTATTGCTTTATCTGCTCAGTATAGTCTCTGGGATCAATGAAATAGTAACCGCCTTTGCCATTTACAGCCAAATGTGCTGTACAAGGAGGCCTCTCAGATCCTCAAAGTATGTTCTGATTAATTATATTACTTAGTGTGCAGTCCTAATCCCTTTGAAATCAACAGATGTACTGCAATCGATTTAACCGGATAAGGACTTCATCAGCGAGCTATACATTTTCAAGTACCTGGAGCAACATGTTTCCTTTGCTAAATATATGGCATGGATGGAAGGTTTAAAATAGAAAACATGGTGGCCCATGGTTGTAAAGTCATAAACACTAAATAAAAGACAAGTTGATGGAGAGTAGCATTAGCCCTCCAGCTAGCGCTGGAGAATAGATTTGTGTTTCTTTTTGAGCCACTTTTACTCAATAATACATATCTTCAGGGAGCATTCATTCATGCAAGCTTCAATGACGAAACAGCATTCATCATCCCTGACCCTTTAACAGCTGAGGGAAATTAATATTGTAAAATTCCCATTTCCATCATCTTTCATTGAAAAAGTGCCTGAGAATGCAGATGTCACATCTGAGGCAATTCTAGGATCTGCATACCTTTAGCCAGCTTTCCCCAAATGGGCACGCTCCAGATGATTTGGACTTTAGTTCCCATCAGCCTGCCAGCATGGCCAGTGGTCAGGAATTCTAGGACTCATAGTCCAAAAATCTCAACTGCACCAGGCTGGGGAATGTTGCTTAAAGCTTAGGGTAATAATCAGCATTTGTTATAGCGTTCTCTTGATAATCCTTACAAACAACTCTGTAAGATAGGCTAGTATTAATCTTAGGGCTGTGCACTGCCTCATTACAAAGCCCGAATAACAAGTGGGCAGATTCGGAGCAGCCTCCTCGTGATATGAAATGGATCAGAGCAGAACCGAGGAACCCCAAGGCGAAGCACCTCCCCCATGAAGTGCCTCCTCCACCTTGTATATTGGGAGTTTGACTTAATGCCTGAGCAGCCCAGACAGGCTGTCTCCAAATTGTATCAACTTCTGAAAACTCACCTGGAGGGGCAGGAGGAAGAGGACGAGGGAGGGGGAAGGAAGCAGACGCAGGAGGTGGGTGGAGGCAGGAAGGCGAGTGCAGAAGGAGGAGGGAGTGAGCTTTGGTGAATAGGAACTCTTGGCCAGAACCGATGCCAGCAGTCTCCAATCAGAGAGAGCGGTGGTGGAGGGGGGGTATATATTTGTTAACTAACTAACTAACCAACCAACCAACCAACCAACCAACCGAAAGGCTGCATTCGGTTATTGCACCGGCTGTGTCTTTGGGAGAGGGCTGGTGTATGATTAGATAATCTGGTGTGTGTGTGCGCACACGTGCATTCCTTGCAGTTCCTTCTATTTCTTCATTCACGATCACCATTAGGCTTTCCTCAATATTTAAAAGGAAACAAACAGCTAGGTTGTAGTGAGATCGTTCCTTCGCTCCTTGTGCAAGCTGCCCCTTCGGGACTCTGTCTTTGCAGTAGTTGCAGCTGCCTTCTCCCATTACTTTCTACTCTGACTCATTTGTTCTGTGTATTATTCATATTCATCTCTCCTTTCAATATTTTTTTTAAACAAACATAGCTTTTCTTCGCACGTTGCTGCTATGCTCCCCCCTCCCCCACCATTTCACATCACTTACGGACTCCGGAAAAGGCTGTGTTTTTAAGGTCAACTGTCACTTCTGCATTCTCCATTCTATTTCCTTTTCATTTTTGTCTTTCAACTCTTGTCTCTTCTAGATTTTTAAAAACCCAGTTTAAAAACAAACATTGACTTCTGGGCATGTTCCCCCCCGCCCTTTTAAGTCATATTCAACCATCTAGTTTTTTTCTTGCTTTCTAAATTCTTAAAGAAAGGCATATTATAGCAGCCTATGTGTTTACTGTTTGGATCCTCACCCCCCACCCCAGTGCTGAAGTGAATCGTCTGTTTCTTTTCTGTGTTGATCCTCCCAAAACAGAAATTAAAGAAGCGTTTTTATTTTTCTTTTTTGCTTGCTATTGGCTCTTATCTTATCATCTCTGCCATCCTCCTGTATTTCCTGAACTTAACCTGCCTTCCATAAAAGAACATGAACTATTAAACAATAAAAGCATAAGCTCTACCACTGAGCCTCAGCTAGAGATGTCGGCAAAATCCATTTGGGGGGTGAGGTATGACATGTTTTCCTAGGCTCAGCCTCCTGGACTTCGTTTCAGTTCTGGCTGTGGTGCCCGACTTGATCTGCAGCGAATCAGGCCAGTTCATCAATTTTCTGGGAATTTTGCACATTCTGTTTTTCAAAGTTCAGCAATTTGTGCAAATTCATGAGGAATGCACACAAATCAGCCAAATTTGCACAAATTACTGCTGAACTTGTGTAATTTGCACAAATTAAGCCATAATTTGTGCAAATTGTGCAGACATTTGTGCAAATTGTGGAACCTTCCAAAAATTCACAAAATTGTTCCTGGAGTTTGGGGAACAGCCTGCAACTCAGCTTGCAGATGCAAAGTGAGTTGTACATGCCACAGAACTCCATCAAGGCTAAAAAGGTCCAGATTTCCCAGTGATGGCTCAACTCCTCCTTGGCAGCAACATCATGCTGTTGGAGGGGGAAGTAGGAAAGCAACATGTGCTAGAGCTGAACAGGCCTGTGGAATCACCAAAATATCACTTTTACCCAGAAAGCCCAGGACAACAGGCACCCAGGATACAGTTGCAAAGAGGAGGCCTTCCCTTTGTTCTAGGAGCTAATTGAGAAAGATGCCAGGGTTGTCTCTGAGCATATAGAGTGCCAGAGCAGTTCAGATTCTGAGGAAGAGCTGCAACACGTGGGTGAGGAACTTTCCCAGGCTTCAGAGGCATAGCTGGATGGAGATGCCCTCCCTTCACACTTCCCTGTGAGTGATAGCAAACAGGGGGAGGCAAGGGAAGGACAACCTGAATTGTTAGACCCAAGGCGCAGACGCAGGCACAAGCGGGAAATCGCAGGGGCTGAGCTTAGGCGCTCTGCCTGATTGGCTCGGTGTCAACAGCTGTGCCTAGAGGTGTCACGGGAGAGGGGGAGAGTTTCCCCTCCCACCCCTTAAGAGAGTTTGCTGCCTTTTCCCAAACGGAGACCAACTTTCGTTGCTCCCCTTTGAACTCCTTGAAGGCTTTTCCTTCTAGTCTGTGAGTCTCTAGTAATTTGCATCTGTATGCCTCATTAGGGTAAATGGAATTAAAGCCTTGAAAATGCAGCCTCTTGTCTGAGTGTTGATTTGGCTTTGGAGTTTTCAGCAGGGCAAAAGGGGAATCCTGACAAAAATATCGTTACATGCTTTCCGCTTCCCCCAGCAGTGAGATGTTCCAGCACCAGCACATTGCCCAGGTTTAGCTTCCTTTGGGAGGTGAGATCACTGGACACTTAGGGTATTTCTGTAGTATTTGGTTTAAGCACAAATAGAGCAGAAGTGGAGACAAACAGCACAGCATTTCTACAAGCAGCAAAACCACTGCCCCATCAGGTCTACAGAGAGATACCCCAGCACCTCAAGATGCCTTTCAGTCTTCAGCCTCTCTCTGTATCTTTCTCTCTGGGTCTCAAACTGCAGTTTCTTTCTTACTATCCCCAAACCTGCTTCTATTGTTATGGACATGCACCCCCGTCTCTCATTCTCTCACACAGATACACACACACTATTCAAGGAAGATATCCAAATATATTTCTTAATGTTATTTGTTTTATATTTTATTTTACTTCAGAGGATTTCTATACAGCTTTTCTTAAAATAACAACAACAATAATATCCCAAAGCTGATTAGAAGATAAAATCATGACAAAATACAATAAAACCAATAATTAAAACAATAAAACAGTGATAAAAGAATAAGATCTCATTAAAATAACCAGGGATAGCTAACATCACTAACCATCGGGGAAACACCTGGCCAAACCAATGTGTTTTAAGTTGGTGGCGAAAATACTCCACATTAGGAGGCTGCTTGATCTCAATGAAAAGATCATTCCACATGGTAGGTGACACAACTGAGAAGGCTCTCCTCCCCACCATGGCCAAACGAAGCTCAGTAGGTCAGGGTAGGGTAAGCAACACCTCTCCCTCAGCATGTAGACTGAGGCAGCCTATATGGGAGAAGGGGGTCTCTCAAATTAGCTCCTTTAATGTACCATCAACCAGCCATTAACATTCTTTTTAGGATAAGGCCAAGCCATCATTCACAACAGTTAGGGTGCCCAGATGCAAAGGAAGCCAGGGCTCCTGTACCTTTAATAGCTGAGTAGAAGAAATTCCCTTTTCCACACAACTATTAAAGGTGCAGGAGCCCTGTCTTCTTTTGCATCTGGCCAGCCTACAATATCTATCTGGGGCTGGGGGAGTGTCAGGTGAAGTGTGTCTCCAATACTCATTCACAGAAAAAAAAAAAAACACCTCTCCCCCAAGTCTTCACAGTTGGGAAAAGTTGGCTTATTTCATGAGAAGAGCCCAAACAGAGCTTGGCCTATTTAGTTTACAAGATCAGTGCAACTTATTTAAAAGTTAATGGGTTGGATAGTTTTGCTGCAATATACAGCCTACTGCCCCAATTCTTATCTATTAATCTCTTAAAATAATGATATAAGCTTGATCTCATCTGTGAGTATTCTAAGGTATATCCCACTGATTTTAATGGGACTTTTAATGGGACTTTAAGGGAGCAATCCTATGGCCACTAGACACTGTCTAGAGGGCCATAGCATATGCTCTTTTCCGGGAACCAACCTCAGAGCCCAGGTTCCGAGGTTGGCTCCTGGAAAACCGACCTCCCGCCTTGTCCACACTGCCTCAGAGGCAGCACGGAGAAGCCCCGTCTCTGCACTTGTAAGAGGAGTGCGGAGCGACTGCAAAGGGGCGTTCCGGGAGGCGTTCCGGGGTGGGGAGAGCGGAGCTGAGCATACGACACATCCGATGTGTTGTACAGCAGCTTCCTCTCCTGGTCGGGCCCCCTGCCGCTAGACAGCTGAAAATGGCTGTCTAGCAAAAAATAGCAAGGCAGGAGAGACGTGGAAGGAACGATCCCAGCCATGCCTCTCCTGACTTGCTTTGGATAGGCGGTCGCCTCTGAGTTTGGAAGTGGCCACCTATCTAGTTAGGATTGCTCCCTTAAGTGTGCATGGGATGCTGCCTACAAGACACAGAACATACTGTAGAGCCGTGTGATGTCCATACAAACAAAAACAAACCCGTATTCTGAACTCTGAGTACTTGTCTTACTGTATTCCCCTAGCACTCTCCTCTCCCTCCACCAGCCTAGTTGAATTCAAAGCCCATATGCTGGGGTTTAGCAGCTAAATGGAGTGAGAAAAATCTTCAGTTGGCTGAAAATGATTTCATCTGACAATAAAACATTTCTTTCCCTAAGTCTAAAACTAGTAAAGTGCATTCAACAGATATTATGCCTTCCAATTAAATTTTAGATGAACATTATCGTCAGGAAAAGTAACTGAGAAAATTAATTGAATAAGTAAAATGGATGATTTAAAAACCCTCTAACGTGAATACAGCTAGAAATCTAATATTTTCAAATTGACTTCACTGATCTAAGTCCATATATATGGGAATAAATTACTTCTCTTTATTCTTCTGTTCATTTGAGACCCTCAGTTCAAGCATGTGGACAAAGCATGGGAAACTGGGGGCTCAGGCAAGGCTGGTGAAGGTCTCTTTCCATGGTGAAAAACCAGGAGGGGTATCTCCCTCTCCCACAATCCCTTACAATTGCTGCAGGTCAAGGAACATATTTATCAGCAGAAATCAGGGTGGCCATTTACACATTGCAAAAAAGAGGAAATGCATAACCAAAAAAGAGGACGAAAATGACACAGATTTGCATATCATTTGCATATGCCAAGGTACAAGTATAGGTCCACATTTAGAAACAATAATGATAATTTAAATAGAACTGTATTACATCTCACCATAGTGGAGAAGAAGCCTAACCAAAAGTCCTACGTGCCTGCTTAGTCTGTTGTTGTCCAGGTGCTACGTGTTGATGGGCACTGCTCTCCCTCCTTATGGCTCTTTGAGTTTAAACCAGACTTGGACTGGGCAGCTTATCAAGTAGAGGACTGTCATCTGCCAGCTCTCCAAAATAGAGGACTATCCTCTGTAAAATAGGACACCTGGCCACCCTAGCAGGGAGAAGCATGCAGAGAGAGCCCTTGGCTGCTGGGGACTGAAATATAGGTTGCTAAAGGGAAGTGAGATGCCTGCAGCTTCCTTTCCTTAAGCACAGCAAAAGCACAACAATGGACCCCGGGCCAAAGAGTCCCCCATGTCAATCCTGAACTTGTCATGGGTGCTACACACAGAGGAAGTTATCCCAAACAAACCATGCAACTGAAGGAACAAAGCACTGGATATGTCAAATATACACATTGCATACAAAGCAATCATGTTTTTAATCATACAAAATCTGTCATTTGCAAATGTCAAATAGCCACAATATAATAACTGAAGGTGTTGGAGAGGGTGCTGGCCTCTCAACTCCAGGTGGTTTTAGAGAAGCCTTCCCCAACCTGGTGCCCTCCAGATGTTTTGGACTACAACTCCCAGCATTCCTGATCATTGGACATCCTGGCTGTAGCTGATGGAGTTGAAATCCAAAACATCGGGAGGGCACCAGGTTGGGGAAGCTGACTTAGATGCATTCCAGCATGGATGGTAACAGCCTTGGTCACATTGGTGGATGATTTATGTCACCCTGGTAGATGACTGGATGGTGGGAGTGCAACCTTCTTGGTCCTACTGGAACTGTCAATGGCATTTGATACCAACAACCATGGTTATCATCCTGTCCCAACTATCTGGCCTGGGCTTAGAAGGCATGGTGCTACAGTGGGTCTGGTCATGCTTAGATGGCCAGTCTCAGAAGTAATATTGAATGAATTTTTTGCCCCATAGACTTTGGTTTATGGGGTACCACAGGATTCCATCTTATCCTTGGTGTTCTTCAACATCTCTATGAAGATTTTAAGAGAAGTCTTCTGGAGGTTTCAGCTTCAGTGCTATCAATATGCTGATAATGTGCAGTTCTAGGTAACAAACTGGATCTTAGTCTGGGGAAAACTGAGGAGCTTTGGGTTGGGAAGCCAGCTGATCTGGATAGTGGTGTAAAACTGGTCCCACATGGACAGTGATGATGATGTAGAGGAGGAGGGCCCATTCACAGAGGGAACCCCTGAAGACAGCTTGCATCCCACAAAACAGCAGTCACCTCTCCTCTTTCAGGAGATCCTCAAGAGCCAATCTGAAGACAAAGCTTCAACTATCCATATAAACTTTCACCTTGAGCATCTTGGGAAATATTGTCCTGAAGTCCACTCTACAGAAATGCTAAAGGGATATACTTCTCAACACAGAACCCAGGAATGAATTGCAGAGAAGAGGATGCAAAACCCCTTATGACAAGTCAGTATGTCTGCACCTCCAACCCTGCGAGGTAGGACAGGTTGCCAGACATACTTTGTCAATAGTCCTCAGAGGTAGCTGCCACCACTCTCATTTTAACTCTTTGAAGCACCTTGGATAGCTCCTTTGGAGTTCTGCCTGGTTCAGACTGAAACCCAGAGCGGATTCACCACCCCACTGACATCGGAGCCACCAGCCTCCACTGAACTAAACTTAGCACTGTCCTAAGAATAAAATGAATAAAGTGCAAGAAGATCAAACCAGTCCATGCCCCAGGAAATAAAGCCAGACTGCTCACTTGAGGGAATGATATTAAAGGCAAAACTGAAGTACTTTGGCCACATAATGAGAAGACAGGATACCCTGGAGAAGATGCTGATGCTAGGGAAAGTGGAAGGCAAAAGGAAGAGGGGCCGACCAAGGGCAAGGTGGATGGATGATATTCTGGAGGTGACGGACTCGACCTTGGGGGAACTGGGGGTGGCAATGGCCGACAGGAAGCTCTGGCGTGGGCTGGTCCATGAAGTCATGAAGAGTTGGAAGCGACTGATCGAATAAACAACAACAACAAGAATAACACACCAACCATTCAATCCTATGCAAGTCTACTCAGAAGTAAGTCCCATCAAGTTCCCAGGTAAGTGTGTATAAGATGGCAGCCTTAGGCAGTTTTCAGGTGAGGGGAGGGATGGTGGCCACCTGGGCTCCAAGCCTGGCTTGATCTTGACTGCACTCTGCCTGCCAGTAGACACACAAAAAATGATCTGATGATCACAGGTATTTCTATGGGAGCTGGACAGCTCCCAGAGAGGGAAGTTCACACTGACCAATCAATAGCCTGAGAGGCCCTGGTCATGCCTCCTCCAAGTGATTTCTACAGGACCTACTGTAGTGGAAATGCCGTGGAAGGAGATAGTGTGACATGCTACAACTGCTTCTTTTATGCCTGAAACTCCTGTGAAACCTTAAAAATCAAGTCTCTGAGGCTTCTTTAAGAGCCTTCTAGCCTCTTGGCCTGACTCCTGGTTTTCCAGAGTATGGTCAGGTTGGTACGACCTTGGAATGCAGGAGGATCTCTTTGGCCATGGTCCACCTGCCTTAGCGCTTATCTCTTGGGTAGAATTAAAAAAAACATAATCATCATGAGACTGAAAGTTTTGACCATCAACAGGTATGATTGACTAAGGGGGCTGTGAAAAACAGCACGTAGACATGGGGGACTTCAAGTGTAAATGTCCCTCCAGAGCATCACTCAGTTGAGCTTCGGCACAGATCAGGACCGTGGAGGTGCTGCGCCTGACTGGAGTCTCTCCGCTGTCGTTATCTGGGGCTCCCGACAGCAGGACAGAGTAGTAAGATATTTTGCTTAGTGTGCTTTATAACATCATATGCTTAACTGAAATACTCTGCCTGCTTTAGTTAGGAAAGCTCTTTGACTCTTACTCCCTTGTGTAGTCATTGCTCTGAATCCAAGAAAGAACCTCTCTGCCTTTGGCAAAACACCTACTTAGCAGGAGGCTGTGTCAGCCTGGAAGGCATGTATATAAATGAAGATTTGGGGGTCTACAGCTGCCTGGGCAAGTTCTTTGTTTAGAGACATTTCCAGAAGAGAGTGGGGGAGGAAGGTGTGGTTCATCACACTCCTACCGTAAATTAATTAGAATTTGTTTAAAGAAACGGCTTTTTTCCTTGATGGCCTCCAGGTTCTGGAATGCTCTCTCCTAGGGATACTCACCTGGCACCCATACTGTTGTATTTTTTATGAACCAGGCTAAAAGATTTCTTTTCTCTCAGGCATTTAGAGTATTTGAGTATTTTCAGTATGTAAGGTCTACTATTTTAGTCCCTCTATTATGGCCTTTACACTTGTACCTGATGGTGATTTTAGATTTTGTATCTGTATTATATTTTACGCTGTGCTGGTATATGTGTATTGGTTTGATGTTGTTTTGGATTTTATTGTTTTAATGTGATTTTGTTCTATTTTTCTTATGAGTCTGTTTTAAAGTGAACTGCACAATACTTAGAGAAATCTATTTTATGATCCGTTTAACAAATATAATAAATAAATACTGGCTCAGTGAAACACACATCTTTTAAACTGTGATCCAAACTATTAACATCATTAGGTCTGAAAAGAAGACTTGAAAATCTTTATGGAGGTGTCATTCCCTCCACCTGCTCATCGTCTTGTTTTTATTCTCATTGCTTGGTTTCATGTTCATAAAGGGCTAAGCCCCTTTGTTCTTTAGCAGCCTGAGCACTGTGCTGACACATGTCAGGTGTTTTGTCTACAAATATTTAATCAGACACAGGCTCTAATTCAGCTTTCCTGTCTCCAAGCATCTGTGCATTGAGCCATCTGCTTTCATGCAAAGGGGGGGGGGGGTGTTGTTGTGCCAATTGTCACTCCTAATAAAGTCAAGCAAATTCAGACAAATTTCTAAAACTTTAGTAATTAAACTCTGGATTCATCTTGTCAACTAACTGAAAATCCAGTAAAAACAACAACTAAAGAGTCAGAAATGGTCAAATCTTTATTGCTACTTGATCATATGATTAATGCGGAAGAAATGATATCAGGCTCAACTCCTACTTTGCCTCCGTCTCCATCTGCTCTCACAAGGGAAACTCTACTCAACCAGGCAAAAACAGATCAAATGTTGCAGGGAAGGAGTTGCAGCCCAACAAGACAGGTAAAGAGGTGGTGTAAGAACACCTAGCCATTATAAATGAATTCAGCTCTTCAGGGCATGATGAATTACATCCTAGGGCAATAAAGGAACTTGCAGATATCAGAGCCTCTGTCTATAATTTTTGAACATTTTTGGAGAACAGGTAAAGTGCCATGAGACGGGAGGCAGGCAAATGTTGCCCCCATCTTCAAAGCTGGAGGGGGAGAGGATCCAGAAAAATACCAACCAATCAGGTTGATGTCAATACCTGGAATCAGTAAGATCAATTGGTCTGTGAGTTGTTTTTTTTAAAGCTGTGGTCACAAAGAGCCCAAATGGATTTCTCAAGAACAAGACATGCCAGACTAACTGTATCTCCATTTTTCATAGAATTACTAGCCCAGTAGATCAAATGAATTTGTGGATGTAGTATATCTTTATTTCAGCAAGGCTTTCAAGAAGGTTCCTTACAATATTTTTGTTGGCAAGTTGATAAAATGTGGACTAGACAATGCTACCATTAGGTGGGTTTTTGTAACTGGTTGATCAACTGTTCCCAAAGTGTGCTAAGCTCCTTATCAACCTGGAGAGAAGTCAGGTGCCACAGAGTTCTTCCAGGGTCCTATGTTGTTTAACACCTTTATCAATGACTACGGTGAAGGAGTAGACTGGATGCTAATCAAATCTGCCTATGACACCAAACTGGGTGGGGTAGCTAATACATTAGAAGACAAAGACGCAAAATGGTGATCTTGACAGGGTGGAGAACTGGATCAAAACTAACAGAATTAATTTCAACAAAGATAAATGTAAAGTTCTGCATTTAGATGGGAAGAATCAGTTGCACAAATACAGGATGGGTGATAGCTGGCTTGACAGAAGTCTGTTTAAATTACAGTTATTATTTCTAAATTTGGCCCTAAACAATATAGTAAGTAAGTAATAAGTTTATTGTCCAATCCAAAGATCATCGCAAAAGATATAAACTTAAAATTTAAAATGGTATTATACAATATCAGAAATTGCACATACAATTAAAACAACGAAATAAGATACCTATCAAATCTTTACTAAAGTTAAAATAGGGTGGATATGCAACAATAATATAGCATAAAGGAACCTTTAGTATTGTGTCAATCATCTTACATTCATACCTCTGAATCTTTATAATGATTCACACCAATAGCGTCCAAAAGCTTTGCTTTACACCTAGTGGCTTTCACCAAAAATAATACGACCCTCTGTATCACATATGGATTGGTTGGTTGGTTGGTTGTAATAACTCAATTTCTCCTTTACACACCTGTATTTCACTTTCTTTAACAGAGGCTCTAAATAACTTTCTCTTATGCCTCTGTATAATTGACACTCAAGTACATAATGAGCCAAGTCCTCTAGGACTGGTTCTCCACAAACACACAACCTATCTTCTACTGGTAGACCATGAAATCTCCCCAATTTCATCATAGTATCCATTTGTTCATATCTTAGACATGTAAAAGCTTTCTGATATTCTATTTTCACAGGAACTGACAAGTATTTCTCATATTGGTGCAGTTGTTTTGTACTAGCTAACCATTTTGCTGTTTCTGATGATGTAGGAGCAGTTATATCAGTTTGCGCTCCTTCATCAAGGACTCTTTGTTTAAAAATATTGCTGCTAGCTTTCAACTTTGGATTTAGTGCCTAGTCAGAGAATCCAAAATTTGGGGAAAAATTTAAAGGGTTTTTGCAACCAAACTTTCCATGCACAAATAATCTCTGTTCCTCCAAACAGATCTTAGGAAGTCTTTCTTCTGTTAAATTACTTATTCTGTACCAGTAATTTACCATCCTTACATATATTGATCCAGAGACCTTTTTGTTACTCAGTTCAACTCTACTTAAATATAATGGGGTAGATTTAGAAACCCCCAAAATCAGACACAGAAAGTGACTTTGAACACTTTGAATTTTCATAAGATCTGCAAAGCCCCAAATTTCTGCACCATAAATTAGCATAGGTATTACTTTAGCTTTGAAGATTTTTAAAATTGGGCTTAATGTACCTGGGTAACTACGATTTAACAGTCTATTTCAGGATTGTAAGCTAGCAACTGTTTTCAGTTCATTTTTTTTTATCTGTAGTGCCCAGGATCCTGCTGCTGACAAATTAATATCCTCATAACTGTAGTGTTTTACCTGCTCTAACTCCTTAGAATTAATAAACTATGAGTTTTTCTCTTTTTGCAAAATACTACCACTTTAGAATTATTATTATTGATGAGTAGGCCATTTTCTTTACAATACAGAGCATCTCTACACCAGCCTAAAATCCCACATTTCAAACAGGGCTTTCTGCTTTCGTTTTAAATGCAGGATCACAATGGACTCCTTTTACACGTGCTTCCTTCCCCCCTCCCCTTTTCCCCTTTATCTGAGTCTTCCATATGTTTCATTATACAGATGCTAGATGGCACTGTGGTCTAGCTCCTCTTATTGCTGCTTTTCCTTTTTTACAAGGAAAAAGGAGGTTCCCAGGGCATAGTCTGAAGGCACTTGAGACAGCCACCTTGCTGAAGCTAAGCAGGTTCGGGTCTGGTCATTGCTTGGAGGGGAGACCACCTGGGAACCACATGTAGCCACATTGAGGTCCATGATGGAAGAAAGGTGGGATATAAAAATCATGATGATGATGGAACTGAAGCGGAACTCAAGCATGGTAATTTGATAGCACATTATCTCTGATCTTTAAAAAAAAAATGGAATAAAGGTCATTTCGTGTGGGATATTTAACCGAAGGTTAAAAATGTCATCTAAAGGGCCCGCAAACTTCTGTGACTAACCAATCTCAATAGCAGGATAAAAGCTCCGCATGAAGAAGCCCATAGACTGAACTGTCTCAGGAGTCTTCTCAAGCCCACTTGAGATGCTGAAAATAAAATCATGTCATCAGCATACAATAATATATTTACTGCTTTGTTTAAAATTTTGGGGATATAACTCTGGTTCTGTAAAAATGCCACCATGTCATTAATACAAAAATTGAAAAGAAATGGTGCTAAGCTGCAACCTTGACAGACTCCTTTACGTGTTGGAATAAGATCTGTAAGGGCAAAATTTGACCCTCTTTTCACCTTTAGATAGTTTTCTGGTAAAGTGCCTTTATTAGTAATAAAAGCCTCAAATGTATATCTGTATTTCTCAACTTTTCCCAAAGATGGCATCTGTTAATGGAATCAAAAGCTGCACTTGACTTAAAGCTGCAAAAAGCTTGTCCACCCTTAACGGAATATTTAGTTATGAGATGGTATAAAATATAACAGTTATCCAGGGTAGATCATCCTTTCCTAAAGCCAGACTGCTCTTCTGCAAAAATGGCATTTTCTTCCACCCAGTCCTCTAGTTTTTGTAAAAGGTGCTTAGCATAAATTTTTGCTGGAATATCAATCAGACTGATTGGCCTGTATGGTCCTGCTGGTTACCTTTCTTAAATAACGGTATAATTTTTTGCTAAAATTCTAACCCTTTGGGATACAGCCTGTGTTGTTTATATGGGTGAATAATCCAGCCAATAGTGATGCCCACCAGTCTGCATCACTCTTGAATAATTCAGGAGGTAAAAAATCCTCGCCTGGTGCCTTATTGTTCTTCAATGTCTGAATAAGCAGGTTGATCTCAAGAGCAGTTACAGATGACCACAGAGGTAAGAAATGTATATCCTGTGCCTGAGGCATTTTAATTACTGTCCTTGCGTCTTTTTCCTCTTTAAATAATACCCGATATTCCCCCCACACACACACACTTTGCAGCTATAGGGATACTGAAAGTAAATTTTACATCTTTTAATCTGCCAGCAACTAAATGCCAAAAATAAGTCGAATTTGACCATGTTGTAGCTGATTCAAGCTCATCCCAGATACATTTCTGAAACTGTGACTTCTTAGCTGAAATGAATGTTTTATAGTCATGTTTAAGTATTGACATAATATTGTTTACTTCCTGATCAGCCACAGCATGCACTCCTCACATCTGTCTCCTCAACTTCTTTCTCAATACTCTGCACCGTCTATCAAGCCATAAGGACTTAATGGGCTTTGGCTGATTCCAATTTACATCCGTTTTCAAAAAATGTCTCATATTATCACATATACACTGATATGCTTCCAACACTAGACTTATGTTAGAATCAGGAGATAAAATTATATTTCTTAATAATGTACCTATAGTTGAGTTCTGAAAATCTTCAAGTTTGTTTATTTTTGCTTTTTGCCATTTCAATTTCCTCTCCCCTGTATTTCCAAATTTTATGCTAACTACTGATCTGAATAAAACACTTCCCTCATATTAGATTTAGCATCTATTTTCAGTGCTATAGGCTGCTGATCACTGTCTTCTCTTGGATTTACTGTTATATCAGAAAATAAATGAGCTCTTCCTCTAGGAACACAGACATAATCAAATACACTGCCTGAGCGCTGAGAAAATTAAGTGAAAGGGTAAGGAGTATTAGGGCGCAATCCTATAGGTGGCTGCGTCCGAACTTGGAGGTGACCACCTATCCAATGCAGGGCAGGAGAAGCACAGAGGGGATTGTTCCCTGTCTAGCTGTGGGAAGGCGGAGCAGGGGAGGTGGCTGCCAGGCAACATGTTGGATGTGTCATATCAGCATTTCTGCCTTCCCCACCCTGGAACGCCCAGTTTTCACCACTCCACACTCCTCTTCCGAGCGTGGAGCTGTTCCGAGCTGCCTGTGAGGCAGCGCAGGATGGGGGGAAGATCGGTTCTCCAGGAACTGACCTCGGAGCATGGGCTCTGAAATCGGTTCCCGAAAACCGACATATCCTATGGCCGTCTAGCCTCTGACTAGCAGCCATAGGGTTGCTCCCTTATAGTTGTTATTACTTACTATGTGCAGTCCAAACATATATGTTGACCTAAATAGGGATTTCCAATAAATTAGGTCTAAGAAATCATTTTCCAGGATTCCACACTGCTTAGCCACTTTTTATCAAGGATGTTCCTAGGAACCTCATACTCGGCTCTTCCAATAGATGTTCCAAATGCAGCCAAACTTCAGGTGTATAACACTGAGAAGATATTGGTGGTATATAAACATTTACAATTAACATCAAATCCTGTGCCATAAACCTTACCGCCAACGAGTTCTTATCTGATGCTGCTGTATCAACCTAACTACATTCCCATCCCAGTTCTTCCTTGGCCAGGATGGCTAGACCACCCAGAGCTGTACCTTTATCATTTAGTTTTTGAGCAGAATTAACCCGTGTTTTAAATTCTGACAATACTAACTTATCCTTTTCTAAATGCCACATTTCTTGCAATAACAAAACTGAATATTTAGACAGAAATGAAATAACATTATCATGATCTCTAGCCTTCCACCCTGTTATATTCCATGACATAATGCCTAGACGCTTATAATAACGCTCATGTGTTTCACATGACCTCTTTAAAGAATTTGCAGTTGATATAATTGATGATTGATCAGACACATCTACCTCCTGCTGTTTATACAGTCAATTTGAATAATCCAGGGATATCCTCTGCTTCCCCTGAGTTACCAGCTCTTCTTCCTCCTCCTCCAGGACTTCAATCTCATCAATTGGTGAACATATTCTGCTAACATGTGATATCACAGAGTACACTGAATTTCCTAAATAAGGATAATTTCCCAAGGTCCCAGTTCTGTGTCCTCTAAGCATCTCATCTCAAACCATGAGTTAAATTTTAAGGTCGTGGAATTTACTTTTGATGCTATAGAAACTATACCATTTCCTCTTGACTCAGGGCATCTCTACATCTGCAGTTTATCACACATTCATGGTTGGCCACTCACGGAAGTTTGTGGGTCCATTACACGATGCTGTAATCCTCTAGTGATTTTCCTGCCATTTGCCCCTACCTATCCCATGTTATCCCCAAAAAGAAAAAATGCAGTATTTATTCAGCCCACGCAACAGGAGGGCCATGGCCTGCCCATGTACTTCTCCTGTAGCACAAAAAACCTGCTTTGTTTGGGGCGTGTTCATGATGATAACAGCAGTGATGTCAGGGTAGTGGGTGTGTCGGTATACTGACCTGCCAGCTTGCCACCATGCCATGACTAAATGCAACGCACAAACTTTTGCTCCTGACTTTGGCTGCTTACTCCACAACACAGAATGGCCGGCATTCCAGCAATTCACTTGGAAACCAGTGCCTCTGGGGAGGGGTTCGGGCTGTTCAGTGGAGGTGGCTGTCCATCCATCCACATTGTGTGTCAATCACAACCAAACCGCCGATAATCTGTGACGGGAGGGAAAGGGGCAGGAACCAGGGAGGAAATTTCACAATGCCCCCAGTGTGAGTAATGGCTTTTCGCAGAAAAGTAGCCACCCCAAGAAAATGTAAGGAACAGAATATAATGGGATACAAAGAACTGCGTAAAGGAGCCCGATCTAATCCCACAATGAAACAGGATGGAGAAAGCCCCAGTATTGATGTGGATTGCTGACCCTGTGTGATGAACCCCTCAGTGTTTATCTCTGCAGTAACCAGGCAGTTCTGCATACCTCCCATCACACTAAGGGGCACCTGGACATCCCCCATACCTACCTTCAGCCCATTTCCCTGTTGTTCTTGACCACAATCTTCTGCTAGCAATTGTACACCCACATTTTCTGTTTGTCTCCCCTGGCCTACTTATCAGATGCACTTTTAAGGACTCTAATCTCGCAATGATTTCATTTTGTGCGGCTAGTGGCAATGCACTGAAACAGTCTAGCAGTGCTTTCTCCTCATTATTAAAAAGGTCCTTTCCTTTAGAAAGTGCTTGCTACCTTTGATCTTGAACAGTGGAACTCTTCCACTTAAAGAGAAAGTCTTTATCATCCCCTAACCCTAGCTGAGCCTCGTGCCATGGCTTATATTGTCTCTCTCCCAAATTCTTTAGGTTCTTTCTCTCCTGGCAATCAGGGGCTATGTAGGGGATTTCCAGGTCATTCCACTGAATGAGGTCTTCCCTACTTCGAATTTATCTTTCCAGGTGACAATTTTCATATTGATCCTCCCTTAATTCCCCCTTTACTAGGGGCATAGGGGGCTGTTTGTTTGTTTTTTAAATTCTAGAAATATGTAGTCCTATTTTCTGAAAATCAGACTTTCTACTATATATTTTCCTGGCCATTTGACATTCCTTAAAGGTGACCACAGCACATGCATATTTACAATTTTAAAAATTAATATTCATTGTGGGTAATATCTGCTTTAATAAATTCCTCAGGAGCAATTATTTCTAATATTTGTATTAGATGAAGTTTGCATTGTAGCTGCATTAATATACCTTAAAAAGGTAAAGGTGTCCCCAACCAGTCGTGTCCGACTCTAGGGTGCGGTGCTCATCCCCGTTTCTAAGCCGAAGAGCCAGCGCTGTCCAAAGACGCTTCCGTGGTCATGTGGCCGGCGGCATGACTAAACAACGAGGTGCACGGAACGCTGTTACCTTTCCCACCGAGGCGGTACCTATTTATCTACTTGCAATTTCTTGCTTTCAAATTTGAAAACATTAATTTATACTATATAAACCTCAGCTTCCAATTTTGTTTAGCTGGTTTCTCTGCCTGGTTAAATATGTCCTCTATATCTTGATCCAAATCATTTACCTCCATTTTGTACCTTGCCTCCTGATTTTTAAGCACATATTGCCATGGGTCATTCATTTCAGTAGGCTCACAATTCCTATCAATACTAAGTGGAGATCCAGCTGATGTTTAATTTAGCTGCTCGGATAATGGAGTCTTCTCAGCTTTCTTTACTTTCTTCTTTTCCTCTTTAATCAACTTTCCACTCTTAGATGACTTTTTAGCCTGTATCCTCTTAGGTTTCTTACTTATTAATTTAAATAATTTTCCATATTTCATTTTCCTATCCTGGTACATTGCCTTTGGCGTTACCTTTCCTTTTTTATTTTCCTTATACCCTGTATTTTTACACTTTTCCCCTTTTTTGTTTTCTTTTAAAATTTTCTTTGACTTATAAAGAGAACATGTTTCATTCTCTCTTAGGGCGCAATCTTATGGCCGATAGACAGCAGCTAGATGGCCATGTGATTGTTTAGTTCCCAGAAAACCACCTCCCCTGCCCACTCCTCCTCGTAGGTGGTACGGATCATTCCTGTGCTCGGTGCCTGGATAAGCAGCACGGAGCAGGGCAAAAGGGGGCATTCCCAGGGGTGGGGAGTGGAGAAGTGCTGGTACAACACTTTCTATGCATCGTCTGGCCTCCCCCTCCCCCCAAAGTCCCACGGCTAGACAGCTGGAATCAGCTGTCTAGCCACGAATACAGAGCAGCCGGAGCACGGAGGAGAAGATCCCCTCTGCACTCCACCCACCCTGCATTGAATAGGCAGCCGCCTCCAAGTTTGAAGGCAGCTGCCTATACCAACAGGAATTGCTCCCTTAGTTGATGAATATCCATGTTGGCTTTTTGAATAGACTTGGGTTTTATTTCTGTTTGTACTGGACCAATATTCCCCCTTCTATGTATCTCCACCATTGTACTTAACAGCCCATTACACTCTGTAAGGCAAGATTTAATTAACCCTAAATACTTAAAGGTGTCATTCACCTGTTTCTCAGTATCAAATAGCTGTTCAATTATGAGGAGTGGAAAGTTATGAAGTACTAGTTCCCCTCTACCCAGCACGGGTTAGGGCCTACTTGAGTACTGTGTCCAGTTCTGGGCACCACACTTTAAGAAGGATGCAGACAAACTGGAGAGGGTTCAGAGGAGGGCAACGAAGATGATCGGGGGACTGGAAACAAAGCCCTATGAGGAGAGACTGAAAGAACTGGGCATGTTTAGCCTTGAGAAGAGAAGACTGAGGGGAGATATGATAGCACCCTATAAGTACTTGAAAGGCTGTCACAGAGAGGAAGGGCAGGATCTCTTCTCGATCATGCCAGAGTGCAGGACACGGAATAATGGGCTTAAGTTACAGGAAGCCAGATTCCAGCTGAACATCAAGAAAAACGTCCTGACTGTTAGAGCAATATGACAATGAAACCCATTACCTAGGGAGGGAGTGGGCTCCCCCACTCTGGAGGCATTCAAGATGATGCTGGACAGTCATCTGTCAGGGATGCTTTGACTTAGATACCTGCACTGAGCAGGGGTTGGACTCAATGGTCTTATAGGCCCCTTCTAACCCGACTATTCTATGATTCTATTCATTGCCCACCCTTAATTTCCAGATTACTTACTCCACAACTGGGAGGGTTCCCCTTCTGGGTTGATGGTGGGAATGCACTGCTAATTCAATTACCTACTTATCCATTAATTCATCTAAAGAAGTGTGAAGTTCTTGTGCTCTTATCTGAGAAATATTATCAGCAAGGGCCAGCTCAGATGCAAGGTCTCTAGCATCATTGTCTGAGATGTCTCCATACATAACACACTTCTGGTCAATAGACCAATCTCATACAGAGTTAGTTGTGGAGTCATTTCCCACTGCTTCCTCTATTCTAGGAGAAAAGAATTGTGGGATTATTGTCTGAGATTTCAGTTTCTGTTTCCATCTCTCAGATAAAACTTCAAGTGGAAGCCTCATATTTTTATAACCTTGCCTGGTAAAAACCGTTTCTTCACTTATAATCCTATCCCATTAACACCTGACAACCAGGAATTAACTACTATTATCCATAAATATCTATCACTTATATAAAATTAAGTTCATAGTTAATAAACTAATAAATTAAATTTGTTTTAGAATATAAAAACAAATTAGAAACAATAGATTTTAAAATCTCCAAATAAATTGCAAGTGCTTTCACCCTACAAAACTAAACCCAAAGCACTAACTCATAATTAATAGCCATACTAATTAAATTTAACCAGGCCTCCTGTCACATTCTCCTTTGGCAGTTTCCTTGCCTTTGCCCCAACCAGGTCCAACAGTACACACTCTCTCTTCTCACTGCAGACTCTTCACAGAGGTAGAGAATAGTGTTCTGTGGGGCCTTCTAATATGTGACCTCCCACAGCCTCCTCTGGCATTTAACTGCGGTTGATAGTTTTACATAAGACTCCCAGATGAAATGTCAGAGCACGCCAAGATGCTGTGATTCCCAGCAGAGGCTTTCTTCACACGGAGCTTTTATCCTGCGATTGAGATTGCTCCTTCATGGAAGTTTGCAGGCTCTTTACATGACACTGTGATCATCCAAGGTGTCACCTGCACTAAATGCCCTTTGTTCTGTTTTTAAATAGATTGCAAATAATGAGCTATCATATTATTCTGTTGTGTTCCACTTGAGTTTCCTTTGTGACAAGAGGAAAAGCAGCAAGAAGAGGAGCGAGATCAATGAAAGATAATGGAAGACTCAGCTACAGGGAGAAGGAGGGGGGAAGGAGAGGAGGGAAAGGAAGCACGTGATAAAGGGAGTCATTGTGATCCTGCATTTAAAACGGAAGCAGACAGCCTCGTTTTAAATGCAGGATTTTAGGCTGGTGTAGAGATGCCCAGAGTCTCCCAAAGGGCTGATAGCTGGTTGAGTTAATTGCATCTTAAATCTCAGAGACTATCCTAAAAGAGATATACCACTTCTCTTATTTACTTGGAGAAATGGCTAAAAAGTTTAAAAGCTGTTAAGACAATGAAAAAGCAATTAAAACAACTGAAACATTTAGATAAAAATTCAATACCAAATCACAGAACTTAAACAGGAAAGCAGAAAATCAGTAAATATTGTCTCTTCAGCTGACTTTAACTCCACAATGCTACTGTATGATTCCAGGCCACTTCCCTGCTGTCGCTCCTGTTGATACTGACAGGTACTGGCAAATACTTCATTGGTAATATCAGTTACAATTGTCAAGGGGGAGGAATGTCACAAGTAGAAGAAGCAGAAGCAGCAACAGCAGCAGTTCCGAGTTCTGAATGCCCCACTATAGATAGGCAGCTTTCCCACTGCAAATGCAGCCCAACTGAAGGAGGCAGCAGGGGCTGTTGCTACTCACACCTCTGGGCTCCCTCTACAGTTGGCTCCTTCCCGGGCCAGGCTCACTTGGAACAACCAAGCCCAGCTGGAGGAAGCAGAAAAGGACTGTAGTGGGAAGACTCCTTCTGCAGTGTCCTCTCAACTCCCAGATACTAGTTAGCACAGAGACTCCCAACCTCTCCAAGTTTACACTTAGAATCTCAGGCACGTAACGTTTCATAGATCTCACTTCAGGGCTTCATAGTAATCTCTTTGCTCCTCCCGTCAGAAGCCTTATCTTTTTTATCTTCTCCTCTTCTCTGTAATTACTAACTTTCCAGGTCTTTTCCTCTTCTCTGTTGTAACTCCAAACAGAAGTAGAAGCAATCCAAAAAAATATGATTAGGACTGAAAAATATGAAAGAGGGTGATAATGGCCCATAAAGAAACAAGTCTTGAAGGTTCTACTTTCCAAAAACAATATAAAAGGAAGATAGTAAGCAGAGATAAATGTGACTTGCTGAAAGTATATTCTTCTTAGCCCAAACACCAGTAATTAGTGTGTTAGAAATGACTGCAGAGCTCCAACAAACACATTTTATCACGAGGCCATTTTGGAATGGATTATACATTTGCAAATGAAATGCTATCCAAATTGGTGTCCTCTGTTTTGGTGATGCGATTCCTCTTTTTTGGCAATGCCTAAGTGATCACCCTACCTTTGTAGTCCCAATGTAATGCTTGGTGGGAGTTCTGATGAGGGAGACAGAGTTGAGTGTGTAGTGTTACACATGGGATTCCTCTACCTATACCTGGCAAATATATTCAAAAACTTAATGCTTTGTTAATACCTTTTTTCAAAGGTATTTGTTGAATACCTTTGAAAAAGATGCAACTCCCTATTAAAGACAGTGGGTTTGGCTTTCTGGATCTTGCTATATATCTTCGGCCTTATTTGCTGACTTGTACTAAATTTTGGTCCTTTCCACTTAGATTAGATTTTCCACCTTGGTAAGTTTTGGAATCATCCTGTCTGGAGCTTCTCTCCAAATGGATGGCACTAGGTTCTCCACATATTAGATTGGATGAGGTTCCTCCCACAATTCTGGTGGTTAGAGACATGTGGCATATAATTGACTTTATGGGGAAAACTAGAATTAAAAATGGGAAAGAGAATGTTTTTGTGGTAGACCTGGACTGATGAGATGGTTTTTATCTTGGATCAATGACTGGGTGTTGACAACGAGGGTTTTTTTTTCCATTCTCTGCTGTGAGATAAATAATAAATTTGATTTGCCTGCTGCAGCTGAATGGCAATACAACCATTGCAGCACCCGTTATTATCTAGATTCAATCCTGCTGCTTTCACAGCCTCAGAGGCCCCTTTGCAATTGGAAATACTTATTGAAGCTGATCAGGTATATCGACCCACGATTCATGTTTATAAATACTTATTATCAGCGAATAAATATAATGCACAGGGTATTAAGCAGGAATGGAACAGGGAATCGGATTGTCCTGTTTTGTCTAATCAGTGGACCGCTGCTTTGGAATCTGTTATCTGAAGTGCCTATGGATCTTAGGTTAGGTCTTATTCAGCAAAAACTCTTGTTTTGTGTCTATTGGATGCCACAATGTCTCTTTAATATAGGTTTGTCTAACTTGGCTAATTGTTGGAGGTGTAACACTTCTTGTGCTTCTTTTAACTGAATGTTTTGGAAATCACCTCTTTTGGGGAGGAAATTATCATACTGATAAACTTGTATTGGAACATTATTTAATATTTACTGATGTACACATCCTTTTGAACTGTTTACCTGCTTCTTGGAAGTTAATACATGGTCGGTGTAAATGGATTTTCCACACCCCTCGACTGCCAAAAGACTGATTCTGCAACACTGGAAGGATAAATGCTCGCCTCCTAGAATGCAATGGATAGAAGACTTATATATATAGCAACACTAGCAACATTCGAAAGGGTGGTATATAGGCACCTTTCATGAAGGGACCTATGTATAGATATTTGGTCTGCTTTTATTGAAGTTTATGTAGAATCTACTTTTTCTAGAATGCTGTAATAATTAAAACTCAGACTTTTAAAGCATGTAGTTATACTACATATTTTCTTTTCTTGATTCCCCCCCTCTTTTTTTGCTGTGCTTGTTGTTGTTTTTTGTTTGCTTTGTTTTGTTTTTGTTGAAATTCACAATAAAAAATTGATTAAAAAAAGAGTTGCATGTGCAGTATGTGCACTTCAGTACTAGAGAAGGGGAAGGGACGCATACAGCCTGCAAAGAACAAGAACAAAAAACAAAGGAGAAGGGCTACATCTGATGTTACGGGAGTGGACTGTCACTAATGTGGAACTCCCTGCTGAGGGTGGCTAAGTTTGCTGCCTCTCTGTTGTCCTTCCACCGACAGGCAAAAACCTTTTTATTCAAGCAGGCTTTTGGCATCTAAGTGGACCTGTTGGGTTAGATGCTCCTTTTATTCTGGCATAGTTGTTGTTTTAATGCATTTGTTTTATTATTGTTTTAATCAAGATTTATGATTGTAAACTGCCTTGAGTGCCATTTTTTCTTGGTAGGAAGACAGGGTACAAATCAAATAAATAGGAATTTCCCTTCCCCTTCCCTTTCCCTCCTCCAACCTGCATCCCTTCGCACACTCCCCAAATCTGCTCCACAGACCCCTTCCGACCCTCTAGAGTAGATTTGGGGGGGGGGTGGTGCACAGGGCTGCAGGAAAATGGGGAAATTTAATTTTCCAGCGGTGTCCATTCCACTGGCAGAAGGACGCTACTGGATACAACCCATAGGAAAGTGATGAAGAAACAGGGATTGCTGTGGGAAGAGAGGGACCAAAGGTCTCCACACCAGTTGCCCTCTTGACCCCCCCCCCCTTATTACCCCCAGGGCCATAGAAGCAGAGAAGATGGCAAGCCACGCAGGAGCTTCAGTGATGCTAGCAAAGTGCCTGGCTGTGTGTCTATGCAGGAGGATAGGGGAACGTGTGTAAGCACCTGCCTGGCTCAGGGCCTGGCTGAGAGCCAGGATGATCTGGATCCTCCAGCTCCTATCCTCCAGCTCTCAGACTGAGCTTACTCACTTCAAGCTGTCGTGTAAAGCTGTTCTGAACTGAGGAAATGGATATGTATGTGGCAGGTTAGATGGAAAGGGGATGCCCTGCGAAATCCAGTCTCCTCCTGCAATTAAGCATATCTAAGACATCATTCAGTAATAAACCATATATATTGTGGATATGTTTTGAACAAGATAGTATTTGTTCTCCAAAATAGGAAGCAATTAAAAAAACCTCATTGTGAACTATACAATTTACAATTGTCACTGTTACCACAGGGGTGGGGGTGGATGTGTCAGAGAGCCAGAACTGAGCAATTAGCACTGACTTTTTTTTTTAACAGGATAACAAAGGTCTTGTTTCACAACACAGCTCCAGGGCCTGGTGCAGCAGAAAGTGACTTTAAGGATAGCCAACAATTCAAACATGGGGGTTTGTTTGGTAACTAAAAAAGGCATTTGTGTACACTCATCCTGCTGGAAAACGGACTGATGTAAACAGACACTCATTGAACTGATGAACCACACACACACACACACACACAAATCAAAGCCAAGTTAGTGAAAAATCATCACACTATTGTTATTGCAGAATTTTAACACTGCAATCCTAAGCATATTTATTCAGATGTAAGTCCCAGTAGCTTCAAAATCTCAACTTTGTTTTTGTATTCTTATTTCAACAGTTATTTTTAGGTCTGTTATGTTTAGTCAAATAATCAGTTAGATTAATCTATGAAAACAGTTGGCAACATTGGCAGTGAAACAGGATACAATCTAGCAGTGGAACCAAAAAAAGTGTTCACCTTAAAGACCAACAAACATATTAACAGGGTTTGGTCATAATGGCAGCAATTCCTGGGTTGTATAACCCAGGAATTGCAGGGACCAGCAGAGCATGCAAACCACACGTCCCATTCCTGGGTTGTTTTGTGATGTGCAAATCCATAAACTCTGGGTTGTTTATGGGTTAAACAACCCAGAGTTAACTCAACAACAAACCATGGGCAATTGGGTTACCTCTACCTTGTTTAACCCATAAACAACCCAGAGTTTTTGGGTTCTTACATCACAAAACATTAAAAGCAGAAACGACAAACATGTGGTTCATGCACTCCACTCATCTCCATAGTTCTTGGGTTAAACAACCCAGGAATAGTTGGGTTGAGTTACATCTGAACTGGATCATTGGCTGTGTCTGCAAGTAACAATAAGCCAAAAGTTCTGTCTTAATAAACCATGCTATAAATTAGCTGTATGTAGGTATATGCAGCCTATTTACTCCCACTTCACTCCTCCCTTAACTGTGAAAAGGTAAACAATCCAGGAACGAATAGCTTCATGTGACATCCAAACCCAGGATTGTGGTTAAGTGTGTCCAAACTACCCAGGATCATAAACCAGCTTTAAACCAGGGTTGTTTGATGTCTTACAAATCCTGGCTTGTTGGCTTATAAATCCTGGCTTGTTTTAGGTACAAAATCATCATCCTGGGTTCAGGATGTTATACAAAGCTATCCCTTCATGGTTTGCTTATCCACTTGTGCAAAGAGAGGAGTGAATAAGTTGCATGCATCACACATCTAATTCATGTCATGGTTTATTAGGCCAGGATTTGGGGCTTATTGTTATATGTGAACACAGCCACTGTGGCTTTTGTGCACTGTATGTTAGTTCATCAGCAGGCTCAAACTTCCAGATGCATAACACAGAGCCATGTCACTCTATTCCTTCCCACCCCTGTGGAATGTTGAGTACACAAGAAGCAAAGGAAAAGTAGCGATGGGGAACAATGGGGAAAGGGCACCAAGCGGAAACCACCATGCTCAACATCCAAGGACAGCACAGCCTCACAGAAAATAAAGAGCACCTGCACCAAATCTGTATTCTCAGACACTCCAAAGGGACCCTGTCTTGGGGCTCAAAACTGGATGGCCAGATGCAAAAAAGACAGAGCTCCTGCACCTTTAACTATCATGCAGAAGAGGAAATTTCAGTAGGTGTACCTTGTATGACAAACAACACCTGCTGAAATTACCTCTTCTCTTTTGCATCTGGCCACCCTAGTTCCCTGGCATAAACACACTGGGAAAGTTAAGCTTTGCTGCTGCAAGCAGATTAGGTGGGAGGGCAGGGGCATTGCTAGGTTCTTAAAAGATCTGGGGCACAGGCCCATACCACAAATTTGCATGTGCATATATATATATATGTCAGAGTCCAAGCACACCTCTAATATATATATATATATATATATAGTATATATGTGTGTGTGCGCGCACGCGTGCACATATGTGGTATGCATATGTGTGTGCATAGATTATATACATACATAAGAAGTGTGCACTGACCCCACACCCCACTTCAATTCAGACCCCAATTCAGCATTTTAGAAAACATCCGATTTCTGCTCAGGACAATTTGTAGTTGGTTCACTTCAGCTCAGCACCAAACCTGAGTCAAGGTTTGGAAATACGGGTCGTTATGCTTCCTGTTGACTACCATGGGAAATTAGAAAAAAACTGTAACGTTTTCCTCTTGACTGGATGATAATTTCAGGCATACTAGCCCCCTAGAAGGGGATTACATCTGCCCAACATCAGAAATATAAGTGCAGGGTTTATATTTTGATTTTCTTCTAAAGGGAACTGTCAATAACATTTTTATTCCTTGGAAGAATTGGATAAAAAATTCAGGATTCAATGCTCCATCAGAGGAGATCATGTCTGCCAAATTTCAGAATGATAGCCACAGGGGTTTTTGTGTAAGGGTAGCCTTGACATTTTGAGGTCTCCAAAAGAGGACATACTTATCACCCTATCTTTCTTGTGGACCATTGTTCTGAAAACAATGAGCAGACTGTGGAAGGAAAGATGGCAGTCTCCCCTCTACTTTAAAAGGCTGGTGCATTCACACTGTTGGTCTGCCAAGGGAGCGAGTCCTAAGGCCTCCTAGTAACAGCAAGGCTACTGAGTTCAGAGGGAAGAAGCAGGCTTGTATTAAGTAGGGCTGTGCACTATTTCAGATCCAGATCTGAATTCTCAACCAAAGCAGGGTGATTCAGACCAAATCAGATCACTTCGGATTATTCTGAAACCAGAGAGCCTGTCTGGGAAATGTAACAATTTCCTTAAGATTAGGGAGGGGGAGAGGAAGATTTGGGAGGGGGGAACTGAGCCTTGGCAAGTGTTATCTAGCTGCCAATAGGGCTGAACTTTTAACTCAGCAGTCTCCAATCACAGTAGGGTGATTGAGAGGGGAGTGCAATCACTCCTCTATAAGGAAAGGCTTCAATGTTTGGGCTATTTAATTCAGAAGGCAAATAAGGTGGGGGGAGGTTTATAAAATTATATGGAGTAGTGAAAGTGGAACAGTGCAATAAATAAGCTGAGTTTGGTGTGACTTTTTCCCAGGTAATGTGTATTGCAGCCAAAGAGATTAACTTTTTTTCTTCCCTTAATGAGGAGCCTCAGGTCATCCAGTGAAGCTGAATAGCGGCAGATTCAGGACAGACAAAAGGAAAGTACTATTTGCATTTCAAAAAACCTAGACCAGAGATTAGGGGTAGTGACCTGCTAGTGGTCACTTTAAACACCTTCTGATAATCCCCTGTGTGGTCCAGCAGTTTTTACCTTTTGTTTTAGTCTTTGAGAAAAGGAAAAATTATGTATGACTAGCACAAAAGCCACTGGACCTAACTGTCTGAAATTTGGCAGGTTCAGTCAGCTCCATAGGGGCTGCCAGGTCTCCAAATTCCATGCACTTATGTGGAAGTCTTTTATAGGTCTTTTATAGGAAGACCTATAAAAAAAATTATAGGTCTTTGTTTTGACAAATTTTCTTGAAAAAAGCACATTTTACCTGTGACTAGCACAAAAGCAACTGGACCTAACTGCCTGAAATATGGCAGGTGCAATCATCTCCATGGGGTCTACCAGATCTCCAAATTTCATGCATTTATGATACAAACTAAAAAAGTTATGGCCATTTATGTTTTCCAATGCAAGTCAATGGGAAAATGTTAAAAAATGGCAATTAGGACAGGTCAAAAGATCCAGGGCACAGCTCAGAAGATCTGAGGCCCATGCCCAGGGGGGCCTCTCTATAAGAATTCCCATGTGGGAGGGTAATGGCAACCAACAAATAAGCAAGGGAGGGACCCACCATGGGGATGGATGGGGAAGTCCAGAAAATAAAACCCAGTGTGCCCAAATACCTGCCAGCCGTCCTCCCTCCAGAAAGCAGGGTATGTATGGCTAAGGAGAGTTTTGATTTTCTTGAAAAAAATACATTTACTTTAAGTTACATGTACAGGAATGTAAATCTTAAGAATTTATGGATAAACATCATTGGAGCTTTATGAATCTGCTGAAGGAACCTTCCAAAAACACTCAAAGTGCTGAAGAACAGTGAGGATTTGCTTTGGAAAAAAGGCATTGAGCCTGTGTTGAAGATCAATGCAAAACAACAGAAAAAAAAAGCAACGTATGGTGTTTTCTAGGTATATAGTAAGCCACTTACTTGTGGGGTGCCACAGGGTTCCATCCTCTCCCCGATGCTATTTAACATCTATGTGAAGCCGCTGGGGGCTATCATCAGGAGGTTTGGGGTGCAGTGTCATCAATATGCGGATGACATGCAGCTCTAACTCTCATTCAAATCTTCACCAAGGTTGGCCGTAGAATCCCTGTCCAAATGTCTGGAGACGGTGAGTGGCTGGATGGGGAGGAATAAGCTGAAGGTGAACCCTGACAAGACCGAGGTACTTTTGGTGGGAGACAAGAGGAGGCTGGGGGATGTTGACCTGGTGTTGAATGGGGTACGGCTACCCTTGAAAGACCAGGTCCGCAGTCTGGGGGTCATTTTGGACTCCCAGCTGTCCATGGAGGCTCAGGTGTCAGCTGTGAGCCGGACAGCGCTGTATCAACTCCATCTGATACGGCGGCTGCACCCCTTCCTTCCCGACCATCTGCTCCCATGGGTAGTACATGCCCTGGTCTCCACTCGTTTAGACTACTGTAATGCGCTCTACGTGGGGTTACCCTTGAAGATGGTTCGGAAGCTGCAGCTGGTACAGAACGCGGCGGCTCACCTGATTAAAGGCAGCCGCCGGCGAGATCACATCACTCCAGTGCTGAAGGAGTTGCACTGGTTACCAGTTGTTTTCCGGGCCAAATTCAAGGTGTTGGTTTTGACCTTTAAAACCCTATATGGTTCCGACCCAGCCTATCTTAAGGAGCGCCTCCAGCAGCACCAGACAGGCCGCTTAACAAGATCAGCCTCGGATGGCCTTCTCTCTGTCCCATCAGCCAGGACAGCTAGACTGGTGGGGATGAGGGAGAGGGCCTTTTCTGTGGTGGCCCCCACTCTGTGGAACTCCCTCCCTAGGGAACTCCGTCATGCCCCCTCTTTAATGAGCTTCCGTCGTGCATTAAAAACGTGGTTGTTCAGGCAGGCATTTGGGGTGGGTTAGGGTATTTTAAAAAAATTTTTATGGTAGAATTTTATTGTTTTAAATTGTTTTATGGTCTGTTGTACATCGCCCAGAGTGGCTGGGTGACCAGCCAGATGGGCGATTAATAAATTTAATAATAAATAATAAATAAATAAAATAAATATATTCAGAACAGCACAAGTCTACCTCACAACCTTAAGATTTTCAATCTAATTCGTCTTGATATCCTTCTATAAAATACACACACACACACACACAACATTAGAATTCTTCCCTCCTTTATATAGCTAGGTCTGAACTTATTTTTGTTTCCCTGAGAATCAGCTGAAGATTTTCACCTTTGCATAAAGAGATTTCTTACCTTCTGTCCATTGATTTTTGTGGTGGGCTGTATCACTTCCCACCAGACAACTGCTTCAAACTGCTTATCATTTTGCAAAGGTAGAAGACAAAAAACATGAAGGCTGCAATGTGAAAAGCATGGAAGAGCAGGTGCTTTTGGTTAGCAGGCCTGGGGTAATGGTAATTAAACACCCTTTTGGCAGCAGAACCCCCTCCTCTCCACACTAACAGCCCCCAGTGGTGTTCCAGTAGATTAAAAGCTTTCACTAGGTTAATAATTTTTACATCTTTGCTTTACAAATTATCCTCTTCCTTCATACACTTGAGCAGTTTATACTGCAAGACTTTTAAGGAGTGTTGCAATATATGCCCATCTCCCTTTAAAAATCGGCATGTCGATATGCTTATAACTCAGTAGGGTGGTGAAACTACGTAAAGGAATAAAATGGCAGAAGCCTAAGCAAAACTCAATCAAGATGCTTGTGTCTCAAGCTAGCCGGGTATGTTTGTGTAGTTTTGCAAATGGAAGATGATGCCCATCCCATCCCATACATGTTTATTCAGAAGTAAACTCCGCTGCGTTTAGGGGGATCTACTCTCAAGTGCATGCATATGGGATCAGACTGCTTCGGTTTCCCACTGAATCTGCCACCTCAGACCTGTACAGTCTGAGCTGAATTGAATGAGTCAACTCTCTGTGCACAGAGGAGCAGAGCACTGCACTAGAAGTGAACCAATCTATGGTTCTGAAACTAGAAGCAAATGCACACAACTATTGAGTTTGTGGTGGCTGCATGAAAACATTCTCTGTGTGTGCATATATGTGAGGTGGCCACTTGGCTGTGTACAGTTGTAGGCAGGAGCTAGATTAAGATGTGTGTGTCCCCCCCCCCCCCGGCCATCTTACTTTGTGGGAGTTGCATGCAACGAAGCTAGCCATACACTGAGAATTCACATGCCATTTCAAGAAGTCATTCAGCACAAGCCGAAGAGTCTTATGAACTGGGCTCAATCAATAGTATGAAGATTTATGTTCTTCAAACTCTTTAAATTGTGCTAAATGTTATAGCAATTATTTTCAATTTTTTAAAAAACCAATCGTTTCCAGTATCTAACATGTTCTCTAAAGCAAACCGACGGTGGTAATACCAAGGAAGAGGAACAATTGACTGACTGACTAAATAAAAAGTGATAGAAAATGTAGCAGGCAAAGTTTTTCCTTTCTTGCTGTGCCAGAAAATGCTGACTCCTTTAGCACATAGCCAAGAAGAACCTGAATTCGCTGGATTAGAACACATGTAAATGCTACATGAACTCCTGGGACCTGTGTTCTGTTGTTGACATGAATAGCGTTTTTCACTAGGTTGTCTCCTACTGTATATTTATATGGATGGTCTTGTCAGAGCTATAGTCAAGGTGATTCTGCAATTGCACTGCGCAAGAGCGGAAGCTGATATTGGGACACAGAACACAGTCTGCATTTGTAGCAAATTCCGTGTGTGTTCATTTTCAAATCCTGCCCCTTAAACTGCATGGTTCTCCTAAACTGAATGCCCATGGATGAAAACATTAAAGGCAGTAAGTAATATGCCAGGACAAAATGCCCGCCTGATTAATTCATCTTATGTTTCCTAATTAGCAAACAGGAAAGTTGAGCTGAAGGTCAAAAGATGTGACCGTTAGGTGACAAATCAAAGCGGGCTTTTGGGGCCCTCTCAGTCTAATCGCTCTGCTTGGGAAAGTGCTGTAAAACTTGCAAGGCTGAAACTTTTCTTAGGGTGCAATCCTATGCATTTTTAGACAGAGAAAAGGCCTACAACTCCCAGCACTGGGAGTTGTAGGCCTTTTCTCTGTCTAAACATGCACAGGATTGTGCCCTTAAGGAGTTTATTTATTTATTTATTTATTTATTGAATGTGGGGGGAGAGAGAGACTCTTTACTTTCCCCTGTTGGCAAATCCTAACAAAGCGTTAAAGCACTGAAGTAAAGTTTTGAGCCAGGAGGCCATTTCAAAGCCCTCCGTTACCATGGCCACCAGCTTCCCTGGGCTCCTTCTTGTCATGTGAGCTGTGTTTGTAACTGCTCAGAGCACTAAAGGATGCACAAGCCGCCACCACGTCAGCACAGCTAACACAAGTCCTTTGTACACAGTCTTCCTTGTGTCTGAGCAACCCTCCAGGATTTTTGTACAACCCAGAGTTTCTTGGGCCACTGCCCATAGAATGCCAGCTGGGCTCATGGAGGAAGGAAGTTACCCGAAGGGCTGTCCTTTACAAAACCAACATCCTAAAAAGACAAGAAGCGCAACCTACCTCTGGCAGCGTCCTTAATACTAGAAAGCTGATCCGTGAAGCAAGGGATCCATTACACAGGAAGAGAAGACCCCAACAATATGTATGGGAAAGCCACAGAATACAGCAGAGAGGAGCTCCTGGCTGGCCTCTCCCGTCTCTAAAGGCTCCATCTTCTGTATGCTACAAAAACTTTGAGAGAGATTTTTCTTAGCAATGTTAGGTTCCTTTGATCTGCCGCCTTCATCGTTACCTCTCTAACGAAAGTATATTCTGGTGGGACTGCCCAAATGCCGGATTCAGACATACACAGCACACTCTGAACTAAGGAGCCAGTTAGTCTTACCTGCCCAGAGCTACAGAGAGCAAGATTTTTAAAAGAGTCACCGAGATTTGTTCAGAGGCAAATTCAACCCCTGATCCTTCCCCTCCTTCTCCTTCCCTCCCCCTTTCCCCTTCCTCTTCATTTCCTGGGCTGGTACATATGCATTAAAAAGGTGGCGCTAGCTAGCCTTTTATTCCCATGGAGGATAAGAAATGAGAGCGGTGATTTTGAATTTAAAACTATAGAGGCTTTTGACAAGATCATGCTATATCATTATGCTAAATAGAGGCAGTGATCTCTCTTTTTGCTAAATAACCAGTCCTGGTGGACAGGACAAGAAATGCAATATCATTCTGGTTAATTCCTAAACGGTCTCAGCTTTTGAAAGCTTGTTCTATCTATCTTAAATGTTCAAAGATAAAACTTGTTTAGCACTTTGCATTGGTCCCTGCTTACATCACACACACCAGCCCACACACAGGCATGTGCACAGTAGACTGCAGTGGCAGCTTGCTTTCCCCTCCTCTGTTGTTTATCCACTAACATCTGGTATTCAAAGGACACTGTTCCTGTTCATGGAGGTGCCATTTAGCTCAGACTTCCTTAATCTGGTGCCCTCCAGATGCTTTGAACTACAATCCCCAGCATTCTTGGCCACTGACCATGCTTCTGTTGCTGAAGGGAGTTGAAGTCCAAAATATCTGGAGGGCACCAAGATAGGTTGGCCGGGTATCCTACTTTTCAGGGGACAGTCCTTTATTTTGGAGAGCTGGCAGAGGACAGTCCTCTATTTGAAGGTCTCCTCTATTTGATGGGCTTCCAGTCCAAGTCTGGTTTAGAGTCAGAGAACCATCAGGACAGAGAGCAGCAGGGGCCTTGGAATTGCCCATCAACACTTAGCACCTGGACGGCAGACTGAGCAGGTTCACAGATCACCTGGTCATCTCCACTATGGTGAAATGGATCATAGTTCTATTTATAGTTATTATTTCTAAATATGTGCCTATAAAATATACGTTTCCATCTGCACCTGTAATGCAAATTGGTGTCTTCTTTTTTGGCCATGTGTAAGTGGCCACCCACTGACCCTACGGTTATGAAGGCTTTTGGCTTCACTACTGAGTGGATAAGCCAAGAAGGAGGGTGACATGATCACGGATCTGGCAGAGATGGATAAAAAGCAGTTGGCAGAAGCCTAGCAGGAATGGGATAAAAAGCAAGCACCAAGGCTTGGAAGTCTTGGGTAAGGCAGAGCATTTGCGGCATCTCTGCTGCTAGCATCATACTTGTCAACGAGGAAAACAAGAAAGAAGGCTGACATCTGCTTTTTAAAAAGTATATTCTAAATAGAGCTTTTGCATCAGCCTGACTCATTGATTAAGGGTGCAGGAACCATTGGCTGCCACCCACATAACAACAGCAACCTCCTTCAGAACAAGGGAGGAGGAGGGAAAGCAACACAGCCCCAACTGCTTCCCCTCTATTGAGGACGGGATGCTTTGCTCATTGTCGTGGCTTTCGGCAACCACTCTGCTTATTCTGCTTCTGCTTGTGTGTTCCTACCAGTGGCAGAAAGAGGGGGGGAGGAGATGAGGGACAATGAAGGGAGAGGAGAGGTCAAGCATTCTTAAGCAGCTGAAGCCAGAGAGATTTTCTCTTTGATTCCCAAGTGGGCACAAAAGCAGGAGACCCCCCACTGACACTTCCACTCTCTGCTAAACAAAGCTGAAGGAAGAGAAGGCTGCTGTGACTGCCAATAATAGTTTAGCTTAGGGTCGCAGACAGGCAGCCTTGCTGCTTCTTGAGGTTCATTTATATGCTGATGCTTGCCCCACTTCTCTGGGTAGTGAGAAGTTCCAGAGCTGCGGCACTTACCCAGGTTTGGTTTCCTTTGGAGAGAAGTCACTGGAGGCTTATGCTTTAAAAACAACAACAACAGCAACAGTTGAGTTTATTTACAACAGGGGTGTTCAACCTCTTTCTGCCTGAGGGCCTGAATTCAATTTCAGAGAAGCTCTTGGAGGCTGCACTCCAGTAGTGGACAGAGCTGAAGGCTGGGGCCAATTTTTTTTTTGTTTTAAATACCAGCATATTTTAGCTTGAAGTTCTTATTGCCAGTAACATAAACCTTAGAGGCTTTTATAATGGGGAAAAACTGTGCAAATCCCAGGAAACCATCAAATGACTGATGGTTTGGGGGAAGGAGGTGGGGCCATCTGAGGGACCCCAGAGGGCCAGATTGGGACTCCAGGCAGGCCAGATTTGGCCCGTGGGCCTGAGGTTCACCACCCCTGCTTTACGTTTACCAGTTAAGCATAGGTGGGGCACAGTTTAAACACTCCAGCAGACACCAAACCTACAGCCCCTAGTGTGGCCAGATGCAAAAATGGTCAGGACTCCTGCATCTTTGTGTATCAAGTTGTATTTTAGGGTTTTAATTTTTGTGAACCACCCAGAGAGCATTGGCTATAAATAAATAGTGTAAAACAGGGATGTGTAGACTTCAGGCCTGTGGGAATTACTTTGGTTTTTACTAGAATGCCAAGATCCACCAACTAGAGCCAGCGTTCTTCACTTTAGTAGCATAGTTTAAGGTAGAAGGAGATAAATTATTTTGTTGTTGCTGTTGATAAATAACTGAGACTCAGACATCTTTATTGATCTATTTCAAATCTCCAAGGGATTTACTGGCAGATCCCAGCCTACCTTCTGCCCACACCTGGTGAAGAGGGGCATTCATCAGGTGTAGTTTGTCATGCGAGCTAATCTCCTGAAATTCCCTCTTCTGCACAACTATTAATGGTGCAGGAGCCCTGTCCTTTTTTGCATCTGGCCACTTAGAATTCTCTTAGCCAGCCTGCCCAACGTATCGTCCAGATATGTTGGACTACAACTCCCAGCATGGCCCAGCCAGCAATTCTGGCTAGGGGATCTTGGGAGTTGTAGTCTAACACATTTGGAGGGTGCCAGGTTGGAGGGTGCCGTGTCTATTATTAGCTTATAATAGAGTCTCAAAACTCATCTGTCTCTTAGCTGTACTCAGAATAGGGATGTACGAAATGTACTTACCTTTCCACAGATTATGTTTATGGTGGGGGGGAGGTGTTCTGTCCCTCCCCCCAGAATCCTCGACAGGGGAGGGAGGCGCTCCGTTCCTCCCCCCCGGAATCCTCGATGGCCGGCTGTGCTCCGCAGCAGCTCCGCGGAGCAGCCAGCCAGGCCCAGGCCAGAGCCATCCGCAGCCGGATTTCCGGCCGCGGAGGGCTCTGGGTAAAAAAAAAAAAAAATGCATACGCAAATGGCGGCAGCTACGGCCGCTGCCATTTGCGTTCCTTATTTTTGGCCGTCTTAGTCTATGTAAATATTTACATAGACTACGACGGCGAAAATAAAGGGGAACGCAAATAGCGTAGTGGGCGCTATTTGCGTCCCTTTTTGATTCACTGTTTTAGGCTATGTAAATATTTATGTAGGCTAAAAGGGCGAATCAAAAAGGGACGCAAATAGCGCCCGCTACGCTATTTGCGTTCCCCTTATTTTCGCCGTCTTAGTCTACGTAAATATTTACGTAGACTAAGACGGCCAAAAATAAGCCATAGCCGCCATTTGCGTACGCGGGGTTTTTCTACCCAGCCATGATAGGCTACGTAAATCTTTATGTAGCCTATCATGTCTTGAAAACAAAAAACAACCCCCCCACAAGTCTGCAAATGGCGGCGGCGGCAGCCGGTCGGAAGACCAGCCGCCACAGCCGCCACCGCAGCCGCCGCTGCCCAAAAGATCCGCCCCAGGTAAGTCTCGTCCCGGGGGGGATCCGCGGGGGGGCGGGGGGGTAGCAGGCCGTTCCGCCACAGATTTCGGGGGGCCGAATGCACTGGCATTCGGCCTCACCGAGATCTGTGGCGGAATTCTCTGCCATCCCTAGCTCAGAAACAGCTTTTCTATTGATTCTTTTCACACAGCGTCACCATCCGTAGCCAGGAAAGACATGAAGTACACATTTAGTGTTTATCAACCATCCAGCAGAGGGCATCTGGAAAGGAAATGAATGTCCATATAAAAATAAGAGTCCTGTGGCAGACTGTTAATCGTCTGTTAATCCACTGTATCTACTTTCGCTTTCATCACAGAATTGAGATCTGAACACTACATGAGTTTCCTTTCCTGCTTTCCCAATACATAACCTCTAGGTGGCACTGTAGTATAACAGAATAGCACAAAGACACAAGAGGAAATCATGCTTGCTTTCATTTTCACAATTAACTGCTGTGTTTTCCCTGCTCTAAACTCTCCAAAAGTGCCGGTTACACACAGAAGCGAAACTGGAGAACCCATAAGCAACTGTCAGTAGGGAGTAACAAGCACATGATAAATGCCTCATGTAGAAAAGACCGAACATATTCATTCTGGCATAAACGTGTGTGGATTATAGCCCTCTTCATCCAATGCATGGAGTATGCATGGAGCATGAGATGCATGTTCATATATGGTTTGGGGCATTTTACAGCTCTTCTCACAGACCTAATAATATTAGACAAAGCATGGGTCTATCAATAGCTTTTAGCCATGATTGCCAGATAGAACCTCCATATTCAGATGCATTGTATATCACTGAATACAGAGTGGAAGAGGTCTGATGCCTTCATGGGCTGGTTGTGGACTTTCAAGAGGTATTTGTCTGATCACTGTTGGAAAAAGGATGTTGGACTGGCTGGACTTTTGGCCTCTTCTTCTCTTCAGGGCTTCTCATCAGGGCCTTCTTATGTTCTTAGACACTGCTGTCGCTAATCTATGTCGTGCGACGTTTTTCTGCTATGTGCCTCTTCAAAAATGCAGCAGGAATGGCTGGTGTTAGGAAAAAGCAGAACTAGAGAGAACCAAAGATCTCTATGACGTCACCTTGTTACGCTTGTCATTCACTTTAGTCTGCCAACTGTTTTTGGCAGGGGTCCTGTACCAAGAACAGCCACAGGATGGCAGAAACTGAAAAGGTGAGCCTTTGCTTGTAACTTCATCTCTTATGCCAGGAAAAGGGATCCCTGCTGATTGTCTGCCCATTGGGCAGCTGTGAAAGTCCAGGGGGTTTCTCCATGAACGATTTACTCCAAGCTGGCTACGTTTGGAGGTCGTTAGGGATACATGATGTTGTGGCCATCCAGCAGCCAACCTGGGGCTTATCATAGAAAAACTGGATTTTCTGAGACTGCTTAAAATCCAATACTTTTCCTTAAGTCGGCTTCTCTGTGGTATAGTTTCTGTGTGCCTCAACCCCTGCATTGACCTCAGGTATGCTAGCCCTGCCCAGGGGTGTGCCTTTCACTGTGACCCCGGTCAAGGGGTGTTTCCTGTCTCCTGCTCCTGTGCTTCCCAGCACAAACCAATTAGTGCCTACTCAGAAGTAACTCCCATTGTGCTCAATGAGGCTTGTCATTGACATTGATGTGCACATCAGAACTTACAGAGATCCTCCTCAATTGAAATGGCACAGTTTAAAGCACAGATTCTCTAATGGCTGTAAAGTGCCATCGAGGATCCAATTCTCTGTTGTTTGGTTTATTGCCTTAGGAAGTAATTACTTCCCACCTTCGTTACAGGGATCCTGCAAGCATCAGGTTAGAAAGGGGGCTGGTTTCCCATCCCTGTGTTCTCCTCCCCATCTTTCCCAGCATGTCTACTCAGAAGTAACTAACTCCCGTTGTGCTCAATGAGGCTTGTCCCCAAAGCACTCCAGGGAATCACTGAGATTCCCATGAAACAAAATAATGCATTTCGGAGCCCTGCATGGACCAGAGCGCAGCAAAGCCAATTCCTTTTTAAAAATCTGGTACTCCTCCATTCGCTTCTCCTTCCGTTGTTGTAGAAACACCCCCAGGAGTCCTTCCAGAAAGAAAGTTGGCAAGCCCCTTAGGAACAGAGGAAGCTGCCCTATACCGAGGCAGACCATCGGTCCATCTCAGGATTGTCGGCACTGACAGGCAGTGGTTCTCCAGGGTTTCAGGCACAATTCCTTCCTGACCCCACCTGGAGATGCCGGAGATTGAAGCTGGGACCTTCTGCATGCAAAACAGGTGCTCTACAGGCATGTTAGGGCCCCTCCCCTGAGCTAGCACAGCCCCTCCCCTTGTCCTTGAAAATGCCTTAGGCCAGTCTCCCAGTGAGCGTAGGTTGCTGTAATTAGCATACTACTCCAATGCGGCAACATCCGGATTGGCTGCTTATCACATTTCTGGGTACAATTCCAGATGCTAGTTTTGACCTGGAACAGAAATGGAAAACAAACAAGAGGGAAGACTGCCATTCTGGCTTGGAAGCAGCCACTTCCTTGCTCATGTGTAATGAACAAGAATTACATCCGGGTGCATTGAGCAGGGGGGTGGACTTGATGGTCTTATAGGCCCCTTCCAACTCTACTATTCTATGATTCTATGACTAGGGAAGAAAGCTTAAGTAAATGGAACATTATCCAAGTCTTTCCCCACCTTCATTTGAAGCTGTCACTGAAGTGACTACTATCATGTTTTTTTTAAAAATTAAAATCTTATATTAAAACCATCTTAATCATCTAAGGGAGCAATCCTATGGCCCCCTAGATAGCATCTGGAGTGCAACAGGATGCTGTGGATGTCCTCCTCCATGCCAGTAGACAGAGCTATAGAGATCTTCCTTCTCCCACTCCCAGCTGCTGTGGAAAGCTTCTGCAGCCCTGTATAAGAAGTCAGAGAGGGAGATAAGGGGGCATGCTGGTGGGGGAGGGGGAGGGGAGGGGAGGGGGCCTGCATATGCAGGATCCTATGGCCACCAAGTGCCCTGTGGGAAGGATTTTAGAAGAGAGAGAGTGAAAGAGAGAAGCCAGTTAAGACCACCTCAGTGTCTGCTCCAGCTCGACTGCCCTTCCTTTCCCCCACAGGGTCTTTTACCATTAACTGCCCTATGGGAAGGATCCTTTTGTTGTTGTTGTTGTTCAGTCGTGTCCGACTCTTCGTGACCCCATGGACCATAGCATGCCAGGCCTTCCTGTCCTGCGCTCTCTCCCGGAGCGTGCTCAAGTTCATATTCATTGCATCCGTGATGCTATCTAGCCATCTCATCCTCTGCTGTCCCCTTCTCCTTTTGCCCTCAGTCTTTCCCAGCATCAGGGTCTTTTCCAGGGAGTTTTCTCTTCGCATTAGGTAGCCAAAATATTGGAGCTTCAGCTTCAGTATCTGTCCTTCCAATGAGCAGTCAGGGTTGATTTCCTTTAGGATGGACTGATTTGACCTCCTTGCAGTCCAGGGGACTCGTAAGAGTCTTCTCCAGCACCACAGTTCCAAAGCATCAATTCTTCGGTGCTCAGCCTTCCTTATAGTCCAGCTCTCACAGCCATACATTACTACTGGGAAAACCATAGCTTTGATTAGACGGACCTTTGTCGGCAAGGTGATGTCTCTGCTTCTTACTATGCTGTCTAGGTTTGCCATAGCTTTCCTCCCAAGGAGCAAGCGTCTTTTAATTTCATGGCTACAGTCACCGTCTGCGGTGATCTTGGAGCCCAAGAAAATAAAATCTGTCACTGCTTCCATTTCTTCCCCTTCTATATGCCAGGAAGTGATAGGGACAGATGACATTATCTTAGTTTTTTTAATGTTGAGTTTCAACCCAGCTTTTGCACTCTCCTCTTTCACCCTCAACAAGAGGCTCTTTAGATCCTCTTCGCTTTCTGCCATTAGGGTGGTATCGTCTGCATATCGGAGGTTGTTGATAATTCTCCCGGCAATCTTAATTCCGACCTGTGATTCATCCAACCCGGCATTTCTCATGATGTACTCTGCATATAAGTTAAATAAGCAGGGTGACAATATGCAGCCTTGTCGTACTCCTTTCCCAATTTTGAACCAATCGGTTGTTCCATCTCTGGTTCTTACTGTTGCTTCTTGACCCTCGTACAGGTTTCTCAGGAGACAGGTAAGGTGGTCTGGTACTCCCATCACTTTAAGAATTTGCCACAGTTTGTTGTGATCTACACAATCAAAGGCTTTAGCGTAGTCAATGAAGCAGAAATAGACGTTTTTCTGGAATTCTCTTGCTTTCTCCATGATCCAGCGAATGTTGGCGATTTGATCTCTAGTTCCTCTGCCTCTTCTAAACCCAGCTTGTACTTCCGGTAGTTCTCGGTTCGCATACTGCTGAAGCCTAGCTTGTAGGATTTTGAGCATCACCTTGCTGGCATGTGAAATGAGCGCAATTGTGCGGTAGTTTGAACACTCTTTGGCGTTGCCCTTCTTTGGAATTGGAATGTAAACTGACCTTTTCCAGTCTTGTGGCCACTGTTGAGTGTTCCGGATTTGTTGGCATATTGAATGCAGCACTTTAACAGCATCATCTTTTAGGATTTTAAATAGCTCAGCTGGAATACTGTCATCTCCGCTAGCTTTGTTGTTGGTAATGCTTCCTAAGGCCCACTTGACTTCACTCTCTAGGATGTCCGGCTCAAGTTCAGTGACCGCACTATCATGGCTATCAGGGACATTCAGATCTTTCCTGTATAGTTCTTCTGTGTATTCTTGCCACCTCTTCTTAATCTCATCTGCTTCTGTTAGGTCCCTGCCTTCTTTGTCCTTTATCATGCCCGTCTTTGCACAAAACGAGTTGTTACATTTTCATATTGTTTGTGATTTTATTAATGTAGTGTGTATGTTACTTGTAAGCTGCCTCAGAAGGATTGGGATATAAGTAATTTAAATAAATACATAAATAAAACTTTAGACTCCAATCCTATACACACTTACCTGGGAGTAAGGCCTATTGAAGCCAATGGGGCTAATTTCTGAGGAGACCTGTGTGGAATTGCACTGTTTGAGACTATCAGTAAAACTCAGTAAATAAAAGGTTTGATTTAGGAATGTAGTTCAGCTTTCACATTCAGCTTGTTTCACAGGTTAATATTGCTCCTTAGAACACACCAATGTGCATGCACGAAGTGACTTGCAGCGCTTGACAGCCTCTGGGCACACAGCCGCTCTATTCATCCACAGCAAAACCAACAGCCAGGCAGCTGATTCACTCCCTCTCTCGAAAGCTGAAGCAGACTTTGAAGCTGCCTTCACCTGTCCATGATGTTGCCAGCCATTCATCCGAGCCCGTGAAATCGCTTTGAACTCCTCTCACGCCTCCGTTCTTCAAAACTCGTTGTAGACTATATTAAAAGATAAGGAATCAAGAAGTGTGTTTTCCTGTGGTTGTCCATGTAAATATTCAACAGCGGTGCTCTTTTCTTTATTTTACCCCTTTATATTTCAGTTATACTAGCCAATACAAGTCTCCGTTGCATGGTCTAAGAACAGAACCTTCTTGACAGGTTGTTGTTCAGGTTTTGCTGCTGCAGGATACTGGGGGGAATGTTTGTTTTTAGGGAGATGGTATTGTCATGCTTTTGTAAGTAAAATGCTATAAATGCATATAACCCAAATACATATCCATATGTGAATAGGTATTTTGATAACTATACCTCTTATGAAACCAAGATTTGTTGAAACCCTACAGGAGCCTTTCCCAACCTGGTGCCCTCCAGATGTTTTGGACTACATCTCCCAGGATTCCTGATCATTGACTATAATGTCTTGGGATAATGGCTCGGGCCATAGCTCAGTGGTAGAGCACCTGCTTTGCTTGCAGAAGTCCCCAGGTTCAATCCCCAGCATTTCTGGCTGAGGTTTATGGCACTTGTACTCTAAAACATCTGGAGGGTACCAGGTTGACCAACTCTGGTTTTGATGTAAGTTGATGGAGATCTACTGCTATCGCTGAAGCTAACACACTAGTTTTCAACTGCTTGTGATGCCTGGGCTGGCTACAGGAGGACCACTAACATTCCTTGTGACCCAAGCCTACATATATTGAGTCAGAAGTCCCACTGAGCTCAATTAAGAGTCCCATTCCCTGCACAACACTTGCTACCAAAGTGACACAATAGCGCAAAACATGTATTTTCCAGTGCTGAACAAGAATGCCACCAGCCCATTCACAGGTGGCAAATTCCAGGAGGTCCATTTCAGTGATTGGGGGTCGGGGGGGGGGGAGGCTAAGGGTTTATGGAAGGCAGGCTTACTTTTCCCGGCAGGTGTTTTCTGTCTTTTGGGGTGTCTCTACACCTGGATTTTGTTGTGTGTTCGTCATTCCTTAAGCATGGAATTTTCTGGGTGTTTTACATGACGTTGTTGTCCTCCAGTGAGTTTCCTGTGCTTTCCCCCTGCTTATCCTGTGCTATTTCAGAAGAGGGAAAATGTGATATTTTCTCTGGTCACACCATGAAAGCGCCAGCCCATATACTTGTACCATGGCGAAATGAACCGCTGTGTGTGGGCGGTTGCAGGGGGTGCGGTTATGACGACGACAGGCTGGGAGTGTCACCCTGCCACACCTGCCCCCGTCCACCTCCTCATTTTGTATTGTTTTCCAGCACAGTGCAATGAGGTGAGAGACCATAAGAGTGGCAGAATGGCTGAGAATGCCATGCCGTGATCACGAAACTGCCAAACTCAGCGCAACATGGAATGGCCATCACGGTGGCATTCCAGCAGTCTGCTGGGCATCCAAAAGCCATGTCTGGGGGGCAGGGGCGGTGGGGTTGCTGTCCATCTGCTGTGTCAATCAGAACGTATTGACCAGTAATCTGCAAGGGGAGGGAAGGGGGCAGGTACCACGGAGGAAATTGCGCGATGCCCCTGCCATGTGTGAGGGTTTGTCACGCAAGAGTAGCAATGTTTACGAGACATACTGCCTCCCCACCCCATAAAAAGATAATAAGCAGAATGTAGCAATATAAAACCAACCAGTGTACAGAGCCCATGCTTGAACAGGAATTAGAAACACTGGTACAACGGTGGGATAAACCGGTTGTGTGGAGAAGCCCTTTCTCTCTTCTTAAATAACTACAACATCATACTAATTGTTGAAACTATCGAATACACAGTGTTAAATATATATTAAAAAGGAATCTTATCCTACTATTTCAAGATTATCCACTTACAATATAGAAAAAAATATAAATATTAATTAATATTATTATATCCACCCTCCCAAAATTCAATAAAAGGACATTCTCTTGTCATAACTACCCTTCAAAAAAGCAAGCTAAAACAAATTAATGATAGCTTTGGTGTGCTGCGTGGCCTCAAATGTAACAGGACTGCAAACAAAGAAGGAATCCCTTCCCTTTGCTGAGCCAAAATTTCAAAAGAACATCACGGTCTCTCCAATTTTCTAGATAAGATCACAATGCAAAAATGAATGCATGATTTATGCTGGAACAAAGGGGTTACTCTACACATAGGAAGCATGATGATTTTGAGAAAATTGGTGTTGCTTTGGTTTCTGGATTTCTTTTCATGTATTTTCTTTTTAACTCCAATACCATCTTATGAACCATTCAGTGTTACCACATTCAAGACAATACTCAACATATAGAGATATGCTACTGTAGCTTCTCTTCTATGAACTAACAATTTCCATTTAAAATATTGTGTCTAGAGACTTCCTGCGTTGAGCAGGGAGTTGGACTTGATGGTCTTATAGGTCCCTTCCAACCCTACTATTCTATGATTCTATGATTCTATGACTAAACTGCACATGGAAGACCTGTTAACAGGAATGCAGCCATTCTAGCCTGTACTAGCAGCCACTGATCTGTCATTTATACCAGGGTGGGCAACTTGTGGCTTTCCAGATGTTTTGGCCTACAACCCCATCAGCCCTAGCTAGTTCAGGTAATTGTGAAGGATGATGGGAATTGCAGGCCACAAGTTGCCCATTCCTGATTCATACAATATTATCTACGTCTGGAGCCTCCCTGACCCCGCTCCACATGATTTCTCTGGCCAACATCAGCCTCTCTGCCTCTCCTGATTTTTTACTTAAAAAACCAAATCCATTAATTAACTGGGAGGCAGACATGTTGCAAAGCACAGTGCTGGCTTTTAGCACAACCTGTATTTTCAATAATGGCTGTGGGCCCCATGTGAAAATAAAAATGACGAGGTGTGTAGCATGTTTTTTTCACATGAGGGGTGTGTGTGGGGAGGCATGGTTACCTGGTTTTGTTTGGTTTCATTTTTTGCATGGTGTGTATTTTGCCTGGGTCTTGTCTCTCCGTGTGTGTGTTGTCTGAGTTGGGGGGGGGGAGTGTTGTGGGGGGACTTGCCTCTGTATGAGTGTATGTTTCTCTGAGCATTTTCCCTTTTGTGAAATGGGTATTTTGTTGTGCTTTGTGGGGGCAAATGTATGATTTGGCATTTGGGGCTGAGACTCCACCTCTACCTTTTACTCAGTTTCTTGGCCAGGTTTCTTGTCTCTGAGCCTCATCATTTTGCCTTCTGTGACATGGTTGTTGGAGCAAGAAAGTTAGAATCAAAGCAGTGGTTTTCTGATTTGGAGCTCAGACCCCAGCTCTGTGTTGTAGTTACGTTCTTGGCCAAGTTACTTTTCTTTTAATCTCACCAGTTTCATGTCTGGAAAATGGGCATTTTGTGTCAGGCCACACCCACAACAGCAGCTATCGTGTGAATGGGAGTCCCCCTCCCCATTTTGTGAGAGTGGTCACAACCATATCTCAAAATTCCAAATGTGCCCACAGGCAAGAAGTTTTGGGACCTTTGATCTACACCATGTATGCTCTCACATACTCATAAGATAGGCCACTCCTATCCCCATTTGACACATAGGAACCTGAGGCTGAGGGGGTTTTCCACAAGAACAGAAGGAGAAGCAAATGCAGGAGTACCGGATTTTTTTTAAAGGAATCAGCTTTGCTGCACTTTGGTCCATGCAGGGCTCCATGAGTGAGTGCTCCGTACCAGTAAAAATCACTTCACAGAACATATTTCCAGGTGGGGGTTGGAGTGAACATCATCTGACTGGCAGGGGGTGCTCAATCAGTAAGAGAGGCTCCCTCCCCCAGGCTCTCCCCACCCTTTCTCCTTTCCCCTGAAGCTCCAGATGCACCTGCATTTCAGGAACAAGCCATCAGCCATAGAAACGCTTTGTGCTGTGGAGGATTTGGGGACATGTTTGAGGGCTCTCAGGCCAGGCAATGGCCAGGTTTATTGGGCCTCACCACTGCCCCCTGTAGACCGAGAGTGAGACCTACAATGCACCCAATACTCTCCTGGGGCGACACAGTGTGAAGAAGGGGAAGATCCCCTACAAATGCCTAGGACTACAACTTGCATCATTCCCAGCCAGCTTGCTGGTATAGACAGTACTGAGCAAGATGGACCAATGGTCGGACTCAGTAAATGGCAAATTCCTATGTTCCTAATAGAACGAGAAAATTCAGGATTACACAAGTATGGAAATACATATATATGCCTATAAATCCCATAATATTTGGGGAAGGGGATAGGTTGCGGGTGGTCCCATTGCCCTGCCAGGTTTATATATGTGTTCTTATTTACAGAGGGCAGTCACTATTTGAAGGACTGCCAGAGAACTGTCCTCTACTTTGAGGGCATCCTGTTTGAAGGCCTGTCCAGTCCAAGTCTAGTTTATAGATAAAGATCCATCAGAAGGTTTTGAAGTTACCCATAATATAAGAGCTATGCTGAATCAGACCAAGGGTCCATCTAGTCCAGCATTCTGTTCACACAGTGGCCAGCTAGCTGTCAACCCACAAGCAGGGCATGAGTGCAACAGCACCCTCCTGCCCATGTTCCCTAGCAACTGATGTACATAGGCATACTGCCTCTGATACTGGGGGTAGCATAGAGCCATCAAGACCAGTAGACATTGATAGCCTTCTCCAGGAATTTGTCTAACCCCCTTTTAAAGCCATCCAAATTGGTGGCCATCGCTATGTCTTGTGGTAGCCCACCCACAACAGCTGAGCAGGACACACAGCTCACCTGGTCAGTCTTCCATACTATAGTGAGATGTACTCTATTTCTATTTAAATTTTAATAAGTTTTCCTAAATGTGCACCTATACATATAAATTATGCAGTTTTATGCAAATTGGTGTTTTTTTCTGATATTCTCTTTTCTGATATTCTGTGAGCCAGGCTGCCCACACACAGAGACACACACACGAACAAGCACACATTGGGTAAACAGTAAGTGCTCTGAAATGTGCTTGGAAAAAAGGTAGCAATAAAGCATACGCAGGTGGCACATAACTACATTTGCACACACAGAAAAGAACAGCCGCCTCATGTGCTCCCTATCCTCCACTTGCCTTATGGAAAAATCAAAGGGTGCCCTCATAACCTTTGTTTTTCTAGCATGCTTAAACAAAATGTGATTAGACACATCAATTTAGCAGCCCCTAACAAGACTCTGATGAATGGGAATGGCCTCAAGTGTGGTCATTTGCTGTGACTTCCCACATAAGCTGTCTTTCATGCCCTAATTCTCTATGCTGGCCCACAAGCATTTCGGACTGGAGCGTTTTGACAAGTTAATGAAATTTGCTATGCACTGGAGTAGCCTGAACTGAGATGAACTAGACAATGCTGTCAATACAGCCTCTCCGACAGAGTTTGAGGGTCACACTACACTGATGGAGTAATTTTGGCCTTACATGCTCATTCCACCAATTTGATTAAAATTGTGTGACTCTTTCTGTCAGCCTTTCATTCTCTCCTTTCCCAGGACATGAATGACCTGTCACGTTGAACAAATTGTTGGATGCAATCTACACTGTGTTTCGCAAGTTCACATCTTGGCCGTGTGAAGGAGCAGTCAGACAATTCTGGGAGGTGAGTTTCCATCCTAAGAGGGCCCTTGTTCTGTTAAAATACTGCATCACTATTATCCCAAGACTCACCTCTCTTAAATAAGTCTGCATAGCAGCTGGGGCTGATCAGAAGACACAAGGTATGTGAAATATGTTACTCTCAAAGACTTGTATATATTTGCTGTGTATCATTAGAATAGTGTGCAAAATGTTTCCTGACGGTAATTTGACATATCCGATCTTCATGGAAGTTGTATATAAATTATATTAATTGCATGTCTCTTCAGCTCATAATATTCAATGCAGCCCTCAGGTTCAGTGTGGGTGTAAAACTATAAGCTGAGCAGCCTGTTCCTTTTCAAATGACCAAAGGATGGTGTACCATCATAAATATGAATGGTTGAGTAATCGTCTCCGGTTTAGCACGACACCATGAGCTTTTTTTTACATGAGGCATTTACTGTGCACTCATGATTCCTCATTCATGGTTGTTTAGATGGCAACATGATCCTCCAGTTTCGCTTCTGTATTTTAAGAGCACTTTCCAATTTTTTTTAGAGCAAGGAAAATGGGGTATTATTTCTGAAAGCAAAAGAAAAGGTAATTCCTACTTGGATAATTGCAATATTATATTATTATTTGGATAATTGTAGAGACACTGTATTGCGGTGGTTCCGGTCCTTCCTCTCCGGCAGGTACCAGAGGGTAGCACTGGGAGAGGAGGTTTCGGACCCGTGGCCACTTACTTGTGGGGTGCCACAGGGTTCCATCCTCTCCCCGATGCTATTTAACATCTATGTGAAGCCACTGGGGGCTATCATCAGGAGGTTTGGGGTGCAGTGTCATCAATATGCGGATGACACGCAGCTCTACCTCTCATTCAAATCTTCACCAAGGTTGGCCGTAGAATCCCTGTCCAAATGTCTGGAGACCGTGAGTGGCTGGATGGGGAGGAATAAGCTGAAGCTCAACCCTGACAAGACGGAGGTACTTTTGGTGGGAGACAAGAGGAGGCTGGGGGATGTTGACCTGGTGTTGAATGGGGTACAGCTACCCTTGAAAGACCAGGTCTGCAGCCTGGGGGTCATTTTGGACTCCCAGCTGTCCATGGAGGCTCAGGTGTCAGCTGTGAGCTGGACAGCGCTGTATCAACTCCATCTGATACGGCGGCTGCGCCCCTTCCTTCCCGACCATCTGCTCCCATCGGTAGTACATGTCCTAGTCTCCTCTTGTTTAGACTACTGTAATGCGCTCTATGTGGGGTTACCCTTGAAGACGGTTCGGAAGCTGCAGCTGGTACAGAACGCGGCGGCTCGCCTGATTAAAGGCAGCCGCCGGCGAGATCACATCACTCCAGTGCTGAAGGAGTTGCACTGGTTACCAGTTGTTTTCCGGGCCAAATTCAAGGTGTTGGTTTTGACCTTTAAAACCCTATATGGTTCCGGCCCAGCCTATCTTAAGGAGCGCCTCCAGCAGCACCAGACAGGCCGCTTAACAAGATCAGCCTCAGATGGCCTTCTCTCTGTCCCATCAGCCAGGACAGCTAGGCTGGTGAGGACGAGGGAGACGGCCTTTTCTGTGGTGGCCCCCACTCTGTGGAACTCCCTCCCTAGGGAACTCCGTCATGCCCCCTCTTTAATGAGCTTCCGTCGTGCATTAAAAATGTGGTTGTTCAGGCAGGCATTTGGGGTGGGTTAGGGTATTTTAAAAAAAAAATTTATGGTAAAATTTTATTGTTTTAAATTGTTTTATGGGGGTTGTACATCGCCCAGAGTGGCTGGGTGACCAGTCAGATGGGCGATTAATAAATTTAATAAATAAATAAATAAATATTCTGCTATAGCACAGTGCCACCTAGAGGTTATATATCAGAAAAGCAGGAAAGGCAAAGCTCTTTGTGTAGAGCTCGGATCTTAATCCTGCGACAAAACTGAAAGTAGATACAGTGATTAACAGTCTTGTGTAGAAAAGCTCCATGATGTAACTAGACTTGATGTCTGCTTCCTGATGGGATGACTAACTGTTGTCAAAAGGCTTCCCATTTTGGTATTTTACCAAGAAAAACTGTCTCTAATACGGATGATTTCTTTCTCCACGGGATGCCAATTATTGTCCATTGCATCCCAAATGACTGCTACTTTGCACAGAAGAGCCAAAGGAGATGTCATGTCCCATGTCCTGTGTCAAGCTAGTCCATCTGGAGGAATGTGGGATAAGGAATATCCCAGGACCTGCTTAATGACAGAGTACTCTTGAGTCTTGATGCAGCATCAATCACATCCCTCTCCTTTGTATCACCAAGATGCATTTAGTCATGAAAAAAGATATATTCCAAGGAGTATTATGCAAAAGCCAATCTCAATAAAGTTAACAAAAGTTCCAGCCTTCCCTTCCACCTCCTCTTCAGTTCAACAGATCTGCACAGGAAACTGGCAAAATACGTGCACAATGTTTTATTTATTTATTTATTACATTTCTATACTGGCCTTTAGCCGAGGCTCCCTGAATGATTGAGCAGTAGTCCCCAATTTAACAAGACACCATGATGTAGGTAGACTGGATGTCTCTTTCCTGACAGGATGACTAACTGTTGTCAGAAGGCTTCCCATTTTAGTATTTTACCAAGTGAAACTCTCCAATATGCATGGTTTCTTTCTCCACATTAATTTCCTCTGAGACACACAGTCAAATGCAGTGGCATTCAACAGCACGTAAGAAAATGATAGCACAGCATAGGACAGGAAGCAATTAACACTGTTTAGTTTTATACTGCTTTGGGGGCCAAAAGATGTTGAAATACAATAAGAATAAAATAACTCCTCCGAACCATAAATTTAAAACACACACACACCCAACAACACAGGGCGGCCCAAGACCTTTTGCTGCCTGAGGCAAAGGAGAAGATGGTGCCCCCTCCCATTCCATGTGCAAAAGCCAACTGGACTGGCAGATGGCTCTGTCTTCAACACTGATAATGGGGCAGCATCCTCCACTGTTGCAAGCTAACTTAGGGGCTGCAAGCTACCTTAGGGGCTGCAGAGCAGGCTGCATGGCCCACAGCTCTCTCCTCCAACTCCTTGCTGCTGTCTCCCAGCAGTTGCCATCTGAGGCGACTGCTTCACTCTGGCTAACAGTAGGGCTGGCCCTGCAACAACATAAAGGCAGCAAAAACCACAAAGCAGGGGACAAAAAGAACAGCCTTAGTTGTCATCAAAGGCACTATGGAAAAGAATAGTCTTTAATGATAATCAGATACTGCCCTGGGCCTCCGACAGCAGGAAACCTCACACTTGCTTCTTTGGAGAACTTGACAGGAGCGTTGCTCCTTTAGTGCGGCCTTACCCAACCTGGCACCCTCCAGATGTGTTGGACTACAGCTCCCATAATTGCATGTTGTACTCCTTCCGGTGACAGGTGAAGACCTTTTTATTCTCCCAGTGTTTTAGCATTTTAGCTTCCTAGTCTTTTAGCTCTGGTGTTTTAAATTTGTAGTTTAAATCTCTGCCTTACTGCTAGGTTTTATTCTGGTTGTACTGTTATATTGTGGTTTAAAGCTTTCCTATTTTATATCGTTTTATGCTGCACTGTGTGGTTTTAATTTTTGTGAACGACCCAGAGACTTTCGGCTATTGGGCAGTACAGAAATGAAATGAAATAAATAATCTCCAGCTAGCATTAGTCATGATGGGGGTTGCAGTCCAACACATCTGGATGGTGCCAGTTTGGAGAAGGCACTTCTGCCTTCCAGCTTGTTTGCCTCTCAGATGTCTTACTTAGCTCTGCTGGTTAAAAAGACAAGGAAAAGTTGTGTTTTATTACTGCCATCTTCTGGCCCTAACAATAATTACTGTTTAATACCATTAAAATTAGCCACAAACTTAATCAAGGGCATGTGATGCTTATTGGAGATCAGGTGTTCTCGTGAAGCGTATGCAGTCCCAAAAGACTAAATGCAGAAGGCAGCTTCTGTCTGTATTGGTCCCCTGCCTGTCTAATTGATGGAGATAACTGCAGGATCAGCCTGGGCAATTTGCATGGTCAGATTCTTGCTCTTAAGATAGGGATAATGTGTGCCTGCCTTTGTACGGACAATTCCAGTTCTTCAGACTTCCAAACTAGGGGCACTGGCAGCTTGCTTCGGTAGCTTAAAAGCCATGGAAAGTGTACTTTACTAACTTCCATCCCACAGATCTACCAATTTTACAGACCTGGGGAAGGAGTAGAGTTCATAGTGGCTAGGAGTGTGAACTGCACAGAATCCATACAGGAACAGATGACCATTAAAGGAACAACGGTTGCAGGTAAGCAATCTGTGCTGTGTTTATTATCCTCATGTTCCAGATAATCATAAGAGGAGCCCTGCTGGATCAGACCAAAGACTTATCTAGTCCAGCATTCAGGTTCCCACAGTTGTCAACCAGATGCCTCTGGGAAGCCCACAAGCACGACATGAGCACATCAGCACCCTCCCACCTGTGTTCCCCAGCAACTGGTATACAGAGCCATACTACTTGATCCTGGAGGTAGTATTATCAGATGGAGGCTGAGAGACAGCAACTTGCCTAAGGCGATTTAGTGAGTTCATAGCTGAGGAGAAATTACACAGGGATTTCACAGTTCACAATCCTAGCCACTATGAGATCTTCTTCTTCCCTACGTTAATAAAGTTGCTGTGGATTTGAGTCACTTCTGCTCTGTACTGACAGCAAGTTGGCAACAGCGGTGGCAAGATCAGCAAGAACCCTCAGCCTGCTCTCTGGCAAATACACACACTGGCCAATAGCTGAATAGCAGTGCTAACAGAGTAATAGCAGTGAGTGTTGTGACTGAATGCAGATTTATTTATTTATTTCTATACTGCCCAATAGCTGAAGCTCTCTGGGCGGTTCGATGTGTTCGAAGTACACACACTTGAAGTCCATAAATACAAACCAGTCTTCATGATGGAGAAGCGGCATGACGTTGGCGAGGTTCACCATGCAAAATTTCCTCATCCTGTTTCAAGCCTTTTAATCCTGAAGGGCCAGGATGGGATGAAGACCCCTGCTCTGGGGGATCTTGGATCTCCTCAACCATCAGTGGATGAGTAAGAGGTATGTTCCATTTCAGACCAAGCAATGGTGAATCCAACAGGTAGCTCATCTTCTCCAAGACTGGAATAGGTGATGCTAGAATGGAATAGATTGTTGTAACTTAGTAGGAAGAGTTCCTACAGAAGGAGACAGTACTGAGCTGAGCTGGATCTACACTTACCGCCTTTTTTCGCTTCCAGTGAGGTTTCACCACCCGCCTTTCACACTACGCAGTACCTGATTTAAATTGGAACGGGAATTTCCCACTTCTGTGCTCCCGCTTTCAATACCCTAATATCCTGGTATTTCCCCTTAATGTGCTCTGATTTTCCGCCTTCGCTACCATATCTGGTCGTAGTCCCCTCCCCGCCTGTCCATATACGGCAGTGTTTGTATTTCCCTCCTGTCCAATCCCAGCTCTCAACGGCCCCATGTCTTCTTCCAGCTTCTGATCGCAAAGCTTCCTCAGCAGCCCCTGTTTCCTCAGCAGCAAGCAAAGGGCTGGATGTGTGCGCATTTGTCTGATCTCGGATGCTAAGCGGGTCAGTAGTTGGATGGGCGACTGCCTAGGAATCAGGCTTCCTGCACTGAGCAGGGGGTTGTTCTATCCCTTCAAATGAGACTAAGTTTTACCCCCTCCTATCCCCCGCTCCAGATGGTTTTTTAAAAAAATTAAGGCGTTATCCTCGCAGAATTGGGCCTTCTCCACGATGTTTTGTTTTCTAATTCAGGCATGATCTTGGAAGATTCAAAGTTGAGAGCACATCCACCAAAAAATGCTAGCAAAATTCTGGGAAGTTCAGAAATGAGGCTCTGCAAAGGCACAGAATCCATATGTGCGACTGCACAGAGGCCATGAAGAATCACCATGTGAATCACTTTGAACACTATAAAGTGCTATAAATATGTGAATGATGGGTCTGTAGGCTGCCTTATGCAGAGTCAGATCTTGGTACATCTAGCTCAGTACTGCCTGAACTGAGTGGAAGCAGTTCTGAGACATCTAGTTGGAGATGCTGGGGATTGAACCTGGGACACTCTGCATGCAAAGCATGTGCTCTACCACTGAGCTATAGACCTACCCCTACCATTGCCCATTGCATCATAATCCCAAGCTGCAACTTGCTTCTTTGGGGTAATTGAAATTTTCCACCAAAATGCTTGATGTTAGTCTCTAATACATGCTGGTACAGATTTTACTCTTCATGTTTGTTCTCATCACGCTATCCCCTGTGGGAGAGGATTGCTGTCCCTCAAAATTGACTGCTTTTGATTAAATTTAAGCTTGCCTTCCAGCTGTAACTCTCTCAGGCTAACTGTCCCTAATCAGTTTGGACAGGAACCATCTGTTAAACCCCTTGGTTACAGAGAAAATGCTAAAAGCAAAGCACTAAAACCCAGTAGCGACGTGTTCTATGAGGGCATGACACTCCACCATGGTAACTAATTTCCCAAATGCTGGTTCAAATGGTACTGAAGCACAAATCCAGAGATGGATTTTGTAGGATCCATCTTCTTTTTAGCTCATAAAAATCCTGAGCACCCTCTCTCTCAGCTGTTTGCATCAGTGATTTCATTCTATCTAGTTTCTCTTTCTAAACAACTTACAATAAAATCAAAATCTCCCTTAGCCTTCAAAATACAAAAACAAAGGCTTAAGGGAATGGGTATTGTTTGCTTTGAGAAAATTATGATGTGGAGGGATGGGGAACAAAATGACACATTTCAGTGCTTAAAATGCTGCCATAAACAGATGGAGAGAGAACATTTGCTTACATTTCCAATGATGGTTAGAAAAGATACACGGGTATTAGCAGCTGGTAGCCCTCACAGAGGGTTGGGTAGGTTTCAGGTTCAGCTCCATTGAAGCCTATTATTATTATTATTACACTCATGCCTTGCTCTTCTTCAGTAGAGTCAGAGTTGGCCGAAAAGATTTTGCTACCCGAGGCAAAAGGGCAAGATGCTGCCCCCTGCATAGAAGACCAGCAGCTGAATCTTACTGCCATACTGGCAACTACCTGGCACCCTCTACCATACCTGAGGATAGTGGAGTAGGTTAGGAGGCATAGGACAGGCCATATGACATACACAGTTTTGTCCTCCAACAACTTACCAGAGCTCCCTGCTCCCACCTCACTCTGCCTAGTAGTAGGGCTGGTCCTGCATAGAGCTCAGAGCAGCTTATGTATGGTTCTCAAGCAGTCTCCCATCCAGGTACCTTACAGGGCCACACCTGCTAAGCTTCAGCAGTAAAACTGCATCATGTTTCTTCAGACTTGGGACCGCTGACTGATCGCAGAAGGATCTGCACCCTCACTCTAAATAGCTCCCTTCCGAAGAAACATTGGCTGCTGACAGCTGAATTTCTTTACTCCTTGGTTGGCTAGAGTGCGTGGAAGTAAATAAAGCCACCCATTCCTGGCCAGCAGTGAAGCAGTTAATGAGATATGTGGAAGCTTCTCTGGGTTTTAAGGTTGCCACCTTTTATTTACAACAATTCTGGGACCAAGGGCCTCTGAGCAAGTGCAGAATTCCTTTCCCCTAAGGAAAGGGGTGTCATTTCCAGACACGCACATAAAGTATCTGCAAAATAATGGCAGCACCTCCACAATACTCTTATTAGGCAGTACAGTTCCATGTGCCTACACTAGCATTCACAATGCATCACTAAACTCATGGGGGAAAGAGGAGAGATAGAAGGCAGCTGTTTGGGTTGACAGCCAACTGAAGAAAAGAGGTATTTTTACATTGTGTGGTTGGCCTTGAATCAGTCCAACATAAAGTGGTCTAGAGATAGAATAGCCTGCTCTTTTACTAGGTTATCCTGCCATTCACTTCTGCTGACACCATAAATCTATACCTTATTTGACATACCCCTTTTACCTAAGGGAGCTGGTCATCAGGCATGAGACAAAGAGATTAGAGGTGCAGGTATAATAAATGAAGATAAAAAATAAAGGAATAAAACAAAAACACTTATTATTTATGATTGTTGTTACTTTAAGAACAAGGTTTTTATATTGTTACTTTCCAATCAGGGCTTCTATATTGTTACTGTAACCACCAATCAGGTGTTAGAAGCTACAGTTCCTAACTTTAACCAGACTTAAGCCAATTCCCCCATCAAGCTTCACATCATTTAGCTCACAGGCTTAGCAATGAGGGCTTGATTAGCAGTCTTCTTTCTGGTAGGGTTTGACTACAGACTGGCACCTTTAAGGCTGTTCACCAGGCTTCCCCTGAAGTCTTCAGTTTGGTCCAGCACCTGCTCTGTCTTTGGACTACTGCCACCAGCTGATGTTCAGACCTCGGCTCTTTCATCTGAAGGCTGCTTCAGGTGTCTGCCTGTCCTCACTTGCAGACCTCCTTCAGCTTCTGTCACAGGTGCCCTCACCATTCAGATTGGCTTCCTGGTCTTGCAGCTGCTCTTCTTCCTGGCTGATGTCTTCCTCACACTCCCAGCCTCCTAACAAGCTCCCCACAAGAGCTCGCTCAACAGCTCCTTATATTTGCTCCGGGCAGAACCCTCCAGCCAATCAGCTTTGGTGTGACCAACATTTCATCACACCACCTCTGTTCAAACTCAGGACCAATAGGCATCTTTAGAATGTTTAACTGTTCTCCAATCAGATGGTACCAATTTTGATCCAACCTTCCTATATATGACAGAAACCTGGGCTCATAGTCCCCTCTCATTGTCAACAGAACCTGCTGTGATCCATCAGTGATGCTTCTCTCCGCAGGCACAAGCCTCTAGGGAAAGGCACACATTTACCCCTTCTACAGTTAAATCCTTCAGTCTTTGTAATAAAACATAAGTTGAACATATTAAACTTTTACCTCACAAAAACTCAGTTTCTTCACACATATGCCTTTGCATATGCAAAAGTTATGCAAATCAGTGTCCACTTTTGTCCTTGTTTTTGGTGATGCATAAATGACCACCCTATCTAGAGACCAAATCTTAGGGTGGGTATATTAAGTAGTAGCATGTTGATCTGGTAATGTGGCAGGTGAACATTTCAAATTTCTACAGACTTGGAGCTTTGCCTATGTGGTGGGTAACAGTAGAGTAAATGACAAAAAATGCCCAGGGCTGCACTGTCCTCCCATCCCGTATCATTGCTCATTTGACTTAACTAAGCTCATGTTATCTGGCATCAGTTAGATATCCAGGCCTGCAGACAGTTTCCAAAGCAAGGAGGCAGATGGGTTATGTAAATAAGAACAACTCAAATGCAACAGATCTGTGGAGAGGGTAGACAGAATTTTCCCCTAGAGCTTTTGGAATTAATGGACCAATGACAATCATCACATAAAACTTACCAAGCACGGTTTCAGAACTGCACAGAAGCAAAAGTGCACCAAGGATGAAAGAAAGTACAGGCTGGTTTCTAAATCGGCATGTTGTTAAATTCTAGTGGATTTGTATCTTAGGCAAATTATCTAGTTCTTTAAAAGTGTTAACAATGTAGGATCATTGGGGTGTGGAGGGTTTTTTTTGTTTTTGCAAGAACACATAAATATTTTGTTTCTCTGGAATGCTGGGAGCTGTGGGACTTTTTTTGTCTAAACATGCGTAGGATTGTGCCCTTAAAGAGGCATACACAGGGCCTTTTGAGAAGCAGCTGGACTGCAGGTTCAGTGGCTGAGGCAAAGCAATTCAGAGGCAAATAACTTTACATTTGTGAAGTTAGGGTTGCTGCCTTTTTTTCTAGCCTTGTTCTTATGCCTTTTGCAAGTAAAAAAATCTAGCAAGTGAAGCTTGACCTAAGGTCAGATTAAAGGGATGGGGAAAGCCTTCCTTGCTTAATATTTGCATAGTGGACTGGTGAATAAAAAGCCCTAAAAGCAGTAGCACATCAGGGAAAAGGTTCTAACTCAGCCCTCTCCCTGCAAAACTGGCTTTCTGCTTGCAGATAGGTGTTTGTTAGTTTTAAAGCAGAGAAACACACAAAAATGTCATCTCACATCTGCACTTCTGAAGTGCTACATTCCATTCTACCACTTCGGGAGTCATGCCACCTCATTATGCTGCATGTGCAGGCCAGGCCTTACTGTAAGAGCATAAGAAGGGCCATGCTGTATCAGACCAAAGGCCTGTCTAGTCCAGCATTCTGTTTGGACAGTGGCCAACCAGATGCCTGTGGGAAGCCCACAAGCAGGACATGAGTACAACAGGACCCTCCTGCTCATGTTCCCCAGCAACTGGCGTTCAGAGGCATACTGCCTCTGAATCTGGAGGTAACATATAGCCATCATAGGCAGTGTTGTGTAGTGGTTAGAATGTTGGACTGGGACTCAGGAGATCCAGGCTCTACTCCGCACTCGGCCAAGAAGCTCACTGGGTGACTTGGGGCCAGTCACTGACTCTCAGCCTAATCTACCTCACAGGGTTGTTGTGAGGATAAAATAGAAAGGAGGAGGATCATGTGAGCCGCCTTAGGGTCCCTGGAGGAAAAAAGGCGGGATATAAACGTAATAATAAATAAAAATAAAAATCATGACTGGCAGCCACTGATAGCCTTCTCCTCCATGAATTTGGCTAATCCCCTTTTAAAGCCATCCAAGTTGGCGGCCGTTACTACATCTTAGTGAATTCTACAGTTTATCTATGTGCTGCATGAAGAGGTACGTAGTACTGTTTGAAGCAGCAGCATCCTACACTGTTAAGAAGCTGGGCAGGGCTCCAAAAGCAGCCGGTGAGTTGGGGGAGGCGTCTGGGGGAAGACATGTGCAAGCGCCACAGCAGGGTACCCAAACTGTTGTCTAGGGGTAGAAGCGGATCTTAATTTTTAAAAATGTGGAACTCCTACAGTTCTGTGTCTCTTTTCTCTTTCTCCCCTTCTTCCTGCTAACATCTACAGAACACGTCATGCGACGATGTCACTGCACTGTGTTTACATCCCCCACTTCCACCCCTCACCACTAACAGCCAGTTAGCTGAGGCGGGGAAATGCAGTGACATCATGTGTTGTGTTATACGCTACACATTGCTGGGGTGAAGAGAGAGCAACACACTTGAGCAGTAGCTCCTTGTAATGCCTAAGCCTGTCCTACATTAGAGGGTTGGTGGCTGGGAAAATCTAGTCAGTTTAGAACTCAGCCGTCCATACATACTGTTCGGTGTGTATGTATTCAGTGGTTCACGTCTGGGCAAAGGGCACGACTGGAGAGGGGTGGGGGTGGATTGAGAAAGTTGTCAGCTCATGGTGCCTGACTGCTTCTTCATGGCTGACAGAGCGTGTGACAGTAGAGTGAACTGACAAGAGAAGAGTACATGGGAAATTAATTACTTCTAATGAGCAGCCCTGTGCACTTTTTGAAAAGAAGATTCTGGAGGGAGCTCATAAAATGAGAGCTACTTCAGTCCACATTCTTTTTTAAGTTGGTTCTCCTCACAGAAAATCTAACTAGCTTCTCTGTTTATTCTCTCTCTCTCTCTCATACACGCACACGCGCGCGCACGTGCACACACACACGCACACACACACACTCATTCATGTGTGTTAGAGAACTGTATCAGCTCAGTGCTTCCAGATGAGGCTTTTATCATGCAATTGTCCTTCCTCGTTCATGGAATTTTACTGGGGTCCAGACAATGGGTGGTTCCTCACAGAGGGCTCTTAGCATTACCAATCAAAAGGCAGCTATTCCATCTTTTCTCATGTCATCTCATGTCACCTCATGTACCTCATGTCAACTTCCACTTGAAATTTTCCCACCACTTCTTCTGCCTTTTTTGTTTCCAGAAAAGGAAAAGAATAAATGCACAGTGCCTTTTGGTTGGTAAAGCTAGAAGCTTTTCTACATGAAGCATTTATCGTGTGCTCATCATTCCCTATTCACAGTTATGTACAGGTTCTTTAGAAAATGATGTGACCCTCCAGTTTTGCTTCTGTGTCTAACCAGCACTTTCAGCGACATTTTTTAGAGCAGGGAAAATGCCGCATTTAATTGTGAAACTGAAAGAAAGCATGTTTCCTGGTGTCTTGGTGCTATTCTGCTATGCCACAGTGCCACCTAAAGGTAATGTAGCAGAAAAGCAGGAAAGGAAACACTCCTCATGCAGTGCTGGGATCTCAATTCTGCAATGGATCTGAAAGTAGATACAGGGAATTAACAGCCAATTAACAGCCTCCTGTAGAAAAGCTCTAGGAGCCCTCTCTCTAGAAGGACCAGTGGTCCAGCTAGCCCCACCCTCCCGCATGCCATTCTCTTGCCAGAAAGTGACAAATGCAGAAGCAAACTCCACTTTATTCCTGTAGTCATGATGATGCTAGGCAGGGATGGAGGGTGGGGTGGGGAAAGACAAATGTTGCTTGTGTGCTTCACAACTGAAGTCATCTAAAGGAAGCCCCCATAAGACAATCAAGGGTGCAATCCTATGCATGTTTAGACAGAAAAAAGTCCTACAGTTTCCAGCATTCCCCAGCCAGCCTTAAGCAATGCTGGGAAATGTAGGACTTCTTTCTGTTTAAACATGCGTAGGATTGCACACTAATGTTGTTGTTGTTCAGTCGTTAAATCACATCCGACTCTTCGTGACCCCATGGACCATAGCACGCCAGGCCTTCCTGTCCTGCGCTCTCTCCCGGAGCGTGCTCAAGTTCATATTCATGGCATCGGTGATGCTATCTAGCCATCTCGTCCTCTGTCGTCCCCTTCTCCTTTTGCCTTCAATCTTTCCCAGCATTGGGGTCTTTTCCAGTGAGTTTTCTCTTCGCATTAGGTGGCCAAAATATTTGAGCTTCAGCTTCAGTATCTGTCCTTCCAATGAGCACTCAGTCAGGGTTGATTGCCTTTAGGATGGACTGATTTGACCTCCTTGCAGTGCAGGGGACTCGTAAGAGTCTTCTCCAGCACCACAGTTCAAACGCATCAATTCTTCGGTGCTCAGCCTTCCTTATAGTCCAGCTCTCACAGCCATACGTTACTACTGGGAAAACCACAACTTTGATTATACGGACCTTTGTCGGCAAGGTGATGTCTCTGCTTCATACTATGCTGTCTAGGTTTGCCATAGCTTTCCTCCCAAGGAGCAAGCGTCTTTTAATTTCATGGCTACAGTCACCATCTGTGGTGATCTTGGAGCCCAAGAAAATAAAATCTGTCATTGCTTCCATTTCTTCCCCTTCTATATGCCAGGAAGTGATGGGGCCAGATGCCATGATCTTAGTTTTTTTAATGTTGAGTTTCAAACCAGCTTTTGCACTCTCTACTTTCACCCTCAACAAGAGGCTCTTTAGATCCTCTTTGCTTTCTGCCATTAGGGTGGGATCGTCTGCGTATCTGAGGTTGTTGATAATTCTCCCGGCAATCTTAATTCCGACCTCTGATTCATCCAACCCGGCATTTCTCATGATGTACTCTGCATATAAGTTAAATAAGCAGGGTGACAATATGCAGCCTTGTCGTACTCCTTTCCCAATTTTGAACCAATCGGTTGTTCCATCTCTGGTTCTTACTGTTGCTTCTTGACCCTCGTACAGGTTTCTCAGGAGACAGGTAAGGTGGTCTGGTACTCCCATCACTTTAAGAATTTGCCACAGTTTGTTGTGATCCACACAATCAAAGGCTTTAGCGTAGTCAATGAAGCAGAAATAGACGTTTTTCTGGAATTCTCTTGCTTTCTCCATGATGCAGCAAATGTTGGCGATTTGATCTCTAGTTCCTCTGCCTCTTCTAAACCCAGCTTGTACTTCCGGTAGTTCTCGGTTCGCATACTGCTGAAGCCTAGCTTGTAGGATTTTGAGCATCACCTTGCTGGCATGTGAAATGAGCGCAATTGTGCGGTAGTTTGAACACTCTTTGGCGTTGCCCTTCTTTGGAATTGGAATGTAAAATGACCTTTTCCAGTCTTGTGTTCCAAGACTGTTAAGTGTTCCAAATTTGCTGGCATATTGAGTGCAGCACTTTAACAGCATCATCTTTTAGGATCTTAAATAGCTCAGCTGGAATACTGTCATGTCCACTAGCTTTGTTGTTAGTAATGCTTCCTAAGGCCCACTTGACTTCACTCTCGAGGATGTCCAGCTCAAGTTCAGTGACCGCACTATCATGGCTATCGGGGACATTAAGATCTTTCCTGTATAGTTCCTCTGTGTATTCTTTCCACCTCTTCTTAATCTCATCTGCTTCTGTTAGGTCCCTGCCTTCTTTGTCCTTTATCATGCCCGTCTTTGCACAAAATGTTCCCTTGAGATATCCGATTTTCTTGAAGAGATCTCTAGTCTTCCCCATTCTATTGTTTTCCTTGATTTATTTGCATTGTTCATTTAAGAAGGCCTTCTTGTCTCTCCTTGCTATTCTCTGGAACTCTGCATTCAGTTGGATATATCTTCCCCTTTCTCCATTGCTTTTCGCTTCCCTTCTTTCCTCAGCTACTTGTAAAGCCTCATCAGACAGCCACTTGGCTTTCTTGCATTTCTTTTTCTTTGGGATGGATTGAGTTGCTGCCTCCTGATGTTACGGACCTCCGTCCTTAGTTCCTCAGGCATTCTGTCTATCAGGTCTAATCCCTTAAATCTATTCCTCACCTCTACTGTATATTCATCAGGGATATGATTTAGGTCATACCTGAATGGTTTAGTGGTTTTCTCTATGTTCTTCAATTTAAGCCAAAATTTTGCAACAAGAAACTCATGATCTGAGCCACAGTCAGCTGCAGGTCTTGTTTTGACTGACGGTATAGAGCTTCTCCATCTTTGGCTGCAAAGGACATAATCAATCTGATTTCGCTATTGACCATCTGGTGATGTCCATGTGTAGAGTCACCTCTTGTGCTGTTGGAAAAGCGTGTTTGCTATGATCAGTATGTTCTCTTGGCAAAACTCTATTAGCCTTTGTCCTGCTTCATTTTGTACACCAAGGCCATGCTTGCCTGTGATTCCGGTGATTTCTTGACTTCCTACTTTAGCATTCCAATCCCCTATGATGAAAAGGACATCTTTTTTTGGTGTTAGTTCTAGAAGGTGTTGTAGGTCTTCATAGAACCGATCAATCTCAGCTCCTTCGGCCTCAGTGGTTAGGGCATAGACTTGAATTACTGTGATGATGAATGGTTTGCCTTGGATTTGTACTGAGATCATTCTGTCGTTTTTGAGATTGTACCCCAGTACTGCTTTTCCTACCCTTTTATTGACTATGAGTGCTACTCCATTTCTTCTAAGGGATTCTTGCCCACAGTAGTAGAGATAATGGTCACCTGAATTAAATTCGCCCATGCTTGTCCATTTTAGTTTGCTGATTCCCAAGATGTTGATGTTCAATCTTGCCATCTCATGTTTGACCACCTCCAGCTTACCTTGATTCATTGATCTGACATTCCAGGTTCCTAAACAATATTGTTCTTTACAGCATCGGATTTTCTTTTCACCACCAGACACATCCACAGCTGAGTGTCCTTTCGGCTTTGGCCCAGCCGCTTCAGTCTTTCTGGCGCTACTTGGAAATTCCCTCTGCTCTTCCCTAGTAGTATATTGGACACCTTCCGACCTGAGGGGCTCATCTTCCAGCGTCATATCTTTTAGCCTTGTGTTACGTTCCATTGGGTTTTCTTGGCAAGAATACTGGAGTGGGTTGCCATTTCCTTCTCCAGTGGACCACATTTTGTCAGAACTCTCTGCCATGACCTGTCCATCTTGGGTGGCCCTGCACGGCATAGCTTGTGGCTTCACTGAGTTATGCAAGCCCCTTCGCCACAACAAGGCAGTGATCCATGAAGGGGTTGCACCCTAATGCCTGGGTCTAAAATTACCTAGCTGGATACCAGGAAGGACCCCAGCTGATTACATTAAAAAGGAAATGTCTTACTTCAGTGCAGATTCTACAGTACCACGAATCCAGCTGAATTTGGCTGTTGTATAGCAGCTTTGGTTTTCCTTCTATTATTGTGTCTCCTTGGGGGCCAAACAGCATTACATGGGAGATCTATGTCTGGATTTCTAGATACCTTTATTTTCACTTAAAACCAGTCACGGGGGATGGTGTGTGTGTGTGTTAGCATGTTGAAGGTCCCAGGTTCGATCCCCGGCATCTCCAGGCAGGGCTGGAAATCTCCTGCCTAAATTCTGGAAAGCTGCTGCCAGTCAGTGTTGACAATACTGGGTAGAAGGGCCAAGGGTCTGACCTCAGTATAAGGCAGCTTCCTCTGTTTCTACTGTAGCAGTTCTCATGCTTTTGCAAGAGGTTGTAAAACCTCTTGTGTATGCTCTTCCACAAGGGGAAGTACATCACTGAAGTGTTGAACCTGGTGTCCCCCAGATGTGTTGGACTACAACTCCCACCACCCCCTGCCAGGAAAAAGAAGCTAGCACTCCTTTGCTTAAAGAACCATGCAGAAGGGTTCATTGCCCTATTGGCCATCAGTACTAACCACAATAAAAACAATGCTCCTCACCACAAAATATATCCATCAGTAGTTTGTATGCAGATCTAGTCATACATAGGGCATTTCTACACCAGCCTAAAAGCCTGCATTTAAAACGGGGCTTTCTGCTTCCATTTTAAATGCAGGATCACCACTGACTCCCTTTACATGCGCTCCCCCCCCCCATCCAGTCTTCCATTGTCTTTCATTGATCTCGCTCCTCTTCTTGACGTTTTAACTCTTTTCATGGAGGAAACTGAAGAGGAATAGAACAGGGTAATTTGATAGCTCATTATCTGCGATCTATTTAAAAACGGAACAAAGGGCATTTAGTGCAGGAGATGCCCTGGAGGGTCATGTAAAGAGCCCGCAAACTTCCTGGAAGGGGCATTCTCAATTGCAGGATAAAATCTCCGTGTGATGAAGCCCATAGAGTAGACATTGAAATCAGTGGGATTTAAATCACCCTTGACTAACTTAAGTCCCATTCGTTTTAATGGGTCTACTCTAAGGATGACTTAATCTTGATCCAAACTAATACTAGGTGGCCCAAAAGTAGGTATACAGTTGTTTAGAATGTTGGTGGGAGGGGGAGAGAATGTGTAAGTAGAAGATGTGTGGGTGGAGTCAGAATGACAGTTGGGAAGAGTGCCAGGGAGTGACAGTTGATGGAATACATTTCGAGCACTTACGAGATTAAACAGTATTAAACAAATGTAAATGTAATAAACAATGTAATAAAATGCAAATAGACTATACTGTACACCTACTTTTGGGCCACTCTATATATGCCATTTTATTCCCACCATTATTTTCCCACCCAAGTTGAGTTAAAACATTTAGGGCGCAATCCTATGCATGTTTAGACACAAAAAAGTCCTACAACTCCTACAGCATGGCTGGCTGGGGAATGCTGGGAGTTTTAGATGTTTTTCTGCATAAACATGCACAGGATTGCAGCCTTAGAAAAAGTACTATACTGCCAACAAATCTTCTGTCTTTCATTATTGTTTTAACAGTAAAGTGGAAACTAAAACTAAACTGTCTTAAAAATTCAAGGTATGAACTTAAATGTAAGCATTTATGCACATGAGAAAAAACTTCAAAACGTGCTTTCTCCAGGATCCAGATCAACAATTATCCATTGTACTTCTAGAATGCCAAAAGAGGTAAGGAGGAAGACATACTTCAGTAAAGGGGCATTATTTTTAGAAGGTTTTCCTAGTATATTAATTCTTATACATGTACTTTTGAATATTTTAAGGTGCAGATTTACTCTATCTTGAAAAATCTTTGAAAAGTGGGTTGAAGCAGGACATAATGAATATAAGTCTAGAAATATATCAAACTTCTCACAAAACCTGTTGACTTCAAGCCATCCAAAATAGCTGCATGAATCAGCCCTCAGACATGATAATCAACACAGATCTCTGGACCTGTGTCATAAGATGCCTGTCAAAATCACTTTTGACTCCCAATTTCAAAAAGTCAATTTCATTCCTAAGTTAGAAACCTCTGGAAGTCAGCCCATGTAGTACCATAGCTACTGAAAAGAAATTAACATTTATAACTGAAAAGTGATGTTGCCATGATGCATTCAACAAAATATTGGGTTTTGCATCCAGACCTAGTTATACTCAGCATAGAAATCAATGGGGCTTAAATTAGTCATGACCAACTTAAGTCCCATTTATTTCAGAGGGTCTACTTTGAGTAAGTCTTGATTAATCCCATCATATCTCAAGCAGCCCTCAAACTAAGTTTAGGTGTCAACCCAGATATTTTAAGTCCAAAAATGTATCTATTAGAAACACATCCAGCATGAAACCAGGGGTACGTGTAGAACATGAATCACACATAGAGCCCTCCAGAGCACTGAAGTGAGTGGGGTATCCCCTGACTGTGCTGGAAAAAAACACGTCCACATTGGAGATCTGTGGAGTTCTAACAAGGAACTCTCTGAATATATTGTAATGAGTTTTGCTGTCAGATCTCTGTGAATAAGACTATCAGTATGGGACTTGACAAAGGAGTCAAAAGACTATCAGAGTCTTGGACTTGACAAAGGAGTGTTAATAGCCTGAGACAGAGCTGGCAGAAGAGCCCATTGCCACCCTTGCTGCCCCCACTGGGACTTCTGCCAGTACCTAGTGCTCATGCTGCCCCTGCCACCATTAAAGCACCGCTGCTGCTTCCCATCCCCGACAGTCACTCACCTCCTCTTCCTGGCAGATGTATTTAGCCAGCACTGGTGGATGGCAGCACTCCATTCCACCGCAGACAGGCACCATGCTGGGCACTGCATTTTGGGGAATCCAACATGGCGTTTGCCCACCATGGGATGGGAAAAGTACCATCCACCACTGCTGGATAAACATGTGGACAGGGAGGAGAAGGTGAGGTGACTGCCTGGCTGGGTGGCTGGTGGTGGCAGCAACCAGCCACGCTGCACCTTGGCTCTGGTGGCTGGTGGGAGCATCACCAGGCACAGGACCAGGTTGGTGGTGGGCAGGAGCCCATCAGTGGCACCATACTAAGGGCCCACTAAAGTCTGGTGCTGGTCATGGCCTGAGATATCCCTCTGATGTGTCTCCATGAAAATTAATTGTTAGATGTTCTTGTTAGGAGGTCTTGTCTTCAGAATGGCTAGGAAATACCTGAAAGGGGCATGTCCCCCAGCTAAGGACAATGTTCCTCTTCCAATGTGATATACACCATCTTCTGCGAGCAGTGTCTTTCTGCAATCTACATAGGGCAAACAGGCCAGTCCCTATGGTAAAGAATAAATGGACAGAGATCTAACATCAGAAATGGCAATACTCAGAAACCGGTAGGAGAACACTTCAGCCTCCCAAGACACAGACCTTATAGTGGCCATTGTGAAGCAAAGGAATTTCAAAGGGAGATTAGAGCAAGAGACAGCTGAGTTAGACAGGTTTAATTCTATTGCCAGAGGTTTGAATCAGGATAATAGATTTTAATCACACTACATGTGTTAATTGGCTTACCTAGTGCCAGGATGTTTGTTATCGGCAACAGCTGCACTGTAAATGGCCACTGTTAATAATGCAGAAAACACCATCAGTATTTTCTGCACTGAATTTCCTTCTGACCTCACTGTTTACAGTTCTTCCCCCACCCCCACCCCCACATACAGTATAAAAAACCTGAAACTCTCCATAATACTCCATACATCTGAAGAAGTGAACTATAATCCACAAACGCTTATTTCAGAATAAATTTGTTGGTCTTTAAGGTGCCCCAAGACATTGTTTTTGATATAATCTAGGTGTCTGTGTGTAAAGAAAAACAACAGAAACTGCAGTTAGAGTCAGGGGATGAGTCAGGCACACATACACACACACACAGAGCTGAGTTTGCTCTGTCAGCTGACAGCATTTTGGGGCTCTGCACAGCTGATGTGAGAGCAATGGACTTAAAGAGTCTTTAAGCTGTGCCTCCAAAGTTCAACCTGTATATTTGTAAATAAACTCAAATATTGCAAAATGTCAGAAGTCTCCAGTGACCCCCTTCCAAAGGAAACCAAACCCAGGTAAGTGTTGCAGCCCTGGAACTTTTTGTCACCAGGGTGACTGTAACAATATATTTAGGAGATGGATGGAAGTCCGTAGATCCACAAACCCAACCCATGAGAATTTCTCTGAAATTTTCTTCCCCTTTGAATTTATTTTCAAAAGCAATTTCCTTTCTCTCAAATTGGTAATGGTCAAAAGAAATGTGGAAGATATTTTTGGTACAACACTACTTTTTACTTTTCTATCTCAAAATGTGGCATATGAACTCTGCCTCATAAAAGCAGTCAGCCCAGGGCAAGACTGTGGGATTTCCTCAAAGCAACCTCAGATTAGGGGAGGGAGATGTGATTTGCAGTGACAAAGCAGTTGGAAACATAGCTATGCCTACAAAATGTAAGCTGAATTTAGTAATACAAATACAATATTTTCTGAATGGTAAGGAGGAAAAACACAGAAGCGAAACATCAAGAGTTAAAATACACGCTGCAGTTCTTCTTAGCTAGGGTTCAATTATTTATTACGTCAATCTTGTGAAATATTTAAACCCATTTCTTCTGCGATTAAAGAAAAATTGGAGCAGTGTTGCAGATAATGAACGATCTCCTTGTGGAGGACGCAGATGGAGTATTCCATCCTTGCTTTTATTTTATTGGACAAAAGAAAGGAGGTGAGCACTGTTGCACTGAAACAAGGAGATGTTAAAATAGCTTATGATAGAATTGCCAAACCAAATTAAAAAAGAAAGGGAAAAAAACCCTTAACTAGAAGAGGATCAGACTAAATTCATCATCATTAATTTTGCTTCATCTTCCGTTAGTGGCAGAATATAGAACAGTGTTGTCAGCATCAAATTCCTAAATGCTAGATATTTTGTCTATTTTAAAATATAAAATAGAAGAAGAAACATAAAGACTAAGAGAAAAAAAACTAATAAAAAGATAATTTTTTGTTCAGTCATTCAGTCCTGTCCGACTCTTCGTGACCCCATGGACCATAGCACGCCTGGCCTTCCTAAAATCATTTCTTCTGAGTTAAATAATTTCTTCTGAGTTAGCCTAGATGAAAGCTACACACAAGCAGTTAACAGTACTTGTTTAGAAATTCCATTTCATGGAATTGTGACAGAGTTCTCACGCATTTTAACATTCAACCAAGTCTCCGCCGTTTCATGATTCGTAAACTTCTTCATCTGGTCTTCAGACACAATACAAAGTGTAGCAGGATATTTTAAGTAATATTGTAAGTTCATTTACAATATCTAGTATAAAAAATATTATTGACTGTTGAAGATTCATCTTAAGTTTTATTATTATACAATACTATATTCTCTCTTTTTGATTATTATTATTACTACTACTACTACTAATATTCAGGCTTTTGGGAATGAAGTGTAGAACTGTTGCATTGATATAAAAGATTGTTTTACTAAATTGTAAGATTGTATAATAGATATAGTTTTTAAAAATAGAATACCATTGGAGGTTGGGAGATGATGGAGTTTAAATTTAATTATTAAGGGGTGGAGAGGGGGAGAGAGGGAAGGAAGGGGAAAGAACTTGTTTCTTTTTTCTTGACTTCCTTTCTTCCTCTCCTTTCTTATTTCCTTTCTTTCTTCTCTTCCTGTTATTATGGTGTCCTAACTAAAAGATTGTGTGGATGAGAATTTAAGTATTGAGTAGGTTGTTGGTAATTTTGGTCATGTTTATAAAGATAAAATAATAAAAATATATTCAAAAATAAATAAATTCCTAAATGCTTGCTACATTTCCAAAACCTTCCATATATTCATAGCTGTTCCTGTAAGCATTACTTTCATGTGACACTAATACATAATGAAGAATTCCAAGCATAGTTGGTCTTAGTTTTTCTCCTCATTGTGACCATCATCTCAGCATAGCTTTACTTTTGCTTTTAGAGCATGGTGCTAAAATAACTCCCCTACCTGCCAATATTTTCAGTAAAGAAATACGTATGAGACAACAGGATTCTGATCATCAGGACTCTGTGCCAGCAAATTGTGCCATTGATTATATGAGTCTTGGACAAGATCAGTACCATAAGGATAAGTCAGTCATTCTTTTTCTGTTTGAAAGGGCGGGCACATGGCTGAATTAGCCGTTATGAGAAAAACATAGGATTCCCAGCCCCATTGTGATATTAATGCAATGATTTGCAGAGGGGGAGGGGATGCAGAGGCATTTGTAGAGAAAAAAATTGGCAGGTGGAGGAGGCCTTAAGCCTCACCCAGCCTACAAATTCTCACTTGCAAATCCCGCCCACCCCCCTGATCATTTTTGAAGGGTTTTCTCCAGCTTGGGTGGCTATGGAAACCAGGGCCGGCGTCAAAGGCAAGCATGGCCAGGCACTTCCAAGGGCCCACACCCCAGCAGGGGTCCACTCACTGACCTAGGGTGGCCAGCTGTCCTACTTTACAGAGGACCATCCTCTGTTTTGGAGAGCTGGCAGAGGATAGTCCTCTATTTGAAGGTGTCCTCTATATGATGGGCTGTTCAGTCCAAGTGTGGTTTAAAGTCAAAGAGCCATAAGAGGGGAGAGCATCAGGGACCTTGAAGTTGCCCCTCAACGCATAACACATGGACAGTGGATTGTGCAGGAACAAAGGTCACCCGGCCACAGTATTCCCCATTATGGTGAGATGGATTGTATTTCTCTTTAAATAACAGTTATTAGTTCTAAATTTACAACTATACATATACAAATGTTATGCAAATTGGTGTCCTCTTTTGCCCTCTTTTTGGGTGATGCAGTTCCTGTTTTTGGCAGTGCGTAAGTGGCCACCTTACAAGAGCCCCCTGGAGTTGCACCTCCTCTTCACCTTTACAACCTGCTTGTTCACCTGCCTCTCACTCTGGCCCAGACAACGGAGGTGGGGGGGAGGAGGAGGAGGAGATGCCACTGCCCACTTGCATGCTGGCTTTCTGCCTGCCTGTCAAGCAAACAAGTGGTAGCAAAGCGATGTGGAGCAATAGCAGTTGTTGACAATGGCAGTGAGAAGGTAAACTCACTGAGGGAGCTCATTGAAGATGTCTTGCCTAATGGCCCTCTGGAGCCAGCACTAATGAAAACAGAAATTGATCCAGCAGGGAGAAAAGGGGGGGCAGTCATTTGTAGAGGAGACTCAGGGGTCGCAAGAGGGGTTAATCACCATTCTCCCCTGATGGCAGTGATCCTACTCTCTCCCCACAATGATGTTTTGGTAAATGTGGAGTTGGGACCCCACATTTGCCAACACAACACCTAGCTTGGCCCTTACACACCTATTTTGTGGCCAGAAGCAATTGGGGGGAGCATGGGCAGATTTTGTCTTCTCTGTTTTCTCAGGAAAGCAGCCCCCATGAAAAGATGGCAAAATGCCACGTTCTGAAAACTGATCAAAAGCAAGAATCCCAAAAGCTCTGGGTATATGATGTGTGGAATGATATTTTGATTTTCCGCATCTGAAAATCAAATGAAAAAGTCGCAACTATATGTTGATAAGGTTTGATTTTAATATGGCACTCTCCCACTTTCTGTATCTTATTATCAACATTCACAAGCGACACAAGCAGAATTTAAGGTGGCAGTCGTATGCACACCTTCTTGGGAGTACGTCCTATTGAACATAATGGGACTACCTCTGAACAAAGGTACCTAGGACTGCGCTGACGAATATGTTCTCAACATCACTTGGTGAAAAAGCCAGTTTGTTTTAAAATGTAACATGGTTTTTCATGATAAAAATGCTGTTTTTACATACACACATATACCCAGTTTGTTTGTTTGTTTGTTTAAAAAGTCAACACTGATTTATTTATTTATTTATTTCATTTCTATACTGCCCAATAGCCGAAGTTCTCTGGGTGGTTCACAAAAATTAAAACCAAACGGCACACAATAAAACAATATAAAATATATAGAACATTAAAACCACAATATAACAATACAACCACAATAAAACCTAGAAGCAGTGCAGGAATTTAAAATACAGATTTAAAACACCAAAGCTTAAAGACTAGGAAGCTAAAATGCTAAAATGCCTGGGAAAATAAAAAGGTCTTCACCTGGCGCCAAAAGGAATACAATGTAGGTGCCAGGTGAACCTCACTAGGGAGCTCATTCCACAGCCGGGGTGCCACAGCAGAAAAAGATTTTATGAATGAAAAACAATTGTAAAAAATCAACTTTCTTTTTAGAAGTTAAAAGGAAAAAAGCCTGTTTTTAAGACACCACAGGCTAATTCTTGGCCCAGTAAAAATCCCCCTCTCTAGTACATGTAAAGTCTCTCATTAACAAACTGAACTCTACCATCAAGACAGCATAGCAGCTGGCACCAAATCTGAGAACAGAATTATTCATTGCCATGGTTACTAGTGCTGGAAATATTACCCTCTGCTATCAGTGTAAACAAAGATCCTTTCAAGACAGTCTGAAAATTAGAGCACTTTAAACAATTAATGAAAATTATACATTGTATAGGAGTGAAATTCATACACACTGTAAGCTGCACAGCTTTCCAGGATAGGTAGAGAAAGGGAAGGGAAGCAAGGGAAAGGGAAGGGAAGGGAAAGGGAAGGGAAGGGAAGAGGCAAGCCGCCAATCCAGGTCGTTTTGGAAGCTGAAATGCATGTTCTACACAGGTATGCATCTGTATGATCAGTAGAACATCACCCATCCTTTAAAAAATATTAAGGGTGCAATCCTATGCATGTTTAGACAGAAAAAAGTCTTGTAACTCCCAGCATGCCCCAGCCACCATGGGAGTTGTAGGACTATTTCCTGTCTAAACATGCATAGGATTGCGCCTTTAATCTATAAAACTGAATGAAACAGGAAAGTCTAGCAGAACAAGGCATTGCACATGACCCCAAAATAATTTCATTTACCAATTTGCTTTCTCATGACAATAATTTCAGAACTGAGCAATCCTTTTTCCTGCAAATGTCGGTAAGAGGAGGGGGGAATGCAAAATCCCAGATCTATGAAATAGAGAGACAAGGAACCCAGCACAGGGGTTTCAGATGATTTAGCTGAAACCAAGTACTTTGGATTAACTGGGATGTCTGTAGAGCTCAGGCTGAGAAAGTTTAATAGAGGAACGTTTCTGGGCTTTTAAGGAAATATTATAGTTTAACAGAGTTTTATCTGTGTAGTTTAATAGAGTATTGGGAGTTTGGGAGACATGCTCTACAATGACTCACTGGCGGTGCCAGCCCTATCATCTGACAGGGTGAGGCAGCACTTGTGCAGCAAGGACATTTTGGACTCTGGACTTAATGGTCCTATGGCGGAAGGGCATTTAGACAGCTGTGTGTATTAGGGCGCAAGCCTATATATGTTTAGACAGAAAAAAGTCCTACAACTCCCAGTACTGCAGCTACCATGGCTGGGGCATGCTGGGAGTTGTAGGACCTTTTTCTGTCTAAACATGCATAGGGTTGTGCTCTTACTTAAGGTGTGAAACACACAACTAATATTTCTCTTCTCTGCCCTCTCCAACCATTCCATGCTTTATAACTGCGTCTACATTCCTGATATGTTAGAGCAAACTCCCTCCCCAAATCCTGTTTACCAACACTGATAAAAAGAAAAGAAACCTAAGTACGTGTAGTTTCTCATTTTAAATGCAATGAAATCATAGCACCTTCATGACTACAGAAATAAAATGGAGTTTGCAACTGCTGCCCTGATGATACATTCATTTACTTTGGAATAAGCACCCTTTTGCTGTAAAAAAAGAAAAAAAATGATAATATACGTATATCTAAAGGGAAATTAGCATCTGTAGCCGGGTACATGCCCGGCCTGCTCTTTACCCTTTGACTATAAAATGCTTTTTAAAAAATAGTAAGAAAGGAAGGATGCTGTGGTGAGCAGAAGTAGGCCCACTGGGCCCCAGCATAGCCATACCAGCCCAGGTGCTGATACCAGGCCCATTTGCTGTTGCCCCCATCACTTGCCAGACTTGGGCTGGATCTACACTTACCGCTAGGGATGTACGAAAGTCACTTACCTTTTTGACGGGGTGATTCACAGTGGGGGGGGAGGCGTTCTGCACCTTCCCCCGAAATCCTAAACCGTCTGGCTCCACGGACCCGCTGGCCAGGGCCATCCGCAGCTGGAGTTCCGGCCACGGACGGGCTGCTGCGGACACAAATGACGGCCGCCGTAGCGGCCGCCATTTGCATCCTGTGAAGCTGCCGATAGGCTACATAAGTATTTATGTAGCCTATCACGGCAAGCCCCCCCCAAAAAAACAGCGTAAGCAAATGGCGGCTGCGGCGGCCGCCATTTGTGTTCCCTATTTTGAGCCGTTTTATCCTACGTAAATATTTATGTAGGCTATTACAGCGAGAAAAAAAGAAACTACGCTATTTGCGTTCCCTTTTTTTCGCCGTTTTATCCTACGTAAATATTTATGTAGCCTATTACAGTGGGAAAAAAAGGAACTACGCTATTTGCATTCCCTTTTTTTCACCGTAATAGCCTACGTAAATATTTACATAGGCTAAAATGGTTCAACATAGGGAACGCAAAAGGCAGCCACCGCCATTTGCATACGCTGTTTTGTTTTGTTTTTGGCTTGCTGTGATAGGCTACGTAAATACTTACATAGCCTAGCATGGCCTCCGCAGGGACGCAAAAGGCGTCCCTGCATTAGCCATGATAGGCTACGTAACTATTTACGTAGCCTATCATGGCTATGATCAGGAAGCAAATGGCGGCCGCCTTGCGGCCGCCATCCACAAGTCAGCACGGATGGCAGCAGGTAAGTGCTCCATTTCGCGCGCCTTTCGTGGGTTGGGGGGGCAGGGGCTTTTTTCCGCCACAGATTTCGGGGAGCCGAATGCACTAGCATTCGGCCTCACCGAGATCCGTGGTGGAATTCTCTGACATCCCTACTTACTGCCTTTTTTCACTTCCAATGAGGTTTCACCACCCGCCTTTCACACTACGCAGTACCCGACTCGAATTGGAACCGGAATTTCTCACTTCTGTGCTCCTGCTTTCAATGCCCTAATATCCCGGTATTTCCCCTTAATGTGCTCTGATTTTCTGCCTTCGCTACCGTATCCGGTCGTAGTCCCCTCCCCCGCCTGTCCATATACGGTGGTGTTTGTATTTCCCTCCTGTCCAATCCCAGCTCTCGACGGCCCCATGTCTTCTTCCGGCTACTGATTGCATAGCTTCCTCAGCAGCCCCCATTTCCTCAGCAACAAGCAAAAGGCTGGATGTGCACGCGTCTGTCTGATCTCGGATGCTAAGCAGGGTCGGCCCCGGTCAGCAGTTGGATGGGCGACCGCCTGGGCATTGGGCTTCCTGCACTGAGCAGGGGGTTATTCTATCCCTTCAAATGAGATTAAAGTTTTACCCCCTCCTATCCCCCGCTCTGGATGTTTTTTTTTTAATTAAGGCGTTATCCTCACAGAATCGGGGCTTCTCCACAATGTTTTTTTTTTTCTAATTCAGGCATAATCTTGGAAGATTCGAAGTTGTGGAGTCTGGTGGCTCCAATGTCAGTGGGGTGTTGGATCTCAGTCAGAATTCTAAAGGAGCTTCACACCTTGGATAGCTCCTTTACAGTTCTGACTGGTTCGGACTGAAAGCTGGAGTGGATTCACCGCCCCACTGACATCGGAGCCACCAGCTTTCACTGGACTTGGGGGTCATCTTGTCCTTTGCGTCAGGCAGCAATAAGTCTTGGTTCAGCTCCACTCACTGGGTAGCCTTCTATCTCTCTGTCACTAAGCATCTCTACACAAGCCTAAAATCCCGCATTTAAAACGGGGCTTTCTGCTTCCATTTTAAATGTAGGATCACCACGGACTCCCTTTACATGCACTTCCTTTCCCTCGCCCCTTTCTCTGCCTTATCTGAGTCTTCCATATGTTTCATTATACAGCTGCTAGATGGCGCTGTGGTCTAGCTCCTCTTATTGCGAGTTTTCCTCTTTTCAAGAGGGAACTCGAGCAGAATTCAAGTGCTGAAATTTAGTAGCTCATTATCTCTGATCTTTTTAACAATGGAATAAAGTCATTCAGTGTGGGAGATGCCCTGGAGGTTGACGACATCGCCTAAAGGACCCGCAAATGTCGGTGAGTAAGCAATCTCAATAGCAGGATAAAAGCTCCGTGTGAAGAAGCCCACTGTCTCTGTTCCAGTGTTCCATTCAAAAGCTGAGAATAGCACCAACCAGTATAACAAGACTGTTCTGCAATCTAAGAATGACACCCATACCAACAGTTGGAACTCCTCCCAAGGACTGAGTGCAGACCCTTTCTTTATGTTGATGCACCATCCCTGGCTAATTGCTAATACACATTTTGAGCTACAATAAAACTATCAGTTCTAAAAACCATCACTTTTCTCCCATTGAGCACTTCTGAAGCCACACCAAAAGTAAAACCAGTATAAGTTGAAGGGCCTTGGCATGCAGCCTGTCCTGTAGAGCTCAGTTCCAAAAGCTTTAACCTTCCTCCTTGCCAACAGGATCACAGCCAAGGCCTTTGTATTCCATTGGTCTCTTGTAAAGGGTCATGCTGCTGGAGCTGATTATCTTTATAAGTAAAGAGGGTGTACTGTGTATGGATGCCCTGGGCACCAAAATGCAGCAAGGGAGAAGTGCAGGGTCAGGCCACAACATTTTGCTACCTGAGGCTGAGCAGCAAGTGCAGGGCCAGCAGCAAAGGCAGGCATAGCTGGGGGCCTACACTCAGGGCCTATGCCTGAGTTGCTCCTCCTCTTCACCACTGCAACCTGCTTGTTCACCTGCCTCTCGCTCTGGCCCAGATTATGGGGGTAGTGAGAACGGGAGCGGGAGATGCCACGGCCTGCTTTGCTCACTGGCTCTCTGCCTCTCAAGCAAGCATGTGGTAGCAATGATGAGAAAGAGGAGGAGGAGCAAGAGCCGCCGGTGACAATGGCAGCAAGAAGGTGGGCTCACCGAGGGAGGGGGCCCATTGAGGGTATCTTGCCCAAGGGCCCGCAAAAACCCGGAGCCAGCACTGAGCAAATAGCACTCCCCACCCACCCAAGTCAAGATGCACAGCCGTCAAAGCCAGCCAAGTTATTTTGACACACGATGCAGAAAATCCCACAAGTACCTCTCCCCATTCTGGCAGTAAAAATACAGTAATAACAAAAGCCAGCGTAGTGTAGTGGCGAGAGTGTTGGACTGAGAGCCAGGAGATCCGGGTTCTGCTCCCCACTCGGCCCTGGAAGCTCACTGGGTGACTTTGGGCCGGTCACAGACTCTCAGCCTAACCTACCTCGCGGGGCCATTGTGAGGATAAAATGAAGAGGAGGGGCACCATGTGAGCCGCTTTGGGTTCCTTGCAAGAGGAAAAAAGGCGGGATAGAATTGCAATAAATAAATACATAAATAAATAAATGTAAATAACCGACCATTTGCTTCCCTTTCAGATCACACAAAATCTGCTGCCTGAGGCAGCCACTACGTTCTGCCTAATGGTAGGACCTGCCCTGTTTCCTTGGGAGATGCAGTCCCAAAATAGGCAAGAGCAGCCTCGTTGCTGAAGCGGGGGGAGCAAGCTCACATTCCTTCTCACCCACAAAGTCATCACAGGTCCCCCCCCCCCAAACAAGAAAAACCAGCGGGGGGCTGAGGGTGGCGAATGCGTGCTGCCTTCATGATGCTTCTGGAAGTTGACATCAGAGCCTGTGAATTTTGGTGGCGTAGCAGTGGTGGTGGGGGACCTCACTGTGGGGGCCTCACTGGGGTGCGTGCGTGCCCATCCCAGTACTAAAGTGGTGGTAGTGGTGAAAGCTCGGGCAAAGCTCTGAGCTGACCTAGTGTTAGAAACAGGCGGGGGAAGGCGGAAGAGTCTTACTCCGTTTGCCATTGGCTGAACTGCTCTGATTCTAAAGTGGGGCGGGGCGGGGCAGGCAGAAGGGCCTGAGGGTAGAGGAGGGTAGCAGAAGCAGGGGCCCAGGAAAAGACAGAGGGCAGGCAAGAAGCTAAGGCAGCCTCCCCCAACCTGGTGCCCTCCAGATATTTTGGACTTCAGTTCCCATCAACCCCAGCCAGCATGGCCAAAGGTCAGGAACACTGGGAGTTGAAATCCAAAATATCTGGAGAGCACCAGGTTGGGGGAGGCTGGGCTAAAGGAAGCAGTGGAGCTTAGGAAAGGCATCAGCGTAGAAGAAGGAAAACAGGGAGAATATGGGCAGAGAGAAGTGATGCTGCAGGTGTGAATACCTGTACCTCTTCGCATATTGGTACAAACTTGGCTGTATATTGGTACCACTTGGCCACAGTGGTATAGGCATTAGTAACCTCAAAATTGGATTACTGTAATGCTCTCTATGTGGGCTGCCTTTAAGGCTGGTCCAGAAATTGGACCTAATGCAGAATGCAGCAGCTTGGCTGTTGTCAGAAGCAGCTCCTTTTCAGCATCCAAGTCCTTTGCTGAGGGAACTGCACTGCCTGCCTATTCGCTATCAGGTCAGGTTTAAGGTATTAGTACTAGTGTACAAAGCCCTAAACAACTTGTGACCAGGATACCTGACAGCACGCCTCCTTCCTTACCAATCTGCCCAGTCACTGAAGTCATCAGGGGGCATGTTCCTGGTGGTTCCACATGGACCTATGGCCTGGCTGGAGTCCACCAGGAAAAGAGCCTTCAGCATGGTGGCCCCCTTCCTGTGGAACTCTCTGCCTTTGGAGTTCAAGCAGGCATCAACATTCATTCCAGTGCCTCCTGAAGACATTGTTATTTCGAGGCCTTCCCTGAATGACCATCTGCGGTTTATTATGTTCAGAATCTGTTCTTTTAACATGTTTTGATTATTTTAATTATGGGGTTTTATTCTTTTATCTTGCTGTTCACAGCTCTGAAATCTTTGATGTGGAGCAGTGTGTGCATGTGTGTGCACGCGTGCGCGTATATATATATATATATATATATATATAAAATAAAATAAACCCAGCTACATTTTTTTACTGTAGGCTTCTAGTAAGAAGATTTCCATTTTGTAACCATTATACACTTGACCTGCCCACCCTGGGGCCATTCCCCCCCTCCACGTGGGCTACACACCTGCCGCATCACCAACTTCAGTGGTGGCAAAAAAGCCCAGCGATTTGCCACCGACATTCAGTAGCAAGCCACTACAGAAGGCTAAAACAGCCCAAATTAGCTGCTTTTCATGCTAAATGTGACTGTTTTAGCCTTCAGTAGTAGTTTGCTTGTGAAATTTGGTGGCACAGCACTGTTTTTTTTTTGTTGCCACTCCTGTTTTCATCACAGTGGGTTACCCACCCCTGGCCTACACCATGAGGCAGTAAGCTTAAAGGACTTGTTCAAGAGCCTTCCAGAAATCTGTGGCAGAGCTTACCCTAGCTTCCAGATTACTCCCATCCCCACATACCGTCATATTAACTATTCTTCCCTTGGGAATTCGCTTAATTCATTTTCAGCACTGTAATGGAAGCGATCCACCTTCAGAACTGAAAGACTCCAGAGGCCATAGAGAGCCTCCGTGATGTACATTAATGGACTTTCACAACAAAACGAAGATGCTTATGTTTTCATTGCAATGTAATGGAAGTTGCTGTCACATGTGGTGAGCAGGTCCAATATGTGAATGGCAGATGATGATGCACAAGTAAAATGTCATTAGATGAAAATATTTGATTTGAAACAGACCTTGATGGTGGGTGAAATCTCAGAGAAGCAATATCTGACATGTCTAATGCAAATCACCAGCTTGGAGAAAGAAAACCAGATGTGACAAGGGAAGATTGAAATAAAGTCCCAAAGGGAAAGGGAAGGTTAGAAAGCTTGTTAAGAAACCTGCTACCATCTGGAAGGCAGTAAGAGACATAGATCGATAAAAATTAGTCTTCCCGTGGGACAAACTAGGGTGCTAGCAGCTGCCCTAGCAAGATCAAAGGGCTGTGAGGACATTAGATACCTGTGTGCTCTGGAGAACCTTTCTGGCTGCAATCTGGGTTAATTTTGAATTTATGAAGGTAGCAGATGATTCACCAAAACTGGTTCATGCCCCCCCCCCCCTTAAATTTGAATGTTAGGATAGAATTATGCATTAACTGAAAGTAGATTCTGTGCTGTTTCTCTCTCCATCCACCCACCCCGCCTTATTGTGTAGGAAGGATAAATTATGTCATGTTGGAACAATAGCATCAATGCACACTGTTGCACAGGCGCAATATATCCAGCTGGCTTGAGTCAAAAGTGCAGCATCACAAGTTCCGATACTGCCCTGGCAGGGCAGTCCCTGCACCTGGGTCTACACGCTTAGCTGCCAACAAGTTATTTCTTGGGATCATAAGGATTTATGCTCATGTCTCCTTTCTGATCAAATATAGCTAGGCTAAACCATTTCAAAATTCCTGGAAAATCTGGATTGTATTTGGGGCGGTGATCCTACACCAGGGGTGGGGAATGTGTGGCCCTCCAGATGTTGCTGAACTGCAACCCAGCCCATCAGCCCTAGCCAGCAGAGCCAATAGTGAGGGACAATGGGAGATGAAGTCCAGCAACAACTGGGGGACCACACATTCCCCATATCTGTCCTACACAATTTCTCACATCTGTTTGTCTATCTTTTGATCTATTTATATTTGTTACATTTATATCCCACCTTTCCTCCAAGGAGCCCAAGGCATGATCCTCCTCCTCTGTATTTTATCCTCACAACAATCCTGTGAAGTAGGTTAGGCTAGGAGTCAATGACTGGCCCAAAATCACCGAGTGAGCTTCATGGCTGATTGGGGAGTAGAACCCGGGTATCTTGAATATCAGTCCAACCACTATACCACACTGCCTCTCTAACTCCTTAACATCTAACTCCCATCTATTTCAATGGTGCATTTTTGCATGTGATTGCACAGGCAGGCTGAAGACTTACTATTCTTCAAGTAACAAAGAGAAAATGGCTGTGCTCACACAACACACTAACCCACACTCAGTGGTTGAGTGTGGGTTGTTGTTGAACTGTGGGTTGTTTGTTCAACCGTGGGTTAGCATGTTGTCCAAACCCAGGACATTTTCTACAGGGTGACTTGTTAACCATGCAGTTGTGGCTTATTTTTCTTGAACAAGCCACCTTGAGAACCCATGGTTTGTTCTTGGGTTGTTCAGGGTGGTTAACAAGCCAACCTGAGGAAAATGTCCTGGGTTCAGACAACAGACTAACGCATGGCTTGACAAACAACCCACGGTTCAACAACAATCCACATTCAATCACTGAGTGTGAACCCAGCCATTGTGTTCTGGAATGGGTGTACCACCTAGTGCCTCCAACTGGCCTGGTTATTCTCGATCTCTTCCCCTCCCCTTCCTGTTGGTAATATATGTGCATCTTCATACATTGCTTGCGATGGCTCCTGGCCTCACTTACCCTGCTGCCACATCATCATAAAAGGCAGCTGGGACTTCAGTGCCAGGAGCCACTTCAAACACTGGCTGCACAGGATGGCATGTCTGTAGCACCACTTGCCAGAGAGCAACCTGGTTCATCCCACTTGTTTGACTAAGCAGCATGAGTAAAACCCTTCCCCCCATTGTGTTGGTAGGCAAATAGTATCCTGCAGGCATTACTCTTGAGATGTAATCATGTCACGTTGGAAGCTGGTCGTTCCCTCCAGTGAGTTATAAGCTGTAACATTCCTCTCCAGCATGGTTGGTTTCACACTGGCCTTTCTGTGTCAAACCAAATAGGCAAGACTTTGGCTTGGGTTAGTCACGTGGATTCTCCAAGGGAAGATATGCTAATAGAACTGTAAAAGCAATGTTCTATAAATAGCACCAACAGAATCGCTTGAACTGATGCTTAAATGGAAGGCTTTCTCACTCAATTGCAATTCACCATTTTTCCTCAGATAGGGAGATGACATTCACCTTTCTGCATTTGCTGCATCCAGAAAACATTTTTAAAAACCAACAATCCCCCCCTTTTTATCTATAAACAACAACACATTATATATACATATTCACAATTATTCTGTATCGACATATAATATTTCAAAAAAGAAAAACAAACATACAGTGAGGACAAGAAAACAAAAAGGATAAAACTCCTTTAAATTTCTCATCCAATCTTACTGTATTTTTTTTTAAGAACCCACACCAAATTTTAGAGAAGTGAAAACATAGAAAAGAATTTATCTTATGTTGGCCAGATGCGTTTTGCACTGGGTGGGGCAGTCTGGGGAGAAGACAACTTGTACTTAAAGAACAGTCCTATACAGTCTACCCAGAAGTCCCATTGACCTCAATGAGGCTTCCTCCCAGTTAGGTGGGTATAGGATTGCAGCTTTAGCCATGTAAACAGGTTCTACCTCTTTTATATAAAGGGGTGGGAAGAGAAATTCATTGTAAGTTTTCTAAGAAAAGCTGGCTGTGCGTGTCACCCACTGTTTCATCAAACTTGGTGGTAATGCAAATGAAATATTGAACGCCTCAAAGGAAATTGAGGTATGCAGCTGCCTAAGAGACTCAGGATCCAATTATGCGGCAGGGAATCCCTCTCTCTTTCTGTGGGAAATGTTTGAAGCCAGGGGCTCTCAGGAGGAGACAGCTCAGCCCATGCAAAGCGATGTGCTTGCAGAGCTGTTGTTCCTCACTGGGATTTGGATGAAGAAACCTGCTTGCACAATGCTGTGTGTGCACATCAGAGGAGATATGGAGCACCAGAGCAGGAGCATATTATTGGCTATGTCTTCGATATCTTGATTCAACGAATAGAAATGACATAGATTCATTTTGGTCACATTATCTGCAAAAGTTAACTATTGTAGTCCAGTCTACTAATCTGTAAATATGAGTGGGGCACTGTCTGGGAAACATAGGCCTGGTTCGCATGTAATGGGAACCCATGGGTTGTTTAAACCATGGGTTGTCAGGGCCACGTGGGAGCAAGTACTCTGCTTCCTGCCTGCTCACCACTTCCACTTTGCATCTGCGTTCATCAACAACCCAGGAATGCCCATGGTTTGTTGCTGGGTTAAAACTTTGGGTTGTTTGTCCCTCAACAACCCAGAGTTCCAGGTTTGCATGTCGGATCAAACAAGCTGCTGATGAAACCGGATGCAAAGCAGAAGCAGCGAGCACACGGGAGGCAGCACACTTGCTCGTTCTGGCATGGCCACATCAACTCCTGGGTTAAACAACCCAGGAATTGATGTTACATGCAAACATGATCATATATAAACTGCTCTGAGCTCTTTCGGAAGAAAGTGGGGTATTGGTAAGAAACAGTATTTGCTTGCTACAGTATTAGTCCCAGTTGAAATCCACTCAATTGACTGAAGAACAGAGCTTGATGGATTTTGTTTTTGTGCTTAGTTGATTGCTACTGCCACCATATCTTGATACAAGCAATAGCAACTGTGGACTCTCCATCTACACAATGCTGCGCCTGTAATCCAATTGCTTTTAGAGGAATTCTGGGAGCTGAATTTTCAATGTTGCAAGTAGCATTATCTGTTTGGGTTTGGGGGCAGCTGATATAATGTCAGCCTTGTGATTTATCTGCCACTTATATTTATATTTGTCATGGCTGTATTTTACGCATTGATGAGTTTTGTGTGTGTTACTGCTATTTTTATATAAACCTAAGTGTATGTGTGGGGGCGGCTTGTCATTACATATATTGTTATACTGAATGTTATAATGATATTGTTAAATTGATCTGGTTATACTAGTTGTTTGCATATAGTGTTAGTCACTATGGGTTTTTATTAAGAAAAGCAGGTTACAAGTTCTGGTCAAGTAAATAAACATACAAGACATTTGTGTGTGTGACTGAAAAAAAAAGGTTATAAGTTCTCGTCAAATGAATAAATGAATCAATCAATAAACAAACAAGACATTTGGGTGTGTAATTCCAGAGGACTGCAGCCTTACTGATCAACAACAGAAAAAACAAAATGGATTGGTTGTATCAACCATAACACAACATACAACAGTGATTGTTGTTCAATCGTTAAGTCGAGTCCGACTCTTTGTAACCCCATGGACCATAGCACGCCAGGCCTTCCTGTCCTCCACTCTCTCCCGGAGTGTGCTCAAGTTTATATTCATTGCATCAGTGATGCTATCTAGCCATCTCATCCTCTGCCGTCCCCTTCTCCTTTTGCCTTCAGTCTTTCCCAGCATCAGGGTCTTTTCCAGGGAATTTTCTTTTTGCATTAGGTGGCCGAAATATTTGAGCTTCAGCTTCAGTACCTGTCCTTCCAAAGAGCACTCAGGGTTGATTTCCTTTAGGATTGACTGATTTGACCTCCTTGCAGTCCAGGCGACTCGTAAGAGTCTTCTCCACCACCACAGTTCGAACACATCAATTCTTCGGCACTCAGCCTTCCTTATAGTCCAGCTCTCACAGCCATATGTTGCTACTGGGAAAACCATAGCTCTGATTATACGAACCTTTGTTGGCAAGGTGATGTCTCTGCTTCTTACTATGCTGTCTAGGTTTGCCATAGCTTTCCTCCCAAGGAGCAAGCGTCTTTTAATTTCATGGCTACAGTCACCGTCTGCGGTGATCTTGGAGCCCAAGAAAATTAAATCTGTCACTGCTTCCATTTCTTCCCCTTCTATATGCCAGGAAGTGATGGGGCCAGATGCCATGATCTTAGTTTTTTTAATGTTGAGTTTCAAACCAGCTTTTGCACTCTCCACTTTCACCCTCAACAAGAGGCTCTTTAGATCCTCTTCGCTTTCTGCCATTAGGGTGGTATCATCTGTGTATCTGAGGTTGTTGATAATTCTCCCAGCAATCTTAATTCCGACCTGTGATTCATCCAACCTGGCGTTTCTCATGATGTATTCTGTATATAAGTTAAATAATTTTGAACCAATCGGTTGTTCCATGTCCGGTTCTTACTGTTGCTTCTTGACCCTCGTACAGGTTTCTCAGGAGACAGGTAAGGTGGTCTGGTACGCCCATCTCTTTCAGAATTTGCCACAGTTTGTTGTGATCCACACAATCAAAGGCTTTAGCATAGTCAATGAAGCAGAAATAGACGTTTTTATGGAATTCTCTTGCTTTCTTCATGATCCAGCGAATGTTGGCATTTGTTTTTAACTTTTAAGTTTATGAATCAGATGGGAAAAGTACAATTAGTCCAAACCTTTCATTTCTTACAAGTGGCTATGAAAACTATCAACATTCCCAAAGTCGCAAAATAATCAAAGAACATAAAAGGCCCAGTCTAGGCAAGTGTGGTAGAAGTATGCCTGCATATACAGAAGCCCCACAGGACTCCACAGAACCCTGTTTTTCTCTTGTCTTCCTCACAGGCATGGTCACAGTCAGCAAGAGGGGCTATTGCAGGGAATGGGAGGCCTCATCCAGCCTCCATCTCTGCACCATGCTCTGAGCACAAGCAATGTGCTTGGCCTTGCTACATAGAGGGAAGTCTTGATGGCTATGTGTCAAACAGGCACCCAGACCTCCATTCCCTGCAATGCCCCCTTGTGCTGTCTTTGTGCTAACCAGTGCACTCATGTTTGTAGGTAGATACAGAAAACAGGGCTCAATTGTGACCTGTGGGACTTCTCTGTGCTCTGACTGTGCTCAGCCAGATCGAGCTCCATATAGATATTTGCACCACTCAAATATAAACATTGTTTAGACTCTGCCAAAACAATCTATTGATATATGTCTGGGGTAGGCAACCTGGTGCCATCCAGATGGACTACAGCTCCCATAATTCCTGATGATTGGCCATACTGAGAGTTACAGGAGTTAGAGTCCAAAAGATCTGGAGGACACTAGGTTGCCTGGCCTTATATATGTTGTAATTTTAAAAAATGCTTTAAAGGGAAATATAGCTGGAGACTACTATTTTGATGGGTGCAATCTTCCCAAAAGTCCTTCTATGTAAGCCCATTGAAATAAATGGGAGTTGCTCAAGAGCAGTTTCACATACTACCTCTGCTCATTGCAATGGAACTTGCACAGCAGAACCTGGAGGTGAGTTGTGCCCAATGTTTTATTTGTAACTAACACACACACACACCAGTGGAGGCTGGTGGCTCTGATTTTGATAGGGCTGTAAATCCACCGAAATCAGAGCCACCAGCCTCTACTCACTCACACACACACCATGTCATGTATACCATTAAAGAGGTCAGCCTTCCCCAACATGTTGCTTTCCAGATGTTTTGGATTTCCACTCCCATTCCCCTCATAATTGATCATGCTGGCTGTAGCTGATGGGAGTTGTAGTCCAAAACATCTAGAGGGCACCATGTTGGGGAAGGCTGAAGGGGGACAGAACAAGAAAAACTCTAATCAAACTCAACAGAATCATGACCAATGTTTAAAGGCACTTAACAATTCAGTATGCAGCTGTCATGTATTAAGCCACCTCGCTTGTACTGTTAAAGATGATGGCTCTTTGTTACTGGAAAAGTACAGTGTGCCTGCTTTCCAGCCAAGAAGGTCAAGTGAAATGAAAAGTAAGTGTGTGTGTGTGTAATTCATGTCTGCATTGGAGATAGCTCAGCAAAAAGAGCACAGGGGGAGGGGCAGGGGGAAGAATGTTCTTGTAGTTAAAAATGAACTGTCAGTTACAATGTGCCGAACGCAATACACCAAATCAATATTTTATAACAGTACAAATCCATCTCATTCAGTTTGCATCATGCCTATTCCAGCTTTCTCAAAGGTAAACTAAACTCTCTTAAAGCACAATTCAATGCATGTTTAGGCAGAAAAAGAAGTCCTACAACTCCCAGCATGCCCCAACCAGTATAGCTGGCTGGAGGGATGCTGGGAGTTGTAGGGCTTTTTTCTGTCTAAATATGCACAGGATTGCACCCTTAAGAGCTTTTTCCTTATGTTGCGCCCTAAAGAGCTTTTTCCTTATGTTGCTAGCAAGCATAGAAATATATAAACCTGCCAGTGTATGTGATTACAGTCTTATCTAATTATATGCATGTACAATGGCCAATTCACACTTTATGCAGCATCACAGACTTCACCTCTCATGCTTGACAAGCAGAAACATCACTTTCATGTCTTGGTGTTATGCTTACCTTGATCGATTGGTCTTCAACTGGTGGGTCAGGACCAACAGGTTGAATCCTGGCCTAAAGCATCTAGCTTTAGACAATTTTCTTGATTTTTATTTGGGGTTTCCAACAGAAAGAAAAAGAGAGAGGGCAGGAGGTGAATCTCAAGTTGCAAAGGTGATCATGGCTCCTATACCTGTAAAAACTATGTGAAAGAAGGAATGTTGGCAGGTGGAGCTTGTCATGCAGTGAGAAAAAAATGACGCCTTCTGACATTATTATTATGGGTACAGGATCCTTGTCTCCCTCTGGATGTGATCACAGAAAGAAGAAGAAACACATACAGAAACACATGTGCATCCTCATCCCCATCAAACGACACATCTAACAAATTTAAAGAGACCAAGATGAGCATTACAGTGCAGATGTACATCCATATATATAGATGCATTTGCATCAGTTATGCATGCAAAAGATTGCATGCCTACGGAGGGCATTGTAGCTCTTGGTGGAGCACATGCTTGGCATGCAGAAGGACCCAGGTTTAATCCCCAGCATCTCCAGGTAGGGGTAGGAAAGCATCCGGCCTGAAACTCCATACAGCTGCTGCCAGACAGTGCCAACAATACTGAGCTAGATGGATCAGTGATCTGACTCAGTGACCCAGTTTCCACAATCGCAACTGGGGAAATAGGCGTGTCTTATCTCCTCTGCCACACATGCTGGTCACGTGCTGGGGGGATTAGCATAATTACTCTCAGTAGCGTTGCTTGTCATGTCATGTGAATCCAGCCAGGCTAGCTTGTTTCCATGGGTAACAAGCCACCCAGAACCCATGGACTGTTGTAGGGTTCTGCGTGACCGACACATGCAGGGTGCTTAACAAACCACCATGGCTTATTAATCACCCTGCAATTGTGCGTATTGGGTCTGTATAAGGAAGCTTTCTATGTTGGCTGCTGCCATGAGTGGATCTACCTTGCTGGATCAGGGGAAGTGTTTGTAGTTACAAGACACAGACATTTGCCTCCTGAATCCTTGTTTGCACGTCATTATAATGGCATCTAGGACCCATGGATATTCAATCAATAGCTTTGACTTAGGATAAGTGCTAGGGGACCGTAATGTTGGCTGGAGTGAGTTGTAGCCATTTATGTAAAAGCAGCTATTTATTCAAAGCAGATACAATCTATTTTTCTTCAATGTGTCTGTGTGAAAAGATAGACTGAACTACTTTGATACTCCAGTGGTGATTTCTTTAATGTAACATAGATAATGATGATGATGATAATAATAATAATAGGTCCTTACAATCTGAAACCAACTGGATCAACTTGCTAAATAATATTTTGTTTTACTTGAAACTGCAATTAAAGTCAAAAAGAAAAACATACTTATTAAAAACACAAAATGAGGGCAGGCAGAGTGACACAGTAGACAGCACATAGGATTCACTGTACTTAAAAGGATCTGATCCCATTTCTGCCATCACAGGCTAAATTAAAGATGGCAGTGATTGTGTTAGCTTCAAATTGCACATGCCTAACGCCAGGGACAAATCCTGGAGTGAGTTGAAATAACAACAAAAATAGAAAGACATGGTTTGCATTTAGATCAAATAAGAGAGAGATTACCACAACAATATACTGAACAGTGTGGATTTCTGTAGAACAGTGAAACAAATTTTTAGATAGAAGTGGAGGTGTGTATTTGGAGATTGTTTATGGATTCTATTTTCACTGGTGTTAAAATATATATTTTCCCCTTAAAACATGGAAGGTTAAATATTTAATCTTCAGTGGCACATACTCAAAATCAAAACCTTTTATTCTGGATCAATTGCTCCAGAATAACGACGCATTTCTGGTTTTATATCACCAATGAGGTTAAATGTATGCCATGCAGACATCGGTCATGAAACCGTGGGTGTGGGGCGGGGGACACACATATCTTTTATTATTTTTCAATTACCTTGATGCTCTGGATAAAAGAATGGTTAAAGCCTGTTAAGGTGCTAACTATTGTCTATTAAGTGATATTGAGTATGTGCCCTAAAGCACTGACAGCATTGATTTTAGTCAGAACAATGAACTCATTACAGGACAAATTTCCCCCCCTCACTCCCTGACAGCAACTGTAATTTGTACACTTTGAGTCCTTATGTGTTGAGATAAATCAAACACAAGCCAGCAGTGCTGTCTACCACATCATATACTGTAATAATTTGGCTTTCTGCAATGCACAGCGACATCCCATCCTAAACAAAACAGATCTTCTAACAGCAGTATCATTTATTAGCAAAGCCTGCATTTTTTTCCACTATGAGCTATACATTGTTCCTTGAAGGTTAATAAATTCAGGCTGTGTTGTTTGGGAGAAAGACAAGAGGAGCATGAGGTAGCAGAATGGAGTGGGCTGCTCATAAAAACTGCACTGATGGGAACACTCATCGAAAATACACTGCTGTGGTGTGACATGCTCATAAGACAATGCATGTACAGCCTACAGTGTGCTTGGCCTACAGAGGAAGAACACATATTTGGCAGGAGGAGGGAGGGAAATTTTCCTGGAAAATGCACTTCGGGTTGGGCAAAATGGGATGGGCATGGAGAAAGCATTGCTGGCAGCAAAGAAACTGAGTGAAGAATAAGTAGGATGTAATCACTGTGGGCAGTGGAGCAGGAGGGATGTGCATGGAGTATATACTGCAAGCAATGAGAAAATACATAGTGGCAGTGGGAGGGAAGCACATTTAAAAAAGTGCTGCTGGTGCTCGAAGGGGACTGGATTAAAACTACAGGCAGAATCTGTGTGATATCAGAGGAGAGAGAAAGGTCTGTATGAAGAATGCACTAATTAATAATGGTGAATGTTTGAAGGAGAATTTGTGCTGATGGGGTGTGAACAACCAGTTATTCTTTTCTATATAGCTCCACTTTGAGCAGGCAATACTAGCCAGTAATGCTCACAGTCCATGGTAAAAAAAAAAAAAAAAAAGCAGAGCAGGTCAGGGGGCATTTCTATTTCATAGGTGCATAGATATGGACAGCCACCAGGATTTTGGCAATAAGGTTATGAGCTCTTGCATGGCTTTAGGCTTTGTCCATCCCATTCAAAAGGATGGGATTTATGAGGGGCACAGCAAGAAGCAGACTGGCACAAATACCGTGCCATTTAGAGACATGGTGTTAACAGAAGTGCTGCCACCAATAATGCAAATAGATGACATGTTTTACCATGGATCCCATATAATTTTTATAGTATTTTATCCTCAATTATGAATGTGAGCTAAATGTTATACTCGAACTCCATTTCCCCTGGCACTCTGTGCCTGCTCCTTTTCACTTCTACCACTAGTTAGCATGGCTTTTCCATGGCACAGCCCCTGATCTGAAAGGTTAAAAAGTAACTTTGTGAACAAAACAGATTCAAGCCAATCACCTCCAGAGGTTTCCATGAAAATGCTGCTCACCGTATGAAAACATGGAAACAGAAGCGGCAGAAGAGAGAAAGAACAAAAGGTGTTCAAACAAGCCCACCAGGAAGGGATGTCTATCTACACAATCAGCAGGTCTAGATTCACCTTTACAACTCTTGTCCAGAAAAGAGACTAGATGCCCTAAGTATTCTGATGTAACTACACACTGTATTTCAACTTCCATCACAGAGTTGGAACACAAGGTGGCTTCGCACATAAAATTATGTCTGACACCAAGTGCACACTTGACAGGGAACTATAGCCAGTCCTGGCCCTCCGGCAGTACCCATGTTTTTGAAACAGATAAATATATAAGGTGTGCACCCAAGCAACATGATGTTTGATGCAGCTCTCAGACTTGATATGCTGAAAGACTGGCAGTCCTCCCAATCTGTTTCAGCACTGCAGTGAGGGCTCCTTTGTTTCACATCCAGCCCAGATTATACAAGTACCGGCCCGGGGTCAAAGTGCGTGTGATGCAAGAGTCCTGTGATTGGAGTCCTGAATGTCTTTTTCCTTTTACAAAAAGCAGCTGGGTTGGAGGGGGCTGTGGTGGAGTCTCCCCCTTTGCACCCACACAGGTTCTCTGAAGTAAATGTCCCCTACCCAAAGATGCTGTTAGCTGTGAAAGAGAAAACCTCCAGGCTTAAGCAATTAAGCTTGTAATTTTCCCCTCCACAGCTAAAAGTAGCTGTGGGGTGGGGTGGATTGCAGCCATAGCCCAGGGGCAAAGAGTTACACTTCCCCTTCCCCCATGCCATGACCTTAATCAAAATTGGCCCTCCCAGTGACTCCTTTTGTAATAGAATTGGAACTCCCATGCCATGTCTGATTGTTTAGTATGAAGTTGGAATACTAGTAATTTATCATAGGTTTCACATATCCACCAACTGATTTTAAATTGCAATGTTCCATGGTAGTCAATGGCAATAAAGTGAGCAGACACCATCCCAAGATTATTTTAAAATGCACTGCCATTATACTAGTCAAAATGGTAATAGGGTCAGTATAATTATACATGGGCAAATGGGTGATTTCTTCCTAAGAAATAGGTGTGGAACGCGCTGCTGCTGTGCTTTGCATAAAGTATGTCAATATACAATTCTTCTATAACCTTCATATATGTACATTTCTTCCTCACCAACATGATTTCATATATGTACATTTCTTCCTCACCAACATGAAAAGGCAACATGATTTCATATTAATAACAAGAAAATTTTGCTAACAGCCTGATTTCTTAAAAAATAAATTTTTGCTGTTAAATGAACATCTAACTTCTAAACGAACTGTAAGATCAAACTGCCTCATCCAAAAAGGTTTTTGAAGGGAGAACACGCTGTTTCACAGGATGAAAAGCTTCTCAGTGCGCTCAGGATGCAAATCAACAGCTTCCTTTGAGCTTGGGCAGTCCCATAAATTTCCAGACCAGCTAACAGTTTTGCTTCACTAAGCAAAGCATGGTGATTTGGTTTCCCTGGAATAGAAGCACTATGATGAAATTGCCCTCAGAATCAGACATTTCAAAGACTTTCGTACAATACCATTTTAATCTAGATAAATAATTCAGTAGAGGTCATGAAAAATTAACCAGGGGAGGAATTTTCATAGGATAAGCTTATAAACAGAAACCTATGGATTCTGCCCGATTGCTAACCTAGGACTTTGTGGCAGAGATTTTTATAGGGAAACCAGTTCACTTCTTCAGAAACGGATCATGTGATTACTTTGTAAAGCTAGGGCCTGTCTTAAATCTACTGCATGTGCTTTATTCCGATAACTGCTAATGGCTGCAGTCCACATACCATTTATCCCAGGCTAAAGCCAATTGAATTGCTCCAGAATAAGTGGGTTGTGGACTCCTGCCAATGAGAGCAATGCTTGTGCACTGAGATGAGAACGAAGTCTTTGTCTCAGATGCAGACCACACCTATGGCACAACAAACTTTTCATCTATGCGAGCAAAATAAAATCACACAGAGGAGTTCATACTATTAAAAGGAAAAAAAACTCCTTTTAAAAACATATGCTACACAAAATACTGGACCTGTATAGTATTTTATATCATCTTCTAGGAGCATCTAAAATGTACCAGGTGACATGTAAGTGCAAAGAGTTTAAAATGCCAAATTATACCTGATCTAACACACTCTTTACATATTATGTACAGAGTAACAACTATACAAGCATCATCCCTAGCAGAATTATACACAAATAAAGCCTTCTTTAGAGAATAAAAATAATGACATTGTTATTAAAGAATACAGCATCTTTGGGACCTGGAAGATCATTTCTGCCTATCAAGGCTGTAGAAATACAGGAATCTCTGTGATTAAAATACACATCTCTACAGAATGCCACCAGGATGGTAATCTCCGTATGTTTCATTCCTTTAATTCCAGCACTTCACCATTTTTCTCAATCATTAACCTATCAGAGTGCTCTACAGGTAACAAAAGGGAATGAAATACATCTAATATAAGTTTGCTGAACATCCCTTTCAGTGCATTGTTCTAGGCACTGCTTATATTTATAACATACAAATATAATCTTATTAAAAATAAAAGCATCCTGGCAAAAATTAGTTACAGTTTATAAATTGCAGAATTAAACATTTCAAAATCATTAGCCACTTAAAGCTGCAATCTTATGCACACTTTCCTGGAAAAAGAGACCACTAAATAGTAGGACTTACTTCAGAGTAAAAAAGCATAAGATTGCACTGCATGAAATGGTGCTTTATGAATAATTAAGGACCAGTGCTTAAGACACTGGTTTGTGGCAGTATGTGGGTTGAACATAACTGTGCTGATGGGGGTATGGCAAAATGTGGGCACATAATGAAAGACTGGGATCTGAGTAATGGGGAAGCATCATACTCAAAGTCAGCACTGATACATTTAATTCCCATGAAACCAGAGTAATGTGGCATTATGCTATGTTTTCCAGTTGTGGAAAGAGCTCTCCATTACTTCCTTTCAGGCTAAAGTATCTTGTGAGAACTGAGTTTCATATTCCTGGCTCCTTCAGGACTTGAAGGACTCTCCAACAGCTTGGTGAATTCACAGAGACAGACATGCGTAAGCCTCATTCTCACAAGACCTATCTGCATTCACACAGATACCCTATGAATGCAGTGTCACACAGATACTCCATTCATACAGACTATTATGTGTCTTTAAAATGTGGAACCATCCCCATGTCTACACAGTTTTTGATCTGACACAATAAACCAGCCAATCTCATGTTATTGTGGTAAAATACAAACATTCTTTTTCAACTTATCTCCTCCGCCTTCTTTTCAAGATATGATTGTCATCAACTTATAAACACTCCTAGCAGACAGAACTGCTACCATGCCAGATTGTACCAATTGGTAGGTACAAACTTATTCCTTCCTTTTTCTTCTCTTCAGACCTACTTGCCAAATGCCAGCCAAGTAAGGGCTTACTTGGATCCCACCCCTCCTTACTGTCATGAGTAAACTAAACTTGCAATGGAGCAGATAGGGAAGCTTTAACTCCATCCAACATTACGAAACTGCTATCATGGTACATCATCAGTGTGTTAATCAGGAGCCAAAGTACTTGCTTCTTGACAAAGAGATAATGTTACTGTTAGTTAGTTGTATACATGGTCCTACCCCCTTACCAGCAAAATCACATGACCATTTTTTATCATGGAAACACTCCCTCATGCACGTTTGTTATAAATGCTGTTAATAACCACTAAAGATGTTGACAGCAGGTAACACTACTCCTAGTACTGTGAAAAAATAGTTGAGTGTATAACATCTTAGGCCTTCAAAATCAACTTTCAGAAGAGAAGCAACAACAATGGAAAATGAAAGCGCAAGAAAATGAAAGAAAGGCAAAATATTTTTAATGGTGCACCTTAGTCATAAATGTGAGGGGAACCTTATCTATGGCTAACTCTAGTGTTTCTTCATATATACAAATGCAAGAAAAATAAGGACTCTCAAATGGCAAAATTGTTTCTTAGTACTTTAAATAATGCACCATTCTTTCAACCTCTAAGTGTGCAATCCTATGCATGTTTAGACAGAAGTCCTACAATTCCCAGCATGCACCAACCTGTCTGGGACTTGTAGGACTTTTTTCTGTCTAAACATGCATAGGATTGTGCCCTAATTAACTCTTCCTGCATATCACAACATCCTCTTTCCCACTCAACTTTCGGCTCCCTAAACCACTTCTTTACACAATTGCTCCTTTAAAACCAATGAGCAACATTTTGATAGTTTTGCATAAATGGCATGCAAAAGGAGGGCATGACCTTCACTGATGTAAAACAGAGAATAGTTGTTTTTTATATGATTAGGATTAAAGTTCTGTGCTCTCTGATTCTCCCCTTCCAGAATATTACAGCTACAAGGGGAAAACCATTTAACCTAGTGAATTTTCAGAGCTCTCAATGGGAGGGTCTACACAAGGGTAAGTCAATCACCCTCTGCACCCTAAATATTTTAAAAAACAAAACTCACACACAATCAGTCCAAATATGAATCCCTTTCCCAGGCAAGTAGAAGTAACCATCAAAACAAGTTGACAAGATTTGCTGTGTACCTTGGTCTGTTAGTTTGTGCATAGAAGTGTATGTACCCTTTAGCATATTACTGAAGTGTGTGCATGTACAGTATGTGTGTCCGTAAGAATATACATGCATATGTACAATATGTATGTGTGAATGGATGCGCCTGCATCCACCCACAAACACATTCTGACAAAGTAAACAAAATAACCCACCTGGGTAGGTACATTAGCACTCTGATTCTAAACAAGTGTTTTCTTGGGAAACCCATTAATTACAACAGAACCTATTGCCAATTAAGCATGCTTAGAACTCAGCTTTCAGGCTCTAACACACAGCAAGAGAGTAAATATGAAGTGAAAGGCTAAGATTTGATTGATTCTTGCCTTCCTCCTCTGGGATAATGGAAGACATGACCCACCTCAACCTTGCTGCATGTAATCTACCAACCATTAAAAGCAATATTCCCACTATTCTCAAGGATTAAGGGCACAATCCTATGCATGTTTAGACAGAGAAAAGGCTGGGGAATGCTGGGAGTTGTAGGCCTTTTCTCTGTCTAAACATGCATAAGATTGTACCCTAAGTGGCTTGAGGATCATAAGCTCTATCTGCATGGTTGCAAGTGAAATATATTATTGACTGGGATCCAAATATCTGCTTAGGCTCATGGGAAGGGCTTGCTCTAGCCTAGTGAACTTCTTTTTGTTAAACAGTCATATCACAAACTGCTTTTGACCACCACCGCCCCACCCTAACTTTCAAAAGCAGTTTCCTATGTGGCACGGAGACTGTTGGTTGGGGAAATAAGTCTAAAGTTCCCTTAGGATCACAACACTAGTTCCACAGTTCTTCAGAACCTGACCTCTGTGAATAGCGACCTTGGCTGGGATCCAAAAAAGCTGCTTAGCTAGCTCCAGGTGCCCATTGTGGGGTTGGGGGTTGTGCTTCTCTCCTTCCCCTACCAAATGGAAAGTTACTTATGAAACTGAAGGTACATTAAAAAGCAGTTTGTGAGAGCACATGGGGTTCAGCAGTTTACTGTTTAAAAAAGAAGGGGGAACACCCACACAGCATGCCCAAACCCTTGGGTGTGCCTAAATTAGCTCCTTGGCCTTTGTAAATAAACATCCTGGTTCTGGATTTTTTCTGCAGTCCTGTACATAGGCTGTTTAAACACCATTTAAATTAATGGTATATAAGCAACCTAGTTGTGGGCAAGATTACAGTCTTCATATTTTCTAGCTTTTCTTCCTTAACATACTGCTTTAATGGTCTTATGTATATGTATACCTATATTTACTTACAGCCAATTTAAAGGAGAGGTTAAACAAACACTTCACTAAGGTGAAATCTAATTTACTCACATAAGTAAATTTAAGATTTTCTAGGTTATAGAATATATGTTTTTTAAAAGCAAGTTTTAATTTTTTTAAAAATGCATTATTTTCTGGATTGAAAACAGTACCCTAGTGTTGTTCAATTTTTAATTTTTTTAAAGCACTGTTATCCCATTAGGCTGTTTCAATCTACCTTGAAAATAGGTCTTTAGGCACATCATGTGATGCTGCTTCATTGAAAAGAAGTCAATACAGTACTTTTCAGTAAGCACAGCTTATATTCAGTGGCAATTAACATGTATGTCTTGCCCATGATGATAAAACCATGTAATGGACTAACAGTTTGCTAATTTCCCTGTCTTCATTAAAGTAAAATAATATTTAGCCTAAAACATGGGAGTGGAGGTGGGAGAAGCTAAACTTTTTTAATACCCTAAATTAAATGTATTGTCTTTTGAAAATAACTTTTTAAAAAGAGTTTGCAGCCTCAGACTGTCACTCTGCAAGGGAGGGAACTGAAGTTCCTTTTTATAAATTCCTGAAAACAGGGGGTTTGCAAAAAACAAAACAGCATTAGACCCTTAGCTCTGATATTACGCATTCATCACTTTTGTAAAATTAACACTAGAGTTGTTTATCACTGGGTGTTAGAGCCCATATAAAATTTTGCTCTAGTTTACTGTACTTTTAAGAAGTTCCATACATTTAGAATTGTAAAATTATCAAGCTATAAAAACTAATTTTGCTTCAACTCTAGTAAATACAGAAAAAACATTTTAATTTAAAAAACTGTAGCACTAAGAGTAACATATGCATCTATTTATACATGAAGAACAGTTTATTGTATAAATGTTGTAGTTGTCTCTATATTAGCATTTAGGAAAATTATTCCCTTGAACCTGATCATTTTATGCATCGGAAAAATATTGGTGTAAACATCTGGGAATTCACTAGATTTCTTCATTACCCACTTACATTAGGACAGAGCCAAAGCTAACAGACAAACAAAAATATACCTTCGTATTATAGAAATCCACCTAACTTGTTAATCAGCTGCCTTTCACAAATGGGTTTGATCAGCTGCTAGTTGACAGTGCTCTCTATGTCTCAGGTTAAATACCTGGGATTTTACTGTTGTTGTTGTTATTATTATTATTATGCTTTATATTTTCCCACAGTATGAGAGCAAGCATCATTTCTCAGAATAGGCCAAAAACATTTAAAACAAAAACCTATATATACTTGAAAACTTCTTTTGGTCCTCTCTCTCCCATAGCTCTGTCCATGTTGAAGAAGTCATGGCACAAGTTTGCATTATTAATTATATTCCTAATCAAAGTCCTGCTTCCACAAAACGCATGGAAAAGTGGCCTCTCACGTGGTTTAGTGCTCCAGAAAAGCAGATACAAATGTTAAAAAAGTGCTCAAAAAGAATCTAACCTATATATATATATATATATATATACTATATATATCACGATGGAATTCAGAAGCACATGTCCCTTACACATGTAGGTGACTTCCTTTAGGTGGTGCCAAACTGCTTATTAGTGGGTTCCTGTAAAGGCTGGCATACCCTCTTTATCTCCTTCTATTTTTTGGCACTTTCATGATATGTGGCTGCTTTACCTGTTGTCCCTGCTAAGCTCCGGTAACTGGCCCGGTGTACGAGCACTTTAGAAACTGGGATTTTTGTTCTAGGGATCTCACTTTTGGTAGGCTGATGGTGTGCAATGTGATGGCTGTTAGTGGTATCTGGCCCATGGCTGCCATGCGGTGATGTAAAATGCTTGATACTGATGGGTATCTTGGAGTCCTTGAGTGAAGTTGTATGGGTTTTGACCAGACATGTGGTAGATACTGGAGACAGTGGCTTGCAACAAGTCATGGAGGTGATGTCTTCTGCAGAAGTCACCGTGGCTGTGTTTTCATCAGGATCAGCATACAGATCATAGAGAGCATCCCCACTGTAGCTGTCCCTGGGAATTACCTCTTTCTGGATACTGTTGGTATTGTCCTCCTCAGGTCCAGGTGTGGTGGAATCCCAATAACCCTCATCACTGCTGGGGATGGCTTCCTGTTGCTCCTTTTCCCTCCTTTTCTGGTCTTCTTTATGGTTGTGGTGAACCGGAATCTGGTTGAGCCCAACGTGTTTCCCAGTTGTTGGCCCATCCTGAACCCTTTTGGCACAGCTGCCATCTTTGGAGGCCTCTGGAGATTCTTTCCTTCTTGGTGTTTCCTGTGACTTCTCCTCAGTTTGCGACAACATATCCCAAAACTCTGGAGTGCACGTATCCCCCACCTGCTCGGGGCTAGCCATCTCCTCTCCTCCTCCTTGGTAAGCCACCACGCTGGGAGGCTTTTTGGAGGCGCCCGTTTTGCCAACCCCAGGGGCACTCTTGTCACCGCCACCTCCACCACTGCCACCGCCGCTGCCCACGTCTTCGTCCGGGTCGGCAATAATGTCCCCACAGCCTGTAAGAGAGTCAAAGCTTTTCAGTGAAGTCACGTCAGCAAACATCAAACAAATACGGTCAATGGATGGCTCAGAGGGTGGATCAAGAGAGGAAGGGTCAGGGGCAGTCGCCGCCGTCTCTTGACCGCGTTCACACTCGGGCTCAACAGGGGGGGAAGGCTCGATGGGGATGTCACCTGTTATGGCTGAGTCCTCCTTGGTCCCTTGGCCCTCACCCTCCGGCCGCTCGGGGTGGCTCTCCTTCGCCTGGATTCGGGGAGGCTCCTCTCCTCGGGAGGTGCGCGGCGCGGGCGGCGGCTCGACCCCGGGCGTCTCCTGGGTGGGCACCGCCTCCGCGGCCTGCGGCGGGGCTAGCAGCTGGCCTCTGCTGGCCGGCCTCGGAGGGCTCTGGCGGGCTGGGGGGGCCGGCGGCGGCCGCGGCGCCTCCTCTTTGATGCACTCCAGGCTGGCGGTGAGGGAGCCTGGCATGAGGAGGCTGGGCTGGCCCTCGGCGCTGTCGCCGGCCTCGCCCTCCTTGGCCCCGCCGCCGCCGCCCGGCTTGTCCCGCCGGTGCCACCGCATGCTGCTGAAGAGCCCCTTGAGCCCCCCGCGCCCTTTGGGTCTCTCGCCTTTGCCGCCTTCGCTCGGGCGGCCGTTTTTGCGCAGCAGCGAGAAGAAGCTGTGCGACTTGCCCGCCGCCGCCGAGGGGGAGCAGGAAGAGGAGGAATCCTTGGCGCCCCCGCCGCCGCCGAACTGCTCGTCCCCGCCGCCGCCGCCCGGTTCCTCCTTCTTGCCGCTCTCCTGCACCACCTCGGCCAGCCCGTCGTGGGTCTTGCTCCTCACCATGCCCGCCGCCGCCGCCGCCTGCCCGCCGCCCCCTTCGCCGCTTTTGCCTTTGCCGCCGCCACTGCCGCTCCTCACGCCGAAGATGCTCGGCACGGCGCCCCCGGATTTCCTCCGCTTGAACAGTTTGAAGGCGGTTTTGTTGAGCTTGCCCGAGGGCGGCGGCTGCTCGCCCACCGCGGTGGGCTCGGCACAATCGCAGTGCACGTCCATGGCGGCGGCGGCGGCGGCGCCTGCTGCCTTCCCCTCCTGCAGCCCCCCACGGATGCCTGCTCCTGATTTCCGTCGCTCGCTCGCTCGCTCGCTCACTGACAGCCCCGCCGCCGCCGCCGCCGCCGCCTCCTGCTCGTCACCATGGCAACCTAGGCAGGGCTAAGCAGCTTTCCTCAGCCCTGGGCCTGGGCCTGGGCCTGCGCCAGGCCCCGCCGTCCACTCCCAATCAACCTGAGCTACAACAGCCACAATCAAAGCCAGGGAGGGAGGGAGGGACGGGGCGAGAGGCGACTCCTTTCTAAAAGCGGGGAGGGGGAGGGCTTACATAACTTAATCCGCTTGGGGCTGCTGTTACTGCGGCTGCTCGCTCGCTGAGCATATGCCTGTGCGCGGAGGGCGGCGGGGGGCTGCTCTATTTGGGCTCGCGAGGCTGTTGCTCACACGCTCGAGCAACGCGAGGACGCCCCTTATGATCACCGGCTTCCTTCCTCCTCGCGTGTGTTTCAGAGGTTAATTCCTTGAGAGAGAGAGAGAGATCGGGGCTTAAGCCTTTCTTAGATATCACACCTAACTGAGAAACGGTTTCCCCATCGCAGCTGTTGGGGGGGGGGGGAGGCCCTTTGCCCATGCTCAAAGGCACTTTGACAAAGCGGGGCCTTAACGTTGGAAGGAAGCTCCAGCAGAAAGAAGCGCCTACTTAGTCAAACCTTTAAACCCAAACGTTGGAGAGGGGTATGCATCTCATCTTGCCAGAAGAATGGAGATACAAAGGACTCGTTTTATTGCAGTGTACGCTGCAAGCCAAATAAGCTAGGTCATTTCCATTGGGTCTGGGGGCATTCTCTGCCAAAGACTCTTTAAAAAACCACACACCTAACTTCAAAACACATATTTATTTCCCCTACAACCCACATTGTCACACCATGTCTCAACCTTTAAATATAAAAAGATTCAGAATTTTAAAATCCTACATTTGCTGCTAAGGATGACGTGAGAACCAGTTCTCAGGTAATCAGAGATTTCTGGACTGATTAAAATTGGTTAAGGTTGCAGAAATATTCCAGTATTAGGTTGGGTAGATTTACAACATCAACCTATGCAGCCAGGTTAGGCAACTTGGTGCCCTCCAGATATTTTGGACTACAAGTCCCATATGCCCTCGCCAGTATTGGCAGTGATCAGGGATTATGGAATTTGTAGTCCAAAACATGTAGAGGGCACCAGCTTGCCAATCCTGTACCTGCTGTACAGATAATACAAAGAAAGAGAGAGAGAGATAAACAATTTGACTCAGAGCTCAGTCCTGTTACCAGACCTAACACCAGCTCAGGGGTGGGATTTAGATCAGGAAAATGGTGCAGGGGAAAAGGTTAAACTTCCCCAGCACCCCTGCTGGATCAAATTCAGACACCCTCCTTCCCCAATGACTGCTTTAAGATAAAAACAGAAATGTCCAGAGATCCAGTCACAGATCTCCCATGTGACATGTTGCCTGGCCTGGTGCTGGTAAATCTCTTCTTGCCCCTTTCTTGAATGGTTTTCTTAAGGGCCTGTTCTTCCAGAACATTTCGCATCCACAGGATGTTGGCTTGGATAACTCCCAAGGATGCATAAATGTGAAAATGTTTCCTGTGATTCCATGTATCCATGTAACTTGTTCAAAGAGGATTCTAAGCTCCGTGGCTAGATTTGTGGATAGATCCAATAGACAGAATACTCTTTTTAGCAAATTGTGGGGATCATTCATTCACATGGAAGGATTTTTCTCCTCTAGAAAGCCATCCAGTGGTTGTAAATATTGCATTGGGTCTAGTCCTGGAGATAGGCATGGAATGGACCCTGTTGAGAAATGCGGCTCCTGGAATCCTTTGCATTTCCTACCCCCTTACAGGTTCTGGGACAGGTTTATCAACACTGCTTGCAAAAGACTGACCATATCAGTTCCATTATCATATGTAATTGTTAGCTGCAGTATCTCTGAGCAAAGTGCTGTTTACACACCATACCCAAAATGCAAGCTCAGATACTTTAACTTATTGCTTGTATTCTGTGCAATCTCTAAAATTTTAATATTAAAGCACTGTCACAAACAATTTGTTTTCATTTTTATTACAGTGAGAATTTCCCTTGTGCCTACTATGCTTACTGTGGACAACAGTGCATTTATTACACACGCTTAACAGATTTGCACCATTTCATCTCTGATTAGGAGGAGTGTGAGCTAGTGATTTTGCCTCCTGATCAACTCAACCACTAACCAATATTCTGTTCTTACAGATCTTCAGATAATGTGAAGGAGTGCTTTCTTGCCAAGGGGATGAGGATGCTAACAGTAGTAAGGGACAGTCGGAGGAGCACGCAAACCTATTACTGTTCATTCTTTTTGCCATATATTTTGTGCTGTCTCAGTGTCCTTCCACTCCTTTGCTTAGTGATTCAGAGCAAAGATGTTACATAAACAAATCAAATACATCGTGCATGGAGAAAAATGTATTCACATCATAAGATAATGCTGGTGGTGGCTGGTAACCATGCAATACAAATATACTGTGTAGCCGGACAAGAAGCAGCAAGAATACTGGGATGATTACTACCTTCTTGGCCAAAAATTACCCCCAAAGCAGCTTACAACGAGGTAAAAACACTAATAGGTGCTATAAAATACAAAATAAAACACAGGCAAAACAGAATAAGACTACTGTACCAAGAATACTGTCAGCACCATCAAACAATTAAAAAATAAATCTCTTTATCAAAAGGCAGGTCTTGCTCAAGCTCCTAAACATGGGGAAGGAGGTAGCCATCCAGGCCTCTCTAGGCAAAGTGCTCCAGAAAGTGAGTGCCACAATGGAGGAAGCCTTTTGCATGGTTGCCACCTACAACAACTTGGATGTTGGGTGCACTTTTAATTGGGCTCCTCTGGAAGATCTTACAGCAGGGGTGGAGAACCTCAGGCCCGGGAGCCAAATACAGTCCTCCTGGGCTCCCAGTGGTGCCCTCCAGGGCTTCCAAGAGGGCCACACCCCTTTCAGATGGCCCCATCCCCTTCAGATGGCCCCACCCCCTTTTCTCCAACCACCAGCCTTTTTTCCCCCCATTCTAAAAAGTTGAATGGCCACTCCTGCAGCTTAGTTACTGGCTGTAAGAGCTTCAAGCTACAATTTGCTGGAGTATATTTGCCCCCTCCCCTTTTACCTTTGTCCCTGTCCACCATGAAAATGCAACCCCTGGGACCATAGCTCAGTGGAAGAGCACCCGCTTTTCATGCAGAAGGTCACAGGTTTGATCCCTGGCATTCCCAGGTAGGGCAAGAAAAAACTCCTGCCCGAAACCCAGGATAGATGCCAGTCAGTGTCGACAGTACTGGGCTAGATGGACCTATGGTCTGACTTGGTATAAGGCAGCTTCCTATGTTTCTGTGTTTCTCTGAAATTGAATTTGGCCCATGGGCTGAAAGGTTTCCCCATCATTGTCTTGTGATGCGAGAGGAAGTGTATGGGAGAAGGCATTCCTTCAGATATCCTAGGCTGAGAATGGTTGAAACCAATATAATAGGTACCATGTTTGGCGGGGGAGGGGGCGCAGGAGGATGGGGGTTCCAACAAACTGTGAGAGACAATTAAAATAATGCGCTTGCATGACCATCAGGGGGAAATCTTTTTAAAAAATCTGTTTTTATATAAAGAAACTGATAGGGTTGAATGAGGCTGCATGCAGGTTCAGTTTCCAATATCTCCAGTTAAGAGACCAGGGAGCAGGTGATAGGAAGACCTCTCGGCCTGAGACCCTGGAGAACTGTTGCCAGTCATAGTAGTAGAGAATACCGGACTAGATGGACAAATATTTGCAATAAGTACACATGATTTAATACATCAATGCAGGCAATCCCAAGAACTTTTAATGCACATTGCTTTTCTTCACATTATCAGAGTACATATAGAGCGGTAATATTGCACCATGTTATTGACTCTGGAGCATTACGTATATCTGGAATCTGGGTCAGAAAGCATGATTTGTGAATTTGTTATAGGTCTTGTTTTTTACTCTTGGGAAGAAAAAGCTTCTGATGTTAGATCCAGAGGTCTTGCATGCAGCGCACATTGCCAACAACCTACCCACAGCTGCCACATTACATAATGCAGATATTCACACAAAACTATTCTTTCAAAGTCCCAAGTAAACAGAAGCCCATGCTGGAAAAGCGAACAAAAACCACTCAGAAATCTAGCTGGGAGCAACTGCAGAATACAAGCAAAGGTTTGCAAATGACGAAACTTTATTGTGCAGCATTTCCATATGACAGTGCATGGTAGAGTTAAACACCACTAAGTCTTATGAAGAAAGCATCTTCTTGCTGTGACTGTCTCTGCATGCCAGGGCTCCAGGTTTGAGGGGGTGCCTGGCAATGTGCCCTATGGTGGTGTATTGATCTGGAGGCCTGATTGTGTCAGATCCCAACCAAAATAAATTATTTTGATTACCAAGATGAAACAAAGCCACTTGTGCGAAAAGGTGACAGTTTATTGATAGAAAGTGGATGCAGAATGTCTGTGCAAAGAAAGCTCACACCTCTTTCCAGGTATATCACTGCCAGCTTGGAGAAACTTTTGTGGCATTCATTTTCAATCAATAAACTGTCATCTTTTTGCACAAGTGGCTCCATTTCATCTTGGTAATCAAAGGATCTATTTTGGCAGGGACCTAATTAGAATCAGGCCTCCAGATCAATACAGATGGTCGCACTTCTATATTGGTGCCTCCCTCCATGGGCTTCTCTGTTGGTAGTAAGACCCCTGCCATTTCAACTATTCACAGCAACCTCCACATAGTGTCGCCCAGGGCTATTGTGGGAAATTAAAATAACAGGCAGCTCCCTGATCCAGCTGCCTGGTGCAGATAATTCAGGGCACGTGTCAATGGTGGGTCCTGCCCAGATACTGGGGCCCCAGCAGCTGCCCTAGGATGCCAAGCACTGGTGCCAACCCTGATGCACAGAAACACATCTGTACTGCATTATCAGTCATGAAACCAAGATGCACACACTGATCCAGCCGACATGGTTCTCGCCTACACCGATAGGAGAGGTTTGTGGTAAGTTTGGCTGTGGTTGTCCATCTCAACTCATTTATCTGTGACACATTATTGACGTCCACATGATAAGGTGGCCACATCCACATTGTCAAAAAAGAGGACCCCTAAGAGGATCCCAAGTTGCATAACATTTGCATGTGCGACACACACACAGACACACTTAGAAAGAATAGCTATAATTTAAATAGAAATACAAGACATCTCACTATAATGGGGAAGATAGTGAGCAGGTGATCTGTGTAGCTGCTTAATCTGTTGCTGTCCAGGTGCTAAGTGTTGGTGGGCAATTTCAAGGCCCCTGCTGCTCTCCCTCCTTATGGTCCTTTGACTTTAAAGCAGTCCATCAAATAGAGGACACTTTCAAATAGACAACTGCCCTCTACCAGCTTTCCAAAATATAGGGCTGTTCTCTGAAAACTAGGCTACCTGGCCACCCTACCATATGAATATCTGCTTATGATTTGAGGGATGGGAGTCAAGTGTCAATATAGCACCTTTAGTTTGTGTGTGTGTACACACAAACATTCAGGGCTTCTTTATTATCTGTTACCTCCTTTTGTGAATTGTCTAATGCACACAGCTCCAAAATGCAATTTGGCCACCCTTGAGCTAGAAAGAACACAAACAAAGAAGGGATTGTTCTTGATAGGAGAGCTAGTGATAGAGAGAGCTTGAAGACTTGAGTTCGTCCCACTTCTGCCATGAACTCAGAGTGCATTCATTGGTAAGCCATCTTTTAGCCTTTCTTCCCTCTTGGAAAAAAGGGACTATAGTAACCAGTAACCACGCTGGATTGTTGTTGAGAGAAAATGTATGCAATAAAGATATTAGTTCCCTCTTTCCAAAAGTTCTATAATGATCCAGTGAGAAAGACTGAGCTCCAGTGGGTTCTATGTTAATAGCCTCCAAACCACACAGATGAAAAATGTTTACCAAAAAAATTTGCCATATGACCCATCACACAGAGGTGGTGGTAGGAAATGTGGTACACTACATGGTTCTTCATAATTCTCTTGCTTTACAGCCAAATCCCAGCGGGCCTTTAGCAAAAAGAGATTCAACTCAAGTAACAAGAGATGGGACAAGCTCAACACATTCCTCCCCTTGTTGAGGTTGATTTGTTAGGTCAGGGGCTGAAACAAATGCATCTCCCTCCAGAAATAAATGCAGATTTTCCTCCTGTGAGTTCTGCTTTCTACCCCCCTGGCTCCTCTACTAACACATTTACCTGCTCCAACTTCAGTGTGGATTTTTAGCCTTTGCCCCAGGCTATGGGCTTTTTTTCAGAGCCAATTTGGTTTGTTTTTTAAAAGATGTGAAGCATTACCTGAGGAATGGGCATGGCTTTGTGATGCCACAAGGGCCAGCCAATCAGCAAACTGCACAGCTAGATCCTCCTGGAAATCAGGTTGCTCATGGGCTCAGTTCAGTTTGGAAGTTTGTAAAAGAAGTGACTGCAGATCCAGTCAGCTTTCTGCTCAAAGTATGTACATATATACACTAAGAGCCAGTGAGGTGTAGTGGTTACAGGGTCAGACTAGGACCAGGCAGATTCAGCCATGGAGCTCACTGGGCGGCTGTGGTTCAGTTGCTATCTCTCTGAATACCTCACAGGGGTGTCGTGTGGGAAAATATGGAGGCATGGTAGGACTTTGTATATTACCCTGGGTGCCTCAGAGAAGGGAAGGAATAAAAAATGCAATCAAGGAATACTCCGTATAATAAGCTCCGTGGCCTGCGTACACAACCATTTTGCTTGGCTCTTGCTTTGTATCTTAAAGGGAAATATTGCAGTATAAATGAAGTAGTTCTCTTCCTTCCTCATAGCAATATGTGATGTAGGCTGTCTTAAAACTGGACACACATTCAAAAGATGTAGAGTTCATGTTGTTCCTGAACGGAAGGATTCACTTCTAATTAATAATATGGCAGTGCATTGACCTACTATATTTTATTTAAACTCTCTCCAATTAATCCTTTCCACAGCATGGCATATATTGTGACTGGCCTCTCAAAGAACTGCAATACCCAACCCCAGATTTATTTCCACAAGGATTATTGCCAGTGTCCGGATTTTAATTTCTTCCATCTACTAACTATATTGAAACGACAAATGGCTAAACCAAACAAGTAAACAAATCCAGATAATGTAAATACACTCTTAAAAAAATATCTTTGCATGGTTACAACTTGGAAGGGTTATGTGAGGACAAACCATTCCATTATGAATGATTCTCTGCTATACATTACTGTGCTTAAGACACAAACATAAAATTACCACAGTGCCCAGCATTATATTGTACTATATTCCACATTAAGATCCTCCTTTTAATTACTGCTTCTTATAGAATCATAGAATCATAGAATCATAGAATAGTGGGGTTGGAAGGGGCCTATAAGACAATTGAGTCCAACCCCCTGCTCAAAGCAGGAATCTAAGTCAAAGCATCCCAGGAATCTAAGTCAAAGCATCCCTAACAGATGGCTGTCCAGCCTCACCTTGAATGCCTCCAGCATGGGAGATCCCACTACCTCCCTAGGTAGATGGTTCCATTGTCGTATAATGGTACCATTCCTATAATACAGTTCATGACAACACTTCTCTCCTTGTATATGAGCGTACATATCATTATGAGGGTACATATCATTATCGTAAGTACCCTCCTTGCTGTGTGGGATCGAAACCCAAATATGTTGCGAAGACCCGTGGACTCGCCAGGTATGTTGTCTCCCGGGAGGACAGATTAGAGACGTGACTGAAAGGTTGCCTGCACTCATAAAGCCCACTGACAGGTATCCCTTTCTTCTCATCCATGTGGGAACAAATGATACTGCCAAGCGAAGCTACAAAGAAATCACGTCAGACTTTGAAGCTTTGGGAAGGAAACTCAAGAACTTTGGGGCCCAGATAGTTTTCTCATCCATCCTTCCAGTAGTTAGAAGAGTGCTAGAAAGGGAAAGAAAAATACTCCGGGTGAATGTCTGGTTACGAAGGTGGTGCTGACGTGAGAGATTTGGATTCTGGGACCACGAGCTATACTTCCTGGAAGATGGGCTGATGGCAAGGGACGGGTTGCACCTCACAAAGGCTGGGAAGAATGTGTTTGGCCATAGCATGAAGAACTTCATCAGGAGAGCTTTAAACTGAATCCTACAGGGGAGGGAGACGTAAAGTTGGGAGTAACTATGGACAAAGGCTCATGCACCGCAAAGGAGAGAACAGCTCTGATAGCGCCCAATAATAGTCTTCAGAAACATGTAGGAAGAAAGCCAGACTATGAAGCGCATGGTCTTCGATGTCTATATACTAATGCCCAGAGTATGGGAAACAAACAGAATGAACTTGAACTCTTAATACAAGAGGGAAATTATGACTTGATAGGTATAACTGAGACTTGGTGGGATGACTCTCATGACTGGAATACAGCAATTGAAGGATATAACTTGTTCAAAAAGAACAGGAGGAACAGAAAGGGGGGTGGGGTTGCACTGTATGTGAAAAATACATATCTCTGCACAGAAATACAGGAAGATGAGCTTGGTAGCCCCATCAAGAGCATCTGGATCAAAATAAATGGAGCAAAGAATAAAAGGAACCTGGTGGTCGGAGTCTACTACTGGCCACCCAATCAAGGAGAAGACGAGGATGAAACTTTTGAAAAGCAAATTGTCTGTGTTTCAAGGAAGCATGATGTAGTAGTAATGGGGGACTTCAATTTCCCTGATATTTGTTGGGAGACAAATTCTGCAAAACATGGCCCCTCCAAGAAATTCCTGACTTGTGTGGCGGATAACTTCCTCCTACAGAAAGTAGAGGAAGGAACTAGAGGATCGGCTATCCTTGACTTGATCCTAACCAACAGAGATGACTTAGTGGGTAAAGTAGCAGTTACAGGAACTCTGAGGGAAAGCAACCATGTTGTACTTGAGTTCTTGGTTCTAAGGGAAGCAAAAGCCGAGTGTAGTCAAATGCGTATCCTGGATTTTTGGAAAACTAATTTTAATCAACTCAGAACAATGATCAGTAAGGTCCCATGGCAAGCGACTGTAACGAGAAAAGGAGTCCAAGATGGGTGGGAGCTTTAAAAAAAAGGAAATTCTCAAGGCACAGTTACAAACAATTCCAACAAGAAGAAAAGGTGGAAGACAACAGAAGAAGCCAATGTGGCTTCACAAAAAGCTTAGGGATGACCTGAAAACAAAAAAAGGACAGATATAGGAAGTGGAAGGAAGGCCAAGCTACAAAGGAAGAGTACAGGCAGGTAGCACAGAATTGCAGGGATGGCGTCAGGAAGGCTAAAGCTGAGAACGCGCTGAGGTTAGCGAGGGATGCTAAAAGCAACAAAAAGGCTTTCTTCAGCTATGTGCACAGTAAAGACAGAGGAAAGAAATGGTGGTTCAGCTATTAAATAACAATGGCAAAATGATAACAGATGACAAAGAAAAGGCAGAGGTGCTCAATTCCTACTTTGGCTCAGTCTTCTTCCAAAAGAGGGTCTATGACCCCCCTTGCAAAGGCGAAGTACAGGCTGAAGGGGCAGGATTGCAGCTTGAGATCAATAGGCATATGGTCAAGGAATACCTAATTACTTTGAATGAGTTCCAATCTCCAGAGCCAGATGAACTGCATCCTAGAGTAATAAAGGAACTGGCAGAACTCTCAGAACCGCTGTCTATTCTCTTTGAGAAATCATGGAGGACAGGGGAAGTGCCAGATGACTGGAGGAGGGCTAATGTTGTCCCCATCTTCAGAAAGGGTAAAAAGGAGGAACCTGGGAACTACAGACCAGTCAGTCTGACATCAGTCCCTGGGAAAATTCTGGAGCAGATGATAAAGCAATCCATCTGGAAGCACCTTGAAAACAATGCCGTGATTACTCAAAGCCAACATGGATTTGTCAAGAATAAATCCTGCCAGACGAATCTGATCTCATTTTTTGATCACATTACCTCTCTTGTGGACTGTGGGAATGCTGTAGATATAATATACCTCGACTTCAGCAAAGCTTTTGACAAAGTGCCCCATGATATCCTGATGAGCAAACTAGCTCAAAGTGGGCTAGATGAAACAATGATCCGGTGGATCCACAGTTGGCTACAGAATCGGACTCAAAGAGTGCTTATCAATGGGACCTTCTCAAACTGGGGAAAGGTAACAAGTGGGATACTGCAGGGTTCAGTCCTGGGCCCAGTGCTCTTCAACATTTTTATTAATGCCTTGGAGGAGGAGGTGCAGGGAATGCTGATCAAATTTGCAGATGCACAAAATTGGGCGGGATAGCTAATACTTTGGAAGACAGAAACAAAATTCAAAGTGATCTGGATAGACTGGAACACTGGGCAGAAAACAACAGAATGACATTTAATAGGGATAAATGCCAAGTTCTGCACTTAGGAAAAAGAAACCAAATGCACAGTTACAAGATGGGGGATATGTGGCTCAACAACACTACAAGTGAGAAGGATCTTGGAATTGTTGTCGATCACAAGCTGAATATGAGCCAACAATGTGATGTGGCTGCAAAAAAGGCCAATGCCATTTTGGGCTGCATTAATAGAAGCATAGCTTCCAAATCCCGGGAAGTACTAGTTCCCCTCTACTCAGCACTGGTTAGGCCTCATCTGGAGTACTGTGTCCAGTTCTGGGCACCACACTTTAAGAAGGATGTAGATAAGCTGGAGAGGGTTCAGAGGAGGGCAACAAAGATGATCAGGGGACTGGAAACAAAGCCCTATGAAGAGAGACTGAAAGAACTGGGCATGTTTAGCCTTGAGAAGAGAAGACTGAGGAGAGATAGGATAGCGCTCTTCAAGTACTTGAAAGGTTGTCACAGAGAGGAAGGCTAGCATTTCTTCTCAATCATCCCAGAGTGCAGGACACAGAATAATGGATTCAAGTGACAGCAAGCCAGATTCCAGCTGAACATCAGGAAAAACTTCCTGACTGTTAGAGCAATATGACAATGGAATTAATTACCTAGGGAGGTAGTGGGCTCTCCCACACTGGAGGCATTGAAGTCGAGGCTGGACAGCCATCTGTCAGGGATGCTCTGACCTGGTTTCCTGCATTGAGCAGGGGGTTGGACTCAATGGCCTTGTAGGCCCCTTCCAACCCTACTATTCTATGATTCTATGTTCACGCCACTTCTCAGATTGGCGAGAAGTTCCAGGGGCGTAACACTTACCTAGGTTTGGTTGCCTTTGGAAGAAGGTCACTAGTGGCTTACTAGTGTTTTGTAATATTTGCATTTATTTACCAATAAAAAGGTTGAGCGTAGGTGGAGTCACAGCTTCAACTCTCCAACAGACAAAGGCCACTGCTCCTACATCAAATCTCCAGGGAGACAGCCACCACCCTAAGATACTTAGAGAGCAATCCTATGGCCTCTAGATATGGTCTGGGGGGCCAACGGATAGTTCAGATTCCTGGATCCGAGGACAGAGACAGTACTCCGACCTTGGACCCAGGAGTCTGAGCTCCCTTCCCCCTCGTAGCCAGCGTGGAGAGAACTGCGCTAGCTGCCTCTCCGAGGTCACAAACATAACCTCAGCGGGCAGGGAAAGGGAATGTGCTGGTGGGTAGGGAGAGGATGGCTTACACCGTATCAGCAGCCTCCTTCCCTCCCACTCCCCGGCACCTCAGCTAAACAGGTGAAAAAGCCTGTCAAGCAAAAATACAGAGTTGGAGGAGCGTGGAGGCAAAGACTGTCTCCACCATGCCTCCTGCTCTGCTTTGGATGGCTGTAAGACTCTGAGTTCAGAGGCTGATGGCCTCCCCATAGGATGGCGCCCTTACGGAGCCATCCTATGGCTCTCTGTGGCTCTTCCTCTGTTTCACTCAAACTGCGGTTTCGTTCTGTTCACACCTAGATCATGTCATCCTTGCCCACTGTGCCAGGGCCATTTAGGCAGTCCCCAGCCATTTTAGTGGCTCCATTAATCCTCCCCTGTTCAAACATCTGATTTTACAGTAATATATTTTGTAATGTGAGAATGCCCATGCCAATTCACATATGGAGCAGCTTCATCCTAAGTCTGATCATAAGTCCATCCAGCCCAATATCCTTTCCCAACCTGGTGGCCTCTAGGTGTGTTGGACTACAACTCCCATCATCCCAGCCATTATGGCCAAGGCACCAGGTTGGGGAAAGCTAGTCTACTTTGACAGCCAAAGGGCCCAGCTAGCTGAGGTCCTTTTAACCGGAGATGTCAAGGATTAAAGCTGGAGCCTTCTGCATGTGAAGCAAGTTCTCAATCCAATGGATCATGGCTTTTGTTGTGCTGCTGAAGACACAGGGATCAACACCAGCAGAGCACAGAGGCGGGGATCAGCATCTAGACACATGTAACAGAGGGGGGGGGGAAGGCACTGCTGTGGTTAAGCATGCATTTTGAACCCCGCAGAGGGGGAAATTGCTTGGGGGAAGTGCAAGGTGGAGCACAGAAATGGGGCGCGCAAAGGATAAATAGCCCTGCTCCTGAACACTTCTCCACTCAAAATTGCCCTTCCTGAACCTCTTCAAAATGTTTGTTAATAAAAAAATGGAATGTTGGAAGTGACTTAGTGATCATGTTATCAACAGCTTTTCAATAAACCACTTTCAAAAGAGTAAACATGTTAGTCTGTCAAAGCAAAAACAACGAGTTCTGTGGACCCTTCCTGACTAATACTTCTGTTGTGATTTATTGTAATGCAAACTTTTCATTGACTAGAGCCCAAATTGTTAGATGCATGAAATATTATCCTCTGTTGACTGGGAGAGAGAGAGAGGGAGAGAGAGAAGAAAATGCTGCAAACACTTGGGACTAAAAGGCCAGGAAATGTGACAAAGGCCTTTCACACATTGTTTTTTTTAGCAGGATCGTTCTTCTTTAATTACTGGTTTTCACTGAACTTTAAACGACTCTGCTGTTCTTCTGCTGCTATCTCACAACTTCCCCTCCCTCTTCCCGGGTTATCTGAGAACAGGAAAACCCAGCATTTTCTGTGCTTGTGATTGAAATTGCCATTTCCCCCTGTGTATTTCCCCTTTAGCACCATTTCCCCCCTGCGTATTTCCCTTTTAGAGCTTTGTCCCGCTTTGGATGGATGTATGCTAGGCAGTTTTGCTAGATGGTGTTGAATAACATGATCATGACAACAAATTGGTGGGAAGTAGGGGCAGGTCACTGACCACGCTTCCAGTGACTGTTCCTGCCTCTCTCCCATTCCACTATGGGCGCTTGAACTGTAAAGTGGTCAACCATCCCAAATGCTTCTCTGAGAAGTAATGCTTACTTAGTAATGCTAAGTAAATGCTTACTTCTGAGTAAACTCATTGGCTGTAAGGATTTCCTTTTCTAGGAGTAAGTGCCATTGAAATGAGTGTGGCTTGTTTCTGAGTAGACATGCATAGGAGTGCATTGTAAGTCTACTTAGAGTAGCAGTCTTAAGGTTTCCCATCCCTTTCAATGCATTTACTTGGAACTTCCCCCTTCCATTGACATCACTGACTGCTTCTTCTCCCTTTTGCTCACCAGTTTGATGGGCTTTTTTCATACAGCCATTGAATGGACTTGCACTCATGCCTGTGAAAACATCTGTATGTTTGGGAAGCAAGCCAGCCACTATCTCTTCTCCTCGCCCACCTTACAGGGTTGTTGGGAAGCCAGAATTAGGGAGAAGAGCAGCAACAGTGTGTGTGTGGGGGGGAAGCAAGGTCTAATGAAGAAGATGCACCCATGACGTGGTTGCATGGGGTAGGGGGGCTGCTAGGGATGGCTTGGTGCATTGACTGCATACAAGTCCATTTGTGGATTTCTAACTTCTGTAGTTGGGAACCCAGAAATCAGTATTCCCTTCAAAGTTCAAACTCAGTAGTGCAAGCAATATACTGCATTTAATTCCATCACACACTGACATATTTAGCAGAGAAGGACTAGCAGCGCCAGCAACCTCGGGGTAAGCCACCGAGAACACTCTCTCTCCCTCGCCACAAAGTCGGAGGAAGGAGGGGACCAGCTCCCATAGCCCACTACCCAGGCCACTAGAAGGGTTTCCGACTTCCCTCCTGCTGTGGACGAGTGGAGGGACAGGCAGAGCCATCAATCATGTTATAGGAACCAATGATCAGGGGAGGGGAGGGGGCATGGAGCCAGCAGCCCCCTTCTGCCCTGATTTTTCCATGCAGCTCTGCCCAGCCACGAAAAGGTACAGAGCAGAGGGACACGCTATGAGAGATGCCTGCATACAGGGCCAGTCTAAATCCCGGAAAGGATCTGGAATCAAAAGGACCAGTTGGTAGTGGTATAAAATGCCAGGTGTGAAGAGAGTCAAACAATCTGTGGCATTTCTGTGTAAAGCTCCAGGCCCTAGATATTTGCTGCCTGAGGCAAAGGACAAGATGGAGCCTCCTTCCAGTCCATGTTCAAAAGTGATAAGTGAACTGAACTGGCAATGAGACAGCAGCATCCTCCACCACACCTGAAGGCAGCAGACTAGCTTAGGGAACGGAGGGCCCTGTGGCACACAGCTCTCTCCTTACAAAACCTTGCTGCCACCTCCCAGGCTATGCTGCCTGAGGCAACCACCTTACTCTGCCTAATAGTAGTGCTGGCCTGTAAAGCTCACATGTATATAACAAAGTGATGTCTCACAACAAAGGTAATTGCCACAATGAGTATTTGTTAGTGATTAACAAGACTTTGTCCCCCCTCCCCCAATAAACAATGAGCAAACCCATCAATGGTTTTGAGTGACTCCGCATAGTTGCTTAAGGACAACCATCCCTGCTCATAATCCATTTCACTGCAGCCCTAGGTTTATCAAAGGAAACGGCTTCCAAATTTCATAAATTCAGCTTAGAGAACTCCCACACCAGGTGAAGCCTAAACATATAATCACTCTGCTGTTGGAAATGCAGGAGGTCCAAAAAGGAAGCTAAAAATGGTAGAATTTGTACTGAAAATGGCAGCTTTATTTGATTTAAGGGGTTTGGGTGCCCCCATCTCGATGATACAGTCCCAACTGTTTGCAACATTTTCATATATGCCAACTGAGGATAACACTTCATGCATCTAACGAAGTGGACTGTAGTCAAGAAAAAGCTTGCCTGGGTTATGTCCCAAACAGACTACTGTAATGTGCTCTGTGTTGGGCTGCCTTTGAGGATGACATGGAAACTTCAGCTGGTACAGAATGCAGCTGCTGGAGCCTCTGTTGGGTCTGATCACTGCAATCCTGTATCAACTTCACTAGTTGCCAGCACATTTCTGGGCCCAGTTCAAAGTGCTCCTTTTGACTTTTAAAGCCCCAGTTAGGGTGCTGGTTATTTGAGGAATGGTTGACACCTGTATTATTCTGCCCATGCTTTGAAATCAGCCTAGTGGGCACAAAAGAGCATCTTCTCAGTGGCGGCCCCTACTCTATGGAATCCCCTCCCTAGAGAGAGGTGGCTGATCTCACCTGTGGCTGCTTTTAAGCAGGTTTTAAACATTATTCTGTTCTCTCTGGCTTTTAACTGAATTTTTTAAATGTTATTTGCTGCTGATCATATTTAAAATTGTAATTTGTTGGAACCAATTGTATTTAAAATTGTTCACATTTGACATGATTGTATTATGTTTCATATTGTTTTTATTCTGTAAGCCAACTTGGGAAGACTGGGATCCTGAAAGGCAGCTAAGAAATAGAATAATTAAATAATTTTCTAAAGTTGACAGTGCTTCACATACATTATCTCAGTCCTTATGGCATTGTCATGGAAGGCTTAGTGGACACACCAGTCAGGAATCTAAACAAGAACTTTATTGTCTCTTATAAAGAACAACAGACCAGCAGCAGGAAACCCCTGACTCCACCCAGATAGAAAAAAGTCCAGTGCCACCTAGTGACTGAACTGTATAATGACAGTATCCACCCAGCCATTGTTATTATCCCCATATTACAGTTGGGGAGCTGAGACCGAAAGAATAGTGGCTTGCTTAAGGACACTTACAGTACAATCCTATGCACATCTTCTCAGAAGCAAATACCACTGAGTTCAGGACTGCAGCCCTAGTTAATGTGTGGCTGAGATCATATTTGAATCAGAGATGTCATAACCACTACCAAGCCACATCAGCTCTCAATTATAATATTTTTCACACTGAAAAATTCCCACATAACTGAACCATAGCAATTTTGCCTGGGGTTCTTTTCTGTAGAGCACATAGCATAATGATTAATCCGATCCTGACCTTAATGCTCAAGTCATGTGGTTAATTTTGCCTTCTGTTGCTATACAAGGTTCATTGAAACAAATTAAACAAATGCCGAAGGCCTCCTGGCTCTTTTTTTAAGCAACTGCCCCTTCTTTCTCGCTGTGCTTTGTGCCTTCGTATGATTTGAACCATTTTTATTGGCGGTCTGCAATTTAATTCACATAGAAAAAAATGAGGCACGGGAAACAATCCAGGTAGAATTTCTATACACAGAAACACTGTTCTCATAGCCATAGGTAGGAGGAGGTTGTGAATGTGCCAGCTAATATATATAAATACTTGGGAAATAGTTCTGTAGCTGCAAGCTGTGAGAGTAAAAAGTGGGATCTCTGCTTTAAGAGACGGTATACCTTTGATTATGAACTGCAGAAGAATAACCGCAGGAGACGGCTCTCCCAACTGCCAAGCTTGCAGATCTCCCTGGGGCATTCTTTGACGATTGTTGCTAGAGAGGATGCAGCACTAGATGGATCGTCGCTCTGACCCAGAGCAGCAGTTCTTACCTTTAGCTGGAATTGCATGAATGCAGTCATGAGAGATAGAAGTATGCCTCTATTGTATAGAAATGTGGTCAGCGTGAGGTCAAAAAGATTCTGACTTCCAGGTTCAGCTAGGGTTTTCGTTTGGTTTTTTGCCTTCTGCTTCATTCAGTCACATAAAGCACTGAGAGTTTCCAGGGAACTTGGACAACTTGAGAGCCAGTGTGTTGTAGTGGCTAGAGTGTTGGACTGGGACTTGGCAGATTTGGGTTCTAGTCCCCACTCAACCATAAAGCTCACTGGGGTGACTTTGGGCCAGTCACTGACTCTCAGCCCAACCTACCTCACAGGGTTGATGTGAGGATAAACTGGAGAGGAGGACCACCATGTAAGCTGCCTTGGGTTCCTTGCAAGAGGAAAAAAAGGCGGGATAGAAATGTAATAATACATAAGAAAATAAAATCATTTATTCATTCTAAAATGATCCCAAGATCCAGTCTACTGAACTCATTAATTTGATGTAATTATGGGGATTTTCAGTGCTTGTGAAATGCACTGACTGACTCATATCATCATACAGGCATAATGGATCATCACCTAGTCCAACCCACTATCCTAAAACAAAACATTCCATTATCTAAAGCATCCTTCCCCAACCTGGTGCCCTCCAGATTCTTTGGACTTCAGTTCCCATCAACCCCAGCCAGCATGGCCAATGGTCAGGAATGGTGGGAGGTGTCATCCAAAACATTTGGAGGGTACCAGTTTGGGGAAGACTGATCTAAAGCTTCCCCAGCAGATGACTGTCCGAGCTCTTCGTGATAGTACCTATGGGTGCAGATATATCGTACCCTTCCGAGTAAAGTTGTAACATCGCTGAACTGCTCTTATAGTGAGTTTTACTATTGTTTCAGCTTCATGGGATGACCCTTCAATCAGCTTCATGGATGACACTGGATTCTAGTCTTATGAGAGAGGGAGAAATATATCTCCCTATCCACTTTCTCCACACTGCATAACTTAGCAGCTAGGGCTTCACAGTTATGGGAAACACATGCCAGGATCAGAAGCAAACTTCATCAAGCGTCTGCAAGGCTGTACCCTGGGAGGGCCCATTTGACCTCAACACCCATCAAGAAGGAGCAGCAGTGGCCACACTGCCTGTACACTCTTTCACAGTGGTGAGGACTGGACCCTTCTGAAACCCTCCCCAGTCCTTGGCACTTGTGCTGGTAGCTCCATCTTCTGTCAGTGGGACGGTGAATCCGCTCCGGGTTTCAGTCAGAACCAGTCAGAACTCTAAAGGAGCTCCACACCTTGGATAGCTCCTTTAGAGTTCTGACTGAAATCCAGAGTAGATTCACTGTCCCACTGACATCGCAGCCGCCAGCCTCCACTGCCATCTTCTCTCCATGTGCTGCAGAGGGCTGGCAGCTGTAGCTCTTCCTTACCACGGCAAATCCATTGTTCACCTGCCTGAGTGACAGTGATGACCCATGCACAGCAGCCATCCCCAGCAGTCCTCTGCCTCTGGGCAGTGGTGGCTGATGCTCCTAGCCCCTATCGCCACTTGCTTTGGAGGCCCCCTTGTTTGGGTGAGAACAGGTAGCAAGCAGATGTTGCAACCTGCCCTTGCTGCATAGCAGATGGGGAGAAGAGGAGGAGACTGTCACTGCTGCCATGGGCAGCAGCACCTAGTAGGAAGCCTAGTGAGAGTATCCTGCCAAGGGTCCCCCAAAATCTGGATCCAGTCCTGGTACATTCACTCATGCATGCCTGGGGCATCATATCCAAAATCCAAAGAGAAATGCAATGTGGAAGTACGGAATCTCCCTCTCTCTCTTTTGCAACTTTTAAAAAACAATAAAATGTATAATATTCATTTTATTTTAGCCAGTGTGGTATAGTGGTTAGACTGTTGGATTGGGACTTGGGAGATCTGGGTTCTAGTCCCCACTGGGCCATATATCTCACTGGGAGACTTTGGGCCAGTTAGAGGAGGACTACGTAAACCACCTTGGATTCCTTGCGAAAGGAAAAAGGGTGGGATATAAATGTAATAACAAGTAAATAATATAACAACTGTCTTCCATAATCAGACTGAGGTCCATTTAAGACAGCATTCTGCCTCCAGCAGTGGCCTGTCACTTGCCTCTGGAACCTCCAAAGCTGCCCTTTCCCATTGTACATTTCTTGCAATGCCCCAGCCTCAAGCTCAGAGCCAGAGGAAGATGAGCTGCCAGAGTGCGGAGCTCCTGTACCACTGGCTAAGGAATTGGACCACGTCCCTGTGACTGGAGGCTTGCGATCAGGAGCCTGCAGAACCTGGAGCTAGGACACTTGCAGATGCCTTTCCTTGAGCCCGATTCTCCGGAAGAGTCAGGGACCTCGGGCTTCACGGTGCCTCCACTAGGCAGGAGGTCACAGAAAAGCGAAGAGTTGCCACTTTCGGTATTCACACTCTTCAGGCAGAGGGGCAGAGTTAGGAGAGGTAGGCCGGACGGAGGGGCTCTTAAGGCCTCAGTTCACCTCCAGCCTTTGTTGGAGGCAGAGCACGTTGTTCACTTGGAGTTTTCCACAGTGCTGCGACCACTATCTTGCTTTGCTTTGCCTTGCCCCGTTTTCCCTTGGAAGGAATTTGTCAGGGGCCAAAAGCGGCTGGTAGGTGCAGTCAAAGCCCCCATCCCCAGGATCACCACCATCATGCTCTCTCTCTTAGGTTAGGCCTCATCTTGAGTACTGTGTCCAGTTCTGGGCACCGCACTTTAAGAAGGATGCAGACAAACTGGAGGGGGTTCAGAGGAGGGCAACAAAGATGATCAGGGGACTGGAAACAAAGCCCTACAAGGAGAGACTGAAAGAACTGGGCATGTTTAGCCTTGAGAAGAGAAGCCTGAGGGGAGATACGATAGCGCTCTTCAAGTACTTGAAAGGCTGTCACAGAGAGGAAGGCCAGGATCTCTTCTCGATCATCCCAGAATGCAGGACTCGGAATAATGGGCTCAAGTTACAGGAAGCCAGGAAATGTGTCCAAAGAAAACTGGTCCATTCTTTCCTTTCTACCTGTTCAGAGATATCAGGAGTACATGGTGAGCACAGTCAAATAACCTTCATTTTAAAAGGTGCTTATTCCATCTACAACAGATGACTGCCCAGTGCTCATTTCAAGTCTTTATCTGTAAAAATTCAATTTGGGATTTCCCTGAAGACACTAATACAGCCTGAGCAGTTTAATCCCTGCTTGATTTATCTGTGTTTCTGAGCCTCAAAATGATTTAAGTGGTAACCCATATTTTAGCACATGTGGATTACTGACCTATTAACTTTAAAATGCTTTTAATCTGATTTGAATTAATGATTTGAATACCAGTTTGCTCAGGCCATAGGCAAGCATTTTAAATTTTGCCAAATTATTTTCCAAGATTGCTTCTTTTTTCTTTTTAATAGCATAATAGCTAATAGCATGAAGCCTTTTTCCTTGGGTAATTTATTGTGTGATATTTATTTAAATAACCCTAGTTCTAGAAATACGACTTGTCATTAACTTTACAAAAAAATAGGGTACATTCATCTGGGAGTACCATTTAAAGATATGGGCACTGATCCAGAGATAATTGCATGCATCAAGGTGTTGCATATGACTACTTATATGCAGGTACAAATGGTTTGCAACAGCCCCAGATACCAGATAGGCTTGTGTACTCCCATCTGTACTAGACTGCATGAAAATGCGCATCTCTATCCCATTTCATCTTTTGGGACCGTGCTCATAGTTCTTTAGAGAGGCGCTCCTAGATGTATTAAAACTTTGTTTCACTAACAAATACCCCCTGTAAGTTACTCTCACAAAAAGCGAAGGTAGCCATGTTGGCCAAAAGCAACATTCCAGACTAAACGTTCCAAAATCCGTTATCACGGTAATACCTTTACTAGGCCAATTCAAAGATCACAAACTACTGTGCAAGCTTTTGAGTCCTGAAATCTTCATCAGCTAAGATGGTAAACAAAGAAAAAAAAAGAGGGTGGGGGATGTCAGGATTGATTCTGAGTGCAGGGAGATAGCAGCTCAGATTCAGAAGAGGAGCAGCCAGAACTGGGGGAGGCATTTTCACAAGCCAGTTCAGATATGGGTAGGCGTGCTTCTCTGGTTATCAACTCTCAGATGGCTGGGCATGAAGCTTCCTCCTTACCCCCCTCTGTGAGAAGCAGTGAGCAAGAGGAGGAGGGGCTTGAGAACTGTGATCTAAGAGACGTGAGGCGGCGGCGCAGAGCTAAGAGGGAAACCTCAGGGGTGGAGTTCAGATGGTCGACCTGGTTAGTGATGCGTGAGAGGCTATGCAGGGAAGCATCACGCGAGGGGCAGGACTTCCCTCCCTACATTAGCCTAGCCAGATAGCCTCCCTTTCAAACTGCAAGCAACTTTCAGTGATCCCATTTGAATCCCCTGGAGGCATTCCTTTGTAGCCAGAGAGTCTTCGAGGATTTACATCTGTAGTGAACCTGTGAATAATGAATTAAAGGCATGAGACTTAAGGATGTCAGAGAATTCTGCCACGGATCTCGGTGAGGCTGAATGCCAGTGCATTCGGCCCCCCGAACTCTGTGGCGGAACGGCCTGCCACCCCCCGCCCCCCCGCGGATCCCCCCCAGGACGAGAATTACCTGGGGCAGATGTTCTGGATGGCGGCGGCTCCAGCAGCGGCTGCGGCGGCGGCTGGTCTTCCAACCTGCTGCTGCCGCCGCTGCCATTTGCAGTCTGTTCCTCTCCCCATTCATGATAGGCTACGTAAAGACTTACATAGCCTATCACGTCTGGGTTAAAACAAAAAACAAAAAAACACGCGTACGCAAATGGCGGTGGCTACAGCCGCCGCCATTTGCATTCCTTATTTTTGGCCATCTTAGTCTATGTAAATATATACGTAGACTAAGACGGTGAAAATAAGGGGGAATGCAAATAGCGTCCGCTACGCTATTTGCGTTCCCCTTTCTTGCCTTCGTCTTAGTCTACGTAAATATTTACGTAGACTAAGACGGCCAAAAATAAGGAACGCAAATGGCGGTGGCCATAACCACCGCCATTTGCATACGCATGGGTTTTTTTGTTCTTTTTAACCCAGACGTGATAGGCTACGTAAGTCTTTACGTAGCCTATCACGGCTGAATTCAGGGATGCAAACGGCGGCGGCCATGGCCGCTGCCTTTTGCGTTCCTGCTAGCCAGCGGCCGGATGTCCGGCTGCTGGCGGAGCCAGCTGGTGGCTCTGCAGAATCCCCGCGGAGCGGAGCTGGCCAGCCAGGATTCCAGGGGAAGGCGCTCCGCACCTCCCCCCCCCCCCGCAGCAGAACCTGGCAGAGCCAGGTAAGCGGGGTTTCGTACATCCCTAATGAGACTGAAGCTTCTCTATTTGTGTGTGTGTGCATGCTTAAGAAAAGAGGGGGCCAAGGGTTTTGTGACAGGGGAAGGGAAAAAGTGGCTGATGTTCAAGTCATGGAATCTTCATTTGGTTACTGTCTTAAGACAGAAAGTGGAGGATGGCTGCAGACATTCAAATTAGGCTCTAGCTGATAGGGAACCATTTTGGTTCCAGGGGCTGGATTGCCCCCATCATATATCTGCCCCCCCCCCGGCCAGATGATGTCAGGGGTGGGGCCATCATCAGGTCCCCAGCCGAAGCATCGGGAAAGCACACAGAGAAGGCAAGGGAGGAGCAAAGCATGCTTGGCCAGCACTTCCAGAAAGCACCGACTGAGTGCACCACCAGCTTTGCTCTTCCTCACGCGGGGAAGGTGAGGATGAGTGCACTCAGCTGGTGCTTCCAGGGGATGGCTGAGCCCTGTTGGGGATGACATGGAACAAGTGAAGAACTTAGCACATCCCCTGTAATCTCTGATCTGCGATATTTCCTACAAGAGATAACAAGGGATTTCCCCTTTGTGCTGCTCACCTTCCCATTGGGAGGGGGAACAGTGCACAGGGGAATCCCCTTGTTATCTCCTATCACAGACTGGAGATAACAAGGGGACTCCCCTCCCCGTCTCCACACCAAGCTCCCAGTAGACTCCAGCCTACCCCAGTAGATGTCTGTGGGCCGGAGCTTCCCTGTGCTTCCTCTACCAGGTACTAAGATGGTTTCAGGTTGCACCTGGGGCCCTCCCAAGGAAGGCAAAACAAACAAAAACAGTTGATACTCACATTTTTAACATATAAAATCCAGCTGTTCTGTTAGTCTATCACCTCAATCCAGAATCAAACATGTTTACTTGCAAGCATATTTGCTGAGTGATTTTATATACCACCCTTCAGCAAAGCTTTCAGGGTAGTTTACAAAAACAAGATAAAATACAGGTGTGGATCCCCTTGCTTGCTTGAGATGTGCACGCTCATCAGGGTGATGTTCAGGTGAATTTTCTGGCTGGGATGTGCACATCCAGTAACTGGATGTTGAATCAGGAGCATTATCCAACAAGTGGTGAATAAGGACCAGATGGAGAGGCACACCCAAGTGCATAATCACATTATAATGCACAAGATGGTGCAATCTCCTATTTTAAGTACAAAAGACAGGTGGGCTGGCAGATGAATCTGTCCAGCACTGATGATGGCACAGAGTCGTCCACTGCACTTCAAGGCAGCAGCCTAACTTAGGGGACACAGAGCTGACTGCATGGTGCACAGCTCTCTCCTCCAGCATCTTGTTGCTGCCTCCCAGCATCTCCCACCTGAAGTGACTGCCTCACTCTGCCTAACGGTAGGGCCAGCCCTGCTGCACAGTATGTACAGAGATGCATCATTCTCTCTTTTGGAATGGGGCAGGTTATAAATACAAAATAGAACTATGTTTTGTGAATATTGTGCTTCTCCAATGATATCTACTTTTGTAGATTATCAATGTGCCTCAATGTAGTTGCAGATCCACGTGTCAAATTGTGAACCATGAACATCTTTATCAAAACTAGAGCTGTGCGCAAATGGCCTCTCAAAATTCTCCACCCTATTTGGGGCCACAGAAATTCGGAGAACAGTTTCACCAAATTTCTCTAGGAGGAGGAGAAATTCTCCAAGAATTACTCACAGGTACTAGGTAGGCCTCACCAATGCCAGGGGTTGTAGCACAACTTCTTTTTCCCCCCTAAGGGTTTCTGGTTTTTGCATTGCCACTGTAAGTGACAACAACACCCACTGTGTAGGCAGGCTGGTCCCCATTTTGCATCCTCCACAATACAGGTGTGAGGGGGGCAATGTTGTATCCAGCTCCAAGAAACAGGTGGAGTCCGTGCTGAGCAAAAAGTTGTCCACCAATTTTTTTTTCTTCCCTCATTAAAGAAGCTTCCATTTTTCTGCCGTATTCTCAGGGTGTTTTATAGCTTATTTTGAGTTCATTTTAGTGGTGTTTTTGAGGTTAATCACTATGACGTGGCCAAGGGTGTTGGGTTTGTTTTTTCTTTCTTTCTCTCTATTGCTCTGCAGCCTCCCAGGCTGCCTGCACTTCCTGATTTGAAAAAAGGAATGGGAGGAATTACCTCATAATAGCTTCCCCGGCCTTTAATTGAACTGCAGCAAGCCAAGGAGGTTACAGGCTGCCAGAGAAACGATTGTTCATTAAAAGACAGGACACTCACACACACCCCTCAGCCACCTCATACATAAGGTAAGCACAAGAATGCTGAACCCAACCCATGGGAATTTCTCCTCTGAATTTTGTTTTGAAAGCAATTTCTTTTCTATCAAACTGAATGAGAATGGTAAAAAAAAAAAAGTGGGATAATTTTTTTGGCACAGCAGCAGCACTAAACAAAACCCACATTCAGATGAACATCCAGCTCATTCTTGCAGCTCATTCTTCCTCTCCTTCGCAGACTCTGTTTGGTCTTACTTGGTTCGCTGTTCTATGCCATGTCTTTGGTCATAATTTGAAATCCTGCATCATGGGGTACAGTCTTTTGCTCCTTCTTTTGCTCAAGAACAAAACCAACTATTTCATATGAACAAGACATACCCAAGGGTCTAGCTTGGCATATAAATTCAGGTTTTGATTCATACATTGTCATTATGGCCTAGAGCAGCCTTTCCCAATCTAGTGCCTGTCCATCAACTCCCATTAGTCCCAGTCAGCATGGCCAATCATCAGGAGTGCTGGGAGTTGCTGGGAGTCCAAAACATCTGGAGGGAACCAGGTTGGTGAAGGCTGGCCTACAGCGCCGCACCTGGGCCTGTAAAATCCATACTCCACCTTGGATTCACTAATGGCCTGCCTACATTACAAATTTAAACCGGTTTCAAATTTGTTTAATGGTAAGGTCCCCCACCCATGAGATCCTAGAGATGTAAAGCAATTAAGAATTATTGTTGGTACCATTTCAAGGGTTCCCTTTTCAGGGTTCTTTGGGGGAAGCCATGACAGTTAAACTGGTTCCAGAGCAATTTCAGTGCTTTACATTTTTAGTTTGTATGTGACTCGACAGGATGCTATTCTCAGCTTTAGTTAGTTCCAGATGTTTAAAACAGACATAGAACTAGCTGACACCACAGGCTTATTGTGTGGATGGGAGAGAGAATGACTGTAAAGTACTCTGCTTGCAAAATTGTAATGCTGAAATGAATTGCAGCAGGCAATTTCTTCCGATCTGTTCTCAAATTATCTTAAACTGTTCAGTGCATGTAACATTAAGGTGGCCACTTACGCATCACCAAAAAACAGGCAATGCATCACACACACAAAGGAAGGGACACATTTGCATAAAATTTGCATGTGCTTTTCCTCCTAAACTTCTTTAGGATGATTGTACTAGCAGAACAACAACAACAAAATTCAAAAAATGCATATGCTAATATATATGTATAGATGCATATTTGGAAATAATTACTATAATTAAAATAGCAGTGCAACGTACCTCACTGTAATGGGCAAAACGGTGACCAGGTGACCTGTGTGCCTGCTCAGTCTGCTGTCCAGGTACTAACTGTGGATGGGCAACTTCAAGCCCCCTGATACTTTTCCTTACGGTTCCGTATCTTTCAACCGCACTTAGGGTGGATTGTCCTTCAAATAGAGGACTGTCTTCTGTAAAGTAGGACACATGACCACCTTACATAAAATCCTCAGTTTCGACTTCAAAATTCTGTTTTTGAAGTTACAGAACTTGGACTGTGTGCCACCAAACCCAGAAATGATATATGACTTTCACAACAAAATTCAGTATTTTTCCAGTTATCTTGTGGGAAATTGTCTTGCACAAGCCCCATTTCACTGGAATCTTTTCACTTGTGTCAAAGACGTTGCTGCTGGATTAAGCCAAAAGGAATTTTATAATACGATCCTATGCATATCTTGATGATGATATTATCCATTCAGTCGTGTCCGACTTTTGGCAATTCTATGGATCATCTCTCTCCACATATCCCAATCTTGTACTATTTCTTTGAGCTGTTCCATGCTCTGGTTGGTATCAGTTTTGATGGTATCTAGCCAACTTGTTCTTTGGCGGCCAGGTTTCCTTTTTCCGCTAACTAATCTGAGCATAATTGCTTTTTCTAGTGAGTTCTTCCGCATAACATGGCCAAAATAAGTCAATTGCAATTTAATGATTTTTCCATCCAATGACATGTCTGGGTTTATACGTTCCAGTACTTGCTTATTTGTTATCTTAGCTGTCCAAGGAATACACAGGAGCCTTCTCCAACACCACCGCTCAAATACATCACTTCTCTTTCTGTCTTGTTTCTTCATTGTCCAACTTTCGCATCCATAAGTAACTATGGGAAACACGGTGGTACAAACTAATCTGCATTTAGTTGTCAAGCTGATGTCCTTGTTTTTCCATATTCGGTTCATGCTCATCATTGTTGCGTGACCCATCGCAATTCGACGTTTTATTTCTGGGCTGCATTCACCGCTGTGATTGATCTGCGATCCTAAGAAAATAAATTCTTCTACACATTCAAACTCTTCACCATCAACTACTATGCTGATATTTCCGTTCTTCACAGTGTATATCTTACTGAGAAGTAAGTCTCATCGTCTTCAGTTAAGCTTGCTCTGAAATAAGCGCATATAGGATTGCAGCCTTAATTTTGCGAATGGAAACATAAGAAATCTATTTTCATGATTGTTTAGGTACTACAGAAATGCTATGAATACATTATGCATGCATTATTAATAAAGGATAAAGAAAGGAATAACTGATCCAAGTTATAATTTAAAAGGAAAACATAGTTAATGCAAGCCGAAAAGAGACTGAATACAATGAAGTCATTTGCTGGAGCCATATGGACAACACGTGGAGACAGCCATGCAAGGAAGAGACTTCTAGGCGAAGTGAAGATCTTTCAAAAGATCTAATGAAAGGCATAAGTAGATAACTGGAGCTGCTCAAAAACCAGATGGAAAGTCAGAATTTGAAGCTAAAAATAAACAAAAATGGTTAGATCTAAATCCTAATCCCCACCCTTAAAATTATATGGGCACCTCAGATGACCCTCAGATTGTGGGTAGGGTTTATAAAGGCTCAGCTAGATAGGCATAATGTTGGCCACAACTTTTGTTACAATTTTGGTGTCAAATGCAGAACCACGGGAATGGGAAGAGGTGGTGGTGGGGACAATCTAAAGAGCAGACAAGTTGAGGAAAGGAAACAACAGCAGAACAAAATCACAGATGTCCAGTGGTGTAACATGGGCTGGACCTTGGGGCCAAGGTCCAGGGACCCCAGTGACCACCCAGAGAGCAGCAGGTGCATAAGCAAACTCCATTTTATCCCTGTAGCCCTGGTGGTACTATGATTTCAGTGAGCTGAAAATGCAAAACTGTATATACACAGAATGCTGGGGTGGTGGTTGTTTAATTAAATCAGGATTAGCAAACAGTTACATAAGAACATAAGGACAGCCATGCTGGATCAGACCAAGGGTCCACCTAGTCAACCAGCTGCCCATTTGAAACCCACAAGCAGGACACAAGTGCAACAGTACCCTCCTGCCCATGTTCCCCAGCAACTGGTGTACATAGGCATACTGCCTCTGGTACTGGAGGTAGCACATCGCCATCAGGACTAGTAGCCATTGATAGCCTTCTCCTCCAGGAATTTGTCTAACCCCCTTTTAAAGCCATCCAAATTGGTGGCCATCGCTAGGTCTTGTGGTAGCCTACCCACAACATCTGAGCAAGACACACAGCTCACCTGGTCAGTCTTCCATACTATAGTGAGATGTACTCTATTTCTATTTAAATTTTAATAAGTTTTCCTCAATGTGCACCTATACATATAAATTATGCAGTTTTATGCAAATTGGTGTCCTCTTTTCTGCTTTCTGTGAGCCAGACTGCCCACACACAGAGACACACACACACGAACAAGCACACATTGGGTAAACAGTAAGTGCTCTGAAACGTGCTTGGAAGAAAGGTAGCAATAAAGCATACGCAGGTAGGACATAACTACATTTGCACACCAAAAAAAGAACAGCCGCCACATTGCCTTATGGAAAAATCAAAGGGTGCCCTCATAACCTTTGTTTTTCTAGCATGCTTAAACAAAATGTGGTTAGACACATCTATTCAGCAGCCCCTGACAAGACTCTGATGAATGGGAATGGCCTCAAGCGTGGTCATTTGCTGTGACTTCCCACATAAGCTGTCTTTCATGTATTCCCACATCTTGTGGAAGTGAATTCCATAGTTTAACTATGCACGGCATGAAGAAGGACTTCCTTTGTTGCTGCTGTTCTAACAGTTTTGTTGTTCCTGCTGTTCTAACATCAGGAACGTAGAAGCAGCTTTAAAGCAAGGAGAGGCAGGGCAGTGGTGGAGGAGAAATATTAGTTGTGTGCTTCACAATGGAAGTAATACACATGGCTGTCTAAAGGGGCCCCTGCATAAGATCATTAAGCCAGGGTCTAAAATTGGCCATGATGGCTGGGGATGGTAGGCATTGTAGACCCACACGTTTGGAGGGCACCAGTTTGGAGAAGGCTGCTCCAGCATGACTGCAACTTGGGAGGAGGTTTAGTGCAGCTTGAGCATGGTTGAGGCCTACTGTTATGTTAGTCACTCCGTAGTTTAAAAATCCTAAGATTTTTATGCAAATAGTTAAAGCTGACAGAATGAAAATACAATTTGAAATGGAGGCTAACGCCTATTAATCCTTTTCTATTTACAAGCATGCTTTTTCTTCCTAAGCAGAGTTAGAACAAATGGGTCCGCTTGTATTAACTCTGCCTCTTTCCTCCTTTCTCCCATTTGTGTCCCATCTGTTTCTGCTGAGAAATGCTGGACAAACTGAAGGAGAGCAGTGAGGAGAATAGATGGCTCCCCACCCCCACCCCTTGTCATCCACCATCTGGGTAGGTTCACTCTGTGTTTTGCCTCTGCCAGGGGGTCTCCTTCATGCCCTTCATTTTGAATGAAGCCAAGGCCAAATCTGCATGACCGCTCCGCTGCAAACTTCCCACTTTCTACCCCTGCTCCCGGCTTTGGTCTGCTTTGTTTGGGCTGCTTCTTTGATGTAGAATTAAAGCCGTTCCAAAACCGTAACTTGAACAGTGTCTTTAAAGCCAGCCAAGGGTGAAAACAGACTGCAGGTACAGGGAGATTTGTGTCGCAATTTATGGGAGCTGTTCAAGAGTCCACCAAATGGCTGCCACGGGGTGGGGGTTGGCATTCGAAGTGAGGAGGAGAAAGTTCTGCTCCTCACTTTAATAAGTGGTTAAACTTTTTAGACTAGCCTAGAGCTAAAGAACTAGTTCTTTATGCCCAACAAATGTTTGGGCTTCTGTTCCTTGGACAGCTATCTCAAGGGTGGCCAGGTGTCCTACTTTACAGAGGACAGTCCTCAGTTTTGGAGAGTTGGCAGAGAATAGTGGCTTCTATTTGAAGGGATGTCCTGTCCAAGTCTGGTTTAAGGTGCAATCCTAAACCAAGCTAGGGAATGCTGGGAGTTGTAGGACTTTTTTCTGTCTAAACATGCATAGGATTGAGCCCTTCAAGTCAAAGAACCATAAGGAGGGAAAGCAGCAGAGGCCTTGACATGTTGCCCATCAACATTTAGCAGCTGGATGGCAGACTGAACAGTCACACAGTCTTCTCTGGCTAGTCTTCTCCCCTATGGTGAGATGTATTGGATCTCTATTTAAATTATAGTTACTATTTCTAAATTTGCACCTATGCACATATATTTGCCTATGCCAATGTTATGCTAATTGGCATCCTCATTTTTTGGTGATCCTGTTCCTCTTTTTTGGCAATGTGTAAGTGTCCACCCTCGCAGCCCCTCCCCCGTGCCATATGGCAAACCTCTCTGGAAACCAAAGGGGCTTTCATAAGCTGTGATATGGCTGGGAGGTCCGCTGTTCAAAGGGGAAATGTCAGAAATTCCATTGGGCATGTCAAAGTCTGTGAGGACTGCTAAAGTAACCCTCTGGATGCAGTCCAGTCAGACTAATCACAAACAGGATTTGTCCCAAAGTTTCATAATGGTTTTCAGCTAGTGCTATGTTGAAAATTTCTTCCATATTGTTTTCAACCATTCTCATTCAGCTTGAAAGAAAAGAAATTGCTTTCAAAAATAAATTCAAAGAAGAAGAAAATTTTGGAGAAATTCTTATGGGTTGGGTTCAGGTTCTTGTGCTTACCTTACTTATGAAGTGGCTGAGGAGTGTGTGTGAATATCCTCCCTTTCATTGTACAATCATTTCTCTGGCAGCCTGTAGTTAATGAGAATTATTTAGTATTGATGCCTCTTGTTAGAAAGGCAATTAACGGGGCAGGGGGGGGGGACAAAAGGCAGAACCCTTAATAGCTTGGGGCCGGGTTATCTGAAGGATCACCTCCTCCCATATGTGCCTGCCCAGACCCTAAGATCATCCTGAGCAGTCCTTCTCTGTGAGCCTCTCCAAAGGAAGTGAGGCGGGTAGCTGCTTGAAAGAGGGTCTTTTTGGCTGTGGCACCCTTGTACATGGACCAATGGGAACAGCAACCTGTTCTTTCAGCCCAATAATGAATTTTTCAATCACATTGCTGTGTACAAAAGGTTTCTTGATGATATATTTATCATTTGGAGGGGATCAGTAGAAAAATTGAGGGATTTTGGAAATTATGTTAATAGTCTGTAGGAGACCATTCAATTTGTGGTGAACTATCACCAAAGTAGGATTAACTTTTTGGATGTGGAGGTGAAAATAAAGGATAATAGAATCCAAACGGATGTATATAGAAAAGTGACAGATGCCAATTCTTTTTTGTCTTACATCCTGGCTATCTGAAAAGAAATCTACCATATCCCCAGCCGATCAGATTACATCCAATTTGCAGTTGTGAGAGGGATTTATGCGTACAGGCTAACATCCTTCTTGAACAACTGAAACATAGGGGCTACCCCCCCACCCCACCCCACCCCCACCCCGATTATTGAAACAAGCACTCTATAAAGCAAAGAGTTTGGACAGAAAGATGCTATTAGAGCCCAAGCAACATCACACCAACCAGGAAAGGTTCATAGTACCTCTGACCTATGATGGGTATACAGCACAAATTGGAACTACTATTTGTAAATACTGGTATCTGTTGGCAGAAATTCCAAGGTGTAGAGAGAATCCAGTGTTTGCATACAAACGGGCATGTAACTTGAGAGATGTATTGCTTCAAAGTACTTTAAGGGCCTCTCCACCTTTGGTAACTTCTAATATAGGTGGTTTTAAGGTCACTGGAAACTATCCATGCAGACACTGCAGTGTGTGCAACAATTGTATTAAACTCAAGTCATTCAAGAATCCTTCTGGCAACAGATACCATTATATTAAGGAATTTGTAAATTGTAACACCAAAGGGGTTATTTACGCTATTCCATGACCTTGTAATCTGATATATGTTGGGATGACTACTAGAGCTGTCAGAATAATAATTTGCGAGCATAAGAGCTGCATCCGCTCTAGAAGACTACAGGCCCCTATGGTGAAACATTTCATGGATATGGGACATTGTGAAACTGATCTGAAATTCTGGATTATTGAGGAGATTCAAGGCTGAGGAACTAGGCTGCACCATCTACTGAGAAGAAAGGAAACTTTCTGGAGATATATATTAAGGACCATGTTATCTTATGGGCTTAATGAGGAATTTATTTGGATGCCATATTCGTAATTTCTTCTATGTTAGTTGTCTAATTAGTTTCATACTATACTTGGCATTGTTTTATTCTTGCTTGCTGTATCTTAGCAAGATAGTTTTTCTGATTGTAATTTTAGGATTATTTTATTTGTACCATGTTTTTAAGCAGTTGTTCTTTTTGTACCCTACATGGGTTTTAAGATTTTTTGGCTTCTTGGTATGTATGTGGCTTTAAAATTTCTTAGGTCCCTTGACTCTGAGAGCAACACCTTTAGCATTAGATAATGACGGGTACTCACCCTTTGCTAAACTGATAACGCACCTGCACTGACCCTTGATTAAGGCCCTTATTTAGTAACCCAGATTACAATAGTAGATAGCTACTCACAGTGTCCAAGCCTCATGGTGGAGTAGGACGTAGTGTTAAAAATCTTCTTTCTTGGAATACAGCTAGATACAGTCCTACTCAGTATATATTGATAGAAGAACTTTACTGTCTTGGGTAAGAAAGCCTTAAGGGTTTATAGCTGGTGGGTTGCTTTTTTTGTTGTAAGGGATTTTTTTATTTTTTATTATTATGGTGTAATAACTTGGGAATTTTTATCAGGTGTTTCGCCTTGTTATGTTTTTGGTATGGGAGGAAATGTTTAGACTCCCTTATCCAGCAGGTGTACATACATGCTGCTTTGTGAGAAGCCAACCATCTTACTAGTTTAAAAACTGTTGGTAAATATACCTTTTATTATTTTTAGTGGGGTTTTTTAGCTATTTTACTAATTGTTTCAGTATTAACATTTTGGATATATTTAAATCTGTTTATTTTTGTTTTACAGAGTTTCTGTAGAATCTCTGCAATTATGAGACATTATTTGTAATTGGTGATTATAGGGGCTGTAATTTGTGTTTATTTTCCCACTGAGGAAGACCATTTAGGTCAAATCGTGTATGGGACAGGGGTATTGCAAAATTCATATAGCCCAGATACAGATACCAATTATTATAATATGTATGTAGGGAATCTGGGTAATACTCCAACATGCTTCTCATTCCATTGTTGTGAAGATCCCGCCTTGATCAGCTTGCAGTCCACTGCTAGGCTCTGCTAATTTGCTTACTTCATACGTGACAACCCAAATGGCCCTCATGGCTTCAGCTTCTGCTACCCCATTCTTGACAGATGCCATCACTGGAGTCGGGGGGGGGGGCAGTTGCAACCCCTTGCCCCTATGAGCAGATGCCCATGAAAGCACCAGCTTGCCTATCCCTGCTTTAGACAGCTGCTGCCAGTCAGAGTAGTGGGCTAGAGGAATCAATGAGTTGATTCAGTATATGGCAGTTGTGTATATTCCCCGTCAAAGAGTATTTATGAATGACTCCAGATACTCTGGGAAATTGAGATGTGGGTCTTAAGTACATCACCTGCTTCACTGAACAGGCCATCTCTCATGCCACATAAAGAGGAAACATATAGCGTTGCTTGTGTACCATGTATTGCACTGTTGTTCAGCTCCTTTTGAAGCAAGTTTCTCCCACAATGCTAACGAATTAGGCTGAACTGAATGAAAAACAAGTTAAGGGCAGCCATGTATATAGTATTGCTGCCTGCCGCAGAGAGGTTGATTTATACCCGTACGCTTCACAGTTGGAGGGAGGGGAGATGTTTCTTTATGTGCTGAGGAAAACCTCATTTTCTACAACGGAACCCGGTTAATGTAGCTGTGCGAGAACACAAGAATACATCAGGCACTCATTAAGTATTTTAATATATTCAGTGGCTCTCCCGAGTCTGATTTACCTGCCCCATTATTGGATACAAGTCCTGCTTTTCCTCTTTCAGGGAACTTTAACTAGAAACAATTCCCCAGATTTGGATGCTGTTCATGATATTGGCAGCATGATGAAAATACAAATGACTTGACCGCATGGTCTCAGGTCACACAAAATGCCCAGATTCCTTCTAAGAAGGAACAGGGTATTTGTGCTCTCCAAATAAGTAATAATGGCACATTTATTTTAAAGGCACAGAGATTATTCAGAAATGCCCTCCAGTTATTGTTCACCATGGGCATGATCTGACACAATTAAGTCCTGTTGAAATACTAGAGCTTAAAGGTGCCCAACTTCGACTCAGTTGTGCCACTTGCTTTTTAAGCTCAGGGTCTAACCTCTGTCTCTGTAGTTTATCAAAAACAAGTGATTCTGTTACATTTAACAGGTGCTTTTGGATGTTTTGGACTACAACTCCCAGCATATCTGACCATTGGCCATGCTAGCTAGGCTTGATAGGAGTTGAAGTCAAACATCAGACTGTGGAAACCTGATTTACACCTACACACACTGAGTGTACTGAAAACAAGCAGGCACCCAAAACGAATCCTGCATCAGATTCATAACCGTCAACAGCATAGATCCCTTCAGACCTCCAAAAGTGAGGCAGTCACTTCAGACAGCAGAGTTTAGGTGTCCTGGATTGGCAGCAAATTGTTAGTTATTTAATTTGTTATTATTGTATATTTTTACTACCAGGGATAGGAAGAAGCGCTAGTGGAATTTTCTCCCTCAGGAACCAATATAACTTGCTTGGTTTGGAGTACTATGCATCTTGACTTGGTTGAGGGAATTTGTGCTCTGCCTCAAAATGTCTTGGCTGGCCTGGTCTGAGTTCTAATACCAGGGCAGCAAAGGTGGGACTCTGTGGCCACTTTTGAATCTCCAGATAAACAAACAAAAAAATAAAATGTATCACCAAAAAAGAGGACGCACGTTTGCACAAAATTTGTATATACTAATGTATATGTATAGATGTAATTCTAATTGAGAAATGCAGATAGATAAATAAATATATAATTGAAAGAGAAATACGGTACATCTCACCATAGTGCAGAAGACTATAACCAGATGATGTGTGCGCCTCTCAATCTGCTGCCCAGTGCTAACGATTGATGGCAACATGGTTATCGAACTTTAAACCAGAATAGGACAGGACAGCTCTTCAAACAGAAAACAACTTTAAATAGAGGATGGTTCTCTGGCATCCCTTAAAATATTATTTATTATTTATTTATTACATTTATATCCTGCCTTTTTTTCCTCTTGCAAGGAACCCAAGGCGACTTACATTTTCCTCTTCCTCTCCATTTTAGCCTCACAACAACAACCCTGTGAGGCAGGTTGGGCTGAGAGTCTGTGACTGACTCAAAGTCACCCAGTGAGCTTCCATGGCCGAGTGGGGACTAGAACCCGGATCTCCCGGCTCCCAGTCCAACACTCTAGCCACCACGCCACACCACACTGGCTCTCTAGAGGATTCCTCTGTAAAAGAGGACACATGGTCACCCTATTTCCCAGTGTGAATTTGGGAAAGCTGTGTCCCATGTGAGCTTTCCATGCATGCCTGGTCCATATGTTGGCCCGTTTGTGTGTGGTATTAGCATGCTAGCAGTGCATCTGCTCAGGCCTTCTTCAGTCACTGGTATAATGAATGGTCTAGCACACGTGGTAAGTGCATTGAAATGTAACTGGGCACTCACAAACAACCTCACAGCAGCATGAGTAAACGATGATACACATTAAAATTGGGAGCAATAAAACTAGGCATTACACAGTTAAAAAGCCTCTTGAAATAAAAGTGTCTTCAATTTCTGGTGAAAGAGGGAAGCTGACAAAATTTCTGTTGGGAGAGCATTCCCGAGTCATGGCACCGCCCCAGAAAAGGGTCCATCTCTGATTCCTGCCAAATCGCTTGAGGTGGCACAGGACCTTGGACACTGATCTTAATTCCCAGACAGGTCTATATGGGAGCAAGTAGTCCCTAAAGTAACCAATTGCTAAGCCGTTTAGGGCTTTAAAGGCTAGAACCAGCACTTTGATCATAAGATCAAAGTTATATGCTCTGACCTATGAGCACCAGCTAAGTCTGGCTGCCTCATTTTGGACCACTTGAAGCTTCTGGACTGTCTTCAAAGACAGCCCAACATAGAGTGCATTACAATAATCCAAGCTGGAGGGAACAAAAGCATGGATGACTATAGCCGAGTCTGCTTTCTCCAGGTAAGGCTGCAGCTGGTGTATTAGCTGAAGTTGACAAAACCTCCTCCTAGCAATGGTCAGCACTTGAGCACCCAGGGAAACCAATAGATGAAGTAGTATCTCTAACCTATATATTTGCTCATCCAAGGAGAATGCAACCCCATCCAGTACTGGATAAACCCCTCACCCAGTTTTCTAGGTGGCTAATACTTACTCTGTCTTGTCTGGATTAAGTTCCAGTTTATTTACTTCCATCCACTCCTGAACTGACTCTAGACACCATTTTATCACTTCCACTGCCTCCCTGGTATTGGATGATGGGAACAAGAGGTTGAGCCATGCATCATTTGCATACTGGTGACATCTCAGCCCAAACCTCTGGATAATCTTACCCAGGAGTTTCATGTTAATATCAAAAGTGTGGGAGACAATATGGAATATTGTGGTACCCTGCAGGCCAAAGGCCATGGGGTAAAGCCTCAGTTCCTCAGCACCACAGCCTGAGTCTGGTCTTCCAGGTAGGAATGGAACCACTGAACAACAGTATCATGATATACCCATCCTAGCGAGGTGGCCCAGAAGAATACCATAGTATTGAAAGCCACTGTGAGATCCAGGAGAATCAGCAGGGCAATACTCCCCCTGTCCATCTTCTGGCATAGGTCATCCACCAGGGCAAACAAGGTAGTTTCTGTTCCAAAAGACAGCCTAAAACTTGACTACAATGCATCTAAATAAGCTGTTTCATTCAGAAAACTCTGGAGCTGAAGTGCAACCATGCACTTGGACATCTTACTAAGGCAGCCTTTCTTAACCTGATGCTCTCCAGATGTGTTGGACAGCAGCTTATTGGGAGTTATAGTCCAATACATCTGGAGGGCACCAGGTTAAGGAAGGCTATAGTAAGGCATGAAAGACTGGATGCCAGGTGACAGGTATTCATATTGCCCAGGTCAAGGGTAGATTTCTTTAATAAGAGCTTCACCCAGCCTCCCTCATAACTGTGGGAACTATTCTCCCTCAAAGGGAGGCATCAACCGCCTCTGTCTGCACCCTATTAGATATGCCTGATCTTTCTGCCTTAAGCAGCCAACTGTGGTGAGGGTCGAGCCTACACGTTGTTGGTCTCACTCCTCCAAGGAGTCTTTCCACATCCTCAGGGCCAACTATCTGAAAGGTGTCCATGGAACTTGAGCAGATGGCTCCATCTCTGATCTGTTCCTCTGAGCCATTTTACTCTGCTGTGCATTAGAATTTTCCGAATCTGGTTACACAGTAAGCCTAGTCTGACTGAGCACTGTACATCTGGGAAATAATTATTTGAAGCAGAGAAGTAAAAAGGGAAAACCTGCCAAGTCTTTTCAATATCCATCTGGCATTTCCATTCATCTAGGATTGTCATTGGCCATCACACTGTTGTCTGTCTAGGAAGGTCCATTTTGGGCAACAGTCCTGCAACCTTCACAGTGTGTACCTTTGTTGTAAGCCTACGGGTGTCTCTACATTAAAGACCCGCAGTCCTACCGGGCTTTCTTTGTTGTGGAGCCTTTTCCCGTTTACAGCAGGCTCCCAGAAGGCAACCATGTGATTGCTGAGAGTGGAAGTTTTCAATTTTCAGTGTTCCATAGTTCTCAGTGAAACAGTGCCATCTAGTGGTTGTTTAATAGCACAATGAATGTAGACATTGGGGCAAATCGGGAATATTTAAATACCTCATTATGTCTGGATCTTTTTAACATGAAATAACCGGGAAATACTGCTGGATGTGCTCTGGAGGTTGACGATGTCGTGAAAAGGACCCACAAACATCTGTGAGTGACCCACCACGAGTGCATGATAAAAGCCTCGTGTAATGGTACCCTATAGCAGGGGTGGGGAACATCAGACCCATGGGCCAAATGCGGCCCTCCTGGGGTGCTAATCTGGCCATGGTTCTCCAGATGGCCCTGCACTCTTCCCATGGCCCCACTGCCTTTCCCCCCAACCATTGATTGTTTGGTAGTTTCCTGGATTTTTCACGATTCTAAAAGGCTGAAATGCCTCTCCTAAGGCGTAGGTACTGGCAGTAAAAGCTTACACATGCTGGTATTTTTTGTATTTTTGGCCCCACCTTTTTGGCCCTGCCCATCACTGGAATGCAGCCCTCAAGAGCTTCTCTGAAGTAAAATTCAGCCCTTGGGCTGAAAGAGGTTCCCCACCCCTGGTCTGTAGAGTCACAGGCAAGAGAGTGCCCTTGACTGATATCATTTATTTTGAAATGTTATAATCTGCTTTTCAGAATACGCTTCCAAAGCAGTGTACAATAAAATAATTAAAATTTAACAACAACAACAACAACAACAAGAAATCATTAGCAGTAGTTGCCAATGCCATGTCATCAGGAGTAAGAAAAAGGAGGGGGAAAAACTACTACTTTGGGGTACTATGCAACGAATTGAAGGCCTGTTGCGATGTCAACAGTGGCTGTTCCAAACCACTAGACAGCCAAAACTGTGTGATGGCTACAATCCTAGTTGAATAAAAATGGCAGATGGATTTTTAAAATGTTATTCTATACATGTCTATTCAAAAGTAAGTCCTGTTGAGTTCAATAGGGCATACTCCCAGGTAAGTGGATATAGGATGCAGCCATATTTGACAGGTTTTCCCTTCTTATTGCTCCTCGTTAATAGGGTAGTTTTTCACTAATTTCTGAAAAGCTGAAAGGGAAGGGCCTAGGTGGGCCTCTTGGGAGTGGAGCTTCTGAAGGGGGGAGAGAGAGAGTGCCCTCCTCCCAGCCTGGTGCCCTCCAGATGTGTTGGGACCACAACTCCCATAATACCCAGCCAGGCCTGGAGGAGAAAAAAGAGTTGTGCTCCCTACGTAAATTATACTCCCCGTTCCTGCAATTAAAATCAGCTTCCAGATCCTCCTTTCCCTGCAAAGGGGGTGGGGTAGCGTTGGCTATTTCCTTTCTGGCAGGGCTTAAGTGCTTGAAACAGTAGTACAACATTTTACTGCCTGAGGCAAATAGTGGCACCCCACACAAACACAAGTCAAGAGGCATAGTACCCACGGCTGCCAAAGTTATTTTGTCACCTGAGGCAGAAAATCCCACAACTCCCTCCCCCTAGGTGTAAAAAAATACAATACTAAATTAAATATGTTTCCATATGTATTAAAATACTTTTATACCAACTTTTTTAAAAGCTTCTCAAGGTGATTTACAAAATAAAAACACAAAACACACATACGTACACACACACATACACATTAACTAAAACAGCAGCATGAAAATACTATTCCAATACACTACAGGCATATGACAGTGTATGAAAATACTTTTTCGGGAGTCCTAGAATTTTTATTGTTGATTGATTAACATTGTTTTTATATTTTTGTATGTTAATCGTTTTATATTATGTTATCATATTGTATTTTTAGGGTTTCAGAGAGTAATCCTATGCATATTTAAAATAAAAAACGATGTCCTACAGCTCCCAGCTAGCATGGCTGGGTAGGACTTTTTTCCAGTGAAACATGCATAGGATTGTGCCCTTAATTTTTGTAAGCTGCCAGAGAGCTTTGGCTATTGGGTGTTATAGAAATGTAATAAGTAAATGACTGCATGGATTTTTTTTTAAGTGACCTTTAAACCATCAAATGTAAAATATGGAATATATGCCAGCATCAGTTACAAGCAGACTGAAGCACTGAAGTCTTTAAGGCCCATTTAAAAATACTCATAGAGGTGTTCAGGTCCATGGAGGCTGGTGGCTCTAATGTCAGTGGGGCTGTGAATCTGCTCTGGGTTTCAGTCAGAACCAGTCAAAACTCTAAAGGAGCTATCCAAGGTGCTGCACCTATTTTGGGGATTGGGTTCAGCACCTTGGGTAGCTCCTTTAGAGTTCTGACTGAAACCTGGGGAGGATTCACAGCCCCACTGACATCAGATCCACCAGCCTCCACTGGTTCAGGTGTACCTCCTGTGGGCATTCTGCTTTATAGAGGTCACTCCTCTGTTTTAGAGACCTGGCAGAGGACAGTCTCCTCTCTGAAGCTGTCCTCTATTTGACAGGCTGCCCAGTTCAAGTCTGATTTAAAGTAAACAAAGCAGCAGGGGCCTTGAACTTGCCCATCAACACTTAGCAGGCACACAGGTCATCTGGTCAGTCTTCCCCAATATAGTAGGATGTATTGTATTTTTATGTAAACCATAGTTAATATTTCTGAATTTGGTCCTATATATATACATGCGCCAATGCAAATGTTATTCAAATTGGTGTCTTCTTTTGTCCTCTTTCTTTGGTGACACAATTCATCTTTTTGGCAATGTGTAAGTGGCCACCACAGAAAAGGCCCTGTCCCTTGTGCCTGCCTATCTGGTAGGTCTTACCAGGGGGGCACATGAGCTGGGCCTCCCTAGCTGAACTTAGCCCAGACAGGTTCATGCAAGTGCAGGTACATCCTTCAAATGACCTGGTCTCAAGCTGTTTAGGACTTTAAAGGTAGGCACTGGTGCTTTAAGTTCTTGGGCCTGAAAATGCACTGGCACACAGTACATCTAGTACAGATTTGATGTTATGCTCTTGTTGCCTAGCAATTTGCTACACTTTCATGACACCCCAAATCAGCTGCCTGAGGTGTCTGCTTCCCTCTGCCTAATGGTAGGCCCAGCCCTGTAAAAAATGTAGTACATAGAGCTTTTGCAAACAGTCAGTGATGGAGTGATGACAGTGATGTCAGCTGTTGAACTGGTTCATTGTATAGCTGCTAAAGACACAGAGCTGTGCTAGGAAAAAAAGAAGAAGCTGGCAACCTCTGTAAAGGCATAAGCCATCTACAATTTTCTTACCTGAGTGGGAAATCACAGTGTCTGAATTATATTTTCTGAAGGATGTATTCAATAATTACAAATACCTTTGTGGAAATAGTGCTTCAAAAAGATTTCAAAGAGAATTATTTGTTGCATTCATATACATGCTGCTCATTTAGGTGTAAATCTCATCAAATCCATGAGGATTCACTTCCAAGTAAGCATACATGGAATCAAGCTGTATGTAAATCAGCTACAAAAAGGAGGCATAATTATTCCCCATCAGTTCCAGACTTCCAGTGCTATATAATTCTTTCCCTCTTTGGTGTATTTTCCAGCAGGACATGATAGAGGTATATAAAATTATGCATGGTGTGGAGCATATGGTCAGGAAGAAGTTTTTCTCCCATAATACTAGAACCCAGGGTCACCCAAAGAAGCTGAATGATGGGAGATTCAGCACTTCCCATCACTTCTTCCATCTTTTTTCTTCCCAGGGTGGAAAAAACTATTAAGGAAGAAAAGAGGAATAGCTGCACAATGCCTTTTGATTGGTAGCGCTAGGAGCCCTCTGTATGGAAGCACCCTTGGACAGTTTTAAAAGGTGATTTGATACATTTATGGAGGATATGGCAGTCAATGGCTGCTAATCATGATGGCTATATGCTACTTTGAAGCTCAGAGCAGGGACAGAGCAGGTGAAGAACAAGATGGCTCCCCTTCTGATTCCATGTATGAAAGCTAACTGGATAGTTGGTTGAATCTTTCTTCAACACCAGCAACGGGACAGCATCCTCCACTACACCTAGGAATGTCGGAAAAATCCTCAATGGATTCAAATGAGTTTGGATTTCTATAAATCTGATCTGCAGATTCCACAGCTGACCAGCTTTTGCTGAGTCACATGGATTCCATGGACTTGCAAACCAGTTTTGTTTGTTTTTTACTTTGGAGTTTTTTGTGCTAATTTTGTGCTAAATTAGCACAACTAAAATGAAATTCTGGTTCAAAAATTCCTATTCCATCAATGAGTGGACAATGGTACAACGTATGCCTGACCATTCACAAAACACAGCCAGAATGGGTTTAACAAAATCCCTACATCCCTAACTACTCCTGAAGGCACCAGGCTCGCTTAGTGGGTGCATGGCAGACACATAGCTCTCTTTTCCAACACTTTGCTCTTGTCTCCCAGTATTTGCTGCCTGAGGCACCTGCCTCGCTCTGCCTAATAGTAGGGCCAGCCCTGGTTCAGAGGCAACATAGCTGTGAATATCAGTTGCTGGGAAACAATAGCAGGAGAGGGCTATTGCCCTCATCTGCTCATGGGCTCCCCACTGTGGGAACAGATAAGTGCTTAGTATTATCCAGCAGGGCTCTTCATATGTTCTTAGTAAATAAGGGTATTGCCTCCATTTTCTTCAAATTAACTGAGAGTGTGTCTTATTAGTTCATTAGAGCTAACCAGAGTGCTGATTTGACACAACGGTAAGATACATCATCCTACGTCTCTACTGGGAATCTGACTTAATTAACAGCAGGTGGATAGGAGCATAGACTGGGTTGCCAAGTATCCAAGATATCCTAGCTAAAACTAGCAAAACTTTAAACTTAAACTGGGTGGCGCTTATATATTTGGTTGTTTGATCCTCAAAGCTCTTATATCTCTTAATGTGGAGGGGTAGAGAGCCTGTATATTGTTGTTTGTCAATCTTACATTTAGACCAAATTGTATTTGCAGCGTTGGTATGAAAGTAAGCGACAAAATGTTAATACACTATTGGATTTTTTCTTTTTTAACTAACTTACGATAAGTCTGAAAAGTTCGATTCCTGTTCAAAGCAGTGGGGATTTTTATTTAAATGTCTACATTAAAGAAAAACAACATTCGTTGTAGTTCATTACTTTTACCAAGCTTTTCTACAAAAGTATTCAAAATGGCTTACAGGAAAAAACAAAACAAAAGTACAGTACACCAGAATCTATATAAGAATACGTTGGTGTAATGCTTATTACTAGAGATCTATGAGACCAATTTTGCTCATTTTTTAAAACTGAAGCTTAAGTAGTGTAGACATGCAAAATTTTTTGAAACTGTGAAAAAGTTCAAAGCTCAAGCTTTAATAGCAAAACAGGATGTTTATTTGCTCCACACCAAACAGTCTCCTATTGCTCTATGGTTCAGTGCCAGTTTATTTGCTCCATGCCAAACAGTGCCTGATCTGACATCACATGTTTTCAGCCTCCATTACCTGCAGCCTCCGCCTTCCCTTTTTTGTGTTTCTGTTTGGGTTTGTTTTATTCGTTTTGCTTCACAGGGCAGTGCTTCACAGGGCACTGCTAGGCCTCAGGGCAGTTGCTAGGGGAAACACCCATGCTCCCCCCCTCGGATTGTATTGTTTCGAACAGGACAAATCAGAGAGCAAGGAGGGGAGGGATGCCGTTGCTTCTCCCGTAACGCCCTGTGCACAGGTAGGATTTCTGTATTTGTCTGGGGGGGGGTAGTGGGGGGGTGATGTGGCAGGAGTGGGTGGGGCGCAAGACTGGCGCCATATTGGATGGCTGTGGCTCAGGGCAGGTGAGAGAAAGGTGGCATTTTTTATTTCCATCATCTTACTTTTTTTTTCAGGCCCAGGTGGGGGTGGGGCTTCTTGGGTGGGGGCTTGGAACACCCCCTTTCCTTACAACAGAGGAGGAGTGGGTCTGTCTATGTTTTCATATGATGGAAGTAGGGAGGCTAATTGTGTGGGTGAATGGGAGGGGGCTTCAAAATTCAAGGTCAGTCAGTAGCAGTATCGTAAAACTTCAGTCTTATTTTACAAGCTGACTGGAACAAAAAAGACTTCAATAATTGTTGGAAAGAAAGTAAAAAGGAAGTGTGGTGGATCTCCATTAAATGCAGGGGCTTGGATCCAGAATCTGCCTTCCATGAGAGAAGGGAACCCTCTGCAGGAGAAAACATTCCACTTGTGGAATATTCTTCCACCTGATTTTGGGGAGTGATCCCTCTCCCCTCACCCCATTCAGCAGGGTCTCTTGACGCTGTACAGCATTTTCAGGGAGCTGGAAGGGCTACTGTGGGAAGGGGGTGGGGAAGTCCAGTTCTGCCAGTGCAGTTGATCCAGCTTAAATCTGGATCCAACCCAGGGAGTTCCGTTAAGTGCAAAGTAGGAGAATGTACAGCTACTACCATGCCTACTGCTCAGTATTTCAGCTCACACAGCCCTCTCCCCACCTGCTGTAAGTTTAATATTAAAGTCCACTATGCTATAACAGCAGGCAGGGGAGGAGGAATCAGGAAGACAGGAGACAAAATAGGCAACAGGTGTGGCAGCTGCATAATCGCCTGGTAAAGTCAGGTGCCCCAGATTGTAAGCAAGCAACCTTAGCCGCTGTAGGAATGGTGTTGTGCTGAAATGTGTGCATGTTTTAACAAGGACAAATCTACCCTCTGGCTGACAGGGTGCCCAGTTGTCCTAGTCTGGGCTGGCCCTACCATTATGTGGGCTCATGTGCCTGCATCGGGCAACAGAGTGGGAAGAATGGCGAATTGCACCGCTCCCCCTCACACCTGCCAGGAGGGCCTGCCGCTACCTCCCCGCCGCCCCCAGCAGGTGCTTCGGAGAACCCCGCCAGCCACTTTCCTGCTGTGGCATTTACTGCTGCAAGACAGCGGCTGGCAGGGCTTTCTTGAGCAACCTGTTTGGGGCACTGCCACTTCTGGTAACCATGGCTGCAGGCGCAGGGATTTGTAGCTGTGGAGTGGAGCTCTCACACAAGGTCAGCCGAACTATCACAAGAGTTTGACCAATCTCTCATGATAGTTCAACCAACCTCTCGCGGGAGCCCTGTCCCACAGCTGCGAAGGGGCACAAGGCAGGAGCAGCTGGGCAGGCAGGAGAGAATGGGCAAGTGGCCAGGCGAGCAGCAGCTACCTCCACTGGAGGGGGAATTGCAGCACGGGGAGGGGGTGTTTGCGGCGGCACCACTGCGTCGCTTGAGGCAGCAAGATATGTTGGGCTGGCTTGGTCCTGCTTTACAGAGGACAGTCCTCTGTTTTGGAGAGCTGGCAGAGACAGTCCTCTGTTTGAAGGTGTCCTCTATTTGATGGGCTGTCCAGTTCAAGTCTGGCTTAAAATCAAAGGATCATATAGAGCAGGAAGCAGCTGGGCCCTCGAAGTTGTCCACCCACAGTTAGCACTTGGAGAGCAGACTGAGCGGGCACGCAGGTCATCTGGCCACAGTCTTGCCCATTATGGTGGGATGTATCGTTTTTCTATTTAAATAATAGTTACTATTTCTAAGTTTGTGCCTATACATATATAGAGTTGCAGATGTGAATGTTATGCAGATTGGTGTCTTCTTCTTTTGTCCTCTTTTTTTGATAATGTGGAAGTGACTACCCTAATGCCACAGAGCAATTGCTGTTGGAGAAAGCAACGCAAGCAGCAGCTTTAGAAAGGAAAGGAGAGATTAAGGGCACAATCGTATGCAGATAGGCGGCCGCCTCTGAACTCGGAGGCGACCGCCTATCCAATGCAGGTCAGGAGAAGCACAGAGGGGATTGTTCCCTCTGCACTCCTCCTGCCCTGCATTTTCAGCTAGACAGCTGCTTTCAGCTGTCTAGCCATGGGACGGTGGAGCGGGGGAGGAGGCTTCTGTACAACACATTGGATGTGTCGTACCAGCATTTCCGCCCTCCCCACCCCAGAACGCTCCCTGGAATGCCCCGTTTTGGCCGCTCCACACTCCTCTTGTGAGTGCGGAGGATGGGGTTTCTCTGCGCTGCTTCTGAGGCAGCGCAGAAGAGGAGGGAAGTCAGTTCTCTGGGAACCAACCTCAGAGTGCATGCTCTGAGGCTGGTTCCCGGAAAACAAGATATCCTATAGCCGTCTAGCCACTGACTAGACAGCCATACGATTGCTCCCTCCAGCTTTCTTCACACGGAGCTTTTATCCTGCAATTAAGATTGCTCCTTCACGGCAGTTAGCGGGCTCTTTACATGACGCCGTGAATCTCCAGGGGCGTCTCCTGCACTAAATGCCCTTTGTTCCATTTTTAAATAGATAGCAGATAATGAGCTATCAAATTACCCCATTGTGTTCCGATTGAGTTCCCTCTGTGAAAAGAAGAAAAGCAGCAAGAAGAGGAGTAAAACGGAAGCAGAAAGCCCCATTTTAAATGCAGGATTTTAGGCTGGTGCAGAGATGCCCTAACTTACACCTACATGGTGAGGAACCAGAAACCATGGCTGGCTTTATCTGGCCTTTTTAGCTATTCTTATGGGGTTGGGGGAAACCCTTTTGCTGCCTGATGAAAGCAGGTCAGATGTTTGGTGATGGCGTGTTATAGTCTTATACCAGATGCCTGAGTGTTTGTATATACTGATGAATATACACAGTGGTGTTTGTTCTTGCTTATGAAAGACAGCGCCAAAAGAGGAGGGCCTCAAAATGTTATTAAACATGTTTAACTCAACTAACATTTATGGATTTTTCCACAAGCTGCCGATAGTTCCTTTGGATTGTTTCTCTGTACACAGCAGGAATTACTAATAAACAATACAAGTATTTGCAATAACTCCTACCAGATGGAGAGAGGGCTGCTTCTTGGTTATAATGTGCAATGCACCGAAGTACGACCTGACAGCAGTATCTCATTAATCCTGGGACTCTGCTATTGCCAATACTACATGTAGGCTTTCCCTTTTATTTATCCTCTGCTCCCTGTGTCTACCCATATGCAACCACCTACCTATCTGTGCCTGTTCTGTGCAGCTGCTAAGCAGTTCATTGTGCAAAAGAAATAATGCTTATCACACAAGTGGCCTCTGCACAAATCAAGCCCAGTGTTGTCTTCCCTGACTGGCACTGGCTCTCCAGGGTTTCCGGCAGGATTCCTTGTTAGACCTACCTGGAGATGCCAGGGGCTGAAGCTAGAACCTTCTGCATGCAAAGCATGTGCTCTGCCACTGAGCTACAACCCTTCCCTGTACATCAGCAAAGTCCTAGTCCCTTTCCCCTTTATGTTCAAGGATGCTTATGCGAGGGATGAGTAGTCATTGCGAGGCACAACAGTATATAACTTGTTATAATTTGTTTCCATAGTTCACATTGGAGGAAGCTGTCTTTCAGATACCCTGGCTTCAATCTGTTTAGGGCTTTATAGGTAAGCATCAGCACTTTATATTGGGCCCAGAAACATAACAGAAACCAGTGTAGTCAGTAAAACACACACCAGAAAGCAATCTGGCTGCAGTGTTTTGCACGAACTGCATTTTTTAAACACTCTTCAAGGGCAGCCCCACATATAGCAAGTTGCAGTATTCTAAACAGGAAGAGACTAAGCCTTCCCCAACCTGGAACCCTCCAGATGTGTTGGACTATAACTCCCAGAATCCCCTAGCCAGCCAGCATTTTGGCCTAATGTACATTATTCAAGCAACAGTGGGGAGTTCCATTGCTCATGGCCATATGGCTGGGGGATTCTGGGAGTTTTAGTCCAACACATTTGGAGGGCACCAGGTTGAGGAAGGCTAGACTAAGGCATGCATGCAAAAATAAGAATAGCGTAGGCCTCTCCAAGTTTTGAAGCAGGTTTCTTGGATGTTTAACAAGGATTAGGCAAATACGTTTAACAAAAAATAAATAAAACTGGTGCACTGTTTTTCCATTAAACAGAATACACAAAGTAGTACATAATAATAACAATTTTAGGATTTGGTTGAAGGCAGAAATTAAACTAATGTAGCCTGGACAATTATATTAATCTCCTCCTTCCTTCAAATCACTCATGAGCATAAGTTAAAAAACTACACTATGGTTGACAATAAAATGGGTGGGAAGATTTGCTGTTCACCATTTTTAATTGAAGGGCTGCTTCTCTCTCTCTCTCTTTTCCCTTCAAAATTGTGTCAGCAGAGCAAGTCCTTAAAAGCCATTAATCCTGTGTTCTACTTCCAAGTGAATTAAATTCTGTGAATATCGAAGGGTTAGTGTGAATATTCTGTGAATATCGAAGGGTTAGGGTGAATATTCTGTGAATATCGAAGGGTTAGGGTGAATATTCTGTGAATATCGAAGGGTTAGGGTGAATATTCTGTGAATATCGAAGGGTTAGGGTGAATATTCTGTGAATATCGAAGGGTTAGGGTGAATATTCTGTGAATATCGAAGGGTTAGGGTGAATATTCTGTGACTGTCGAAGGGTTAGGGTGAATATTCTGTGACTGTCGAAGGGTTAGGGTGAATATTCTGTGACTGTCGAAGGGTCCTGCTGATGCAACATTTTGCCTATAGTGGGCATGTGGCAATTCTCCAGCACTTGCCAAAAGAGCTCATTTACTTTATGCACCAGTTAGTAAGCCGGTGGGAAGAACCAATCAATACCTGTGGCATATTTCATGCACTGGGAAATATTTCAGACTTGTCACATTTGATAGAGAAAGCAGTCAAAACTGTGAAGGGAATGGTGGAAGCAGAATTGCCTTCGAAGCCTGGATAAATGGTGTTACTGGGGATTTCTAGAACAGCAGCATTTGGCGCATATTGTGCACAATACAAATTGCATTTGAAATAAGAGGGTGATTTTTTTCAGCCTGTTGCCCACAGTCCCAAAATGAGCAGTGAAACTCTGCACTGTTGCTTGAATAATGTCCTAGAGTGAGCCGAGATGGAACTCCTCACTGTTTTTGATTTCTAGGTTATTCCCCGCACCCCCCACAAAGCTCGCTTTGCCAAAATACTTACTCATTGTTTATGTTTCCCTCGTTATAAATTGCCTTCAGTGATGTCATTGTGCAGTCAGTCGGTTGTGTCAACGGACACTTTTGTCCAGTGACATCACATCGGATGTAGTGTCATGACATAACCTCATCCACAAGATGATCTCACATTTGGTGAGTTCATCAAGGGCAGCTTTCCCTGTCCTGGTGCCCTCCAGATGTGTTGGACTACAGTTCCCATCATCTCCAGCCATGGTCATGAACAATGGAACTCCACACTATTACTTGAATAATGTGCATTAGGCCAAGATGAAACTCATGCTCTGCCACACCATGGTGGAATAAATTTGATCAGAAGCAGGGCTCCTCATGACTCTTGTGCACAAACCCCATCATGTAATCACAGGTCACATTTGGTAGGACAGATCGCAATAGAAAGAAAATGAATCGAGCAGAGCTTTTTGACCCTGCAATGATATAAAAACCTATCTCTGATGCACGAGATCTAATGGCTTCTAGAGGCATGCCCACCATCTAATTACAACTCACAGCCATCAGCAGGTAATCCAGTAGGAATAGAGATGGAATGGAACCAATTACCTAGGGAGGTGGTGAGCTCTCCCACACTGGAGGCGTTCAAGACGAGGCTGGACAGCCATCTGTCAGGGATGCTCTGACTTGGATTCCTGCATTGAGCAGGGGATTGGACTCGATGGTCTTGGAGGCCCCTTCCAACCCTACTATTCTATGATTCTTCACTGTCCAAAATTGTCTCCTGACTCCCTGGAGAAGACTGACAGTGGCTGCAATTCTCTACACCAGGGGTGGGCAATTCATGGCGCATAGGCCACATGCGGCCCTTGTTGCAGCCCCTGCCACTTCCTGTTCCCCCCCATTAATATAAAAAATGCCTTCCCCAAATAGCCAAATTTAGCTTGTTGACAAGCTATATTTGGCCTTTGGGGAGCTCCATAGCCGTTACAGAGCCCCAAAGGGTTACATTTAGCTTGGAAACAAGCTAAATTTAATGACTGTCACACTACAGAGCAGTTTGCCATTGAATTTTGTGGGGGGGCACCCTGAAGCCCATGCTGGGGGTCAAAAATAGTCCTTGGACCTCTGGAAGTCCACCCCTGCTCTACACACTTAAATGGGAGTAAGTCCAATGGAACTCAATAGGACTTCTGATAGCCATGCATTGGATTCAAGAAAGAAGCAGCAGCAGCGATCAGAGGAAAACAATGGTGTTATCCCCCCCCCCCCCGTGGTTTTATTCATAAGTACTGTTTTTATTGACTTTTATTGTTTTGTATTTGTTTCCCATCTTGTATTATTTTTTGTTATGTCATACACTGCCTTAGGAGAGTTCCACCCTTAATGGGGTGACATTTTTTTAAATAAGGGTGCGATGCTGTGCAGGTTTAGACAGAAAAAAGGCCTAGCTGGCTGGGGAATGCTGGGAGTTGTAGGACTTCTGTCTAAACCTGCATAGTATTGCACCCTAAATAAGTTATTGGAAAAGGTGAAAAATTAATACAAGTTAAGTGTTTTCAAAAGAAAAAAGAAGGTCTACCCTACCAAATCACTCATTTCAACATATAAATCAAGACTGGCAAATATTTGGAACAATCTTAGGCCTAAGTATCCTGGCTGCCTTGAAAAAGTTTAAAACTTTTTAAAGGTTTGGTTTTTTTAACCACGCATCTCATATATACACAGGAGTAGGAATTTCTACAGAAATTAATAGGATTCATATTCCGGGGAAACACAATTAGGCATGAGATGCTGAAGTCACAGTATTTGCCACTGATTGCTTTTGCTGATGTTTGAACTGCGAAGGTCTGTTATGCCAGAGAATTTTATGAGATCCTTGAACAGTTGAGGTCTATAGGAACATGAAAATTCTCCTCATCTGTACTGTAAGGGGCAACTTCTGTGCAATTTTTTTCTCCATAGGGAAATATATTTTGAAGATATAGTGGCCATGTGCTCTCTTTTACAGAAGGCAACCTCTATTTGAAGGGCTGTCCTGTGCAAGTCCGGTTTAAAGGTAAAGAACCTTCAGAAGGAAGCAGTGGGCCTTGAGGGTGCCCATCCACAGCACCTGGGCAGCAGACTGAGCAAGGCACACTGGTCACAGTCTTCTACACTATGGGGAGATGTGCTCTATTTAACTAATAATAATTTCTAAATTGTATCTATACAGCTAAATCAACCTCTACAATTTTATGCAAATTGGTGTCATCTTTTGTCCTCTTTTTTGGCGATTCACCCTATTGCATGCTGTAACTGAGGGAAGAAAAACAAACCTCCATGAGGAGGTGTAGGCATAAATCTAGGCTCCTGCTCGTGAATCTTCTCTTTCCTTCAAAATCCACATGACCTCATTCATCAGACATAACATTGTCTACTTGTATTCCTTTAGATATTTCCTCGACGCACTATACAAAGACACGCCATGAGACTGGAACGTTCAGCGTCTAGGCCCGCTATTATAGGCCTTGTTACTGCAACAGAAGTGGCCTCTTCGGGGGCTTAGGAAGGCGAGACCAGGGGTTAATTTCAGGGGAGGGATAGGGTGGCCATGTGTCCTACGTTACAGAGGACAGTCCCCTATTTGAATGGCTGTTGGAGGACAGTCCTCTATTTAAAGGACTTCTATTCCAAATCCAGTTTAAGGATAAAGAACAATAAGGAAGGAGAACAGCAGAGGCCTTGAAATTGCCCATCAACACGTAGCAACTGGACAGCAGACTGAGCACAGGTCACCTGGTTAATTTTTCCCACTAAGGTGAGATATATTGGATCTCTTTTTAAATTATAGTAATTATTTCTAAATTTGCACCTATAGATACAAATTTGCATATTCAAATCAATGTCCTTTTCTTTGGTGATGCATTCCCTCTTTTTTTGGCAATGTGTAAGTGGCCACCCTATATTAGTTGTTATCTTTTCATTGCCCAATTAGAGAGGGCAGCCCTTCAAATAGAGGACTGCCATCCAACAGCCATACACTGACAAAAGTGATGGAGTAGGCCGAGGCCTACCCTGTGAAAAGTGGTGGGTAGGCTCACCCTTCGGGTGGCCCTCCTAGCTCCATCGCAGGCAGACATCCCAGCAGGATACTGTGGTTGATGGTATCAAAATTCTCTGAGAGGCACAGCCAAACTTACAGCGACATATAGTGCTGGCTCCAGGGTATTGCAGACCCTTGGGCAAGACACCCTCAGTGGGCCCCCTCCCTCAGTGAGTCTACCTCTCACTACCATTTGCACCAGCTTTGCTCCTCCTCCTCTTTCTCTTCATTGCTACCACTTGCTCGCTTGAGAGGCAAAGAGCCACCAACCAAGTAGGCAGTGGCATCTACTGTTCTTCTTTCTCACCACCACCATTATCTGGGCCAGAGGTAGAGGCAGGTGAACAAGCAGGTTGCAATGGTGGAGAGAAGGAGCAACTCCAGGGAGCTCTTATCAATGGGGTCTAGGCCCTTGGCAGGTGCCCAACCCTGGAGACATACTTTCCTTGTCTAGTTCCCAGTGAAGGTGATCCACCAAGGCCATTTCAGTCCCCAAACCAGGCCTGAATCTAGATCAGAAAGGGTCTAAATAACCAGTTTCTTCCGAGAAAGCCTAGAGATAAGTAGCCAGTAACACCTTACTCAAAAAAGGCAAATTTGAGATTGGCTAATAGTTATCCAAATGATTTTTTTAAAGTAGAGGATGCACCACCGCTGCCTCCTTCAGTTTAATAGAAACACAGCCCTCTTAGAATCATAGAATAGAATCATAGAATAGTAGGGTTGGAAGGGGCCTACAAGGCCATCGAGTCCAACCCCCTGCTCAATGCAGGAATCCAAGTCAGAGCATCCCCGACAAATGGCTGTCCAGCCTCGTCTTGAAGGCCTCCAGTGTGGGAGAGCCCACCACCTCCCCAGGTAATTGGTTCCATTGTCATATTGCTCTGACACTCAGGAAGTTTTTCCTGATGTTCAGCCGGAATCTGGCTTCCTGTAACTTGAGCCCATTATTCCGTGTCCTGCACTCTGGGATGATCAAGAAGAGATCCTGGCCTTCCTCTCTGTGACAACCTTTCAAGTACTTGAAGAGTGCTATCATATCTCCCCTCAGTCTTCTCTTCTCAAGGCTAAACATGCCCAGTTCTTTTAGTCTCTCTTCATAGGGCTTTGTTTCCAGTCCCCCGATCATCTTTGTTGCCCTCCTCTGAACCCTCTCCAGTTTGTCTGCATCCTTCTTAAAGTGTGGTGCCCAGAACTGGACACAGTACTCCAGATGAGGCCTAACCAGTGCTGAGTAGAGGGGAACTAGTACTTCCCGGGATTTGGAAGCGATGCTTCTATGAATGCAGCCCAAAATAGCATTTGCCTTTTTTGCAGCCACATCACATTGTTGGCTCATATTCAGCTTGTGATCGACAACAATTCCAAGATCCTTCTCGCTCGTAGTGTGGTTGAGCCACGTATCCCCCATCTTGTAACTGTGCATTTGGTTTCTTTTTCCTAGGTGCAGAACTTGGCATTTGTCCCTATTAAATGCCATTCTGTTGTTTTCTTCTAGGGAGGCATTTGCAGCCTCCAGCACCCATGTAGCTAGTTCTACTCTGGCAGGTTTAATCAGGCAAGGTGGGTCTAATAAGCAAGCGGTTGGCTTTAACCCTCCAACCAACCTGTCTTCCTCCACAGGCTGAACAAGCTGAAACCTATCCAATAGGGCAGGGCAGTCTTCCCTAACCTGGTGCCCTCCAGATCCTTTGGACTTTAACTCTCACCAGACCCAGCCAGCATGGCCAACAATTAAAAGTGCTGGGAGTTGTAGTTCAAAATATCTGGAAGGCACCAAGTTGGGGAAGGCTAGGGTAGGGCAAGCACAGACTTCCGTCAACCCCATAGATCCCATTCTTAATGTGCAATCCAAGGACCCATCTATGTGGCACTGCTCTCACCCCCCACCCCGTCGCAACTGCACAGCATTGCAGCTTCGAATTAGGTTCTGGTGGTATACACTGTGCAGTCCCCTAACAGACTCCACCATGACCTTTTTTTGCCATTATACTTTGATGAGCAGCTGTGCAGTCCCGTGAGCATGGGGGTGCGACGCGGCAGTGTCTGGTTTGTATTTTATGGGTTCTGTTGTGTCTTTCCAGCCCTCCTTAGGTAAAAAGTGGGTGTTTTGAATCCCTTCACTTCCACTCCATCTGTTTGTCAGTTCCCCAGCCTGAGACTCTTGCGATGGTTCGGGTGAGCGGTACATGCCTACCTATCGCTCTGAAATAGTGGCTGGAGCGAAGTTGGTCCTCTCCCAAGACCCCTCACCTGGCCCTTGGGCAGAGTCCAAACCAACTATGTGAAGATATGAAGCTGCAAAAAATGTGCAAAAGTATGATTAAATGAAAATGCCTCTCTGTGCCTCTAACTGAGCAGCTGCAAAAGGAAGGGCGGAGTAAAGGGGCGTCACAGCGTGACACAAGCACTATGCACACCTACAATACACCCAAAATGTGAAGTTGGTTTGGGGAAGAGACAGACAGCTCACAACTGTGGGAAACCTGCAGTAAATGAAAAACATCGCAGTAAAATGCTTCCTTGGAATTCCACATTTTCTGTGCGAAAACTACGGATGGCTGCGAAGTGGCAACTACTGTACGTCATCTATCCTGAGGGACCTTGACTCGCAGCTGCCTCAGAGTAAAAGGCTCGTGTAGATGGAGCCCAAGACACAGGCTGTCTTCACATGGAGCTTTTATCCTGCAGTTGAGATTGCTCCTTCACGGAAGTTTGTGGGCTCTTTCCATAACACCGTGTCCCTCCAGGATGTCTCCTGCACTAAATGCCCTTTGTTCTATTTTTAAATAGATCACAGATAATGAGCGATCAAATTACCCGTTGTGTTCCACATCAGTTTCTTCCATGAAAAGAGGAAAAGCAACAAGAAGAGCGAGATCAATGAAAGAGAATGGAAGACTCAGATACGGGGAGAAGGAGAGGGAAGGGGGTGGGGGAAAAGGAAGCACATGAAAAGGAGGCGTTGTGATCCTGCATTTAAGACAGAAGCAGAAAGCCCGGTTTTAAATCCAGGATTTTAGGCTGGTTTAGAGATGCCTAGAATGGAAATGAGCAACTTTATTAACAAACTGCCTCCCAAACCGGTCACAGCAGATGGTGCAGCTGCACAGGTAAACGATTCTTGCGATCCTTCCTGCTCAAGGGGGAAAAAAGGAATGGAAGGACCACATAGACTATTCACATACACTGTCATGTCATACGTTAAGTTGTAGACATGATGGTGGGTCATGAGCATTCATGTTCCTCCCACCATGCCTAAAGTTGGATCACTTTGGTTAAGTATAGGATCTGGGCCCAAATCATTATGGAATTATGACTAGTATTTTTAAAAAGCAGGAATCCAATGAACTGGAGTTATACACAATGGCACAAAACGACAGCAAAGTAACAAACACATGATCTGCCATTTTCATGCTGCCCTATGTGCCTGTCATTTTCATCTAATAAAAAAGAATGCTGATTTCTTCCCACCCAACTCACACTCCATTAAGGTGGCTTCATATTTTAGGATGCAAAGCACTGAAGGACTGCTTTCTTTACAATCAAGAGCCATGAAAGGAAAGAGACAAGCAATGTTTTTTCGAGTTCACTAGCTCACGAAAAAGCTCTGAGAAATACAAAAGTGAGCACTGAATCAGTCATCCTAAAGCGAAGCAGGCTTCTCAATGGAGCTCACAGCTATAGACAGAAATCATGGTTTTTAAAAACAACCGCCAACGCACAAACTGTCTTCCAGAATGCAGGCCTCTCCCCCCCGCCCCCCGCAAATAAAACACTGAAGACTGTATCTTTATTGGAGTGGTGGGGGGGATAAATACACTACACACATTTGGAAAAGTTTCTTGTGAAAATACAAACAAATAGAAGAAAAATCTTGCAGTAGCTTAAGAGGTACATGGTTAAATCAAGGAACTCAGCATCGGGCAGAAGTTTATTCAACTTGTATCAATGATGGCAATGCCAGCATTTTCAAAAAATACTGCACAGTCTTGTTGGGTTTTGTTGGTGGTGTTGTATGTTTAAACCTCTGCCCTGGAAACCACTACCAAAGGATTTAATGCCATGTTTAGAAGCAAGCCGATGAGTGGGGGAGGGCAGGGGCATTGGGAATTATGTAGAAACAAATGTGGATTATAAAAAGTAATTTGAATAACCACAGATGCACTCAAATCACTTATCAAGGCCGAGGGACAATTCTTGGAAGGGCTTGCAACTCGGAAAGGAGATTCATTCAAACCTTTTGAATTAAGCCATTCTGAACTCCCCTGGGTATTTTAAGTAGCGTTCTTTGACTCACGTTCCATCTTATACATTCTGCTGCATGATATTTGGTAGTTCGCAAGAACCTCACCCCACCCTTTCCCTCTTACAGATGGTAAGCACACTTCTTACAAGGCAGCGTGACATCTAATTTTCTGCTGTGCCCCATGGCATAGATATGCCAACTGTGCTTAAATAATGTAGACACAGGGCACCCACACCTAGCAAGACTTTCTATTTCTCCTTTATCAAGAAAGGGTAAATTAGCCTTGACCAACCTGGTGCCTTCCAGATACTTTGAATGATAACTCCCATCATCCCTGACCACTGGCCATGCTGGCTGGGGCTAATGGGAGTTGCAGTCCAAAACATCTGGAAGGTCCCTCATTGGGAAAGGCTGGAGTAGACGTACCAAAACCATTTACTCTCTAGGTCAAACCCAGGGCTGGCATCAAGAGTAGGCATGGTCGGGCACCTGCCAAGGATCCACACCCTAGAAGGGGCCCACTGGCAAGAGCCCCCGGGAGTTGCTCCTCATTTTCACTGTTTTTTCATCTGCCTCTCGTTCTGGCCCAGACAATGGTGGTGGTGGTGAGAAGGAGGAGCAGTAGATGTCACTGCCTTGCTTAGTTGCTCCCTGCCTGTCAAGCAAGCAGGTGGTGGCAATGATGAGAAAGAGGAAGAGGAGCAACAGCAGCTGGTGACAATGGCAGTGAAAAGATAGACTCAGGGAAGGGAAAGGGTCCACTGAAGGAGTCTTGCAAAGACCTTCCAAAACCTGGAGCTGTCACTGGTCAAACCTTAAAGCTCTACACATGAGCAGGTGTCCTTCAGACCCTTTGGCGACAATCCTTGGAAGTAAGGGCCGTTGACTAGAGCAAGCCTATAGCATCAGGCACTTAAACTCCTTGAATGCAATAGTAGAGAATCAATGATACAGAAATAAAACAAGCAGAACACTCCATAACACCTTGAATACAACAGTCACAGCTCCTGTTGCTGCCTCCACAAACCCCAGCAAAATGAATGGGAGTTGAATTAGAATGCAGAGCTCTTGCATGACTTCTGTTAATAACTGCAAGGATCCTCTTAGCAAAAGCTTGATGAACATATCTGATTGATCTGTTGAGCAGTGGGGAGGAATAGTGCCACCAAGATGCTGCTGGTTATGCACAATGGTCCAGGGCCAGCCCAAGACATTTTGCTGCCTGAGGCAATGGACCAGATGCCGCCCACTCCCATTCCATGTACAAAACCTGACTCGACTAGCAGTTAATTACTACTTTAACCCCGGAGATGGGTCAGCATCCTCCCCCACATCTGTGGGCAGCAGGTGAGCATGGGTGGTTCAGGGCAGGCCATGCATGGCACACACAGCTCTGTCCTCCTGACACTTTGTTGCAGCTCAGTGCCTCCCAGCACCTGCTGCCTCACTCTGCCTAATGGTAGGGCCAGCCCCACAATAGACACAATAACCTCCAGTATAGACACAGTAATGAACTTGAGCACACTCCGGGAGAGAGCGGAGGACAGGAAGGCCTGGCGTGCTGTGGTCCATGGGATCACAAAGAGTCGGACACGACTTAACGACTGAACAACAACATAGACAAAATAACCGTAGATTACTGCAATGCACTGACTTTGGTTGGTGGCCCAGCTATACCCCTATCTGGATAGGGATAACCTGGCTTCAGTTGTCTTTGCTGTGGTGACCTCCAAGTTAGATTGCTGCAATGCACTCTACATGGGGCTGCCTTTGAAGACAGTTCAGAAGGGCAGCTTGTGCAAAATGCGACAGCCAGATTGATAACAGCGAGAAGAAGGCCCCAACGTATAACGCCAATTCTGGCCTACCAGGTGCTTGTATGTTTCTGATCCTGATTCAAGGTGCTAGTTTTAACTTATAAAACCCTACACAGCTCAGGACTGCAATGCCTGATGGAGCACATCTCTCAACATGAACCTACCCATAATACACTACATTCATCATCTAAGGCCCTACTCCAGGTGCCTTCCTCTGAGGGAGGCTCGGAAGCTCGCAACAAGGGAGAGGGCCTTCTTGGTGGTGGTCCCCCAATTGTGGAATGAGGCCTGCTTGGTGCGAACACTGTTAAATGTTCAGTGCCAAGTTAAGGCCTTCCTCTACTCTCAGGTATTTGGCAGGTTATGATGAGGTTTTAATCAGGTCCCGGATTGTTCTTACTGTTGATCATTTAAAATTGTTTAGATATATGGGTGTCTGCGTGTGTGCTGTGTGTTTCTATGTTTGTATGTAAATGGTATTTTATACTATGTATAATGTATTTTAATAGTTTTTAATCTTTGTTAACTGGCCAGAGAGCTTCAGCTATTGGGTAGTATAGAAATGTAATGAATGAAGGAGTGAGTGAATGAATGATGGACACAGGCTTCCCCCAAGATTTACAATGCTGACATCATCTATGCTGGCTGTTGTCAGGAGCTGCCCCTTTTCAGTGTGCAACTCCCTTGCTGTAGGAACTGCACTGGCTGCCTATTTGCTACTGGGCCAGGTTTAAGGTATTAGTACTAGGTTACAAAGCCCTAAACAACTTGGGACCAGGATACCTGAGAGAGCGCCTTCTTCTTTACCAACCCACCCGGTCACTGAGGTCATTGGAGAGCTTGCTCCTGGTGGTTCCACATGGACCTATGGCTTGGTTGGAGTCCACCAGGAAAAGAGCCTTCAGCTTGGTGGCCCCCTTCCTGTGGAATTTCCCTGCCTTTGGAGGTCAGGCAGGCACCAACTTTGTGTTGCTTTCAGTGCCTCCTGAAGACATTGTTATTTCAAGAGGCCTTCCCTGAATGACCAGCTGCAGTTTATTAAGTTCAGAATCTGTTCTTTTAAAATGTTTTAATTGTTTTAAGTATGGGGTTTTATTCTTTTATCTTGTTGTTTACTACTCCAAAATCTTTGATGTGGAGCAATATATAAATATCGTAAACAAACACACAAAGCTTGTCTGAGGAAGCTTGTGTGCAACACAGAGATGCTTCTCAATCCCCCATCAGCTGCCGTAGATCAGGGATGGGGAACGTGTGGCCCTCCAGATGTTTTTAGTCTGTAACTCCCATCATCCCTCACTAGTGGCTATGCTGGCTAGGGCTGATGGGAATTGTAGTCCAACAACATCAGGAGGCCCACACATTCCCTAGTCCTGCTGTAGACTGTGAGGTTAGACCTAAGGGACAGCATATTTGGGATACAAATTGTTCCAACTTTTGCTGCCCTTTAACATGTGCCTAAATCTATTGTCCCCTTCAAGGCCTTGGCCCTGCTGCATGATTGGGCTGGTCTAGCCTATTTCAATAGGAGAAATCTGGGGCATATGCAGGGAAGGTCCCAGACTCTGTGATAGACCACCTGCTTGGCATTCAGAAGGTTTCATGTTCAGCCCCTGGAATCTCCAGCAAAAAGGATCAGATAGGATCAGGTGGAGGGGAAAAGGGCAACTGAAACGATCAAGTGGCTTGAGCAGCTCCCCTATGAGGGAAGGTTACAATGGCTGGAATTGTTTAGCTAGGAGAAAAGGAGTGTAAGGGGAGACACAATGGAGGTGTACAAAGTTATGCATGGTATGGAGAATGTGGACAAGGAGACATTTTTCTCCCTCTTTCAGAATACTAGAACCCAACAGGATCATCCCATGAAGTTCACTGGTGGGAGATTCAGGACAGATAAAAGGAAGTACTTCTTCACACAGCGCATAGTTAAAACTATGGAATTCGCTGCCACAAGATGTAGTGATGGCCCCCAATTTGGATGGCTCTAAAAGGGAGTTAGACAAATTCCTGGAGAAGGCTAAGAAGGCTATCAATGGCTACTAGTCACAATTGGTGATAATCTACCTCCAGTATCAGAGGCAGTGTGCTTATGTATATCATAGAATAGTAGGGTTGGAAGGGGCCTACAAGGCCATCGAGTCCAACCCCCTATCAGTTGCTGAGGAACCCGAACAGGAGGGCACTTTGCACTCATGTCTTATTTTGGGGTTCTCACCGGACACTAGATGGCCTTTGTGTGACTAGCTGGACCCTTGCTCTGATCCAGCATGGCTCTTCTTATGCTATCTCTGTCTGATGCCCTGGACAGCCACTGCCATGCATTGCAGACAATGCTGGGGTGAAGGACAAATAATCTAATCTGGTAGAAGGCAGCTTGGTATGATCCCTATGGCTTTGCCCTTGGTTACTGACTGCTATTCAAGTTTAATTTCAAGCATATTACTGGCCTCAAGAAAATCAGATCAACATACTGTGGTGCTGGCTTGAGGCTAGGAGGAAGACTGCACCATTTAAGGCTCTATAGTCCATTTTAAAAAATAAGAATGGCATCAGAGAAATTACAGGCTATGCATAGCAATTAACCCCAACAATTATAGTCCTGGGTGATATTGAAGATCAGATGTCTAGTGATTTATTGGTGATGGTGAATTATACATTAATAGCTACAAGGATCCTCTTAGCAAAAGCTTGGCAAACAGCATGCATACTCTGGTACAATGGAAAAAGATTTGGACTACCATGGTGATGAATAAAGTAAGAAGTTATAAATTCCTATGGGAGGAAAGAATTAACTCCATCCAGATTCCCCCGCCCCCCAAGTTGGATACCATTTATCAGTTATTGGAATAGGCTCCAAACAGGTGATCAAAGAACTTTAGATACACTGTGTGTGTGTTAAGTCAAAATACTTAGTTTTGCATTATTGTATTGGAAAACAAAATAAAAATTATATAAGTAAATAAAACCCACCACTTAGTGGGATGGGGGAGAAATGGCAACAGCAATAATCTGAATTCCATGACAGTGTTTGTAAAAAGGGGCAGCAGCTAAGTCTTGCCATCCTGGCTTTGTTCCCTCGCTTAATAAAGCAGCTGGGAGTCTTTGTTAAGTACAAAACGGTTGGATGGATAGGCTTCTTTTTGCAGTGTAGCGGTATCAGAGTACTGCTTTATCTCAGCACTTTCCAGATGTGCGCTTTCCAGTATTACTGTGGGAGTCTGATAAAAAACGTCTTTGGCAAGGGAGAAAATAACTGCGGCAGAAGAGAATGCATAAGACCTTTTCCTAGAAGAACATTCTTCCGTGCTAAGGCTCTTATCTTTTCTTGTTTTAGCCTAGTCATTGAAGCATACAGTGAGATGATTGTTTTGATTTGAAACTGCAAAGGTGGGCAAGAGACCAGACAATGATAGGGATGCTTCTGCTCATCTTTGCGGGTAGATGCTTCTAGGTTGCTGCGTTCCTAGATTCAGGTCACTAGTAATTGGATATGTATGGAAAATGCACAAGCTCAGCAGAGCCCTGCTGCATTCGCTTGTATGCCCATTTGGCAGCTGTCCTACAAAAGCAAACGGCCGGAAATTTAAAGCTCCAATTAAACAAAAAGGATCTTGCTATACAATTAACTCTCACCTATAAGGTTCATAAAAAATGGTACCTCTATGCACCTGTGGGAAACACTTTAAAAATTGGGTTTTTCATAACAGGGCATTACTTCTGCAAGATTTTTTTCCTTTCTCTAATCAGTGCTTCAGAGGTAATTCAACTATATGATGTAACTGGCCAAATACAAGCCCATTTGTATGTTAACTTTTGTGCTTGTCAAATTAGCTCACCTTCCACCTATAATGTAGGTGCAAAACCTAAACGCTTCACCGAAGTGTTCCCCAACTAAATAAGAGCTTCCTCCTGCAGTAGTTCCATAGCCAAAAGGGAATCCACCTGAATCGATATGTAAGGTAAGAGGCCCTAGTCTGAAAAATGAGCTAGAATGTTCTTCCTAGAAATGTACCTATGCCCACTCCTTACGAAAGAGCACAGGTCTACAAGCAGCTGGGTCTTTTTCATTGCTTTTCCCAAATGGTAGATGATACCAAAGCTCTCCATCTCTAGCCCCAATCATTTGCGCATGTACAGGATGACACCCATCAGGTTCTAGCTCCTGGGAAGACTGCAAAGGTGTATACAGGAGCTTTCTTTATTGGAACCAAGCATCCTTGGAAGAAGACATGAATGGCAGGCTGGAACCCTGGACAGGAACAGTCCTGCAACAAGGAGAATACACTGTAACCCTGTATTACAGGTGCCACTTCTACCTGTATATGTGAAAGCCAGTGTGGTGTAATGGTTAGTGTTGGAGTGGGACTCGGGAGATCTCGGTTCTAGTCCCAACTCGGCCATGAAGCTCACTGGGTGACTTTGGACCAGTTGCTGACTCTCAGCCTACCTCACAGGGTTGTTGTGAGAATAAAGTGGAGAGGAGGGAGTCCATGTAAGCCACCTTGGATTCCTTGCAAGGGGAAAAAAGGTGGGACATAAATGTAATTCTACTACTAATGAAAATACACTTACACATACATTGATTCAGTGCATCTGCAGATAGCTGTCAGAAGATGTTTAAAGATACCAAGCTAGTATACACACAGAAATTTTAATCACCAGTAGGCTAAGAGGTATCACGTCAGTAAAAAAAGAAAAGAGTATTAAGGTTGCATTTGTGTCTAGGTCCAGGTTTCCTACACAGATGAATGATGGTTGCAATCACCATGTGGATCTCGGTCTTGGAAAAGAGCTTAAGGGCACAACCCTATGCGTGTTTAGACAGGAAAAAGTCCTACAACTCCCAGCATTCCCCAGCCAGCCATGCTGTCCAAACATGCATAGGACCTGCGCCATAACAAAATTAATAGAGACACAGACACCTGCTCAAGCAGGTCCTAGCATATTGTTACATAACACTAGCATCCATTTTTGTCAAGCTACAATAGATCTAGGGACTTAATGTTATTGTATTTGCCCTCTTGTCTTTTCCTGCATTTGAAAATAGCCTTTAGCCCACTTGCACTGAAAGGAAATCAGACTATACTAGATGCTGGGAATTGTTTATACAGAAAGAAGTCCTACATACATAGGATTGCACCCAAACAGATTTATTTGTATGGCAACTTAGAAACTAAACTGACACTGTACCCTGGCTGAATATAGATGAATCATTCTGTGATCACATCATGCTAGTCTCAATTTGAGCAAAGTGTGTGTGTGCACTTGCTCACATGGATATGCGCTCAGCCTCCACCTGATTAAAAAGTAACTTTGCAAATGTTTTGTAAAAGTTGTGGAAGAGGTATGCTGGCACTACCCAACAGGCAGCCTCCACAGCCGGGTTGGGCCTGGTTCAAACAAAACACTGAACACCATGAGATGTTCAAGTTACCCCCACTGTTTCAAGCTGCCCCTACTGTTCCAACAATGTTATGTAAGAACATAAGAAGAGCCCTGCTGGATCAGGCCAAAGGTCCATCTAGTCCAGCGTTCTGTTCATGCAGCAGCCAACCAGCTGCCCATGGGAAACCCACAAGCAGGGCGTGAGTACAGCAGCACCCTCCTGCCCAAGTTCCCCAGCAACTGGTGCACATAGGCATGCCGCCTCCGATACTGGAGATAGTACAGCCATCAGGACTAGTAGCCGTTGTTAGCTTGTCTATCTTCCTCACAATTAAATGGATCTTACCAATGAACAATTGTCCAGTTCTATGAGGACTTCTGTTTAAAATCTGCGGACCAAAGTAGGAACATAATAGAATGTCAGAGACCTGCTGCATCAGACTCAAGGCCTATCTGGTTCAGCATTCTGTTCACACAGTGGCTAACCAGCTGCCTGTGGAAGCCCACAAGTAGGACCTGAGTGTAACAGCTAGTAGATGTGACACTACACATATCACCTGGAATTTCATCTTTGATTTTTTAGCTAATACCCACCAGGGGACTGACTGGTGGTTTTCACCAGGAATGTGGCATGCAAGAGGAGGAGGCAGAACCCTTTCCCCTCTGCTGTGGTTCTGATGAAAGGTGCTCCGTTGTGGCAGCTACCAGGCCTGAAGGGGAGGGAAGCTCTCATTGGAAAGGGTTAAACCTCCCCTGCGCCACGTGCCAGAGTCCTCACAAAATGACAGCAGCTATTAACTATTATTTAAAAATAAAAAATAAGCTCAGGTAAAGCTGTCAGCATCATTTCTAGTTTGGCACTAAAACATCCATATGACAATGCTTGTACTTCTGTTATTCATGTGTCTGGTTTAAAAAGGCAAATCTATAGCTCCACAGCAAGTTTGATATGCAGCCACCCATAGGTTAATTTAACAATATAAAAACATCACAAGAGACAAGTGTGATACAACATTCAGTCTTGTATTTTCAGTGTTTCAGATAACATAGGCGATTATTCATCCATAGCAGAAAACTAGAGGGAGAAACAACCAGAAGGCACGTATTTCTCTGCCCTCGTACCTTCCAAAAGTCAGTGTCAATGTAAAATCCACACTATGCCTAAAATGGCAAAAAACATGAGAACATACAGTTACGCAGGGTTTACTGCAATGAATGCTGGATCCCCCTTTCCCCTCCCAGCCAACTTCTGTGGACAAGAATATTTACCAAGACAATGTCAACAAACAGAAGCCTTTAGCTTGCTCCCTCTTTAAACATGTCATAAAGCACAATTGGTAATCCCTTAAAATACTCTGGCTAAGCCCCTGCCCCCCCTTACAACTTTGACAGTTCCGTTCGATTATGACCCGCATTGCCCTTATTAAAGCCTGGATCCCAACTAGGGCAGAGGGAGACATGGCCAGCTGTGTCAAGTTTTGTGTGGTGTGTTGGCAGTTTTTGATCAAACAGCCGTCAGGGATTACAGCGAGTCTAAACTAATTTTCACTTGGAGCCAAATAAGCATTTGATCCCTCAGGTACAAATTAGCCAACCATACCATCTAGGGAGCTTAATACCCCCAAGACATGCACGTTTATAATCTCAAGCTCTCAAAGCTCATTTCCTTTCCTTCATTTGGACAATAAAAACAAATTTGGAATAGAAAAAAGAGGCAGGATCACACAATCAAAAGCAAATCCATTCTCGTTTCTGGTGAAGCAGAAACAAAGACATTAGGGACACATTGGATTTTCCTGTACACGATGCACAGTATATCCCTACTAACCACGTCTTCTTGTTATCTAGAGATCAGTTTGATCCCAGGTGGTATACTGTATCCAGAGGATGTGAATATTAACGGGTTTTCAAAGCAAATGGCTTTAGAGAAGCTGTAGCCAGCTGGCCTGTAAACCTGGTGTTTATTACTCCCTCAATTCCAAAGCAAAAATGGTTGCCTCCTTAGTAATTCAAGGGAACTTATTTGCAGATTTGATTAAATGTAGTGTTTGTACTAGTTAAAAGTGAGCTGCATTTTCTGTTCTTTTTTTTAAGCTGCTTCTTTAACAGATTTGCAAAATGAACATGATCTTGTAGACCATTACATGTGTGTTCAAAACTATAAAAACAGGTGCTGCTCCTAGAATGGTACTTTGCTTGTTTGTTTTTGATGACCAAACTATTTTATGTGCAGTTGCCAAATCTGCAAAGTCTGAAAAAACAGTCTGACACACAGTTTTTGTTTAGTACCAGTTCTGTTTTGAACACACAGCCTGAAACATTTTAGTTCCTTTCATGGGTACACATAGATTGCAAGTCTTATCACATACGTTGCCTTTCAACTAGACAGATAAAGAATTTTACAGAAGATTCACCATGTCTAGGATGCTATTTTGATCCCTTAACTATCCAAGTAACCAATTTTCCTGATTTTTATAAAAAGACATTTAAAGAAGAGAGACTGGAATTCTAGTGACTGGTGCAAACTAATATGCCCATAGATAAAATCTACTGAGCATCTGTCTCTCATATCTGAAATCCTCATGGATTTTGAAGGAAATTAATTTCAAAAAGGCATTGTGCACACTCTGGGGTACCTCAGAGTCTATTGCTCTCAAAGAAAAAAGCAGAATGAAAAATGTAAAGACAGTTATTTCTAATTTGATATACAGTACTTTCAATGGCATTTGAGATGTCAGAATATAGCAACAAGCAACAGATTAAATAGGAGCACGCATACACTGTACATATATACTTTCAGTGGTCCCCGTTAAGTAGTCTGTTATGTCCAAGACGTCCATCTTCAGAGACCATTAACCATTTGGCAACAGACACATTAAATAACATTGAGTTATCTAGTGCAAACTATCATTTGTTACATTAAACCACTTCCTTTCCTTAGTTCTTTAAGCCACAAAAGGTTAACTAAGCTCTCCACATTTCTTCCAATATTGTTAAATTCAATTGCTTCTCACAAAAATTTCCTGAACCACTAGTGTGCTGTTCTAAGTCTACGTTAGTGAGGCTCTCCATTACACAAATCAGTTTTTGGTCATGCTCCTGGAGACCAGGCTCACAATGCCCCATCTTGAATTTCAGTCTTTTCAGGAGACATTTAACATGTCATTCTTGCCACTCCATACTCCAGACTGACAACATTAGGCTCTGCCTTGGAGAGCTCTTCCATGTACTCGCTGTACCGGTTGTCTGCTGTGTTGGAGCCCTCTATCGTTCGAATACAATCATTCCCACACAAGAGAGGCTGCTCTTTCTTAAAGCACTGGGATGTTTTAAGGACTGGTGACGCAGGATGAACAGACCGCAAAGATTCCTTGGTGAAGGCTGTATCCTGTTCCTTCTTTACATGCCCTAGTTTCTGGGATTTAATGGAACAATTCAAAGTTAGTTGCTTCTTAACACTTTCCTTTTCTACCCGTCCAGGTCCTGATGAACGGTTGTTCACACCCAGTCCCTGAACCACAGGACTCCTCATCTTCCCAGTGAACATAAGAAGCTGCCTTACAACAAGTCTAACCATGTGTTTATCTAGCACAGTACAGTCTATTCTGATTGGCAGTGGATCCCTGGGTCTCAGATGGAAGTCTTTCCCAGCCTGCTACCAGACATCACTTTAACTGGAGAAACCAGGGAGTGGGCCTGGGACCTTCGGTACGCAAATATCATGCTATACCACTGAACTATTGTCCCCTCTACTGTCAGTCACTGCCAGTGGCACCTCTTGCCTCCCTGTAGCATCAGGTCCTTTATCTTACTTGCATCTTCTGTTGCTCAGGAGCAACAGCAGTGCAGGCATCAAGGCCGTGCCTAGGGGGACTCGTTGCCCATCTGCTGCTGTAGCCAGCACCCCTCGCTCTCTAGGGTTAGCAATTAGTAATGCTGGCCCTAGAGACTAATCCTACAAACAATTAGAAGCTCAGCTTCAATACCAAGTCATACTATCCAAAGGAACTGACATGTATGGCAAGTGAATTAAAAGCTGAATGTAAAAGTGTCCTGTAAGTCTCCCTTTAGGGCAATCTCCTCTCCTTGTTCTAATCTATTTGTGTGAATGTATTCTTGAATGGGCCAGGAGGTAGAGTGCTAACCTTCTCTTAACAAATATGAAAGCTCCCAATGTTCACAAAAGCAATGCAAAGAAAATACCATTTAAAAAGGAATGTATAGGGATGAAGTCCCAATTTTGGTAACTTTTTAAAAGGAAAGCAGAGCTGTGCTGGGGACAGAAATAAAATTAGTTATTTGCTGTTACTCACAGCTTCCAGTTCCTTAATGTCTTTCTCCAGTAGTTTATTTTGCTCACTCATGTTCATGACATGGCTGAGTACAGATTGCCTGGGATGCATTGTGTGATCAAACTGATGATACATGTTTCTCCAAAACCTGAATGCAACAACCATAATATTATTTAGATACAAGGTTCTGATAGCTGGAGCATACAAAATAAAAATGTAATTAAAACTTACTTAAAATTAAAGGATACTGTGTCAGGCTCCAGAACCGTAAGCGACTCAGAAAAATTCTCATTGTAGACAGGGTTTAGATATTTCTCACGCTCATTCAGAAGGGAAGGCCACAGTGAATAAGTCTTCTCTTTCAGTCTTAAGGCAAGAAGAACTTAGAGTCAATCAGTGTCAGCAGCTAAAGAACTTTAGTACCGTATCTCACATGATGTGGGAGATCTATGATAAGAAAGCAGCCATGGGGGAGATGGGGCAGAATTGGATTACAGCTGTGGTGGTGGAGGAGAGGTTCTCTTTTAACCCGTCCGACCCAACACTGCTGTTTATTTTATTTATTTATTGTAGCTCTATACTGCCTTTCTGAAGCCAGCCAAGGTGGTTTACAAAACATTCAGAAAATAAAAAATAACCAAATAAAAACATAGTAAAACATTTTAAAAAAAACCTTACGAGCCACAACAATTTCAAAAGCCAAGTTAAAAAGGTATGTCTGGACCCCCTTCCAGAATACACAGAGAGTGTTTACCAAATTTAAGAGTGTAGAAAAAAGACAATACAATTTAGATACTTCCCCTCCCGCCACCCACTATGGAAAATAGCAGCTTGGGGTTGGAGATTTAAATAAGTGAAATGGCATACAGGGCAGGGTGGAGGGAGAGATATTGGAAGGAGAATGAGGTTCATGTAATCTTCTCTCTTACTAAAAGGCATACATTGCCAGGAAGATTTTGCATGTATTCAAGTTCTGAGAAATGGAAAAAATCTTTCCCTTATGTAGTTGCTGTATCAGTTTTTCCTCCATTAGAAAGCTGATCCTGAGCATCAGCTGTTATGAGAACCACTTGTTGCTTTGCAGTCCAGCAAAGCTTGCTCTCCACCACAGATCTTATCTGATGGCTTCATATTTAATAACTCCATGGGGAGACTCCCTGACTCCTCTTGCTGGGAAAGAGCAGAGAGAGTTTAGTTCTGTGTAACAAACCGCTGGTAGTAAGAAGCCTTACTTGAGTTCTTCTCGTTCTTTTTGGCAGTTTCCAATGAAGTTTCCAAACTGGCATGAATGGACGTGTTCATGGATCTGAAGGAGAAAAGCCTCATTGTACTCAAAGGCTTGTGGAAACTGCTCCATCAGGTGCCAGACACTTTCTAAAAATTGGATGAAGACTGGTGAGATTTCCTTGGGGTCACCATCCAGTTGGCCACACCTATAAATTATATTCCATGTTAATGATTAAGACAGAATCCCATGTTTTTTCACCATACTGTATGGAATCATTAGCGAAGCAGCCTCACTTGATACATGTATATATTGGGCCAAGAAGAAATACATTAGAACTTCAATTTTTCATTTTCACCAAAATAAAAATAGCTGCTACAAAAGCACTTCAGGATTACATGACGAAATACTGGGCAAGACTAATCCTGGGTAGTTACAGGATTGTAATACAGTCCAGATAGCTCCTTCTGCTTTCATATGTTCAGTTTGGTCTCATCTATGTGACAATGGTTGGAGATCACAAAGAAAACGAAATTACTGGCTTACTTGGAATTACTTGATCCAAAGAGCTTACTTTACACATGCCCAATGGGCGTTTTGCCTTTTCTTTTAACAGTACGTTCTTATTCCATTTAAGACACTGCTTGTTGGAAGTCCCTCCTCGTTTCAAAAGCAGTTTGTCATGTGGCAGGGGGCATGTGTGGTGGTGAAACGGACATCTAGTTGAAACACACAAGCCCACAGCCTCCTTCGGCACATGGAACTAGCTGTGCAGTTTCTGGACCCTGGCTGCTGTATTGCTGTATTATCATATATCTGAGAAATATATGCCGAACTGAGGAAACCCCACATATAAAAATAAATAAAATGGGAAACGTGAAATTGAGATCTTTGGGAAGAAGGCCAGATTTTTAGATCTAATCACTGGAACCACATATGCACACGTATATATGCATATGCAAGCTTAAGACATACACATAGGGCAGTATCCAATCTGATGCTACCACTAATGTAAATGACGTTGTGCTAGCAGAAACAACCCCTAGCGCAACACCGACAGCATCTGCTGGAGCAACAGGTTTCCCTGGAAAACCCATTGCACCAGCCAATGCTATTGGTGTTGCACTAGAGGTAGCTTATGCTAGTGCAATGTCATTTACACTAGTGGCAGTGTCGCACTGGACACTGCCCATAATTCGGACAGAGAGAAAGAGAGAGAGAAAAAGAAACCACATGAGCATGACTTGCAGCTCATCCCTTGGTCCTAAGTTAACTAGCGACACTTCAAGACACAGGATAGGTGCCAAGAACCAGGAGAGGGCTCTGCAGGGTCCAAGGGAACTAATATTTTCTGAACACTTTGGGTCGGGTAGTTCAATAAGAAACAGGGAAAACAGAAATTCAGAGGCTGTGTCAGCTCTGTGGTCATTTCGTGGACTTAGTAAAGTCTTGAGGTCTATCCAAGACAGGGAAAATACTCCTTCTTGGCTAAAAGCAGAGATGTCTCTATAAGCTGACAAATATGCAGACCTGTCAGTGAAATATTAATTTAACATGATAAAGTACAATACATAAACAATTCAAACACACAGCATCTTTGAAGCAAAAGTCCCTACCTGTCTGAAAATTTGTGTCCAAAAGCGATCCAATCTTTCTCAACCAAAACCTAGGAGAAAACAAAACCTTAGCTGTTCATCTACGTTTATGCTGTAGGCTTTAGTTTAGATAATATTTATGTATTTATTTATTTTATTGCATTTATATCCCACCTTTTTTCCTCTTGCAAGGAACCCAAGGCGGCTTACATTCTCCTCCTCCTCCTCCCCATTTTATCCTCACAACAACAACCCTGTGAGGTAAGTTGGCTGAGAGTCTGTGACTGGCCTAACGTCACCCAGTGAGCTTCCATGGTTGAGCTGGGACTAGAACCTGGATCTCCCAGTTCCCAGTCCAGCACTCTAGCCACTACACCATGCTGGGTCTTCCCCAGGACAGAGTTCTCAGTTCAGATTTCTTGGCTTGGTTGTTCAAAACATCAGAGCAGGTCACAGAGGAGTCCTAACTCAACTATATATCTATTAGATTTAAATCTAGTGTCAGAGTCACAAAAGACATAGCACTGATTCAGCCAATGTGTTTAGTATTTAAAGGAGGAATCAAGTCAGCATTTTCCAGGACAGCGGGGCCTCTATTTCACACTCACTGAGGAATTACTAAGTGGTTGATTTCCCTTAAATGCTTAAGCTGTTATTGAAATTCAGCATTATTTTAAAGTGCCAGTACATGCTGCATCCTGTCTCCTACTAATTTAAGTTTTATCTGAATTGGGGTCTTCCCCATATATAGAAAGATGTTTTTATCCCTATTTTTAATAAGACGACCAAACTCCAGTCTAATCTGCAACATTCATTCCAAAAGATGTATCACTTTGTGCAACCCCAAGTTGTTCAAAGTAACTCTGTTTTAACAAGTGCCAACTAAAAAGCAACTCAGTTTGCTTTGAGTACCCACCATGAATCCTTTGATTGTCCTGTAAAATGGATCCAACAACAAAGACCCCAGGGAACACACTTGAGATGTCCGGTCCCAGCCATCAGAGCAATGTACTAACACGCTTGCACACTCAAGAGCTATGGCCTGTGAAAAGGATAACAAGGACTTACTAATCCCTGTAGATCACAGGGAGGAAAATCAAACTCAGGGGTTCAGTTTGATTTAGATGCACAGCCTGGTCTAGTTTTAGCAACAGCCTTTGAGCATCACTTGCTGGTGCACACAGTTGCCCTGATACATCAAGAGATACCCTCACTTGGATCTGCTCTAACAGTGCAATAGGTTGCTGCTCTACGGTGCATTTACAGCTGATTGCGTGAGGAGGTAAGAACATAAAAACGTAAGAAGAGCCCTGCTGGATCAGACCAAGAGTCCATCTAGTCCAGCATTCTGTTCACACAGCGGCCAACCAGCTGCCCATGGGAAACCCACAAGCAGAGGATGAGTGCAACAGCACTTGCCCGCTCATATTCCCAGCAACTGGTGCCCATAGGCATACTGCCTCTGATACTGGATGTAGCATTTAGCTGTCAGGACTAGTAGTCATTGATAGCCTTCTCCTCCAGAAATTTGTCCAATCCCCTTTTAAAACCATCCAAAGTGGTGGCCATCACTAGGTAAAAGTCACTCAGTCCACTCACTCTTCCCCTCCTAATGCCAAAAGGTGATCAGCACTGAAGCTGATGATATTGGCCATATTTGGAACGTAGGAGGCTGCCTTATACCAGGTCTGACTGTTGATGTAAGCCCAGTGTTGTTTGCTCTGACTGGAAGCAGAAATCCAGGATCTTAAGCAGAGGCCTTTCACATCACTTGCTGCCTAATCCTTGCTTTAATTCAAGGTGCCAGCGATTGAACCCTGGGACCTTCTGCATGCAAAGCATCTGCTCTACTATTGAACTATAGTCCTGCCCCGCATAGCGGAGAGCGGGGGACTCCATAAACATGACAGCAGATTGCATCACCTCCTGCAGTTTTGATTGACTGATTGATTGCATTTATACCCCACCTTTTTTCCTCTTGCAAGGAACCCAAGGTGGCTTACATTATCCTCCTCCTCTCCATTTTATCCTCACAACAACAACCCTGTGAGGTGGGTTGGGCTGAGAGTCTGTGACTGGCCCAAAGCCACCCAGTGAGCTTCCATGGCCGAGTGGGGACTAGAACCCGGATCTCCCGGCTCCCAGTCCAACACTCTTGCCACTACACCACACAGTTCTCCGGATTTGAGGCCAGAAATTATTTCATTACTAAGACAGGAAGAACATTCTGTTGGGATATTGGTACTTTTGGTAACAAAGCCTGGAATGTAACGAAGCATGCTGAATGGAAGCTGAATTTACTAGGGTATAATATAGGTATCCACCATTCTCCACAAATTAAAGAATGCTAATTACTTTGGCTAAGAAGATAGCAGCATCCAAGACGGCTTTGATGTGTCGCAGCCATCCAGAACTCTCCAAACCAGACAGAAAATCGTTGACTGACAGGCCTCTTGTCCCACAGACTAAAATGGAAAGAAACTCCATGGTTAAACTCAGATAGTAACAGTTCTTTCTACAGGGTCCAAAAGTTACCCTCCTTTCAAAAAATGTGTCTGAAGAAGCAGTTTATTTTTGAAATTACAACCCCATTTTAAAGATGTATAAGAGTGATGGGGGGGCGGGGGAGAATCATCAAGTGATTTATACCAGTTAGGAGCACATACATGCATACCTTCCAAAAGCTTCTGCAGGCTGGACCTCATCACGTGGATGTTTTCAATACCAACAAACTGGAATCGAATATTGGAATAGTTGTCTTCATTTTCATAGCCTTTACCTGCAGCTCTGTTTGCCATTGCATTCAGCTTAAAGCAAGGAAGGCAAAGTAGTCACAATGTAGGAAAGAAAGCAATATTTAAATGATACATTCATGATGTGCATCCTGAACTGTGTGTACTTGAGAGTGAGGACGATTATGACCATTTGTTTACTGGGTTTCCAGACCATCTGCTTTTCTTGATGACCTCCTCCCTGCTATGCCAAGTCACTAATCACATTGAATCCCGATTCCCTACCAGGTAACATGCAGGTAATGTTACCAGGTGAGGAGGAAGTGCTAGAAGCCATCCTCCTCACCTTGTAACGTTAGACTGCATGTTATATAGTACAGGGAACCTGAACTGAAGCCACACATGCTGGATGATTGAGAGCAAGCACTGCCTAAGCCCAGGATACTACGGCCCAGAAGCAAAGACACACTTTAGGTGCCCTCAGGGGCTTGGGCAGCTTTCGTAGGATATTCATGACATCACACGAATGTAAACAGTGAACTTGTGACTATAGAAGTGTATTCCTGTTAAAAGTCTATGTTTATGCTGAGTATCTGTAGGGTGAGAATGGGATGAGTGACAGGAAGAATAGTGGATCTGCATGTGTGAATGGCTGAATGAGAGGGGGAGTGTGTGATATATAGGCTGCATACTGTGCTTGTGTGAGTCAGACAGAGTTTAGAACAGAGACAGAGATAGTGATCAGAGACAGGGAATTGATGTGTTAAGATTTTAGAACTGAGAGGGGTCTGTGGTGATTGTGAAGTGTTTGATTTAAGAGTGTGCTCTGATGTATGAGAGAACATACATTAATAGAACCATTAAGAGTTGCTTATTTACTGTTCAACAACTTATTTCCTATAATTAATAAAGTTTACTTGTTTCACCAAATCCTACACCTTCTGCTCTTGGCTATGTAAGGAGAAGGTAAATAGGTAATGAAGGAAACAATTCAGGTGATATTATAAACAGGTATGTCCTTGCAATTAGAGGACTGAGTGTGGGCTGGCCTTGAGCCTTAAAGGTCCTGGTAGGAGCGTGATTGTGTGTGGGGAAGGTGTTTCCTGCTTGGAGTGAGAAAGGTCTCAGAGAATGGGTATTCTCACTGGAAAGGGGCAGGAACATCACAGGTGGTGGCAGGAGTGGGATTTGAACCCACATCCCCAGAGAGACTGGAGCCTCAATCAACTCCCTTTTCCCTGCCCCACCCCCAACAGCAGTTCCCAATACCATAATTACAAACTGTTTTGAAAGTCTCTTCTGTTTCCAGACTGGGTTACTATGTAGAATGGAAGGTTGCTACTTTGAGAAACACCAGACCAAAGCCTCTTGGAGGCACAGAATTAGCTGTATAGTTCTTTGGATCTTGGCCAGGGACTTCGGTCAGATAACTCCTCCAAAAATGGAGTACGCAAATATTTGTGTACATGGGCACAAAAGCCACAGACATTCCATTACTGTTCTCAGGACACCAATCAAACTGAGTCCAAACAAAAACTGCAACCTAAGAATAAAGCACCATTGAGTCAACAGTAATCCCACCTTATTCCTTCCCATCTCAGAACGACAGTATCACCTAACACTGAAAATCAACTAGACAGGAAAGACACGTACTTTAGGCCTGGTGTCCATGACATACATATAGCTACTAGCAGGAGTGGCTTTACTGATTTCTTGCAACATCTGCTCATCCTCCAGACATCTGGCACTGAATCCTGAGAGAGGCTGACTACATCTGCAAATGGCAGCCTAGTGAGAAGACAGAGGGGGCAAATAGAAAAACAGGGTAACAGATCAAAAGAGCACTTCAGAGGACATAAATAGCAGGCCAAGATTTCAGTCCAGTTTTTAGTTCTCCAACAAGACAAAATGAAAACCAGAGCCATGATGCTCTGGACTCTGAACATGCAATACCTTCAGAAGAAAATCTAAACCCCAAAATGTTTTCAAGGGTTTATGGGTTGGAAACAAACACTCCCCCCCCCCCCGCAAACCTCTGGAACAAATTTTGAGGTCTCGGGGGGGGGGGGATTCTGAATTTCTACTGATGGGACTGAATTTCACCCATGGTTTCCACGGTTACACCCAGAGAGGCTGTGCCCAAATTTAGTGATAAAGCTGGACATCCAAGTTGACAGATTAGTTTCTTTAAAAAGGGATGCATACAGATTGCATTATAAACAGAGGTATATTTACAAATGTAGCTGACTCAGACCAGTTTCAGTGCCCAAGATACATTTGCCTGTTTTCTACGCACCATGCATTATATTAGCAAGTTATTAGGCATTAGTTATAGGTTCAACATCCCCCATTTGGGGGGGCAGGGGAGAGAATAAACTCTTGGAAGTCTTATTTTTTTCAACTAGTATGAATTGCTACACAAGACGCCAGGTTAGATTCTATTTCTGGATCTTTAACAAAATTAGTAGAGATACAGACACCAACTCAAGGAGGTCCTATCGTATTATTAAGTAACATGAGCATCCATTTTTGTCAAGCTACAATAGATCTAAGGACCTAATGTTACAATACTTACCCTCTTGTCTTTTCCTGTGTTGGAAAATAGCCTTTAGCCCACTTGCACTGAAAGGAAATCAGACTATACCTCATTATCTTTATGATAATATGACAGCACAGGGAATCTTCCTTTGCTTCGGAACTTAGAACTGCCAACAATTATGTGCTTGCTTGCAGTCCTGGGAACATAAAGTTCTCTGGGATATGTTTCACAGATCTGAGGGGGGAAAAGAAAAAAGATGTGTAAGAAACATCACACATTTAGGTATTGTGTGCAAGTGGAAGCCTGCACTGAAATCAGTGGGGCAGAGCTCAACCTGCATGCCAGAAAATGGCTGGATTGGGATAGCTATCTAGAAGGCTTCTGAATACAGGGACCTACACAGCTGCCTTATACAGAATCAGACTAATGGTCCATCTAATCCAGTATTGTTGACAATGACTAGCAGTGGCTCTCCAGGGCTTCAGGCAGAGTTCTTTCCCACCCACCCCCCACCCCCACTTGGAGATGCCAGGGATTGAACCTGGGATATGCAAAGCAGGTGCTGTACCACCGAGCTACAGCCCCTCAGGGCACTAGAAAAATGTCTTCAAGTGGACCACAGGACAACTTTAACGAGGGAATAGAATGCAGCTCCAAGTGCAGGAAGGTCCATGGTCTAAGCCATCTCTCTTATGGTTGATGGTAACACGGGAGAAGACGAACAGTGGTAGCAGAATAGCAACATTGAATAATGGGCTCAGGTTACAGGAAGCCAGATTCCGGCTGAGCATCAGGAAAAACTTCCTGACTGTTAGAGCAATACGACAATGGAGCCAATTACCTAGGGAGGTGGTGGGCTCTCCCACACTGGAGGCATTCAAAATGAATTATTATTATTATTATTATTATTATTATTATATTTATTTATATCCCGCCTTTTTTCCAATACTGGGACTCAAGGCGGCCTTACAATGTTAAAACAGCTACAATTAAAACCTATAAATAGAAATATAAATACAACTCTACAAAAGTTAAAAATATAATTAAATCATCAATATTAAAATTGTAAAAATATTATCACATTAAAAGACAACCAGAACAACAAAAATGGTATCCATACGTCACATTTTCCCAGGTCCAGACTAGTTATCCCCAAAGGTCTGCTGGAACAAAAAAGTTTTTGCATGCCTACGAAAACATATCAAGGAGGGTGCCACTCTCGCCTCCCTGGGAAGGGAGTTCCAGAGCCTTGGGGCAGCCACCGAGAAGGCCCTCTCCCGCGTTCCCACCAGACATGCCTGTGATGATGGCAGGATGGCGAGAAGGGCTTCCCCTGAAGATCTCAGGGCACGAGTAGGCTCATAAGGGAGAAAACGGTCTTTCAGATAACCTGGACCCGAGCCGTATAGGGCTTTATAGGACATAACCAGCACTTTGAATTGTGCCCGGAAACAGACTGGGAGCCACTGAAGCTGTTTTAACAGGGGAGTTGTATGCTCCCTGTAACCAGCCCCAGTCAGCAGTCTGGCCGCAGTTCTTTGAACCAGCTGAAGTTTCCGAACACTCTTCTGAGGCAGCCCCATGTAGAGCGCGTTACAGTAACCCAAACGGGATGTAACTAAGGCATGTGTCACTGTGGCCAAGTCAGACATCTCAAGGAACGGGCGCAGCTGGCTCACTAGCTTCAACTGTGCAAACGCACTCCTGGCCACTGGGCATCCAGGCTCAGGGCTGAATCCAGAAGTACACCCAAGCTGAGAACCTGTGTCTTCACGGGGAGTGTAACCCCATCCAGCACAAGCTGTATCCCTATTCCCTGATCCACCTTTCGACTGACCAGGAGCACCTCTGTCTTGTCTGGATTAAGCTTCAATTTGTTTGCCCTCATCCAGTCCATTACTGCCAACAGACACCGGTTCAGCACCCCAACAGCTTCCTTGGAATTAGATGGAAAGGAAAAGTAGAGTTGGGTGTCATCAGTGTACTGGTGACACCGAACCCCAAAACTCCGGACAACCTCCTCCAGTGGTTTCATGTATATGTTAAATAGCATGGGGGACAAAACAGAACCCTGAGGAACCCCACAAGCCAATGGCCAGGGAGCCGAACAGGAGCCCCCCAGCACCACCTTCTGGGTCCGCCCCTCCAAGAAGCACTGTAAAACAGTGCCTCCAAGTCCCATCCCAGCGAGGCGGCCCAGAAGGATACCATGGTTGATGGTATCGGAAGCCGCTGAGAGGTCCAGCAGAACCAACAGGGACACACTTCCCCTGTCTAGTTCCCGGCGTAGGTCATCCACCAAGGCGACCAAAGCTGTTTTTGTCCCATAACCGGGTCTGAAGCCAGATTGAAATGGATCTAGATAAACTGTCTCATCCAGGAATCTCCGGAGTTGGGAGGCCACCACGCGCTCCAATATCTTGCCCAGAAATGGAATATTGGAGACTGGCTGATAATTATCCAATATAGTGAGGTTCAGGGAGGGCTTTTTTTAACAAAGGTCTCACCACCGCCTCCTTCAAGCAGGCTGGAATTCTGCCTTGCCTAAGGGAGGCATTAACCACTCACCTTATCCACTCGGCCAGTCCACCTCTGGCTGCTTTTATGAGCCAGGAAGGGCAAGGATCTAGAACACACGTGGTGGCTCTCACCTCTCCAAGGATCCTGTCCACATCCTCAGGCTGTACAAATTGAAAAGTATCCAACAACACTGGACAAGCAGGGGCCAAAGTTACATCCACTAGGGTCTGTAGCAACTGTAGCGTCCAAGTCAGAGTGGATCCAGGTCAGTGCACTCATCCAGGATCAAGTCCTGGATAGCAGTTGTTTTACCATTCACTGACCTGGCATTCAGCAGCAGCAGTTTCAACCCAGGGGGTCTGTTGCCAGGGCCATCCAGGTTAGTTGAATTGGGGAACAGTTTAGGGACAGTCAACACCCTATTGTTACACACTCTGCCTTTAGAGTGTGACTGTCTCCCCTCTCAGTATCTCTCTCTGCCCTGTAGAACCGTAATGACCATTCCCTGGCTCACAACACCTCCCCCCTTCATTGGAAAACACATATTTAATGCAGGCAGTCCAGCAGGCCACACTGAGGCAAACAGTCCCCTTCCCTCCTTTCAAGCAGGGGGACAGGCCCTCACCCCCCACCGGGCCTGGGTTTTATGCCCCAGCTCCCACAGGTGTTGCAGCTGGGAGTGGGGTGGTGCTTGGCTGGACCTGGGTCTGCAAGGAGGCAGAGTAGAAGTCCTCCAGGTGGAGGTACAGCTCCAGCAAGGCAGCAGCGGCAAGAGTGCTGGATCCCACCTGCCTTGCAATACTGAAAGGCTTCCTCTCCTTGCAGCAACGATGGCATGAGTCCCAGGTGGACAGCCATCTGTCAGGGATGCTCTGACTTAGATTCCTGCACTGAGCAGGGGGTTGGACTCAATGGTCTTATAGGCCCCTTCCAACCCTACTATTCTATGATTGTATGATTCTATAATAAAGCATGAGCAAAGTCATCCTCCAGTGGATTTATGCGAGGCAGCAGAGCTGCGTAGCAAGTCAAGGTAAAGGCCAGCCTGAAGAGGCTAGTTGTTTCTGACTAAGAGTAATATGTGAAAATATGAGAAATAAAGCAGTATAAAATGTGGTATGGCCTCTCCCCACCCCACCAATACTCCCAATGATTGACCGATCTATGGATTTCTAAGCCTCCCTTCAACATCAGTTTCCAAATAAAACTAATACATAATTTAAATACATATATATATATATATATATATATATATATAAAGTGAAGTACATATATAGTTGTGCAATTGAAATGATAGCTGCCACCAAGAACACGGATTTTTAAATGTCATATTTTCCACTAAAGATTAACACGAGCAAGGGGGGGAGGAATGAAAAGCTGTTAAAGACGCATGAAAAATAATAAAAATCCATCACCCGAGGAATCCTGCCAGTTACAGTTCTGAATTCGATAGTTATCAGAATGAATCCAATGGCAGGCAATTTGAGGAAGATCTCCACACCAAAATACAAAAAGAATGGTAGGCCCCAAGAAGAAAAGCTGTTCAATTAAAAGTCTGGGGGGCAAAGCATTACAAAAACTATTTGAGGACTGGCCCCAAACTCATGTAGAACACTCAACACATGCCAGCAATTACAATGTAATCAAGGCAAATGTTTTAATTAAGGTACAGGACAAAAATGTGGACCTGGGGACAAGGAGGGAGTTACTACAATTAGCCACTGATAAAATCAACTCCTGGCATTAATTCTACACTGCCTCTTCTCTGTTTAGGGAGGAAAAACACTGCCACTGAAACCAGCAACTGGAAGAGAACTGAAGAAGCCTCCTTCTTCTATGCAGCTGCACACACGGGACTGAACTGAGCTCTACAAGAAGGGGAGAGGGGACCTAACTGTACTGCTCCTGATCAGGGATGCACAGAAGGTATATTCGGATCTACTGACAGATCACCAAGGGTTTCTAACACCTACTTCTTTAACTATAGGATTAATAAAATGCCCCCTGCCCCGAATCAGGCTACCAAAACATAAATGCATGACATTGTAACGAATGAGCTCCCTAGAGAGGTTCACTTGGCACCTGTGCTTTCTGGTTTTAATTTTTGTGAAGCGCCCAGAGAACTTCGGCTATTGGGCAGTATAGAAACGAAAATAAATAAATAAGTAAGTAAGTAAGTAAGTAAGTATAATCTATTACCTTATAATCACGATTCGCATCTGATAATTGCCAGTTAGAGTCAGTCACACCCATCCGATTGTACTCATCCGCTAAGTCAATCAGCTGCCAGCCTCGCACTCTCTCCGCCTCATTTTGCTTTGGGTTGTATGAGAAGGCGTACAGTTCATCATATCTTGCTAAAACAGATCAGGAGGGGAGGAAAAAAAGAAAAGAGCCTGACCCCTGCTGTCTAGTTTTGAGAGAACAAGCCTAGCAACACCTGAATCTATCACACCATAATGAGGAAGGCCGTCACCCTACCTGGCCTTGATAGCTGAAGCAAGGAGTTATAAATATCATGGCAGTCCCTTTCTCTGGGAACAATGAAGTGGACTATCCTGAAATTCTTGCACTGGATCACTAGGGGGCAGCCCGAAGTAGTCAAGGCAAGTTTCTCCACTGCAGCTATGTGATGGTGCAATATCTGTAGCACACAAGAATCCACAAAGGAGACTAATTCAACAGTCATGCTCAATGACACTTCATCCTTGGTCTCTACAGAAGAATCACACAATCTACAAGTTAACTATAAAGGTTCAAGAGATTATGTCAAACTTGCTTTCTGAGCAACTTTAGGCACACCCAGTAGAAGTTTTTGACTTTTTTTTGATACGCATACATGCTACATCACAAATTGTATCTGAACATTCTCCTCAGATTCAAAAGCAATTTATCATGTGGAATTTGGGGCAGGGGTTGTTCCTGGAGAACAAAATGCAATGCCCCTTTGGGCGCATGAAGCAGTTGCATGGATCCTCACCTATATTTATATTAGTCCCGCCAATGAAGGTGACCATCAGTAGGACAAGGGTGTGCGCATGCACGCACATGCGCAAATACACACACACTCTCTCTCTCTTTCCTCTTGGCATGAAGAGAGGAGAAGGGCGGTGATGGGAAACCACTTATATCGACTAACAATGCAGAATCAGGGATTTGTTCATACATTCTCAAAATAATCTTTCTTTCGAAGGATTAAAATTAAGACACTAAGGGGAAAATTATTCAAAACTTAACAAACTGATGCAGTTTAATTAGCTAGACCATTATGAGATAAACAGGACACTTAAAAAAAAACCCACTTGAAAAAATCAAACTAACTGCAGTGCTACGAACTGAGGAGGAGGATTGTGTGCCTTGGGGTGGGGACTGACACTTCACATGCTTTAGTGCTAATCGCCATGTAGGCATAGAAATATCTGCGCAACTGGCCCAAATGATGTGAGAATGCCATCTGTGAAGTAATTCCACCCCTCCAGGTTCCTTAGGAGGCTGGAAGCTAGAACCTCGGATCCTTAGAAGAGTGCATTTGCAACACACTGGGGCATTCAGATGATCAGCAGCGGAAACAACGCAAAGTTGGTTGTTTCCCCCGTGTGTGCTGGTTTCGTGACTGGGATTACTCTTATTACCTGCACCATGGCAGTGGTAACTTTTCACCCACCCTACAACCCATGGCTTGCAGTAGGGGTTGTAGGGTGGGTGAAAAGTTATCACTGCTGTGTGCCGGGTTCAGATAACATAGTAACCCGCGACGTTGTGGAGCTAATTAGGATAATCCTGGATGCATGACCAGGACATGCAGGGGTGGGGGAAACAACCAATGCTGCGTTGTTTCCCCCGGTGATTGTCCGAACCTGATCATTAAATGGCGAGGCTCAATCAGGGCAACCTCATGGAGGCACAGAGTTCTGTATTCATTTAAAACAATTACACCTCACATCTCCCATGCTTCAGGCAGCTTACAACAACAATCCACTTATCACAAGCATGGAGACTCATCTTGGGGCGTTGTCTAAATCAGCCCATTTAGACCTTAGAAGATACACAATAAAAAACAAAAACACAGAATGTAATTAAGGGAATACACTGCAAGAGTGCACTTAGAATCCTCACCCATGTCTCCTTCTGGCTTAAGTCTATAAATAACAGATGAGTTGCCGTAAGGTAAAGAGTTCCTGTTTGCGACTTGATGCTTGTGCTGAATCGGTCTAATAATTTCACCTGTTCAACCTGTGAGTGGAAGAAAAAAGCGACACATTCGCCATGAGGTAAAACTATGAAGTATAATATTAACATAGCAGGAGCCTACTCTCTCGGTACATTTAAAGCTATCCTGTACAAGTTACCTATAGACAATGGAAAAACATCCAAAAAACAACACTGCCGCTCAATATTTTCAGCATGGATTGTTTTCAAGAAACAAGTCTGCAAATTAGTATCCCTAAGCTCTGCAGAATGTCTTTCCTTTCTGAAGAGAATGCTCTTGCACCTGTCTACAGATAGATCACAACTGAGTGTTCTATGGAATCTGTTGCACTGCATCTCAGCTTCAGACAGGTGGGTTTGGGATACTCTGCAGCTAGAAGTGAAATAGCAGAAGAGGCTCAGGCCTCTACTCTGGGACGGTTAGCTGATCTGCACAACAGTGGGGGAAGGGGACCAACACAAACAGATGGACTCTAGTCAAATATATCCTAGATTGGGGTAGACAGAAGGTAGATCTCTAGATGTTTTCGGCTTCAACTCCCAGAAGCCCCTGCCAGCATAGTCAATAGCCAGTAATGCTGGGAATTGGTTCAAAACATCTGGAGATCTATTTTCTGCCCAGCCCTATCCTAAATCAGGGGTGGGCAACCTGCCATCCCGGGGCCACATGCGGCCCTCAGCCTAACTGTAAAAGGCCTCTGCAAGGGATCAATTCAGACGTCTGGCAGGAATGACATGTTCCTTCCTGGCAGCCTGCTGGGCAGGGAGGAAGAAGGAGTGGAAGAAAGAGAGAAAAAAAGGGGGTGGCCCTGTTGGCTTTTGGCTCTGGACCCACCCCACTGCTGGCTTCAGCCCTGCTCATCACTAGCATGCAGCCCTTGACAGAAAAAAGGTTCCCCAGCCCTGTCCTAGTGGCGCAAGCCACATTCCTTATTGTCTTATTAAGGAGAAGATCTGCGTCTGATAAGTTAATACAGAGTGCATGATGCATCTACATTTTACAGGCCTTAGTCTTCACAGCAAACTGTTTATTTTTAATATTTTTATACCACTTTTCTACAGACATCACCAAGGCAGTGTACAACAAATAACAATGCCATAAAACACAAACCCTGCAGCCACCACTAAAGGTGATGCTTTAGTACTTATCAGCGTGCTACAACAGCTCACACACGCACACTAATGGGAAGAACAGCTCAGCTAGAGTCTTTTCTGGCTTTGTGTCTTCCAGTTCTGACAGCTGACCAAGAGGTCAAAATTCTGGTCATGCCAGGGAAATGCTGCCTGAGCAGCAACTCTAAATCGAATGGTTCTAGAAGCTGTGTTAGCAAGTGTGACCTCTGCATCTTCATGGTGAGGCCTACAATGGAGCCTCTAGAACAGTAATGGAGTCGACTTGATTCTAGCAAGGCCCTGGGCTTGTTCCATGGTGGCCAAAACTGCCAACTCTCCTATAATTCTTGTCTCTCAAATAGTAATAAACAATGATCTTATAAAACTACTCATCTGGCAGGAGCAGGTCAGTAACATTGAAATGAGTGCTCCTGGTTAGAAAGTTGAGGGCCGCTTCCCTTGTGCCTAACATGAATCATGGTCGCTGGGCAGATTTCTCAGCAACTCCAAGCCAATGTATCCACATCCTGTAACTATATATTGAAAGGGACAGAACTTACTTCTGAGCAGACATGTATAGGGTTGTGCTCAGTCTATGCTCCTTAATTTTTAAATAAGACTGCCAGCATCATATTCTGGCGGCCTTATCAACCTGAAGAAACATGTACATGAAAACACATGACGGCCACAACAAAATGTTACTGTAGATGAGAGCGTGCTGTCAAAAGCAACAGCCCTGTGTCTCCTGCTCTTCTCTCCCTGGTAAGAAGTAGCAAAACAAAACGCATAATATGAGGGCAGCATGTTCCAGGTTTCCCCACCTTTGCAACTCTTCACTGGCTGCCCCTTACAGGGATGGGAAACTCAGTATGCACTGTTGTTATATATTTATAATTTACTCTTATGTTACTGGGGGAGAGAAGAAAATGGACTTTTTTAATAAGAGAAGAGTGGCTGGTGCAGCCACAAAAGGCAGCCACGCATGTATATGACTCAGGGGAAATTTACCCTTCTCACAAACTTGGAAAGCTATTCAAAACACAAATGCTGTATAAGCCACAGGATCTTTTGTACAATATTCTCCCAAAAGAATACAGGTTGGAAAACTGCTTTGAAATGTAATGGAGAGCAATTTACAAGAGTTCAGCCATTTCCCATGTTCTCTAAGATTTGTTTTGTTTGAATCCAAAGGCCCAAGAAACAATCATCACCAAAAAAAGAAGCAGCTATAATGGAAGACTTGGCAAGGAAACATTCCTCATATTCTCTTGGCAGGGCTGGCTCATTAGTGCCAATTCAGAAGTCTGCTGCTAGACTTCTAACAATGTGTCTGTCACTAGATTCAGAGTGCACACTTCTCCTGAATTCAGTGAGCAGCAGAATCAGAACTCAAGGGAGAACGCAGTAGCAGCAACAGAAAATCCTACATCAGCAATGCAGATAAATTACTCGATATTATCTCAGTATCAACATTTTACCTGGCTAGGTTACAAGAAATGTTTTATAACAGATTATCCAACCCTTTGCTTTTTAAAAACATTGACAGCATATATCAGTAAGTATCTCTTAAATATGTAGTTTTCAGAATCAGGCTTTCGATCAGCAGTTTCAATCAAGTATAGAATTAAAGTAGCCTGCTGCAGGCGTTATATGCAAAGATGTTATAAAATCATTAGAGCCATCTACACAGGCAAAGTGGATTGCGGTCATAGGTTGGAAATAAAGTGATCCCTTTGGGGCAGAGACTTGCCCATTTATGAGCAACTGTACTTACACAGTCATCCTGAACCTTTTCTGATAAGCACAAGGTGTACACCAATAAATAAGTAAATATGAGTATCCTCAGAAATGAAGTCTAGCTGTAGTGGTGTAGTGGTACCTACTTATACATTGTAGGATAGGGGAGAAATTAAAAAGATCAAGTTTTTGTAAGTTATTGACTGCAATTATTTTGAAACATGGCACAATCACATTTTTCCATAAACTAATTTATGGTTTGAGCACGCTCCGGGAGAGAGCACAGGACAGGAAGGCCTGGCGTGCTGTGGTCCATGGGGTCACGAGGAGTCGGATGCGACTGAACAACAACAATTTATGGTTAGATTGTCATGTTATTAAATGTGCAGTCCTTAGGATAATAACTTGTAGAAGAACAATAGCCTAGCAGGCAGCTGAACTCTTTGATCACTTGAATTGTTTGCATTACACAGCAAGAGAGTAAACCTACAACTCAGAAAAATATAGGCTTAAGGCATGGCAACTGTAAGGACCAATTTGGCATAGAAGTCATTGGTGAAGAACTAGGAAAGAGTAAAGGAAAACTTGCACCCATTTTGTTTCTTCTTTGGAACTCCTCCAAACAAAACTCAACAGCATCCGTTTAGCATTACATCAAGTTGAAGAGACAGCACAAATAGTTTAAACCTTTAACAGATCCTTCCTTCTTCCAAAAGATTACCATTACCAATACATTTTAAACCCCCTTTGTGATATACATTCCTCCTCCTTAGCTTTGTTGTTGTTCAGTCGTTCAGTCGTGTCCGACTCTTCGTGACCCCATGGACCATAGCACACCAGGCCTTCCTGTCCTCCGCTCTATCCCAGAGTGTGCTCAAGTCCATATTCATTGCATCGGTGATGCTATCTAGCCATCTCATCCTCTGCCGTCCCCTTCTCCTTTTGCCTTCAGTCTTTCCCAGCATCAGGGTCTTTTCCAGGGAGTTTTCTCTTCACATTAGGTGGCCAAAATATTTGAGCTTCAGCTTCAGTATCAGTCCTTCCAATGAGCAGTCAGGGTTGATTTCCTTTAGGATGGACTGATTTGACCTCCTTGCAGTCCAGGGGACTCGTAAGAGTCTTCTCCAGCACCACAGTTCAAAAGCATCGCTTCTTCGGCACTCAGCCTTCCTTATAGTCCAGCTCTCACAGCCATACATTACTACTGGGAAAACCACAGCTTTGATTAGACAGACCTTTGTCGGCAAGGTGATGTCTCTGCTTCTTACTATGCTGTCTAGGTTGGCCATAGCTTTCCTCCCAAGGAACAAGCGTCTTTTAATTTCATGGCTACAGTCACCATCTGCGGTGATCTTGGAGCCCAAGAAAATAAAATCTGTCACTGCTTCCATTTCTTCCCCTTCCATATGCCAGGAAGTGATGGGGCCAGATGCCATGATCTTAGTTTTTTTAATGTTGAGTTTCAAACCAGCTTTTGCACTCTCCTCTTTCACCCTCAACAAGAGGCTCTTTAGATCCTCTTCGCTTTCTGACATTAGGGTGGTATCGTCTGCGTATCTGAGGTTGTTGATAATTCTCCCGGCAATCTTAATTCTGACCTGTGATTCCTCCAACCCGGCCTTTCTCATGATGTACTCCGCATATAAGGTAAATAAGCAGGGCGACAATATGCAGCCTTGTCGTACTCCTTGCCCAATTTGGAACCAATCGGTTGTTCCATGTCTGGTTCTTACTGTTGCTTCCTGACCCTCGTACAGGTTTCTCAGGAGACAGGTAAGGTGGTCTGGTACCCCCATCTCTTTCAGAATTTGCCACAGTTTGTTCTGATCCACACAATCAAAGGCCTTAGCGTAGTCAATGAAGCAGAAATAGATGTTTTTCTGGAATTATCTTGCTTTCTCCATGATCCAGCGAAAGTTGGCAATTTGATCTCTAGTTCCTCTGCCTCTTCAAAACCCAGCTTGTACTTCCGGTAGTTCTCGGTTCGCATACTGCTGAAGCCTAGCTTGTAGGATTTTGAGCATAACCTTGCTGGCATGTGAAATGAGCGCAATTGTACGGTACCTCCTTAGCTTACAAGTATGTAATTGTTTGTGACTTTTGCCACTTCTAATAGGCGAGATTGTTTTTTTTTAATTTCCCTCAGGCACCCCAGCATTAGAATGTTTCTTTGAAACATTTGGAATAGCACAGATTAGCACCTGGTTCCTCTTCCTGTGCTCCCATCTCATTAGGGATGTACGAAAGTCACTTAACTTTTCGCAGCTTGGATTCATGGTGGGGGGGAGGCGCTCCGTCCCTCCCCCTGGAATCCTCCCTGGGCCGGCTCTGTTCCGTGGCGGCTCCACAGAGCCGCCAGCCAGGGCCGTCCGCAGCCGAAGTTCCGGCCACGGCCAGCTGTTGCGGCTGCCATTTGCGTCCTGCCAGGCTGCCATGATAGGCTACGTAAGTATTTACGTAGCCTATCACGGCAAAGAGCAGGGGTGCAAACGGTGGCTGCTACGCCATTTGAACCGCTGCTCTTTCTGTGATAGGCTACGTTAAGTATTTACGTAGCCTATCACGGTAAACGCAGCTACACAAATGGCGTAGTGGCCGCCATTTGCGTGGCTGCCTTTGCTGTGACAGGCTACATAAATACTTACGTAGCCTATCACGGAAAGAGCAGCGGCGCAAACGCGTAGTGGCCGCCATTTGCATGGCTGCCTTTACTGTGATAGGCTACAAAATTATTTACGTAGCCTATCACGGAAAGAGCAGCGGCACAAACGGCGTAGCAGCCGCCATTTGCACCCCTGCTCTTTGCCGTGATAGGCTACGTAAATACTTACGTAGCCTATCACGGCAGCCTGGCAGGATGCAAATGGCGGCCGCCATTTGCAGCCACAGCAGCCGGCCGAGAGACCAGCTGCCGCCGCCACCAGAGCCGCCGCCAGAACATCCGCCCCAGGTAAGCTTCGTCCTGGGGGGGATTCTGCAGGGTGGCAGGAGGCCGTTCCGCCATGGGTTTCGGGGGGCTGAATGCCAGTGCATTCGGCCTCACTGAAATCCATGGCGGAATTCTCCGCCATCCCTACATCTCATACAATTTTGATTTAAGAAGTTACAAGATACTGCAGATCACTATGCAAGAAGGATTTTGATTAGTATTCCATAGTTTGTTGTGCTAATAGAGCATGTTACACTGGCAAACAGCCTGTATGGATTAGAAATCACAGCACACAGACATAATTTTAGAACAAGATCAGTGATCTTCTGCAATGCAACTGAGCTATAACTGAAGTAAGGTAGTAAATGGTCATTCGGCAAGATGCATCTTTTCATATCTAAACCATAACCTTGGTGGGGAGTTTTAATCCCCCAAATTTAAACTCACTTCTAGCTACATTTTTCTGACCACTCATATAAAGAAACACCTAGTTACTGCTATAGTTTTAGGACTAAGGCTGTCTTTACATGAGGCATTTATTGTGGGCTCATGATTGGTCATTCATGAATGTTTGCTGGTCATTTACATGACGCAGTCAACCTCCGGGGTACATCCAACTGTATTGGATCTTTATACTGCTTTAGAAAAAAAAACCCTGAGATAATCCACTATTTAAATGTAAATCCGCTTTAATGGCTGTGTATAAATGTGTGGTTCTGCTATAACCACAGCCTGGTAAGAAAAAGCCATTGAGAAGAGAAGGAAAATCACAATTGCTCTCCCCACTCCAGCATGTCTGCCTGTTGACCTGAGCTGGGAGGAGAGTTTTCTTGGCTGGGCTAGAAGAGCCTCAAAGCGAGCGCAGAGCTGGCCAGGGAAGGAAGAAGATGACAGCGGCCCCCCACATAAGTGGCTGAGAGCAATGAAGATGCCCCTGCTGCTTTGCAGAGAGAGCAAGAGATACTGGAATCCCTCTGATTCCGCTGTGGAGAACTTGTCTGTGTAGAGAGCTGATCTTTATCTCGCTTAGAATGTGGAAACAGAAGCCTGGTAAAGTGCAAAATAAACAGCCTTGTATGATGAACCCCTAAAGAGTGGACAGGAGAGATAAGTAGCTTTTCATTTGCCTGTAGGTTTGCTTACACAGTTTGTTCACATAGTACTACAATTTCATTAGTTGTATGAGAACCTAAGATGAGGCAACTCTTTTAACATCTAAAATTTTAATTAAAATTGAAAATGAGCGGCATTATAACAGCCAAGTACCCATTACATGGTTTCTACTGAAAAGACCATGGAAAAGAGGTCTGGAAAGTGTTCTTCAGATCTGGATCCTATGATCTCAGAGGGGGAAAAAAACAACAGAGACTCCCTTGGCTGACATCCCTATCAGAAGAGAACATCATGCAGGCTACAAGGAGAACACGGGCAACACCCAAACAAGGGAGACAACAAAGTGCAGCTATTTGTCTGTCTTGAATTAGAGAAAAGAGTATGAGCCACTCAGATCACTATATTATAATTATGGCTGCAATCCATCAAAACTGATACATATATTCCTAAAGTTATGACAGGAACATCTCCCCAGAGCACATATGAATCCCACAACATGTGGAAAATGAATCACACAGAAAGAAGCCTTCTTTTCTTACTGTTTCATGTGCAAATCTCATGTTCTCCCTGCCTTGATCTCTTACTGCTTCATGTGCCAAGGCTCAAGATGGGCCCCAAGTACATGGCAAAAGGTGATTTGGTTCATATGCAATGTCCAATGATGCACCATTATGGGAATGAGATGCAGAGCTATAAGACTTGTCATGGCCCCAGAAATACTAAGCTAGTATTGCTTAATATAGTGGTAAAAGTGGGGGGGGGGAGGGGAGAAAGATCAAACAAGGGCTTAGAAGACAGGAGGGCGGAGGGCCTGTCCTTCTGAATTATCCCTCCCTATCCCAATGGTTGCCCCAATGACTAAGCCTGCTTTTCTTTTCTTGCCACAGCAGACAACACTAGGACACCAAAAGGATTGTGGACTGTGGCTTAACATTCCACTGCTAAACATGCTTACTCAGAAGAAAGCAGAGCTTAATTTGTGTAAGGAACCTGTGCCCTGGAACTTGTTATCAGACAACCACCATGTGAAGTAAGGATAGCTTGTGTGTCTCTGAGTAGTTGCAGAGTTGTTCCCCTCCCCAGCAAGGAACAAGCAATCAACATCACATCTCAGATTAGGGATGGGGTAAATGAGTCCTGCCCAATTTATTACTTCCTTGGAAGTGTGCCTACGTTTGAATTTTTACATCTTGATCATAACCTTGTTTTCATGGAAGTAAACTCCACAGATTTCAGTGAGATTTACCTGCAAGTTAAGTATGTTCTGGGTCAAACCCTTTGTTCCTAAAATATATATTATCAAGAGGCCCTGAAGAGCTTTTTTGTTTTATTGAAACAACAGAAGAGACTTGTGGCACCCTAATGACTAAGGCTGCAAACTTATGTATATTTATGGAGACTGAACTTCTCATCTTTCCTCCCAAGCCTTCCTCTTCCTGTCTGGTTTCCTCAAGCACTGACAATGTTACCATCTACCCTGCTGAACAGGCACATAGCACTGGTGTTATGTTCTGGACCTTCTCCCTACTTTGTTCCTCATGTTCAGTCCATGTCATGACACTTCTTCCTTTTTCACCTAAACTACTGCACTCATCTCCTTTCTGGTCTTCTGTTGTCTCACCTTGGCCCCCTCAGCACTCTGCTGCCAAAGTCATCCTGACTATCTTCATTGCTCTGATGTAACCACACAATGCCTCTCTTTAAATCCCTACACTTCATTTAATTCATTTATTATATTTCTATAGCACCCCATAGCCGAAGCTCTCTGGGCAATTCACAAAAATACACTGGCTTCCTGTCCGCTCCTGGATCCAGCACAAGCTCCTTGTCCTTATCTTCAAAGCCTTCCATGGCCTTCCCCCACCCCGCTCCAGTCGCCTTTATTAGGAGAGGGGCCATAGCTCAGTGTTAGAACGTTTGTTTTGCATGCAGAAAGTCCCAGGTTCATACCCTGGCATCTCCAAATGGGGTGGGTGGGTAGGAAGGAATCCTGCCTGAAACCCTGGAGTGTTATATTGGGCTAGATGGATCAATCCTCTGACTCCGCATAAGGAAGTTTCCTATGCTCTTCTCATAGAATCATAGAACAGTAGGGTTGGAAGGGGCCTATAAGACCATCGAGTCCAACCCCCTGCTCAATGCAGGAATCCAAGTCACAGCATCCCCGACAGATGGCTGTCCAGCCTCGTCTTGAAGGCCTCCAGTGTGGGAGAGCCCACCACCTCCCCAGGTAATTGGTTCCATTGTCGTATTACTCTAACAGTGAGGAAGTTTTTCCTGATGTTCAGCCAGAATCTGGCTTCCTGTAACTTGAGCCCATTATTCCATGCCCTGAGTAGATTGGGATTTGGAAGCTATGCTTCTATTAACGCAGCTCAAAATAGCATTTGCCTTTTTTGCAGCCACATCACACTGTTGGCTCATATTCAGCTTGTGATCCACAACAATTCCAAGATCCTTCTCGCTTGTAGTGTTGTTGAGCCACGTATCCCCCATTGTGTAACTGTGCATTGGGTTTCTTTTTCCTAGGTGCAGAACTTGGCATTTATCCCTATTAAATGTCATTCTGTTGTTTTTTGCCCAGCACTCCAGTCTATCCAGATCACTTTGAATTTTGTTTCTGTCTTCCATGGTATTAGCTATCCCACCCAATTTTGTGTCGTCTGCAAATTTGATCAGCATTCTCTGCACCTCCTCTTCCAACTCATTAATCAAAATGTTGAAGAGAACTGGGCCCAGGACTGAACCCTGCGGTACACCGCTCATTACCTCTCCCCAGTTTGAGTAGATCCCATTGATCTTTGCATCGCTGCCCATATCCTTCCATAATACATTCTTGCCCATAACCTTCGCTCCTCCAACTCCACCATCCGAAGGTCTCCTGCTCCCTCAACAGACTCCGCCTTTTCTCCCTTGCTGCCCCGAATGCTTGGAACTGCCTCCTAGACACTTGCAGCGATTGTGATGCTACCTCCATTACTTCCTTAAAATCCCTTCTCAAAGCCTGACTTTTTGGTGAAGCCTTTGGTACAACCCCCTACTTCCCATGCCCTACTGTTACTCAGCCTGTAACTTAAGCATGTGTAACTGAAAGAACCATACACTAGGAATATAGAAAGCTGTCTTATACTGAATCAAACCACTCTTCCATCTAGCCCAGTATTGTTGACACTGACTGACAGTCACTCTCCAGAGTTTCAGGCAGGGATATTTCCAGCTCTACCTGGAGATGCCAGGGATTGAACTTGGGATCTTCTGCATGCAAAGCAGGTGCTCTACCACTGAGCCATTACCCCTCTCCACTGCTTTCCTATTTACCCCCTACCTATATTTCCCTTCCTCTGTGTTTCCATTGCTGAATTTCAGAAATTCCCCTGAATTTCCCTGTGCTGTAAACCCCTTGGGGCAGGGACCTGTCCCCTTGTGCTGTGTAAAATGCCACACACAGAGATAACACTACATAAATAGAAAAATTTTAAAGGAACACACCAAGTTACTTCCCAGTAAAGATGCATAAGATCAGATTGTGTGGCTGCAATTCTATGACTTATCTGATTGCAAGTCCTATTGAAGTTAGTGAAATTTACTTCTGAACATACATACGAGGATTACATTACATCAGATTACTGTGGATTCAGCTTTTATGGACTAAAGCCCAGCATCATACATCTGGTGGAGTGGGTGGGCTCTAGCCCTTGAAAGCTTATATTAGAATAATCCCCAAATCAAGGAAGTCTATTACAGCAAGCACTCATATATAGACTTGTGACACCTTTTAAATCACCAGATTTTATTGGGCATAAGCCATCGAGGACTACAGCCTGCTTCATTAAATGCTGGCTAAATATGATGAAACCAGCTCAACCCTGGAAGAGCTTCTGCCAGATCTGTTAAACGCTGTAAGGTGCCACAAACCTATCCTGTATGCACGTTTCCTTAACAAACTAAGGGTCCAATCCTATGCACGTTTAGAGAAAACAAAGTCCTACAACTCCCAGCATGCCCCAGCCAGCAATGCTGGCTGGAGGGATGCTGGGAGTTGTAGGACATTCTTCTGTCTAAACATACATAGGATTGTGCCCTAACGCTGCAATGCTGAAAACGTCTTGCATGGGAGTAGGTCCCACTGAATTCACTGGGGCTTACTCCCACGTAAACCCGCGTTGGATTTGCGCTGTAAGGCAACAATCCTATCCAGCCTTACTTGGGAGCAAGCCCCACTGAACACAATACGGCTTACTTTTGAGTAAGCATGCAGAGGATCGTGGCACAGGCCAGTAAGGCCACACACCGAATCTGCCTGGCTATTTGCTGCAAGCGCCTCAATTCAATCCGTACTTTGCATTTCGCCCGGACAGCGTTAATGGGCGACTGATAAAAGTCCAGATCGTTAAATAAACGGGCAAACACGGGCAGAGCGCGCAAAGGAAAGCCAAGCCCGCTCCGGGGGCGCCAGCCACGTCCTGGGGGAGGAGACGGAATTCCAGGCGTCTCTCTCGGGCGGCTGTCTGGAGGTCCCCGCCGCGGCCACCGAGGAGACCCGCCAGCCCAAGCGGGGAGACCAAAGCAGCGGGCTACCGGGGGAGGGCTCCACGCCCGCCTCCGGCGAACGGGCTGCCGGACGGGGCGGGCGAGGAGGCCCCGCTCAGTTACCTTCGTGGTGCGGATGTGCTCCATGGTGCCCCGGCGCCCGAGCTGGTCGCTCGCAGGCCCCGCAGCAGCAGCGACGGGCGGCCACCGCCCGTCTCCAACGGGCAGCGCAGCCGGCGTCTCCCGCAGACGCTTCCTGATAATCGAGGAGGGGCGGAGGGAGCGGGCAGTAAAAGCGGCTGGGGAACGGCCGAGTCACTCTCACAGCGACCCCTGCCGGCCGGGAGACCCGGTCTAGAAAGAGAGAAATGCTGGAGAAGCAGCCGCCTTACTCTGTTATAGGGATGGCCCAGAATACACGTACCCGGCCCCGTGTGTGTGTGTGTGTCTGTCGGTCTGTCTTTCTCTTTCTGTGTGCGCGTGTGTGTGTCTCTATACATAGACAGACACACACACGCACACGCGCGCACACTGATGTGTAAATTTATTTTTAAAGTTTTCAAATAGCTTTAGGGAGCAACCCTACCGCCTCTGAACCCTGAGGCGACCGCCCATCTAATGCAGGGCAGGAGAAGAACGGAGGGCATCCTCCCGTCTGCCCTTCAGCCACCCTGCCTTTGCGGCTAGACAGCCGATTTGGGCTGTCCAGCTGCGGGAAGTTGGAAGCGGCGGCCGGGCGACACGTCGGATGTGTTGCACCAGATTTCCAACTTCCCCGCCCCGGCACGCCCCCAGGAATGCCCCGTTTTTGCAGCTGCGTGCTCCTCTTCCGAGCGATGGGCATTCCGCGCTGCCTCGGAGGCAGCGCGGGAGGGGGGGAAGGTCAGTTCTCAGAGAACCGACCTTGGAGCACAGGCTCTGAGGTCAGTTCCTAGGAACCCACCTATCCTGTAGCCGTCTAGCCGCTGACGAGCGGCCATAGGATTGTGCCCTTAAAGTTTTAAAAAATTCAAAAGTTTTTAATATACATACATCAGTCTCTCTCTCTCTCTCTCTCTCCATATATTGTATCTCGATGATATGGATTTAAATTGCATATAACAAATACCCCTTGGACAAAAATTGGGGTCTTGGTTTCACAGTACAATTCCTGGTATTTATTTATTTGAAATATTTCTTGGCCGCCTTTCGAGGCCAGAAGCCCTCCCAAGGCAGCTTACAGCAATAAAATACATAAAAACAGTTAAAATATTAAAAATTATAAAAACATACAGTAAAATAAAAACAACAATAAAAGCTAACCATGAAAGCAGCAGCAACAACGGCAGTAACAGCAACAACACGAGTCGTATCAAGAGAAGGCCACAGTAAAATAATATGTTTTCAAGGCCTTCTTAAAAGCTTGCAAATGACGGAGCATGGCAGACCTCTGATGGCAACTTCTTCCAAAGGTGTGGGGCCACTGCAGAGAGAGCCTCGTGTGGTGCAGAGTGGTAGGCAGCAGTATTGCAACTGAAACTCTTCCCACGACCTGAGTTCGATCCCAGCCAAAGCTGGGTCCCAGGTAGCCGGCTCAGGTCGACTCAGCCTTCCATCTTTCCAAGGTCGGTAAAATGAGGACCCAGCTTGCTGGGGGAAAGGTAGTCACAACTGGGGAAAGCAATGGCAAACCACCCCGCTATAGTCTGCCACAAAAACGCCAGCGCAAGCGGCGTCCCTCTAGGGGTCAGTAATGACCCGGTGCTTGCACGGGAGGAACCTTTCCTTCCCACTGCAGAGAAGGCTCTCTCATGTGTGGTCACCCACCTAACTGCTCTCATGGGTGGGCAAATGAGAAGGGCTTCTCTTTCTGATCTTAAAGTGCAGGGAGGCTGATATGGATGAAGGAAACTTGACCCAACCCATTTCAGGCTTTAAAGGTCAAAACCAGCACTTTAAATTGGGCTTCGAAACACCCCAGTCACCATTGCAGCTTGTCCAGTATAGGCATTATTTACTCAAATTGCATTGCCTCCACCAATACTTGTTGGTGGACCAACAAGACCAATACCATCTTCAAAGGCAGCCCCACATACAGCAGTCCAGCCTGGACATTACTAGTGGGTGGATAACTGAGGCAAGGTCTGTCCTCTCCAAGTAGGGCTGCAGCTGGCATACCAGCCTAAGTTGGTAAAATGCACGCCTGGACACTGCAGCCACTTGAGCTTCCCTGGTTAGCTCAGAGTCCAGGAGGACTCCCAGTCTGTGCACTTAGTCTTTCAGCGGGAGTGCAACCCCATGTAAGACCAGTTGTAAACTTCCATCTGAATTAGTTGGTTTCCCAACCCACAGTACCCCCATCTTGTCTGGATTAAGTTTCAGCTTGTTCACCCTCATCCATCCCAAAAACAGCCTCCAGGCACTGGTTCAAGAGTTCCACAGCCTCCCTGGGATGTACAGATGGATACAAGAGGCAGAGCTGCGTATCATCCACATACTGATAACATTTCAGCCCAAACTTCCTGATGACTTCCCTCACCGGTTTCATGTAGATGTTAAAAAGCATGGGAGACAAGGTAGAACCTGCGGCACCCACAGGCTAACAGCCATGGGGTGGAACAGAAGTCCCCCAGCACCACCTTCTGAGACCACTCCTCCAGAAAGGACTGGAACCACTTTAAAACCGTGCCTCCCAAACCCAAGCACTAAGACAGGACAATTACCACAAGTCCAAGCACCATCTAGTACCAAAAGGCATTAGGAAAGGAGCCCCCAAACCAGGTATTGCATAAAAATGAGCAACCAAGTAGGAGACCAGACACACACATATGTGTGTGCGTGTGCGCGCATGTCTCCACACACACACACACACACACACACTGATGCTTTAAAGTTTTGAATTTGTTTTTAAACTTTTCAAATTGCTTTAAAATGTTAAAAGCTTTAAAATTGTTTTATGTTTGAGGTGTAAGTCGACTTGGGGCCCTATTTGGGCCAAAAGACAGCTCATATATGAGACACATACACACACAAATACATATATGGGGTGCAAAGAGGCAAAGTGCATTTTGGGGAGCTGAGAATATTGTTCCACATTTTAGATTTCTGAAAGAAATGGGAAACCCTACCCCCCTCCCAGTATATTTCACATTAATAATCACATCTTGAATTTATTTTTTCTGAAGTAAATCCTAATGATTCTGACAGAATTAAGTTTCAAGTACGCATGCTTTACTTTATTTTAATGTCCAGTTTATTATTCAGTTATAATTTGCATGTGAAAAGGGCCTTTCCTTCAAGTAACCACTTGACAACAGTTGCCCCATTTCTCAACACCCCCACCCCCACCCCCGCCCCCCAGTGCTGTCTTTGGTATGTTACAGCAAAAAAAAAAAAAAGCGTCTTCTACACTGTTTTTGTACCATCTAGACTAAGAGTTCTGGAACGCCTGAACGCTATTTTGTAACATTTTGGTTGGTCCTAATAAAGTTATTTTTTTATTTATTATATTTTAATCTGCCCAATAACAAGCATTCTCTGGGTGTAGAGGTATTGCCCAACTGTGGATTTTAGATTTATCTAGGGCTCAGACCAGACCAGGATTATTTTTCTCCGGTTGTTCAGTAGTTAAGTCATGTCCAACTCTTCGTGACCCCATGGACCATAGCACGCCAGGCCTTCCTGTCCTGCGCTTTCTCCCAGAGCGTGCTCAAGTTCATATTCATGGCATCGGTGATGCTATCTAGCCATCTCATCCTCTGCCGTCCCCTTCTCCTTTTGCCCTCAGTCTTTCCCAGCATCAGGGTCTTTTCCAGGGAGTTTTTTCTTCACATTAGGTGGCCAAAATATTTGAGCTTCAGCTTCAGTATCAGTCCTTCCAATGAGCAGTCAGGGTTGATTTCCTTTAGGATTGACTGATTTGACTTCCTTGCAGTGCAGGGGACTCGTAAGAGTCTTCTCCAGCACCACAATTTGAAGGCATCAATTCTTCGGCGCTCAGCCTTCCTTGTAGTCCAGCTCTCACAGCCATACGTTACTACTGGGAGAACCATAGCTTTGATTATACGAACCTTTATCGGCAAGGTGATGTCTCTGCTTCTTACTACTGTATGTTAAATTAGCATGGCAAACCTAGGCAAATTGTGGTATTGCCGATTACTACTGTTGCTTAATGGTCACTGAGCTTGTCTGGTATGGCTTTGTGTTGTCCATGGAAGTGTCACATACCTACAATACCCCTTACATTTCTTGGCCTTTGTATCCCTATCTATCTATGACTGAGGATTACACTTCATGCATCTGACAAAGTCTCCACGGAAGCCAATGCCACAATAAATATAACACTGTTAAAATGGCACAAGGACACTGATTGGTAAACTGGTAATACTTGTGACACCATCCACCTGGCCAATCAATTAAGAGGATTTCAGACAACAAAGGAGTCTGGGATACAGTGGCATGCTAATTAGCTGGGAAAGGGTTTACCTGCATTATCTGCCTCAGTTTTTACAAATGAAACTGCTTGTAGACAAGAGCCAACTAGCAGCCATGTCAAGGAAGAACAACTTTACTAATCTGGGGCTTCTATGGCGGGGGGGCTCTAAGGCCAACAATAACATGAGGTAAAAAGCTTCACTGCGTATTTAAAGCCAGGAGCGCCGTTTCAAATTTGGGAATCAGAGGCAACATTCTTAGCACTTGTGATTTCTTTATACCTCATAGTAATTACAATAATGTTAACACTGTAAGCAAAGGGATTTGTGCCTTTTATATGTGTCACTACAATGTGTCTATAGACAGCAGGATCCTATACAGCAGGGGTGTGCAATTTGTAAGCCAAAAATATCTTAGGCACACAACTCCCAGCATCCCTCACCATTGAATATTCTGTCTAGTGTGGATGGGAGTTGTAGGCTGAAACACTTGAAGGGCCACAAGTTGCTCACCCCTGCCTAAGGTGTGCCTTAGGCCACTGAAATCAATGGGTTGTTAGGCTGTGCCTTAATCTGCATAGGATTAGGCTGTAATGTTGAAATTCCATGTGTGTATGTAGGAGTGCAATCATAATTTTAAAAAAAATGTTGCCTGGTGTGTAAAGGTAGTGAATTGAACAGAGATATACATGCTAGAAGTGGGTTGCCAAGAGACATTGTATGAGGTATGGCCCATTTAGGAATTTGGCTGACTCAACGACACATTTTTTATTCATTCCAAGAAGTGATAGACTTCATCTAAAAATAGATTTCAAGGAAGTATACATACAAATTTAAAATACAATATTTAAAAGATTAAACAATATAATAACATTAAGAATAAAATTATATCAGCTAAAAATACAATAATTTTAAATGGATGGGCAAATAAAAAGGTTTTCACCCAGTGCCAAAAGGAATATAATGTTGGTGCCAGGTGTACCTCCCCTGGGAGGGCATTTTAAAATCGGGGTGCCACCACATGTGACATTGACCAGTTTCATTCTGGCTTCCTCCAAACCAAATGATTGAACCGTGACCTTAGATTGTGGAGAACAGCTGTGTGCAAGTCTGTGTGTGTGTGTATAATTGACATACATAATGATCTACCTGCAAAATTCACACTTAAGCCTGCACAGAAGCATTTCTTTGGAGCAAATTAAACAGGTTAAGTGATGCGTAGAGCTGTGGACATGTGAGACTGTATGGTACTTCCAGCTGAACATATCAGAATGGTTCATATTTCTCTAGTAATGGTTAACTAATACTTGTTTGCAAATTATCAGCCTGAGGGACTTCTATTTATATCAGGAATGGAGAACGTTTGGCCTCCCAAGTGTTGGACTACAACACTCATCAGCCCCAGCCAGCATAGCCAATTGTGAGGGATGATAGAAGCTGCAGTCCAACGTCTGGAAAGCCACATTTTCCAACCAGTGAATAGTTCCATTGCAATAAAGAATATTACAAATAACTGGTGTTTTGCTAAATAGCAGTTTGCCTTAAGAAAGGCAAACATCAAAAACATAAACAAGTGGCTGGGGGCTAAGTGAGCACAAGAACACTGGCCTTTGCCGACTGCCAGAGGAACAAGGACTTCTGGGAGATTGCACTCTTCCCTCCCAGGAAGAACACCATGGCAAGGGGGAAGCCAGCCATGCACGCTACACAGGGCTGGCCCTACCATTAGGCAGAGTGAAGCAGTCCTCTCAGGCAGCAGATAGAAGAGGTGGCAAGGTGTGGGAGGAGAGAGAACTGTGGGCCGCACAAGCTGCCTTGAGCCCCCTAACCTAGTCTGCTGCCTACAGGTGCAGTGGAGGATGGTGTCCCACGGTGCTGAAGAAAGAGTCAGCCTCCACTCCAGGTGGCTTTTGTACATGGAATGGGAGGAGGTGCCCTCTTGTCCTTTGGCTCAGGCAGCAAAATATCTTGGTCCAGCCCTGACGCTACACCTGCTAAAATTCTTTTCTACGACACAGCTATTAAAGATGCAGCAGCTCTGCCCTCATTTGCGTTAGAGCAATACCACAGTGGAGCCAATTCCCTGGGGAGGTGGTGGGCTCTCCCACACTGGAGGCCTTCAAGACGAGGCTGGACAGCCATCTGTCAGGGATGCTCTGACTTGGATTCCTGCACTGAGCAGGGGGTTGGACTGGATGGCCTTGTAGGCCCCTTCCAACCCTACGGTTGTACGATTCTATTTCCTCTCTAGACTTTATTTGCGTTAGAACTGACAGGGCGTTTTTTAGAAGTTAAAAGAATGCAAAACAAATTTGTCACATGCAATGTTATGTGGAATATTGAGGAGGGGCTCGATACTGGATGGACCAAGGGTCTGGCACAGTATAAGGCAGCCCCCTATGTTCTTACGACCTTATCGACAACAAGCATGCATTCCCGTCTTTGGCGCTACCTTTCTGGAGGGTGAGAGCGGAATGGGGAATTGGACACGGTTACAGCTACGCTAAAACCCTCGATTTCTCCATCGATTTCATCTCGCGGAGGTGGGAAAAATGGCTTCCAACGTGAACCCGGAAGTCTCCTTTCCTAAAAATAAAGGTCATTTATTTTCCACATATTCTTATCTCTGAGGTCTACTCGGGTTACGGGGGGGGGGAGGAGGAGGAGGAGAGAGTCCGCCGCTATCCCGTGGTGCAGCGCGGCTGCGCGCATGCGCAGCAGGAAGGAATGTGCGCCAGCACTTCCTCCGGTGTCATTAGCTGCGCCACCGATGGCGCTATTCGAGCTCCCGAATCTTCCCGCCGTTTGAACTTCCCGCCCGGGAGAGCTGAGGAGGACCCTGTTTTTGCCGTGAGGGGGCCGCAGCTTGTGTTGTGAGGGGGGCTGCCAAGCCTGCGTCGGCCTACCGAACCCAAACCCCGCGCTTGAAGCGTTTCTTTTTCCTCTCCGCCATGTCGGCGGGCTTCTCTTTCGGGGCCGGAACGTTGACTTCGGCCACCGCTGCCGCTCCTGGGACTGGCGGCAGCGGCGGCGGGGGGGGGTTCTCGTTTGGAGCCACTCCGAGGTAAGCGGAAGGCCGGGAAGATACGAAGGCGCCTCGGGCGGAGGGGCGCTGAGTGGATTGGCTGAAGGAGGAGAGTCTCCCGACGGCTTGCCTGGAACCAGGCAGCCAGAAAGGGCCGGGGGCAGCACGCAGACCCTATGTTTACTGTATTTTACGGTGCAATTATATACACGCTCACCAGGGAGTAAGTCCCATTTGAACTGGATGAGGCTTGCTTCTGAGTAGGCGTGCGTAGGATTGCACCGATAGGCAACTCAGTTAAGCGCATTTTCTGCCGTAAACAGTAGCTGAAGTGGGGTTGGGAGAGAAAACAACGAGAAATTGACAGCAAATACACAAATAACAGGAACCGCAGTGAGTCCAGGCTGGATATCAAAGACCTCTACAACTTGAGAGATAAAGAGCCACCGCAAATAACTGCTGAACTCAAAAGCAAAGCCTAAGGTCGGCTGTAGCTGCATTCATATTTGGGAGTAAGTCGATTTGGGCTCTGGGATTTACTTGTGAGTAAGTGTGCACAGGACAGGACTGTAGGACCCTTCAGGAAGACCTTGCAGATGAGATCTTGGGAGTCAGCAGGCTCCTGCTTGTTTTTCTCCGTCTTGCAATAGGCAAGTACAGTAAAGCAGACTCGTTATTCATGCTTTATGGGGAGTGGGGGTGGCGGGGGAGGTATGCAAGAAGTTATTTCTTGAGTTCTAAATCTAAATCTAAAAACAAACTCCTGAACAACAAGATTTTACGATTGCTCTCAGCTGCTTTCTCTGCAGTTATGTAATACCAGACAGTGAAAGAGCTCTGTAATAAGGCACAGGTGGATTGTTATGGGAAGCATATCCCAAACAATGCTGATTACCATGCTTTTGGTGACCCTTTTATGCTTTGCTGGCAGGTATTTAATAAATATCTGGAGTAGTGGGATGTAGCCCTCTTAAACCTGCTGACTCCAGACATAAGTATTAGCCATGTCTCCTTCCAAGACAGTTTATTCCAGCCTTCTCCAATTCGGTGCGCTCTAGAGTATAAGCCCCAACCATCATGACCAATGGTTAGGGGTAATGAGAGTTGTACAAAACATCTGGAGGGCACCAAGTTGGAGGAGGTTGTGCTATTCTGTTCTCTACTCCCTCCTGGTTTTACTCTCCCCCCCGCCCCTTGAGCCTGCATTCATTCATTACATTTCTGTACCACCCAGTAGCCAAAACTCTGTGCGGTTCACAACATGATAAAACGTAATATAAAATCTTTAACACCATTTTAAAAACGGTTTGAAACAATTAGTTTTTTAATTTCAATAAAACCATGACCACTGAGCATGCGCAGTCCTCACTAAGTTCTTTGGATTTAATTATTATTTATCCCCCTTTAGGGTTCTCTTGTGCTTTTGCAAATCTTGGTGTTCCTCCAAGTCTGCTGATATCACCCTTTTGTGCATGGATGGTTCTATTTTGGCTATGTTAGGATCCACAGGCAGAGAATTAAGGCTGTTAATGGCCACTAGTCATGATGGCTATCTATTATGTCCAGTATTAGAGGCAGTATGCCTCTAATACTGGTTGCTGGGGAAATGAGGAGGGGTGGTTGTACTGTTACACTCATGTCTATGTCCTGCTTATAGACTTCTCACAGACAGCTAGTTGGCCACTGTGAACAGAATGTGGGACTAGATAGGACTTTGGTCTGATTCAGCATGACTGTTACGTTGTTACAGTGATGGAAGGGGTTGGGGATAAGCTTACTATTTTACATTGAATAAATTTGTACTTACGTCAAGTGTTCTTTCAGTGTACCTCACACAGACGGTGCTGTGTTACTAAAGGTGTAATATATTCAAATAACAAGGATAGAGATCTTGGTGAGAATAGCAGTCATTTGTCTATGTTGTGTTTGAACTTGCTTTCCATATTGTAGCAACCTCTGATTTGGTTGCTGCAGGTTAACATAGAGCTTCATTTGTGTCATCTTAATACTTTTCATTCTGTCTTAAGCAACTTTGTAGTGGTCTAATGGGGTCTATATAGGGGGAGATGATCTTTCAGGTAACATAGTCCTAAATTGTTAAAGGTTTTATATTGTCAATAATACCGTGAACCTGGCTCAGTAGCCAACTTGCAGCCAGTGTAGCACAAGGGTTATGTGTGCATGGCATGACCCCCCCCATTTCCTTCCTTCCTTCCCTCCCCCTGCCCTGCTCATGATCCTCTTCTATTCCCTTGTCAACACCACGTTAACCTTCTCTCCCAATCTGTGGGAACATGGTGGGAAGGAAAGGCAGCAGCGGGGGGAGGAAAGAAGGAAAAGTGGCAGCAGTAGCAGGTGTGGGGAGGAGAGACAGAGGAAGGAATGGCCAGCAAGCTAGCTATGGTGTGGGACATGGGGAAGGAAGGAATGCTGTGACAGTGGTGCATGATGGCGACAGCAGTGGGAGAAAGGAAAGGCTGTGGCAAGGGCTGGGGAAGGAAGGGTCTGGGGTGGTGACAGGTAGGATGGTGATGGAAAGGTGGCAGTAGCGGGAAGGAAGGGTCTGGTGTCCAGTGGAGTCTACTAGTTTCACTTCAGGGACTTGGAGGGCATTGGGATGCCCATGGGTGCCACGTTGCTGATCCTTACTCTAAGTGCTATTGGGTACATAAGTGCGGGGGGGGGGGGGATCAAGAAAAACCCCAAAGGTCCACCCTGGTTTGGTTGGCAATGAAATATTTACTGGTTGCATTTAAATAGGAATGAGCAAGAAATGTTATTCTTGCTTTCAAACTGTCTTGTAGAACTATTGCAATGAAGAAATAAGGATAACATTGAACATGTGTGGGTTATGTTTAACTAATAGTTATTTGTCTTGTTATTTAGCTCAACTGGAGGGCTTAACTTTGGAACATTGAGCTCAACAGCTGCAACTACAACAGCTCCTTCTGTAGGCTTTGGGTCTGGCCTCTTTACCTCAAAACCTACCACTGGTTTTACATTAGGAGGGACTAATGCAGGTAAAATATACCTATTCCATTTCTACCCTGTCAAAATGAGCATTGGAGTTATAATTGACTTGAGCTAATAAGAATTAATGGCAAAATGGAAGACTAGCAAAATTTGAACTGCCCTTTAATAACTTCACAGACTTGTACTATAAATTTCATTTATTGTGCATATGGTGCTAAAAACTTGCAACTCTTCTCAATATGCAACAATACAGCTATTTTACTGTATCTTACATATAAAGCCTATTTATATCACTTCATCTAGAAATGTTTTCTGTGTGTCAGCACGACAGATATTTTGCTGATACAGATGAACCCAATAACTGAATACTTAATATGCATACTGCTTAAACAGTTAGTTGCTGTTCATGCTAATTATTTTATACTCTCCCAAGTTTAACATCCCTTTGGTTGAGCTGAATGTTACAATAGATATATAGTGATTGTTCAGCAGAGATATTGAAGTCAAATGGTACCCAAATGGCAAGAGTTTGTGGCATTTCCAAATAAAAACAGGAGGTTATGTGGGCTTGGCTATGATCATAAGGTCTGTGTTGCTGCCTGCTCCCTAGCTGGGAAATTTATAGGCAAAACTATACCAAGGCATTTGGAGGCTACATATGTACTGAAGCATGCAGTAGAGTATAGCTGTTACTTATTGCCTTATACCTAAGGACTTGACTTTTTGGCCACCCCTGTGCTACATTGAAGGCTTGCTCCTCACCAGAAATCTTTACATACTCCTTTTTAAAGCCACCCCGGTAATATAACATTAGAGAGCTGCTAAAGGAATGTAATTTGGTACTTTCCAGGCAGTGATAAATCTGTAGAGCAATCAACAATGGAAGTGTGGTTTAAACTCAGTTTTATTTTGTACTGTCATACAGGAACAGCAACAACTATTGCCACAGGACTAACACTAGGTAAGCACTATAGATTCAGTGCTAGTTTTCATTTTTCTTTAATTGGAGCGTGACAGTTGAAGATTCTCAAATGAAATGTTCTGGATTTGGATGGCGAGAGGTTAGGAATGCTGCATAAACCCTGATTGTGGATGCGGCAGGACTGGTGTTTTATGGCCATTTCCTCCTGACGAGGGTTAGTGAAGATTGTGGCAAAGCAGAGAAAAGCCAGATGTGATACAAAAGGTGAAGAACCAAAAGATGAAAATGAAATCCACAGATGATATGTTAGGGACCTGTGCTAAAATACCTATCTGGTTGGTTCAAATAATATGTGAAATTCTGCTCTTCTCTTCCCTGGGACGACATCCAAAGCTGTCGTAAATGCCTGCAGACCCTTCTGTCCCTACACCCTGTGTGATACTTTCCCATTATTTTCTTGTGTTCTTGGCTCTGTCTCTCCTGCTCTCTATTAAGCTTTTGTCTTCCTCCTAGCTTTCTCTCAGGTTCTTATATTCCAGCCCACAGCTGTAATCTGTCCCAGTTCTTCAGCTCTGCTTTTGGGTTTCCTGTCCTCTACCACGGGAGGGACCACTGATATGTGTTAGAATTCATTTAATATGGCTTGGTTGGGATCACACTCCCTGAAAAGCAGGTTTGCAGATTGGGTGTTCTCCTGGACCATGCCGTGCTCCCAGATGGCCAGGTTGCAGTGGTAAACAGGAGTACACTTCATCAGGTGCATCTGATGCATCATCTGTGATCCCTCAGAGATAGGGACTGGGCCACCTTGTCTCATGCATTGGTAACCTCCAGGTTGTAAAGCATTCTTTGTGGACTTGCTATTGAAGACTGTTTGGAAGGTTTAGCCAGTGCAGAATTCTTCTGCCTGTGTTTTGACTGGAATGAACCACAGAGCATATTGTGCCCTGTGTCCACTTGGTCTGTCTGCCAGATATTTTTTGGCTATTATTCAAGGTGCTGGTTGTTTATAAAATAGTAAACAGCTTGGACCCATTATATTTTAGATTCTTTTCCCATACCTGTTCTGGGATACGTTAGAGGCCACCTATTTAAAAAGGTGAGATGTGTAGTTGCCCAGGGTAGACCTTCCTAGCATAGGGGTGCTGTTATGAAATAACCTCCCCAGGGAGGCACAGCAGTGTTTGGAAGCAGTATCCTTTTTCTTGTGGGCATTTAAAATGTGGGGAGCATGGCAATCTCTTATGGCTAGTTGCTGTGTGTTTCTTATGTTGTTCACTGCTCTGAATCTCTCTAATAGAAAATTGGTACAGTTTCTAAATAAATGTGGCTTTGCTCAGTTTCTCCTCAGTTTACACAGGTAGTATACAGATCTTGAGTGAAAAGCTTAGAATTCAACATCTTGAGTTTATTAAATCACCTTGTTTAAAGGAGATAAGAACTGACATCAAAACAAGAATGAAACTGATTTGTTCTTTTACAGGCACACCTGCTACTACTTCTGCTGCTACCACAGGCCTTGGTTTAGGATTCAACAAACCTGCAGGATCAGCCACACCATTTGCTTTGCCTATCACGTCTACCTCCTCTGCCCTCTCACTTTCTTCTGCCCTCACGTCGGCTCCAGCAGCAGGTAAAGAAATAATAGTTTTCTGTTGAGATCATCCTGAACAGGGCGATCTGAAAGGAATGCTTCTTTTCTTTCTAACATCTCCATTTCTGTACAAATGCATAAGCATCAGTGTTCCTAAAACTGTCCATACTTTAGATATTGCTCTCTCTGATGGATCAGTGCAGTTCTTATAAAGATGGCAAAGAGGGTTTCTGTTAAAAGTTTGAGTCAACACAGTCTGATCCTCAGATCCTAGTGTTGCTAAGCTGAAAATGTGCAGTGGTATATCATTACTGAGTCCCAGTGATAGTATTTTAAAGCTCATACATCCTTAAACACTCACCCAGTGATAATAGCTGGGTTTATTACAGTTAATTGACACGAGAACATGGTGCAGTATAGAGAAAACAGTCTCTTTTTACTACTGCAGCGAAAAGAAGCATCCTGTGTCTAATAAGAGGAGAAGAAAGCCAGGAAGCTTTGCCTTGTATTTGTTACATTTCTATATCACCCAATAGCTGAAGCTGTCTGGGCGGTTCATGTTACTGTATGTCTTTAAAATCCCCTTATCTGCCCTTTAAAAAGGGCACAGGATTGGAGCCCATGCATCACATCCAGGGAGCTCTAGCTTTGGTGTCATGCAGCAGGGACTTGTGTCACTTAGTGTTAATTTAATAGAACTTTCTAGGTCCCTTGTGCATATTTGCGAAGGGATAGCACCAGTGCAGCTTGTTGCAGTGGGACTCTCACAGTCTGTGAGGAGTTGTGCTTGTGCAGTGGTTATGGTTTCAGGTCCAAAGACCACCTTCAGAGGTATTTCAGCAGAGTTGTGGAACTTCTGCTTCTGGAGGTTTGTCCAAACACCTTGAAGAAACCTATGAGAACTTATTTATGCCAGCTAGGTTATCATGGATGGGCTTAAGTCTGTATGTGGTGGTTCTAGGGTTAGGGTATATTTTGTATTTGGCTTTGTTTAAAAATATGCCCCCTGCCCTAAATCCTTGGGATGGCTTAGTGAATATGTGAAAATATTTGGTCCAAGTGAATAAATGAAGGCAGAAGTAACACTAGATCAAAATTGTAGAAGTTACAGCCATAGTGACTGTAACTCAATTAAAAAGGAGTAGTTTATTTAGCAGGTGATAATATGGCTGTTATGGGAAAAATCAGTGTCTGTGTCTTCAGATGATATCTCTGCTTAAAATTCAGCACCTTCCAGCTTTACGTTGAACTTGGGAGGCACACTCGCCCCAACCACAAGTGTATCCACAGGACTTTCTCTGGGAGGAGCCTTGGCTGGTTTAGGAGGGACACTGTTCCCAAATGCAAGCACAACTGCAACAGGTGACATTCCTTTTATATGTAGTTATCTTTTAACATTTGTTCAGGTTGTGTGTCTTATCCAGACAATTCCAGATATTCTGCATCTTGCTAGTCATCTGCCTGCCTTGCTGATAAGGAGGGTGGGGGTTTGCTTCATAGTTGCACTAGGTCCCAATAGTTTTAAGGGGGTCACTGAAGCTCTTTGTGACCTCAAGAAGGACCTTGCCCCTCTCACTGGGGGTGGGTGAGGTGGTGGTGAGCATGAACTTTGGTTGCCTAACCAAACCACAAAACTTGTAAATCCTTGTTTCCCACATCTGCATATGACTTTACAGGATTCCAGCCAATAAGTGTAGGGATAACTTGTGTTCAGTTTTCTGTACTGGCAATTCACTGAGGATATAGTACTTAAAAAACCCACACAGCTCATATTTAGTCTGTTTTTTATGCTGATGTCTAAAGACAGTAAGAAATATTTGATAACAGTTGCTGGATTATTTGCAGGGCTTGGACAGAATGCTTTTGGCTTGACTCTGGGGACAGCTGCAGCACCTGCTACTACAATTAATGAAGGTCTTGGTGGCATAGACTTCAGTAGTTCTTCAGATAAGAAGAGTAAGTTTTGAGTACTCAACTTGGAAGGTGTATGCTCTGAGAACAATAATTAGAAGTTGGCAAATGAAGAAGCTTCATGGTTTTCCCCCCCTGTACCTCAATTTATTTATTTATTTATTTATTTATTCCATTTCTATACCACCCAATAGCCGAAGCTCTCTGGGTTGGGTCGAAACTCAAGGGCTGGGTTCACACATAACACTAATCCATGGTATGGGTTGTTGAATTCTGGGTTGTAGTGTTGTGTGAACCCAGGTGTGCTAACAACCCAGAAAGAGAACCCATGTTTTTTTGTTGGATTGTGAACTCTGGGTTGTTTAAACCATGGGCTGTCATTATGTGTGAACCCAGAACTGTGGGTGGTTCATGAGTTCTGCCAGGCTACAGAGGTGGCAGACGAAAGTAGGGGGAAAAATCTGGCCATTCTACATGGCAGTGCTACAAGCGCTGCAAAAGCATTTGGGATACAGGGGGGGAGTGGCTGAAGGAGGAGGGAAACAAACAACCCAGGGATTGAGAAAAAAGCCATGGTTTGTTCAATCATCTGCCAGACAAACCCTGGGCAGGGCAACAAACCATGGGTTAAATAAACCATGGGTTAGCATTATGTGCAAACCAGGTCAAGGAGATGGGTGAAAATAATGAATTTGCACAGATTATATAAAAATAATTGTTGTATATTTCTGTCACTTTGGCTTTGTGATGCCTGATGCAGAGAAGTGTGTTCTCAGCTGCCCAGTAGGTGGTTGGTACTGTCAGCACTGGTCCCCATTATACCTTACCCACCTCCCCTAATGATAGCGTGAGCTACCTGGTGCTGCATGTGCAATTCCACTATAGCATCTAATTATGTGTAGAGTCCTACAGGATTGATAAGATCAGTAATTTTTGAAAGTATCAGATTGTGCATTTTAAATCCTCTCGCGCGTGTGCTCTCTCTCTCTCTCTCTCTTGATCCTGACTTAGTCATACTTAGAGTAGACCCATTGAAATCAATAGAACTTAAGTTAGTCATGACTAACTTCAGTCCTGCTGATTTCAATGGATCTACTGCAAGTATGACTAAGTCTGTATTCAACACATTGTAACTATTATTTTTTAAATAACCTGACTTAAAATGAAATCTAAATCTAATAACAGGCATGTTAGTCTATACTCAAAGCTGAATCATGGCCATCCGTCAAGCAGGTTGAGCTAAAGGTAGCTTTCCTGTGTTAAAAAAACAGAAAAATTTCTGACCTCCTGAGGTTAATTAAATGACACAATATGTCATGTATTGTATTTATTATTGTGGGCTTCCTGCTGGACTTGGGGATTCATCAGTCATCATAAGCACTAGGTTTCAGGAGATACTACTCTTTGCACATCACCAGGATTATTTTTTTATTGGTGCTTTTAAGTTCCAAATTTAAAATCAATCTGTGTGACCCCAGTTGCTAGGTACAAAGATCCAGCCTTAGGATTCGCACAGATAGCCACTAGTCCAGAGGGTATGCGGTTGTAGAAGCTTGCTTCTGTTAATATTTGTTAGAACTAGGACATATGTATAATAGTTGGGGAGCCACATCTGCAAATGCGTTTGCACAGGAGCCTGGGATTTCTCTTGCTAGCATGGGAATCCCTTATCTCCTATCTCCGATGAGAGATTGGAGGTACGGCAAGGGATTCCCTTAATGCTAGGACTAGCATTAGCTATGGAAAAGCTATGGCTTCCCTTTTTGTAGCTAGTACTAAAAAGGGAATCCCCTGTCTCAGAAAGGGATTCCCTTCTTGGCACTAGTGCTAACACAGGAAGACAGTGCTGCCTCAGTTTTTTCAGTGGCAGATGCAGGGTGTGGGGTGGGCCGCCAGAAATGTCTTGACAGCCTGCCTATTCTTTTCAGCAGCCTATGGACTGCATTTTTTCCCCCTTGACAGGGGGCAGTATCCAGTGTGACACTGCCACTAACGTAAATTAAGTTGTGCCGGTGTAAACTACCTCTAGCGCAACACCAATTGTACTTAGTGATGCGATGGGTTTTCCCCCAAACCCGTCATGCCAGCAAGTGCTATTGGCATTGCAGTGGAGATCATTTACACTAGTGCAACATAATTTACATCAGCTTCCCATTATTTGTGTAATTCTTACAACAAGCACATGAGGTAGGTCAGAATTTTTCCCATATTACAGATGGAGCAGCTGATGTGGAGAGAGAATGGTTTGTCTAAGACCATCTAGTGAGTTCATGATAGAGGCATGATTCAAATCTAGGGACTTCTGAATAGTAGTTTGGGGCACAACCCTATGCATATTTAGACAGGAAAAGTCCTACAACTCCCAGTATACCCCAGCCAGCATTGTAGGACTTTTTCTGTCGAAGCATGCATAGGATTGCACCCTTAGTCTCCTAGCAGCCATGCTACACTAATTCTCAAGTTTTATGCTGGGCATGAAGGAGGGAGCCACTCCTTTTCAGTGTCCAGTACAAACATCGAGTGCACAGGCAGGGAAGGGGGGGAACTAACACTGATGCTGGTGTGCTCAGTTTATGCCGGCACCATGGCGGAAAGTGTTACTGTGCTTGCTTGGAGCACATGTCTCCATGTTAAGTGAATAAGCCTTTCCAGAACACACATAACTGGAGGGGGGATTACTCTGATACTAGGGAAACTTTTTCCTCTGCTGCCCTGCCTTTGTTCTGCCATGAGGACTGGCTGTTGCTGCTTTGACAGAGTTGGCCTAGGGAGTATTTGAATGCCCCTTTAAATGGTGTGTGTGCATGTGTGTAACCTCTTGAGGAAAGAGAATCAAGGAAGTTACTCAGCTTAAATACCTATTTAAAGATACCTATTTGACATTTTCATTCTTAAATCTGAGAGGCATCTTTTAATTTTTAATAAAATATTTTTTTGTAGGTGACAAAACGGGAACAAGACCAGAGTAAGTTTTTCAAATATTGTAGTTACAGTAATACTTGTTGGACTGTGTGCCCCTAAAATATACAGAAACACTTAACAGACTACATTGATTTGATTTCATTTAAATGCTGCCAAGCTATAATAATGAAGCTGATGGGGTAATTTCTGTGGATGAGCTGAATAGGCCTAATCTTATTTATTTAAAATTATTTTTAGGCCACCTTTAAGGAAAAAACCTCTCAAGGCAGCATTAATGCAGTTCTTTATGGGTACAGTATTAAATAAAAGCTGCTACCACTCGTTTGAGTGGTGCTTTATTAACATGCTGATAATAAAGTACATATTATCTGTTTGGCAGGGATAGTAAAGCACTAAAGGATGAAAATCTACCTCCAGTAATCTGCCAAGATGTAGAAAATCTCCAGTAAGTATTTCTTCAGTCCTTGGAGTTCCAAATGACTGTTTCAGTAATAAAATAAAATTCCCTGGAAATTGACTTTGACTAGTAAGAAAACTAACCTTTTTTTGGCTGTTCTAAAATTCTGAATTTTGACAGCTGTGGGAATTCTTTATCCAGTTCCTCAGATGGTATGGAGGCAAACCTGTTGTCATTGGTACCTCTAGTCTTGTCCAGTAGAATCAGTTCAGTAAAACATAACTGGGGTATTTTTATTTTGGCATTGATTGTCTCTTCTGTGGTTATTTTCTCTCTCTTTTTTCTCCCCCAGGAAGTTTGTAAAAGAACAAAAACAGGTTCAGGAGGAAATTAGTCGAATGTCTTCCAAAGCAATGCTTAAAGTGCAGGAGGATATTAAAGCTTTGAAACAGCTTTTATCAGTGGCTGCCAGTGGATTACAGAGAAACACTCTTAATATCGATAAACTGAAAGTGGAAACTGCTCAGGTATAACTACAGATGAGGACCATTTGTCCTATACCTAGTAAAAATGACCATGTGCCTACTCTTGGAAAGCATGTGTTTACTTGCCCAACAGTGCTGCTGGGTTGTCCTTGTGTCCACTTTTTTTACCATAGAACTGTATCAGTATAACTGCTGGTGTTTTCTTTATGAAGGAAACTAATAATTTGGTCGTTGGTGGTTGCTCCTAATCTTCCCACCCAAAGGATCTCCCTGGGGAGTTGCACAAGTCTAGCCTGTTTCCCCGGTGATCTGGGCTTTGTATTTTGAGTTCATTGTTGCACATGCAGCCGCAGGTTGTGGTGGTGGATAGACTTTTGGCCAATCCTTATTTGGGTAGAGGTTGCAACATTATTCACTAGGTCTGTTCTTCACCTGTGTATCTAGACCTCTGTAATGGATGCTACTTGGAGTTGCATTTAATGGCCGTCCAGAATCTTCATGCTGAAACCAGTAGTCTGGCATTTAAATGACTTCTCTCCCCTAGCATCAAAAAGTTCATTTTTCAAGGTATTTGTTAACTTATCTGATATAAATAATTGACTGAAATAGGCTTACTTTATATGGAAATCTTTCTGCGTTTTGAGCTTTGAAACAAGAATCTACAAGATCCAGTTTTCCCCCTTCTACTTTTGTAGGAACTTAAAAATGCTGAAATAGCATTACGAACACAGAAAACTCCTCCTGGCCTTCAACATGAAAACACAGCACCAGCAGAGTAAGTACAGGTTTAGACGTTCCTATCTTGCATTCTGTACTTACCCATATATTCCATACGAGTTGGATCTAAAGTGCTATTTTGCATCTAGAAGGTGTTTTTTGCTGAAGTTGTTCTAGAACTCTCACTAGAGTATTGCAAAAGAAATAAGATTTCCTGTGATATGGGAGGGTTTCCTTGGCTTGTTGACAGGGGTTGTATATACCAGGAACAAGTTTTCCCAGTGCTCTGGAGTGATTAGCAACTTCTACTTAGACCATATTTATTTGTTTAAAGCATTGTTTCGCTGCTCCTTTTTACGCTACTTCCAGAGCAGCTTATATGAGATCAATAACAAACAAGACAGTCCATGTCTGCAAGCTTACAACCTAAAAGACACAACACAAAAGGAAAACAGGATGAGGGAAGAGGAAAACAAGTGAACTCAGGCAACAGTTCTTAAAGTTACCTTAGTATCCTTGATCTTTACAAGTAGACATGAATATTTTTTGTACTAATATTTAATCACACCCATCACTTAAATGTTCTAAAATATACTTAATCTAGCTACTTCAGGATCTTGATTGAACAGTTTGAAGTACAACTGCAGCAGTACAGACAACAAATTGAAGAACTAGAAAATCATCTTGCCACTCAGGCAAACAATTCACATATAACTCCACAAGGTAAAAGCTAGTGATTTTGCATGTTCCTTTAATTGCTGCAGTAACTTTAGCATCTCATAAATGTGCAGGGATTTCTGTTCAGACAGATATTGCCAAAGAAGTTGAATTAACTTGGACATCATTCAGGGCTGGCTTGATGCTAAATGCTGGGCCTAAACAATATCACAAGCCCTATAAACAAGATGATATAGATGCTAATACATTGGCCTGGATCTGGAAAGTGGACTCTTGCATCCAGAAGAGGGCTGCCACCAAAGCTTTGTCTAGTCTTGCAACCCTTTCACACAGATGTCTCTTCACCACAGGTCCCAGGCATTTTTTATTTTGGTGAGATCACCCAGGATCTCCCAGACCAATGTTCAATGAGGAGAGGCTTGGAAAACTGAGCCGGTGTGGTGTAGCTTGAGTCTGCTCACATTTTACTAGTGTTTGCCTTGATAAGGTATAACTTGAGGGGGTTTGTAGGATTCTTCTCAAAGTGTGCGAATTAACTGAAATGATGGCTTTAAAATGGTACTTCTGTTTAGCAATCTAAAAGAAATCATCTGTTGCTGATAGAGCAGCAACAGTAGTATATCTCCCTTATTTTATAAGTGTGGTCTGCCCTCCCCCCAGCATAGTCTGACAATCCCACAGCTTCCTTAATGTGGTAAGATACTTGTGATGGCTTGATGACAAATTATATAACACATGGGAAAAGTTATGGCCCAAGTATTGTTGGCACTAATATGACTTATGAATTGTATTGTAATAGGACTTGATTTTTCAAATCTCCTTGTCTCACAGATTTATCGATGGCTATGCAGAAAATTTACCAAACATTTGTAGCTCTAGCTGCACAACTCCAATCAGTACACGAAAATGTGAAGGTAAAAAATCTGTTTCTACATGTGTTCATGTATTTTAAGTCAAATTGTGACATGAGTATCTGTCAATGCTTTAAATGGCTAAAGTTTTATCCTTTGCAGGTGTATTCCTGGCTTCTTTATGGAGAAGCATGTCGGTGGAATAGTGCTGGCTCCTAACTCAGCCTCTAGTGACTTTGTTTCCTACATTACAGTATGTGCCTGGCCTTCCCTTTTCTTTCAAAATGGAATAGGCTTCTGATATGGAATAGGCTCCCGTGAGGGGCTTTTAAGCTAGATGCTTATGAAACCTAGTTAACTTTTATATACCCTGTCTATAGTTCTACAGTGTGGTTCAGAGCCTAAATTGGATAGTTAGGCTAGCAAAACCTTTATGGAAAAAGGTAAGATGCTGTTTCCTATCCACTTGCCAAATTCATAACAATAAGAGTATTTGAAAATCTTGAGTAGGGTCATTCTTGGAGCACAGCTAGAGTTTTTTTTTTTTTTTTTTACCTTAGTCTTAATTTAGAATGAGGTGACCAGATGTATGCAGTAGGTCTGGGTGTACACTTATTTGTATTTTTAACTAAAGAAAGTTAGGATGGTTTCTGTATTTCTGTTGCTAGTAACATCTTACATTTTATTAACGTTGTGTTTAGTGAGATATCGACAATCACTTCAGTAAGGGCAACTCTAGTTGGTTTTACTGTGAAAATATATTTATAACATTTGTATCTTGGCTTTTGCCATAAAACCACCTCAAGGTGGCTTACAATAATTTATTTATTGCATTTCTATACTGCCCCATAACCAAAGCTGTCTGGGCATTTCACAAAAATTAAAACCTCAAGGTACAGTGCAAAACAATATAAAATATAAAAGCTTAAAACTACAGTGTAAAAGTACAGCCAGAATAAAACCTAGCAGCAGTGCAGAGATTTAAAATACTGATTTAAAACAGCAGAGCTAAAAGACTAGAATTCTAAAATGCTGGGAAAATAAAAAGGTCTTCACTTGGCACTGAAAGGAGTGCAGGTGAACCTCTCTAGGGAGTTCATTCCACAGCTGGGGTGCCACGGCAGAAAAGGCTCTCTTCCTGGTAGCCACCCACCTCACGTCCTTTGGCAGGGGCTCATGGAAAAGGACCACTGAAGATGATCTTTTAATAAAGCACAATATAATAAAATGCAATATGTACAATTAACCAAGATAAAACAGCAATGCGGCATGTGAATGGCTGTCAAAAGATCTCATATCCCACTGAAAGCCTAAGAATTGGATGAGTTTGCCTGTTCGCTTTAATGTTTATAAGCCAACTTGAGCTTATGAGAAGGTAGGATATAAATATTTTAAATAAAATACAGCACTCTGAATCTCTTCTCAATTTACTCCACTTATATCTTTGAGGGCTTGTGTTCCAGTTTACAGTATCTCCTTGTAGTTGTCAGAATTGGACAGAACTTGAAACTTGCAAGGTCAGATGTAATGGACTAAAGTAGCTTTCCTTGTCTCTCTTCAGATGCTCAAAGACCAATATCTTGGTTTCAGAAAAACCTTCTTGGCAGATGCTGTGGACGTGTTTGAGGCAAGGCGAGTGGAAGCGAAGAAATGGCAGACTGCCCCACGTGTTACAACAGGACCTACTCCTTTCAGCAACATACCAAATGCAGCAGCCGTTGCCATGGCTGCAACACTTACACAGCAGCAACAGCCTGCTACAGGTCTGAGTGCATTCAAGTTATAGCTTTTAGTGTTTGAAAAATAGTAAGCTTGTATGATGTTTTATATAAGGTCTTCCTTTGTTTTGGAAATCTAAAAATTGTGAGTAACAGTTCATCAAAACTTAGGTAATAGAAAATGCAGGATAGACTTAGCAATAATTATACACCCAGTATTTAATCTTGTCATTTTATTTGTAATATTGTTTACTGTGTTACTCTACCCATTGGAATGTGAGTCTTTGTCACCGCTGAATACGCATAGGATAAAGTCTTTCAAAAATTATGATACGGTTGTATAAACTTTTCTAATTTGTTGGGAAATCCTAAATCAAATTTGTTTTCCTCATGGAAAATTATAATTTTTTTTTACATTGCACTTTGTAATTTTAAATATGCCTCAAGGTAAAAGATCGTAAGGGCCATTATTTTTTTAACAGATTCAGCAGGAAGATGCTAAACGTAGTCGGTGTTCAAAATTGTGTATATAAAGAAGAATAAAAAAGCTGCTTTTGAGGTGGTATTCACCAGAAACTAAGCATGGGTAGAAATGAAGCAACTGAGGGGAAAGATGTTGATTTCCTCTTTAAAAAAATACTCTTTATCGGCTAACCTAGGTGCTTGAAGTTAGAAGCTTAAGGTGTGTCCCTTCCAAGGAGTTCTGCAGGTCACATTTAGAGAGACCTGGAAACCTGGCTACTTTGTTGTCTGAGTCACAATCCAGCTTGAGGAACTCAGCTCTGTGCTCTAGTAATGTTCTAGACATACCTGAGAATTCCCTTGGGTCTTTCTGCCCTGCTTCAGGTGCACCTTTATGTTTGTGGTGCTTGGCAAAAAGCAACATCGTACATGCGTGCATAACTTACTACCTAGAGAGTCATTAATTGAGATACTGCTGTTCAGTAATGGGATCTACAGGGTTTTTCCAGTTTTGACATATAGTAGGTGTTGACAGCTGAATCCTAGAATAGATGAATCGAAATAGAACATAGGAAGAATGAAAGGACTAGTACATCCTTCTAGGTTTACTGTAGCAATATCTTTGAATCTGCTATAATTTTAACCTTTTGCTATAAGCATGTGACAAACAAGTTTGGAATGCTTTTTTACAGTTTTTATACAGAGGGAGCTTAAGGTTCTGGTAATTATGGAACATGTTTAGTGGTCTGTAACTACCAGAACCATACTTCTGTAACTGTTAAAATCATTCTCAAAAGTTATTAAAGTTATTAGTCTGCATGACACATTACTAAGTAAGGGAACAGAACTTGACGTGAAGTCTCATGAATCTTGGCAGAAACTTCTCTGCCAAGATTCGCAATCCTAAATACCCTTTCTTAAATGTAAGAATATCCATTGATTTCAGGGAACCATTAATTGGGGTACATTGCTTTCACTGAATATGTCATGAATTGCTGCCAATGATCCAAAGAATCATGGACAAAATCCAATCTTGGACAAACAGACTTTCCTCCCCTTGCAGCCCACTGCATCCCCCCAACTGCTCCAGAGTTGTCATCCCCCCACTGCCCCCAACCATCCAGAGAAGATCTTAAGGGTAAGCAGGGGGGAAGGTCCAATTGCCCCTCCCTGTTCTGTTGACAGAAGCCACTCCATTGGCAGAAGGAGGGGTTAATTGGATACCACCCCATGAGTGGAACAAACACTTGCTAGTGCTATACAATGCTAGTAGAATAATTGTAGCTCTGTTCCTATTCTAATGTGTACGTAATGTAAGATTGTCTTTGGATTTAGTTTCATTTTCCTCAAACAATTCTGTAATGCAAAGTTTAGAATCGTTTCTGTGAATGGAAGGTGTCTAATGCATGCAGAAAGGCACCTTTCAGATCCAACCTTTTGTCTTTTTCCTAGTGCAAAGGGGAGAGAATGGGTAAGCTAATATTTGATGAATTTCTGTCATCACTTGGATATTTTATAAGGCTATGAAAATATAAAATTTCAAAGATAAGTTATTAATTTGACCTTGCAGATAATATGGCGTAACAGAGTATCCTGAATTGTTTAGTTGTACATACTGTGAATATGAGAACAGTTGTCAAAATTTGGAAGGGCAATAGTGAAGTGGTTGGACCCATGCTTTGCATGCAGAAGGCCCCAAATTCAGTCGCAGATGGAAGGAATGTTGGTAGCAGTGCTCTGCCTCAGACCTTGGAGAGTCACCGCCGGCCAAACTAGACAATACAGCACTAGATGGACCAATGGTTCATATGCAGTGACTGTGTTATGGACTTTTGTCCGTTTTTCATTCTGCTGAGGTCACCACAGAGTAAGGAAGAGGAGTATTGCCCATTCTATGAGCCTAACTTGCAGTCTTGTTGTCTGTTTTTAAAATAATACGTTGTAACTTGATGTTAGTGTGGCTTGGTATAAGTGAAGACTCTTGTGTTCATGTTGTAGAGGGGAGTTTCCCTACAGTAGAAAAGTAACTTTCTCTGAAGTATGGCAGAGACCATAGTTAAAAAAAATAAAAAAATCACAAGTCAAATATTCAGTGTTAAAATAACATGAGTTTTGCCAGCTCTAAACATTTTCTTAATTGTAAACCACTGCCTGGGAGATGGTGCTTGCTCTGCTGTAGACCAGCATCTAGCATTACGCTCAGCGCAGGCTGTATTAAAGCTGCCTAGCCAAGTTTGGGTAACCTAAAAATGAACGTACAGACATATTTCACTCTTACTACCTTGATAGCTGTGTCATCAACAATTATTCAGGCAAAATTAGTTTAGTATAGATACAACCTTAAGTGTATGTTGCTACTGACTGAGTAATGATGATTTAGTTTGCTTACCTTAGCTCTGCTTTAATGCCTTCTAGCACTTAATGCTTTATTATGTCCTTTGACCTTGCCAAGGTCAATTTACAATTTAAATTATTTGTTGGGACAACTATTTGTCCAAGTTGACACTAAAGCGGATCATGTGCTTGAGATAGTTTTGTGGTTAAAATCCAATATCTTGCCAATACAATTGAGGTTAAACTAAGGCAGCATTCCCAACCTGGTGCCCTCCAGGTTATTGGACTGCAACTCCCACAGTTCCCAGGCTAACACATATGGAGGGCACCAGGTTGGGGAAGGCTGAATTAGGTTTAACTCACGTTACTGAGCCAGATACCTGGTTAGATCTGGACAATTTGGGTTTGCACCATTATTTTCACTGGAAAGACTTGAGCAATGATATCTGGCAAGCCTAGTAAGGAATCTTGCTGATGTTTACTCTCACTGCGCCCTTATGCTGCACTCCTAAACACACTTACTAGAGAGTAAGCCCCACCGAAAACAGTGGGACTTGCTTCTGCGTAAGCATACATAGGTTTGCCCTGGTAGCAGTGAGTTATTTATTAAACTGAACGTGCTCTTTAGGGCAAATATATATATATATATATATATATATATATATATATATATATATAAATTTTAAAGAGATTGCTGCAGCTAATTATAGTTTAAATGATTCATAACATGTTATCCAAAGGTGACAATGTTTACTTATATGTTTTGGCATGGACGATCTCTAGCATTATCTAAATTATGTACACATACCTGACTTTTAAAGTAGAAGTTCCTTGGCTTTGGTGCAGACTTGGTTTTCTGGTACTAATTTGAGATTGCTGTTGAGTTGAAAATTGTCAGCTTTAACCATGAAATCCTGTTTTCCTGTAACTTGAATATTGGTCTGGCTTGAACTATTTTAAAAGTTTAAAAAGCATGCTTAAATGCAAACTTGACTTGGAGGACTGTGGTGTCATCAAACTGTTTAAACGTCTTCCACCAATGTGCCTCCTTCTCAGATGGAAAACTGATAACACTTTTAAAGCGAGAACACTGGACACTTTTTGTTGTTAGAAGCCTGACTTTGGACTGGAAGCTTTTTAAGGGAGCTGCTAGGTAGAGAGTATATTTGTTTACATCCAGTTTTTATCTGTAAGTGCAACATTTGTTCTATAAAATAATAAAAGTTAAATCCAGGCTCAGTTAGTTGAGCCTGAATCCCACTGATTTCAGTGGATTAGTCATGACTACTTAGTTTCCATCGATTTCAAATAAGAATTAAGTTTAGCTAACTTAGTCTGGATTTAACCCAGAAAGTTTAATTGGTATATAGTGCATACGTGGGATGCAGGTAGAACCTCAGCTTGTCAAAATAAGTGCTAAGTTACAAGTTCACAGCTCTAGTTGCCCTTTTAGCTTAATGCTGTCTTGAATATAAAAACCTCATTTTTGCATTGGATCACCTAAGGTGTGGAGATGTTCCTTGCAAAAGATGTAATGAAAAACAGTGCCTTTTGCTTGATATTTGGTTATCTGTTTGATTAGCATTTGTGAGAACTTGAATCTCAACTATTTATATATTTACAAGGCCAGAAGGGGACCATTGGTATTTTCTGACCTGTACAACACAGCCTACAAATTGTCACTAAGATTTCATTTCATTTTGTTTTCTTTAAAACTGCAGTCATGGTAGATAAATGTACTGTAATGCAATAATGAGGCAGAGAAACTTGGGGATGTCTAATAGAGAATATCAATATCCAGAAAGAAAATTGAGAACCCCAGAATCCTGAAGAGATTTTTTGATAAAACAGTTGCTGGTAAACATGCTACCATTTTGATGCATCCTGTACTAGCACCACGGGATTCAAATGGGTCAACAAGACTTTTATCTTTAGGAGGCTGCTATAGCACCAATGAGTGCTGCTATGTATTCCTCCATTTTAATTGGAACAGCAGTTGAGAACAGCATCTACTGCATTGTAGCCTTGGCGGTTAGCATGGCAGGAATATACAAATATGGATAGGCAGGCACAGTATTGAACTTGACAAATCCTTCAAGTTTAACTAATGCACTGATTGCTGTGCCTAAACATTGGAATACAGATTGTACTGTGAAAACTGTTAAATAGCTTTTATAAGTTACTAGATTAACCTCCAGATCTTTTGTTGCAACTTATTTATAATGAGGGGCTAGTAATAGTTTTTTTCCCCCCTGCACAGAACAATGGGCTAAGGCTATACATTTAATTTTGTGATATTAAAAAAGGATTTTGGCAGTGTGCGTTTGTAGGGAAACCACTGTCTCCAGTATTCTAAATGATGTTAGAAATGTCTGAATCTGAAACTTTTGAATGTATTGGGTAAGGTACACAACTGTGCCTTTTCTGTAAATGTTTATTTAAACAGGCAAAAATTGTTGTAAATGTAGCAAAATTCTAACAACTCAGTAACTATCATTTTTGTGTGAACCAGTTTGAGTTGTCATGTTACTGTGTAATTGACTTGCTCTAAAATGAACAATAAATTTAATAAAACAAAGTCATTGTCTTGTGTGTTATCCACTTGTTTCACTTTGTTTTTTTAAAAAATGGATAAAATATTTAAATGAGTATTTAATATCAGATATTGGTAACATGATTATTTTAATCACATAGTATAAAACTTGATTTTTAAAGAACAGCTTCTTGTAGGATGTTCAGATTATAGTCCCATCAAGGAGCAGAAATTCTAACTCAAAATGACATGCTGAGTTGTCATAAAACTATGGTCTCATGTTTGGGCATAACATACTAGATTTATCAATAGCTTCATCTTGTATTGCATTTTTAAACTTACCAGTTTAGACACAGATAGTTTGGGGAGGAATTCGAATGAAAGCTGGGGCGCTTTTAAAAGCATTTGGTAAGCTGTGGTATACTTTTTTAATGCAAGGGTTTACGTCACGGATCTCTTATTGCAAAAGAGTAAGGCAAGCTTTGTTTTCATTTTTTTTTTTATACCAGGGCCACAGCCGACTCTGGGAATTAGTTTTGGAACGCCATTCGGTTCAGGTATTGGCACTGGCTTGCAGTCAAGTGGCTTAGGCTCTTCAAGCCTTGGAGGTACACTTTAATTTTTTTCTAATGTTTCACTGAATTACTACTATACAGCACTTCCTGAATTTAACTAGGTAGCACAATTCACTGGCAGAACTAAATCCCTACATGCTTTATGCTAAATACACAGGGCCACGCCCCTATATTCCATGTTGATTTGAAATTACTACCAGCTTCTGATTCTATATTCTCAGCCTCCAATTTTGGTTAGAAAGCCCATTGCAGATGTAAGCACAACTTGAGAGAATGGGGAAAATGTGCCCTTTTTAGCCCTCTCACCTTTCCTTCCTTCACTTACTGCATCTCTATTGGGGACACCTTTTTGATTGTGTAAGATCCCAAAGTCTTTTATCATACCTGGAATACATCTAGTTGCTTATAAACCAGGCATTTCCGGTTATAGGAATGAGTAATTGCCTGTAGTATGTATTTAGTCTTGTGTTTTATGTTTACATAGATATATTTTGATGTGTGCCTTAATCCTGGTGGAGAAGATTTATTTGAGAACTAATACTTGATCCAGATAAAGAGTTTCACTGTATTAGCATATTGCTGTACCAGCTTTTCTCACTTTTGTGGTACATTTTGGGATCTATTATGGGAGTTGGGTGATGCAACAACCTATACTTAATCCCAGGTCCTATTGTTGAGATGTATGTATGTATGTAAAATTAGTGCTACTTCTAGGGAGGTGCTAACTTTCTCATGATGTTGGACAAGCATGAGGAGCCTTTTTCTTTCAAACGATACATCACTGTGGATATTCTGAGTAGCCCCAGCAATGTCAAGTGTTCCGTTGCTACACTGACAAATTTCCAAATTGACAAAGCACAGCATGATTCTTGGAAAAACAACCATTTTGCCTCTCCCTGTGTTTAAAGCCTATGTGCACAGCTATTTGAGCACACATTCAGCCTGTACATGTGTGTTTGTGTGTGTGTGTGTATGTGTACAGATATAGACTGACAAACCAAACCTAAAACTATGAGAAATATACCTAGAAGCACTGATATAGATACCCCACCTTTAAAGAAGTCAAGATTAGCTACAAGATTTAGGAATAAGTACTAGAGTAGCAAACGGAGAGATGCAAGAAACTTTGTTGAAGGCATATTACATCTTTTTTAAACATCACATGAGCAGCAGAATCCATATTGGTTATATTTCAGTCATAATTTACCCCCTCAGCCCACCCCACAAAAGGATTTGGAGTACTCGGTTCAGCAGGTGAGCTGTAAGTTACTTGTCCCTTTCCCTGATTTTAATTAGAATATGTGACTTGCCTCTCCAACCCAAAGCACACACCAGATGTGTTCTCAGGCATCTACCATTTGCTTTCCCACATAGTTCCCAGGAATGGAGGGGTAAGCCAAACTCTCTTGCTCCTGAGTATAACTATTTGCATTGTAAGCTGCCACATCTATGTCACGGAAGCAGGAGGTGGGTATGGAGCTTGTCTCCTTGAAGTTTCTGGTGAGGTGATGGCCATTTTAACCAATGGGAGTTGGGGACAGTAAGCTCCACCTCTTAAGTTTGCTCATTTCTCAATATGAACGCTTACACTCTACCTCCCAAGCACAGGCGTGTCAGATACCGTTCATGAAGATAAACTGCTCTAATCTGCCCAGTAACAATCCGGCCCTGCGTCAACCTATGAGACATGGGCATTTCATTTTGTTTGCTACTTTTTTTGGGGGGGGGGGGGGCTGTGCCAAGGCAGAGTGCAGCAGAAAGGAGCAACATTGGAAAGAAGACAAAATTGTTCAATGTGCAGGTCCTTATATTCCCATATTTAATCTCACAAACGGTCATGGCTGTTGGTTGTAGGAAAGATTCTATATGGGAATATTTTAAAGACAATCCGTCTATAGTAGGGGTAGCCAACGTTGTGTCCGTGGGCACCAATGTGCCCCCCAGACACCTTCCCTGGTGCCTGCTCAGACACAGTACTCCTCCCAATTTTTATTTCAAAAATATTTATATATTTTCTTAGTGGCATCTGGGATTGCTTCAAAGCTAAGTGCTGCCATTTTAATTTTCCATGAATGCCTCTGGGCAGGTTACTTGTCCTTTGTGACTAGCTGTGCCCACCCATGTTAGCCATTTTATGGTTGTGTCCAGGACAGGTTCTCAAATTCCAAGTCTGCCCACAGGCCCAAGGGTTTGCCTGCTCCTGCCTTATAGGGAAGCGTGCAAAATGTATACCATGTAACAAATAGATGCAAGGCCTGGCTGTAAGAATGAACCACTGAAAAAAATACTCTAATTGTAAATTAACATAGTTTAGTGGTGAGATTTGCAGCATTGTTTAGGAAATAGTTGAAGAAGTATCAATGAGGAAACTTGGTTTAAATCAGTAATTTAAACTGACCTTTTTTCTTCCTGATTTAAATCAACACACCCAGTTAGCAGTGGGGTCTTGTGGAGGTAAACCTTCTTTAACCTGTCATTTGCAATTCAGGATCAAGGATTCTTAATGCTGCAGGCAGTTAGATGATTGAGATCAGTCGAAGAGTCATGTTGGAAGGCCAATTTATTTAAAGCAATCCAGCCTTGTGTGTACCTTAACTTGTGTTCCCTGTCTTCACTACTGTTCCACTAGGGTTTGCAGGTAGCTCTGGTTTTGGAAGCAGTGCCACAGGTGCACCATCATTTGGATTTGGAGCCACAAATAAGCCTTCAGGAAGCCTTAGTGCAGGTTTGTTCTATTCTGAATATTAAGGTATCTAAGTTGTCAGTACCAAACTCGTGGCATCCATCTTGGTCATTAAATTCAAATTTGTTTGAGTTTATGTCAAATACCAATTTAGAATGGTATCAGACCAGGGGTAGGCAACTTGGTGCCCTCCACATTTTTTGGACTACAAATCCCATAATTCCTGACCATTGGCCATGCTGGCTGGGACTTATGGGAGTTGTAGTCCAAAACTCTGGAGGACTTCAGGTTGCTTTACCCATGCATTAGACACACTCACCTGTGAAAGGATAATGAATACAAAAAGAAAAATGTTTTTGAACTTCAGACACCTTCTGCAGGTCCAGCAACCTGGATCCATAGAACCACCTTCCTTGTTCCACAGGCCCAAGGGAAATCTGGGCTTGTGTTTCTCAGACATTGGCCCCTGAATGCTGCATGGCAAATCTCTTTTGAAACTGAGGAAAATTTGAAAAGCATCGTTTGGTATGGCATGGGGATCAACTGCTTAACAGAGAAAAGTCAAAGATCTTACTGGGCATGCCCAAGCCACTGGGTTCATCTAAACTCTCTCGGTCCTGACCAGTCTCTCCCTGAGCAAGGTGTAATGTTTCCAGACCTCAGTTCCATTTTATTTCTTGGCTTTCTAGAAATGTCTTAAATTTAATCAGTACTGAGGCCAGCTACAGTTTCTCTCAGCATGATAGTTGACAGTTATGTGAAGGCTGACTTGTTCTTAAAAAACCCAAAAAACTAAAGTTCATTGTTCCTGATCTAAAGGCTGAGGTTGGAGTACTTGAAAGATTGAAGTTAAATGAGCACTCTTGAATTACACATTCAAAAACTGGATCAAACATATCCAAATAAGAAAATGTTAAATATTTGAACACAGTTGGCACAGTTTGCAATATGGCTTTCCTAGCTTTATATAGACAGGGAACCAACTTGAATGGCATTAAAAGGGGATCAGATATACATGGAGGATAAGGCTACTAGTCACGATGGCTGTATATTACCTCCAGGATCAGAGGCAGTATCCCTCTGTATGCCATTTGATGGGGAACAGAACAAGAAGAGCGTTGTTGCACTCATGTCCTGCATGTGGGTGTCCCATGGGCATCTGGCTGGCCACTGTACAAACAGCATGGTGGGCTAGGTAGGCTTTTGGTCTGATCCAGCATGGTGGTTCTTATATTCTTAACAAGCCATACTTATATCGCCATACTTTTTGGTCCAGTGCAGTTTCAATTCTAGCTTGTTTCAATTGGGCAAAATAACTCATTGCCACCAGCTCATTTATTGCTAATCTAAAACAGTCATATTCCACACCAGCACTTACAGATCTTTTTGCTAGAGAAACCGATTTCTCCACCATCATTCTCATAAACCTGTGACATTTTTTCTGCTTTTTGCTTCTTTAAAGTAATAAATTAAGCAGTTGGTTAACTTAACAAAGCACCAGAGGGTTATCCTTGTCAGTCTATTGCAGAAAAAACAGCAAGCAGCCTTGTGGCACCTTGAAGACTAACAAATTTGCTATGGCATAAGCAAATGGACTAGAGTCCACTTCATCAGATACATGAAATGTTATCCTCAGTTGGCAGGTAAGGATATTTACACATGGATGTAGATAGAAAAATATAAACTGAGGGGTTAAATGAAATGCGAATAAACCAACAACCCGGATGTGACAGTAAGTGATAATTCATAATAGCAGGAATCGTTGATAACACAATCATCTTAGCATTTCTAAATTAACCTTCCTAGTGGGATAGGAAACCATTATCTCTTTTCAGACCCAAATGAACAGAATCAAATTTCATTATTAGTCCTAATTCAGCTATTTCTTGTTGGAATCTCTCCTTGAAATTCCTCTGTTGGAGAATGGCAACCTTTTCATTTAACCCTAATTTGCACCCTCATCCCCCTCTACACAAGTGTGTATATATCTGCCAACTGTGAGAATACTTCATGCATCTGTTGGAGTGGACTTTAGTCCATGAAAGCTTATGCTGTAATACATTGTTACCACTGAAGGCATTACATGACTTTGTTTTAACAAAACATGTTTAGCTTGCTTAGATTCTTCAACACCTTGTGCATTAAAGTGAATAATAAACTGAAGTTGAATCCTGATAAGACACAGGTGGTATGGGTAGGTGGTTCTTGGTTCCAGGAATTAAGGCCTGTTCTCGATGGGCTTACATTCCCCCTGAAGGAACAGGTATGTAGTCTGGGGGTCTTCAATTTATAGGTTGTCACAAGATGCACAGGTGGCCACAGGGGTGAGGAGTGCTTATGCCCAGGCCAGCCCTTGGCTACAGGGCTACAGCAGTTCCTGGACCCAGATAGCCTGACTTTCATGATTCATGCTCTGATAAGCTCACACTTAGATTAATGCATCACCCTCTGTGTGGAGCTACCCTTGGAGACAGTCCAAAACCTGCAGCTGGTGCAGAATGTGGCTGCCAGAGTATTAAGTGGGATCACATGATACCGATTGTTAAAACACTGCACTGGTTGACTGTGAACTACCAGGTGCAATTCAAGGTGTTGGTAGTTGTGTACAAAGCCCTAAGTGTCTTAGGACCCAAGTACTTAAAGGAGTCCCTCTCCCAGTACTGCCCAATCCCTGCTTTAAGATCAGCCAGTGAGGCCTTCTTGGTGGTGGCAACCCGATTATGGAACTTACCTGGTTTATCGTTACATGAAAACCGGGCCATTGTATGTCCCAAGTTGAACATGCCTTAGGATAAGGGCATCCTCTTGCAAGATATTGAAACTGCTGTTGAAATGTGCTTAAGGGTTTTGCAGTATAAAGACCAAACTGCACCTGTAGAATTAACCACCCTTACTACAGACCCACCTGCACTGTAAAAAAAGAATAAAGGTGGTTGCAGATTTGATATTCAGTAGCAGACACCACCATTCCTTTAAGATAGCTCAAACCAGGAACAGGCAGACTTCAGGATTCTGAGATATACTTTGGGGTTTTTTACTAGAACCTCAGTCTCCCAAGTGGAGTCAGGGCAGACATACACCTAGTCGAAATAAGGCACATTGCTCAGATCAAGGATTTGTTTTCATCTAAATGGTAGAGGGGCTCCTTCTCACCTCTTCATTCTAATGCACTGCTTTTTATCCTTGGTTTTCGCTAACAGCACATATGGTTCTGACTTGCATTCTCCCCCCCACGCCCCCGGATGACCACTTCAGAGTTTTCTTTGTGTCCAGGACTCTAGCCTATGCCAATTCAGGGTGTATGTGTGGAATTTGTCTGGCACCCTTCTAGAGCTTTTTTCCCTGCTCTTTTTGGAGGAATGCAGAATTTCACCTCCTTGAAACAGCAGCATTTATGCAGGTTTTAGTATGAATGTATTGCACTGAGCAAAGTCAAATCAAATCAAGTCAAAATGGGAGTGTTGGCGGGGGGGAGGGGAGAAATAGGCTCACTGAATATGCATGTCACCTTGTGTGCTAGAAGAATAGACAGAGACTGACCAGCTTTGAACTCCACAAAGCATTCTTGATGGGAGAAATGGGAATTAATCCAGGAGTTCAGCCCTCACATCTTTCAACTGTAGCTGGGAATTTTGCTCCTCTTCAAAGTGGTATAACTTTTCCCGCCACAGTTCCTTTTGCTGCATTTTTTTTGTAATGTCAAATGCCCTTGGCTACACTGGTAGTGTAGACAAGTTCTCGCATCAGAGTTATGTTGGTACCAACCACTATAGTAGCACTAGTGCCCAAGAGTGAAATTTTAACAGCAGTAGGATACTGTTCCTACCCTATTAGGTTTGTAAGACCTTAAATGACTGCAATATGTTGAAATGTAACCCTTAAAGCAAATTATAACCTGGCATCCTGTACAACCAGGATTGGTAGACAGTATATTGCTGAATGATTTACAGTAGATTTGCTAGGTTTTCTGACTCCCTGCTGTTTAACACTGGCAATAATAAAAGGTGTTTGTTTTTCTAAGTCAAGCTGTTAGAATTCATCATTGGTAGTTGGATCAGATTTTTACTTGTATATGCAGGTCATCCCAGTGTATGGCTCAGGAGGTGAAGTAGTAGATCCTGGAAGCCTGAAGTCTTCCCATGCCTGGCTTAAATGAATAGAACATTAATTTACATTGGCCTCCCTGAAATAGTGGCTATGTAATATAGGACTACAGTTTCACACTTAAAACTCAAAAGTAGCTTATCTCTGATTGAACCAGGTAAACTAATGCAGTCACAGCATCTTCTCACTTTGAAATATTTTCCCCTCCCTACAAGGCTTTGGCAGTTCGAGCACATCTGGGTTTAACTTCAGCAACCCTGGCATCACAGCATCTGCTGGCCTGACATTTGGAGTGTCCAATCCAGCCTCTGCAAGCTTTGGCACAGGAGGACAACTTCTCCAGCTAAAGAAACCTCCAGCTGGAAACAAGAGGGGAAAAAGATAAATGTGAATGGGGCGGGGGGAGGGTTGGGGTCAGAGAAAAGGGACAATGCATTCACTTCGTTCATCCTGGAAAAATCTATTTTTTTAAGCTGATATAGTAGGTGCTCGGTGTTCTTGGAGATTTATAACATTTTGCTACTTATTCCCATTCTGGATTATAAAAAGTACTTGTAACATACAGCTTTGCGCGTGTGAATCAAAGCTCACTTAACTTCTTTTTGTCTTACTTTTAGATATGTACTTCATTATTAAGGACTCTTATAAAACCACCTATTTAACATAATGCTAGTAACAGGATGTTTTTGTCAATATGCTCTAAACCATATAAAGAGATTTGGTTTCTTCGTACAATTGAAGTATATTCTAGAACAAATGCTTGAATCCATATCGTCTGTTTCTTGATATGGCCTTTTAAAAGCATCAGGGTGGTTTTGTGTATATGTATGTAAATATATACAGTACAAATGCACACTCATATATGCATCTGAGTACATATAATGCATTTCAAACCTTGGGTTGTACTCATTGTTAGTCCTTGGAGTAAACCCATTGGAATGAATGGGACTTAAGTTGGTCAAGATGAAGGTAAGTCCCATTCATTTCAATGGGTCTGCTCTGAGTAGGACTAAGAATGCATACAACCCATTGTCTCTAAGACAGAATGTTTCTAAGTTTGATTTTGGGATTCTCTCCCCCACACAGTGTCAGCATATCAAAGACCAGTTTGTAACATCTACTAATACATGTAAGACATTGCAGGCTGTTTCGTTTGTCATTTTCCATTTCTGTTGTGTTTCCGTTCTGTGTTTTAAATGAACTGGTTGTTCATAGTTAATGTTCTCAAACTGGCTTGGTTCTGAACTGTAGCAATATGTCTTTAGATTGCAAGGCTTCAGAAAGGTTTTTGAGAGCTGATGGCTGATTCTGAAATGGCTTCAGTTTGTGCAAACAGCTCACACAAGTCTCCTGCTCATGCAATCAGTTTAACATGGTTGAAGAGTACTTGGGATGACACAGCAGAAACATCCTGGAGAAGAGTCTCCTGAGATTGCAGGAATGTCTGCTCATAAAAATTGCCACAACATCTTTTGTGAGTACTGTTCTTCCACACTGTGCCATTCACATAAGCAGACCATGTGCGTGAGATGTTTGCATGAGCCAGGGCTGTTTCAGAACAGATGTATCCATTTTATGTTTAGGTCTTCATTTCTGCCATAGAGACAGATTGTGCTACTCTGGCCCTGCTCAGACCATTCTGAACAAATGAATAGCATCTCCATTCTGGAATTGATGTGTACCTGTCCTCAGTAGACAGCAGCCATAATAATTAGCTACAAAGCATAGATCAAAACCGTACACCTGAGAGTAAACTATTTCACAAATTGCAATAGCACTAGTTGTACATTAGAGTTCAGATTATGGTATCACTGCATGCTGAGCTGTGTTTTCAGCTCAGTGAATGTTTAAAACAGAAGCAACAGGAACATTTATTGCCTTAAATGCAGGACTACAGTCATAGTCCTTGAACTGTGTTGCTCCAGTCACTTCAGCAGGGCTATGCTAGGCCATCTCTTTTAAAGGTCAGGCTGTAAATCAGCCTGTCTGATCACTGCAGTGTGCGTGTGCATACAGAATTTTGGTGAGGTCTAACCTTTTTATACAGAGAATATTTTGTATATAACTCAAGCAAATATTCAGTTCTCATATAGGCACCTTTAAAAACAACAAATAGTGTGCATGTGCATATTTTCTGATTTTGAAGTTGGCTGCTTTCAATTGAGTACTATTTTTGTAAGTTTTGGCTGTTTTTATGTCATCAGATAGCAAATTGTCTGGCAATGTTTGAGTCTTGAATGTGATAGGTTCAAAAGTAAGGGGAGTAGCTTACTTAGTGCAGGGCTTTTCACCTTCGTACACACGTGTTAATAACATCTGACGTATGAGCACTTTTTTGGCCAGGGGGAAGGAGGAAGTTTTTAAAGTTGGCAGAATTAAGGAAAGCTTAAAATGAATCTCAGACCACAATTTTATTTTAAATTTGTGTTGCGTTTCAGTTTTAAAAAAAGATGAGCAAACCTGATATATGTATGTTACTGCTTTTTACAGGATTGTTGAACCACTGAATTTCCTTGTATATAATTTGTGAACCTATTTTTTTTAACTGTGTTTCTGTCTTTGTCCACATGTGCAACTTTTTGTTCTACAAATAATAAACTTGTTTGAAGTGAGCCATGTCATTCTTATTTGCCTTTCTGGATTGTGTTCTTATTTCCTCCTGGCTGTGACCCCACAGGCATAGGCCTGGAACACACATAATGACAACCATGGATTTTCAGGACCAAGCACAAATGAGCATGCTGCTTCCTGTGTGCTCACCACTTCTGCTTTGCATCCACTTTGCTAAACAACTAGGAATGCCCTGTTCCTGGGTTGTTAGTTGTGATGCCCAAACCCAGCATTCTGGGTTACTGAGAGTTAAACAACCCAGAGTTTGAACCTGTGGTTTGTTGTGTTAACCAACTCTAGGTTGTGTAGCCTTCAACAACGCAGAGTGCCAGGTTTGGATGTCATGACACCAGTTCCTGGGTTGTTTCGGAAAGCAGATTCAGAGCGGAAGTGGCGAGCAGGTGGAAGGCAGCATACTCACTCACTCTGGTGCAACCCCGCCAGTTCACATGTTTAACCCATGAATTGGCTTTACATATGGCTCAGGTCATAGAAGTGTCCTCAGAGGAAATCAGTAGGGATGAGTCAAAGGAGATTTTGTCTTCCATATGAGAGCATTCCTGGCTGCCTCCCAATATGCATTTGCACAGACAGTGTAATATGTGAACCCGGCAGTCCCTGGACTTAGCTAGCAGCAATTTTCTTTAACACAATGGAAGAAGATGTGCAGTTGTCTTAAGGGGAATTGCTGATGGTGGATGTCTGTTGTCTCCATATTCACCCGTTTACACATATGTGCCTGAGGAAAAAAATGGACCTGCTTGTGTGTTGAGCAGAACATCTTGCATAGTACTTAGAAAAAATATGTTACTAATCTGGGATTTTGGTCAGATAAACCCCAATTAAATCACTTTAAAAAAGATGTATTTGAGTGACCCAGATTTAATGTACAACATAAAATTGTACTAATGATTGTTGTTAAAGAGGTAAAATTACACAGGGATGGTATCTGGGGTTCTCTTAATCCCTTGGTGTCTCAAGAGACCCGTAATATCATGTACCTTTATTTTTCCCTTCATCTCAAAACCTGGAAGTATGAATTAAAATACTGGATAGTTAATATCAGTTTGTAATGTTTTAACTATTGGCTGTTACAAAACATGAAGAAAGATGAAATCTTTCAGACAATTGGTAATTTTAATACCCTTCTAACTGTTTCATTGCATAAAGTACCTATTGCAGTCTACCTCAATCTGTTGCCGTCCAGATGTGTTGGACTACAACCCCCATTATACCCAGCCAGCATGGCCATACTGGCTTGGGCTGATAGTTGTAGCCCAACACATCTCGGGACCAGTTTGAGTAAGACTGACCAATTGTGTTCTTAAATGAGGGTTTTACCATTTGGGTCAATTATACCCCAATAATTTGGGCCAACAATTTTTCATCTCCCTGCTTCTGTTCAATCCACTTTTAATTTCAGTATTATTCATCCCAATCCCCATTTAGTAAAATCATCAAATTAAAGAAAAAAATTGAGTTACGGGGTTTAAAAAAAACATTTATAGACCAATTAACTCTTTTTTCCTATAGGAGAATGCATAGCATATGCAGTGGCATGAGCTGAGAGATGGAATTTTACATTTTCCCTTTTGAGGGTGAATTTGGAGGGTTGACATTAAAGTGCCAGTATGGTTGTGCTAGCTGTAACCTGGAGTGTTATTACAAATATTGGTGTAATTGGAGGTGTTATTAAAAAAAACAACAACCTTGGCCAGGATTGAAAAAGGTGATTAGGCTCACATGCAGAGCTTCTACTAGCCCAGTGAAATATTTGACTTTTTCTCTTTGAAGAGCAGACTACCATGTGACATCACAAGCTTATTTTGGAAAGTCGCTCTTTTCCAAAATCTGTTTGCCATGTGACTTGGTGGGCGTGGGTTTGTCTTTGATAAAACAAATCTACATTCTGTTACGGTCATGGAACTAGTTCCATGGTTCTTTGGATCCTAACCATCATGGCTTCATTCTTTTGTCTTATACTTGTAAAAAAAAGAAAAACAAGAATAGCATTTTGATGTATGCCATTCCCTATCTCAAAGATATTTGTGATAGCAGAAGACCAATCCAATCTGCTGTTTTCTCTTTCAAAATCAGTACATTTTAAAATGCCTACTCTCTCTGCTTGAAATGCATTTTGTTCTCCCTACATATATAGATATGAACCAATAGTAAGGCTGCAATAAGTAATAATGAGCTCCATGCTTTGCCATATTAACAAGATTCATCAGAATGCCTAATAGAGTTGTTGAAATGATTTGTGCATTCAGTTCAATTTGTATCTGGGTAAGAAAATTAGATGTTTGTGTTTTCTTTCAATGGAACCCATCTAGAAATTTCTGGTGGATCACTTCTTCAGCCGTCTCCTTCACTGGAATTTCCACAGATCATGTCCACGTTAGACAATGCCCCAGGTTAGTTAATTTCTATGAAACCAATGCTCTAGACCTTACCATGTTTCAGCTCAGAGGTAGTTAGTGCATGAAAATTTTCATTCTCAAATGTGTTTGTACAAAATGTTTTATAAGTCTCATGTAACTTAACACAGGATACTGTGAGAGAGGGCGGGTTGAGCAATTATTGGCTTGCTGAAAAGGGCTTACTGAACTTTGTAGATGACTAGATTTTTACACAGGTCTTCCCCTAGCTGAAGCTAACCGTATTGCACTCTCCAAACAGGTGTATAGATCATGATCTAGTAGACTGGACTGTACCTCATCTGTTGTACACAACATGCTTTGTCCCAAAAAAGTCTAGGTTGAATCCTGGCAACTCCAGCTAAAGGAAAGGATCTGAGGTAGAGGCCTTCCCCAGGCTTGCTATCCGAGAACTTGCAGAGTCACTGTTGGTAAAGGGGAGGGGGAGCATTGGCTTACAGCAGTGATAGGCAACTTGCGCCCCCCAGATGTCTGGGCCTTCAACTCCCACCATCGGTCACCACTGGCTATGCTGGCTAAGGCTGATGAGAATTGTAGGACAAAATATCTGGAGGGCCGGAAGTTGCCCATTCCTGGGTTATAGAAGCACAGTTTTAGAGTTGGAAGGGACTATAGTCCAGCCCCTGGCTCAGTACAGGAATCTTAAAACTATAGCAGCAGAGGGCGGATTTCAGGTTTGCAGGATCTACTTTGTTTTTACTAATACCACAAGATCCACCAGCTGGAGCCAGGTGCAAAAGATAGACACTTAGAATTTTAGAATTCTGAGCCCAGGAATCATTTTGAGTACCAGAGCGGAATGGAAGTCACAGTCCTGCCATGCAAAAATCCACTTCTGGTTACTCGAAGCTTTCTTCATTTCAGCAGTATAATTTGGGGTTGGTCGGTGGAGAGTTATTTTGTTGCTGAGATTGTTAAATAACTGGGAGTCAGAAATCCTCTCACATCAAATGAGAGATCTACCAGTAGATCCAGAGCAACCTTCTGCCAATCCTTGAACTACAGCATTCTTCACATATGGCCATATGGACATCTCAAAATATTTCCACCAAAGGAGAGCCCAACACATCCCAATAGGACTTACTCCCAGGCAAGTATGCATAGGATTGTAGCCTCAATTCAACCACACAGAATATCCAATTAAATAGTACAACTGATTGTAGCTCATCCACCAGATAATGTATATAAAATGTAGCTTTTCACCTTTTTAGAAACACATCTAAACATTCACAATTTGAAATGTTTTATGACTCGGAGAATCCTAACTTTTGGGATGGGTCCAGGGCTGGCCCTACTATTAAGCAGAGTGGAGCAATCGCCTTAGACTGCACATGCTGGGGGACAGTGAGTGGCGGTGAGCTGTTGGAGCACAGAGCTGCATATGCACCCTACAGCCTGCCCTGCAGTCCCTAAAATGTCTTGGGCCAGCTCTGAATGGACATTCTGCCTCCTCCTTTCCTTCTGCAGCCCCTTGTCTTCCTCCCCACAATCCACTCCTGAGGTTCGGGGGAACACCCAGAAAACCATAGCATGTGACTCAGCTCATTGCAGCAGAAAAGAGGAATTACCAAAACCTGAGCACTCCTCCCTTTGCCAGTAGAAGGCAGGGAGTGGGGAGACCAGGTTCAAATACCTGCTCTACCATCAAGCTCCCTGGATGACCGTGGGCTAATCTCATGCTTTCAGGCTAACCCACCTCAAAGGGCGGATGTGAAGATAAAATGGCAGATGAAAATGTAATAATACAGCAAGAAGAGAAATTAATGTTGTATTTTAAAGTATCCATATATAAATTATGAGTATGGATGGAATAAGAGTTGGTGGGGGCAAATGTTAAGATTGACAAGATCCTGGGCTACTTGTAATCCATGTTGATCACAAGCAGCAAAACACAGAAGTGGGTTAAATAATATCTTTGGGCTAGCTCATTGCTTGCAACATTAGGCTGATTAAATGCAAAGGAAGATTGGATTGCTGTCTCTTTAACCGCTGGGGTGGAGAGGGAGTTCCTGTGGGTATAGTAGGGTGGCCATGTGTCTTCTTTTACAGAGGATGGGCCTCTATTTGAAGGGCTGTCCTGTTCAATTCCACTTTAAAGAAAAATAGCCGTAAGAACTGTTGTCCATCAGTTAGCACCGGAAGAGGAGACTGAACAGTTAGACACACAGGTCACCTGCTTACAGTCTTCTGCACTGTGGTGAGATGTACTGTATTTCTATTTGAATTATAATTATTTTAAATTTGCATCCATGTGTATCAATTAGTGTATGGAAATGTTATGCAAGACTGTGCACTCTTTTGTGGTGATGCATTTCCTCCCTTTCTTTTTTGGCAATTCATAAGTGGCCACCCTAGAATGTAGCATTTCTTTGCCTTCTTCCAGCATCACCCAAAATCCTCCCATCTGTGGAACTGTGGAAGATACAGGGGTCCTGTCCTCCATTGTGTCTAGCTGGTAGAGAGGGGAGCTATAGCAGAGTGGTAGTGCACAGGTCTTGCATGCCAAAGGTCTCAGGTTCAATCCCCAGCTTCTCTAAATGGGGCTGGGAAAACTCCTGTCTAAAATGGTGAGAAACCAACACCAGTGCAGACTGAGTTAATCATCTGATATGATGGAAGGCAGCTTTCTGTCTGGTAATTGCATTTGCTCTTGAAAGTTTCATGTTTGTCCTGAAGCGTACAGAACAAAATTAAGATTTTATTAGATGTTCTCAAGCTATGGCTTGCCTGGCTGGTTCGAAATGGCTTCTTGTTTAGCGTCTGTATCTAACCCTGGCTGGCATAGCAGTCTCAAAATAACATCTTGATTCTAAGTAGATTGCGCTTGATAACAAAATCAATCCAATTGTTTTGACCGCAATGTATTTGTGTGTGTGTGTGTGTGTGTGTGTGATTTTAAAGAACAGAACTGTTAAAACATAAGACTAATTCTGTGCAAATTTTCTTTGAGCCACTCTTTCATGCCTGAATATTGTAATGCATCATCATTACCACCAGGTGGCAATAAAAGCATGGTATGTTCCCCCACCCCCCACCCCCAAATAACAGCACAAAGCCATATGGCCTATTGAATTGCTGTTCTGATGCTGCAGATTTTCCACCCTCATTTTTCATGCTATCATGAAAACTCCATCCTCCTATCAGAGAATAGTACATACATTTGTGATGCATAAATGGCTGCACTAGAGTAATTTTATTCACCTTGAAGACAGTGGAGAGCCCCCCTGCCCTCCCACAGCACAGTAGGGCTGCTGTTCGACTTGGAGTCAAACTCCACGTTCTGAGGAGAAGCGGTGACTGGAGCTCCCAGTGTGTTTATATTTTCACATCAAAACAGCCACAGGGGGGTGTGTGTGTCCCCTGAATTGGATCAGAGATGTAGAGTGGATGTTTCGCCTCCCCGCCCCCCCGCCAGCTGCTGTTTGCCCAAATAAGAGCGTGTGTCTGTGTGATTTTGACGGGGAAAACAGCCCAAGAGAGAGGGAGACCCTCACCTCCAGCGATGCTGCTCAGCTCCAGCTCTGGACACCCCCCACTTTTAAGTAAAAATAAATCTGTTGGGAGATCTGATTACAGAACTCCCGCATCGCATGTGCCCTGAGAACAACATGGCGAAAGTCCCCTTGGGTTCCTGGAACTACTTGTAGCAGCATTTGGATCTTGGCCAAAGATACTGCAATCCCCATGGGTCTTTGTTTGTCTTTAGGACCCCCAGTCCTTATTCAGGATATGGTAGAGTGAGGCTACATGGCAGAGGGAAAGCATCTTGTTTGTGTGTTTCTATTACGCTGTTTATATCGCACCTTTCCTCTTAGGAGCTTGAGGCACATACATGGATCCCTCACCCCACCCTTATCCTCACACAACCACAAATGGCAGGGGTGCTCCAGGATTTCAGGCAGGAGTTTATCTGGCCCTACCTGGAGATGCCAGCAGGGGCATTGCTAGGTACTTAAAAGATTCAGGGCCCAGGCCCATAGGGCACTAATCTGCATAACATTTGCATTTGCTAATTTATATCTATATGCACATTTAGAAATAAGCATTTGGGTTTATTTAGATTTCACAGATGGCAAAGCAAACCAATTAATTTCTCATCTAAATCATCCCAAATTTTAAAAAACAATAATTTGCGCCTCACCCAAGATCATCCAAAATCAGTAGATCAGCTTCAATTACTCTGTGTCCCACCCCCATTTCTCTCCCTCCTGAAGGAAAAAATGCCCCCACCCTATGCAATCAAACTTAAAAGAAAATCTTGCATTGGAATCAATGCACACTTGAGGCTCTGGGTAACAGGTCTGGGGCCCAGCGAAAAGAGTTCCGGGGCAGGGGCCCTATGGGCCCTGGTCTAGCAATATCCCTGGATGCTGGGGGTCAAACCTGGGGCCTTCTGCATGCAAAGCAAGTGCTCTGCCACTGACCTACGGCTCCTCCCAAACTTCTGAAGGGTAAGAGCCATTCTACAGTGAAACAGTCTGCCTTGGGGAGGGGGCTTTCTTTGTGGAAGGTATTTCAGCAGAGGCAAAACATCCATTTTTCAGGGATACTGTAGATTCCTCCACTGAGCAGGCAGTTAGATTAGATGACCTCCAAAGTCCCTTTCAACTCTATAATTCTACGATTCTTTGACATGTAGTAATCCAGCCAGTGAAGTTTCAGGCAATGGAGGCTGGTGGCTCCGATGTCAGTGGGGCGGTGAATCTGCTTCAGGTTTCAGTCAGAACTCTAAAGGAGCTTTGTGCCTTGGACAGTTCTGTTAGAGTTCTGACTGAAACCTGGAGCAGACTGTCCGCCGCACTGACATCAGAGCCACTGGCCTCCACAGGTTTCCGGTGATGTAGAAATACAACCTTGCAGCTGTTAGGGACGGGGGGGGAGGGAAGAGTTGTCAGTCTTATTCAGTATCAAAGTCTGTATTGGAATCTGTCTAAGGGAGCAATCATATGACCCCTAGACAGAGTCTAGGGGGGCCATAGGATAACTCGGATTCATAGATCTGTGGTCGGAGACAGCGCTCCGACTGCGGATCCAGGAATCCACACTCCCCACTGCTCCCCCTTGCAGCCAGCGTGGAGAGAACGGCACTGGCTGCCTCTCCGAGGATGCAAACATGGCCTCGGACAGCGGGCAAAGGGGACGTGCTGGTGGACGGGGAGGGGACTGGGGAAGCCGGGATACAACACACCCCAGCTAGACGGGCGAAAAATTCCCGTCTAGCCACAATGTAGGGTGGGGGGAGTGCGGAGGTGAAGCTCACCTGAGCTGCTCTCCTACTCTGCACAGGATGCCCGTAAGCCTCTGAGATCGGAGGCTTATGGGCAGAGCCATAGGACTGCACCCTAAACGGTTCTTTTTCTCTTCACCTCAGGCATCATTAAGCGGCGTGCACCTACACAGCTGGCTCCCATTCTAGAAAACGGCGAGAGTGCATACCATTTCCACTTGGACCTGTGACTGCTCGGCTTCCTGCGATGTACCTCCTGGGCAAGAAATGTCCAGTCTCTCACCCCCTGCCCTGGGATTTAATATAGCGCTGCATGGCAGCAAGGCTACCTTTGGTATCTATCCTTTTTCAGAGTAATGACAAATGTGAGTGGCGGTTATTGGTTTGGGATTACATCATTAATCAGGTTGGAAGGAAATTTGGGTTGCCAACCTGAAAAAAAACCCCAACAGCATCCTGCCCTGCTCCTGGGCCTTTAACAGCAACTTGATCTGCAGCAAATTAATAGGGAGTTAATGCCTCCCTGCTGTTAGGGGCCGTAGCTCAGTGGCAGAGCACTTGCGTTGCATGCAGAAGGTCTCTGGGACAATCCACAGCATCTCTAGGTAGGGCAGGTAAAATTCCACCCTAAAACTCTGGAGAGCTGCTGCCGGGCAGTGTTGGCAATACTGGGCTAGATGGACCAATGGATTAACTCGGTATAAGGCAGCTTCCTAAGTTCCTCAAAGCTGCAGATTTTCTGCTGATTCCTGTAAATTGAGGAGCTGTGACAGTGAAATCATAGAATTATAGCATCACAGAATCATAGGGTTGGAAGGGGCCTACAAGACCATTGAGTCCAATCCCCTGCTCAGTGCAGGAAGCCTGATTCCCAGGCGGTCTCCCATCCAAGTACTAACCAGGGCTGACCCTGCTTAGCTTCCGAGCTCAGATGAGAATCCTCACATGCAGATCTGATAGAGGGAGGGAGTTTGGATGGGGCGGGCAGGGGCACAGATCTATGCCCACACTGTCAGATGTAGCCCTCAAAACTGGGCTGCCCATGTTCCTACTTTACAGCAGACAGTCCTCTATTTGATGGGCTGTCCAATTCAAGTCTGGTTTAAAGCCGCAGAACCCTAAGAAGGGAGAGCAGCAGGGGCCTTGGAGCTGCCCATCAACATATAGCACCTCAACAGCGGACTGAGCAACCACACGGGTCACCTGGTCACACTTTCCCCCACTATGGTGAGATGTATAATTCCATTTATGGTAATTATTTCTAAATTTCTTTCTACATATAATTTAGCATACATGAATTTCATGCAAATCTATGTCTTCTTTTGTCCTGCTTGGTGGGGTGATGCATTTCCCCTTTTCTGGGAATGTGTAAGTGGCCATCCAACTGAAAATGGGGCATTCCAGGGGGTGTTGGAGGCATGTCAGAGGTGTTCTTGGATCTGCTGGATCCAAAGCCCCTTTATTCCCCTGAGAGGCCCCAGGATCGGACTCATCGATTATACCAGTTGCACTTAATGCCCCCTTCCAGATTTGTTTCCATGGGGGGTGGGGGGTGGGACTCATTCATTAATTTGTTCATTCATTTATTACATTTCTGTACTGCCCAATAGCCAAAGCTCTCTGGGTGGTTTACAAAGATTAAAAACCTTAAAAATACAGTATTATGCATAATATAAAAACAATGGAGGGAGCAATCCTATGGCCACTAGTCAGTGGCTAGACGGCCATAGCATAGGTCGGTTTCCCAGAATCAACCTCAGAGCCCGCACTCAGAGGTCGATTCCTGGAGAACCGACCTTCTCCCCACCCTACCCTGCACTGCCTCGCAGGCAGCTTGGAACGGCCCTGCACCCTGCGCTTGGAAGAGGAGTGCGGAGCAGTGAAAATGGGGCATTTTGGGGGGGGGGGTGTTCCGGGCCGGGGAAGGTGGAAATGCCAGTATGACACATCCTATGTGTCATCCAGCAGCCCCTTCACCTGCTCTGCCTTCCTGCGGCTAGACAGCTGAAATCAGCTGTCCAGCTGCAAATGCAAGGTGGCTGAAGCGTGGAGGGGATGATCCCCTCCGCGTTTCTCCTGCTTTGCATTGGATAGGTGGTCACCTCCGAGTTCGGATGCGGCCGCCTATCCCCATAGGATTGCACCCTAAGCTACAAACTTATAAACAGAGCACACACACACACACACATACCCAAACAATATCCCGTTACCTGATTAAAAAGCTATCATATATTGCCAGATGAGTGGGAGTAGAGGAAGGTCTTAACCTGGTTCTGAAAAGATAACAAAGTTGGCGCCAGGCAGGCCTCTTTGGGGAGATCATTCCATAATTGGGGAGCCACCACTGAGAAGGCCCTCTTGTTGCCACTTTCCAGGCTCCCTCGAAGGAGGCACCTGGAGAAGGGCCTTAGATGATGAGCGTAGTGTACAGGTAGTTTCACACCAGGAGAGCCACTCTGTCATGAACAAGCAACGTGATACAAAACAAGAAAGATCTGTCTGGCATGTTTTTAGGATACTGACACCCCCACCCTCCCTCCTGCCCTGGCCAGCATGAGTCAGCAGGACTTTCAAAGTGTCGGTTTGTCTCCCACTTCCCTTCCCCATCCCACTTAGAATTGCTCTATTACAAGATTAGTGGCAGCGAGGAGTTGGAAAGTGTATGTATGTATGTATTCAAAGCATTTACATCCCACTCTTCAGTCAAAAGTCTCCCACAGCGGCTTACAAGAATCAGCAATCAGACAGTCCCTGTCCTCAGCCTCCTAATCTAGAAACATATGAGACACAAGGAAAGGGGTTGGGAGGGAGGCAGGGGGAAAGCAAAATGGTGATGCTTGATTCAGTTGCCCAGATGGATGGGAATATATCAGTTGAACTCTGGTATGCGCTGCATCTATTGCCTTTCTGGGCTGGCCTGTTCCTCTTTTCTTTCTTCTCTTCTGCAGTTTCTCTTCATTTGAGTTCAGGCCTAATCTGTTTCCTTCTCCTATTCCAGTCAAGGTAAGATGGTCCTCAGAGGCAATGCTGGTGGCATTGTGGGGAGGGAGGGGGTCACCGCTGGGAGCTAGATGGCAGCAGCTCACCATGCTGTTTCCGATTCCCCTCTCTCCCATCCCCTCAGGACAAGATATTCATCAGAAGTTGTCAGACCTGAATGGAGTCGTGTCAAATGTTCACATGTAGATTGTCTTCAGTTACAGCATAAGGAGAGCCATGCTGGATAAGAGCAAGGTCCATCCAGTCCAGCATTCTGTTTACACAGTGGCCAACCACTGTGACCAACCAACCAACCAAACTGTGAACAGTTTGGGCTGCATTCATAGAAGCATCGCTTCCAAATCCCGGGAAGTACTAGTTCCCCTCTACTCAGCACTGGTTAGGCCTCATCTGGAGTACTGTGTCCAGTTCTGGGCACCACACTTTAAGAAGGATGGAGACAAGCTGGAAAAGGTACAGAGGAGGGCAACAAAGATGATCAGGGGACTGGAAACAAAGCCCTATGAGGAGACTGCAAGAACTGGGCATGTTTAGCCTTGAGAAGAGAAGACTGAGGGGAGACATGGTAGCGCTCTTGAAGTACTTGAAAGCCTGTCACAGAGAAGAAGGCCAGGATTTCTTCTCGATCATCCCAGAGCGCAGGACACGGAATAATGGGCTCAAGTGACAGGAAGCCAGATTCCGGCTGAACATCAGGAAAAACTTCCTGACTGTTAGAGCAATACGACAATGGAACCAATTACCTGGGCAGGTGGTGGGCTCTCCCACACTGGAGGCCTTCAAGACGAGGCTGGACAGCCATCTGTCAGGGATGCTCTGACTTGGATTCCTGCACTGAGCAGGGGGTTGGACTCGATGGCCTTCTGGCCCCTTCCAACCCTACTATTCCATGATTCTATGATTCTAACCAGCTGCCCACAGGAAACCCACAAGCAGGAAATGAGTGCAACAGCGCCCTCAAGACAGAGCTTCTGGTCTTAGGAAGGGGAAGACATTGTTATTTGCTGTGTGCTGAAAACATGGAGCAATCAGGTTGTCATGTGGTAGAAGTGCAGCCATTATAGGAATGACATGGCTGTCCTACTTTACAGAAGGCAGTCCTCTATTTTGGGACTGGCAGTGGATAGTCCTCTATTTGAAGGTGTCCTCTATTTGATGGACTGCTGTGTCCAAGACCGGTTTAAAGGTAAAGATCCATAAGAAGCTTGGAGAGCAGAGGTCTTGAAGGTGCCCATCAACATGGACAACAGACAGAGCAGGCATACAGGCCACCCAGGCAGTTTTCTCAACTATGGTGAAATACATTGTATTTCTATTTAAATGATAGCTATTATTTCTAAATTTGCACCACAAATATATATTAGCATATGCAAATATCTTTTGTCAGCTCTTTTGGTGATGGAATTCCTCTTCACTGGCAAATATAATGTGAATATAGGCCACCCTATAAACAGATTACCATGCCATGTGGATCGCCTACCACATCACATGAGAAATCTTCATGCCACCATTGGATGTTGTGCATTGAGGCATGGAAACTCCATGTTATTAGTGGGATCCACATGGAGGATCTGGGCACCGGTGTGGAGCCTTTAGGTGGCAATTGCATCAATTTAAGTTTACTGTCAGGGTTTATTCCATGAACAAAGGGAAATGGCAATAATGGCAATAAAAGAGCAGTTTCTGCTGCTGGACACAAGCCCACTGTTAATTTTTAGAAGCCGTTGGCCTCTTCAGCAGTTCTGCTATAACTAAAGAACAAGCGAGGTTCTCTCTCATATATACATATCCTGTCTTTGGCTCTTGTCTATAATGAAGCGGAATTAAAGGTTATGACTTCTTGCTTTGGAATGTTTTTGTTTTTTAACCCATTGCGTTATTTTAATTATTGCATCTGACATAAAGTCTTTAAATTAGCTAAAGGCTGGATTCAATTTCTGTGGTGTTAATTTCAAACATTTAGGCAATGTTGAAATTAATTTTAAATTGCAGCTGGATTTATGTTAGTTTAACTCATGGCCCATCCTGCATCTATTCTGTGGATAAATAGATGACCTCATTTCTAAGTGCCCTCAATTTTACACCTACCATAAGCTCCGTGACTGCTTAATAAAACAAAACCTGGGACTTCCCCCCACCCCTACTTTCAAATATACTTGCAATTGGGAAAGCAGTATTAGAACACTAGAACAGTGTGTGTGTGTGTGATATGCACCCTTGTATTTTATACACAAAATCCACACTGGGGAAATACTTTTATTAGGGCCAACCAAAATGTCACAAAGTAGTGAGCAAGCTATTATACGCAGTAATTTTAAAGCTAGCTTTCTGGATGTCATAATGAATGCCATCATGAAAATTTCTTAAAGAAGCTGAAAGAAGGAATAGGAAAGTTAATAACGTCAGTAGAATTAAAGTGCAATTCTGCACTTTGGTAAAAATAAGTTAAAACCGTTTCTTCAAGTAATTATAGGACCATCAAAACACTGAGTCTAGATGGTATCTCTTTAAAGGTTATCTGGTAGTCCACCTGCAACTAAGCTGCTTCTGAGAGATGATGTTAACCCCTGTGTAGCATTTTTAACATGCACACTGCTTTACAACCCCTTTCTCATCCATCCTTACACTTTCACTGTGCAGTGGTGGTATGCTACTCCTGTTAATTAATTCATTAACTCATAGACTTTTATCCCACCATTCTGGCATAAAATAGAACCAAGGTAGGATCATATTCAGACAAACAAAAAATTCATTTTAAAAAACCCAGCCTGAAAATGTATAACATAACCAAACCACAAGCTTATGTTCAATTATTTTTATTTTATTTTATTTATTTGTTACATTTATATCCTGTCTTTCCTCCAAGGAATGCAAGGTGGTGTACATAATCTTCCCCTTCCTCTCTGTTTAATCCTCGCGACAACAGCCCTGCAAGGTTGAGAGTCAGTGACTGGCCCAAAGTCACCCAGTGAACTTCATGGCCAAGTGGGGACTTTCACTCAGGTCTTCCCAGTCCAACACTCTAGCTAACCCCAAGGTGATGGTATTTGGGGAGATGCTTCTGTCCCCTTTGGCACATAGCATTGCTCCGGGCAGGTCCATTGTCAGCACCCAGCATTCTCAGTGAGCTAGCAATGTTCCTAGAGCCCCACCAAGGCTCTAGTGACATCTGTCCTGGGCCCTCCATGCCAAGTGGCTTTGAGCCACCATTTTTAATTTCCCACAATGCCCCAGAGTATCCAACATAGCATTCTCTAAGGCGCTGTGGGAAGTTAAAAATGGTGGCACGTACCCTGTAGTCACTGCATGCCACAAGGTAAACCCGCAACCAGGGTGCCCACTGACATAGGAGGGGAACCTGGAGCACGCCTGGATATTGTCTGGGGTGCCATGTCCTCCCTTCCCCCCAGGACTGCAGGTCCAAAGGCAGAGAGGGAGAAGCCAAGTTGGGCCTCAAATGAGCTGCTGAGTGACAAAAGTCAGAACTTCTGCTGGCTGGATGTTCTACTGCAGCCTTCCCCAGGGTGGTGCCCTTCAGATGTTTTGGACTACCAACCCCATCAGCCCCAGCCAGAGGTCAGGGATGATGGGAGTTGTAGTCCAAAACATCTGGAGGGCGTCACATTGGGGAAGGTTGTTCTGTTGCTTAGCTGTGTGCTGCTGCTTCCTCCCTTCCTCCTACTGCAGCTCTTCAAATATTTGCCAAGCTGTTCATTAAATCAAATATCACATAGTCTGTAAAAGGAGACCAAATAGCTGAAGGTGGGGGCGGGGAGGGGGAGTTGTTTCCTTTTATATGCCATAATTTCATCTGAGCATGAAATGGCTATTTATGTATGCCACATATGGACTGAAATTGGGGTTCCCAACGTGGTGCCCTTGGCCCCAGTGTGCCTGTGGACACCTCCATTGGTTTCCACATGGATCCCTGCCCCTCCTGATTTTTAAAAAATGTCTTTACATTTTTTAAAACTGGGGGGCTGGCATGCTACAAAGGGAAGTGTAATAAAATTAAAATGTTGAGCGGCTGCAGCCCAGTGTTCTGCTTTCAAGCATGCACAGCCACCCAGAATAAAGAAAAGGGTAAGCTGGGGAACAGTACGGAACATCCTGGGGGACAAGAGGGGAGAGAGGGGACATGCTTTGCCTATGCTGTATGTGTGTGTTTCTCTGAACCTCACCAATTTGCCTTCCATGAAATGGGTGTTGGAGCAGAGCTGTGGCTTCGAAGGGGTGGGTTTGTGTTTTGCAGTGTAGACCCTATCTCTGCTTAGGTTTTTGGGTAAGTTACTTTTCTTTTAGCCTCACCAGTTTACCTTTGTGGAACTGGTGTTTTGTGACTGGGAACACCCACCATGGCAGCCATTTTGTGAATGGGCAAGCCCCTCACAGCATCCATTTTGTGAGAGCTCCCACAACAATCTCTCAAAATCCCGAGTGTGTCCACTGACCCAGAAAGCCTGGGGACCCCTGGAGTAAAAGGAAGCGGATTTCCAATATGCTTAGACAATCCAGTTTGTGACAAGTACCTTAGTGATACACCTGTGTTGAACATTTTTTTCCCTCTCTGATAATACTAGAACCCAGTGGAGTCATCCCGTGAAGCTGATTGCTGGGAGATTCAGGACAGGTAAGAGGGAGGACTTCTTCACACAGCACATGGTTAAACTATGGAATTCACTACCTCAAGACATAGTGATGGCCACTGCGACAAAATCACAATGCTTGCCATGTGGAGTTTATATTAATGTTTATACAGTCAGGGCCAGAAATATCGGAACAAGGATAACTGTTTTGGCACTTGGCCTCTGTACACCACCACATTGAAGTTGAAAGGAAACACACCCAGATGGGAGCGAAGTCAGGACTTTCAGCTGTAATTCAAGGGGTGTGACAAAAGTGGGGCACTAACCATTCAGGAAGGACAGCCAGCGGCATACACACACACCCATCGTTGGTGGCTCATAAGTAATGGAACGAATGGCTGACAAGCAGCTGCATGGCCAGGTGTGGCCTGTTTCCTGGATACCTCATGACCAATCAAGCAGATAAAAGGCCTGGAGGTGGTTCCGAGTGTTACATTTGCATTTGGTAGCTGTTCACTGGAACTCCCAACATGAGGTCCAAAGAGGTGTCCATGTGAGTGAAGGAGGCCATCATTTGGCTGAGGAAACAAAATAAACCCATCAGAGAGATAGCAAAAACATTGGGGTGGCCAATACAAGAGTTTGGAACATCCGGAAAAAGAAGGAATTAACTGGCAAGCTCAGCAACAGCAAAAGGCCTGGCAGACCACGGAAGACAACTAAAGTGGATGACCGCAGAATGCTGCTCATGGTGAAGAGGAACCCTTTCACAACATCTAGCCAGGTCAAGAATGCTCTTGCGGAGGTAGGCATGTCATTATCAACATCTACAGTCAAGAGACGGCTTTATGAATGTAAATACAGAGGCTTCACAAAGTGCAAACCAGTGGTAACGCTCAAGTACAGACAGGCCAGATTAGCCTTTGCCAGCAAACACCTAAAAAAAGCCTGCCCAGTTCTGGAATAAGATTCTTTGGACTGATGAAACCAAGATTAACTTGTACCAGAATGATGGGAAGAGAAAAGTATGGAGAAGGAAAGGAACAGCTCATGATCCAAAGCATACCACATCATCTGTCAAACATGGTGGAGGCAGTGTTATGGCATAGGCATGTATGGCTGCCAATGGAACCACGTCACTGGTGTTTATTGATGACCTGACTGCTGATAAAAGCAGCAGGATGAATTCTGAAGTGTAAAGGGCTATACTGTCTGCTCAGATTCAGCCGAATGCTGCCAAACTGATAAGACACCACTTCATATTGCAGATGGATAATGACCCAAAACATACAGCAAAAGCTACCCAAGAGTTTCTCCAGGCAAAGAAGTGGGATGTTCTTCAATGGCCAAGTGAGTCACCTGATCTCAACCCAAAAGAGCATGCTTTTCACTTACTGAAGACAAGACTGAAGGCAGAAAGACCCACAAACAAGCAGCAGCTGAAGGCAGCTGCAGTAAAGGCCTGGCAAAGCATCTCGAGGGAGGAAACTCAGCATTTGGTCATGTCCATGGGTTCCAGACTTCAGGCAGTCATTGACTGCAAAGCATTTTCATCCAGGTATTAAAGGCGACCCTTAAGTTTGAAATGATGTTGGTTTGTTCCATTATTTATGAGCCACCAACAATGGGTGTGTGTGTATGCCACTGGCTGTCCTTCCTGAATGGTTAGTGCCCCACTTTTGTCACACCCCTTGAATTACAGCTGAAAGTCCTGACTTTGCTCCCATCTGGGTGTGTTTCCTTTCAACTTCAATGTGGTGGTATACAGAGGCCAACTGCCAAAACAGTTATCCTTGTTCCAATATTTCTGGCCCTGACTGTATGTGTTTGCTGCGTTAAATAGAACCCAGGTAAGTTAAGGTTTAGGCCGCAGTGGCTTAGTGGTTAAGATGCTGAACTGCAGACCGGAAGGTCGGCAGGACAGCAGTTCGAGACCCGAGTGCTGCATGACGGAGTGAGCTCCCGTCTTCAGTCCCACCTCCTGCCAACCTAGCAGTTCGAAAGCAAGAAATTGCAAGTAGATAAATAGGCACCGCCTCGGCGGGGAAGGTAACAGCATTCCGTGCACCTCGGTGTTCAGTCATGCCGGCCACATGACCACGGAAGCGTCTTTGGACAGTGCTGGCTCTTTGGCTTAGAAATGGAGATGAGCACCACACCCTAGAGTCGGACACGACTGGTTGGGGACACCTTTACTTTTTTTTTTTTTTTAAGTTAAGGTTAACTGTTTGGTAGTGAGTGGGTGAAAGGTGGGAGGTGTGTGTGTGTGTGTGAAGAGACTGAGTTTATAAAAGGCAGGAGCAGATGATTGGTTAGACAGGTTGGTTAGACAGGGACAGGGTTTGGAGATAAAGACAAGGCCTTAGGGTTTGATGAAGCTACATTTAGATAGTGGGATTGTGGGACTAGGAGTTAGAAGAGGTAGAGTAGGCAGGGTAAGACTGAGAACTGAGGGATTAATTATAAGATATAGCATCTTTTGTATTAAATAAACTTGAATTTGTTTTTAAATTATAAAATCCCATGTCTTGTTCATCCTTCTGCGCTACCAATAGTGTTCATACTTTCTGGGTACTTCTCCTGGTTGGGTGAAGGGAACCAATTAGCCATATTGGGTGTCTCTTTTTACCTGGCAAATTTAGGGGCTAAAGTTTGTGGGGCAGTGAGGACAGCTGTCCCAAAGCAGAGGCAGGAGGACCTGAGGGAAGGTTATGTTACAGCTACCAATTTGGATGGGTTTAAAAGGGAGTTCGACAAATTCCTGGAGGATAGGGCGATCAATGGCTACTGCTACCTCCAATATCAGAGGCAGTATGCCAATGTACACCAGTTGCTGGGGAACATGGGTGAGAGGGTGCTGTTGCACTCATGCCCTGCTTGTGGGTTCCTGGTTGACAGCTGGTTGGCCACTGTGTGAACAGAATGCTGGACTAGATGGATCCTTGGTCTGATCCAGCATGGCTCTTCACTGTTATATTCTGGCATCAGAACCTGATGCCAGGATATATCCTACAAAATAAATCTTGGAAATTAAACTTGTATAACGTCAAAAGCAGTGGAAAATCACACTTCCCGCAGCCCACCAAAACAGCTGTTTGATGGGTACGTAGGAAGTGCAACTTTCATGTGGAGGATGGCACGTGGGGACGAGCCTGTATTCAACCAAAATTGTTGAGTTTGAACAAGCCCACTAATATATTGTCTACTCTAGCCTTCCTCAACCTGGTGCCCTCCAGATGTTTTGGACTACAACCCCCAGCATTCCTGACCATTAGCCATACTGGCTGAGGCTGATGGGAGTGGAAGTCCAAAACATCTGGAAGAGACCAAGCTGGGGAAGGCTGCTGTGTATAATACCGAACATTTGTGTAGCACTTTCAAGTGTGCACAACACTTCACATGCATTATTGTGCCATCCTTACAACAATGTAAGTCAGTATTATTATCCCCAATATTGCAAAGGGGGAGGGGATTGAGGCTGAGAGGGAGCAGCTCGCCTAAGGCCATGTAAGAGGTGAAATTCACTCTCAGCTCATTCTCTTAGCTACGATGCTACACCAACTCATCTTCCATATCTGTATCCCAGTTCTGTGAAATGAATACACTATAGAGCACTTTCTGATACTTTATTTAATGCCCTTTCGTCTGGTCCTTAGATTCAACAAACACTTTCAGTGAATTCTAAAAGCAAAGACAACGCCATCACTGAATTCAGACCATTTGAATCATCTGAATTAGATGGATACCAGATCAATTATGCTAAATATAATAATGATGCTTGGATACTGATGCAACTCTGGAGTTGGAGGGGCAGGATGAATAGATAACAACTTGAGTGGGACACATAAATCCAAATGTGCAACTGAATAACTTTTACTGTAAAGCTAAAGCACAAGGCTAAAAGATATGACGCCGGAAGATGAGCCCCTCGGGTCGGAAGGTGTCCAATATACTACTGGGGAAGAGCAGAGGGTATTTCCAAGTAGCGCCAGAAAGAGTGAAGCGGCTGGGCCAAAGCCGAAAGGACACTCAGCTGTAGATGTGTCTGGTGGTGAAAAGAAAATCCGATGCTGTAAAGAACAATATTGTTTAGGAACCTGGAATGTCAGATCAATGAATCAAGGTAAGCTGGAGGTGGTCAAACATGAGATGGCAAGATTGAACATCGACATCTTGGGAATTAGCGAACTAAAATGGACAGGCATGGGCGAATTTAATTCAAATGACCATCATGTCTACTATTGTGGGCAAGAATCCCTTAGAAGAAATGGAGTAGCACTCATAGTCAACAAAAGGGTGGGAAAAGCAGTACTGGGGTACAATCTTAAAAATGATAGAATGATCTCAGTACGAATCCAAGGCAAACCATTCAACATCACAGTAATTCAAGTCTATGCCCCAACCACTGATACTGAAGAAGCTGAGGTTGATCGGTTCTATGAAGACCTACAACACCTTCTAGGACACCAAAAAAAGATGTCCTCTTCATCACAAGGGATTGGAATGCTAAAGTAGGAAGTCAAGAAATCACTGGGATAACAGGCAAGCATGGCCTTGTTGTACAAAATGAAGCAGGACAAAAGCTAATAGAGCTTTGCCAAGAGAACATGCTGATCATAGCAAACACTCTTTTCCAACAGCACAAGAGGTGACTCTACACATCGACACCACCAGATGGTCAATATCGAAATCAGATTGATGATGTCCTTTGCAGCCAAAGATGGAGAAGCTCTATATAGTCAGTCAAAACAAGACCTGGAGCTGACTGTGGCTCTGATCATGAGCTTCTTGTTGCAAAATTTCGGCTTAAATTGAAGAACGTAGGGAAAACCACTAAACCATTCAGGTATGACCTCAATCATATCCCTTATGAATATACAGTGGAGGTGAGGAATAGATTTCAGGGATTAGACCTGATAGACAGAGTGCCTGAGGAACTATGGACGGAGGTCCGTAACATTGTTCAGGAGGCAGCAATGAAATCCATCCCAAAGAAAAAGAAATGCAAGAAAGCCAAGTGGCTGTCTGATGAGGCTTTACAAGTAGCTGAGGAAAGAAGGGAAGCGAAAAGCAAGGGAGAAAGGGAAAGATATATCCAACTGAATGCAGTGTTCCAGAGAATAGCAAGGAGAGACAAGAAGGCCTTCTTAAATGAACAATGCAAAGAAATCAAGGAAAACAACAGAATGGGAAAGACTAGAGATCTCTTCAAGAAAATCGGAGATCTCAAGGGAACGTTTTGTGCAAAGACGGGCATGATAAAGGACAAAGAAGGCAGGGACCTAACACAAGCAGATGAGATTAAGAAGAGGTGGAAAGAATACACAGAAGAACTATACAGGAAAGATCTGAATGTCCCTGATAGCCATGATAGTGCGCTCACTGAACTTGAGCCGGACATCCTAGAGAGTGAAGTCAAGTGGGCCTTAGGAAGCATTACTAACAACAAAGCTAGCGGAGATGACAGTATTCCAGCTGAGTTATTTAAAATCCTAAAAGATGATGCTGTTAAAGTGCTGCATTCAATATGCCAATTAATTGCACTCAACAATGCACTCAACAATGGCCGCAAGACTGGAAAAGGTCAGTTTACATTCCAATTCCAAAGAAGGGCAACGCCAAAGAGTGTTCAAACTACCGCACAATTGCGCTCATTTCACATGCCAGCAAGGTGATGCTCAAAATCCTACAAGCTAGGCTTCAGCAGTATGCGAACCGAGAACTACTGGAAGTACAAGCTGGGTTTCGAAGAGGCAGAGGAACTAGAGATCAAATTGCCAACATTCGCTGCATCATGGAGAAAGCAAGAGAATTCCAGAAAAATCGTCTATTTCTACTTCATTGACTACGCTAAAGCCTTTGATTGTGTGGATCACAACAAACTGTGGCAAATTCTTAAAGAGATGGGAGTACCAGACCACCTTACCTGTCTCCTGAGAAACCTGTACGAGGGTCAAGAAGCAACAGTAAGAACCGAACATGGAACAACCGAGTGGTTCAAAATTGGGAAAGGAGTACGACAAGGCTGCATATTGTCACCTTGCTTATTTAACTTATATGCAGAGTACATCATGAGAAATGCTGGGTTGGATGAATCAGAGGTCGGAATTAAGATTGCTGGGAGAATTATCAACAACCTCCGATATGCAGACGATACCACCCTAATGGCAGAAAGCGAAGAGGATCTAAAGAGCCTCTTGTTGAGGGTGAAAGAGGAGAGTGCAAAAGCTGGTTTGAAACTCAACATTAAAAAAACTAAGATCATGGCATCTGGCCCCATCACTTCCTGGCATATAGAAGGGGAAGAAACGAAAGCAGTGACAGATTTTACTTTCTTGGGCTCCAAGATCACCGCAGACGGTGACTGTAGCCATGAAATTAAAAGACGCTTGCTCCTTGGGAGGAAAGCTATGGCCAACCTAGACAGCATAGTAAGAAGCAGAGACATCACCTTGCCAACAAAGGTCCGTCTAATCAAAGCTGTGGTTTTCCCAGTAGTAATGTATGGCTGTGAGAGCTGGACTATAAGGAAGGCTGAGCGCCGAAGAATTGATGCTTTCGAACTGTGGTGCTGGAGAAGACTCTTACGAGTCCCCTGGACTGCAAGGAGGTCAAATCAGTCAATCCTAAAGGCAATCAACCCTGACTGAGTGCTCATTGGAAGGACAGATACTGAAGCTGAAGCTCAAATATTTTGGCCACGTAGTGCGAAAAGAAAACTCTGGAAAAGACCCTGATGCTGGGAAAGACTGAAGGCAAAAGGAGAAGGGGACGGCAGAGGATGAGATGGCTAGATAGCATCACCGATACAATGAATATGAACTTGAGCACGCTCCGGGAGAGAGCAGGACAGGAAGGCCTGGCGTGCTATGGTCCATGGGGTCACAAAGAGTCAGACACGACTGAACGACTGAACAACAACAAAAAGCTAAAACAGAAAAAAAAACCCTCCACTGTATCAGTCTTCAGAATTATGGATTGCTTTAGATAAAATGTCTTATTGAAAAAATAACACATATATTTCCATGTGTGAGGTAGTAGAATCCATTAGTTTATTATGAAATTGTTTGTGGCACCCTGGAAAATAATTATTTGGGGAGGGGGTGTTGCCTCTGGTTTCTTACCCGAGTGGAGCTCCTCGACTCCCAGGAGCTCCCCACATCAATGAATCAAGACTCTACATTGAGACACAGAACTATGAAGTGTATTGATCCTGCCTGCGTCGTGCTGCCTCCACGATTCACACAATGCTATCTGAACTCCTGAAACCTTTCCCAGCATGATTTGCGGTCAGTGTAAATATTGAAAAGCAGCCTCTGGAGGGGATCTATCCTTTGGCTCTACACAGCCGTCTTCATCTGTCTGGGTAGAAATGTCTGTGGGATGATTATGGACCCAATTATTTTGGTAGCAAGCCCTTCACACACCACTTTGCATTTCTTAAGTATAAATTGCCTGTCTGGTGCATTTCATGTAACTAAGCATTGAATCTAACAGAATGTGTGGCATCATTCGGACAACAGCACTCTTCTGCTGGGCCACCTGAATTGTGGAATTGATACAGCAAAATTCTCTCTGCTCTCTTTTAATTATCTTGTTTGTTCTTGCATGTTTAGAGTGTAATTAATTGCCGTATTAGCAGTCGGCATGGACTTTTTTTCCAGTTCAGGTAGGCTAATGACTTGGGAGGGGGTGGGCACTCTCTGTTTTCTGTCAGCAGGAAATGCTTAAATGTATTCCCTGTCCTACAAGAACAAATGCACCTTCAATTTATTTATTTATTTGTTTCTATACCGCCCAATAGCCGAAGCTCTCTGGGCGGTTCACAAAAATTAAAACCAAAAAGCACAAGATAAAACAATATAAAATATGAAAGCATTAAAACCACAATATAAAAATACAACCAGAATAAAACCTACCCACAATGCAGAGATTTAAAATACAGATTTAAAACACCAAAGCTAAAAGACTAGGACACTAAAATGCTAAAATACTGGGAAAATAAAAAGGTCTTCGCCTGGCACCAGAAGGAATACAACGTACGTGCCAGGCGAACCTCTCTATGGAGCTCATTCTGCAGCCGGGGTGCCACAGCAGAAAGGGCCCTCCTCCTGGTAGCCACCCACCTCACTTCCTTTGGCAGGGGCTCATGGAGAAGGACCACTGAGGATGATCTTAGGGTCTGGGCAGGCACATATGGGAAGAGGCGATCCTTTGGATAACCTGGACCCAAGCCATTAAGGGCTTTAAATGTTAATACCAGCACTTTGAATCAGGCCCGGAAAGGGACGGGCAGCCAGTGCAGCTGGGAAAGTACTGGCATAATATGATTTCGCTGGCCAGTCCCCATTAACAATCCTGCTGCCCTGTTTTGGACCAGTGAAGTTTCCAGACTGTTTTCATAGACAGCCCCACATATAACACATTGCAGTAATCTAGATGAGAAGTTATCAGAGCATGGATAACTGTAGCTAGGCTATCTCTGTCCAGATAAGGGCATAGTTGGTATACCAGCCTAAGCTGGTAAAAAGTGCTCTGTGCCACAAACCTGATCCTTTAGGGGGAGTGCAACCCCCTCCAGAACAGGTTGAATATCACCTAGCTGGGCAGACGAACCACCCACTAACAGTACCTCCGTCTTATCTGGACTGTTTCAGTTTATTGACCCTCACCCAGTCCATTACCATGCCCAGGCACTGATTCAGAACAGCCACTGCCTCACCTGGATTTGATGAGAAAGAGAGGTAGAGCTGGATGTCATCCGCATATTGATGGCACCTCAGCCCACACCTCCGGATAACCTACCCCAGCGGTTTCATGTAGATGTTGAACAGCATAGGGGATAAAATAAAGAAACCTCATGGCATAATTGCCAAGGCACAGAGCAATAAATCCCCCAGCACCACCTTCTGGAATCAGCCATCTAAGTAGGAGCAGAACCACTGCAGTGCAGTGCCTCCAACTCCCAACCCAGACAACCTATTCAGAAGAATACCATGGTTGATGGTATCAAAAGCCACTGAGAGGTCCAGGAGAATCAACAGGGTCGCACTCCCCCATCCTTCTCCCAGCAGAGGTCATCCCACAGGGTGACCAAGGCAGTTTCCGTTCCAAAACCAGGCCTGAAGCCCGATTGAGATGGATCTAGATAATCTGTTTCATTCAAGTGTGCCTGGAGTTGTCCTGCAACCACCTGCTCAAACAACTTGCCCAGGACAGGGATGTTGGCTACTGGCCTATAGTTGTTAATGTCCTCTGGGTCCAGGTTAGGCTTTTTCAGGAGTGGCCTGATTACCTCCTCTTTTAAAGCGGCTGGCACCACTCCCTCTCTCAAGGAGGAAATTACAATCTCCTGGACCCAGCCGGACATCCCCTCCTTGTTTGATGTAATAAGCCATGAAGGGCCAGGGTCAAGCACACAGGTGGTCAACCGGACTTGGCCAAGCACCTTGTCCACATCCTTGGGCCTCAATAACTGAAACTCATCCAATAAAACTGGACCAGATGGTGCTCTGGACGCCTCTACCAATGGAAAAGAGGACAAAAGGGGATACCAATTTGCATAATGTTCACATATGCTAATGTATATGTACAGATGCAAATTTAAAAGTAATTACCATAATTTAAATAGAAATACCATGCACCTCACCACTGTGGAAAAGACTAACCAGGTGACCTGTGTGCCTGCTGTCTGCTGCTTTCCAGGTGCTGAATGCTGCTGATGGGCAACTCCAAGGCCCCTGCTGCTCTCCCTCTTTATGGTTCTTTGACTTTAACCCAGACTTGGACTGGAGAGCCCTTCAAATAGATCATGGATGAGCAACATGCAGCCCCTGCAGTCCCGCAATGCAGCCCTTGCCCCCCCCCCAATATTTTTTGAAATGTTTTTGGCAAGTACAATGGCATCTGGAGCTGACCCTTTTGAGGCACCGCAGACGGTGACTGTAGCCATGAAATTAAAAGACGCTTGGGAGGAAAGCTATGGCAAACCTAGACAGCATAGTAAGAAGCAGAGACATCACCTTGCCGACAAAGGTCCGTCTAATCAAAGCTATGGTGTTCCCAGTAGTAATGTATGGCTGTGAGAGCTGGACTATAAGGAAGGCCGAGCACCGAAGAATTGATGCTTTCGAACTGTGGTGCTGGAGAAGACTCTTACGAGTCCCCTGGACTGCAAGGAGGTCAAATCAGTCCATCCTAAAGGAAATCAACCCTGAGTGCTCATTGGAAGGACAGATACTGAAGCTGAAGCTCCAATATTTTGGCCACCTAATGCGAAGAGAAAACTCCCTGGAAAAGACCCTGATGCTGGGAAAGACTGAAGGCAAAAGGAGAAGGGGACGGCAGAGGATGAGATGGCTAGATAGCATCACCGATGCCATGAATATGAACTTGAGCACACTCCGGGAGAGAGCGCAGGACAGGAAGGCCTGGCGTGCTATGGTCCATGGGGTCACGAAGAGTCGGACACGACTGAATGACTGAACAACAACAAGGTCCTACAGAGTCCCCAAAGTGTCAAAATTAGCTTGCAAACAAGCCAATTTTGTCCCTTTGGGGGCACCATATGAGCTCTAGACAACATTTCCCCCCCCCCTTGGTTTTTGGCACCCATGGGGGTCAAAATGCCCCCTGGACCTCCCCAATTTGCCCACCCCTGAAATAGAGGATGCCTTCTAATAAAGGATTGTCCTGTACAAAGTAGGACACATTTTATTGCACTTATATGGCCATCCTACCTATAATGGCTGAAGCATCTTCATCCTTCCTAAAGATGCTTGTACAACACAAGAATGGAGCTTGTTCAGGCACATTCATCCCGTATAAAATGATCTGAATGTGGTGAGACTTTAACTTGCCTTTCACAAGTTAATGTGACCTTTGACAGCATTAAGTCTTTGATTGTATGACAGACGTACTAAACTATTTTAAGACTGTAATCCTAGAAACACTTATCTGAGAGTAAGTCCATTGAACTCTGTGGGGCTTTCTTTGGAGTAAACATGCAGAGGATTGCACTGTTAGAGCCTGAGTGTAGTACGTTTATATTGCACTGCTGCATCACCGTGTCCTGTTGCTTGCGCTGGAGTGGTAGCAAGTTTCTGCAGCACTGTAAGAAGTGGATTCTATAACAATGTTCATGCTTCCGCTTGTGCAAGTTTGCACAATGACTTAATTTCACTTTTAACACACAACACTTTAACATATAAACTTTTAACATGCAGCCTATGAAGGGGGGGGTGGAGTTAATCACTCCTTTTCTACCTATAGAGTTCCATGGTAGCTTGGTGGTTAGTGTGACTAAAGAACTTGTCTAGCTGTCCTAGACACCAGTGGATAGTGGGAAATTTTTAAGTGCAGTCTCTCTCTCTGTTTGTATGTATAATCCATGTCCCCACAGCTACCGTGAGGCAGTGGAGGCTGGTGGCTCTGATTTTGGTGGGGCTGTAAATCCACTCTGGGTTTCGGTCAGAACCAGCCAGACTTCCAAAGGAGCTACCCAAGGTGCTGAACCCCACCCCCCCAAGTAGGTTCAGCACCTTAGATAGCTCCTTAGAGTTCTGTCTGGTTCTGACTGAAACCCAGGGTGGATTCACAGCCCCACCAAAATCAGAGCCACCAGTTTCCACTGCTGTGAGGATTGCAGCCAGGCTCAGAGAGGACGAGACATCTGAGGGGGGTGGCAGATGCCATCATCATCCCTGCTAATCAAAACTTCCCAGTGCTTTGACCCCCCCCAGCCCTGGCGCTACAACACCCCTGTCAGTACAAGCCAACTGTCATCTCATCATCTAATGACTTATGGTTCCTAAATGTATACGTATATGTGTGTGTGATGTCTTATGTTTGAGAATGGGAGTGTGTGTTATGTGATTGACTGAACAGGTGTATGTGTGTGTGAAGTAATGGATGGGTGCATGACGTGTGTGAAAATGAGTGCGTGCATGTGTACGAATGAAGGTGTTTGCGTTACGTGTGGATGTATGTGAATGCATGTGTATCTGTGCATGTATGAGAGAATGGGGTGACTGTGCTCACTTCAGCTTTAACTCCGCCTACTTTTTGCAGGGGGCACACACCTCTGGCATACGGCCCCCAGAACGTTTCCTGGAAGGAAAAGTTTCTGCAAAAGATTCTCATTCCTGTTCTAGTTCTTGATCAAGCTATTTTATGCATTGCTTAGGATGACAGTATGTTCCAGAACCATTCCAAATGAAGAATTCTCAACATGGATGAAAACAGTATCATTTACACGCAATGAGTACGTATGTGTCTATTTCACTATGCACACATAGCAGGAACACACTGCTTATCAGGAGGGCTTCCCGCCACAGCGAAACAGGCATTTGTGAAACTTATTATTTTATTTTTTTAAACTTATATGCCACCTTTTTTTCTCACAATCTATGTCTGTGTATCTATCTAGAATCAGATCCTGGATAACTATTGAGTTTCCTGTTACTGAGCTGGCATTAAAAAGCAAGGTGTTAAGATGCAGTGGGGAACTGGAATGACAAACCTGGGAGCCTTGTAAGACAGGGTGAAGGAATAGCCTTCAAACGTCTCAGCCTTCTTCAGCCCACTGCAGTTTCTTCCTCTCCCTTCAAATGCTCCAAGTGCTGGCCTCCACATTACTCCCCCCCCCAACTCAAAGCCCCAACACATCCAATTCACACATTGCTGGGCAACAAACCCCAGGAGCACGCCATATCACGGTGAGCTTCTGAAATAGCAAAGCCACACACAATCACTCTCCCACCATGGGGGTCCCACAGAATTATAAATAAAGCGGGTGGCCCCAAAGTTGCAACTGGTTGCAGGCTTTGGCCTAAATAACCACACCCAGAATGTCACAGTTGAAGGGGGAGAGGTTTTCCGCCCATCGCCTGCCAACGTTCTCTGTTCTTCGGCTGGCAGCTGCAGCATCAAGGCACTGGGTAGTGGTGGTTTTATAGTCCTCCCTCATCCCTTGATGTTATGATGCCTATGCTATAGATCTCGGTGGTGTTGAGAACCTCACTCACTTGGGGGCCCTGGGCCAATGAAGCTCATTGGGTGGCCTTGGGCCAGTCGGTATTTCTCAGCCTAACCTACCTCACAGGGCTGTTGTGAGTGGAAAATGGGGTGGGGAACCACCCATGCCATGGCGAGCTCCCTGGAGGAAATACGATGCCAGCCTGTGTAGGAAATTCACTTTGTGTGAAGTAGCCCCTCATTCCTGGCTTAAACAAAAGATGTTTTAGCACAGCACAACCAAGTATGTGATGTTATGCATTTCCTGTCGAATTACTGTGAATGGCTTGCTTTGGTTTTGCCTGAAGTGACTCAGGAAGGGAATCAGGAGTTTGACAAAAGGACCTTAATGTTCCATGATGGCTGTGGATGTTTCTCTGAATGGGCAGTTAACTTGCATGCAGGTCTCCCAAGGCAGATGATGTGTGAGAAGCAGCATTTGGGAAGATTCTGGAAGAAAGATGGAGGGAGGGAGGGAGGGAGGACAGAGAGCTGCGAGTTGGCTGAAGAAGCATCTAGGGGTGCAGCAGGGGATCTCTCTGGAGATCTGTTGTGGAGTATAGCAGGGGAGGGCAGACAACAAGCTTGCGGGATCTGTGTTTGTGTTTAACTAGAACCCCAGTCTTCATCAGCTGGAGCCAGGTGCAAAAAAACATACACATAGAATTCAAGAACAGGGTGCTTCAGAGCAACCGCTGAGCACAGTGATTTGAGTACTGGAACTGAGCTGAGCTCTCAAGTCTTTCCAGACAAAACTCCATTCCTACTTACTCCAAGTTTTCTCCATTTCAGCAGTTTCATTTGTGGTATGTGTGTCCTTGTGCTGCTGCTATTATTAGACTATTGGAATTCAGAAATCCTTGTGGATCTACTGCAAATCACCCAGAGATCTACCTGTAGATCCTGAACTACCTTCCATCTACCACTGAGGTAGAGGCTCTGTTGGTCATAGGAGTGAATCTTCGCCTCCACTTATGCTCCACTTGTGTGTTTTTCAATAACGCAAACATTGTCAAAATGCCGTAAATCTTCAGTGCTCTTCTGTTGAAAGAAAACTAAACTGGGCAGTGCTGCTCCTGGAATTTCTGTGCTGGTGAAATGAGGAGCATGCAACAGTATTCTCTTGGAAATAATCACTTGTGCTCCCCTTCTCACACTGCATTTTCACATACCTTTGGGACATGGATGTGACTTGAATGTACTTCACAGGGTCAAACCACACATTACATTAAGCACGCTTTTTAAAAGCATGCTTACCACTGTCACTTTTATGCTGAAGGAATAGCAGCTGATCAGCGGTTGTTACTGGTGAGGAGAGGTGATTAAATCTCTCCACCACCCTTTCCCCCCTGCTCTGCAGCAAAGGCTGGGAAAGAGCAGAGAGGGACACACCAGCCAGCAATGCCTCCTCCAGTAAGTTCTGCCTCCACCTCCTCTCTCTTGGTCACCCTTTCTGGCCACCATGGCAGGGAGGAGTATGCACGTGGTGCTGCCTAGAGAAACAGAGAGCAGTTTATTCATTTCATTACATTTCTATCCCACCTTTCTTCTCTTGCAAGGAACCCAAGGCAGCTTACATGATCCTCCTCCTCTCTATTTTATCCTCACAACAACCCTGTGAGGTAGGTAAGGCTAAGAGTCAGTGACTGGCCCAAAGTCACCCAGTGAGCTTCATGGCCAAATGGGGACTAGAACCCAGATCTCCCAAATCCGAGTCCAACACTCTAATCACTATACTCAGTTACCTTTGCCCTCTCATTTACCTTCTCTCTCTCTCTGGGCCGTGCCGCACAGAGGCAGCCACGGAAGAAGCAGCTGCCTCACCCTCTGGGTGGCACAGTGGTGGGGATCAGGCCCAACCCGTCCTATCACTTACCCTCTTTCACCCCAGTGAGAAAGGGTAAGTGAGCAGGCAGAGGTGGTGGCCACCACCTCATTTTGTTTGCTTGTTCCTCTCTCAGTGGCCCCTCCGGGCCCATGTTGCTCCCACAAGGAGCAGCCTCTGCCTCCTCTTGCTCACCCTCTCTCTGGCATGGTAGGGGGGCTGGATGACACTATGACTGGCACTGCTACTAGATGGATCCGCAGCTGGCTGGAGAACTGAACTCAAAGAGTGCTTGTCAATGGGTCCTCATCACACTGGAGGGAGGTGCTGCGTGGTGTGCCGCAGGGCTCAGTCCTGGGCCCTGTACTCTTTAACATTTCTATTAATGAGTTCAAGGAAGAGGTGGGGGGAATGCTTATCACATCTGCAGATGACATAAAATCGGGTAGATCAGCTAATACCTTGGAAGACAGAAATAACATTCAGAATGATCTTGATAGGTTAGAAAACTGGGCAGAACATAACAGAATGAAATTTAACAGAGAAGTGCAAAGTTCTTCATTTAGGAAAGAGAAATGAAATGCACAAGTATAAGGTAGGGGATACCTGGCTTGACAATAGCACATATGAAAAGGATCTTGGAGTTGTAGTCGATCACAAGCAGTGTGATGTGGCTGCAAAAAAGGCAAATGCAATTTTAGGTTGCACCATAGAAATATAGTTTCAAAATCACGGGAAGTAATTGTTCCACCCTACTCTGTGCTGCTCAGCCTCGCTTTGAACACTGTGTCCAGTTCTGGACACCACACTTTAGGAAGTATTCAGATAAACGAACTAGAACGAAGATGATCAGGGGACTAGAAACTAAGTACTAGGAGGAAAGCTGGAAGGAACTGGGCATGTTTAGCCTTGCACTGTCCCATAGAAGAGGGCCACAACCTGTTCTCTATCATCCAAGACACAAAATAATGAGCTTAAGCTATAGGAAAGTAGACTTTGGTAGGACATCAGGAAAAACTTCCTAATGGTCAGAGCAGTCAGACAATGGAACCAACTGCCTAAGGAGGTGGTGGGCTCTCCATCGCTGGAGCTATTCAAGCAGAGACTGGACAGCCATCTGTCAGGCAGGCTTTAAACTGGATTCCTGCACTGAGCCAGAGGCTGGACCTGATGGTTTAAATGGCCCTTTCCATCTCTATGATTGGTTTGCTGGGCTGAATCTCCACTGCTGCACCTCCCAGTAGGAGAACTCAGACCAGCAATCGAGAGGATGAGACGGCTGTTCCTTCCATGACCAACCCTCTATGCTGTACCACCCAGAGACACAGAGGGTGAGCGAGCGAGCAGGGAGAGGTGGCTGCTTCCACCTTCTCTCTAGGAAACACCGTGGGCCCCATCCTACCTCCCAGGGAGGATCAGCAAGAGAGGGGAGGTAGAATGAGCCGTTGCCTTCTATTGCTTGCATATTCTGCCGTGCCCGAGCTCAGAGGAGGGGTGCAGCCGAGAGCTGGGCACTGCAGGGAGCTTTCTGGCTTGGAAGGGGCTGTCCCTCCCGCCGGCTCATCTCCAGACCAGACTGTTCCAGGGCCGGGGAAGGGAGTAACACGAGAGCACCTCTTTTCATGCGAAGACTTGCTGGAGGGCAGCAACGCGCATCTGTTTACCAGGCTGTCGCCGGTTTTCCGATCCCGTGCATCCCACCCCCCCCCCCCCCGTTGCTCACCCCCTTCCAATCCCAGTTTGGTATATTGAGCCAGTCTCCCGGCTCAGCAGAGGTGAGGAGAAAAAAAACCCGACGCGCTCCATTCACAGAGCAAGAGGAGGGGGTGTGAGCGCTGCCGCCGTTCGGGCGCATGCGCGCCCTGGAGAGCGTAGGGTGCCCATAATAACAACAGGGAAGGCAAATGAGCGAAGGAGTCGCGGAGGGAGCCCGCGCGCACCAGTCGCTCCTGGCGGCGGCGGCGACCTCCAGAGGAAAACCGAACCTGGAGTTTTGCAGGCTGCTGGTCGCCTCCCGCCCCGAGGAGGGCTGGCTGGTTGTAAGCGTCAGCCGCTGTTGCCCGCGTTGCTGTCTCCTTGCAGGAGAAGAGGGAAAGCGCCGGACCCGCATCTGGGGTTCCCGTTGTCCTCGCCAAGAGCGCGGCCGAAGGAGGACGAACCGGCGGCGAAGAGGGGAACTTCTGGTGTGGGCAGGGAAGAGGCGAAGAAGGGAGCCGGGAGAGACACCGCGCTCACCCCACCCCCTCACGCCTCTCCTGCCCGGCGTCTCCGCTTCTCCAGCTATGCTGCCCGAAAGCCCGGAGGCGATTCCCCGCATGCTCCGCGGGCGTGAATGACGTGGGGGTCCACCGGGAACGCGGACCGCTTTCGGAGAGGCGACCTCCCCCCTCTCCAGGCTCGGGGAGGCGGGAAGTGAGGGGGATGCGAAGGAGCCGGACGACGCATCCCTGACGGGCGACGCGGGCTGGAACCGAGGTGCCCGCGCGGCAGCGAGGAGCCTGTCCTTCTCGCTTGCCGGCGCGTCTTCCCTTGACTCGTTTGGCCCGACACCCCCCCCCCCCCGGACCTGCCCGGCGTACGTGTGAGTGTTATGGTTCCCGGAGCGCTTCGCTCAGCCCGCCTGCCTAGGGGCACCCCCTGCCCCGCACAGTCCCGCCTCTCGTGCCCTCTTGGCTGCAGGAGTTTGCCGCCGCCGCCGCTTCTTTGGCGAGCGGACGACGGTGCTTCTCCTCCCCCCCACGGCGGGGAGAACTCCTCTGACGCTTCTTCCTCGGGCAGCCGCTGCTAGCTTCTCTCCCACCCCGCTCCCACGCCTCCAGCCGCGCTGCTCGCCTCGGATTCATGCGGAAGGAAATCCCGCGCGGGGTCCTTCCGAAGCGTCTCAACAGCCCACCGTTCGCCGAGTGCCCAGCGCTGGGAAGGCGCCACCGGCAACATCCAACGACTGCGCGGTGGAGCGCCTCCTCCTAGGAGAGCGTCCTGGGATTCCTGCTAATTCAGGCGAATTATTTCTCGCGGGGGTTGGCTGTAATTGCCGCCCGGTTGGCAACTAACTACCGGGTGGACTGCGGGCTGTTTAGCGCGCGCCTTCAACCGGACTGAACCCTCTCTGGAGACCGGGACTCCTGCCTCTTCCTCCTTTTCCTCACTACTGGCTCCTTTATCTTGGCCAGCAGCCGCGGGGCCTCGTTCCTCGCACACCTCACCAGTGGGTTGCTGCTTCCGCAGGTTCGCCGGCTCTACAGCCCGTCCACGTTGACTCGGCACCCAGCTAAGGGGTGCACACAGCCCCGCCCCTCCCAAAAAACCCAGAGTAAACCACGCAGACGCAGATCCAACCAGGTGACCCTGGCACAAAGCGGCAACCCCGCGCAGCCGAAGGCACGCTTGGGCGTCCAAACCCCGCGGAGCCGCGCGCCTTCCACGGGCGGGCCCGCGACCCACACGCGCGCTCCCTGCCGAGCGACGCACACGCGCAGCCAGGGGTTGCGTCTCGTTCCTTTCTCAGCCCAGCCGAGGGCGAGGAGGAGCGGCGGCTCGCCCGGCTGACTGGCCGCGTCTCGGCGGCCCGGCTGCGGGCGCCTGGCTGCGCCGCCGCCCCCTCGCGGTGCCATGCGGAGGGGGCGCTGTTCTCTGCGGCGGGCGGCGCTGGGCGGGAGGTCGCTGGTGCTGCTGCTGCTGCTCGGGCTGACGGCGCGGGGCGCGCGGGCCACCGGCGAGTATTGCCACGGCTGGCAGGACGGGGCGGCTTGGCGGGACGGTTTCCAGTGCCCGGAGCACTTCGACGACGGCGGCGCCACCATTTGCTGCGGCACCTGCGCCCTGCGCTACTGCTGCTCCCGCCCGGAGGCCCGCCTGGACCAGGGCGTGTGCGACAACGACAGGCAGCAGGGGGGAGCCGAGCACGGCCGGCCCGACAAGGACGTCCCCGACGGCGCAGCAGGTACGAAGCGAGGGGTGACCGTACTTCTCCCAGCAGCAGGCCTGCTTCTTTTTAATCTAGACGTTGGGCCGGCCGTGCCCCGTGGCTGCTGTTGTTACACGCACAATGCAGAGCTGCACGAACTCTCAAAACTCGGCCCCCTTCAGCTGTACTTGTTTACTGGTACAGCGCTGAACTGACCCCCCCCCCCCGCCGTCCCATTATGCCTACGACAGTGGAGGCTGGTGGCTCCGACTTCAGTGGGGCTGTGAATCTGCTCTGGGTTTCAGACAGAACCAGTCAGAACTCTAAAGGAGCTACGCAAGGGGCTGAACCTAATCCCTCAAATGGGTTCTGCACCTTGGATAACTCCTTTAGAGTTCTGATTGAAGCCCGCAGAGGATGCGCTGCCCCACTGAAATCGGAGTCACCAGCCTCCACTGGCCTACAAGTTGATGGCGCGTACGTTGTACGTAACTCTGAAGTTTTCTTACCGGCAGTGCAATCCAAGACAGGTCTACTCAGACCTAGGCCCCATTGAGTTCAATGGGACTTGCTCTCTGCGAAGTGTGTATTGGGTTGCAACCCCGAGAGCGTCCAGCTCTTTAGCTGACACGGAACTAGGAGCACGCAGAAAGCCTCTGGGTGTTTTCCCAAAGGATATTTAGATTATAACACCTGGCATGTGCCGCTGGTGGATGCTGCTGCTGTGGCATGGAAAGAGTGTTTTTTAAACACGGAATGTGCAAATTGTAGCCAGCGCAAGTCTTTAATTTGAAATATTAAATGCAGAGAATTTGTAAGTGGTATAACGGCAGACTCTAAAAAGTGTGTCTGAGCTGGTCTCACGCTCTTTGGATGCACATGGATGATGAAGCAGCTGTTTTTCAATTTAATGATAATATTCTAGCTCTCCTCTTCTACCCCAAACTCATCCTTGCCTCATCTAGATACCAGTAGATTCCAACAGACTGACACGCGCTCAAAATGAAAATTTATGTTGCTCCCTTAAGTTCAGGGACACAGTTTAAGGGTACAATCCTAGGCATGTTAAGACAGGGAAAAAAGTCCTACAGCTCCCAGCATTCCCCAGCCAGCATGGCTAGCTGGAGGATGATGGGACTTACAGGACTTTTTTCTGTCTAAATACATATAGAATTGCACCCTCAAATGCATTCATATTAAGTTCAGGGGCAATGGGTAAAAATACTCTGCTCTAAGTCTGCAAGGCCATTTTGGTGCCAGGATCCTTAATCTCTGTGATCTACCGTCTCTTGTGTAAATGTACAATTCAGTCTTAAATCTAACGGAAAGTTCTTCTTAAATTTAAAAACCCTAGGATGAACTCCATAAATGCAGCCCACAACCATTTGGATGCTAATGTCCAAATGGCTGAGGAAATAAGTATGTCTTCATCTGGTGCACAAAAAATTACAGAATCAGTGCCAGGTCAGCTTCCTTGGGGACAGCGTTCCATAAATGCAGGGATATCACAGAGAAGGCCCATCCCTGAACTCCCCCCCCCCAGCTTCTCTCCATGGGGGCACACAGAGAAGGCCTTCTGAAGCCAATCGCAGGGACTTGGAGAGGCTGATATGGGGAGAGGCGGTCCTAGAAATATTGGGGTCCTGAGCCACGTAGGGCTTTATAGGGTAAAGCTGGCACTTTGAATTTGGAAACAAATTGGCAATCAGTGCAGGGCCAGACGTATATGTACACATCGCCCAGACCCAGTCAACAAACCGGGTGCCAAATTCTGCACTAGCTGCAGTTTCCAAACCATCTTCAAAGGCAAGCCCAATGTACAACGCATTGCAGTAATCTTACTTTGGATTTCCATGAATGATTGATGTTCCTTCTCTCCAGACCATGAAGTATGTGCAGAAAAAGCCTTCACATCGCTTTCCCAAATCCTACAGCTGGAAAACCTTTCATTCCTCAAAGCTTAGGGAAGGAGAGATAAAGAAATGGGTGGTATTGAGTTCTGCTGGATCACTTCCATGCTGATATGACCTGGATGCTTCCCCTGTAATGTATTTTGCCTTCTTGGAAACATGTTAGTTATTGCAAATTGCCCCTTATGTGCTTGCAAGAGGCCATCCACCTACGGCTGAGGTGGGCAGACTTGAGGTTTTAGTAGTCCAACCAACCCTCTTTAAACTTCCAGGAAAGTCTCCCAGAACTCCTTTCCAAAACACCCTGGTAAGCAGTTCCCATTACCACAGCACATAAAAGTTTCTCTCATCAATACTCAAAGCTCCATTTAATGCTTTGATGTTCCAATGGCCTCATTATTGATTGTTCCAATGGCCTCTAACCCTCTAGATGTGCTAGATTACAACAGGGGTGCTGGCTGGATAATAGGGATTGTAGTCCAGCACATCTGGAGGGTGCCTGATTGGGGAACGCTGCACTGTTACATTAGTGACTGTATACTGAAATGTAGGCCTGTGCAGGGACCCCCCAATCCAACTCGGAAGCTGCTTCGTGGCTTCGGATGTGGGCCCGATTCAGCTCGGGCTGATTTGGGGGGCCCTGGCCTGACTCGGCCCTGAACCCTTGGGCCAAACCAGTGCATAGCCCTACTGAAATGTATACTTCAAGGCAAAAAGACACAATATTTCTGGGGGTGTTCTGGTGGGCGGGGAGGGGAAGAGACTGGAGAGTTCAGGGTAGGAGATATCCCAAGCCTTCTCCAGCTTCCTTTCCTTCCCCTTTGAAGCACCCTTACTAGATGGGCTGAAAAGCTCACCTAGCAAAAATCACCAAAGACAGAGGATGGGGAGGCAAAGATCGCCTCCATCACTCCTCCCTAGGGATGTCAGAGAATTCCGCCCGGATTTTAAATGGGCTCGAATTCTGACAAATCCGGTCCACAGAATCCTCAGAATGGGGCAGCCAGGTCGACCTGGACCGGAGCTCACATGGACCCAATTTTTTTTTCTCCACTAAAGGGCGGATTTTTCTAAAATAATTACGAAAATAAAACATAATTCGGAAATGGAGGAAGAAAGACCACGAGTGGCTTTACCCATTTTACGACGCATTTTCCAGAGGCTTTCTTTCACTGGGGCTGAGTTGTCCACGGAAATCCTCCATCTTTTCTGTTTATTGTCTGTGGCGGTCAGGTCAGGTGAGGTCAGGACAGCTCTGGTGAGGTGAGGTCAGGTGACTGGATGTTACGCGGAGAATCCCCATGAGGGGCTTTACTCTTATGGACACCGAGGGCGTGAAAAGGATTTTTCAGCAGGAATTATGAAAGTATTTACATAAGTTCTGGAGCTGAAAAAAACGGGGGGGGGGAATCTGGGGCAGGCGGACGACAGAACGTGGCGGCCCTCGGCTCTGCGGCATCCTCGTGGAGTGGAGCTGCTCTGCGAGGATTCCGGGGCGGGGAGGAACAGATTGCCTCCCCCCCGCAGATCCCGCACTGGAACGGACGGTGGGGAATCCGTACACCCCTACTCCTCCCACCTTGCCAGCTTCAGCCTGGCAGGGCGTAGGACTCTTGGAAGCCTCTGAGTTTAGATGTTTCCAAGCAGTGAGGCACAATTGATAGGATTTTCCCCATAAGATTTCTTTAGGGAGTAATCCTATGGCCGCTAGAGAGCAGCTAGATGGCCATATGATATGGTGTTTCAGGAACTGACCTTGGCGCTCCCACTCCGAGGTTGGTTCCCGGAGAACCAACCTCCTCCCACTTCCGTGCTGCCTCAGAGGCAGCGCGGAACAGCCCCATCCTCCGCGCTTACAAGAGAAGCATGGAGCGGCCAGAAAGAGGCGTGGCTGGGGGTGTTCCAGGGCGGGGTGAGTGTAGCTGCCTGTATGACACATCCTATGGGTCGTACAGCAGCCTCCTTCCCCACTCCATGCTCCCGCGGCTAGACAGCTGCAATTGGCTGTCTAGCTGAAAAAGCAGGGCAGGAGGAGCTCAGAGGGAACGATCTCCGTGCTTCTCCTGCCCTGCTTTGGATAGGCGGTTGCCTCTGAGTTTGGAGGCGGCCGCCTCTGAGTTTGGAGGCGGCCGCCTATCTCGATAGGATTGTGCCCTTAATTGTGTAACAGAATACATCATCCCCATGAGACTACTGTGATACTGGTAAATCATAGTAAAAGCGCTGGAAATAGTGAGTTTAATGGCTAAACAGGACTTTGAACCTGGGTCCTCAAGTTCTGGACAAACTCATCCTAATCAACTGGCTTACACATAATTGCCTAAATTCAAGAAGGAACACTGGATCCCCTTGTTGAAACTGGGGATTGCAGCCATAGTGTGTGGGGATTTAACCCTTTGCCCCTCCCCACTGTGATCCCAATCTGGCTTTGGGCCCCCCACACCTGCAGTTTACATTGCCAAAAGGTGATACATTAAACAAAATTGATAACTTTTTGGCAGTATATGTAAACTGCAGGCGCAGAAGGGCCAATCCAGATCGAGAACACAGCGGAGGGCGAAGGATTAAAGCCCCCTTACTCCCTATACTATCATGTCCCTTGTACTTACTTAAGAGTGAGAAAGAAAGAAAGAAAGAAAGACAGGCACAGCTGCTAGCTATGTCTTTTAAGTAATGTGTAGCTTGGCCTTCAGACTGTAGAATTCCTGTTCTGACCCCATCCATCAGCCAGGGGACTAAGGACTGCATATGCCTGTGTGAGGATTTTGGGAGGAGTATTATTACAGTCTGTTGTAAGCTGGTTTGAGAATCATTTGATTGAAAGGCAGGGTATACATCTTCAAAACAAACAAAGGGGATACACATCCCCATCCACACTTTGAGCCTACCGTGTAGAGTTATGACCGATGCTTCCTAGTCTCCCAGTGTAGTTTTAAGACAGCAGAAGATAAGAGGGGAGGGGGCGGAATGCTCCCCAAGCTCATATAAGCAGCGGTGCAGCTCTGTAATTTTAGCTACTGGGCTTAATGGTCTTATGGGCCTCCCATTTACATGGCCTTGCGTAATACTTCTCTTTCGAAGCACACAAGAAACGGTTATCTTCCACCCTGCCCCTAAGCTGCCATTTCGTGCTTCTACACTGCTTCTACATTCCTGGTATGTTAGAGCAAAAACAAAGAGAGATACTCTGAGCATGTGTAGTTTTGCATCTTAGGGCACAATGCTATGCTTGTTTAGACAGAAGAAAGTCCTACAACTCCCAGCATTCCCCAGGCTGGCTGGGGAATGCTGGGAGTTAGTTGTAGGACCTTTTTTTGGCTAAATGTAGATAGGACTGTGCCCTTAAGCTCACTTAAATCATAGCACCGTCATGACTACAGGAATAAAATGGAGTTTGCTTCTGCTACCCTGATGCCCCCATCACGTGCCACTCTCTGGATAGTCATTTGGGGGCCCCTGGACTTTGGCCCGAAGTTTCAGCCCTGGCTGCACCACTACATATAAATATAGATTGTTCTTCACTTGTTGTTTAGGGAGAAGGGAATAACATGGTACTGAAACAGGAAGAAAAGTGTGTGTACAAACTGATAACATACTTCAGTTTTTCCTTCTGAAATTGAGAAGAGTGGGGAAAGCCAGGCACCAGTGGCCAAGTACACACTCATTAGCTTATTCAGGCTAATGACAAAATTCTGAGTTTCCTTTCTGTTTTCATAGGAAGCACAAATATACTAGCTGTAATATTCTAGATGGCAGCATTTCCCAGAAGATCTCAAATGATTTGCGTCTCAGACAGATGTACCAACATTCTCTTAATACCCTTTTTCCATTGATTTTGCTTCCAATTTAAAATAAAAAAAATCAAGAATATTCCAGAAAGGAGAAGGAAAGGTTTTGCCAAAAAGGTGACCGAAGTAACATGGCATTTCATATCTAACCTGCCTGTTGCTGTATTATGAATGAATAAATGGCACCACTTCCTAATCATGCATTTATATGATTGGATTTCATAAGTAAACACCATCCTTTTAACTTCTGTTTCAGAAAGCCTTGGTTGCTTTCCTTTACTTTTCTTGCTGTGAACTAGCCTGAAGTTGTATTATAATTAGGGCTGGTTTACGCCTAGAAAATGTGCATGTTGTAGCAAGTGCATTCATTTAAAAGAGGTTTGCATGGGTGTGTGTGCAAGCCCCATTGAAATCAATGGAGATCACACAACAGCCATGCGTCAGGGATTACTAAACAACAACAAAGGAAATAATCTTATAGCCCGGTTCTCTATTAGTTTATTGTCACATTCAGCTAGCTTTTGTAAACAGATTTCTAACAATGCCGTTCTGTAAATGACTACTGGGAATTAAGCCCCATTGAATTCAGTGGAACATACTCCACAGGTAAGTGTGTGCAGGTTGTTTGTTGAACTGTGGGTCAGTTCAATACTTGTCTGAATGCAGGCAGGGTGACTTGTTAACCATTTAGTATGTAGGGATGGGCGGATTCCCTACCTGCCAGTCCGTGGGGAATCCGCCCGCGGGGGGGGAGGCAATCCGTTCCTCCCCCTGGAATCCTCTTCGGACAGCTCCACTCTGCGGCGATTCTACAGAACCGCCGACCAGGTCCAAAGCACCAGCGATAAGGCTGCCATTCCGTATCACCGGCTGAAGGGGACTTGACTGACTGCGGACACAAATGGCATCCAGGATGCCATTTGCATCCGTAAAGGTCTTAGTTTAAGGTAAATGCAGCTGTAAATGGCTGCATTTAGCTTAAACTAAGACCTTTACGGCTGCAAATGGCGTCCTGGATGCCATTTGCGTCCGTAAAGGTCTTAGTTTAAGGTAAATGCAGCTGTAAATGGCTGCATTTAGCTTAAACTAAGACCTTTACGGCTGCAAATGGCGTCCTGGATGCCATTTGCGTCCGTGCTTTTCATTCACGCGATAGGCTACGCAAATATTTGCGTAGCGTATCATGTGAAAAAACAGGGCAGCAAATGGCGTCCAGGATTCCATTTGCATCAGCAGTCAGTCCCCTTCAGCCAGCGATATGGCGTGGTGGCCGTATCACTGGCAATCTGGAGCCTCCGGCCAAAGAGGATTCCGCTCGGAGGCGGAGGTAAGTGTTCTGTTCCGCTACAGACTCCAGGGGGCCATATTCTTTAGAATTTGGCCTCATTGGAGTCTGTGGTGGAATTCTCCGCCATCCCTAGTGGTATGGCTTATTTTTCTTCAACAAGCCACCTTGAGAACCCATGGTTTGTTGCTGGGTTGTTCACAGTAGTTAACAGGCCATACTGCATGATTAACCAGCCACCCTGGTTGCATTCAGACAACATGATAACCCATCCTGCAGAAAACTTGCTGCATTCAGACAGCACGCTAATCCATAGTTCACCAAACAACCCACAATTCAAAACCCACACTCAACCACTGAGTGTGGGTTAGCGTGTTGTGTGTACAACCCCTTTGCTACTCTCACAGTTTAAGCATTTCCAGTAAAAATGCTTGCTTCTTGTTTCTTTGTAATGTATAGATTTGCATTGGTGCTGCCTTTTAAAAGAGCTTCCTTTCTGTTGGCAGTGCCTATTTACGTGCCGTTCCTTATCGTTGGGTCTGTTTTTGTTGCATTCATCATCTTGGGATCTCTAGTAGCAGCTTGCTGCTGCCGATGCCTGCGACCCAAGCAAGAGCCACAACAGAGCCGGGCTCCTGGAGGTAATCGGATAATGGAGACTATTCCCATGATCCCAAGTGCCAGCAGCACCTCCCGGGGCTCCTCCTCGCGCCAGTCAAGCACTGCTGCCAGCTCTAGTTCGAGTGCCAACTCAGGGGCCAGGGGGCCCCCTACCAGGTCACAGACCAATTGCTGCTTACCGGAAGGGACCATGAACAATGTATACGTCAACATGCCTACAAATTTCTCAGTATTGAACTGCCAGCAGGCTACACAGATAGTGCCTCACCAAGGCCAATATTTGCATCCACAGTATGTGGGATATGCGGTGCAACATGACCCTCTGCCCATGGCCCCTGTGCCACCTTTCCTGGACGGTCTGCAAAGTGGATACAGGCCCATTCAGTCTCCTTATCCCCACAGCAATAGTGAACAGAAGATGTACCCAGCAGTGACTGTGTAGCTTTAAGAAGGGGGAACAACACACACACACACACACACACACACACACACGCATGCAAAAAAAGATATTGCCACAACAGACTGTGAGTAGAGAGGAAACGCTGTTGGAAAAAAGTTCACTGAACATAATTTGTAAATAATTTTGGAAGGCTCATGCATGTCAGGCAGTATTTATAAACTGTTTTCTTTTCATCCGGTTCACTTGCCAAAAAGCTGTATGAAGATACCTTAGAATTAACATTTCCAGATAATGCTTCCATTCCAATACATGATTTACAAAGGCAAAGGATTATGCTGAAGAGGCATCTACATTTCAGTTAGACAAGTGTGCGCGTGAGTGATTAAATGCCTGAGCCATTAAGTGCCCTTCAGGTGCTTCACAGTCAACGGTATTTGCCTAGTTAATAGAAAACATTTTGTAACACGGTACAAGATAATATTTTAGAAGTGTCTTTTCATACCCTTTTGCTCCGAGTCTAATTACACTTCATATTGCTATACTGACGATCACACTGATGACACAAGGCTGAACAGTGCAATCCTGGCTAGTTACACAGTCCTGGGAACTTAAAATTACGGGGAGGGGCTGTAGCTCAGTGGCAGAGCACATGCATTGCATGTAGAAGGTCCCAGGTTCAATCCCTGACATCTCCATTTTAAAAAATTGGACAGGGTAACAGGTGATTGGAGAGGCCCTTAGCTTGAGAACCTGGGGAATGAGTCAAAGAAGACAATACTGGGCTAGATGGATGAACAACCTGGCCTCGCATAAGGAACTTCCTATAGGGAAGAAGTTTTTTAAGTGTGGAAAGCATGTTATTTTCCAATGGACTTTACATTATCTAATTTTTGATTTTTGACTCATGGAGCTGGAGTCCAAGAAGCTACTTCAGGCATACCCAATAGCAGAGGCCTACTGGGATTTTTGACTCCCCACTTTTAAACAGCAACCCCCCCCCCCATTGCCATGTTACAAACTGCTTTTGAAAATCCCCCAAGTGTCACTAAGCAGTTAGCCCCATGGCGTGGAAAAGTGGATGTTTCAGAAACACAAGCCCAAAGGCCCCTCAGGTGTAGCTGCAGTTCTTAGAATCCTGACAATGGTCTGGAACACCCCACGTTTTTTAGGAGTGTTGATTGCCTCAGCAATTTCAAAAATCAGAGTGAATGTGCTGCTTTCATTCCAACAGAAATATCCCGTTTTGTTGTCCTGTGCATTTCAACTTAGGCTGCATTGTCTTGCAAAGGCTACTGCAATCCTCAAAAATAGTCACCCTGGACAGGGCTGTGGATATTCAGCCCTGGGGGCTAAATCTGACCCTTCAGGGGGGTCCCAATCCAGCCCTTTGTGGTTCCCCAGAAGCCCATGCCGCCTTCCCTGGCCCCACCACCTTTCCCCCAACCACTGATTGCTTGGCAGTTTCTCAACTTTTATGAAGTTTTCCCCCTATTCTAAAAGGTTGAAATCCCACCCACCCCCACTACGGCTTAGGCAGTAAGAGAGTTAACTGAAATATGTTGGGATTTTTTGCCCCACCCCTTTTGCTTTCAGCCCCACCCACTACTGGAGTGCCCCCTCCCAAGCTTCTCTGAAATGGAATTCAGGCTTCTGCACCCTTGCCGTGGAATGTAGCCATCCGTGGCATGAGATATGTGGACTGCAGTCAAGATGTCTTCCAGCAGGACTCCCTCACCCCACTTGCAGTTAAATGAAACTGAAAAGTCAAATATAAGCCCAGGCGGCTTGACTTGGGCCTCAAGAAAATAGGATTTGCATGTAATGCAGATGGAAATTGTCAATTCAAACAACTAAACACAGAACCTTGCACAGCTAGAACAAGAGGGTCCATAGGAAGATTTTTTAAAAAACCAAAAGCATTAGAAATTAATGGTAACACTATCAAAATGTTTGTGAGGGGAAGAAGCTTGGCAACTTTGTAGATTTCCATCTGTGTGTAAAATTGTACAAAAATATCAAAGTTAAAATCTATGGAGAAGTTAACATTTTCAAGTGGCTAGCATGACCTAAAGGATAATATTGCATTATACCTGCATCTATTGTCAGCTATGTTTCCATCAATTATTTAAAAAGAAACAAAAAGTCTGTGTTAATTGTTAATGCATTTCCTGGTTCAAAAATCCAGCAGTCTAGAATTTGCGAACTCATTGAATAATATCAGTGTGTAGTATTAATTTCAATACATTTCTGTCTACTGAAGCTTGATACTCACGCATTGACACTCTGTTGAGGCTGTTTCCTTCTTCCCCCACCCCCCACGCCTCACACACAAGCAATAAATGCACAATAGAATCTAGATAGCATCACTGATGCAATGAATATGAACTTGAGCACACTCCAGGAGAGAGTGGAGGACAGGAAGGCCTGGCGTGCTATGGTCCATGGGGTCACGAAGAATCGGACACAACGACTGAACAACAACAAGAATCATAGAATAGTAGGGTTGGAAGGGGCTTACAAGACCATCGAGTCCAACCCCCTGCTCAACGCAGGAAGCCAAGTCACAGATAGCTGTCCAGCCTTGTCTTGAATGCCTCCAGTATGGGAGAGCCCACCACCTCCCTAGGTAATTGCTTCCATTGTCGTATTGCTCTTAACAGGAAGTTTTTCCTGATGCTCAGCCAGAATCTGGCTTCCTGTCACTTGAGCCCATTATTCCGTGTCCTGCATTCTGGGATGATCGAGAAGAGATACTGGCCAATAAATACTCTTGACCAATGAAACAGGAATACAAGCACCCACATTACACCAGTATTCTAATCTAAAGAGCCTTATGAGTTGGATCCAATTATCACATGCATAACTGGACTTCCGCTTGCGCTGTGGGACTTCCCTCTCTTCCCACCGCAGGCCCCCCTGTGCCTCCAAAATTGCTCCAGATGGTCCCCCAATCTTCTGAATCGGATTTGGGGAACACACGGGGTATGTGTGCAGCAGGGAGGGGGAATCTGCTCTGCCAGTGGTTTCCCTTCTGCTGGTGGAACAGCACCATTGGATCCAGCTGCTAGCATAATGGCATCATTGAGTCCAATCCTATGTACTCCAAAATACCCATGTGTGCATCAGAGCTTTGCCCCCTTAAGAATTCATTGGATTAGGACACCTGTCTGTTTCTGTTGGTTGTCATCTTCAAAGTGCTGCCGTGTAAAAAAAAAAGTTTATTTGCAGTCACCTCATTGTATCTGATTAGTAAAGTCTATGTCTCCGCTTGAGAGGTGTTGCTCAGAATTTCTTGCAGAGCAAGGATCAATATGCAGTTGGCCTAAAAAGAAACTGAAGATGTGAGTAGCTCACTGGATTAGGCTCAATGTTTCTCTTCTAGGAGATTGGCTCAGAGACTGATGTTAACTTTTTCCAGCTGAGAAGAATGTCAGTGTCTTGGGCTGCAATCCTATGCACACTTACCCGGGAGCAAGTCCAATTGAATTCAGTAGGACTTCTGAGCAGTCATGCATAGGATTGCACTGTTTTTTATTTCTTTCCCAGAATTCTCTATACATTGCACATGCCCTACTACTTATATGAAAATCAGGTGAATCTATTTGTTTACTTGTTTAAAAAATACATAAATTTAAAGTATGTAGAAATTAATTTACAACAAATGGGAAATGCTTTGAGTTGTAATAAAAATGTTTGTGATGTGGTGTTTTATGTGTCATGTATGTAAAACCAATGTTAATGTTTGGTATAATTTTTTTAAAATTTCTTAAAGGGCACTTGACTGTGATTCTTACAAGTGAAGAAAAATATCTTGTTTCATAATAAATATTTTATGGTGTGATCTTTTTCTATCTTTTGAGTTTGTTATTCATTTCCCATTTGTTGGCGGGGTGGTGGTGAGGTTTACATAGGACACAATCTAGCCAAAGTTAAGTGTAAATAGATCCCACTGATTTCAGTGGACATGATTTAAACATCTGCTGAAGTTGTCCAGCAAAATGAGTGGGAATTCTTTAAAATTTGTCTGCATTGTATTGTTGGGTATTTAAAAAAACACATGTATGTATATATTAATGAGGAGCTACAATTTTTTTAAATCAAAAGTAAGGTTAAATGTTAATTTGAGTGTAAAAACTGAATAGAGCTAGATTTGAGAGGCTTCATTCTTTGGCCCAAAATAGGAGGGTGGTTACTAATGTTGTTGGCTTTAAACTAGGTTAGGTAAATGGATGGAAGAACCCCTACTAAATGCAAAGGAGGGCAGAGGTTCTATGCCCTTAATGGTGTGTAGAAGAGGCTATGGGTTGTATTCAATGTTAAGTCTAACAAGTCTCATTCATTTCAATGGGTCTGCTCTAAGTAGGTCCAAACTAGATACAATCTATAGCTTCTCCACCAGGTGTGGCTTTTTCATGCCTGAAAATTAAGCTGCATCTGCCACAATTACCTCTCCTACAGAACTATTAAAGGTAGAGGAATGCTAGCTTCCTTTACATTGGGTCCATCAACAGCTACTGGCCATGGTAGATCAGTGGAGCCTCCATTCTCAGAGGCAGCATACATCTTTGATTGCCAGATTATCAGTGTCATGCCCTGCTCGTCAGCTTCCCTGTATAAGCACGTAAGGAGCTGTGCCATTATTAAAGCCATGAGACTGAACTAGGAGCTCAGTAGAGAAAATTCTAAAATGAAATTTGTTTTCTTCATTAAACATTTCTTCAGTGAGCCCCAATGTATGAGGATGTTTTGGAAAGTGGCACCTATTTCAGCACAAACTCATTTTGCTCACTTTCCAAAACACCCTCTTACAATTAGACTCTGCGTTTCATTTTGCATATACTCTGTGATTTGCAGCCTATTTACTATACTCCATGGGGCTTTTCCTGCACTACTCAAGAACAAAGGGATTGTGCTGAGCATTGTGGCCTTGGAGGCTGTACATCTTTGAGAATACATTTTGGAAATCCTATGCAAAGCAAGAAACAAAATACAGCTTTTGGGGCATGAGATTGCTTTGCAGAAAGAAGTGCTTTCATTCGGGGCTCAGTTCACCAAGGTATTCAAGCATGCCTGTATGCGTTTAACTTGAAGCATGCAATTAAGCCCTGATTACAGTGGCGCTAGTCTACTTGCTGAATTAATGTCTGAACTGTTTCTCATGGAAAGCTGCTGTGTTGTAGTTCCCCACTGCATCCAAATCATTTATGATCTTTCACATTACAGCCTGCACCTGGCAGTATCACATAAAGTACCAAATCCTGTTCCTATTGAAGTCTTGTGGGCACTTTGCCATTGGCTGCAACTGGAGCCGAAGCACGTACAGTTTTTCCTCTCAGCAGGGAAAAAGGTGGTATAAAATGATATCGTTTGCTGAACTGCTGCCAGACTCTTAAATTTGTATTCTTACGTTCAAGGCATTTTTGGGCCCCAGGAAAGGTGCAAGGGGGGCAGGGGGAAGCAAAGCTGATTTTAGTACTAATTTCCACAGTAATGTGTCGAGATAATTACTTTAGTGAGTGCAAGGAAAATGTATGTTTCCGTTAAAGAGGTAGTCCGTGCATATTTACAATGCTGTATTTTTCTCATGAGGATCACAACTATAACAGGAGAACCAGGCTGTTGGAAACCTGGATTGAATGTCAGGAGCCACAGATGCAGAGTGTTCTCTTCCCAATGTGTAACCAATACATTTCAATGCAGGGAGAGGCTCACAGAAAGCATGGAAATCATTCTGTGCCCTGCTTGTATAAATCCACCCATAGAGCCAGTTTACTTGATAAGCTTACTAGGTAAAAAAAACTTCCTACAGCCCAGAAAAAGACAACCAAATTATTAAGGGGCTGGAGCATCTCCCCTATGAAGAAAGGTTACAACGACTGGGAATGTTTAGCTTAGAAAAAAATGAGTAAGGAGGTGTACAAAATTATGCATGGTGTAGACGAATGGATAGGGAGAATTTTTTTTTCCCTATATCGTGTAATACTAGAAGTGGGGTTATCCAATGAAGCTGAATGGTGGGAGATTCAGGACACATAAAAGGCAATACTTCACACAGCACATAGTTAAACTATGGAGTTCACTACCACAAGATACAGTGATGGCCACAAATTGGGATGGCTTTAAAGGCTACTTTTATACAAATGGCTACTTGTCATGATGGCTATATGCTACCTCCAGCATCGAAGGCAGTATGCCTCTAAATACCCATTGCTGGGGAACATAGCCAGGCAGGTGCTGTTGCACTCATGTTCAACTTGTGGGTTTCCCACAGGCAGCTGGTTGGTCACTATGTGAACAGAATGGTGGACTACATAGGCCTTGAGTCTTATTCAGCAGGGCTCTTATGTTCCTTTACCCACAGTAGCTCATCTGGGGTATTATCCATTTTGCACAATCAAGCTACTATAGGAAAGCAGCTGTCCTGTCATCATATACAAATTGTGCTCAGTTTACACATCTTATGAACTGATCTTGAACATTCACAGGTGGTAATCTGCTCCTCAAAGATAAATGGAATCATAAGGGCTTTTGCTAGCTTGGGAGTGGGTGGTGGGCAGATGGAATAAGAAATAATGAGCCCAGAACTGGAAAAGATGCATCTAAGGCTGCAGTCCTATACACATTTACCTTGGAGTAAGTCTAATTGAACACAATAGGATTTATGTCTGAGTAGACATGCCTGGGTTGCAGCCTATGCCTTGTTGCAATCAATGCAGCTTAAGTAAACTTAAAACAACTGAAGTGTCATTGCTTTCAGTCAGACTTACAAATGACTACCGTTTCTGGATTTGGGCCAGTGGTTAACAGCTGTGTACTGACATTTATTACAAAACCATTATGTCTGTCTGTCCTATCTATCATCTCTTTCCTCTTTAGTTTGCTTAGGCCTGTGCACATTTACCTGTTTGGCAGTACAACTCCCAACTTGTGCTTGAACTATGGCTTACATTTGACCTTTAAATTACTAAATCTGGGCCCCAAATATCGTATGGAGCAGCTTCTTCTGTATCATCCTTCCCAGGACTAAGATCTGCCAGTAAGGTCCTGCTTCAAATTTCACCTTGAGGTAAGCTTATCAGAAAAGCAGGCCCTTTTCTGAAATGGCCCCAGAGCTGTGGAATTTTGCTTCCTCGAGAACAGCCTCCCCTAACCTTGCATCCTCAGATGTGTTGATTAGAAAAGCAATGTGAATCTGCACAGTTTTCCTTAATCTTGTTATTTGTTACAGTAACATCCTACATTTCTTTACAGGAGCATAGGGATGATATATACATTTTATGGCAACAGGAATATGTGCTGTATTTATAACAGCTTACTGCAGGGAATACAGAAATAATGACGGGAAGTGCATTAGCAAGCCATGCTTACCGGGAGCTTCCTGGCTTGTTTTAAATGCATATTTGAAGATACATGTGTCCATTTCACATGCTGTCTGAAGGAATATTGGCATAAACATGGTAAAAGACACCTACTCTCATAAAGGGTGAATCAGCTCTCATTATGTGTCAACCTGTGTATGCAGGGGTTCCCAAGAAAGTATTGGTCAGGCCCACTGATGTGTTTACCTTCAAAGATGGAAAGGCATCATATACAAGGTTATGTCCAAACAACATACACCCTTCAGTTCATCTTTCACTCTTTTCCATACTTGCTATAACATTGCTGTTCTAGCTACACATCCACTTGATCTCCATTTCCAATACGTGCTTTCCTGAATATGCCCACCTACAGACCTGTGATCACAGCAAGCCAAGCGAGTTTCTATCCCAGAGGCAGCAGATATCTCTGGCAGACTTCCCACTGATCATTCTTGTGCTCACATACTGGCCCAGTCCGCAAGTCACAACAACCCACAGTTGATAAAGAAGCAGGAGCCAGTGAGCGTACTGGCTCCTGACTGACTGACTGCTCCCACTGAGTTAAACAACCCAGGGACACTCCAGACTTGTAACCCAAGAACAAACCATGGGTTCCAGGTCTGGGTTGTTCTTCCCCCAACAGCCTACAATTCCAGTTTTGGACATCATGATAAAAAACACTCTCCATCCCTGAGTTGTTTATTGTGATGTCCAAACCTGGAATTGTAGGTTGTTGGGGGAGGAACAATCCAGACTTGTAACCCAAAAACAAATTATGGGATGCAAGTCTGGGTTGTTCTTCCCCCAACAACCTACGATTCTGGGTTCAGACGTCATGATAAACAACCACACTCTGTCCCTGGGTTGTTTAACTCAGTGGGAGCAGATGGGCAGCCAGGAGCTAGCACACTCGCTTGTTCCCGCTTGTTCACGGCTCCCCAGGGTTTGTTTAAACCCTGGGTAGCCATGATGTGGAAAATGGGTCTTTCTTTAGCCTGAATTATTCACAGACATAGGAAGAAATCTCACAAGACATATGCATATTTGCACCACAAGACGTGTGTATATTTGCACCAGCAAGGGTTTCTGGACATGTGCACAGATCATTGAAAGATGTACAATGGTGGATCACCTCTACCTTTTTCAATATGGAACCTGTCAATCTTTTAATGGCAAGTTGGGGACAGAGCAAGAGATATCTATTCTGCTTGGCAAGTATGGGGCACTGCTACAGTTGCTTCTGCATAAAGTTCTGTTTGAATTGTGTCAGCTAATGCTCATTCCATAGTCTCATGTTGCCAATTAGTCCTTCACATGCTGTTTTCACTCCAGCGCCACTTGCCATGCACACAAAACACTTTGCCAAGACCTCGTTTAGTCCCTTATGCGACAAAGGGGTTGTCGTGGGTTTAAAAAAATGTCACTGTTATTTTTTGTTGGTTCATGTAGACCAGAAAGAACATTATTTTTAGAACTGTAAACAGAAAGGACCAAATGATGGGTCAGTGGATGAAGTGAAAACTGACAACAGTTATTTTGCCCTGATCATAAACACATCATGTGCAAACAAGCGCCACTGAGAGCAGTGAACAATTATCAGTGTAACATAATATTCCGAGTAATGTGTACTTCAGGGTACAAGTTTGAAAATTAATACTTGCTTTCTGTAAAGAGACACCTTCACTGTGTATTACAATTCTTAAGGTATTTCTACACAAAAAGAGCTAAAAATGTGTACTTGCATAGCTTAACATACTGTGATTTCTAGAAATTCTGAAAACAAGACTAAAAGACTTAACAGGACTCTCTCCCTTATAGAATTTTCTGCAGATAAAATACTGGGGGACATACAAGGGGCAAAGTACATTTTAGGGTGATAATGGTATATTTCACATGAATGCTCCCAACCAGTGGAGGCTACTGGTTCTAATTTTGATGGGGCTGTGATTCCATTCTGGGTTTTAGTCAGAACCAGCCAAAACTCTAAAATATTTGGCTGGTTCTGACTAAACCCAGAATGGAATCACAGCCCCACCGAAACTGGATCCACCAGCCTCCACTGCTCCCAACCTAAACACATTTTTTCATGGAATCATTGGACTAGAGTTGGACTAGATGGCCTTGAAGATGGGCTTGGAGGTCATCTAGTCCAACCCCCATTCAATGCAAAATGCAACTACAGCATTCCAGGCAAATGGCCATCCAGCCTTTGCTTACATCTCCAAAGTAGATGTAAGCCCTACTGATTTTGTTGGAGCTAACTTTCAAGTCTCCTTCATGGATCACTGCCTTGTTGTGGTGAAGGGGCTTGCATAACTCAGTGAAGCCATAAGCTATGCCGTGCAGGGCCACCCAAGACAGACAGGTCATGGCAGAGAATTCTGACAAAATGTGGTCCACTGGAGAAGGAAATGGCAACCCACTCCAGTATTCTTGCCAAGAAAACCCCATGGAATGTATCACAAGGCTAAAAGAGATGGCGCCGGAAGATGAGCCCCTCAGGTCGGAAGGTGTCCAATATACTACTGGGGAAGAGCAGAGGGAATTTCCAAGTAGCGCCAGAAAGAGTGAAGCGGCTGGGCCAAAGCCTAAAGGACACTCAGCTGTGGATGTGCCTGGTGGTGAAAAGAAAGTCCGATGCTGTAAAGAACAATATTGTTTAGGAACCTGGAATGTCAGAACAATGAATCAAGGTAAGCTGGAGGTGGTCAGACATGAGATGGCAAGATTGAACATCAACATCTTGGGAATCAGCGAACTAAAATGGACAAGCATGGGCGAATTTAATTCGGGTGACCATTATATCTACTACTGTGGGCAAGAATCCCTTAGAAGAAATGGAGTAGCACTCATAGTCAATAAAAGGGTGGGAAAGTAGTACTGGGGTACAATCTCAAAAATGATAGAATGATCTCAGTACGAATCCAAGGCAAACCATTCAACATCACAGTAATTCAAGTCTATGCCCCAACCACTGAGGCCGAAGAAGCTGAGGTTGATCGGTTCTATGAAGACCTACAACTAGGTCTGAAGACCTTCTAGAACTAACACCAAAAAAAATGTCCTTTTCATCATAGGGGATTGGAATGCTAAAGCAGGAAGTCAAGAAATCACTGGGATAACAGGCAAGCATGGCCTTTGTGTACAAAATGAAGCAGGACAAAGGCTAATAGAGCTTTGCCAAGAGAACACGCTGATCATAGCAAACACTCTTTTCCAACAGCACAAGAGGCGACTCAACACATGGACATCACCAGATGGTCAATATCGAAAACAGATTGATTATGTCCTTTGCAGCCAAAGATGGAGAAGTTCTATACAGTCAGTAAAAACAAGACCTGGAGCTGACAGTGGCTCAGATTGTGAGCTTCTTGTTGCAAAATTGGCTTAAATTGAAGAACGTAGGGAAAACCACTAAACCATTCAGGTATGACCTAAATCATATCCCTTATGAATATACAGTGGAGGGTCAAGAAGCAACAGTAAAAACCAGACATGGAACAACTGATTGGTTTAAAATTGGGAAAGGAGTACAACAAGGCTGGATATTGTCGCCCTGCTTATTTAATTTATATGCAGAGTACATCATGAGAAATGCCAGGTTGGATGAATCACAGGTCGGAATTAAGATTGCCGGGAGAATTATCAGCAACCTCAGATATGCAGATGATACCACCCTAATGGCAGAAAGCGAAGAGGATCTAAAGAGCCTCTTGTTGAGGGTGAAAGAGGAGAGTGCAAAAGCTGGTTTGAAACTCAACATTAAAAAAAACTAAGATCATGGCATCTGGCCCCATCACGTCCTGGCATATAGAAGGGGAAGAAATGGAAGCAGTGACAGATTTTATTTTCTTCGGCTCCGAGATCACCGCAGACGGTGATTGTAGCCATGAAATTAAAAGACGCTTGGGAGGAAAGCTATGGCAAACCTAGACAGCATAGTAAGAAGCAGAGACATCACCTTGCCAACAAAGGTCCGTGTAATCAAAGCTATGGTTTTCCCAGTAGTAATGTATGGCTGTGAGAGCTGGACTGTAAGGAAGGCTGAGCGCCAAAGAACTGATGCTTTCCAACTGTGGTGCTGGAGAAGACTCTTACGAGTCCCCTGGACTGCAAGGAGGTCAAATCAGTCAATCCTAAAGGAAATCAACCCTGACTGTTCATTGGAAGGACAGATACTGAAACTGAAGCTCAAATATTTTGGCCACGTAGTGCGAAAAGAAAACTCTGGAAAAGACCCTGATGCTGGGAAAGACTGAAGGCAAAAGGAGAAGGGGACGGCAGAGGATGAGATGGCTAGATAGCATCACCGATGCAATGAATATGAACTTGAGCATGCTGTGGGAGAGAGCAGAGGACAGGAAGGCCTGGCGTGCTATGGTCCATGGGGTCACGAAGAGTCGGACACGACTTAACGACTGAACAACAACAACTTTCAAGTAAGCATGCTTAGGACTGCAGGCTTATTTCAATTTCCAGTTTATGATTCAGTAATAGCCTGTATATGTAATAGTCTATATAAGACCAGTGCTTGACTTTGCAGCATGCTCGCCATCACACCCATTGCTTTGCCAGTATGGGACGTCTCCCTGCATCCTGATCTTGAGTGGTTTCACCGCCAGTGAGTCGCTGTGCAGGAAATGGAAGGGAGCCGACATTTTTGTTTGCTTCATGTCATTACCATTACTCACTATTGTCCACTTGGACCACCTTAAACAATTTCGCTTTTCCTCTTCGGTGTTTACACCCCACAGATTTATGACTCCCCTTAGTCATAGTTCACCACCACCACCACCACAGAGGTTTAATCCGTTATTTGTATAAATAAACCACTGTTTAGTTAATTCCTTTCGACTTTTCCTCTCTGCAATCTGGCAGAACTATACACAGTGTCCTAGACTTGACACCATCAAGTTTGGACAGGGAAGGACTTGTTTCTTGCTTGTTCCATGACACCATATGTACAACCTCATCTCATTTTGGGAAATGCCAAAGTCATATATTTTTCCAGCCAGGAGATCACTCCCACCCATGAAAAGATGTGATATATGCACCAAGTGACAGCCCTAAAAAACTCAACATTCTGTCTGAAGTTCATGGTTCGTTGGAAAGTATCGTGCCACCCATTCATTCATGCCATTTTCATGGATACCCATATACGGGAATTCTTCAAAAGTAATCCTCTGACAGGAAAATGCAGTATCTGGATTTGCTCTTATATATTGGCATTTGTGACAGCACACACTGTGTTGGATCCAGACTTAGTCATACTTAAAAACCCATTTAAATCAATGGAAATTCAGCTAGTCATTGGATCTACTCCAAGTATAGCTCCATCTGGATCCAACCCATTGTCATCTCAGTTGTGGACTTGCACTCTTCTTTAGCAGCAATTGTGTACATGGGTTGAATCCAGATTTAGTCATACTTGGAGCACACCCATTTAAATCAATGGGGTCTATGCTATCATGACTAACATAACTCCTATTGATTTCAGTAGGTCTACTCTGAGGATGGCTAAATCGGGATCCAACTTCATATGTTTTTCCTACATGGACAAGTACACCTGTTCCTATTTCCTTCTGTGGGCTTTAGGCAGAAGTTATCGGCGGGCTGTTCTGTAAGCTTTTAAAAAAATCAGGATATGCTTCAAATGTTTGTTGTTTATTGTTGGGGTGAGTCTGGCCAGCCCTAGCACTATCCCCCACCCACATATGTTAACTATAATGCCTGCATAGGGCTCTGGTTGTCTCCTTTTTGTCCTATTTCCCGTATTTCCAGTAAAGCAATGAAATTGGTGATACAAGATGTTCTTCGTGGATACACTCATATTGCATGGCTTATGGTAGCAGGTCTGTTTGAAACATCTTCCCGTTAAACCTTTCATTTTTCTGGTGATTATTGCCAGCCTGTTCTCTATCATCCATCAGCACAGGGGTTTGCTCAGTGCTTCATAACTAGAGAGGTGCCAGAGTTCAAGCTGGTCTGGAAATACCATCCTCTGGCCTTTCCTGAAGTTTTCCCCCCTAATGCATGAGATGTGAGCACTCTCTGTAGCTCCTCAGTGCTGTGGAAAATGTACTCTGTACCTGCTCAGGAGCACTTTTGTCCATTTTTACATAATCTGTTCCAGGCCTGAACCCTGTCATTGTAAACTGATGTTGGTGCTAAGCTCTGTCATAAATTAAACCACTGTTTCACTGGGATGTCAGTGGCATAGCTAGAACAGAGGCCTGCGAGGTAATTTTGGGAAGAATAAGACTTGGAAAAAGGAGTTGACAGCAGATAGGAGCAGGGAAAGGAGAACACAAGAAGAGCTGTCCTGGTTCAGACCAAAGACCTATCTAGGCTTGTATTCTGTTTGCACAATGGCCAACCAGACGTCCATGGGAAGCCCATAAACAGGACATAAGGGCAATAGCAACTGCCCCCGCTTGTGTTCCCCAGCATGCTGCCTCTGATGTAATTCGCTACATGTAATATGTAGCTATCATGACTGGTCACCACTGATAGCCTTATCCTTGATTAGGACAATGGAGCAAACAGGTAGATTCAAGGATAGGAGATGATGCTCAGCTGCAGACCTCTTCCTTTTAATGGGGCTGCTGGATGTTGAAAGCAATGGGAGAGAAGGGAAGCTTCAATACTCTTGGCTTTGCTTGCATTTTCAAGGTGCCAGGGCAGGGCTACACATTATGTCCTGCTGACTTGCTCCCCCTTTCACTTCCCCAGGCACTGAGAACTTCCAGGAGCAATGCTATCGGGATACTGAGGGAGTATCTGGGGTTTAAGATGTCTTTGTAAACATCGGTTGGATCCAGATTTAGAAGCATGCAACTGGGCTTGTGGAAGCAGACGTCCCCACAGCAGACATCTTCATAAAGCCCCTCCACCCCCTGGAAATGCTACACAAAGGGTCAGGGGACCCTGCTGAATGGGCTGAACTGTGGTACTGGGGGAGATATGCCCCCAAATCAGGAAGAGGCACCTTTCTTGAGCGGAACCTTACATCTATAGAAGGCAGATGCAGCTGCTTCATTTGCAAATATATAAGCAGAGCATAAGTGGCAGCAAACAGGAAGTCCTATAAAGCAGAAGACTACCAAGGAGCAACCTGGGCACCTCCTTCCCAAGGCGGTGCCCTGTTTCAGCTTGCTTCAGCTAAAAACTGTGTGTGTGTGTGTGTGTGTGTGTGTTTGAAACTGACTGAGAACTCCATTTCTCATGCATACACATCTAAACCCTTCTTTTCAGCCAGAGAAATACCACTTTGTCCAAGATCTGCAGGTATGGTCTTGGTCACCCCATTTCCCTTTTTCTCTATTACATTTGCTCAAGCTGAATAGAAATAGAATCATATATGATGCAGAAGCTGCACCTATAGCATGTCAGAGATTGTGGAATGGATTAGAAGCCACCCCCACCATGCCACACACCAGGTTCAGATGACATGGCAACCCACAAGTAATTAGGTAAATGCTGGTCGCATGAGCGGGATGTGCAGGGTGGGGGGAAACAAGCCATACTGTGTTGTTTCCCCCTGTCATAGTGCGAATACGGTCAATATGTCTCTAGAAACTTCTTTCTGCCTCTTTCTCTCTCTTGCTTTTCCTCTCCCTTTTCCTTACATTTAATGAAATTAGGTAATTAGTAATTAGGTAAAGGCCAGAAGGGGCCGCGGTGGCTTAGTGGTTAAGACGCTGAATTGCAGACCGGAAGGTCAGCAGGACAGCAGTTCGAGACCCGAGTGCTGCGTGACGGAGTGAGCTCCCGTCTTCAGTCCCAGCTTCTGCCAACCTAGCAGTTCGAAAGCAAGAAATTGCAAGTAGATAAATAGGTACCGCCTCGGCGGGAAAGGTAACAGCGTTCCGTGCACCTTGGTGTTCAGTCATGCCGGCCACATGACCACGGAAGCGTCTTCGGACAGCGCTGGCTCTTCGGCTTAGAAATGGAGATGAGCACCACACCCTAGAGTCGGACACGACTGGTTGGGGACACCTTTACCTTTTTAAAGGCCAGTCACGTGAGTAGCATGTGCAGGGCAGGAGGAAACAACCCATACTGCATTGTTTCCCCCATCATCGTGGAAACATGGCCAATATGTCTCTAGAAACTTCTTTCTGCCTCTTTCTCTCTCTTGCTTTCCTCCTCCCTCTTCCTTCCATTTAATGAAATTAGGGCTAGCAACAGGATTTTATGGACACAATGTACAACTTGTACTCGGCGTCCAAGCCATTTCCCCCCCAGAGGCTCCACCAGCTCTGTTAAATAAAAAAAAAACCCTAGCATATTATTATTTATTACATTTCTATACCGCCCAATAGCCAAAGCTCTCTGGGCGATTTACATGCAGGGTGCTTCCAGTTGGAGGGCTCTTATTACTACTAATTAGAAGCCATTGTGCAGCTATTCTGTCTTTTTCTCCTTAACAGATTTTCTGCTGTAAGAGAAAAGGCAGAAGAAGTGGTGTGAAAACATGGGAGGGTTATGCGTAGAAGAGTCATCAACTGGACACCTTGTAAAATTCCATAAATGAGGCAGTGTGATTGCACAATAAACACCTCATCTGGAAGCACCCACAGACGGAGGTTGCTCAGTGAGGGTTTAAAAAAAAAATTATATGAAATTATCACAAAAACAAAAAAGAGAAAGGGAAAAAAATCAACAAACAACAACAAAAAGATCACAGCAAAATAAAAATAAAAAGTGTATCCATTCACAATAACGGTTCACAACACCATTAATAACAAGGGAAAGGGAAAAAATTCAACACTTTTGTTTCAAATATATACATTAATATAAGCAATACATATATCTAAACAAGCATTTAGACAAAATTGATGATTGTAGGATATACATCCAAATGCAGCAAATTGAATGATAGGTGATGGGTGTTTATCTTTCCACGCTTGAAGTGTGAGTCTCTTTGCAACCGTAAGGGTGCTCAAACTCCACTTTTGCTGTCCATCTGTTAATCCCTGCATCACAGGAATATAATTTAAAAGTGCATTAACATCACAGACTTTTCAGGAACAAAATGTATATGAGCAATGACCTCCAACCAGCAAGAAGCCACCACAGGGTATGCCCATTCCATATGCCTCGATGAGGCACTGTCCACATTACATTGCCATCATCTAGCAGAGCTAGCCAGCTTCTTCTGATTAAGCTGCCGCGGTGTCCAATTCAAAAATGAAAGCATCGTTTTTTGTTGAATCCGCCTCAGTTTTAAATCTACAGAAATAGTGCATTGGAAGCTAGAGCAACTTTCATCGATTAGGCTGTATGGAGCATTATAATTCCCTATGCCCATTCCTCTCTAACATTCTGAACACCCACTTTATTACATTCCAAAAAGACATTTATAAACAGCTACTGTAGGCTTAAATTTCTGTAATGAACCAATTAATTCCTCCAGTGTACCACAATGTCTGCAGGGTTGAATGAAATCCTGTATGGCTGGACTGTTAGGTGGCCATGTACCCTACTTTCTAGAGGCCAGTGAAGGGCTGTCTTCTGACAGTCCTCTATTTGGAGGCATCCTCTGTTTGAAGGATTCTCCCATCCAAGTCAAGGTTAAAGATAAAGAACCATAAGAAGGGAGAACAGGGGCCTTGAAATCACCCATCAACAGTTAGCACCTGAACAGCAGACCAAGCAGGCACACCGGTCGACTTCCCAACTATATGATAAGATATATTGCATTTCTAGTTAAATTATAGTCATTGTTTCTACGTGTGCATCTCTACATATAAATTAGCATACACAGATTTTATGCAGATTTGTGCCATCTTTCATCCTCTTTTTGGGGAGTGATGCATTTCCTCTCTTCTGGTGATGTTTAAGTGGCCAACCTACAACAACAGACGTTTTATCAGAGTCTTTCCTTTAGGTACCTCAGCCACTTATTTGCCTGCGTCTTGGCTTGAATTTAGGAGTGAGCAGCTGAGCTGAAGAAGGGACAAACTTGTCTCACAGAGCCTCTGTTGCTTTTCCCACTGAGTGAAAGGGGGTTAAAGAGCTCTTTTGCCTCTGCCCCAGTTTTGGTCAAAGAGTCTAAGGTATTTATTAATAGTGTGTGGGTGTGTTTGTATGTGCGTGCGGAATCAGGGGCTATGTTAGCAGCCAGATTGCAAAGCTTTGTTAGTAGATCTGGTCCATGTACCTCCAGTTGCCTATTCCTAGTTGTAGGGTATCACATTAATGGCCCTTCATTCAAAGGAAGCCTAGAAGCCTGTCCCTGCTGCAGGATTTAGTACTTCCTGGATTAGCAAGGTGTTACTCCACACTCGTGGTGTTCCCAGCACTAAGCGATCTTGCAGTATGAAAGCAAAAATAGAAAGTGATCATATTTTCTGGCTCAACTAATTCTTTATATCTAGACAGTCTCCCATACCCTCCATGTAGATCCTTCTCATGTTGCTTGTTAGAGCTACCCAGACAGGAACATGAGTCTCTCACATCGCTCATGCTCATGCCTGCCTGCAGGCTAGATGGCTGTATGTAAACATTTTTTTGGGCCTTGCTTACCAACAGTACTGCAGACAGGAACAATAATAAATCACCTCCAGGAAAGAGGAATACTTGTCTGTTTGTTTTCTGAGGCTCTCCTCAGAAACTGAAGGGTCTACAGAGCCAAAATGTTTATGGTCACAATGAAAACTGGCATCCCCCCGGCAAGGTTTCCAGCTCCCATATGTCCTATTTCGCAGGGCTCACTGTGTGAATGAAGGGCCGGATGCAACAGTGGCTGCCAATGATGTGGATCTGAGCTGGGCACAAATGGCCCCTCAAAATTCTTCGCCCTATTTTTGGGCAGAGAAATTGGGGCAACAATATTACCAAATTTCTTCAGTGGGAGGAGGAGAAATTCTCCAACGGTTTCTCATAGGTAGGGATCACGAGTGGTAGGGGTTGTAGCACGACTACCTTCTATTTTCCTAAGGGTTTTTGCTTTTTTGCACTGCCACTGTAAGTGGCAACAGCATCAACTGTGCGGGCAGCTGGCCCCCATTTTGCATCCTCTACAATGCAGGTGTGAGGGGGGCGATGTTGAATCCAGCTCCAGGGAAGAGGTGGAGCTAGAGCTGAGCCAAATTTGTCCTCCAATTTCCTGAACGTTTTCTTCCCTCATTAGAGAGGCTTCCATTTTTCTGCCTCATTCACAGGACATTTATAGCTTATTTTTAATTCATTTTGGTGGTGTTTTTGAGCTTAATCACTGTGAGGTGGCCGAGGGTGATGTGTGTGTTTTTTCTTTCTTTCTCTCCACTGTTCTGCAGCCTCCCAGGTTGCCTGCACTTCCTGATTTGAAAAGGGAGTGGGAGGAATTACCTCAGGATGTCTTCCCCTGGGCTTTAATGGAACCGTGGGAAGCCATGGAAGCTACAAGCTGCCAGAGATATGATTGTACAGCGAAAGAGAGGATGCTCACACACACTCCTTGGCCAGCTCATAAGAAGGGTGAACCCCAGCCCCAACCCATGTGATTTTTTCTGAAATTTTCTTCTCCTTTGAATTTCTTTTTGAAAGCAATTTATTTTCTATCAAACTGCATGAGAATGGTCGAAAAACATGTGGGAGAAATTTTAACATGGATGTTCACTATGGTACCTTCCTTCCTGACCAGTTTCCAGGCAGACCAGTGCTTCACCCCCTCCCCCTTCCCATGTGGCTAGGGATGGGCGGAACGCTTACCTGCCGTTCGGGGGGGGGCAGGGGAGGGGGGAGGGGGAGGCGATCCGTTCCTCCCCCCTGGAATCCTCTTCAGCCAGCTCTGCTCCGCGAGATGCCATATCACTGGCTGAAGGGGACTACTGACTATGGACCAAATGGCATCCGGGACGCCGTTTGCGGCCATAAAGCCCTTAGTTTAAGGTAAATGCAGCCATTTACGGCTGCATTTACCTTAAACTAAGGCCTATATGGCTGCAAATGGCATCCTGGATGCCATTTGTGTCCTCAGTCAATCCGCCCAGCCAGCAATATTGTATGGCGGCCGTATCACTGCCGTATCGCTGGCGCTCCGGAGCCGGCTGGCAGGGAGGATCTGGCCAGCGAGGATTCCTCCCGGAGGCGCAGGTAGGAGACCACCCTGCAGAACTGGGGGGGCCGGATTCAATAGAATCCGGCCTCGTTGGGGTCCGTGGAGGATTTCTCCAACATCCTTACATGTGGCTCACTATTTTCATGAGATGCTTTTTACCTCATGCAGTCGTATGTTGCACTGCTTCAGCCCTTCCTGTCTTCTCTTATCCCTTTTCCTCTTGGACGGCTTTGACTGGAAGAAGGGACAAGCAGTGGGAGAGTAGCTGGCTCAGTTGCACTCACATACAAATGCATGCTAGAGACATTTAAAAATCCGGTTTCTATTTACTGTCCAAGAAACTGCTGTTAAGCTACCAGAAAGCCGGCATGGTGGTCACGAGCAATAATTCTGCCGTTCCTGCTACTGCATCAGGTCCTTCTAGCCTTCCTTTGCACCTTCTAATTTTTGTATATGAGGCTTCACATTTATTTTATATAATGTAGAGAAGGGTTTTTTTGGAGCCTTGGAGCACTCCTAGTCCTACCTCCTGATGTTAAAGAAACCCCAAGGCTGAAGCTCTGTTGGATGTAAGCTGAATACACAAGGAAGCACAGTGGATTCTGTGCATCTCTCCCAGCCCAGCAGATCACATGAAATCAGCATCGGACAAAATGGAGAAGTAGAAGCAACAGGAAGCACAAGAGCAGTAACTTCCTGAATTTAAGGCCCCTTTCAGGCAGGATATGAGGGCTATGGATGAGCAGGTAAACTCTTTAACGGGATAATTTTAAAGGAGTTCTTTGGGAGTCTTAATTGTGTGTTTTCAAATGTTATCTGTTCTGTGGGCAGGATCGAATCATGTCCTTGCGTAGGTGGCCAAGTCCCCTGGTCCTGGTGGGTGTGACCTGTCCCTTTGGGAAATGAGTGTTTCTGCTCATTTGGGGGCTTGGCCCCAGAAGCGCTACATTGCAGCCACCAGTGGTAAGGGCCTGCGTATGTGCGGTGGCTGGCAGAGCCAGCCGTGTGTGCACCAGGCCCAGCGGACCTGGCTGTCCACGCAAGGGCACAATTGGATCCTGCCCTGTGTTTTTAAATGTTAACTTTGAGGAAAATGTACTTTCTAGTAAAAAAGAAATTTCTTCTTCCTATATGCAGAGGTGGGCAACTTCTGGCCCTTTAGATTTTTTTGGACTATAATTCCCATCATCCCTTAGAATCATAGAATAGTAGGGTTGGAAGGGGCCTATAAGACCATCGAGTCCAACTCCCTGCTCAGTGCAGGAATCCTTACTATTGGCTGAACTGGCTAGGGCTGATTGTAGGCTACAAGTTGCTTACACATTATTAATATATAATAGTATATTAACAATGCAATCCTATGCACATCTACTAAAAAGTAAGTCCCATGGAGTTCAATGGGACTAACTCCTAGGTAAGTGGAGGATAGCAGCCTATGAAGACAGTATAAGGACCAGCTCAAGAATAATCTGAAGGCATCCTATACATTGTTCTCTTTCTCTGAATCTAAGCAGATCATATTTAGATGTGGGACTACTAGGGAGGAAGGAACCCCTTGCATTTTATTCTGATGGGGGGCGGGGAGAAAGATGTGGATTTAAAGGCAATATTTTAAAAAGAAAGCATGAAGCCCTTTATTGTTGGCACTTCAGGAGAATTCGGAGCATTCCTTCAGCTATCCTTATCAGCTACAATTCTGATAGTGGTCCTTATGTCTAAATTAATTGAGAAGCAGGTTCCTATTAATCCCCCCCCCTAAAATATTAAAGGTGCAATCCCATGCATGTTTAGACAGAGAAAAGTCCTACAACTCCCAGCATGCCCCATGCTGGGAGTTGTAGGGCTTTTTTCTGTCTAAACATACATAGGATTGTGCCCTAAATTAATTTGCTTGGAGGTGTTCTTTCCTTTCATGATTAGCACAGAGGGTTTCCCCCTCAATTATAAATCATATATATATATATATAAATAAATAGAGTAGTTCCTTTTCCTGCTGCCTCCTTCCTCCTCATAAAAGATTTGAAGGCAGCTGCTGTTATCCATGCTGGGAAACAGAAGGAAGAATAGTTAAGCACCGCAGCTTTGTTCAGGACTAATGAACTGCTCTCACGCTCCTGACAGCAGCAGCAAGCCAGTCCAACCGCCAGTCAACCTTCATTTGTAAACCGACTCCAGCCGTTCCTTGGGATCGCAGGTTGCCAGTCAGTAGCACCCCATGCAGTCGGTGTGTTGTGTGTGTGTGTTGCAAAAGGAATTTTTAATCAAAACAATGGAAAAGTGTCATTTATGCACAAGAGGCTATTTTGGAAAGTCGAGTAAAATGCCTTGACACCAGGGACAAACCAAAGGTTCCACTTTATTATTTAAACAGTCTGTTTGACAGAACTTCAGAAAATGTGGAGGAAAGAAGGAGGGGACTTCCAACCAGGCCGAAACTCTGACATTTCAGCTAAACTAGGCTAGAATGCGGGACGACTGGAGTTGTCATACTAAGGGCTGGTCTCCTCCCAGTGCTGCCAATAGCACTTGTAGGCCCAGTACTGTGTACACTATGTAGGCAAGGTGCCCCTGTGAGCTCCAGTGTGCTCCTGGACACCCTTCTTGGTGTCCCCCATGGTGCCCTTCCCCTCCCACTGTTATTTTTAAACACATTTTCTTACTGGCAGCAGGGATTGCTGTGAAATAGGTTTCTGTTGGTCCTGAAAAGTGTGGGTTCAAAGGAGTTGTTTAGTGTATTGGGGCTCAAACCCCACCTGTGCCTTGTAATCAGTGTTTGGTCAGGTGTCACGTCCTTTGCCATACTTCCCAGGTCAGCCATTTTGTCAAATCATCAGCACCAACACCAAAGATCTGATCACAGGAAAGGGAAGGGAAATCTAGGCCCCGCCCACTGTGTCTTCTGGATCTGGGCTCTGGTTTGGACTAGTGCCCATTTGCATACCCAGTGCTTTATCCAGCTACACACACAGCTATCTGGACTGGGGCAAAAGGCAGCTTCAGTTTCAGCCCATTAGGAGAAAGTCTGTGCTTTGTTTAACTGAATTACTCATTTGGATGACTTAGCTTCCACTAGGTGAAATCTATTGCTGCTGTATAATTTCAGTGCAGTTTGTATGGTGCAAACTCCTGTGCAAACGCCATTGAGGTGTGTAGTAGCAGCTTGGTGGATTGCTTCCACTGAAATCTTCCTATTTTTATTGGGGATGTTGTTGGAAGTCTGAGGCCTTGAAACCTTCTGCCAAAAGTAATAGTTCCGGTTTGTCTGTACCAGGTACCAATGAGCCAGGCCAGTGGTTGCAGCACCATGGAAAGTTGCAATGACAGGGGCTAGAGGCCTTGCGAGTCCCTCCATCCAGTCCACCCTTCCTAAGCTTCATCCCCTGCCTCAAGAGTATGGATCCTTAAAGAGCCAACCCCACATACTCCAGCCTGAAGGGGAACACTTCTCCATCCTGTGGCCTTCTGCCAGATGTGCTCCCTGCACTATCGGGCAGGCACAATGGAGCAAAATTTTCTTGACTCTTCAGGAGAATTGGGCTTATGGAGGATAAGGCTGTCAGTGGATACTAGTCCTGATGGCTCTAGGCTACCTCCAGTATCAGAGGCAGTATACCTATGTACACCAGTTCCTCTGGAACATGGGCGGGAGGGTGCTGTTGCACTCATGTCCTGCTTATGGGTTTCCCTTAGGCAGCTGGTTGGCCACTGTGTGAACAGAATGCTGGACAAGATAGACCCTGGTCTGATCCGGCATGGCCCTTCTTATGTTCTTAAGGCATCCATGAGTGTCCTGGTTCAGGTTCCACAGGCTGCCAACCACTCATGTCAGGTTCATTACCAGGTCTGTTTCGTCAGGTTCTCTGACTCTTGAGCTTGAGGCTGGGGCCATGACAGTAATTATCAAGAACAGCCCAATCTGCAGGTAAACCCCTTGAATATATTGGGTGTCAAATTTCACACTAACCCTGGGATGGGGGTGGAGGATGGGGAATGAAGAAGCCAAATACACAAAACACATTTAGTTTACTGCAAATAATTTTTGCGCACATGCACAATGGTCAACACTCCCGTTCAAAACTACAGATATGCCATTTCCACACACTCTCACCCCAAACATTCTCAAAGTAAAAGTCAAATGATCTTCCTTTGGTTGCTCTGGGAGGGGAACAACCCCAGCTGTAACATAGTGCTGTATGTAAACTACCAGAGGGACTTCATTAAAGGTAAAAATGGTAACGCTTGGAGAAATGGGAAGAAACTCCACTCAACCATTGGAAAGTTGCTTCCATCTGCTGGTGGCCAATTAAACATTTGTCCGTAGCAGAGAATGTTTCTCTCATAGCATTCTCTTCATACCCAGAATAAAAACCTGAAAAACAACATTTAGGGCACGGTCCTATGGGATGCGCCTTGCATACTTGCAAGCCTCCAAACTCGGAGGCTTATGAGTATCCAGTGCAGAGTGGGAGGTGCAATGCATTTTAGCGAGACTGGCAATTTCACCTGTCTAGCAGAGGCTTCAGGGAGGGGGAGGGAAGGAGGCTGGGGATACCTTATAACCCCACGTCCCCAGTCTCCTCCCCTCCCCACCCCCAGGAAACCTTTCACCCCCTACGAACTTGCATTTGCAAGCTCGTAGCAGCAGCTAGCATGGTCTTTCCATGCTGGCTGGGCAGGAGGGGAGCATGGCTTCCTGTCTGCAAGCTCAGAGCCAGGAAACCGAAATATCCTGTGTCCCCCAGACACTGTCTAGGGGGCATAGGATTGCTCTCTTAAGGCACAATCCTATGCATGTTTAGATGGAAAAAGGCCTACAACTCCCAGAATGCTGCGAATTGTAGGACTTTTTCCTGTCTAAACATGCATAGGATTGTGCTCTTAAGCAATTTGACATGGTGAACTTGTATCTTCATTCTCCAATAATTAAAAAGAGAGAGAGACAGCAAATGGCCAATAGTTGAACTCTGCAAACTGGGAGCTACATTGAGGATGTTTGCCTAATAGAGTGCTCCACCTCCCACCACCCACCCTGTGTAAATCTCAAGTGACCTAATTGTTTTATTTCATCGGGCAGCCTATTTCTGGAAGTGAGACAAGAAATTGAGATGGTGTCTGAAGTCTAATGGCCACTGAGAGGAGAGTGGCGAGATCCCAGTCCATTTCCTGAAGGAAGAAGACCAAAGTGGGACAAAAAGACCATGGACACAGCAGCTGTTCAGTTGTGCTTTCTAAGCAACGCTGCAGATGTTTTCTGAATGGATTCATTAATGCCAAAATTACATCTGGAAGATCTTCTCTGCAAAACCACCCAGTAAGTTAGTCAAGCCACAAAACAATTCACTCTTACTGCTAAGTGTGGTTATGTTTTCCTCCCTCTGAACTTTCTGCACTCATTAATGCTAGCTTCTTTGCATCCAGTTCCCTGGCTAGTCCAGTCTGGTAGCAGCAGTGGTTGAGTTGTGGCACAGCCTATGTTTAATCAAGGAGGGAATGCTTGCATCAAATATCAGGGCAGCAATGGAAGTTAAGTGTTTTTTGAGGCAATGAGCTATGTTTTTTTATGGGGTCCTTCCCATCTTCCCCAAGGACAGCAATCCGTCTCATGTGAAGAATACAGAATAATACAATTGGAGAAGGTACAATAGATGCTTTACCATTTAACAAAGGACAGTATTATATAACCCATATGAAGTTCCCATGTACTTCTTGAACAGCACAAGATCAGCTCCTAAATGGCTCCTTTTTTCTTGCTTTCACTGGACATGGGTTTTCCCACTAGTGGCCAATTTGTGACACACCTAATAGAGTGGCCTTGTATCTACTTTTACAAAGGACAGTCCTCTATTTGAAGGACTGTCCTCTTGATTTGAAAGCATCCTGTATTTGAAGGGGTGCTCTGTCCAAGTGTGGTATAAGATGAAGAACCATCAGAAGGAAGAGCTGGCCCTTGAAGTTGCCCATTACCTGGACAGCAGACTGAGCAAGGCATACAGGTCGCCTGGTCACAGTCTTCAACACTATGGTGAAATGTATTGTATTTCTATTTAAATTATAACAATTATTTCTAAATTTGCATCTTCCACACTATGGTGAAATGTATTGTGTTTCTATTTAAATTATAATAATTATTTCTAAATACATATAAATTAGCATATGCACATTTTATGCAAATTGGTGTCCTCTTTCTTGGTGATTCATAAGTTGCCACCCTAGGTTGGAGCAGTGGTCTTCTTCCAGGCCTTGCTATGACATAGACTTGGTTCATACAACCTGACAGCCCACCATGGCTTAGTTTACCCATAGGGGCTGTTGTATCGTGCCAGGTGCATGTGGGCATCATTTTTGCATAGCACCCACAGGCGCCTGGCTTGCTGTGGCTTTCCATGCTTTCACATGTCATGTCATGTGAGCCCAACACTCAAATAACCCATTGGGTTTTTTTAGGGTTATTTGATGGTTGTCTAAGTGTCAAACCACCCCTGCTGCCTGGGTTTGCACAACATGGCAAGTTGGGCGACCATGCAAAAATGGGGCCCATGAGTGCCCGTCACAATGCAATAGCCCCTGCAGGTAAATTAACCTATGATGGGTTGTTGTGACATGCAAACAGACTTATAGTTTCAGGCCTGTACTTCTCTTTGCCTTCATAGAATCATAGGGTTGGAAGGGGCCTACCACGCCATCATGGTTGAATTAATTCCTGCTTCCCAGATCAGTGAACAAAACCTTCTTAGGTATGGCAAAGTGCATATACTCTGTAGTATGTTCTGTGCTATACTTGGATTTGACTTGTGGCACTCTTGTCAAAATGATTGGCTGACATGGGATTAGAAGATTCTTTTCTATTTCTCCTCTTCCTTGACTGCATGAGCTGAATTCTTTGGGGATCTACGAAGGCCAAACTTCATAACTCTTCCCCTCCAGTGAACATGTCTGGTGATGGTATGGCTGAAGATCTTGGAGTGGGGGACAAATCAAATATGTTTAGAGTAGACTTATTGAAGTCAGTGGGACTTATGACTGAAGTCCCACTGATTTGAATGGGTCTATGTTAAGCATGACTAAGTCTGGATCCAACCCTTCATCTGAAAGCACCCATAAAATCAACAACATCAATATTGAAACCAGTCAACAAGCAAAATGGCCATGGGCAAAGCAGTCCTATCAGGGCAGGGGAAGGGAGTCCATGGTGGAAGAACCACCACTTTCTAAACTCTGTTGTGCTTGTGCCAAGGTGGAAGGTGATGGCGTGGCTTTTTTCTCCCCCCCTTTTGTTGATGCTGGGTATTATTACTCCTCCTCCTCCTCCTCCTACATTTATATCCCACCCTTTTTTCCTCTTGCAAGGAACCTAAGGCGGCTTACATGGTCCCACTGGAATTGCATTCAGCCACTGCTTCCATTTGGCCAAGGAGTCAAAATTAGGGTAAAACCAGGGCTTAGTGAAAATGGCTTCCCAAAATTCTCTACCCTATTTGTGGGTGGTGAAATTGGGGTGAGGAGAGGACATTTTGATAAAAATTCCTTGGGGGAAGAATTCTCCAGGAGTTGGGCGGGGCTGGAGGCATTCTGAAAAAAGAAAATTCTCAGAAAATGTATCAGGAAATTATTTTATGAGAGATTTTGGCTCAGTTAATATTGAATAAAACTATGTTGTTTGTTCATACAGATGGATGAAGGAAGCAATGGGCTAAGACAGGAGAATTCAAAGACATGGGGATTGCTTCATTCAATATTAAAATATATTGGGCTGGATCTATACTTGAGCCCAAAAGTCTCCACTGGGTAGAGAATTGTGGAGTTGGGGGAAGCATTTAGCTGAATGTTCTTGGGGAAACAAGGGGTGACATTCTCCCACAGTTTGGAGGACCCCCCCCAACCCCAACTTAAGGTAAAGCACACATGGCACTTTTTACAAGGTATTCAGAAGAGGGTATAACTCAGAGCAATTCACAGACATTCAGGAATATGTAACTACACTTTTATGCTAAATATAAGTTTCAAGATACCTGAGCTGTAATCTGAAAAAGAAAACAGTCTTTCCTCAGAACATTTTTTTTAAATAAAGGTAAGGCTTTTTATTTACATGAATGCTAGGTATAATAAAGCCATGTCTGTATGGAAATTATACAGTTAGGTCTTGCTCCTTTACACAGAAACATTACAAATTATACTTCGTGACAAAATACATAATAGCAGTGTACTTCAGGTGTTCTTCATACTGAGCCATCTGTTAATGTCTCTCCTAATGTAACCTGGACCATTTTCACACATGACATCCCCACCCACCCCTTCTCTCTCATCATACTAGAAACCATATGTGAATGTGGAATAAAAAGGAGGAATGTACCAGTGAATATACATTCTAGTTATTGTTTAGGGCCTGTGGTCAGGAGATGAACAATAAATAGTCTGAACCTGAGAAATGATGTTGCTGAGGAAGTGGAGTGTTCAGAGAGAGGTGGTCTTGTCTACTACTAGCAAAGAGTTGAGCAGGACTCCAGCTGGGGATTCTCCTGGGCCTGTCACTGCTTCGTTTTCACATTGCCAACAGATTTAAACATAACCCAGTATAAAGCCCCACATGTAAGAAACACCCTGAGCATCTACCTTTACTGCAAACGTGTTTGCCATGGCATCTTCCAAAAGAAAAGAAAAAAGCTGGGAAACAAAGATCTCAGACAGAACACCCTCAGATATCTCTGGTAGAACACCAGGTCTGGCGCTACCATTAGGCAAAGTGAGGTGGCTGCCTCAGGTGGCAGATGCTGTGTGGTGGGGAGTGACAGTGAGATGTTAAGAGTACATAGCTGTGCGTGCTACCCATCTTGCCCCGTACACCCTAAGCTAGCCTGTTGCACTCAGGTGTGGTGGAGGACTCTATCCCATCACTAGTATTGAAGTAAGTTTCAACTAGCTGGTCTGGTCAGCTTCTGTATGTAGAACTGTGGGGGGGGGCAGGGACACCATCTTGTTCCTCACCTCAGGCAGCAAAATGTCTGGGGCCAGCCATGCAGAACACCCTCAGAAACCTATTCTTTGGAGGAGGGGGGAAAGTCATTTATGAGTGTCAAACCATTTTTACTTATCCGAAGACAAATTCAAATATTCAAAAATGACATTATTTAGTCAATATGTTCAGAAAAGAGAGAGGATTAGACGGAGATTTTCAATTTCCTTGTTAACTAAAATAAGAAGCTCCCAGGTGAATCATGTCAAGAAGGGTATGTTTTCATTTGAGATTCAAGCCAAAATCCAGCACAGAGTTAGCTAGCAAAGAATGGCTTTCAATCAGACCTAAGTGCACCTAACAGTGTCCTGGACTGAGACTATACATTGATATAATAACTTCTCTTCAAAGGACCCTTGGAGTTGAAGTTTTGTGAGGGGCCTTAGAAATTCTCAACTCCCTAATTTGTTGGAGGAATCCATTAGTTAAATCAGTGAAAAACAAGTTTAAATATTGTAGTACAGATGTAGCTTCCATTGATCACATTTTGAGTTCTGAATCATGGAAAGGCTGTTTGTTTGTTTGATTGCTTTTCTACAGAAATAGACCCAAACAAATCACATTACATGCATATAAATAATAGGGTGGTATACAGGGCAACTAATATTTGGAAATCCCAGTGGCAACAATTTTAAGTCACATGTAATATGCTTTCAATAATCTTCCCCTGAAAGCTTTTCTCCACTGATGTTTCTCTATCTTTATTACCCCCATTTCTGTCTTCAGCTTCCTCCTCTTCCCTTGAGATCTACCTCTAAGAACTGCAATTCTGTATGGAGCATCCATAGTAACGTTATGCTAGATTTTGCAAAGGAGAGACTATCGCTTCAAAGGAAGAACTGCAAATAACTCAAGACGAACCACACTATTTTGTCAACCTTCATTTGGTTTTAATTATTTAAGATAACAACCAATAGTCTCCTGGTAAACACAGTTCTGCTTGTTCTAAAAATAATGTAAGTGCAGTAACTGGAGACTTTGCTCCAGCATCTGCTGTTTAAAACTGTTGGCTGTGAATTGGAGAAACTACATTTTTTGGCATGCATTAAAAAGTGTGTGGTCTAGCGAAGTGCAGATTAGCAAGGCTAGACTGTTATCTTAATTTACAGCCCATATACTTCATCTGTGCTCCACACACATTTTTATTTCCTTTTTTAGGTACATTAGTAACTGGCCCTGACTCTGATAGTTTTATTAGCAATTCGCTGATTCTTCTTGACAAGTTATTACTGACTTCCCCTGGTAGCTCCCTACAGCAAGACCTGAAGCCCTGTCAAGGAACAGAAAACGTCAACGGATTTCTCAGCAGTGCTTAACTCAAACCCTGCTCCATGTTTTTTAATTTCTGACAAGACAATTGTTAAAGGAATGGCATCTTTTGTGCACCGGACTAGGCAGCACATCATATTGATCCAAAGGAACAAGTCATATCTGTTTTTTTTTAACAAGGGAACAGACATTGGCTTCTCTTCAGAATGTTTCAGAAAATCTGGAAGTCTGGTCAATGTAGAGAGTTGCCAAAGAATCCTCTCTCTTCCCTTCCCCTAGCAGTGTGTGTGTGTGTGTGTTAATGGAATTGTTAATCCAGACTGTTGAGCAGAAATCTTTAGCTTATTCTGCTCCAGTACCCTGTTGAGTTGATAACATTTTCACATGATGTTTTCAGAGGTGACTCTTGGGGCATTATGCATTTATTTATTTATTTATTTATTTCATTTCTATACCGCCCAATAGCCGAAGCTCTCTGGGAGGTTCACAAAAATTTCAGTAAAAGGAGGTGGAATATGTTTACACAGGGGCCAGTTTCCATTTGGTTGATAATGGGGCCAGGATATACCTTCTCATCTGCTACTGGGTTGTTCGCATTATACCTTGAGATGAGGACTCAAGGTATACTGTGCGATGATAGATGAGTGTTTCATAAGAACTCCAGAGGATGTGACGGATGTCAGACCTTGACCTGGGTGGGTTCTATAGGATTAACTCAGATCCAGATTATGGTCCTCTAGTGCTGACAAAAGTTTGACCCGCTAGTGCTAATGTCACATACTCGATAGCTGTGTGACAAGCCCCATGTGTAATTTCGGTTGAGCTGACACCTAACATGTATCTCAGTTCACGCCAACTAATCAGCCCTGGGGAGAGCTTGAATGTGACACTGTCTGACCTCAGTTTCGAGTCAGGTGAAAATGACGCAGCCCCCTTAGCTGTTGCTGGGAATGTATATCATGTGGATTGGCAGGCACTCCTCCCCAACATTGCTTGCTTTGCTGTATTAAGCAAAAATCTGAGGCTAAAGTCATTTTTAAGGGATTTGGAAATAGTTTGAGAGGCAATGTGACTCTCAATGATGCACACACATACATTAATTTGGCAGCAAAGCAACTAAGGTGCAAATCAGGAACCTCTCTCCCATTTGATTCTTGCCTCTGCCATGAACTCGCTGTGTTGGATCCAGGATTTACCTTCTGTGGACAGAGGGCACCTTTCACCAAAGGTATTTCACCTGATTTGCGGGGATCCCCCCTACACCACAGCTTACCCCATTCAGGAGTGATCCTGAACCCTCTGTGTAGCATTTTCAGGGGGCCAGAGGGGCTGCTGTGGGGTGGATGGGGTAGGGAGGCCCACTTCCACCAGCCCACATCTAAATTTGGATCCAATCAACTAGGTGGCCATAGGAGGCCACGCCCAGCTGGGTTTCGTCTACCCGTTCTGCTGTATGAGGATAATAATACTGACCTTCCTTAGGAACACAGGATGCTGCCTTATACATTTGTCTCCCTCTCTCAAAATACTAGAACCTGGGGTCACCCTATGAAGCTGATTGGTGGGAGATTCAGGACAGATCAAAGGAAGGCTTCTTCCCACAGCAGAGTTAAACTATGGAATTCACTACCACAGGATGTAGTGATGGCCACCAATTTGGATGGCTTTAAAAGGGGATTGGACAAATTCCTGGAAGAAAAGGCTATCAATGGCTACTAGTCTCGATGGCTATGTGCTACCTCCAGTACCAGAGGCAGTGAGCCTATGTGCACCAGTTGGTGGGGAACAGAGGTGGGCGGGTGTTGTTGTGCTCATGCCCTGCTTGTGGGTTTCCTGTGGGAAGCTGGCTGGCCACTGTGTGAACAGAATGCTGGACTGGATGGACCCTTGGCCTCATCCAGCATGGCTCTTCTTATGTTCTTATGTTATACCAAGTCAGACCAATAGTTTATCTAGCTCAATACTGTCTATGCTGAGTGGTGGTGGTTTTCAGGAAGCTTTCTGAGCCTGCCCTGGAAATGTTAAGGGATTGAACCTAGGACCTTTTACCCTGGGGTCAGGGCCGATTTCAGCCTGAGGGTCGAATTCCATTTTGGAGAAGCTCTCCAGGGCCGCATTCCAGTGGCAGATTGGACCAAAGGCAAAAGGAGCGGACTCAAAATGCCAAAGATACCAGCATATTGTAGCTGAGAGCTCTTCCTGCCAGCAAGGAAGCCTCAGGAGAGGCATTTCAGCCTTTTAGAATGGGCAAACAATTCACAAAAACTGGGAAACTACCAAACAATAGGTGGTTTGGGGGAAAGGGGCGGAGCCAGGGGAAGGGGGCGTGGCCTTCTTGTGAAAGCTGGAGGGTTGTATTAGGGCCCCAAGCAGGCAAGATGTGGCCCATGGGCCTGAGGTCCTGCACCCGTTTTACACAGGTTTACAAGGCTACCACTAAGCTGCAGTCTTTCCTTACAGGGTTGTTGTAAAGATTACAGCAAGACCGTGCATGTGAAATGCTGTGAACATTCAAAAACACCATACAAAAGATTATTATTATTGCAGATTTTGGAAACAAAATACAAAAGCTCACAAATCCTATTTACAGAGACAAGCACAGATGCCACTTCCAAACTGTCTTCAGCTATCGCCGTCTGCAGCTGTAGTAATACTCGAGTACATTTGAGAATATTGCTTAGAAATAGCTAAGAATCCTTGTTTGGGGTATGCTTTGCTGGCCATGCCTGCTGGAGAATGATGGGAGCTGTAGGGTGTTTCCAGACAAGGCTTTTATGGCGCCATCGCTTTGCCTCATGCATGGAATTTTATGGGGGTAGGGCAGGGGGCAGACAACGTCACCTTTAATTCCTAACCCTCCCCTGTTTCCCCATCACTTTTCCTGTCTTTTTCCATGCTGCAGAAATCCATTAAGGAGGAAAAGATGGAGTTGCTGCATAATGCCCTCTGAGTGGGAGTGCTAGGAGCCCTCCGTTGGGAAACACCTGTGCTTCAACACACCTGTAGGGCATCCGGTTGGGGAAAGCTGCTTTAGACAGAAGACACTCGACTGGTATTCTGCTTGCCTTGGTAGGAAGCCAGTCCTATGCACACAAGGGGAACAATGGTGAGCAGGTGGTTATTTTAAAATACACCACCTGATATAGTCCTCCAGGGGTGATTCTGGGTTTGCATGGGCCCTCAGTGTGCCCTTCATGCCTCTGGGTACCCCTCTTGTTCTCTTGTCTTCCCTCCCTCCCTCCTCTAAACATCTATCAGCAGATGAGTGGGACTTCAGAGGAAGACTCACAATCTCAGACTTGGAGTGAGCCTTCTAGTCCAACCCCCTGCTCGATACAGGACACCCACAGGTGGAGCATCCCCAGCAGACCGCTGCCAAGCCAATGGTTAAACAGGAGAAGGAGGAGGCTGCAATGCTGGTGGTGCAGATGGAGAAGCAAAAGCAGTGTTGTGGCCAATGGAGGCTTTTTTCTTTTCTTTTTTAGCCTCCGTGTGGGGTGTGGGAATATTTCAGAAAACAAGCAGCTGGGGGAAAGGTTTAAACCACCCCTACCTGCCCTTGGTGGTCCTAAACCAGATCAGGCCCCCAGATGCTTACTTGCGAGTAAAAAACAAAGACAGGGTCAGCTGCACACTGCATTAACATGTACATTGACCATGAAAGTGCTTAATTTTGACTGGATGGTGCTTCGAAATAGACAATAAAAGAACAGAACAGGCTCTAACACTAGAGGTTTTCTGTAGTAACAGACTTGTAGTGCAAGCCTATGCATGTTTACTGAAGTAAGTTCTACAGAATTCAATAGTAAATCCTGGTAAGTGTGCTTAGGACTCCAGCCTCATTTTCCACCTCGAACTGATTATTCACTTTCCTTGGGATCTTCACTGTGCTACTTGCTCTGTTCTATCCTTGCCAAAGCAAAGCAAAGCAAAGCAAAGCAAAGCAAAGCAAAACATGAAAACACAACACACACATTTGGCCCCTTGACATCCCTGTTGGCAAATTGCTTCCAACTTTCCCTATTTGCATGTCTCCCCACTAATTAGCAATGCAAATAGGGGGATGGAGTTATTTGTTCCCACCTCTCTCTAGTTATGGTCCAAGAACCCCCCTCCCCCAATGTTGCAGGATCACAAAGCTCCAGTGGAGGCTGGTGGCTCCGGTGTTAGTGGGGCAGGGAATCTGCTCCAGGTTTCAGTCAGAACTCTAAAGGAGCTATCCAAGGGGCAAAGCACTTTGAATAGCTACTTTAGAGTTCTGACTAGTTCTGACTGAAACCTGAAGCAGATTCCCTGTCCCACTGACATCGGAGTCACCAGCCTCTGCTGGAAAGCTCTGTGTTCCATGTGGGAAGGGAGGCTAGAGCCTTAAAAGTGGCACGAAGGAGGAACTGAATGATGGCACTCAAACATTGGGATTCATTTCAGACCCCTCAGACATATTTGGGCAAAGGAGGGAGCCAGGTGGCTGTTTTCCCTTGGCTCGATGAGCATAATTATTCAAATGTGAATAGCTTTTTGGATACATTAAATCAATATACACTCCAGAGGGCGGTCAGCAAAAGGGCAAAAAACAGTGTCAGATTTTAAGGGCCTATGTGCAGCACACGTGATAACTGAGTGATGCAGCTGAGGCCTCACAGCTAGAATTAATAGCGCTGGTCTGAAGAACAGCAGTAGGTGAATCTAAGGGCTCTATTCATTTCTTGCTTTCCCTGGAATTCTGCATGATTCCAAGATACACACTGAGCACACCCGTTCCATCCAGAAAGTGAGCCAGTCCACAAAGCGAGGATTCTCTGCATTCCTCATGATTTCAAAAACACCTCTGGAAACTAAGATGACGTGTGCTATGGGAACTCTGTCCTGGTGGACAATTGACAGGGGCTTTGCTGATTGCAATGCTAGCTATGCATGCCAACTTTCTTTCTGGCAGGACTTCTGTGCTGTTAACAACTATATGACAAACAGAAATCTAGCAAAGCTCCCACCCCACTGCCCTGCCATTACTGCATCTCTGTGCTAGGAAAAGCTTCATCTGCTGAACTTGTCCTTACACAGCTGTTCAAGGTGCAGAAGTCCTGCCAGAAAAAAAAGTTGGTAACCCTAATGTTCAAGGCCAGTGTCAACAGTAGGCATAGTTGGGCACCTGCTTAGGGCCCACACCCCAGCAGGGGGCCCACTGACAAGAGCCCCCTGGCGTTGCTCCTCTTCTCCACCACTGCAGCCTGCCTGTTTACCTGCCTCTCATTCTGGCCCTGACAACGGATGTGGTGAGAAGGAGGAGCAGCAGATGCCACGGCCTACTTGCTCACTGGCTTTCTGCCTGTCAAGCACGCAAGTGGTGGCAATGATGAGAAAGAGGATGAGGAGCAATAGCAGTGCGAAGGTAGACTCACTGAGGAAGGGGGACCACTGAGGGTGTCTTGCACAAGGACCCACAAAAACCTAGAGCTAGCACTGCTAATGTTAACCCCAATTTTAAGGTATTGGGTTGGATCCAGACTTAGTCATGCTCAGAGCAGACCAATTGGAATCAGGACTAACTGCAGGATTGATTTCAACAGGTCTCCTCTAAGCTAAGTTTGGATCCAACCCATAATCTCTGCATAAACCATTCCCCACATGAAACATGCCCATGAAATGGCTATGCCAGAACCTGGCGGTTGATTTTAATTTTTTTTTTTTTAAAGGTCTTCAGTTTTCCTGAGCCATTTCTCCAAGTGGTGACAGAGATGCCTAAGTCAGCATCAAGTTCATTCATGTTTGATTTCCCTGGACAGTTGTACATTTTCTTAGGAAAGAGGCTTACATCTGCATTTTGTTTCTTTGGTGGGAGACCTCCTCCCCCCCCCCCAGTTTGGACTTAACTTTACAATAAAGGATTTGCAATGTTTACTGATCTGCTGGAGAAAAGCATCTACCTCAAGGGCAGGATAGTCCAACGTGGACTCTTGCTCCATCTCCCAAAAGTTATCATCAGTCCCCAAAGCATCGGATATTAAGGCACCAGCTGTTTGTTTCTATTCTGAACATTTTAAGAAAGGCCAGTATGAAGAACATCAGCAAAGGGGGACAAAATGTCTAAATCCATGTGACCACCTTTGAATCCAGAGAGCTCCTTTCCACTATTTGCATATGACTGGAGAACATTTCTGTGGATAACAGAAAATATACATGGAGCAAGTAGATTTGTTGCCGTTTCAGATGGCCCATGCCCATCCAACGTCTGCATTCAGAGGTACCCCAGCAATTGACAAAAGGCTGTGTTTTAGTTGTTATTGTTTTGAGATGCATCTTGAGCAGAACGCCATGCAAACAATACCCAGATCCTGACATGCAGATGACTAGGGTGATGGAAAGATATTGTGGCAGAAAGGTAACGTGTGTGTGTAAACAGCTAACATTTCTGTGACATATTTTATATGGTGCTTATATCTTCCGACGCGTATTCTTTCTGAAAAAAGCCAGCAACATTGGCTCTTATTTGCATCTTGCAACTTTTGCCATGATGTGTTTTCCTCTCTCTCTCTCTCTCTCTCTGTCCATCCAGCTTTTCTGCGAACATTTCAGTCAAATAAACAGTGAGCATTATAAAGGTTTCATACATGCAGCCTTGCGCACTTGAATCTGGGCATGACAAAACAGGAAATGCCAGCACTCCTATTCGAATTAAGCAAAGGCAGATCTCTCACGGAACATACAACCTCTTTACTTTTCTCTCTAGAACTGTGTCTGTGGACCTCTCCTTTCCTTAAAAAAAATTAAAAAATCCGCAAAATGTTTTCAATTTTACACCTTGTGTAGTGCAGCCGAATGCTTCATAAACAACGTAAACAAATGTTAGGCAGAGCAAAGAGGCTGACTTCAAAGGATGGATTCACCCCCTACAATGTGTGTTCCAAGGTCTGCAAGAAGCATACATAAGAAACTTGTTGGCTAAGGCCACAGTAAAGGGTTTTTCCGGTGTTTACGCTGCTTTTGCCAACCTTACTCAAGGATGTATTAACAGTGGACGCATTGATCCCAATCTTATTACTCCAAGCACCAATCCAGTGAAAGGACTGTGTTATTCTACTCCAGCTCTCTGTTTCGTAGTGTCGTAGGATCGAACCACTTGAGACTGGGAAACGACCCCGTGTTCCTCTTGAGAAAACGCATACCCATCTGAAAAGGCAAAGAGCAGAGGAAGAGACTTGGAATCAGTTGAAGTCCGCAGCTTGGTTCTTAAACAGTTAAAAGACAGAGCCAGTGTGGTGTAAAGGTTTGAAGAGTATAGTCCAGTCTTCCCCAACCCAATGTCCTCCAGATGTGCTGGACGGCAACTCTCATTATTCCAACGGTCATGCTGGCTTGGAATGATGGAAGCTGAAGCCCAACACACCAGGCTGGGGAAGGTTGCTGTAAACTCAATCAGTGCATTTACCACATACATTCAATTAAAGTATGTTATCCACAGAAACATTCTCCTGACCCATCCTTGCCATGCTCCTGAATATCTGCTGCAGTACAGAACAGATATTGTTTCATGTTCTCCACTTCCCCAACTCGTAGGAATCTTCAGGGCAGTCTTTCAGAGTGTCAGTTTTTTTCTACGAGGGTGGTGGGGCCACAGCTCAGTGGCAAGAACACATGTGCTTCATGTAGAAGGTCCCAGGTTTGATCCCAGCATCTCCAGGTAGGCCTAGGAAAGAATCCTGCCTGAAACCCTGGACAGCTGCTGCCAGTCAGCATTGACAGTACTGGGCTAGATGGACCAATGGTCTAACTCAGTATAAGGCAGCTTCCTATGTGTTTTATTTTGAACTATACAAGTTGAGCAGGAAACAGTAGGCTGGTACCTAAAGAACCAGCACTAGTCTTGAAACAGCGTCAGTTCTCCCAAAGCAACACCATACCCTTGCCACCCCCCCCTTAACTGTTTCTTGTAAATAAGCTACAATTCAAACTATTTCTTGACCTGCAAAAATGTTTCCTTTAGTCTCCACCTGGTCAGACAAGGTGTGACATGAATTCCAATGGCCTTTGGAATAGCTGCTAGCAATCAATGCGCAACAAGTGAGCACCTTCAGATATGAGGCTATACAAAAGCTTAGGAAGAAAGTGATCTGTTCAATTTACATGATGCAAGTAATGTGTGCAGATAACGACCAGGTTGCTATTACTCTAAATTCTTCTTAAGCTGGAAACATAGTTCTGTTCATTCTCTTTTATGAGGAGGAAACAGCAACTATGTTCTGACCTGTAGAGGGTTTAAAGAAACCTTGTGCCAGCCAGATGCAAAATAGACATGATGATTTTCAAATTGGGAAACTTCAGAGACCACTCTCTCCACAATTTGGCAGGGACCCCACCATATATAGCACTTAAGTGTAATGGTTAATCTAGCTCTTCCTTTCAGTACAATCAGAATGACAAAGAAAAACTGTCCGCATATAACTATCTTCCCGCCCCTCCCCATCTATGACCCAAGAACTGACTAATTGCACATTTCCACTGTCTTTAGAAACCAAACAATGAAAGATTCCATCGCACACTTACAATGGAAGCCTTTTGAAAGCTTGGACATCTCGCCCAACTTTTTTTAAAGCCGCACCTATTATTCCATTCTCTAGAACAAGCCAGTCATTGTTCAGAGCATTTACAGCTGCTCAGAAGTGCAAGAACTGAGTGAAGTGCCATTTAGTAGAAGTTCCGGCAAAAACATAGAATTCTTAGCCTCTTCTATCATCTGAGACTTGAGGACGATTTATACGTTATCTGATGACTATGGTGGCTGTTGTGCTGGAAGCAAGGTTTGTAATATCATTAAAATATAAGGTTTCCCACTTTTTGGAGGATATCGATCTATTTGCTGAAGCAGAGAAGTACCTTGCTGTTAGCTGTACTACCTTTCTGCAAGGGAGATTACAATTCAAGTCTCTCTCCCACTAGGACTACAGTCATATATTAATACAGCCATCCCCAACCTGGTGCCCTCCAGATGTGTTGGGCTTCAACTCCCATCATTCCCAGCCACCATGGCCATTGGCCATTATGGGACTTGATGTCCAACGCATCTGGAGGGTACCAGGTTTGGGGAGATAGTGTTAATGGTACCCCCCACACTACAGCTGATTATTCTATTCATGTTCCTGTTGGGCGAGGTGCAATGGGCAGTTTATAGCCACATCAAGTTTCTACGACAATACCACCCTAATGGCAGAAAGAGAAGAGGATCTAAAGAGCCTCTTGTTGAGGGTGAAAGAGGAGAGTGCAAAAGCTGGTTTGAAACTCAACATTAAAAAAACTAAGATCATGGCATCTGGCCCCATCACTTCCTGGCATATAGAAGGGGAAGAAATGGAAGCAGTGACAGATTTTACTTTCTTGGGCTCCAAGATCACCGCAGACGGTGACTGTAGCCATGAAATTAAAAGACGCTTGCTCCTTGGGAAGAAAGCTATGGCAAACCTAGACAGCATAGTAAGAAGCAGAGACATCACCTTGCCGACAAAGGTCCGTATAATCAAAGCTATGGTTTTCCCAGTAGCAACATATGGCTGTGAGAGCTTGCACTGCAAGGAGGTCAGATCAGTCCATCCTAAAGGAAATCAACCCTGAGTGCTCATTGGAAGGACAGATACTGAAGCTGAAGCTCAAATATTTTGGCCACCTAATGTGAAGAGAAAACTCCCTGGAAAAGACCCTGATGCTGGGAAAGATTGAAGGCAAAAGGAGAAGGGGACGGCAGAGGATGAGATGGCTAGATAGCATCACTGATGCAATGAATATGAACTTGAGCACACTCCGGGAGAGAGCGCAGGACAGGAAGGCCTGGCGTGCTATGGTCCATGGGGTCACGAAGAGTTGGACATGACTTAACGACTGAACAACAACAACAAGTTTCTACCTTGAAATATGTTTGTGGAGGTCTCATAGATCAAGATCTTTTCATGTAGAAGTAGACGTCATGCATCAGGGAAGAAGGATAGACTAAGAGCTTTTCTACATGAGGCATTTATTGTGCACTCATGCTACATGGTTACTTACAGGTTCTTTAGATGACGTCATGACCCTCCAGTTTTGTTTCTGTTTTAAACAGTGCTTTCAGCAAGTTTTTGAACTTTTCTACACAAGGATGTTAATCTCCTGTATCTACTTTCAATTTTGTCAAGGAATTGAGAGCGAGCTCTACACAAAGAGCTTTCCCTTTCCTGCTTTTCCACTACATAACTTCTAGGTGGCACTGTGGTATAGTGGAGTATCACAATTACACAAGTGGGGAAATGTATTTTGTTTCACTTCCAGGAATAATACTGCATTTTCCTCGCTCTATCCCCACCCCTGGAAAGTGCTTTTTAAAAACAGACCCGAAACTGGTGGGTCACGTCATCATCTAAAACCCCCATAAAAACCCGTGAGTGAGGAATGATGAATGCACAAAAAATGCCTCAAAAAGTTCCAATCCTCCATGGTATGTTGACAACTCAAAGTCAAATGTTTGGAAAACAAGTGGTACAACTGCATCACCACTGTGCTACCTTAGAATCAGAATAGGAGGGGACCACTATGGACTGAATCAGATGATTGCCAAGCAAATGCTTTGGTCCCTCAGATTTTTCCTGTGTGTTTTAGGAGTCAAGATACAGAGCCTTCTCCAGAAGGTCGACACTCGTGCCACATGGTTTAGGAAATTATGCTCTGTTAGAAATGATGCTCTAATTGAAAAGATGCAAGAGCCAAACTAGATGAGATTTGGGAGATCCACGAGCAGAACTCTCAACATTTCTCTTTTTAGTTAAAACTGTTACATGCAGACGGGGGCAGACCAGATTGGCCAGCAGAACTGGGGGACGTTAGGTTTTTTTTTTTTTTAACAATTTGGGTGGGCAACTTGTGGCCCTCCAGATGTTTTGACCTATATGACCCATCAGCCCTAGCCAGCATAGCCAATGGTCATGGATCATGGGAGTTGTAGGCCAAAACATCTGGAGAGCCACAAGTTTCTCACCCCTGATCTTCTTCCTGAGCAGCTATTTGACAAGTATGGAAAACATGCAGATAGCTGTCTTTCTTCACAGCTGGATTAATAGTAGTGCTGTGCCAAAAATTTCTTCCACATTTTTTTTTACCACTCTCATTCGATTTGATAGAAAAGAAATTGCTTTCAAAAAGAACTTCAAAGGAGATGAAAATTCAGGAGAAATTCGCATGGGTTGGGTTCAGGGTTCTTGTGCTTACCATACTCATGAGGTGGCAGAGGACCTTTCATTGTACAATCATTTCTGCGGCAGCCTGTAGCCTCCTTGGCTTCCCACAGGTCAATTAAAGCCCAGAGGAAGACATCACGAGGTAATCCCTCCCATAGGGCTTTTTCAGACCAAGAAGCACGCATGGCACCCTTGGCTACCTCACAGTGATTTGTTAAGCTCAAAAACACTACCAAAAGGAATTCAAAATAAATTATAAAATGCCCTCTCACAAGACATTTTTTTCAGAAAAGCTCTGAGATTTTTCTTTCCTTACCCCCCCGCCCCCGGAAATATAATGCCATTTTGAGGACTTTTCTCCAAATTTTCTTCCCCATTTTTTACAGGAAGCTGTCTTCCCCCTCCCCCCAACACCCCAGAACAGTGCTAGATGTGGACCATTATGGAGGATGCAAAATAAGGGCTCAGCTGCCTACACTGCTGCTGCTGTTGCCACTTTCAGTTGGGGGACACTGAAAAATTCAGTGAAATTGTCCCCCTAATTTCTCTGCCACAAACAGAGTGGAGAGTTTTGAGCGGCTGTTTGTGCACAGCTCTAATGATTAGCGGCTTGGGGTGGGTGGGGGAGCAATTTAGATAGGGAAATGGCACAGGTGAAGGGTTAAACCCTCCTTCTCTCAGTTGCAGTGCCCTGGTGTAATTCACTCCCGCACTACTGCCTTTAACTAAAATCAGAAACACTGGGAGATCTGATCATGAATATCCCATGTAGGGGCTGGTCCAGAAATACTGGCTGGCCTTGGAAGCCAACCTGACATTTGCACTGGTCTTGATCAGATGTAATGCTGAACTTTTGAGGACAGGGGCCTCTTAAGGTCAGTGAATAGTTGGTGATGACCCCTTCCATCATCATCCCCATCCCCAGACGGGTTTCCTAGTGTGCACGAGAGCCTGTGCCCCACCTCTTCCTCCCGTCTTCACAACACCTCCCAGAGCTAAGCAGTGCTCAGTGCATGAGCTAACACGGACGCGCTGACCATGAGTGCTAGGAGGATGCACTGCCATCCACCAGCAGCCCCACTTCAAGCCCAAGCTGATTGGAGTGTGACTCCAATCACACTCCAATCAAAACGAAACACATGTGCTACTGTGTGCGCATGCATGGCGTGGCAGACAGTGGCAGCGCCTTGTGTGCCAAGCTTTTTTTGGTTAAACAGCGGCGGCGGGGGGGGGGGAGAGGAATGTTGTAAATAAATACTTCCTAGAGCTCAGAGATGCTGAAGCAGGAGGAAGACAAGGCAGAGAAGGGAGGGGATCTTCCATGTGGTGCTGTGCTTTGGAGAGCAGCCCTGAAACATGGTGCCATGCAGATGATTCCTGCCCTCCTGCTGAGCTTGGAGCTGGGGAGGGCTACTCACAGTTGCTTCCTCCCCTGTGCACCCACTGTGGCAACATTTTCTCTTCTCACCCCTTAGCGTGTCTTCCTCTCCAGCACCTCTCAGCTCTAGGAAGTGCTCAGCAAACTTCAGCAACACTGAGCAAACGAGCTGCCACTGTTGTTCATTATGTCATGCATATGTGCACATAAATGCACTGTACTCTGATCAGCTCAGGCTGGAATGGGTAGGGATGCACTGGTGAAGAGGATCAGCAACTCAAGCGATGAGAGGTGTGGGAGGAGAAAGCTTATGTAAACTCCCCCCCCCAGGTGTTTTGGACTCCAACTCCCACCAGCACCTGCCAGCACGGCGAATGGTCAAGGATTATGGGAGCTGTAGTAGTCCAATACATCTGGATGACACCAGACTGGCTTATGTGCTTAGCGCTGGCTGATGCTGGGAAACGAAGGGGGAGCGTGCAGCTCTGTGGATGGGCGGTGGCGGTGATTTGTGGTCTCATGTTCCCATGTCTCATGTAGTTTGGCTCCGAGACGAATCCTGAGACACTTCCAGTGTGTTTTGAAAGCTTTCACATATACAGGAAACCATGGCCTTTGCTTGGTGTTTTTCTTATTCAGAGAACAGCTGAGAATGAAAAATCCGTATAACAGGACTTAACAGCGAAACCTGCTACCAGCACTGATTTCAAACAGGTGCCAGTGTAGGAACCATACTCTGTCTTAAAGTAGAACTGCTGTCTGTTTCCATTAGAATGTTTAGGAAGGTAAGAAATGCTAAACATTCAGGAAAGCCTTTAAAAATCCTGCACTCCAGCCCCTCCAATCTACTGAAACCCTAAGTTTATTTACAACAGAATCTGAAGCTTGGTAGGAAAAAAAGAAGAAGCTTTGCACATGTTCATAAATCTTCCAGAAAGCTGCAACAGCCAGAAATTTGCAGACTTCAGAGAAGAGTTTTTAGATCAGACTAACTCGTTGTTCTTAAACAGTACATGAAAATGTGTGTCATTATAGTAGGGATGTCAGAGAATTTCGCCACGAATCTTGGGGAGGCCGAATGCCAGCGCATTCGGCCCCCCGAAATCGGTGGCAAAACGGTCTGCCACCCCCCCGGCCCCCCCCGGGACGGGACTTACCTGGGGCGAATCTCCCTGGTGGCGGCGGCTCCGGCGGCGGTTCGGCGGCGGTTCGGCTGCAGCAGCCGGTCTTCTGACCGGCTGCCGCCGCTGCCATTTCCAGTAAAAAACAAAACAAAAAAACATGATAGGCTATGTAAAGATTTACGTAGCCTATCACGGCTGAGTAAAACAAAAAACCGCACGTACGCAAATGCGCTTTTGCGTTCCCCTTATTTTTGCCGTAGTCTACGTAAATGTTTACGTAGACTAGACGTGCCAAAATAAGGAAAGCAAATGGCGGCGCCCATGGGCGCCGCCATTTGCGTACGTGCAGTTTTTTCTTTTTTGTTTTACTCAGCTGTGATAGGCTATGTAAACATTTACGTAGCCTATCACGGCTGACTGCAGGGACGCAAATGGTGGCGGCTATGGCCGCCGCCATTTGCAGACCTGGCCGGCCAGGATTCGCGGCGGGAGGGACGGGTGGTTTGCGTATGCGCGGTTTGTTTGTTTGTTTTTTACTCAGCCGTGATAGGCTACGTAAACATTTACGTAGCCTATCACTGCTGACTGCAGGGAGGCAAACGGTGGCGGCTACGGCCGCCGCCATTTGCAGACCCGGCCAGCCAGGATTCGCGGCAGGAGGGACGGGGCGCCTCCCCCCCGGCCAGAATTTCGGGGGGGAGGGACGGGGCGCCTCCCCCCCACCTTGAATCACATTTCATCAAAAGGTAAGTGACTTTCGTACATCCCTACATTATAGCCACAAAACCAAAACCACAGTAAAAAAAAAAAATACTGTGATGTTAGCAATGAAAAAAAAATTAACTGCATAATCCTATATGCATTTATTCACTTATTTACCCCATAAGTTCAGTGGGACTGAGGCTGCAATCCTATGCCTACTTACCTTGGAGTAAGTCCCACTACAATCAATGGGACTTACTTTTCAGGAGACATGTATCAGATTGTGCTGTTAGACTGTGATCCTGGACAGCTAGAGGAAGTTGCATTGAATTCATTGGGACCTACTTCTGAATAGATACATATAGAATTATCTTGTGAATCTAGAATTGTGATCTAAGTTTCCTTTGTTGTTGTTTCCATGGGGCTACTCTGTGGTGGCTACATGGGTCACAGGAACAGTGCTTGCCCTAGGATAAATAGCACCCAGGGCAAGGAGCATCTTCAGCCCCCCCCCCAAATTAGTTTTACAGTATTGCCACATTGTCCGGCTTGTGCAGAATTGCAAAACCTAGCAAAGCAAAGCTGTGTTCCCCTGATTTTTCTCTAGAACAAATGACATCAAACTGGAATTTGGGGAAAGGGGGCAATACTTTCAAACTAATTGATGGAAATTTATTTCTGTACTTAGTATCCAAAAGACATGTAGAACATGAAAAGAAGGTTAGTGCTTTTTTTCACCCTAGCTCACTGCAGACAGTACTCAACAAACACTGAACCCCAACCTTAGTGTTGGATAATAGGAACAACTCCTCATGCTTCAAGTCACTTGGTGGTGATAGAAGAACTGTAGCTTGATCAGTTCCTATTTTCTGCTCCCTCCCCTTCGTCTTCCTTCTGCCTTCTTGCTCTGTCTCTGCAACAGGCAACCACCATGCAGTTTCTCTAGAGAGGAAGCAAGTAACCATATGTCATGCCTTCAATTACTTACACGCACAGATTGAGCTTTAGGGGGTGCTTGTAGCTAAACACTGTTAGATAGCCTTCTCTGACGATGTGTATAAAAGCACTAATAAAGTTAGTTGATTTGAACTTCTTTTAAACTAGCTCTTGTTGTTGTTGTTCAGTCGTTCAGTCGTGTCCGACTCTTCATGACCCCATGGACCATAGCACACCAGGCCTTCCTGTCCTCCGCTCTCTCCCGGAGTGTGCTCAAGTTCATATTCATGGCATAGGTGATGCTATCTAGCCATCTCATCCTCTGCAGTCCCCTTCTCCTTTTGCCTTCAATCTTTCCCAGCATCAGGGTCTTTTCCAGAGAGTTTTCTCTTCGCATTAGGCGGCCAAAATATTTGAGCTTCAGCTTCAGTATCTGTCCTTCCAATGAGCACTCAGGGTTGATTTCTTTTAGGATTGACTGATCTGACCTCCTTGCAGTGCAGAGGAATCGTAAGAGTCTTCTCCAGCACCACAGTTTGAAAGCATCAATTCTTCGGCGCTCAGCCTTCCTTATAGTCCAGCTCTCGCAGCCATATGTTGCTACTGGGAAAACCATAGCTTTGATTATACGAATCTTTGTTGGCAAGGTGATGTCTCTGCTTCTTACTATGCTGTCTAGGTTTGCCATAGCTTTCCTCCCAAGGAGCAAGCGTCTTTTAATTTCATGGCTACAGTCACCGTCTGCCGTGATCTTGGAGCCCAAGAAAATAAAATGTGTCACTGCTTCCATTTCTTCCCCTTCTATATGCCAGGAAGTGACAGGGCCAGATGCCATGATCTTAGTTTTTTTAATGTTGAGTTTCAAACCAGCTTTTGCACTCTCCACTTTCACCCTTAACAAGAGGCTCTTTAGATCCTCTTCACTTTCTGCCATTAGGGTGGTATCGTCTGCGTATCTGAGGTTGTTGATAATTCTCCCAGCAATCTTAATTCTGACCTGTGATTCATCCAACCCAGCCTTTCTCATGATGTACTCTGCATATAAGTTAAATAAGCAGGGCGACAATATGCAGCCTTGTCGTACTCCTTGACTATTCTAAAGCCTTTGACTGTGTGGATCATAACAAATTGTGGCAAGTTCTTGGTGGTATGGGGATGCCAAGTCATCTTGTCTGCCTCCTGAGGAATCTGTATAATGACCAAGTAGCAACGGTAAGAACAGACCACGGAACGACGGACTGGTTTAAGATTGGGAAAGGAGTACAGCAGGGTTGTATACTCTCACCCTATCTATTCAACCTGTACGCAGAACACATCATGCGACGTGCTGGGCTTGATGAAGCCAAGGCTGGAGTTAAAATCGCTGGAAGAAACATTAACCATCTCCGAGATGCAGACAGAATCATAGAATCATAGAATAGTGGGGTTGAAAGGGGCCTACAAGGCCATCGAGTCCAACCCCCTGCTCAATGCAGGAATCCAAGTCAGAGCATCCCTGACAGATGGCTGTCCAGCCTCGTCTTGAATGCCTCCAGTGTGGGAGAGCCCACCACCTCCCTAGGTAATTGGTTCCACTGTGGCATTGCTCTAACAGTCAGGATGTTTTTCCTGATGTTCAGCTGGAATCTGGCTTCCTGTAACTTGAGCCCGTTATTCCGTGTCCTGATGATACCACTTTGATGGCTGAAAGCGAGGAGGAGCTGAGGAACCTTCTGACGAAGGTGAAAGAAGAAAGTGCAAAAGCTGGGTTGCAGTTAAACCTCAAAAAAACCAAGATTATGGCAACCAGCTTGATTGAGAACTGGCAAATAGAGGGAGAAAATGTGGAGGCAGTGACAGACTTTGTCTTTCTAGGCGCAAAGATTACTGCAGATGCTGACTGCAGCCAGGAAATCAGAAGATGTTTACTTCTTGGGAGGGCAGCAATGACAAATCTTGATAAAATAGTTAAGAGCAGAGACATCACACTGACAACAAAGGTCTGCATAGTTAAAGCAATGGTATTCCCCGTAGTAACTTATGGCTGCGAGAGCTGGACCATAAGGAAGGCTGAGCGAAGGAAGATAGATGCTTTTGAACTGTGGTGCTGCAGGAAAATTCTGAGAGTGCCTTGGACTGCAAGAAGATCAAACCAGTCCATACTCCAGGAAATAAAGCCAGACTGCTCACTTGATGGAATGATATTAAAGGCAAAACTGAAGTACTTTGGCCACATAATGAGAAAACAGGATACCCTGGAGAAGATGCTGATGCTAGGGAAAGTGGAAGGCAAAAGGAAGAGGGGCTGACCAAGGGCAAGATGGATGGATGATATTCTGGAGGTGACGGACTCGACCTTGGGGGAGCTGGGGGTGGCGACGGCTGACAGGAAGCTCTGGCATGGGCTGGTCCATGAAGTGACGAAGAGTCGGAAGCGACTGACCGAATAAACAACAACAAATGGAGCTTCTCCATCTTTGGCTGCAAAGGACATAATCAATCTGATTTTGATATTGACCATCTGGTGATGTCCATGTGTAGAGTCGCCTCTTGTGCTGTTGGAAAAGAGTGTTTGCTATGATCAGCGTGTTCTCTTGGCAAAACTCTATTAGCCTTTGTCCTGCTTCATTTTGTACACCAAGGCCATGCTTGCCTGTTATCCCGGTTATTTCTTGACTTCCTACTGTAGCATTCCAATCCCCTATGATGAAGAGGACATCTTTTTTTTCTAGAAGTTGTTGTAGGTCTTCATAGAACCAATCAACCTCAGCTTCTTTGGCCTCAGTGGTTGGGGCATAGACTTGAATTATTGTGATGTTGAATGGTTTGCCTTGGATTCGTACTGAGATCATTCTATCATTTTTGAGATTGTACCCCAATACTGCTTTTCCTACCCTTTTGTTGACTATGAGTGCTACTCCATTTCTTCTAAGGGATTCTTGCCCACAGTAGTAGATATGATGGTCACCTGAATTAAATTCGCCCATGCTTGTCCATTTTAGTTCACTGATTCCCAAGATGTCGATGTTCAGTCTTGCCATCTCATGTTTGACCACCTCCAGCTTACCCTGATTCATTGATCTTACATTCCAGGTTCCTAAACAATATTGTTCTTTACAGCATCGGACTTTCTTTTCACCACCAGACACATCCACAGCTGAGTGTCCTTTAGGCTTTGGCCCAGCCGCTTCACTCTTTCTGATGCTACTTGGAAATTCCCTCTGCTCTTCCCCAGTAGTATATTGGACACCTTCCGACCTGAGGGGCTCATCTTCCGGCATCAAATCTTTTAGCCTTGTGATACGTTCCATGGGGTTTTCTTGGCAAGAATACTGGAGTGGGTTGCCATTTCCTTCTCCAGTGGACCACGTTTTGTCAGAACTCTCCACCATGACCTGTCCATCTTGGGTGGCCCTGCATGGCATAGCTTATGGCTTCACTGAGTTACACAAGCCCCTTCGCCACAACAAGGCAGTGATGCGTTTATTGCCTCCAGTCCTAAATGCTGTGTTGGCATGCTTTCTCTGTATAAAGCAAGTCTGCTGTAAGTCACACCAGACTTTCCAACACTTAGATGGGTGCCCAGGACAAGCACCCAGTTGGCCACCCCTAAATCTGACCTTGTACATGAATATACAGAGCTGCCTTAGAACGGATCAAAGCTCAAGTCCACCTCGCCCCATATTGCCTACTCCCCATGGCAATAGTGCTTGAAGATCCCATTTCAGTCGGGCTTCAGGCTTGGGCATGGGACAGAAACGGCCTTGGTCGCCTTGGTAGATGATATGAGGAGGGCTCTGGATAGGGGTGAATGCTCCTTCCTTGTTCTCCTCGACCTCCCAGCAGCTTTTGATACCATTGACCATTGATACCATACATTGAACGGTCATTGATACCATACATTGAACGGTATCCTCCTGAACTGCCTGGAGGGGTTGGGCATTGGAGACACCGTATTGCGGTGGTTCCGGTCCTTCCTCTCCGGCAGGTACCAAAGGGTAGCACTGGGAGAGGAGGTTTCGGACCCATGGCCACTCACTTGTGGGGTGCCACGGGGTTCCATCCTCTCCCCGATGCTATTTAATATCTATGTGAAGCCGCTGGGGGCTATCATCAGGAGGTTCGGGGTGCGGTGTCATCAATATGCGGATGACATGCAGCTCTACCTCTCATTCAAATCTTCACCAAGGTTGGCCGTAGAATCCCTGTCCAAATGTCTGGAGACAGTGAGTGGCTGGATGGGGAGGAATAAGCTGAAGCTGAACCCTGACAAGAGTGAGGTACTTTTGGTGGGAGACAAGAGGAGGTTGGGGGATGTTGACCTGGTGTTGAATGGGGTACGGCTACCCTTGATAGACCAGGTCTGCAGCCTGGGGGTCATTTTGGACTCCCAGCTGTCCATGGAGGCTCAGGTGTCAGCTGTGAGCCAGACAGCGCTGTACCAACTCCATCTCATACGGCGGCTGCGCCCCTTCCTTCCCGACCATCTGCTCCCATTGGTAGTACATGCCCTGGTCTCCTCTCATTTAGACTACTGTAATGAGCTCTACGTGGGGTTACCCTTGAAGACGGTTCGGAAGCTGCAGCTGGTACAGAACGTGGCGGCTCGCCTGATTAAAGGCAGCCGCCGGCGAGATTACATCACTCCAGTGCTGAAGGAGTTGCACTGGTTAGCAGTTGTTTTCTGGGCCAAATTCAAGGTGTTGGTTTTGACCTTTAAAACCCTATATGGTTCCAGCCCAGCCTAACTTAAGGAGCGCCTCCAGCAGCACCAGACAGGCCACTTAACGAGATCAGCCTTGGATTGCCTTCTCTCTGTCCCATCAGCCACGACAGCTAGACTGGTGGGGACGAGGGAGAGGGCCTTTTCTGTGGTGGCCCCCACTCTGTGGAACTCCCTCCCTACGGAACTCCATCATGCCCCCTCTTTAATGAGCTTCTGTCGTGCATTAAAAATGTGGTTGTTCAGGCAGGCATTTGGGGTGGGTTAGGGTATTTTAGAAAATGTTTTTATTGTAGAATTTTATTGTTTTAAACTGTTTTATTGTATGCTGTACATCACCCAGAGTGGCTGGGTGACCAGCCAGATGGGCGATTAATAAATTTAATAATAAATAAATAATAATAATAATAAAAAAGATGTCAGATAACACTCTTTCCCAACCCTCAAACGATACAACCCTGTTTTGTGATCAAAAAGTGTAAAGTGGTGGCGGGAGGCCTGATTTTTGATGAGGGCTGAATGACCCTGAAGCTGAGACTCTAGAGTCAAGAGTAAAAATCAGATATGCAAGTAAGTAAGTAAGTAAATAAAGAAGCCTATACACTGCAAGTGTGCCAGTGACCAATTGACTCAAACGTTCTGGAAATAACACATAACAAGTTGTATGAATTTCACATGAGGTATGTAATAGCTGTGTCCTGCTTAATGGGGAAAAACATGGAAAATACAACATACTTTAAAATATTTCCAAAGGTGGAAAAAAGAGTACCCTCCCTCGTTTGGCAAATAACATAACAAAGACATATGTATTATATAATTCTACAAAAACAGTCTCATCAAACGCAAAGAATCCAAGGATTTTTTTTTAAAAAAAGCAAAACTGAACTCATAGTTCATTAATCCTCCTAAGATCCTATCAGATTGTTAATAAGCTAAATGCTGAACCTGATATGCATGCTCCATGTTTTCTCACAGTTCAATAGGGATACCAGTTTTACTTAGACAGTCTAAGTAATGATCCTGAACACTAAAAGATGGCATTTACTAAGTCCCCTTGGAACTGTCAGATCATTCTCCTGGAGATCCAATAATCTACTTTTGTATTTGAAAACAGCCTAGTTTTGTACAGTTATACATTTTTCTCTGTTGTATGAATTAGTCTGCTCTTTATTATATGGGGACTAACCATCCCCACCCCGTCCTTTTCTTTGTGTTCCACTTCATATCGTTTGAAAAGGGATGACAGAAGATGCAGAGGATTACGAATCGACCACAACCCATTTTTTTAGTCTTAACAAATACAGTGAAAATTTATGGTCATGAGAAAAGCAGGCAGATGATTGCAGCTAACCTTAACTAGGCTGGCTCATTTAACATGTATTCATCAGAATTTATGAGGGACAGGCTGAGAGAGCTGAAATTCATATTGATATCCTCTTCTTTCCTGTGGCTTATCAACCTGTAAAAAGCTCAGAGATGCCTTTATCAATGTGTGCAGCCTCATAGATTGACATATGAGCCTGAACATTCTTCTCCTTCTCCTCACTTTTGTTCTGGCAGTCATATAGCCCCTCAAATTCTCTCCTCTATGCCTGACCATGTCTGAAGGAGAGGAAGTTTATTTTATTATCATTTTTGAATGATGTAACTCTGGAACCAGTTCAGAGCCTGAGGCTGAGGGTGCAAATCCGCGATAATTTACAGTGGTGTATGCTGCATACATAAATAACCTCTGAATCTGAATCCCCAAGGCAGGATGGGCAGAGACAGGAGAATGTAAAACCAGCCTTACATGGCAAGACGAGGAGTCTCTATAGACAAGGAGCCCATTTCCAGCAATGGCATCCACCTGAGACTTAATTCATCATCATGCTATGAAGGGATGGGTGAGCATTTAATTTGGCTCATTTTCTTATAAGAACTTGCCAGGATTTGCAGATTTCTTCATAAATGGGAATGTGGGAGAAACCAGACCTGACAGAGTTGTCCATCCAGGCCCAGGGCTTTGAGCGCTGAGCTCTTAAAAGTCTGGGTTTGAATCCCTGTGTATTCAGCCACGTTTGTGGTACTCAAAGTTAGGGTTGCCACCTCTTTGAGGGTCAAGGGGTTTTGCAAGCATTCAAGGGTGTTTAAAAGCTTGGGAAAGACACACACGCTAATTCCAGTTCCAAATATATGTCTTATTGTTGGCTGCCCAACCTCTCTGCCAGACCATCTCTACCTAGCCTTCAGTTTGCAAATATTGGGTTGGTCATAATGTGCCACCCATGGCTTCTGGGTACTTTCCATTCCTTTCTACAGCGTTGATGCATAAGTGACATGGAAGCCAGAGCCTGCTTTATACTCCTGCATCATTTGAGAACCGAGTCACAGCTACACCTGGTCCATTACTTACGTGAGACTCCTTGCTGGACAGAATGAGCCCGGAACAGGCTTGGAGGGGTTTTTCTGCCAAGCCTTTTTAACAAGTGGTCACGTTCATTCATGCTGCAAGAACAAAATCAAACCAAGTGAGTTGATAGATATGGATAATTAACTTCTTAAAAAGAAGATGTGAATACAATGAGGGTAGTACAAGAACTATATGCCTTCTCCTAATCCTCTTTAGCATATAAAAAGTAAAGGTAAAGATGTCCCCAACCAGTCATGTCCGACTATAGGGTGTGGTGCTCATCTCCATTTCTAAGCCGAAGAGCCAGCGCTGTTCGAAGACGCTTCCATGGTCATGTGGCCAGCATGACTGAACACGGAGGTGCACGGAACACTGTTACCTTTCCCACCGAAGTGGTACCTATTTATCTACTTGCATACTAGCACATAATCAATTCTAATACGTTCCTGGCAGTGAGACTCTCCTGTCTGGACACACAGGTTCTGATCCTGAACAAACATTTCAGGTTTGCTGAATGATTCAATAGACTTTAATTGCACAACATGCAAACATCCTTGGTGCCAAAATTGCTGTAGGGAGAAAGGGTTATGTAGAATGAAATTACATAGAATATGGTAAGACTTCTGTCATACTTGTATGCAATCAGTTTGAATGTATATCTTCCAGCCATCTATTTTGTCTGGATGCTTATTAGATACATGGACTCCTTATATTAATGTATATATTTGAAACGGAAGTGTTGAATGTTTTCCCTTTTCTTGTTATTAGTGGTGTTGTGAATAGTTATTGTGAATGGATAGGCTTTTGCAATTTTTTAATTGCTGTTTTTGCCCCCCTCCCATCTCCTTTTTGTTTTTCTTATAATTGCAAATAAAAAAAATAATTTACAAAATACTTCTATGAAGTCCCATTCAGATGTCAGGGAAATCATATATTTGAAACTTCTTCTCCTTTTATGCGTAGCCACACTGAGTCCCCCACAGGACCCATTAGTTCCTGCTCAACTAAAGGCACAATCCTATGCATGTTTAGACAGAAAAAAAAGTCCTACAACTCCCAGAATTCCCAAGCCAGCCATGCTGGAGTTGTAGGACTTTTTTTCTGTCTAAGCATACATAGGATTGCGCTTTAAGAAACTAAAATAAAAACTCATTGGATGAGCAACAGTGCATTTGTGGGGCCAGACAGCATGTCCCTGGGGCATACACCATGCATGTAAATCAAGGGTCACATTCCTCAGAGAAAAGCCACCAGCAGCCCAGTGCAGTTCTGCAAAGCTTCAAGAGGCAGGCACTTTTGAACTGGAAAAAACTTGCAGAAGCTATGGGTTCAAAATGGGTTGTTGTTGAATCATGGGTTGTCTTTGAATTTTTGAACCATGGGTTGAACCCAGAGTTTACAACCCAACAACTAACCATGGGTTCTCTTCCTGGGTGGTTTGTGGTTAACAAACTATGGTTAAAACATAGTGCAGGGTTCACATGTAATGACAACCCACAATTCAATGAGAACCCATACTCAACCCATACTCATGAGTTGCCGTTATATGCAGAGTAGGCCAATGTAGAGCCAGAAAGAGGCAACCAAAATGATCAGGGGGGCTGGAGCAACTCTCCTACAAGGGAAGGTTACAACTCCTTTCTGGGACTATTTAGCTTAGGAAAAATGGAGTAAGGGAGAACATGAGGGTTGTTAAGGGTTATGCATTGGGTAAGGGTTGTTAAGATTATGCATGGATGATGTGGATACAGAGAAGATTTTCTCCCTCTCGAACAATGCTAGAACCCAGATTCATCCCATGAAGCTAAATAGTGGGAGACTGAAGACAGACAAAAGGAACCACTTCTTCACACAGCACATCATTAAACTATGCACTTTGTTGCCACATGATGCGATGATAGCCAGTGACATAGATGCCTTTAAAAGGAAATTAGACAAATTCATGGAGGAGAAGTCTATCAATGGCTTCCAGGCATGATGACTATGTACTACCTCCAGGATCAGAGACAGCATGCCTCTTTATACCAATGGCTGGGGAACATGAGCAGGCGGGTGCTGTTGCGCTCATGTCCTCCTTGTGGGTTTCCCAGAGGCATGTGGTTGGCCACTGTGGGAAACCGGATAGATAGGCCACTGGTCTGATCCAGCAGGACTCTCCTCTTGTTCATTAAGTGGGTAAAGTATATAATTTCCTTTCCTCCTGAAAAGAACAGTAAACATAATACAGAAGTATTCTTAACAACTCATGCCAGGATGATTGCAGTGCCCAAAATCCATGGCATTTGGACTCCAGCAGATAAGCCAACACAAACACACTAATTCCTCCTCAGGATATTATGCAAACCATAACTGCGTTTTCCCACAGGCAAGGCAAAAACATCAATCCAGAAGGGTTTGCCTGTTGCTCCTGCTTTGCCTGCACAACCTGTACAAGGCAAACAGGAATAAAGATGCCACGGAAGAAGCGTATGCAATAGCCCTGTGCACCAGCATAGCAACTTCCTCTTACAGTGTAGACAACGGTGAACGCAGTACAACAGACAGTTCAGCCTGTGAAAATGGTATCTTGCCAGCTCACCAATAAGATATCTCTGTAGTGATCACTCAGCTTTTGTTGCCCATATTGCTCTTCCCATAAACTCTGCTGAGAGTCCAGCTGAAAAGCTAACTGTGAGTTAGCTTCTAACTGGAAATATGCAAGAGAGCAGACCTGTATCACTGGCAGGATGACTTCTACAAGAGATAGAAACCAGTGGCACCGGAGGACTTTAAAAGAAGGATGTGGGAGCATTCTCCACCTCCTTCAGGCCCCAGCATCAAGGGTAGGCATGGTGGGTCTTCTGTCAAGGGCCCACACCCCAGCAGGGGCCCACTGAGAAGAACTCCCTGGCCTTGCTCCACCTCTTCACCATTGCAACCTGTCTGTTCATCTGCCTCTCATTCTGGCCCAGACCAAAGTGATGGTGAGAAGGATGAGTAGCCGATGCCACTGCCTTCTTGCTTGTTATCTCTCTGCCTGCCAAGCAAGCAAGCAAGCGGTGGCAATGACACGGAAGAGGAGGAGGAGGAGGGGAGCTGGTGAGAAGGTAGACTCACTGAGGGAGGGGGGCCATTGATGGTGTCTTGTCCAAGGAACCTCAAAGCCTTGGAGCTGGCACTGTCCTTCTGTATGAAAAGGTTTCTGAAAGTAAGTGACTTCTGACATGCAGCTGTGAGGGCAGCCGCTTGGACACTACTCTCCAAAACATCCTAGGTACTCATATAGCTTGTTAAATACAATGGGTCTCCAAAGGAGAAAGAAAAAACTTAAGATGTCACATTATCATTTCTAATAACTGTATTTTCTGTTCTCTGCCCCAAATGATGCATTTTCCCATCTGACAGAGGGGTGGGGGGTGGGGTGGGAATAATTGTTCTAGGACATCAGCTAAGCCCCCAATTAACAGTTGTAAAAAGCTTCTTTGTCTTGTAGTCCTTCCTCCTCCTTTCCCCAAAAGTCCCTAAGCCTGGCCGAGAAACATCTGGCTTTACACATTCAGATGAAGAGCATCAAAACAAACAGAATAATTCAAAGCTGACCACAGGGTCCCACTGGCTTATTCGTTGGAGTAATTAAAAAAAGATGAGCTTCACCACCAATTAACCTGCCAAGCACTAATTAGCTTTAATGAGGATTCCAAGCACTTGCTGCAGCTTGACCCAGAATGTCCTCCAAAGTTCACTAATTGGCTGATGGCAAAAGCGGGGCGCAAACAGAAGGGGAGGTTAAAGTGGATGGATGCAGGTGTCTCGCTTGCATCGCAGGCAGACCCTGGGAAACTTGTGTCCATGGGGGCTTTAAATATTCAGGTTGTCCCCCTGCCCTGCTCTAACCCCTAACAAGAACTGCAACGTAGAATCTGTGCTCTGACATGATTCGTGAGCAATGCTACAGAATACCGGTGGATCATTTTTAACAAAGAGGGCTCAGCTGCTGGGGGATGTCTCCTGTACAAGCCCTGTTGAAATGGTCAAAAGCACTGCTGATTTCGTGTGCTGCTGATTTTCTTATCTCTTAGTTGTTTCAGTGGGGTTTACTTCTACGTAAATTGTTGCTTGGAATTGGGGCAGCCAGGGGCTAGCAGCAGCAACCTGGGACCTTGATGGAAAAAGGATAAAGATATTCAGGACTAGGGGGCAATCTACATTACAACTTTAAACTAGTTTCAAACTGGTTTATCTAAAGGGATCCTGCAGTTTCATGAGGGTACTGAGAATTCTTTGCTAGAGACCCCTGTCCCCTGCCCAAGTGGCCCCTCTTCCTAGAGCTACAATTCCCAGAATTCCTGTATTTGGTAGCCATAATCGCTAAAAACAGGTTTGAAACCAGTTTAAAGTTGTAATGTAGATTGCCCTTAGGAGAAAAAGAAAGCGCTGGGTTAGACAGAGAAATGCTCTTATGGGGCCAGTAAAGGGTTTTTAAAAAATGCTATCAGGCTTTTCTGTATTTATTAATGCTATGCCATGAAATAAGCAATTTTCCCCATTAAATATGCAAATTGTTCTGTGAAATAAGCACATTTACACTGTGAAATACAGGCCGACACATGACCTACTTTAACTTTGTCACAAGCCTTGCAGTCCTCCTCTCATCCCTCCCCCCAATACAATTAATAACAATAGTAAAAAGGTTTCCATTTGCTAACATATGCGGTTATAGATTGGATTTTAATTTATATTTTGGGTGAAGTGACAGATGTCAGCATTAAACTAAGTAATGAACTTCTTCTGTTCCTTTTAAATGCCAACTAATAGGTCAATCCTATACGTGTCTACTCAGAAAGTGTGCCCCATTGTTCTCAATGGGGCTTACTCCCAGGTAAGCATGTATAGGATTGCAGCCTTAGTTGGCGTTGGGAGGTGGATTTATTTTAGCTCATAGGAAAGCATCCATATTGTCACTGAAAAGAAAGCCCCAACAAATGGTTAGGAAAAGAAAGGGCAGAAGGCTAGACAGCACCTCTTATGTGGTTTGGGCCACTTTGTTTCTTCTTGAAGGTTAGACTTAGAAGACCTGCGCTTTCTTCACATGGAGTTTTTATCCTGCGATTGAGATGGCTCCTTCACGGTAGTTTGCAGGCTCTTTACATGATGCCATGAACCCCCAAGGCGTCTCCTGCACTAAATGCCCTTTGTTTTGTTTTTAAATAGATCGCAGATAATGAGCTGTCAAATTACTCTGTTGTGTTCCACATGAGTTTCCTCCGTGAAAAGAGGAAAAGCGGCAAGAAGAAGAGGAGCGAGATCAATGAAAGATAATGGAAGACTCAGATGAGGGTGGAAGGGGAGCAGGTGAAAGAGGGAGTTGTTGTGATCCTGCATTTAAAATGGAAGCAGAAAGCCTCATTTTAAAGGCAGGATTTTAGGTTGGTGTAGTGATGCCCCTGGTGTGGCTGAAGCATCCTGTTTTCAACTGTAATAACTGGAAGTGTGCCTAGTCCCCAAGGTTAAAACTGTTAAGGCATGACCTTAGAACAGGGGTGCAGAACCTCTTTCAGCCCAAGACCTTATTCCATTTCAGAGATGCTCTCAGGGGCTGCATTCCAGTGGTAGATGGAGCTGACGGCAGAAAGGGCAGGGGCCAAAACTAACACACACCCCCAGCATATTTTAGTTTAACCTTCTTACTGCCAGTCAGGGCTGGCCCTGCAGAGTGAAGCAGTTGCCTCAGGTGGCATTTGCTGGATGGTGGCAGTAAGGTGCTGGAGGAAAGACCTATGTGACATATGGCCTGCTCTGTGCCCCCCTCACTTAGCCTGCTGCCTTCAGCTGCAGTGGAGGATGGTGTCTCATCATCAGTGCTGAAGACAGATTTCTCTGCCAGTCCAGTCAACTTTGTACATGGAAAGGGAGGGGGCGCCATCTTGTTTTTCATCTCAGGCAGCAGAATGCCTTGGGCTGGCCCTGCTGCCAGGAGCTAAGCTTTAGGAGAGGCATTTCAACCTTTTAGAATGGGGGGAAAACTGCACAAGAGCTGGGAAACTGCCAAATGACTGGTGGTCATGGAAAAGTGGCGTGGCCATTTGGGAAAACCTGGAGGCCAGACTGGAACTGCAGGAGGGCCAGAATGGGTCCCTGGAAATTAAGTTCTTCATCCCTGCCTTAAAATTTCTATATGGCCTTCACCAGAGACCTCTTTGTCCTGCCAGGTTCAGGGTGTGATTTCACTGCAACATAAAGACAAGACTGGTGTGTTTAAATTGGCCAAGTTCCGGAGACGCACTGCATGCAGCTTCATGTTCAGACTGACCATGTGGGCTACAAACTTCCTCTTGAGGTATACTGAGTGTATCTTAAGGGGCCTGTAATGGGTCTGGCTTCCCCTCCGATACTTGCCTGTTGTGGCTCAGTCCCACTGTGTGTGGCTGTGGTTTTGTGCCATTTCTCTGCGTGGAAGGTGGAACATGTGGAAGTCTCCCGGAAGTCTACTTTGCATTGCTACCAGAAGGTAATGTATCCACCTGAGTAGGCTGAGATATGTGCTAACTCCTGGTCAAACCGCACATTTAATACATAAGAACATAAGAAAAGCCCTGTTGGATCAGACCAAGGGTCCACCCATTCCAGCACCCTGTTCACACGGTGGCCAACCAGCTGCCCACAAGTTAACTACAAGGAGGGCCTGAGTGCAACAGCACCTTCCCGCCCATGTTCCCCAGCAATTGGTGCACATAGACATACTGCCGCTGACACAGGAGGTAGCATAGAGCCATCAGGGCCAGCAGCCATTGATAGCCTTTTCCTCCGGGAATTTGTCTAACCCCCTTTTAAAGCCATCCAAACTGGTGGCCATCAGTATTTCTACCTGCAATTTTTTTTAAAAAAATCATAGTTTAAATAGAAATACAGTATATCTCACCATAGCATAGACAACTGTAACCAGTTGACCTGTGTGCCTGCCTGTTCAGTTTGTTGTTCAGGTGTTAACTGTTGATGGGCAACAGTTCTTATGGTTCTTTATCTTTGAACCAGAATTGGACAGGACAGCCTTTCAAGTAGAAGATGCCTTCAAATAGAATACTGTCATAAGAACATAAGAAGAGCCCTGCTGGATCAGACCAGGGGTCCACCTAGTCAAGCATTCTGTTCACACAGTGGCCAACCAGCTGTCCACCAGGAAACCACAAGCAGGGCCTGACCGCAACAGCACCCTCCCACCCATGTTCCCCGACAACTGGTGTACATAGGCTTTGGTACTGGAGGTAGCACTTAGCCATCAAGACTAGTAGCCAATGATAGCCTTTTCCTCCAGGAATTTGTTCAACCCCCTTTTAAAGCCATCCAAACTGGTGGCCATCACTACTTCCTGTGGTAGCGAATTCCATAGTTTAAAAGTGGACACATGGCCTCCCAAGGAAGGATGTGATACAGGTGCACCTTAAATTCTCTCCTTGTGTGTCTTTGGGGGCCTCCTAAAAGAATCTTCTAGAGCACTTATGTATGTCAGCAAGGCTTCTTGCTGAAGGGTAGATGTGCAGGGAGGGGGCAACACGCTGCTATTTGAGTGACCAGATAGGCATCTGTATTCATGCACCAATTAAAAAAGTGAAGAGAAGATAAATAAGAGAGCTTACAAGGCTGGTCACGCAGCTCCTTTTACTGAAGCCACAAAGTAACTGGCCGCAAAGTGAAGCACTTAGATGAAAAAGAATCCCTGCCACAACACTGCTCCATGTTGGTCAGAGACACTGTGGAGACTGAGAGGGTTGCTTGTTTTAAACCGTGAATGAAGAAAGATCAGGTTTGTTGCACCTGATGAAAATCAAAGAGCTGGATAAAATGCCAGCGCCTTTTGACTATGAAGCTGAAGATAGTTTTAGTTGGAGGAGGCAAACAAAACCAAGAGTAACTTCACATGTGCATTCGGGGGCTTTTCTCTCTCCAAATAATGCTCTCTATCATAGAAGAGGCACACATACAAAGGGGCTAATTATTGATACTTTTAGGGCCAATTCCCCCCACAGCCCCAGCATTTATTTGTTTGGAACATTTATATCCCATCTTTCCTCCATCGTGGCATATGGCTTTCCCCAGTGGTCTCCCATCCAGATCTTCACCAGTTCCAGACCAGCTTAGCTTCAGCAAAGCTGTTGCATCATGTTCCATTAGAGCAGCCTTCCCCAGTCTGGAGTCCTTTAGATGTTTTGGACTAAAACTCCCAGCATTCCTGACCTTTGGCCATGCTGGCTGTGGCTGATGGGAGATGAAGTCCACAACATCTGGAGGGTACCAGGCTGGGGAAGTCTGCATTAAGGGTATGCCCTGTGTAGGAAGCAGAAGTGGAGAGCTGCAGGAGTGACTTCCAGTCTCACGGGGCCTGCTGCAAATAGGCCTTGATCTGCCCATAATGGAAACAAGGTGGAAGGATCACGTAACTTAACCCTACATGTGTAGGCAATTACACATTCAGCTTGGCCCACATTAAAGGGTTCTACACCAGGGATGGACAACTTATGGCCCTCTATATGTTTGGGGCTACAATGCCCCACACCATAGGCTATGCTGGCTAGGGCTGATGGGAGTTGCAGGCAAAAACATCTGGAGGGCCACAAGTTGCCCACCTCTGTTCTACACTCCAGGGGGGCAGGGGGCATGAGCCTCAGTCTTACTTCTGCACTCCACTTGCTTGTACAGCTTAAGTGCCATGCATGTTTGTGAGCCAGCCCACACAGGCCTGGATGCTGCATAAAACCCATCAGCATTAAAAAATATGCACAGCATGGGTTGGTGACATCAGCATACAGCTATGAGAAAGAAGCCAATATAAGCATGTCTCAGGAATGAACCTAGGCAATCAAGCTGCAAGGCCATTTGCACCAGTTCTTCGTAATTCCAGTGGCATTCCTTTGCAGGCTTTGGGACTTGCTTTTTCTATAAGCCGTATTGTTTCTCACACAGAGATCCAGGATCCTATTCATCTGTATGTGGTTGTGGCACCACAAATGCAATTAATTCTACACATCTTCCTCTGATCTTGAATGGGATGATAAGTATCTTGTGGCAGTCTCCTGTGAAAGAGACTGCCTCCCCTGCCCCCACCAAGAAAAAGACCCAGTAGTATACTACAGGGGATCCTGATGACAGGCCGCTGATCTCCCAGAACTGCCTGAACAAAGCAAACTCTTAGTGGGGGATGCTAGCAAGAATCCTTCCAAGAACTGCTAACATTTACACAGAAGAAATTTGGAGAAGGATGGAGCTGCCTGATTATAACTGCATATACCTGTTCATAACACATTTGAAACTAGTCAGCCGTGATTACACTACTTTACAAGTCATATGCCCCACTTTACAGAGGACAGTCCTCTATTTTGGAGAGCTGGCAGCAGACAATCCTCTCTCTGAAGGGCTGTCCAGTCCAAGTCTGGTTTCAAGATCAAGAGCCCTAAGAAGGGAGAACAGGGGCCTTGAAGTCGCCCATCAGCAGTTCGCACCTGGACAGCAGACTGGTCCTGCACACAAGTCACCAGACCACAATCTTCCCCACTATGGTGGGATGTATTGGATTTCCATTCAAATTATAGTCATTATTTCTAAATATACATCTCTACACATAAATTAGCACATGCAAAGTTTATGCAAATCTGTATTCTCTTTTGTCTTCTATTTTGGTGACACATTCCCTCTTTTCCTTGTAAATTCATAATTGACTACCCTAGGTTACACACATCTCTCCCTGGACAATTTCATGCTAAACAGAAAAAGCATAATTATCAGCAGAGGGCTCCCAATTGAGGAGAGTTGGTAGAATCAAAGTATCATATATCATGATTTTTTAAAAAGGGTATCCAAATAACACAGATTGCACCATCAGGAAATTCCCAGTGCACTGCTTTTTCCAATCACCTCCCTTCTAAAAAGACAAGCACATGTTTTCAAGCAGGTGTGAAAGGGCCAGGACACAAACAAGGCGATAAAAGACAGAACAGTTCTCAGAAGGCACTCGAGAGGCCTCATCATAAGCATGACACATCAACTTCAGGCAGGCCGAGACACTCCACCATTATCTAGTTCGCAGATGGACCACCCAGAAAACCTGGGTGCAATTAGGAAGGAGGAAAAACAAATGTGCCGTGGAGGAAGGGAGGAGGGGGAATCCTCGAGGGGTGGGGGAAGGGGAATGGGCCAAGGGGCTGGCACGGATTCCTTATACTGTCTGCTTGCAAGCATTCTGAGAATGAAGAAAGCCTATAAAGAAAAGGAACACAGATGAAAGAGCTTGGAAAGAGAATGTAATGAAATAAATGGCTAGGAAAACATGCACTCTAGGAATAAATCATAGCATGGCAATTGGATTTGCAGAATGCAAAAATGGTAAGTCAATGTGACTGGGGCAAGCTGATCACTGTCTCTTTCTCTCACACAGAGGGAGAGGGAGAGGGAGAGGGAGAGGCAAGGTACACACACTGAGTTAAACACATGCACAGTCTTTCAGGTGACAATGATCAAGACGGCTTTATAAACAAAGGCTAGGATCCAAAAAAGGCACATGTGGAACAGCCGGAGCTGTACATGCAAAGCTGTTTTTAAAGAACTGAGATCTTTTGGATTAGGGGGATGGGATGGGAATGAATCTCACACCTCCCCACCATCTTGATCCCACTCAACAGCTGATTAGAAGGGCTTCCACTTTTTAAAAAAGGGCTCCCTGCATAGGACCAGGAGGTGGATTGAGGACTGGAAGCAAGCACACACACACACACAACTGCATTTGCAGATATGGAATCCTGTTTCTGGCGGCATTATGGTATCTGGCTGTAAGAGTTCAGAACAGAATGAACACAGAATAAGTGATCTTGCAGTGGAGGCAGGCAACGCATGGGCAGCATGCGCCCCTGTTCTTTTTTGTGCCAGCTGCCTCCAAATTGCCACTGTTGAACTGCTGTTGAATCTCGAGGATGGCAAGAAAAAAGCCACATTTTCCCTTTAAAATCAGGAGCACGCATCTTGTTTTAAAAGATGCTCCTGGGAGAGGAATTTTGCATTAAAACAAGTTGCGTGCTCCCCATGTGCCTTGTTTTAAAGGGCAAATGCTTTTTTCTTGCGACCAAAATTCAGCAGCATTTTTCTGGCACCAGTTTTATCGGGGGGGGGGAGGATGTGTGTGTACAGCCCACAGTGGGTTCTGGCGTGTGTGGAAATTGGCCCCTGGACCCTCTGGAGTTGCCCACTGCTGTCTTACAGGGTTGTTTCCAATGGATTGCATCCAATGCTAGTCTAACTTAAATCCCATTCATTTCAATGGGTGTACTCTAAGTAGGACTAACATGGGATACAACCCATAATAATCACAAAAACATATAATGAATGCTGTGGTGAAAGTGAGCAAGCAAATAAATAAATAAGGCAATGTCATGAGTACCGTACAAATAAACCACAGTAAGAAGTTGCACAACAACCAGTAACACAACCAGGGCTTGAGAGAGGGAAATGCGGGAGCAATCCATTCTTTTCCATGGATTTCAGAAACGATTGCGTAGGGGTGAACAGACATTGTAAGAGATATATGCAACTGAGTGACGTCACACAAATCAGCTAAAATACAAACCAGAAGGTCTTTGAACCTTTTAGTTTTCAGTATCAACAGCAGCACTAAGATTGCTGCATGGCTACCTGTGACTTCACTTGATAGTCACTATTTAAGGCAATGAAGTTACAGGTTTACTCCTCCACTCGCTTCAGCAGCAGGGACAATATGGCAATTAGTTTACTTCAGAACAGACACGGAAGACTGAAAGGTTGACCCTGCCCTGGCGGAATGGGATCTTTCTCTGAAGCCCCATTGCACTCAGGTTGGTAGTTGAGAAGGTTTGTTCAAACCCTGCTTAATTATTGTGAAGCTGCTCCTGCACAGGTCACACGGTGCCATATTGTTTGAAGGACACAAGTGTTAGTTATAAAACCTGTTTTGAACTTGCAGTGCTTTCCCATTTGCTGAAGCACAATTGCATTCTAAAAAGGACTAAATGAAACTGTCTGAAGGAGGGGCGGGGGTGGGAAGCCTCCCTAGGATTCTCTTTCGTGTCTTTCACATCAGACAAAAGTCCCACGCAGCACATACCCTCCTGTACAATAAAGAGTTCGATCATAGCAGTGGGTTCCGTACGGTCTAGCCACAACGGAGAAGCACAGACGTTATCGTCCAAATGAGAATGCTGGTAATTATACCGCTTGAAGCTGGAAGTGTAACAAGCTGCAAGGTGAAACTCAGCCTCTGTTGGCTGGCCAAGCGTTCCACTCACAGTGGAAGTAGCCACTGCACTACCCCAACCTTCTGCAACCTGGTACCCTCCTGATGTATTGGACTACAATCCCCATCCCCCACAGCCACCATCCCCCACAAATCTTGAGGGCACAGAGAAATTGTGTGGCAGTATGCAAACGTTGCATCTGTGAGAAGTTACGTTGCCCAGTGGGGTTGTGGGAATGGTTGATACCACTGGTGTGTGTGTGTGTGTGTGTGTGTGTGTGTGTGGTGGGGGAGGGGTGAATACTGGATTTTGTAATGTACAAAAAATGGTCTGGATCCAAAAAACTGAATGAATACTTCTGTGCAACCAAGGGAGCTTTGAACTTGCGTTTCTTGAACAGCAGCACCTTGCATAACAAGCCTCTTTTGTTTGAATCTGAGCAAAGTTTGACAAGCAGGTTATGGGATCATCCATCCATCATCTATCTATCTATCTATCTATCTATCTATCTATCTATCTATCTAAATAATAAAAGAGGACTTGTGCCTGTCTGTCCATCAGCACCATAGAATGAAGACCGTGAAACCTAGACACCTGAAACTTAGCATTCAGGGGTCTGCTTCTCAGGGTTATTTTGTTTTTAAAAGCATTAATGAAATTTAATTAATTTTAATGTGTCCATGTAGTGGAAGCCTGCAGTAACAACTTCAACATCTAACCATCACACAGCTTTGCAGTCAGTTAGGGATGTACAAGAGTTTTGTTCTGTTTGCAAATCATGTGAACATATCCTGTTCATAAACCTGCCTGTAAACACAAGCAGGAGTGTAATTCCTGGGAATTGTTTGCAGTTTCCCAAGGGTGCATTTGCTTTGGAAAGTGTGTACTTGTGCAAGTGCACACTTCCATAAATGCATATTCCCCCACCCCCAAACTGCATTTTCACACTTTAGCCTATGGGGGAAAGTACGCATTTGGGGTGCGTGCTTGGAAAAGTACACATTTTTCGTGACTGAAAATGTACACTTTTCCTGTTTGGGAAAAAAGGTACTTGTGTTTAGGAGTGAGAGCGAGGTGAGACAAGCATTGAGGTGGAAAACAGAGACCGCTGACACGCCCAAACACTGTTCATTCTCCCATCTCTACACTTGATACAGTTTGAAGTCAGGGGAGATCAGTAGGCTGAGGGATGCAGTGGAGGCTGGTGGTTCCAATGCAGTGGGGCTATGGATCTGCTCTGGGTTTCAGTCAGAACAAGCCAGAATTCTAAAGGAGCCATCCAAGGTGCTGAATCCATTTTGGGGATAGGGTTCAGCACCTTGGATCACCCCTTTAGAGTTCTGCCTGGTTCTGACTGAAACCCTGAGCAGATTCACAGCCCCACTGACATCGGAGCCACCAGCCTCCACCTGCCTCCTGCCCCTTGCTGTGGGGCAGCCCCCACTCAGGAGAATGCAGTGGACAGACCACTCCCACATGGGGCTATAGGGGTGCAACACGGCAGGTGCTGTGCCTAAGGGTGCCAGGGTCCGTGGCTTCACTCAGACAGGGCAGGCACGTTGTGTTCAACTCACGTATAAATATACAATAAAAACAACAAACAGCAGCATAAAACAATAATATTATGCACAGCAGATCAGATTTTTGTTGTCTCATTAAATAAAAGCAGATCCTTTTAGAATGGTTAGAGGCCACCAGGTTATCTGGCTACGAATCACAGTGCAAATGCTATTACTGAACCTGAGCCTAACCCACGGAGAAATTCTCTGACACCCTCCCCGCAGAAATGAACACAGACCTCTTGCACAACTCAAGTTTGTTAAATGGAAGCTTGGGAGCAAAATGTTTTGGGTAGACATAATCAGCTGCTTTTTTCGATCCATATTTTTTTTGTACGAGGTCTTGAAACTTTTTTTGTTCGGAGGCACCATCAATCAATGAGAGCAGGTAAGCCAACATTTTTTTTAAAAAAAGAAGCTGCCTGAAACAAGACCTTGGATCGGCCCCACTGCCCAATAAAAACTTTACATGCCGTCATGCAAAAAAACACTATCCAGAGCCTTGGCTTTGGCTTTGTTTACCAACATGATGGAGGGAGCAGTGAATGATGGAAGCTTTAAAAAAATGAAATAAAAATAAAGCAAGTAAATGGATAAAGTTGATGAGGGGTCTGGAAGGTCCCATCAGGTTGCAATGCATGGAGAAAAAAATAATGATGGGGGAATAGAGAGAAAAATACTGATCTGGCATGCTTCCAGATGGAATTGCCCCCACCTCTTTCCATTACTATCACGCAGCATAGATTTTCTCAGCTCTTTGGATTTAGCTTCCAACTCTTGAACCTGCTCCAGCAAAGTTTTATGGTAGGTATGCTTGGCCCTGTATCACAGGAGAAAGACACAAAACAAAGAAACCGACACATCAACTTTCATTAGTTGTAAAAGACTCAGCTTTTCCTGCTCAGAGTCAGTCGGATAAAGACATCTCTTTGGCAGGTCTGGCCCAAGCCATTGTGGGTTGCCCCATGTTTGTTTTGGTTTGGGGGTTTGTTTGGTTTTTTTGGCAAGGTTGCGGAGGATGATTTTTCTCAGTGGCACTAATGAATGTTACCACCCCAAGGTTGTGTGTGCAGTTCAGCTGGCCCTGACCTTTGGAAGATTTGGAAAATCAAGGGAGTGCAAGAACATAGGAAACGAACATTTGAGTGCAGTTTGACAGTACCTGGGACAACATACATGTAGAGTTGACAAAGCAGTTTGCATTAACAGAACACTGTCACCATGTTTAACAAACAAAATAAAAGCCACTATCCAACAGCCAAAATGGCTGCACTGTCAGGACCTGGTGGTGCATGGGACTATTCAAGAGCCAGGCATTCAACCAAGAGGGAAGGAATTCATCATACATTCAGAGCAGAGCAGAGCAGAATTCCATTATGTCCTTTGAGCAATGCACTCCAGTGCACTGAAAACCTGATGAGATTCTTTGATGACTATAACCACTCAAATCTTCTGGTTTTCATGGCTTTTTCTTCCCTAAATCATAGCCTTATAGAGGTAGATTCTTCTCCCTTCTTAAAATGCCACTTGCAAAGAGAACAAGAGAGAGAGAGAGAGAGAGAGAGAGACAGACAGACAGACAGACAGACAGACAGACACAAAGAATAAAGAAAGGTGTGTCTGTATCCAGAATCTTTTGTTTCTGTGTACAGAGTGTGCAGAAGTATGCACTACCGGCTCAAAGACAATTTATATGTGCAAATGTTTGCATCTTCAGAATCACTGACAGCCTTTATGCCAGGATTAACTGATTTTAAGAATTAAGCTCTTGTTCTCTCCAAATATTGGGAGAAGAGCAAATATCTTGCTACTGTTCCATCACCTTTCTTCAATCAGCACTTTCCTTTTCATGTTGCTTAAAAGAAAAGCACGAGTAAGCCATGAGATAACTTGGACTGGCATGTGTCCACAAAATACTTTTAAAAACAATGTGTAAAACCAACATACTTGGGAAAGAGATTTTATATTTTCCTTCAGTATTATATATTTGGGTTCGATTCACTGAGGGGCAGCAACAGAGTATAGGCATTTTCATGCCTGACACCTAAAAATGTGTATTTGAGCCGCTCTCCAATTTTGTGCGTGTCAGGTACAAATTTGGTTAATGCAGGAGAGAATTTGGAAAAGGAACAGAAGGACCTTTTCTTCTACGACAAAACAACAATGGAACCAATTACCTAGGGTGGTAGTGGGCTCTCCCACACTGGAGGCATTCAAGACGAGTCTGGACAGCCATCTGTCAGGGATGCTCTGACCTGGATTCCTGCATTGAGCAGGGGGTTGGACTCGATGGCCTTGTAGGCCCCTTCCAACCCCACTATTCTATGATTCTATGACCATTTTAGCCAATATAGGTTTTCCATTTGGGCCAGGAGCTAATTTAAAACAAAGTCCACATTTGCACATCCTGCAGTTTTGGAGGACAACCAGAGGCCCAAGGGGGACATCTGGCCCTTCGGTGGTTCCAATCCTGCCCTTCGGGGTTCCCAAGATGGAACTACCCCCTTTGGACAAATACTTTACTGATTAGATTTCTGTGACATATCTTTCAAGGTGCCATCTGTTATTTACTGACCAAATATTATTAATATTGCCTCTGATATTTTAATTCTACATCAAAATGACCACCATCTACAACTTGATCACTATCTGAATTCTAGTATTTTGGAAAACTTAAATGATAGTAGTATTATGTAGTATTCTATGATTCTATGTATGTGCTTCCAATACCATTTGATTTTTTTTAAAAAAGGAGAGACTGGCATACTTTTTAGACACCACACCCATAGTTTGGTTGTAATCAAGGCTGACCACCATTGTCATGCCCCCACTGGAGGAATCCTCCTCAGAGGAAGAGCTGGACCTCCCAGAAACTGCGGGCACCCCAGATCAGTCACTGTCACCAGATGGGGAGGAGCCTGGGCCCTCGGAGGAGATGGCTGCAGGTGCGTCCTTGTCAGGGGGAGGGGACTGTGAGGCAGAGGCTGAGCAACCCCCGGCCCCCAGGAGCGTTGTCGCCTCAAGCAGCAGGCCAGTAGGGCTCCTGTGGGAAGGAGTGCTCACCTGCAAAGAAGGACTCCTCAGGAGAAAGTGACTCCTCATGAGTAGGACTCTGACCAGTGAGTCTAATGTACTCCAATGTACTGCAGCTGAGCCTTGGGTGGGGCAGCAGGCTTTAGTGTTAAAAGCCTTCAGCGTACTTGGCTGGTATTGGAAACAACATTGTTCTTCCAGCTCCTTCTACTTTGTCCCCTGATGCTTGTCCTGCGATTGATGCTCTGTGCTAGGCTCTGCTTTTGGGCTGTGTAATGTATCTGACTGCCTGTGTATTGACCTTTGCCTGCTATCTTGACCGCTCCTGCCTAGCTGGAACCCTGTTGAATTGAAACCTGTGTGCTTCAACATTTGCTGGCTTTGTTGCCTTGGGTAGCCCTGTGCTCACAGTCTGCTGCAGTCAGTCCAGGACAACTATGAACATCAGTCATTGATCAGACTGGAAGCAGTGGGCAGCCACTAGACTGGTTCATATATGCATGTTCATTACTTGATGATGGTAACATGAAATCATGCCTTATAAAAATATAGTAAATAAATATACTGCCCAATAGCTGAAGCTAAAATACAACATAATGTGCAGTATAAATGTTTAAAACTGCAGTCTAAAATAGAAGTAAAAGCCAAAATAAAACCTAGCAGCAATACAATGATTTAAAACAGAAACTGAAAGACTAAAATGCCTGGGAAAATAAGGTCCTCACCTGGCATTTGTGTGTACAAAGGTGACACCATAGGAGGCTGGTGAATCCAATTTTGGTGGGGTGGATAGTCCATTCTGGTTTTTTTTTTAAAGCCACCCATTTTGGGGACAAGGTTCAGCACCTTGGATAGCTTTTTTTTTGGACTTCTGGCTGGTTATAACTAAAACCCAGTATGGAATTGCTACCCTACCAAAATTGGATCCACCAGCCTCCCCTGGGAGCCACCATAGATTTAACACCATGATCTATGCTTTGTATGTCTGTAGACACACTGCTTTTCAATGAGACTATTCCCACTTTCAGCTGCTAGTAATCAAGTGTACAGTAATCAAATGAAAAGGAATCAAGTATTGAACATGCATGTGTGAACCAGGCCACTGATTTTTTTAAAAAATCTGATCGTAGAGATTGTAAAGAGCCAGTCCTGCTGTCACTCAAATCAGTGAGAATACCTTCATTGACTGGAATGGTATAAGCCCTAATACTTTTTACATCAGGGCCAAGGATTTAAAAAAAGGATGCTTGGCACCTGTTTTACTATTGCACTTCTAGCATGATGAAACCTCAGCTGAATCCTACAAGCCTCTGCGTCACCACAATGGCACGTAGGGCTGTGCATTCAGATGTACACTCCATTATTCTCATTTGGCAGCTGGGAAACTGCTGTGCTCTTGAAAACACAAATAGGATTGTGAGACTTGATGGAGAATACAGATACCATTTCGCAAAGGAATGGGAATAGCAGCCGAGCTGTTCTCAAACATGAATTCTTTGAATAATGTGAAATTACCTAGAACTGCAAAAAAAATGTAATTAGACATTTACTGAAACTTCTTAGGCTAATTATTAAACTTGGCTTCCCTTTTAAGAACTGAAACTTTGGAAAGTTTATGTTTCCTAGTAGATGAAACCTGCTTTAAGCTTGGGACTGCTAACACTTATTAATCTGTCTTACTGACTTTGATTTCATATTCCTCTTAATTTGACTAAATACATTAAAAACATTGATGTTGGACTCTTCTGCTTTAAAAAAGACAATCTTTATTAGACTGAAGTCAACTATTTGGAACTTTAAACTTTCTGTGTGGCTTTGCCCTACTTGGAAGTAAAACCCATGAATCTAGTGGGACTTTGAAGTAAGTGCACATAGGGATGCAGCCTTAGAGTGTTGAGCTGCAGAGAAACTGAGTGTGCACCTCATCTGTCCCTTCCTTTCCCTGTTTCCACTGTGCTCCATCTTCAAGTTGTAGTAGCCAACATTCCAGTTCCATTACAGGGTCAGCCCTACCGTTACGCAGGGTGAGTTGGCTCACATCAGTTGGCAGGATTTGGGGGTATCTTTAAGGGGCAGCAGACCATTTATTATCTCATTTATTATTATATTTTTATTACTATAAGAAAGAGCACCATTTGAATTTTTTGCCAAAGGGAACCAAATGTCTCGGGCCGTCTCTGTCCCACTGTCTGATTCAGAGTTATTAAAGAATTCTTAGGTATCCATACTGACATATGCCATCACATCAGTGTAAGTCAGTGGCACGGCTGTTTACCTGAACTGTGAGTTGTTCACCATGTACAGGGTGCCCCTTTGACTGCTGAGCAAAATCAGATCACACCGGTGAAGATTTAAGAAGACAGGAAGCTGCCTTACACCGCGTCAGACCACTGGTCTGTCTAGTTCAGCACCGTCTACACCTGCCTTCCCCCAACCTGGTGCTCCCCAGGGCCCCATCTACATGGCACCACTTTCACCCCCCACCCTGTCGCAACTACGCAGCAATGCGGCTTCGAACTAGCATCCCCTGCGATACACTCGCAATTTACCGCAGACTTCCGTAATAGACTCACAGTGTCCTCTTTTTTTGCCATTATACTTAAACAGCTGTGCAGTCCCGTGAGCATGAGGGTAAACCACTTCATTGGCTGTTTTGTATTTTAGGGGTTCTGTTGTGTCTTTCCCTCCCTCGTTAGTTAAAAATTGGTTGTTCTGTGCTCCTTCATTTCCGCGCCATCTGTTTGTCAGTTCCCCAGCCCAAGACTCTCGCAATGGTTCACACTTACAGATGTGAGTGATACGTGCCTACCCATTGCTCTGAAAAGGTTGCTGGAGCGACCTCCCCCAAGACCCCCCTGACCCTTGGGCACTGAGTCCAAAAGCGACCATTGCAAAGATATGAAGCTGCAAAAATGTGTGAAAGTGTGATTAGATAACTGAAAATGCCCCTCTGTGCCTCTGTAACTGCGCAGCTGCGAAGGATCAGGGGATAAAGGGGCGTCACAGAGCGATGCAAGCACTATGTACGCCTACAACACACCCACCTCAAAATGTGAAGTCAGTTTGGGGAAGGGACAGACGGCCCACAACTGCAGGGAAACCTGCAGCAAACCCCCCAAATCGCAGCAAAATGCCACCTCGGAAATCTGCAGTTCTGGGAGAAAACCACGGATGGCTGTGAAGTGGCGACTGAATCATCTATCCTGAGGGACTTTGACTCACAGCTGCCCCAGAGTAAAAGGCTCATGTAGATGGGGCCCAGATGTTTTGGACTACAGCTCCCATCAGGTCTAGCGAGCAGACAATGGCGTGGGCTCACGGGAGTTGTGCCCCTCCAGATGTTTTGGCCTACAAGTTGCCCACCCCTGCTTTACATAGTATGACGTGGTCCCATCTGTAAGTAAAGTGCAATGATCTCAATAAAATCTCCTCTTCCTTTTTTATATTTCAAATCCGTGCCTAGCTATTATGATTGCCTCCTGGCTGCCTATTTATGAATTGTTGTTGTTGTTCAGTCGTTCAGTCGTGTCCGACTCTTCGTGACCCCATGGACCATAGCACGCCAGACCTTCCTGTCCTGCGCTCTCTCCCGGAGCGTGCTCAAGTTCATATTCATGGCATCCGTGATGCTATCTAGCCATCTCATCCTCTGCCGTCCCCTTCTCCTTTTGCCTTCAGTCTTTCCCAGCATCAGGGTCTTTTCCAGGGAGTTTTCTTTTCGCATTAGGTGGCCAAAATATTGGAGCTTCAGCTTCATTATCTGTCCTTCCAATGAGCACTCAGGGTTGATTTCCTTTAGGATGGACTGATTTGACCTCCTTGCAGTCCAGGGGACCCGTAAGAGTCTTCTCCAGCACCACAGTTCAAAAACATCCATTCTTCGGCGCTCAGCCTTCCTTATAGTCCAGCTCTCACAGCCATACATTACTACTGGGAAAACCATAGCTTTGATTAGACGGACCTTTGTCGGCAAGGTGATGTCTCTGCTTCTTACTATGCCGTCTAGGTTGGCCATAGCTTTCCTCCCAAGGAGCAAGCGTCTTTTAATTTCATGGCTACAGTCACCGTCTGCGGTGATCTTGGAGCCCAAGAAAGTAAAATCTGTCACTGCTTCCATTTCTTCCCCTTCTATATGCCAGGAAGTGATGGGGCCAGATGCCATGATCTTAGTTTTTTTAATGTTGAGTTTCAAACCAGCTTTTGCACTCTCCTCTTTCACCCTCAACAAGAGGCTCTTTAGATCCTCTTCGCTTTCTGCCATTAGGGTGGTATCGTCTGCATATCGGAGGTTGTTGATAATTCTCCCAGCAATCTCAATTCCGACATCAGATTCATCCAACCCGGCATTTCTCATGATGTACTCTGCATATAAGTTAAATAAGCAGGGTGACAATATGCAGCCTTGTCGTACTCTTTTCCCAATTTTGAACCAATTGGTTGTTCCATGTCCGGTTCTTACTGTTGCTTCTTGACCCTCGTACAGGTTTCTCAGGAGACAGGTAAGGTGGTCTGGTACTCCCATCACTTTAAGAATTTGCCACAGTTTGTTGTGATCCACACAATCAAAGGCTTTAGCGTAGTCAATGAAGCAGAAATAGACGTTTTTCTGGAATTCTCTTGCTTTCTCCATGATGCAGCGAATGTTGGCGATTTGATCTCTAGTTCCTCTGCCTCTTCTAAACCCAGCTTGTACTTCCGGTAGTTCTCGGTTCGCATATTGCTGAAGCCTAGCTTGTAGGATTTTGAGCATCACCTTGCTGGCATGTGAAATGAGCGCAATTGTGCGGTAGTTTGAACACTCTTTGGCGTTGCCCTTCTTTGGAATTGGAATGTAAACTGACCTTTTCCAGTCTTGTGGCCACTGTTGAGTGTTCCAGATTTGTTGGCATATTGAATGCAGCACAACAGCATCATCTTTTAGGATTTTAAATAGCTCGGCTGGAATACTGTCATCTCCGCTAGCTTTGTTGTTACTAATGCTTCCTAAGGCCCACTTGACTTCACTCTCCAGGATGTCCGGCTCAAGTTCAGTGACCGCACTATCATGGCTATCAGGGACATTCAGATCTTTCCTGTATAGTTCTTCTGTGTATTCTTGCCACCTCTTCTTAATCTCATCTGCTTGTGTTAGGTCCCTGCCTTCTTTGTCCTTTATCATGCCCGTCTTTGCACAAAACGTTCCCTTGAGATCTCCAATTTTCTTGAAGAGATCTCTAGTCTTTCCCATTCTGTTGTTTTCCTCGATTTCTTTGCATTGTTCATTTAAGAAGGCCTTCTTGTCTCTCCTTGCTATTCTCTGGAACTCTGCATTCAGTTGGGTATATCTTCCCCTTTCTCCCTTGCTTTTTGCTTCCCTTCTTTCCTCAGCTACTTGTAAAGCCTCATCAGACAGCCACTTGGCTTTCTTGCATTTCTTTTTCTTTGGGATGGATTTCATTGCTGCCTCCTGAACAATGTTACGGACCTCCGTCCATAGTTCCTCAGGCACTCTGTCTATCAGGTCTAATCCCTGAAATCTATTCTTCACCTCCACTGTATATTCATCAGGGATATGATTTAGGTCATACCTGAACGGTTTAGTGGTTTTCCCAACGTTCTTCAATTTAAGCCGGAATTTTGCAAGAAGCAGCTCATGATCTGAGCCACAGTCAGCTCCAGGTCTTGTTTTTACTGACTGTATGGAGCTTCTCCATCTTTGGCTGCAAAGGACATAATCAATCTGATTTCGATATTGACCATCTGGTGACGTCCATGTGTAGAGTCGCCTCTTGTGCTGTTGGAAAAGAGTGTTTGCTATGATCAGCATGTTCTCTTGGCAAAACTCTATTAGCTTTTGTCCTGCTTCATTTTGTACACCAAGGCCATGCCTGCCTGTTATCCCAGTGATTTCTTGACTTCCTGCTTTAGCATTCCAATCCCCTATGATGAAGAGGACATCTTTTTTTGGTGTTAGTTCTAGAAGGTGTTGTAGGTCTTCATAGAACCGATCAACCTCATCTTCTTCAGCCTCAGTGGTTGGGGCATAGACTTGAATTACTGTGATGTTGAATGGTTTGCCTTGGATTCGTACTGAGATCATTCTATCATTTTTAAGATTGTACCCCAGTACTGCTTTTCCCACCCTTTTGTTGACTATGAGTGCTACTCCATTTCTTCTCAGGGATTCTTGCCCACAATAGTAGATATGATGGTCACCCGAATTAAATTCGCCCATGCCTGTCCATTTTAGTTCGCTGATTCCCAAGATGTCGATGTTCAATCTTGCCATCTCATGTTTGACCACCTCCAGCTTACCTTGATTCATTGATCTGACATTCCAGGTTCCTAAACAATATTGTTCTTTACCGCATCGGATTTTCTTTTCACCACCAGACACATCCACAGCTGAGTGTCCTTTCGGCTTTGGCCCAGCCGCTTCACTCTTTCTGGCACTACTTGGAAATACCCTCTGCTCTTCCCCAGTAGCATATTGGACACCTTCCGACCTGAGGGGCTCATCTTCCGGCGTCATATCTTTTAGCCTTGTGATACGTTCCATGGGGTTTTCTTGGCAAGAATACTGGAGTGGGTTGCCATTTCCTTCTCCAGTGGACCACATTTTGTCAGAACTCTCCGCCATGACCTGTCCATCTTGGGTGGCCCTGCACGGCATAGCTTATGGCTTCACTGAGTTACGCAAGCCCCTTCGCCACAACAAGGCAGTGATCCATGAAGGGGCTATTTATGAATACAAGGATCCAAAGATTAAGAGCACTGTCAGTTTACTAGATAAGATCTTATTCTAGAAACATTCAGGACATGGAAATGTTGATTCATCTCATGTCTGTAATGACACAAGGGGCAAACGAGTATTTAACTACAGAAAAAGCCTGATCCCATTTTTCTGCAACAGTCCTTGCAAAAATCCTATTGACACCAAGGGAAACAGAAGGTGAGACATCTTTCATGACCAAGGAAAAGGTACCAACTGAATCCTGTCCATTCATAAATAGACAAGATGTGTGCTTATTTCTCATTATCTGCAGTCCAATTAATATACTCAAATGCATCAATTAGAGCGGGCAATGTTTTCAGCCTCATGAGCCAAACTCTTTGCAACCAGTCCGCTCAGGGCTGGAGTGCTCCCAGGCCCTCTGGTGATGACATCACCTAGCTTGGCTACGGAGACTCTGACTGGGCTAGGATGTGGTCTATAGGTTGCCAGCTGGCCATCCCTGGCTTAGTGGAAGTTATGTTGAAAGAGCAGAAAGACAGCATTTCCTGGTGATGTACAAATACTAGAATAGAGAAACTACTGGGATTTCCATTTTAAGTGACTGGGTTCATACAACATGGCAATCTAGAGTATGGCTTATGAGTTGTTGCTGAATTGTGGGTTGTTGTGTTGTGTGAACCCAGCTGTGCTAAGAAACCATGGTTTGTTAACCACAAACAACCCCGAGTTCACAACCCAACAACAAACAATGGGTTCTCTTTGTGGGATCTTCATGGTTAACAAACCATGGTTTGTTAGCATGGCCGGATTCATGCAACATCCCACGATTCAACAACAACCCATGATTCAATGACAACCCATACTCTGGGTTGTCGTGTTGTGTGAGCAACCTTAGTGCCTCACCGGATGCACACACATGCAGACTCAATATGATACGAAAAAAAATATGTGATCAAAGTTTTAAGGAAATAAGTATCATCTGATGCTGATCATGTGAATTCTCTCATTCCCTTCAGGTGGAAAAATGAGATAGAAAAGGGAGCAGTGTGGCACAGGTCTGGGGATGATGCTTTTCTTCATTGCCCACACCCTCTCTGCAGTGCCTTAAACCTGAGGCATACATGTGATTTTGGATCGTCACGAAGCATCGGGAAGGTAATCTTGTTCTAATGCTGCACAGAGCTGTATGAAGACCTGTGCTTCCATGTCCTGGTGAGCTAGGATCAATCAGATTGAATGATGTTCCCAAGGGCCATGAATTTTGGCTGGGCTTGTGACCCAAATAAGAGCTGGTTACCATCTGACCCCTGCACTGATTCCTCTGGCACAGGATTCAGGATTGGGGAGAGGGTAGCCTCTCACTCTGTGACGAGCCACTCTGGTGAGTTGACTGGCTAGTCAAATGGCAGGGTCATTCCATGTTGGGCCTTTAGGGGAGCCAGAAACAGCACCATGCTTATTGCTGTGCAAAAGACTGTGTGGGCAAAAAGACCCTGAATCTCACGCTGTTCGGACTGTTGCAGCCTCCTGATGTGTACAGGGCTAATATAAGTGGAAAACATGGATGATCACACTATAAACCTTGCTTCCATTTCCCAACTGATTAATTATTGCACAATTCTCTGGAAGGCATAAGACCTGCACCAGTCAATAAGAAGCAGATATATAGCATGCTATTGGTGAAGTGCTCTGTTCCCCAGTTCATTAGAAAACAACTTCTGCTGGCCACTTCAGTGTGTATTACAATCAGGACACTGGAAGCTGAATGTCAGTTTATTCAGGCAATTAGATGTCTATGGAGCCCTCAAGTACATGCAGAATCAAAAATCTCACAAATATTTTAAAGCCTGATTTTCAGCCAGGAGGGTGGCTAACCGATGTGATAGTAGCATAACCTGTGTGTTAGAACGTGGATTGGGCTGCCTCCTCCCAGCTGTTTTTCTCCTGGAAGAACTCTGAGACTGCAAGTACCCTCACCAGGAGAAAAATAGCATGGGGTGGGGTGGGGCAGAAGTGCCACTTCACAGGAATTTGGCTACGACCTGCATTCCAACACATGGGTGTTCCAATGTCACATCGAGAGTGCTTACAGGCTGGGGTCTTTTGCACTATATCGTTATCGCTCTTCCATTTTAAACTACATACACATTGACCTGGTTCAGACATCACGCTGTGGCTCCTCATGGGTTATTTAATGTGTGATGAGCCATGGTGCCTGCAGGTGTCCTATTGCAACCCTTGAACATCCCTAAAATGGACCATGGATTTGGCCATGCTTGCCAGGTTCGTATGACATGACAACCCTCAAGCGTAGCTTGCATACAGAAAATGGCAGCTGCACATGCCCTGCACACACTGCAGCCTCACCGTGGGTTAAATAACCCATGGTGGACTGTTGTGTCATGCGAACAGCCCCAACTACAGTTGACTTCCCACACCCCGGCCATGTTTTTGTGGTGGTGGCCATGTTTTTTTCACCACAGTGCCCGGGACATCAACTCAATTTCTGGGGCATTGCCAAACAGAAAAAAGATGGTGGTCACCTGGAGCCTGATCTTTAAAGTGCCTATGGCAGGCATTAGCTGTGGAGCCCTATTGGGGTCCTGGTAGCTGCCTAAGCATGCCAGGTGGTGGTGCTGGCCATGAAGAGATTGCGATGTGCCTCCATGTGCAGAACATTACACCATAGCACTGCCCTCTGAAGCCTGAAATACACAAACATCCCCTTCACACACACACAAATGCTGCCCATCATACTTAGGGGTGTTTAGATAATATACATCAGGGGTGTTGAACCACTTTCAACCCAAAGGCTGAACTTCCTTTCAGAGAAGCTCCCAGGGTCTGGACACCAGTTATGGGCAGGGCCAGTGGAAAAAGGGGTGGGGTCCAAATCCCAAAAGCACCAGCACAGTTTAGCTTAAAGCTCTTACTGCCAGTAACTAAGTCTTAGGAGTAGGGATGGCATGGGAGCTGCTCCTGCCCACACCCCCGAGCCCCACTCGCTGAACCGCTGCTTGCCCCCTGCCTGTGCTCGGCGAATGGCCTGCACTCACCCGGGCGGCCTTGTCGAGCTTCATGGTCGTTTTGAGAAATAAAATGGTGATTGCAAAAAGGAGCATATTTGCTCACATGTGAAAATGCGCAGTTTTGCAAATGCGCATATTCGCGTATGTGCAAAATGCGCATTTTTGCGAATGCACATATTCGTGTATGTGTGAAATGCACATTTTCCATAAATGCACATTTTCGTACACACACTGATGCATGCCTTTGCAAAAATGTGCATTTCGCACATGAGAATATGTGCATTTGCAAAAATGCACATTTTCACACATACAAAAACATGTGCATTTTTGCGATCACGATTTTATTTTTTTTAAATGGTGACCATGGAGCTTGATGAGGCCGCTGGGGTGAGTGCAGGCTGCTCATTGAGCGTGGGAGGGGCTTGAGCACAGTCTGGGGACCGGCGAGTGGGGGCAGGGGCTGGGCAGGCACCCAGAGAATCCGGACAGGAGTGAGTACACACATCCCTACTTAGGAGAGGCATTTCAGCCTTCCAGAATGATGAAGAAACTGCACAAAAGCTAGGATACCACCAGACAGTTGATAGCTGGCAGAAAGAGTTTGAGGTCAGGGGAAGGAGGCATGGTTATCTGCGGTCCTGGTCCCAGGAGGGCTGGACTGGGACCTCAGGAGGGTCAGATTTGGCCACCAGACCTGAGGGTCTGCACTCCTGATATCCATCCGTCTATCCATCCATCCATCCATCCATCCATCATCTCCAGTTCCTGACATTCCATTACACTTTAGCACGATCAAGAAATGGAACCCCTCAGTGAGGTTGTGCAGATAGGAACAGACTTAGAGCATTTCTACATGAAACTTTTATTGCACGCTCATGATTGGTCACTCACAGAAGTTTGTGGGTCCTTTACAAGATGTTGTCAATCTTCAGGGTGTCTCCCATGCTTTTTGACCTTTATCCCACTTTTTTAAAAAATTGGAGATAACCCAATAAGGAACATTAATTCAATATATCAGCAGTGTGTAATTGCCCCATCTGGTGGCTGTATAGTGAAATGTATAGACTTTGCTGAGATAGAAAGTCCTCGATTCAAAGCACGTGTCCGACTGTGTAAAGGCAACGATCTTAATCCCGCAAAGAATCTGGAAGCAGAAGCCCTGGTAAGGATGCAGGATTTTACCTCATGTGGTGAAACCCCTTATTTACCAGGAACAGGAAATGGGCAGCCTAATAGTGGTCCCCAAGTACAGACCTTTATGTTCTCATATATAAATGAATGACTGCCTTTCACTTTGGTGGGGCAGGGGCATGGATAAAAGCACTGTCCTTGTAGTAACAACAAAACTTGCCTCCAACTTTGACAGTGGTTGGCCTGGCTGTCACTAAGAGGGACATGCTACCAGGTGTCTTTGCCACATAAAAGCTGTGCACATCACACCTAGCATAATGTTGGTCATTTTGCTAATAATATATAATGATCAGCTTTTGGTCCATCAAATTTTTCTTCTTCAGAAACCCAGCATGATTAACCTTCACTTAGCAATAACAATGAGAGATAACTTAGTCATCACTTCCTTGTTCCAGTCAACAGATAGACGCAAAACTTGGGCCAGTGGTGGAGACCACAGAGAAGCTTATTCCTTCTTGGCAACATTTTGTTCTTCCTTATAGAGGGCTACCTTCAACAGCTGAAAGCTGGGAAATCAAGATAATTCCCCATGCACCAGCAAATGATAAAAATTGGTCTTCCTAGGTGGTGTTGGCGGGGAACCCAATCAGTAAAGGATCCATTCACAGACTTCACTAAATATGTATTTTGCCATGAGATGATAACATTATGGGTTATAGTACTTTGCATTTTGGTTTCGTGACCCACAAACTACATGTGTAAACTTTTTTATGCTCAGCCGCTTCATTCCACAGCTGGGATATCCGTTGCTCAATCTATCAAGAAGCATCTTGACATATTCCTTTAAATAGAAGCAGGGAAAACCATAGGGCTTAAAGACATTCTGTCTAGTTCAGATAAAACAGTAGCAAAGATACAAGTCCTCTAGTGAAAACACACATACAAAATTAGAAGCAAACAAGGCTTTTCATTTGGGATTTCATATGAATCATTTTGTTGTCCAATCAGTAAACATTCATCATCATTATTAAGCATCATTCTAGATGGAGTGTGACATTTATAGCCATATTAATAGCAGTGTTTTCTGCAGCAGAGTTTTTACAGTGCTCCGAGAGTGGAATTGTGTGTTGGCTAGGAAAAGAAATGGCTACATATATACTGAGAAGCTTTTACCAACCAGATAAAGAGCCATTGTATTGCTTGTGATAATGGACAGCTTGCACCAGCGCATTAACTCATCTGCAGTAATTTATCACTGAGATTAACGTCACTGGCTGTTTGACTAAAGCAGAGTGTTTTGTTCTTTATTGTAAAATAAATATTATTTTCTACAAGAGGTATAATTAACGTTGCATTTGTCTAACTTACGCTCTCCACGCCACATCTTTAACAAGGCACGCTGTGGGCACCAGCAATAAACCGAGCCAGAAGTATCCACATCTCAACACCATTCCTGCCTGTAAAGATGCAGCAATAAATATGACATTAAACATATTACAGTATGTAATAGTGGGGTTGGCTGAAATGAAAGGGTAGAATAAAAATATTGCTAAAAAAAACCCCAGAATATAAATACAGAAAAGCAACATGTTACATATTGATCTAGTGATTTTATTTCAAAGAATTCCCACTTTGTTTATTAAAGCTGCAAACCTCTGATCCCTAGGAGGGCGGCCCAGATTCCCTATTTTGAAGGCATCCTCTATTTGAAGGGCTGCCCAGTCCAAGCCTGGATAAAGAACCATCAGAAGGGAGAGCTGGGCCTTGAAGGTGCCCATCCACAGCACCTGGGCAGCAGACTGAGCAAGTTCCCCAATGGGGTGAAATGTACTGTATGTCTATTGAAATAATAATAATTACTTCTAAATTTGCTTCCATACATCTGAATCAGCATATGCAAATTTTATACTAATTGGTGTCCCCTTTTGCCCTTTTTGTTTTGGTGATGCATGTCCTGTTCCTCCAAGATGCCGAAGTGGCCACCCTAGGGGCAGGGGCCAGGGGATATTTCACATCTCACCCTCCGAGGGTGGAGAGAGACATCTGCCCTTGGGGTGCAGATCTGACTGCTCAATCCTCCTTCGTGAGGCCGCAGAAAGGCCTGAAGTCAGTGCTTCCCCAATGCTGGAATGTTGATGTCGGAGAGCGCAAAAAGGAGGTGTTCTGGGAGAGGTGATGGATCCATGGGGCCTACAGCCCTCCCATGCCCCTGGAACAGGAAAGAACTATGCTAGCCCTGGAACTGGCTCATTTACCTCCCATTGGCCCTCTCCCTTGTTCTTACCAGCCTAAATACCCTTTGCAGCAGGCAGGTGAGAAGGGCCTCTGGTGATAACCTCAGAGTGCAGGCAGGTTTGTTCGAGAGAAGGCCCAAGTAACTTGGGCCCAAATCATTTCAGGTTTTAAAAGCTAAAACCCTTTAGGACACAATCCTATGCATGTTTAGACAGAAAAAAGTCCTGTAACTACCGGCATTCCACAGCCAGCCAAGGACTACACCCTTAATCTTTAAAGGGTTTTAATTTTTAAAGCAGAGCTTTGAATAAGACCATTTGTCCATCTCTGGATCTCCCCAATGCCACCAATAGGATTGCTCTGCCAATGTATATCCCATCCTCCAGCTCAACGGACCTTCAGGGCGATTTATGGTAATTACAAAACAGAAGAATGGCTGCACACAGAAATGTCTCAGGATGCCCCCATCTGGTAGCGCTGGGGCTCCTAGAGCTACCAACCAAAAGGCCAAAGAGCACCTATTCCATGTTTTACTCCTTAACAGAGGGTTTTTTTTCTGGTTAAAACAAAATGGAAAAAGTGGGGGGGAAAACATGAGAGAAAGGTATTTGCAAACAGAAAATATTGATGTAAATTCTGGGCGATTGCAGGATATAAGCCTCATCTGGAAGCACCTCCAGGAAGCACCTGGAAGCACCTCCATCATAGTACAACATCACTTGTCTCCATGAATCTCGCCACCATAACTGTGGTGAGTACCTTGGGATTGTTCAGTGACATTGTGTGGTTAATGACACTATAGAGTAAAAACTTTGGTTTTAAAACTTTACGGCAGCCTTTCCCAACCTGGCGCCCTCCAGATGTGTTGGACTGGAACTCCCATCATGCCACAGCCAGCATCCAAACATCTGGAAGGCACCATGTTGGGAAGTCTGCTTTAGGAGGAAAATCGCACCTATGCTTGGTCACAGCAGTCGCTTGCTAGTACTTCAGAGAGATTTCCATCACACACTGCTTCCAAGAGATACTTCTTTGTCCAGCAAACTTGCACAGTAGTTTCTTTGCTCTCTCAGTGAAGTATGTTACGTTGAGTTAACTCTACTAATCGAATGGACAGCTGATGAGTCTGGATGATATGGTGGAGCACAGGTTGAATAAGTCAGGATAGATTATAAATGCATCCCTGGGTTACTGTGACGGATGCGTCTTATGGTATGACAGATCTGGATGTTTTGCCAGTGGCTGCTTTACAACTCAACTGTATTTAGCGACAAAGATGGCATAACAGCACAAGTGCTAGACAGGTGCTTTCCAATGCATTTATCAGCTCTTTGATGCTAAATCCTTCATGATGTTGCTGGAATGGCAGAAGAGCAGTAAATCTTCTACAGCAACTGAAGACAAGATGCAATGCATGTGAAGACATTTACGGATACTTTGGGGCCTACTGGAGCAAGAAGTAAACAAATTCTAAGCTTGGAATCAATTTCAACAGTGTGGCTCAGGTGGCATAAATTCAGCCCCAAACCATACACATGTTCTACAGGCCAGTCTCTGAAAGTAGCTACTGCCAGGGCTGGCCCTACCATTAGGCAGAGTGAGATGAGTGCTGCAGGTGGCAGATGCTTGAGGGCAGTGGTGGTAGCTCCCTGGCAGTCCCTCATGAACACTCCAGCTATTCCCCCTGTTGAAGGACAGAGCTCTGTATGCCGTACCACCTGTCCAGGGGCCCCTAAATAGCCTTCCACCGCAGGGGTGGTGGAAGACCCTATCCCACTGCCAATATTGAAGTAAGACTCAGCTGCCACTCTGGTGAACTTATGTACATGGACTGAGGAGAGGGACGCCATCTTGTCCTTCACCTCAGGCAGCAAAACATCTTGAGCCAGCCCTGGCTTACCGCTCAATAAACACAGGGAAACAACATGAATGGGTGTGTTAGATTTGTTTCTAGAAAAATAACGAACAATTGATGGTTCACACCTATCAATCACAATTGCATAACAGTTCCATATTTACAGAAGAGGGTGCTGCTTTTGTGAAAGAACCAAGCCTGATTTCCACCACGCACTGGCCATGGGCAAAGCACTCACCCATGTAAGAGCTTCAAGCAGTCTAACTGAAATGCTCTTATCACATCTGTCAAACATGAGTAATGTCTGCAGAAGATGTGCCACTGGAAGATGTGCTAACACATATGGGATGGAATGTTTGACCAGAGCATTCAATCAGGACAGCGGCTGCATGCTTACAGAGATAAGTGCTTTGCTTGTGGCCAGTGTCATGGATACATCTGGTCTCAGTGATGGACTGAGTTTTAGTGATTTATTTGTAGTGTAGGACACGACTAAATTATTCCCTAGTTCATTTGTGCCCCTGGCATGTTTGCAGTGCCGGCTCCAGGTTTTTGAAGGCCTGTGGGCAAGACACCCTCAATGGCCCCCTCTCTCTGTGAGCCCACCTTCTCACTGTGCCATGGTCACCAGCTGCTCTGGCTCCCCATCCTCTTTCTCATCATTGCTCCCACTTGTCTGCTTGAGAGGCAGAGAGCCAGTGAGCAAGTAGGCCATGGCATCTCCTGCTGCTCCTTCTCACCACCACTGTTGTCTGGGCCAGAGAAAGAGGCAGGTGAACAAGCCGAGTGCAATGGCGAAGAGGAGGAGCAACTCCAGGGGGCTCTTGTCAGTGGGCCCCAGCTGGGGTGTGGGCCCTTGGCAGGTGCCCAACCATACCCTTAGCACTGGCCCTGCATGTATGCTCTGCTGGCTGCTGCCCATTTAGGAACAAAGGAAGCTGCCTTATACTAGGTCAAACCATTGGTCCATCTAGCTCAGTACTGTCGACACTGACTGGCAGCAGCTCTCCAGATTTTCAGACAGGTGTCTTCTCCAGCCCTACCTGGAATTGCCACTGGGGTTGAACCTGGGACTGTAAAGCAGGAGTGGGTGGGCTTCTGGCTTGTAGGATCTATTTTGTTTTTGTTTTACTACAACCCCAAGATCTACCAAGCAGAGGTTGGTGCAAAAGGAGGTTGGGAGAGCCAGGGCCTGAAGGAGAGGCCACCACCATCACGGGGGAAGAGGCGAGCCTGCTGCTGCTGGGCCTGCTGCTGCTGCTGCTGCCGCCGCCGCTGCTGCCGCCGCCGCCGCTGCCACCACCACCAGGCCTTCCCTGGAGACTTCTGCCTGGCAGACCGCCAGTCCCTGCAGGACCAGGCCCCCAGGTACCGAGCCAGCTGTGCTGCTCCACCTGCCCTCCCTGGAGGGGCTACATAAGCTGGCTGGCTGAGGTGGCCTGGGAGAGCTAGGGCCTGCAGGAGAGGCCACCACCATCACCGGGGAAGAGGCGCACCTGCTGCTGCTGGGCCTGCGGCGGCGGCGGCGGCTGCTGCCGCCGCTGCTGCTGCTGCCGCCGCCACCACCACCACCACCTGGCCTTCCCTGTGGACTCCGGCCTGGCATTATTTTTAAGGGGATTTTTAATTGTTTTGTGTGTGTGTGTGTGTGTGTTTTCTTTTTCTTGGGGGATTTTGTTGTGGTTTTAGGGGTGGGTAGCCTGCCTGATAGGCGGGAGCGAGGGGGCATGTGTCCACCTGATGGAGGCAGTGGGGAGAGTGTTGGGGGCCAGAAGATACTGAGGCTGGGCGGCAGGCGCTGGCGGAGCGCTAGGGGCAGGCCATGCCAGGTAAGGGGAACAAGGGAGAGATGTGTAGTATCTGTCCCCTGCTCTGGGCCTGTCCAGAGCCAAAGGATGGCTGGGGGAGGCGTGACCCCATCTTCTGGCCTTCGTTTGCTGCTCTGCAATGCCAGGTCTGTTACCCAGAAAACCTCCCTCATCCATGACATGATCCTGGATGAGGGTGCAGACCTGGCATGTATTACGGAGACCTGGCTGGCCGAGGCTGCTGCTCCAACCCTTGCAGCCATGTGTCCAGCTGGATTTTCGTATGCACAGCAGACGAGGGCTGGGGATCGGGGAGGGGGAGTGGCTGTTATCTACTGGGAGTCCTTGGTCTTCACCAGACCCCCTCTCGGGGAGACCAAGGTTGCTGAGTGCATGTACTGGAGGTTGGGCCCGAAGGGCAGTCTGGGGATTCTGCTCGTGTACTGTCCACCCCGCTGCACGACTGACTCCCTGGCCGAGGTGCTTGAGGTGGTCTCTGATGTGCGTGTGCAGTCCCCTAACTTACTGGTGTTGGGGGACTTCAACGTACATTCAGAGGCCATCCTTACAGGAGCACCTCGGGACTTCATGGAGACCATGGCCTCCTGGGAGCTGCACCATATTCTAACTGGGCCCACCCATGTAGCCGGTCATGCACTAGACCTTGTGTTTGTTTCTGGAGAAGCAGGGAGTGATCTGGAAGTCGGGGGTATATCCACCCCCCCCCTTGTCATGGTCAGATCACTATCTGGTGACGTTGGACTTCTCAGTTCCACAACCCCTCCGCAGGGGTGGAGGACCCATTAAAATGGTCCGCCCCAGGCGTCTTATGGATCCAAATGGATTCCTGAACGCGCTTGGGGATTCTCTGGGGCATGCCAACAGCCACTCGGTCGAGACCCTGGTGGGTGGCTGGAATGCCGCAATCACTGGGGCATTAGATCAGGTGGCTCCGAAACGCCCTCTCCCCCTGAACAGGGCTCGGACTGCACCATGGTTCAATCCGCAGTTACGAGCTCTGAAACAGGAGGTGAGACGGCTAGAGCGCCGGTGGCGGAAGTCTCGCTCCAAAGACGATCAGACACGGGCTAGAGCTGTATCTTCAGCCTATCATGTGGCGGTGAAGGCAGCAAAAAAGGAATATTATGCTGCCTCCATCGCGTCTGCAGAGTGCTGTCCCAGGAGGCTGTTCCAAGTCATCCGGAGCCTGGTCGGTCCTGTGGCTCCGGAACCACTGGAGCATTCTAAGGCCTCCTGTGAGGCCTTGGCAAGGCACTTTGCAGATAAAATTGATCAGATTAGGTGTGCTACTCTGCACGCTGTGGATACAGTTAGTGAGCAAGAGGTGGCCTGTGGCAAACCGGTTTTGTGGGATCGGTTCCAGCTTCTTCCTCCTGATGAAGTGGACAAGGTGCTTTCATCGGTACGGCCGACCACCTGCTTACTTGATCCTTGCCCATCTTGGCTCATTATGAGCTGCAGAGAGAGACTGGGTGAGGGGATCAAGGCGGTGGTGAACGCCTCCCTTGAGGAGGGAGTGATGCCATCAGCCCTCAAGGAGGCAGTGATAAGACCGCTCTTAAAGAAGCCCTCCTTGGATCCTCAAGTTTTGAACAACTTTCGCCCAGTCTCAAATCTGCCATTTTTGGGCAAGGTGATTGAGCGGGGGGTGGCGGTGCAGTTGAAGGCACACTTGGAAGAAACTGATTATCTAGACCCATTTCAGTCGGGCTTCAGGCCTGGGCATGGGACAGAAACGGCCTTGGTCGCCTTGGTAGATGATATGAGGAGGGCTCTGGATAGGGGTGAATGCTCCTTCCTTGTTCTCCTTGACCTCTCAGCGGCTTTCGATACCGTTGACCACGGTATCCTCCTGGACCGCCTGGAGGGGTTGGGCATTGGGGACACTGTATTGCGGTGGTTCCGGTCCTTCCTCTCCGGCAGGTACCAGAAGGTAGCACTGGGAGAGGAAGTTTCAGACCCGTGGCCACTTACTTGTGGGGTGCCACAGGGTTCCATCCTCTCCCCGATGCTATTTAACATCTATGTGAAGCCGCTGGGGGCTATCATCAGGAGGTTTGGGGTGCAGTGTCATCAATATGCAGATGACATGCAGCTCTACCTCTCGTTTAAATCTTCACCAAGGTTGGCCGTAGAATCCCTGTCCAAATGTCTGGAGACGGTGAGTGGCTGGATGGGGAGGAATAGGCTGAAGCTGAATCCTGACAAGACCGAGGTACTTTTGGTGGGAGACAAGAGGAGGCTGGGGGATGTTGACCTGGTGTTGAATGGGGTACGGCTACCCTTGAAAGACCAGGTCCGCAGCCTGGGGGTCATTTTGGACTCTCAGCTGTCCATGGAGGCTCAGGTGTCAGCTGTGAGCCAGACAGCGCTGTAACAACTCCATCTCATACGGCGGCTGCGCCCCTTCCTTCCTGACCATCTGCTCCCATCGGTAGTACATGCCCTGGTCTCCTCTCGTTTAGACTACTGTAATGCGCTCTACGTGGGGTTACCCTTGAAGACGGTTTGGAAACTGCAGCTGGTACAGAACGCGGCGGCTCGCCTGATTAAAGGCAGCCGCCGGCGATATCACATCACTCCAGTGCTGAAGGAGTTGCACTGGTTACCAGTTGTTTTCCGGGCCAAATTCAAGGTGTTGGTTTTGACCTTTAAAACCCTATATGGTTCCGGCCCAGCCTATCTTAAGGAGCGCCTCCAGCAGCACCAGACAGGCCGCTTAACAAGATCAGCCTCGGATGGCCTTCTCTCTGTCCCATCAGCCAGGACAGCTAGACTGGTGGGGACGAGGGAGAGGGCCTTTTCTGTGGTGGCCCCCATTCTGTGGAACTCCCTCCCTAGGGAACTCCGTCATGCCCCCTCTTTAATGAGCTTCCGTCGTGCATTAAAAACGCTGTTGTTCAGGCAGGCGTTTGGGGTGGGTTAGGGTATTTTAGAAAATGTTTTTATTGTAGAATTTTATTGTTTTAAACTGTTTTTATTGTGTGTTGTACATCGCCCAGAGTGGCTGGGTGACCAGCCAGATGGGCGATTAATAAATTTAATAATAATAAAAATAAAAAAGACATACGATCAGAATTAAAGAATTCTGATCTCAGGAATTTGGTTTGAGTACCAGAACTCACAATCCTTCTACACAAAAATCCACTCCTACTGACCACAAGCTTTCTTCACTTCTGCAGTATAATTTAGGACACTGGGGGTTGGGGAGTTGTTTTGTTGCTGCTCTTGCTAAACAACTGGGAGTCAGAAATCCTTGCTGATCTACTGCAAATCACCCAGAGATCTACCAGTATACATCCAGATCTACCTTCTGCTCATCCCTGCTATAATGTGTTTGCTCTACCAGGCTTATACACATACATCAGTATGGAAACAGGTCGCATCCATGTGATCCATTCATGGCTTGTTTGTAGCAGATGAGTCATGTCAGTATGGCTTACTTGCATACAAATACACATGAAAGATTTGGTTTACACACTAAGGATGCAATCCTATGCAAGTTTAGGCAGAAAAAAAGACCTACAACTCCCAGCATGCCCCAGCCAGCTATGCTCGAAATGAGAAAGCTAGAAACTCACATTTTATAATGGAAAAAGTGGTTATACTGCACCAGCACCTACAACTAGGGATTTGGAATAGTGTCAAATATCTTGAAAGGGTGCATTACTGAAAACACAGCCTGTTTTTTTAACATTGCAAAATAGAAACCACAGAATATGCATTAGAAAACACTTTGTCAATTCTTAACCAGCAATGGATTTTATAAAATCGCTGCAGGCAAAAGCTGAAGTAGCTTCATAGGACCAGGTTGTCCTCACCAAGCTAGGCAGAAGATGAGAAGTCCTGAAAAGAGCATTGCTGAATCTCAAACAAAGATGTGTCATTCCTTAAAAGGTTCCTCACAGGCTTTTAGTTTCATTCTGTTACCAATGGTCACATTGTCAGGACATCTGTTTTTACATATTAATGCACAGGAAGAACAAGCTTGCTATAAAACTCACCCATGAGGGACATAAAGTTATATCTCAAGATTTTCTTTTCTTTTGTTTTCTTCTTTGGATTTTGGCAGTTATAAAGAAAGCCTTATAGGAGACAAAATCCAATAGGGATTCATTTTATATCCCTTTCTAGCCCTTTCAGTTATCCCAAAGACCTCTTTCCTGCACAGGTGTGGATTATAGTTCCCATTTTAAAAGCTGAAGAGGAAGCATGGAGAATAACCCAACTTCAGGTTTCCCAACCAATGGGGATAAACTTACAATTGGGTCACTTTTCTGGTGGTTCATAACAATAAGACCTACAGAGCCTTTAAGAAGTCACAGCATGCCTGTGAAAATTTTGTACTCTTTTGCTTGTGTGTCATAGGTTTGTAAAGTACATGATGCACTGTAATTAATTTTTAAAACACACACACAGTATCAGTTTCACAGAGAATTGCAACAGTGATCAGATCTGAAAATTGGAAAACGATATAGGAATTGATATATAAAGGTTGATCCAAAGATACCGTTTTGCATACCGAAGGCATCTTCCCCTCCTGGAAGCAATGTGTGAGAAAAAAAGTAAAACTAGCAATACATGAGAAATGTAAAATTAATCTGAAGATCTGCTTGCATAAGTGGAAACACGAGAACAACTATAGCATTTACCTCTAATAGGAATGAATGAAGTGCTCGGGTAACTTCTTGTCTGGATTACTGCAATGCGTTATATGTGGGGATGCCTTTGAAAACGGTCCAGAAACTTCAGCTTGTCCAAAACAGGGCAGTAAGATTCTTAAGAGGGATTGGTCGATATGCACATATTATGCCAGTGCTTTGTGATCTGCCCGGGCTTTCAGACTGTTTCAAGGCCCAATTCAAAGTGCTGGTATTAAACGTCAAAGCCCTTAACAGCTTGGGGACAGGTTACCTGAAGGGTCGTCAGAGTCGTCTCCTTCAATATATACCTGTCCAGACCCTAAGATCATTGTCAGAGGCCCTCCTCCAGATGCCCCACCAAATGAGGTGAGGCAGGTAGATTTAAAGAAAAGGCCTTTTCAGTGGTGACACTCCGGTTGTGGAAAGCTCTCTCAAGAGAGGCTTGCCTGGCACCCATGTTATGGCCCTTTTGGAGCCAAGTGAAAACCTTCTTATTCTCCCAGGCATTTTAGTTCTTTGGCTTTGTTGTTTTTAGATTTGTAATTAGTATTTTTAAATCTTCACATTGCTGATGATCTTATAATTTAATTTTAACTTATATCTCATGCTGTATTTTATGGTTTTAATTGTTGTGAGCTGCCCAGAGAGTCTCAGCTGTTGGGTGGTATATAAATATAATAAATAAACAAATAAATAAATAAATAAAGTAATCTTCCACAAGCATTTGCACAACATGCTTGTGACTATTTTCCTTCCAGTCATAGTTCTTTGATTTCTACCCCATGTTTCTGTAATTAAGTGTTTTTAAGTTTGATATTGAGGAAACCCAGTACAAGTTATAAGCTATATAGACAGCATTTGACTCTATCAACACACAATATGCTATACCATACAAATGTATTTAAATGTTGGAAATATCATGCTGTTTACACTCGTGGTGTATGATTTGCTTGTTTGTTTCATTTATGAGTCACCCTATAGCCAAAGCTCTCAAGGTGACATACATGATAAAACGACACAATAAGAGCAAAGAAAACCAATCTAGGACACTTAAAACACACAAGAATCAATAAAACAACACATTCAAGCATGAAAGAAGATAAATATCAACACAGCAAAAGAGAGGGCAATTTTTTAAATGTAGTTTTAAAACTATTCAAAAGGTCTGTGAGAATAAAAAGGTCTTTACCTAGCACTGAAAAGTCCACGTCAATGCCAGGCAGACCTCTCTAGGGAGGGCACTTCACAATCTGGGGGCCACCACAGAAAAGGCCCCCAGATCAAAAGTAGCTCACAAGTAGCTACCCACCAAATCTCAGTATGCGGGGATACTTGGAGCAGAGTATGATCTCAGAACACAGGATTATGATATCAGAACACGGGCAGAAACGTATGGGTAGAGGCTGTCCTTCAGCTACTGTGGCCCCAAGCCATCACACGCTTTATAAGTTAAAACGAGCACTTTGAACTGAACCCAGAAATGAACCAGAAGCCGGTGGAAATGATACAACACTGGCATAATATGTTCATAACAGTCGGTTCTAGTTACTACTCTTGCCACCATATTCTGTTCTAACGGAAGCTAGTATAGAGTAGTACAGAATGTTAGTAAAAAGTGTCTTCAAAGGCAGCCCTGCATGCAATGCATTACAAAAGGAACATGCGCTTTTCAGGTTTTTAACGAAGAGTCATGCCACACCAGTGGGAGGTTATACATACATATACTGGGGAAACTGGGAATCAAATAACAGACTAAGGGAGCAATCCGATGCATGTTTAGACAAGAAAAATTCCTACAATTCCCAACATACCCCAGCCAGCTATGAACGGTGGGGCATGCTGGGAGTTGTAGGACTTTTTCATAGAATCATAGAATAGTAGGGTTGGAAGGGGCCTACAAGACCATCGAGTCCAACCCCCTGCTCAATGCAGGAATCCAAGTCAGAGCATCCCCGACAGATGGCTGTCCAGCCTCATCTTGAATGCCTCCAGTGTGGGAGAGCCCACCACCTCCCTAGGTAATTGGTTCCATTGTCGTATTGCTCTAACAGTCAGGATGTTTTTCCTGATGTTCAGCTGGAATCTGGCTTCCTGTAACTTGAGCCCGTTATTCCGTGTCCTGTACTCTGGCATGATCGAGAAGAGATCCTGGCCTTCCTCTCTGTGACAGCCTTTCAAGTACTTGAAGAGGGCTATCATATCTCCCCTCAGTCTTCTCTTCTCAAGGCTAAACATGCCCAGTTCTTTCAGTCTCTCCTCATAGGGCTTTGTTTCCAGTCCCCTGATCATCTTTGTTGCCCTCCTCTGAACCCTCTCCAGTTTGTCTGCATCCTTCTTAAAGTGTGGTGCCCAGAACTGGACACAGTACTCCGGATGAGGCCTAACCAGTGCTGAGTAGAGGGGAACTAGTACTTCCCGGGATTTGGAAGCGATGCTTCTATTAATGCAGCCCAAAATGGCATTGGCCTTTTTTGCAGCCACATCACATTGTTGCCTCATATTCAGCTTGTGATCTACAACATTCCAAGATCCTTCTCACTTGTAGTGTTGCTGAGCCACGTATCGCCCATCTTGTAAGTGTGCATTTGGTTTCTTTTTCCTAGGTGCAGAACTTGGCATTTCTCCCTATTAAATGTCATTCTGTTGTTTTCTGCCCAGCACTGCAGTCAAGATCACTTTGAATTTTGTTTCTGTCTTCCAAAGTATTAGCTATCCCGCCCAATTTGGTGTCATCTGCAAATTTGATCAGCATTCCCTGCACCTCCTCCTCCAAGTCATTCATAAAAATGTTGAAGAGCACTGGGCCCAGGACTGAGCCCTGCGGTACCCCGCTCATTACCTCCTCTCAGTTTGAGAAGATCCCATTGATAAGCACTCTTTGAGTCCGATTCTGTAGCCAACTGTGGATCCACCTGATCACCATCTAGCCCACTTTGAGCTAGTTTGCTCATCAGGATATCATGGGGCACTTTGTCAGAAGCTTGGCTGAAGTCGAGGTACTTGGGAAGAAGTGGTGAGGAAAAATGGGAGGGTTACAAATGGTAGACATCATCATTTGAACTTTCTGTAAATATCCACAAATGAGGCCGGGCAATTCCATGACGAAAGTGTCATCCCGAAGCACCCCACAGCTTAGAATGAGGAATGTACTGTTTTGTTTCACAGCAACAGAAAACAGATGAATGTGAAAGGTTGTTACAGATGTGAACAGTTCATTACACACACAGCATTCAGCTAGAAACGGCAATGGTTCACACTAAGGGGAGACAGGAAAAGAAGGAGCCTAGTGCCACACATGGAGAGAGGATGGCAATAGGTGCTGGGCACACATGCAAATCCTGCTTGGGTTAGAGAGGAAGAGATCAGAATATAAACAAGGGGTGCAGAACCTCAGTCCCATGGGCCAAATCTGGCCCACCTGGGATCCCAATTTGGCCCCAGATGGCCACACCTCCTTCCCCTGACCCCACTCCCTTTTCCCCACTCACTAATCGTGTGGTAGTCTCCTGGCTTTTGTGTAGTTTTTTCCCCATTCTAAAAGCTTGTAATGCCTCTCCTAAGGCTGCTCCGAGAGCTTCTCCAAAATGCCCCTTCAAGAACTTCTCCGAAATTGAATTTGGCCCTTGGGCTGAAAGAAGTTCAACACCTCTGATGTAAAGAGTGCTGTTGGCATCATGACTATCTTGCTGGGGTGGCAGGAGGGCGGGGGGGGGGATATGGGGAGAGAATGGAGGCAGAGCAATGGGAAGCAGGAAAGAGGAACACAGATATTTCCTCTCCTAGAGTGGAGGAGAAGAAATTCTTCTTGCGGGGGATGCTGCGGATCACAAGATTGCCCTGGGCACCTGGACACTGGAGCTGTTTCTATGGCGGGGGTCTGGGAGCCCTCTCAAGAGGAACCCTCCCACGTTCCTTTTCCTCTGGCGAAGGGGGAATACGGGCACTGCCAAATTGTGCATTCTCTGTAGATCCTTAACTAAATCAAATGTTAAATAATTAAAAAAAAAACAGAGAAGGGGGAAGAACACTGGGTACAAGAGCAAGAGGAGAAGTAAAGCTAACTAGGGAAGGGCTTGGAACAGCCTAGGTTGGCCTCCAAGTTGGCTTTTACAAAATTGCACGCAGACTGCCGATGCTACATTCTAGTTGTAGGGTCGGTTACTTGAGGGAGGGTTTTTCCCAAGATCAAAGAGGAGAAGAGCACCCTTAGGACTGGTGGGATTGTCCTGCCATCAAGAATGATGGGTGTAAGGTAGTCTTCCTCAACCTGGTGTCCTCCAGATGTGTTGGACTACAATAACTAGCACCCCCCAGCCAGCATGCTGGGAGATGCAGTCCAACATATCTGGAGGGCACCAGGTTGAGGAAGGCTGGTGTAGGGCACATGTAGTGTGCAAAATGGGTTTCCGTGTGCACAATTTGGGTGGAGGTCTCTAGCTTTAACAGGTGCTGATGTGTTGACCAGTCATGGTAATGCTTTAAGCATTGGTTTTCCCTCACCAGGGCTCTGGACTGGCCAATTCAGGATGTGCCCTGCATGGCTTGATTAGGTTAGAGACTTAGGTGATGAGAAATGCATCCTGCAAACAACCTTAAGAACATTGTCCAGTGATAACCTATAGGTCATTAAAAGCCCCATTTGGTTAATCTGACTGATTGGTAATAAACACAATATCAGAGGAGATATGGGGATTTCTTGTTCCAATATTTCTCAAATAGCAGAGAGTTTATGAATGTAATCAGTCTGTTCTCTTACGATTGGTATCACAGTGTGTATACAGGGTACAAGATAATTTATTGCAGGAAATACAATTTCTGACTCATTAGTGGCCTTGCCAAGCTGAGAAATTACCGCAGAAACAAAATAATTCCTTTTTAAAGTTATCCCAGGGGACTCTTAACAGGTTACAGTCATTCTTATAGGCTCAACTGTAAGCCCTGATACATATTTAAAAAGGTACAATATTATTGTTCTAAAATAAGTGTTAGACAGAGAGAAATATAACAGAAATCAGAAAAAACGTAGGTTTGGTGAAACAGACAGTGGGGCAAAGATATATGCATTAAGCACTCTTGTGATGTGGACTGCCACTCTGCACATATAACTTATGACATGAAGGAGCCAGGCAATCATTTTTGCATTGGTAGCTGGTTCTCTTCCACTACTGCTTTTACAAGTAGCCAGGCTTACATAGTAGCTGGTTTTATACAACAGTTATGCCTTTATCATGTATGCTTCAGGGGGAAAAATAATTACATTTTACAGAAACCCACCTTTGAATGAAAGGCTCACAGGGAGTAATTATACTGAACAGCCAAGAATTCCAAATGAAGATATCTTGTACTGTAATACAAAATGCTATATCAATGCACCAATGGGCCAAATTAAGACTACAGAGTGAATAGTAATACTGAAATATTCTGCTATCTGTATGTTATACTAACAAAAGATCAGGGGAAGGGAATTGTACCAATCTTCCTCCTTCTAAGACATTTTAGACCAAATGTTGAGGGAGAGAATGAGACACCGTAGTTCCAAATCCAGAGACTCCTTGAATATGCAGATGTTCTGATGCTTATGTGGAGTACCTATGTACGTTAGGATTCCCCCACCCCAAAATTCTTTGTGGTTGTGAAGGAGTGCACCATACGCCCAACTCTATATTAAATATGCCAAGTTATGTGTGCATCCTTAATCAGATGGCTGATGCTGCCAACTTCGATCATCTGTTTGGGATAAGAGGAGAGTGGTGAGGACTGACCACTCCCTCCCCCTAATTATTATAGTCAGTATTTGATTGGCAGGTAGATTTGGAGAGATACTGTACTCACTTATGTCTAGACCAGGGATGGGCAACTTTGGGAAATCCAGAGGCCATTTTTTCCCCCTGGAGGCCCTCCCTCCCGCATGGGTCACAGTCTGTGGGGCTATATATATATATATATATATATATATATATATGAGAAAAATTGCATTCATAGCTGCTACAGAGCATGCAAAGAGTCAAAGTTAGCTTACCTGCAAGTTAATTTGATCCTTTTTTTGTGCTCTATAGCAGCTACAGACCCCATTTCCCCCCATTTTATTTATTTGGGTCACTCCAAATTTGGCAGGACAGTGGGGGATGCATGTTGTTCACCCCTGATCTAGACTGTAGTGATAGTAGGGATGGGAGGTTTGGCATCCAAATGGAGATGTTGAAGTACAAGCATCAAATCTCAAATTCTGAAAAGTTCAACATTCCAAAAACCTGGTTTGTGACAATAAACATTTAATTAAAAAACTTGGGTTTATGATGTGTTTTGCTTCAGCTTTATTATATACCTCAGAATATGATTGGTAGGAAGCACTGCACCAAGGGATTCCTGCCAGTCATAGCCATGCCTACCAAATGTTCCTCAGGGCCACACAAAAGGAGGAGAAAACATACGATCAAGAAAAGCAACATTATGTCTGGCAATCACATGGAGGTATCATGGATGTATCATTTTCTGGACATCCACCATGCATGCTTGATAAGCGGAAATATCCTTCATGTCCCATATGCTCAATGAAATGGAACCTGTGCATACCAGAAATGAATCTGGCTGTATATGCATCATGGAATATGCACCATTCCATTCACAATTCCTCTTCATACTGCTTCCGTTACACTGGACCATTGCGCTTGGCTTCTGAGTAGCCCCTGACAAATGTCACCTCAGGCTTTCACTGTATAGCAGAAAGCCACTCACTACCCTCCTTCATATGACTCTCCATATTATTTAGATTTACTAAGGGTGCAATCATATGCATGTTTAGACAGAAAAAAAATCCTACAACTCCCAGCATTCCCCAGCCAGCCATGTGGGGGTGTGTGTAGGATTCCCCCCCCCGACTAAACATGCATAGGATTGCACCCTAATACACCTTTCAGATTATAGCATAACTCCCCCACAGTGTACTGTTTCCACAGTAACAGAGCTGCAGAAGCTCATTCTAAATTATAAGCAACAGCAACAACAAACTTGTACACCATCGCGTTCCATGTCATTGCTCTGAACATAAACATATGTTCATGTATAGAAAGAAAAGTTGTTTCTTGGTGTCTGCAAGCAACACCAGATCTTGTGGCAGCCCCCACCCCTTTCTCAATGATCCATTGAACTGAATATATTAGGTTGACTGGCTTCAGCACCTGACACCCAGCAGAAAAGAGACCAGGAGGTCAACAGAATAGCCAACCAACGACCAGTTAATTCTTAACCAGTTGTGAAGAACTAGCCTCCTACTTCTTCTTCCTCCTAAGAGGAAGCCTTAAAACACAATTTCCTGAGTGTTTAATTGCACTGTGCATCCAAATGATCATGGTCTCCATCTCCTCTGTAGGGTGACATTTATCTCAGGCTTGTCTGAAGGCATCCATCACATGATGGAATCCAATACGACCATGTTTCAACAAGCAAGATTCCTGGAGCATGTCAGGCATCAGACTCTGTTATGTACTGGGCTCTTTCAGACAACCTAACTCAAGACAAGGTCCTATGCGTGTTTAGACAGAAAAAAGTCCTACAACTCCCAGCACTCCCCAGCCAACCATGCTGCCTGGGGAATGGTGGGAGCAGTCAGACTTTTTTTTTCTGTCTAAACGTGCATAGGATTGCACCCTCAGTAGTCTAGATTAATTCAGTAAGTTTGTAGTTCAGTAAGAATCCTGTCCTTGCAAATCTCCCAAACCTTCAGCCAAGAAAGCTACATTTCTGGATGTAGGAAGCAATTTTGACTCTAAGTAATGAATAATTTCAGGCCTTTGTTAAGAAGAAGGAAGAAATCTGATAGCTCTAAGCTTCAGCACACTTTATGGCATTGATTTATGTTTTCCTTTTAATTAACATTACTAGTAAAAACATTTGGTTTGAGGTATTTAAGGGGAACTCTACTGTAGCCTGTTTTCAAGAACTCCTCAGTGGTGGTTCGGCAGGCCCTGCCTGTGACTCTACAATGAATTACTTCCGCAAACACACAGGCCCAAAGCCTTTCTGAAGCCTTTCCCTTAATCCTCAACATCTGTTCTGTGTCCAATCCAGGCCAACTGTGGGAATCTCCTGTCAGCATTAGCACAGATGAGTAAACATACAAGCGCCTGTGTCAGACGGCCCTGTGATTTCAGCTGAGAACTCCGGACATAAAGCAAGTTTTTCATTTAAACCATGCACAATGTAAAGGAAGCACCTGTTCAGCAAGTATCCAAAATATATATTCCAGGAGTCTTAAAAAAAAGGGGGGGGGGATAGTATGATTGGCAGTACTAGTTCAAGGTATGACAAGAGCACAAGTCAAGGCCCCGTTACTAAGCGAGTTCGATTAATACTATAAAAATACTTTCCTTTTCTGTCCCAACAATACATGCATCTGCTGTCAAAGGCTAGAGATGCACAAGTATAAAACTGAGGGATAGTTTTATATTGGATACCAAACTGCAGCTGATCCACATGATCTGTACTACATCATAGCTCAGTTGTATGTCAGACAGTGGTTGAGGAACAAGTGAAGCCCCATTCAACCATTATGCCTGCAATCCTACATCCGGTTTCCTGGGAGAAAGCTACATTGATGTAGGATCATGCTGTAAAGTTGCTTTATGCCACGACATGTCAGCAGATCCATGTGTGTGAAATCAGGGTTAATCTAGTGGCAAGCCAACTTTCAAATGCTATGGCACCCACCTGGCCTCAACAAAATATGGTCTGAGTGTTTCATGTAGTTTCTTTGTACAGTAGTAGGAGTCCGTCCCATCTTTTCTCCATCAAGAACTGAACAGGAAACTCCTGACTCCACCCAAATACAATTAACCCCAATTGTATCTAATGACTAAACTATATCATGACACTATCCATATGTTACAGTCCACCAACTGGAGCTGATACAAAATGGTGTCTCAGCAGGTGAAGCAACCACCTACTGCACCCTATAACCCATCTACTGGGATAACCTTCAATATATGTGTTCCATGTCCTCAGAATGCTGAGGCTGTTAGAGGGAGGGGGAAGAATGGAATGGAGTATCCTGGAAGAGGACATGACAGGCTGGTTGGAACCATGAACAGAAGCAATCCACATGGCAACATTTTGTTGCAGGTGCCACATGAAAGAAGAAGACCTAATTTTTGCATAATGAACAGTAACTAGTTAACATCCAGCTATTTAGAGCTTTTCTACATGAGGCTGTTAATCGCTGTATCTATTTTGTTTTTGTTGCAGAATTGAGATCTGAGCTCCACATGATATACTAATAGAAACAGCACTTTCAGGAATAATACCCCATTTTCCCTGGATGTGCCTGATCTCGTCTGATCTCAGAAGCTAAGCAGGGTTAGCCCTGGTTAGTACTTGGATGGGAGACTGCCTGGGAATCAGGCTTCCTGCATTGAGCAGGGGGCTGGACTCAATGGTCTTGTAGGCCCCTTTCAACCCTATGATTCTATGTCTATGTCTAAGAGAGCCATGCTGGATCAAGGGTCCATCTAGTCCAGCATTCTGTTCACACAGTGGCCAGCCAGCTGTTGACCAGGAACCCACAAGCAGGGCATGAGCACAACAGCACCCTCCCACCCATATTCCCCAGCAACTGTTGTACATAGGCTCACTGCATCTGGTAGTGGAGGTAGCACATAGCCATCAAGACTAGCAGCCATTGATAGCCATTCCCTCCTTGAATTTGTCTAACCCCCTTTTAAAGCCATCCAAATTGATGGCCATCACTACATCCTGTGATAGCGAATTCCATAGTTTAACTATACGCTGTGTGAAGAAGTACTTCCTTTTATCTGTCCTGAGTCTCCCACCAATCAGCTTCATAGGATGACCCCGGGTTCTAGTATTTTGCGAGAGGGAGAAAAAGGTCTCCCTATCTACATTCTCCACACCGTGCATAATTTTGTAGGCCTCTGTCATATCTCCCCTTATCCTCCTTTTTTCCAAGCTGAACAATCCCAACTGTTGTAACCTTCCCTCATAGGGGAGATGCTCCAGCCCCTTGACCATTTCAGTTGCCCTTTCCTGCACTTTTTCCAGCTCTACAATATATTTTTTTAGGTGTGGTGACCAGAACTGTACACAGTATTCCAAGTGTGGTCTCACCATAGATTTGTATAGGGGCAGTATGATATTGGCAGTTTTATTCTCCATTCCTTTTCTAATTAGGCCTAACATGGAGTTTGCCTTTTTAAAGTGGCCACACGCTGGGTTGACATCTTCAAGTGCTCTGAAAAACTAGAAGTGAAACTAGAGGATCACGACATCATCTAAAGAACCCGTAAACAACCATGGCTAAGGTATCAAAAGTGCATAATAAATGCTTCATGTAGAAAAGCTCATATTCTTCAGTACTGTTATAACCGAATGCCCATAGACATCAACATTAAGCACAGCAGTGACGTCTCTTTTATTCCTTCTTGCCCTGGAAAGGTGGGCAAAGCTGTAAGACGTGTGCATGGCAAGAACTGAGATTTGAATTTTGTAACACATCTTTCAGCAAGGCCAGGCTGCTGTCTCGCTCAGTGACACTGAAGTCCAGATGAGGTGAGCTTCAAAGTTCTTCATTTCACCACACAGGCAACCAAGGGAAACCAACCCAAGAGGGAAGCAATCTGCATTTCGACTGAGGCCTAAAAGTGAGTCTGTGAAGATCTCAAACACCACACAGAGCCTCCATTAAAGAACAACCTGCTACAAAGGCAAATGACACAGAGTAAACTTTGGCATGCGACTCTCACTAAGCTCACCAACTTTCACTTGTTCACCTTTAGAAACTCTGCCTTTTATGTCGCAGCCAGGCTGAATGCTCCCATTACATTTGGAAGAGTTCTCAAAAATAAGCTCCGATGAAGAAAAGGAAGTTTCAGCTCCACTAAGCAGTGGAGTTGGTCGAGTTATAGGTAAATAGCCTGTGGAAACATTGGGGCTAATCTTACTACATCACTTTCTTCTTGTGAGGCAGGTTTGGTGTTTTTCATTAAAGTCACAAAGCACAGAAATTGCTGGAAGAAAGAGCAAGGAGTGAGCGCTAGTCTAAAGCCTCTTCCTTTCTTTCACCATCTAATATTCAAAAGATACAAAATCAGAAGGCGCAGGACTGACAACACCAGTCCCCCAACCACCGGCTGATTCAGATTTTTCTCTCTCCAGTTTTATGAGACCTAAAACAGCATCTCACATGCTACTTTCTCTGCCTTTTAACTTTAAATTCACTTGCAAGGCTATCATATTTTTGGAAACTTATTTTTTAAACAAGGTAACTCCTACTACTGATGAGTTTCACCACACGGGTTTAGCCTTTCAGTTTGCCCTAAGCATTATTTCTTCGCTATTATTATTTACCGTAGGCTAAGAGGTAACATGGAAACAACCAGTGGGAAATTATTATCATTTATTTTTCTTGCTGACTGGAAAATGTCAGCCATGAAGAATTTCAAGTATTGCTTGCAATCCAAACTGTATGGAGGGAGCAGTCTTCCTTCCCATGTTATGTGTGTGATTTACTGGTCTGTTCTTCTCCCTCCCTCTGCCCTCCATTGAGCTCCTGGGTTGTACAATAAACCCATTTGCTACAGGCAGCTGAGGCACTATCAAAGATTTCATTACACTCGTCAAGCTGTAAGTATCCTGCAACTGTTGGGCAAAAATGAACACTTGAAGGTGGTCTTAACTACATTCATCATCTGCTATATTCATCACCTGCTTCATCGCCTGGTTCTTCATCTAAGAAGGCCAGACCTTGACCAAAAAGAAATTAATTGGGATTGCTTATACAAAATGTGGCTAATGAATGGCTAAATGATTTGGGGCCAGAGTGTCTAAAGCAGGGCTACTGAACTTCTTTTAGCCCAAAGCCAAATTCCATTTTGAGGAAACTCTCAAGGGCCACATTTGAGTGGTGGCCAAGGCAGAAAGTGCGGGGACAAAAATGCCGAAAATACCAGCATATTTTAGCTTAAAGCTTGGTGGCCATGTGTTCTTTTTTACAGAGGACAGTCCTCTCTCTGAAGGGCTAACAGAAGTCTGCACTCTGTTTTGAAGGCATCCTCTATTTGAAGGACTCTCCAGTCCAAGTCTGGTATAATACAGATAAAGAACCATCAGAAGAAAGAGCTGGGCCTTGAAGCTGCTCATCAACAGCCTCCCGGGCAGCAGACTGAGCAAGGCACACAGGTCACCTGGTCACAGTCTTCCCTGCTATGGTGAGATGTATTGTATGTTTATTGAAAGTATAGTAATTATTTCTCAATTTGCATCTATACATATAAATTAGCATATGCAAATTGTATGCAAACAGGTGTCCTCTTCTTTGATGATGGATGTCCTCTTTTTGGGTGATTCACAAGTGGGCACCCTACTTACTGCCTGCAACTAAACTATGGGAGCCTTTTAGCCCATGTGCAGGGAAGCCCCCAAACTATCCGTGGATGGTGGAAGAGGTCATGGTTTTCTGGGGAACCCTGGAGGGCCAGATTGGGATCCCCTAGAGGCCCAGATTTGGCCCCCAGCACCTCAAATTCAGCACCTCGGATCTAAAGGAGCATCTCCTGCCATATATATCTTCCTAGACCCTTAAATACATTTTTGGAGGCTCTTCTCTGGGTGCCCTCGCTGAATGAAGCTAGGTGGGTGGCTACAAGAGACAGGGACTTCTCAGTGGTGGCACACGATTTATGGGATGACCTCTCCAAGCAGGCTCACCTGGTACCCACACTGCACCCTTTTTGGCCCCAGGCAAAGACAGGCAACTATCCTGTCTTCTCCCAGGCAATTTAGTTTTTTATTATGATTTTTTTCCCCCGAGGCTTTTAACATTTTTATTACATTCGTTGTTTTTAACTATTGTTGCGTGACTCACACTGAGAACATTGTGCTATAAATATCTCAGATCATTGATCAATCAGTCAAAGTAGCAAAACATTTAGGCTATAACAGGTGAGAGTTATATTGCTGTTTTATCATGTTTAAAAACAACAACAAAAAAAACAAATACTAGTATTACTAATAGCTTTAATATAAAGCACGCAACTAAAAGCAGAACAACGTTCTCAATCAAGGCACATCTTTCCAGTAAAAATAAAGAATTCAAGCTTCATCTTGTTCTCTCTAAGAAGCTGGCTCTTAAGTTCCAGAATCCAGACAAAGAAAGAAAAAGATGATACGAGGGCACTGCAGTGCAGAAATAGCTGGAGGAAGATTTAAAGTCCCAATTCTCCATTAACGGTTCAGAATAATTCAGAGTGATATGATTTTAAAGCTCTAGGGATTCACGCAACCTTGCCTCAATTCAAGGAATTAATCACCAATCGGCAGCAAAGATAAGACCCTATAAATATTTAAAGTGGCTAATCTTTTGGCAGCCAAGGAGAGCATCTCCCAGCATATCCTCACCTTTTACTAGGGCAAAAATGAGATTTCTCAATTGGCATTACAGGCGTACCTGATGGTTTCTGAGGTAGGAATCCATTAAAATGAGAAAGTTGTTCATTCTCATCCATTTGTCTCCTGCTCTCCTTAACAACGACATGTTTTGTTTGCAAAACAAGAGCACAAGCCAGCACCACTACAGTGCAGCAGAAAGGATAGTGGTCCTGGAAAACGGGATGGGATTCAGGTTTGGATCTCTGGAGTAGCACTGACAATAGGAAAATAGGAAGCTGATTTAAGCCAAATCAGTTTATTGGTCCATCTAGGTCGGTACTGTCTGCTCTGACTGGCAGTGGATTCACAGCCCTTTTTTTTTTTTTTTTTACTTTTGGTGGGATTTGTGCAATTTTGTTCATTTGCAAATGTGCATTTGCACAAGTGTACCCTACTGCAAGTGCACACTAGTGATGATGCACATTAACTAATGCATATTAACTAATACACATTTGCACTAATGTGCACTTACACATATGCACATTTACAAATGAACAAAATTCTTGAACAAAAAATCTGATTCCGTTGGTGAGCGGACAATGGAAAGAAAGACCGCTGACAATCTGTGAAACACAGATGGAATGGATTTTAAAAAGTCCATACATCCCTTCCTGCTACCTCATCCTTTTAAGTGGGATTGAACCTGAGACTTTTGGCAAGCAAAGCATGTACTCTCTCATTACGGTCCTTCCCCTTTATTTTGCCTGAGGCATAAAATGTCCCAATGTTGACATGTTCCCAGGGACACTCATGCCCTGAAAAAAAAAAGATCACTGTACACAGTGTATGGCAATAGGACCAGACAACTCTTGAGACTTGGAAGTCCTATGACAAGCAAGCCTTCCCTAGTGAAAGCAAACCTGTGCATACTGCAGAACACTGGACACAACAACATATGCATGAGTGAGAAATATAGTAACTGCAGAGTTGATCATTGATTGCCTGCTAAAATAGTGTCCCTATGTAGGCTGACCACTCTGAAACATGTGGGCAGAAAAGTGATCTATAAATGACATGAAATAAATACATATATTTATAAAATGGCTTTTGAACTCCAAAGTGAAGTAGCTTAGCTTGGGCAGGAAGACAGCTGGTTAGCAGGGCAACTGAATACACGATGGCGGTGACCAGAAACACATGCTGCTTTCTGACAGTTTTTGCACATGGCTGCAATTCCGGAACATGATACTGTGCTCAACTTTGCTCTACTTCTCTACTCTTGTTAGCAAGATCCGCTGCCGTTCAGCACATGCTACCCTGCCAGGCTGTTTCCTGGGCGTCTGGAAGACAGTGGGGCTCTGAAGCAGAAGGGAAAACCTGTTCACTCCATTTCAGTTTACACTCCGTGGGAGGCTATGGCTCTTTGTGTTTTAGATTTTTTTTTTGTATGTGATATTTCGGTCGGTGTGAAAGCGAGAAAAACAATTTCATCAGCCTTCAGTTTAACAACTGGCCTGGCTGCCAGGGGTGATGAGGAATTCCATGCAGACGAATGAGCGGGCTGGAGGAGGAGGAGGGATGGATCACTCCATCTCTCCTCTGCCTGCCAGCCTGGATTCCCATGCTCAGAGGAAGGGAAGCCCTTTCTCTGCAGCCAGGATTGAAAGACGGACAGACAGATCTGTCAGATAGATATAACTATAAATAAATCAAACGTGGAAGATATACTCCAGTACACGGTACCAATTCTGCACACGCGCAAGCACCTTGTATCCATAATACAAAGCCAGGTGTTGTCCCTATTCATCATAGTAATACTGAACATTTGCAGAGTGCTTTCAAGTGTTCAAACAGCATAATGTCCATTATCTAGTTGTAATCCTTACAAAAACCTTGTAAAGCGGGGGTGTTGAACCTCAGGCCTGTGGGCAAATCTGGCCCACCTGAGGTCCCAATCTGGCCCATCAAGGTTCCCCAGAAGGTTCCCCTCCCCCTTCCCCCTTTCTTCTGACTGCTGATTGTTTGGTGGTTTCTTGGCTTTTGTACATTTTTTTTCTCCCATTCTAAAAGGTTGGGATGCCTCTCCTATGGTTTTGTTACTGGCGCTAAGAGCTTTAGGATAAAATATGCTGGTGTTTTTGGTATTTTGGCTCAGCTATTTTGCCTTTGGCCCACCACCACTAGAATGTGGCCCCTAAGAGCTTCTCTGGAAGTGAATTTGGCCCTCAGGCTGAAAGAGGTTCAACACACCTGCTGCAAGATGTTAGTATTATAACCCCCATATTTCACTTATAGGGTGGTAGAGGAGAGAAGCTGAAAGCAAAGGAGAGCAGGCAGCCTCAAACCACCTAATGAGTTTGTGGCAAAGGCCTTCCTGATTCGTAGCTCAGTCTCTTCGCTTCTATTCCACACCAGCTCTCTATTATAAGGTGACCAGAACACATCCAGAGATTTGTGCTTTACCTTTAAATTACCAGATGCTGCAGGAGACAAGACAGCGTCTTCTTCTACTGCCCATGTCTTCCCTGGTCTTGCCCTTGGTGTACCCCAATAAAAAAGGAAAATGGATCTGATGGGCAACTTGTCACATCTAGTCAGAAATCCCTCTGTAACAATTTCTAGAGGGGTAGCAAAAACAACAAACAGTCTTGTGCACCTTAGGGAGAAATCCTATGGCCACTAGTCAGCAGCTAGATGGCCATAGGATATGTGGTTTTCCAGGAACCGACCTTGGAGCCCACGCTCCGAGGTCAGTTCCCAGAGAACTGTCCTTCCCCCCTTCCCACACTCTGCTTTCGGAAGAGGAGCGGCCAAAACGGAGCATTCCAGGGCGAGGAAGGTGGAAATGCCGGTATGACACATCCTATGTGTCTTCTGGCAGCCTCCTCCCCTGCTCCGCCTCCCCACGGCTAGACTGCTGAAATTGGCTGTCTAGCTGCAAATGCAGGGCAGGAGAACCGCAGAGGGAATGATCCCCTCCGTGCTTCTCCTGCCTTGCATTGGATATGCGGTCACCTCCGAGTTTGGAGGCGGCCGCCTATCCCCATTAGACACTGTCCATGGTCCTGCTTGTGTTGAAGTGGACAACATCCACAAAAGCTTCAGCCACAATAAATATGTTAGTCTACAAGGTGCAAAGCAAAATGGGTGTAAGAGAATAATAAAACTCTTATAACTACTTTTTAGACTTTGTATTACAGATCTGTCATTTTATCTAATTTTATTAAAATGTATTTAATGGTTGTTGTTGTTGTTCAGTCGTTAAGTCGTGTCCGACTCTTCGTGACCCCATAGACCATAGCATGCCAGGCCTTCCTGTCCTCCACTCTCTCCTGGAGTGTGCTCAAGTCCATATTCATTGCATCGGTGATGCTATCTAGCCATCTCATCCTCTGCCATCCCCTTCTCCTTTTGCCTTCAGTCTTTCCCAACATCAGGGTCTTTTCCAGTGATTTTTCTCTTCGCATTAGGTGGCCGAAATATTTGAGCTTCAGCTTCAGTATCTGTCCTTCCAATGAGCCATCAGGGTTGATTTCCTTTAGGATTTAATGGTAGCTCCATCCTAACCTCGCACTTTATACGTTCTCTGAAACCCATTTTGCTTTGTGTATTGATTTTGGTTTAATATAAGACTTTTATTAATATTTGTCTTCAAGGTGCCACAAGACTCTTTGGACGGTATCTGATGCGACAGGAGCGCTCACATAAATTATGTTGTGCTACTGTAAGGGACCTGTAGCGCAATGCCAATAGTGTTCACTGGCAAGACGGGATTTCCAGGAAAATCCATCACACCAGCTAACACTGTGGCTGATGCGCTAGAAGTCCCTTAGGCTGATGCAAGTTAGGGAGCGATCCTATGTCCTCTAGACAGAGTCTGGTGGGACATGGGATTTTTCAGTTTCCTGGCTCCAAGGTCAGAGCCAGGAAACCACGCTCCCCACCCCTACCCCTACCCCTCATAGCCGGTGTGGAGACAACCGCACTGGCTGCCTCTCTGCACTCATACAATGGAGTGTGGAGACAGGGAGAAGGGGGTGTTCCTGGTGGAAGGGAGGAGATGGGACCAGCAGCCCTACAGTCTTTCCTATGGCTGCCCCAGCTTCCTTCACTCCACCTCCCTGAAGCCTCCACAAGATGGGTAAATCACCAGGCACCAGGTGTCTCCCTCTCTGCATAGGATCCTCATGAGCCTCTGAGTTCAGGGACGTACGAAGACCCAGGACGCAACCCATAGGATTGTGTCCTTCATTTATGTTAGCACTCATGTTGGAAATTCCAGTAACTGCACTAGTAATAAAAACTATATTGAGGGTGTCATCTATCAGTCTTTCTGTATGGGAGTCTTTGACCTTACTGACTCTACAGGTTTGTTCAGCTGTTTATTATGGGATTACTCCAGAATAAGAGTGTTGCACAAATTCTACTGGTGTGTTCTGTTATCAAGGGGAAAAACAAATTCTGGGCTGTGTCTTCCTGTATCATATCTTCAACAGTTACTGTAGCTTTGCAAAGGATCTTGAAGCAAAGAGCTCTCACTCGGCTACTTAAAGTAGAAATTTAATCTCTGCTCAGTGATGTTACAAACTGTGGAAACATTTGACTTGAAAAAGTTATGTGTTTCCATATATTAACACGCGCTGCGCACTTGCTCACATCTGCTCAAATAAGCTATGAAATAAATATTTTCCGCACTATAAATATAGCACATATTTCTAATGCTTGGAGGTACATCACTTGATCAATCAAAAAGCAGGAGGAGCCAGTTTCTGGGACTCAGCTCTTCATGGCTTGGCTCGGTTTGTACAGCAGCTAAGCAAATTATTTTCTGTGGACAGTTTTAACTTTACTCCCAGTTCATATTTCTCTTGTGAACATAAACACACACACACAGTAGCCCTGCTGGAGGGGCAGCAGAGAAAAGGAAGGCTACATTTAGGCTGCAATCCTAGACCTATTTACTTGGGAGTAAGGCCCATTAAACTCAATGGGCTTTACTTTTAAGTTGACATGTATAGGACTGCACTGTAAATCAACCATCTCATCTGTTACTCAGATATTAAAGTTGCCACTTTTTTTTGTACTAACTCTGCTCCTGTGCCTGTACCCGCACCTTGACATACAGATTTAGTAGGTAAAGGTAGCTTTGTCTCATAAATTTTGTTTCTCAATCTGCCATTACAGGGGAATGGCCCATAAAGTAGGATATATTTTAAGACCTTCTGAATTCCCCCTAGCTCAGGATGGCCACTTACACATCACCAAAAAAAGAGTTCAAAAGAGAACAAAGAGGTGCATAAAATCTAAATATGTAAATATGCAAATTTAGAAATAATTCCTATAATATCAGTAGAAATGCAGTATATAGCAGGGATGTATAAACTTTGTAAAATCCATTCTGTCTGCATTTTGTGGATTGTCAGGTGCCTTTTATTCTGTTATCTGCTGATTGGCAGAAACATTTCCCCCCCAATTTCCCAAATTTGTTCAGATTTGCACTTGCAAAAATGAGCAAATCTCTCCCGCCCGCAATGTGCAGATCCCCCCCAAAATGTGCATTTTCATGCTTTACCCTAAGGGTGAAACATGTATTTTCAGCCGGTGTTTTTTTTTTAAATTTTACGTATTTTTCTCTGACTAAATTTGCGTAAAATTTCAGAAAGTAAAAAAACTGGTCTGCAAGTCTGCGGAATGTGTGTGCCTTGGGAAAAGGTGGTCCGCTGCAGGATCTGCATGCTGGATTCATATAAATCTGAACTCATTTGATTTCCTTGAGGATTTCTCAGACATCCCTAGTGCATAGTGGGCAAAAGTGTGACCAGGTGGCCTGTGTGCCTGGTCAGTCTACTGTTCAGATGCTCACTGCTGATGGGGAACTTCAAGCTCCCTGATACTCTCCCTTCTTAGGGTTCTTTACCTTTCAGCAAGACTGGGATTGGACATCCCTTAAAATAGAGGACTGCTCTCTGTAAAGTAAGACACATGTCCACCCTACCTTGAGTTGTGTGGCATACTTTATAAACAGTTCAAAGGCACAAGAGATGAGCCACTAAAAAGGAAAAGAAGAGCAGCAGCCCTAATAACTATATTATATACATATCATTTAATATTATACGATATTATTAGTGCAATCCTGTGGCCCCTAGATGGGGGCTGAAGAGTGATAGGATGCTACGACCTATGACAAACCAGAATTCAACACTCCATGGGTTAAATAAACCACGGGTTAGTGTTACATGTGAACCAGGTCTGTATCATATCCTGCCAAGTGAGGCCATGTGTATGGGCTCTACTATAGATGATGCCAGGTGGAAGATACATGTGAATCTTGTGTATGGAAATATTTCAGCAGTATGTTGCTGTGTGTTGCCTTAAATGGTCAGTGCATTGATTGGCAGGGAAAGGGGGAAGCCACTCCACAGTCAGCTAAATAAAATAAAAGGGGAAGCAGTACTCCAGTTCTGTCAGTCTTGAAAGAAGAAGAAAACAGTGTTTTATCAAAGCATTGTGCATGTGTTCGAACAAAAGGGTTAATCCCTTATCAGAAGTTACTAAGTACCCTTCTGCTGCCTCACTCAGCAGGCCAAGTATCCATCATATAGCTGGGATTCACATCTATTGTCTAAGCCAAAGTTAACAGATGTCCCGGTTTTGCTACAAGAATACTAGGTTTAGTGTTGTGGCTGAGAGATTGAACTCTGAGGTTCTGCTCTAAGCAGCATGCATAATGCTTCCATGAAGGTACAATACATGGTTAACTTTGGAGGTAGATTTGAAGTACTTTATATGTGAGCAGCCCTGGAAATACCTATCCAAGGGTGGCATATAAACGGATAATTCTCTCTGTCTATCAATCAATCAAATGTATTTGTATTATCAGTGCAAAGAGGGAAACATAAGCTAAGCATGGGACCAATGTGAGGAAACTATTCGTTAGGCCATGCCTCTTCCTAGTGGTAGAAAACTCATCCCTGCATGTTTTCCAGAACGGCCTCAGAGGACACAACCTTGAACTTCATGGCATTAGCCAGCCAAGCACCCTGAGTTCCCCCCTGCCTTGTGGTTGGTCTTTCAGGCAAGGACTCACCTCATCAGTGGCCACTCAGATCAGTCCACTTGGACCCAGTCCTTCTGTAGGTAGGCGCATCTCGGGTGTGCTCACCCTCCTGTCCTAACTCCTCTCACCACTCTGTCCTGGCCTCTCCCCTGACTCGCCTTTTATCTCCCACCACCAAAGGGACCAGTCAAAGATGAGCGGCCACCCTCATAGGCCCCCTGTGGCTCTCCACACCATTCACAAAATTATTATTTGCCTTCAGGGGTGAGGGCGGCATCCCAGCTTACCACAGGCCACAGACAGCATGAACATGGCGTTTTGCATTCATGTGGGAAGGCAACCTATCCCACACAAGTACTTCCTAGTGTTCATAAAGTAATAACCCTTTGTTCCAACATGGGCACTATTGCACCATGCTGATATGTGAAATGGGAAGCAAAATGCAGAACCTTTCATCCTACCTTCTCAAGGCAGCTCAGCTTCTCCCACTCCCACAGAGCGCTGATGTTGTGGCCTGGGGCACTATTCCAGCTCTTCTGTCCCAGCTATGCCACACAATGGGCTTTGACCTTCCATATATATAAAGTGCGCACACACATATACCCATATACATTGCTGGCTAGAGTAAGAGGATGGGCATGCACTATTACATGGGCAAACTGGGCTGTACAAAGCTCCATTGGCTAAAGGCCAAAGTAGAAAGAGACGGAAATGCATCTATAGATACACAGAAACATAGTCAGCTCTCTTATACTGAGTTAGACCCTTGGTCTATCTAGCCCAGTAGAGGCTCTCCAGGGTTTCTGGCAGGATTCTTTCCCAGCCCTACCTGGAGATGCCGGGGATTAAACCTGAGACCTTTTGCATGCAAAGCAGCTGCTCTACCAATGAGCCACAGCCTATCTACTGTCTGTCTGTCTATCAACTGATCTATCTACCTATCATTTATTTGAATTATCTATGCAGAGAGGGAGACATAAGCAAAGCAAGGGACTGATGTGAGGAAACTATTTGTTACTGAGGTAACTATTCCGTACTTTAAAAAAGCAAATAGGAGGTACAGGGCCCCCAATCCAGACTGGGACTCTGGAATGGGGGAAGCAGGGAGACTTTCTTTACTCCTTTGCCCCCACTGTGGTCCCAGTCTAAACTGGGTCCTTGTGCCTGCTATTTTCATTGGAAGGAACACTCCGATTCATGCCAATAGAAGCTTCTGCCCCACCCCAGGCAAATAGGAGGTGCAGAACCCCTGATACAGATTGGGACTGCAGTGGGGGGGGGGGATAAAGAATAAAGTGTCCCAACCCTGCCGTTTCATGCCAGGATCCAAACATTTTAGATTCTTTCCCCCCTTCCTGACCCCACCCCCGAATTTCTCCATCAGGACAAAAGCCACTATATCCCCAACCAGAGTATCCCCACACACCCCTCAAGGACCCTCTGATAAGGTTGAAGTAAATATGGTAACAGCTGCAGGTCAAAAAGCTCAGGTCACTCTATGTTGAGGCTTAACTGGGATCTGGTGACATCTTAAAAGCAAGGCTGAAAGTGTGATTCATAGGTTAAAAAAGCAACTGCACTGGCGATCACATGAGTCCAATACCATGAGGCCTAGCCTGGTGATTTTTTTCTTCACATGTACGTCTCCTCTGAGGGGAAACAAAGAAGACTTTAAAGAAAAGGACTAGACTAGTCAGACAGAGTTCATCACCAAGACTTACTGAATCTTTCCCCCCTCCTCTCTCCCTCCCTTTCCTTCTACAAACTTGACAAAACTCAGAACTGAATCCAGAGCCAATTTAAAATGGAAGGGGCTTACTATGAATTATGTGTAATTGATCTATAACATTTTCTCTCCATTAATACCCTGCTTATCGTCAGCATTTGGCTGAAATATTTCTCTTGCTTCCTTAAATCTCTTGGTGGATGTATGTCTGCAGCTTTTGTTAAAAAGCTTGCAAAGTAGAAACTATGTCCTTAAAATATATGAGGGGGCTGATGTACTACTACTTTTTTAAAGGATGAGTACAGTTTTGTACAAAAAGCTGAACAAAAATAATGTTATCGTTATCATTATAAACAGATATGACAGCGCAACGTATTTTATATATTCAATTTATTTAGAGAGGTCTGGGGAAATAGTACACACACCCTGTCTTTTGGGCCACATGTGATTGTTCCCTAGGAACATATATATGCTTGCCAACAGTGGAAAACATCTGTAGGTTGGCTTCGCCCTCCCTTTCCCACTCCAGGCAGGAGAGGAGGAAGTTTAAAGCTTTCATTTATGGTTTTGAACAAATACAAATTTCCCAGTATATCAAAATTTGGGAAACTGTAGTTTGTTCAAACCACATGTAATTAACAAACCATGATCTGAAACCATGGCTTGATTCTGGTTTGTTATAAAAAGCTGTGGTTTGAGGATACCAGTTTCCTATATTTAAATGTAATAGGAAGCTCCCCCCCACAACTCAAACTAAAGTTTTAAATGTCCTCCCCTCACATGCAAAGGAAAAGGAAAGAGGAGAGAGAGTGCGAGAGCCTGAGTCTTGCCATGGCATGTTCTCATGATGGGAAACCATGGTTTCATATTATGTCTGAATGGGCCAATGAGTTACTAATGTTATAAACAATGAATTGAGTCTAAATGCTAGGCATTCATGCCACCGGTGCACATCCATTTCATTTTTTTAAATGTTGCTTTTTTAAGTATGTGTTGATAATATTAAAGTTATTGTGAGGTATAAAAAAGAAATCGAACACAGTAATTGTTCTTAAAATACACGGAAGGCTTTTGAAGGTGTGTGGTTTTTTTTTTGGCAATTTAATCTTGAGTATATCTAGGAGCTGGCCCTTTACCCTTGCCCTAAAAGTAGCCCAGCACTGAAATCTCTTCTCCTCCCCACTCCACAGGAATCTAAAATGGTGCCTCCACAATGCACATTCTAGCCACGGTTTGCTGGAGTGGGAACAAGCAATAAACTCAAAGTTCCCTTCTCCGTCTTTGCCTTGTCTAATCCTCTCATGCACACAGCTTCACAGAAGACTTCTTGGTTTGTTAAACTACAGTTCCCTATAACACCTGAACCAGAAAATTGTGGTTTTAAGCATTCCTTACAAATCAGGATTGCAAACCACAGTTTGATCCTGGTTTGTAATCATGGTTTGTAGGGAGCACTTACAACTATTGTTTCTGGGTTCCTGGTGTGACAAGGAACTGTGGTTTAACAAACTAAGGGCACAATCCTGTGCATATTTAGACAGAAAAACATCCTACAACTCCTACATGATGGGTGGGGAATGCTGGGAATTGTAGGGCTTTTTTGTCTAAACATGCAAAGGATTGTGCCTTAAGATGCTTTATCTGAAGCCAGGTGCAGAAGGAGGATGGAATGCAAGGAAGGAAGACAAGAGTGCTAAAGCTTGTTGCTCATTGCTGCTCCAACAGGACCAGGAACTACATCTGAAATGGGCTTCTGTTTAGTATCAGTGAATAGGTTTTTTACATTAGAAATAAGAGGAGTGTGATGTCTGCACCTCCTTTTAACCAGGCTTTCCCCTATGATCCCTTTTATACCTAGGATAATTAGCCTTGGGAATGGGACATCACTGCCGAATCAGCTGTACCCACTGACTTAGCTAACCTTTTACCCAGCCACAATAGACACCAATTGTGTCAAATGCATCACTATGTGATTTCTAATTTGGGAAGTGGGTGCTGGCTATTATGTGCTCATGTAAGAGGAAGCGTAAATGAAGACCAAGCTGGCACCTGGATTTAACTCAAACACATAAAATAAGAGTTTGTTATTTACAGGATGTTGTTTCGGTTATGTAGATGTTCTTATTATTTACACAGATGTTGTTAATTAGCCTAAGCCTGCCTCTACCCCTCTAAGGGTGCTCCAAGGAAATCCAAACCCTATTCCCCTCCCTACTAAAAAACCCAACAGACAAAACTGAAAAAAAACCCTCTTGTCCCCACTTATTGACCCCTTGCCAGGTAGAACTAAAACAGCCAATCACACACAAGCCCCATCCTGCCCACGGTTAACCCTTTCTCACCTGTGCATACATTTCCTGCAAAACTAAATACATTATTATTAGTACAATAAAACTGATTAACACAACAAGCAGGTGAATCTACAACAATAGCAGGTGATTCTGTCACAGGGGTGTGGATTGGAATGAAGTGAGATTCACAGTGCAAGCTTAATTCCTGTAAGGAAACCCAACTCACTTCAGTGGGACTTGAGAAGCTCCACAAATTATTGTTTTTGTGGGGCACACCAGTGTAACACTGGTATTTCCTATGAAGCGTGAACATCACATACACAAGTACACATATCTTTAAATAACCACGTATACACCCTAGGGTTCCCAGAGATCTGTGTAGAGGTGTTTAAAGATGTATGAACGCACCTGTAGGAACACACTGGGTTGGATCCAGATTATGCTGAATCAACTAAACTGATGGATGCGGACTTCCCCACCCCCTCCTTCCCATAGCAGCCCTCCACCCCCTGAAAATGCTACACAGAGAATCAGGAGACACTGCTGAATGGGGTGATCTGTACTGTGAGGGGAGGGGGAATCCTCAAAAATTTGGTGGACTGGCCTTTCACAAGGAGAGCCCTTCCTCTCGTGGTGGGCAGATCTTGGATCTAACCCACTTAAATGTGTTTCCTGCAGCAGTCATAATGTGTAGAGCTGCTCTTGTATCCTAGTAAGTGTGCCGAGAGAGAGAGAGGACTGTTTTCTAGGACTATCTCTCATTTTTGTTTTTGGTACTGGGAAGCCAAAGACAGAAACTAATGCTGTTTTTAAAAGCCTGTCCCCAGACATTAAAAAAAAATTTTTTTGCAGGCTTGGCCTTAGTGAACATTAAAGGGAAGACTTCATAAGATCTGTTTAGAGATCCAAGAATGGTTGGCGCTTGCATTTTGCCAGCACACCACCAACAGCTGGCTTCATATACTTCAGCTGTAACCTGCAATATCCTGACCTACCGAGATTAGATCTTTGTTGTAAATGAGGTTGCAAGCATATTTCCCACGGGAACACACTGCATGCCTGTTTGCATGATCAAACTGTGGTGAGGAGGAGGAGATTCCCCATGTCTGTATATGCTTTCCATATATATCTGCTAATTGTGACTCTTCCCACAGCATCGCTTGAATCGAGGTATTAGCTTTCTCTATTCTTCACTATGAAAAGAAAATCCGATGCTGTAAAGAACAATATTGTTTAGGAACCTGGAATGTCAGATCAATGAATCAAGGTAAGCTGGAGGTCGTCAAACATGAGATGGCAAGATTGAACATCGACATCTTGGGAATCAGCGAACTAAAATGGACAGGCATGGGCGAATTTAATTCGGGTGACCATCATATCTACTATTGTGGGCAAGAATCCCTGAGAAGAAATGGAGTAGCACTCATAGTCAACAAAAGGGTGGGAAAAGCAGTACTGGGGTACAATCTTAAAAATGATAGAATGATCTCAGTACGAATCCAAGGCAAACCATTCAACATCACAGTAATTCAAGTCTATGCCCCAACCACTGAGGCCGAAGAAGCTGAGGTTGATCGGTTCTATGAAGACCTACAACACCTTCTAGAACTAACACCAAAAAAAGATGTCCTCTTCATCATAGGGGATTGGAATGCTAAAGTAGGAAGTCAAGAAATCACCGGGATAACAGGCAGGCATGGCCTTGGTGTACAAAATGAAGCAGGACAAAAGCTAATAGAGTTTTGCCAAGAGAACATGCTGATCATAGCAAACACTCTTTTCCAACAGCACAAGAGGCGACTCTACACATGGACGTCACCAGATGGTCAATATCGAAATCAGATTGATTATGTCCTTTGCAGCCAAAGATGGAGAAGCTCCATACAGTCAGTCAAAACAAGACCTGGAGCTGACTGTGGCTCAGATCATGAGCTGCTTCTTGCAAAATTTCGGCTTAAATTGAAGAACGTTGGGAAAACCACTAAACCGTTCAGGTATGACCTAAATCATATCCCTGATGAATATACAGTGGAGGTGAGGAATAGATTTCAGGGATTAGACCTGATAGACAGAGTGCCTGAGGAACTATGGACGGAGGTCCGTAACATTGTTCAGGAGGCAGCAACGAAATCCGTCCCAAAGAAAAAGAAATGCAAGAAAGCCAAGTGGCTGTCTGATGAGGCTTTACAAGGAGCTGAGGAAAGAAGGGAAGCGAAAAGCAAGGGAGAAAGGGGAAGATATACCCAACTGAATGCAGAGTTCCAGAGAATAGCAAGGAGAGACAAGAAGGCCTTCTTAAATGAACAATGCAAAGAAATCGAGGAAAACAACAGAATGGGAAAGACTAGAGATCTCTTCAAGAAAATTGGAGATCTCAAGGGAACGTTTTGTGCAAAGACGGGCATGATAAAGGACAAAGAAGGCAGGGACCTAACACAAGCAGATGAGATTAAGAAGAGGTGGCAAGAATACACAGAAGAACTATACAGGAAAGATTTGAATGTCCCTGAGAGCCATGATAGTGCGGTCACTGAACTTGAGCCGGACATCCTAGAGAGTGAAGTCAAGTGGGCCTTAGGAAGCATTAGTAACAACAAAGCTAGCGGAGATGACAGTATTCCAGCCGAGCTATTTAAAATCCTAAAAGATGATGCTGTTAAAGTGCTGCATTCAATATGCCAACAAATCTGGAACACTCAACAGTGGCCACAAGACTGGAAAAGGTCAGTTTACATTCCAATTCCAAAGAAGGGCAACGCCAAAGAGTGTTCAAACTATCGCACAATTGCGCTCCTTTCACATGCCAGCAAGGTGATGCTCAAAATCCTACAAGCTAGGCTTCAGCAGTATGCGAACCGAGAACTACCGGAAGTACAAGCTGGGTTTCGAAGAGGCAGAGGAACTAGAGATCAAATCGCCAACATTCACTGCATCATGGAGAAAGCAAGAGAATTCCAGAAAAACGTCTATTTCTGCTTCATTGACTACGCTAAAGCCTTTGATTGTGTGGATCACAACAAACTGTGGCAAATTCTTAAAGTGATGGGAGTACCAGACCACCTTACCTGTCTCCTGAGAAACCTGTACGAGGGTCAAGAAGCAACAGTAAGAACCAGAGATGGAACAACCGATTGGTTCAAAATTGGGAAAGGAGTACGACAAGGCTGCATATTGTCACCCTGCTTATTTAACTTATATGCAGAGTACATCATGAGAAATGCCGGGTTGGATGAATCAGAGATCGGAATTAAGATTGCCGGGAGAATTATCAACAGCCTCCGATATGCAGATGATACCACCCTAATGGCAGAAAGCGAAGAGGATCTCAAGAGCCTGGTGAAAGAGGAGAGTGCAAAAGCTGGTTTGAAACTCAACATTAAAAAAACTAAGATCATGTCATCTGGCCCTATCACTTCCTGGCATATAGAAGGGGAAGAAATGGAAGCAGTGACAGATTTTACTTTCTTGGGCTCCAAGATCACCGCAGACGGTGACTGCAGCCATGAAATTAAAAGACGCTTGCTCCTTGGGAGGAAAGCTATGGCCAACCTAGACAGCATAGTAAGAAGCAGAGACATCACCTTGCCGACAAAGGTCCGTCTAATCAAAGCTATGGTTTTCCCAGTAGTAATGTATGGCTGTGAGAGCTGGACTATAAGGAAGGCTGAGCGCCGAAGAATTGATGCTTTCGAACTGTGGTGCTGGAGAAGACTCTTACGAGTCCCCTGGACTGCAAGGAGGTCAAATCAGTCCATCCTAAAGGAAATCAACCCTGAGTGCTCATTGGAAGGACAGATACTGAAGCTGAAGCTCCAATATTTTGGCCACCTAATGCGAAGAGAAAACTCCCTGGAAAAGACCCTGATGCTGGGAAAGACTGAAGGCAAAAGGAGAAGGGGACGACTTAGGACGAGATGGCTAGATAGCATCACTGATGCAATGAATATGAACTTGAGCACGCTCCGGGAGAGAGCGCAGGACAGGAAGGCCTGGCGTGCTATGGTCCATGGGGTCACGAAGAGTCGGACACGACTGAACGACTGAACAACAACAAATTCTTCACTATACATTTTCTATCAGTGAATATAAAAATAGTCCAGTTTTTTTGCATTCTGTGGAAAGCCAATAGAGAATACACAACCTGGGTTGGATCCAGATTTAGTCAAACTTACTGTGGACCCATTGAAATCAATGGGACTAAAGTTAGCCATGACTAAATTAAGCCCCATTGGTTTCAATGGGTCTACCTGAGTTTATCACTGGTCCAAACGTGAACAGACTATGGCTCTTCTGTCTTAAAGAGAATGCCCTGTGCAAATAGGAAACTTACATAAAATAATATAGTATGCGCAGGGTACTCAAAAGTGTATCAGGAGGCTCCCTACTAGGTAAATGCGCACAGGACTGCAGCCAGACTATAAAAATTAAAGAGGCGAGCTAATGATTCAGTATTTCTAACTACTGACAATAAAAATTGTGAAGGCCTGTGTACGGGAACAAACAAGTGGCACTTGCTTGTTTTTTTCTAAAGCAGAAGGTATTTAGGGGAAAAAAACATACCAGTGGGTGGAGAATGCCAGGAGTTTTAGGACATTCCCCCCTCTAAACATGCATAGGATTGCACCCTATATCAGCCTTCCCCAACCTGCCACACTCCAGATGTGTTGGACTACACTCCCCATCAACCCCAGCCAGCACGAGCAATAGACATGCTGTCTGGGGTTGATGGGGTTGTAGTCTAACTCTTCTGGAGGATGCCACACTGGGGGAGGCTGCACTAAATCGACAGATGATCAGGACAGAAGAGTTTGGTAGGCATTATGAAGAAATCAGTGTACATATCTTAAAACGTTATGGGGAGGTAGGGTGAACATAGGAAGTTGCCTCATACCAAGCTGAGTATTGTCTACCACAGTGACTTGCAGTGGCTCTCCAGAGTTTCAGACAGAAGTCTTCCCCAGCCCTGCCTGACCAGGGATGGAACCTGCTGCGACCTTCTGTATATCAATGGCTACTAGTCCTGATGGCTATACGCTACCCCCAGTATCAGAGGCAGTATGCCTATGGGCACCAACTGCTGAGGGACATGGGCGGGAGGGTGCTGTTGCACTCATGTCTTGCTTGTGGGCAGCTGGTTGGCATCTGTGGGAACAGAATGCTGGACTAGATGGACCCTTGGTCTGATCCAGCAGGGCTCTTATGTACTCTACTGCTGAGCCATGGGACACCATTAGTTCTTAGAAAAGTGGCAAACGTCTATTATTATTGGAACACAGCTAAACACCTTGAGAATGCAAAGTAGCGATTTTATTTTCTAAGGGCACAACCCCATGCATGTTTAGACAGAAAAAAATCCTACAAGTCATAGCATTCCCCAGCCAGCCTGGGTAATGCTGGGAGTTGTAGGATTTTTTTCCTGTCTAAACATGCATGGGATTGTGCCATAATTTAATTTTGAACATGTATAGCCCACCTTTGGGGTAACGCCCTCTGAAGATGGCTTCCAATAGTCCATAAAACAGAGGTAGGCAACCCAAAAGTTTTGGACTAAAAGTCCTGTCATCCTTGACCATTGGCCATGCTGGCTAGGGCTAACAGAAGATGCAGTCCAAAACATCTGGGGGGCACTGGGTTGCCTACCCTTGCCATAAAGCATCAATAACACAAAATTTCAAAACACAAATCATCAAACCAGCAGACATGATTTTGTTGTAACGCTGTATTATTATACTGTAAAGATGTGATTGCTCTGTGATATGATTTTTTATTTAAGCTTGTAAAGCTTATATTATCTCTACCCAGTGTAATAACAAATATTTAACCTGAGGGGGAAAAATTGCCCCATACCTTTAAACTAAGAACTTTCTACGCAACTGCCTGCTGTAAGAAACGATTAGTGCTCCTGTTTGTAAGCTGCCAAGCTACCAACCCAATCCTTTCTAGTTCCCTCTTTTGACATCCTGTGGATAAGCCTAAAACTGCTTTCAGCGCATTTCCTCTCGGTTCAACTCAAATTAGTCCCCTACTGCTGCGTTCCTACTGGGGTGCCGTGGTACATCACAGGACCCTGGCTGAGAAAATCTCTTTTCACTGAGCAAAACCAAACTGCAGTACCTGCTACTCTGACAAGGCCTGTGCCATTACTTATTACATAATAAGCCCTTGCTGTTGAGGGTCAATTATTCCATTGACTAGGCATTACAATAATTCTCGGTAATTAAAAGAGGTACTTAATGTGAATCTGGATGCATACTGAAAGAAACATTAGTCCTTTTGTTATCTTGGCAAGCCCATTGTTCTGAGCCAAGCCTCCCCAATTAGCATCTCCTGCCAATCCCTGTCAGCTAAGGTTTGGAAAGGAGTGAAAAAGAGGGTCAGCTTAGACGCTAATTTAGATACAATTGTGACAGTGCAGTTTAGAGGGACTTGCTCTAAAGGCGCCATCAGGGTTTAATGAAGCAAACAGGCTGGGTCCCCATGACCCTGCAGAGTTAATTAAAAGAGGCTGCTCTGTGTTGTGGTGCCAAAAAAAAAAAAGGGGGGGGAAGCAAAGTGGCATCATGAGGTCCTTCTCAATCTCCTCCCCCCTCCAAAAAGTAAGCACTTTTAAAAGGACATATAATCATCCTTTTAATCTGCTCATTAAACAAGTCTCTCATGCAGACTTAACACAAATTAGCACTTTCGAAATGGCCAAATTTCGACACAAAAGCAGATGGTTCAAATGATTCCACAGGTCAGGGTTTCCAATGGGTTTCTCTTATTAATATTATTGGCTCAACCGAAGGCAGATGCATTATTTGGGGGCTCTCTGGCGTTTCAATGGAAATGCTCCTTTGATGAGGCTGTCAATTAAAAATAAAATCAAGGCGCCGTTTTTACAAGGAATTTGTGCCGCTCGGATCAGCTTCATTAAGCATTGAAGTGCTACTAACATTAGTGAGCAAGATTGAGAGTCCTGTCAAGTTCCTGCAGGGGCAACCGGTCTCCACATGACAGAAACATGCTCTGCTCCAGCTCCCCACTATTGAATAGGAAACCATTAAAATGGATGGTGACGGACCCGCTTCTTGACTCACGCTGCTCCCCAGCAATTAAATCCTATGGCTGAGATCCAACAAGCTGCTTTAGGCTCATGCACGGGGCTTGCGTTAGCCTGGAGGAATTTACATACACTTTATTTTCTTTGAACAGCTGACCACCACACCGTAGGATCGCAAAGTGCTTTTCAACCTGTTTCAAAAGCAGCTTGTCATGTGGCAATGGGGGCTGCTGTTTGAGGGAAACAAACCTAAAGCCCAGTCCTTTCACGTTTTTTTGGATTCCCCCCCCCCCCCGAATGGAGTCACAGGAGAGCCAGTATGGTGTAGTGGTTAGAGTGTTAGGCATGAATGGGATTAAGTGCCACAATTTTATTCTCACCATTAAATCTGCACCAAGGCAATCCACAAATTCCAGTGAAGTGTGGGCACTGTCTCTGCAGGGAGACCTCAGTTGTCAAGTATAGCCCCCCGTGGGCGAATCCATGTATGCCACATAAGCGATCTGGGCTTTTCTTGTCTGTCCGCCATTTTGGCAAGCTGAGGGGTCCACGGTTGCCCCTGCCCATCACCGCTGGTCGGCAGTTAACGAACAAGATCCCACATGGTCCCAGGGCAGCTCCCAACCAAACACACTCACGAACTGGCTGGCAATGAGAGGCAGGTCGAGTTAGCCTCCCCTCACTTCAGGGTGCCCACCAGGGTCATCCCACCTCTTTTGGTGCCTGTACCCCCCACCACTTGTGACCAGATTCAAGCCAATTAGGCAAATCAAAACCACCCCCCAACCAACTCAGTGTGGGGTAGGCAAAAAAGATGTGCCCCTCGGCCAGTCAAGGCACACCAAAACATTCCTACCCAGCCCCCAGAATAGGCATTAGCTAATCTCACACTGACCTGAGGGCGGGAGGGTGGATGGGTAGCTGCTCGGAGCAAGAGACTGTGTGTGTGGGCAGGTCTGACTTCTACAGCGGCCACCTAACCCCACCCGGCATGCAACCCAAGCTTATGTGGGAGAAGTACCACGTGCCTTCATTCCTGCCTGAAGGGATGAGTAGGGCAAATCCTCCCCAGTTTAAGCTGGTGGAGCGGCATTCTAGCCTAACATTTAGAGCAGGGGTATTTAAAGCAAGGGTTATTTGGAGACGCTCTTGGGGGCCACATTCCAGTGGTGGGTGCAGCCAAAGACAAAATGGGGCAGGGCCAAAGGTAAAGGGGCAGGGTCAAAAAAAAGAAGAAGAAGCCAGTATATTTAGGTTGAAGCTCATACTGCCAGGTAGTCATCTTTAGAAGAGGCATTTCAGTATTTTAAAATGGGGAGGGGGAGTGCAAAAGCTGGGAAACTAACATGGGAAACTACCAAATGCTCAGGGGAAAGTGGGTAGGGTAAGGGAAGGGGCATGACAATATGGGGAACCTGTGGACCTAAGGTTCTGCACCCCTAATTTAGAACATGTCTGACTAGCAGCCCCACATGCTCCCAGAGAAGAGGCAATATTTATTTAGTTGTTTGTTTGTTACACTTATATCCCACCTTTTCCTCTAAGGAACCTAGGGGAGATTACATGGTCCTCCTCCTCTCCATTTTATCCTCAAACAACCTTGTGAGGTAGGCTAGGCTGAGAGTCAGTGACTGGCCCAAAGTCACCCAGTCAGCTTCATGGCAGAGTGGGGACTTGAACCTGGGTCTCCCGCGTCCCAGTCCAACACTCTAACCACTATACCACACTGGCTCTTGCTCATGCAAGCTCTGCAAACTGGGGTATTCGCTGAGCAGATCCAAAGCTTTAAAAAAATTATTTCTGGAGATAATCAGAATGATAAATATGACTGTTTACCGGATAAACTGTTAAACTGTGACCAAGAAAACAATGGAAGGAAAACAGATAATTGAAGGGGACACAAAAGAAAGAAGAAAATCTGAAGGAATGAGAGCTGAGTAAACAGGTGTAACTGTGGATAAACTGGAAGAAAAATTTAACCATGAATTTGCTCATAGGTACCTTTATAACCATATTCTTATATTTACATGTATATATTTTAAATATTTTATAGTATACTGCAACTAAAGGGGAATATAAATCTAAGAAGTTAAAATACAGCAATTTTCCATTGTTTCTTGATTAGGAACCATTTATGAGCAATATATTTTCTCTGGATCTGAGAAGATCAGAAACCGAAAGTTCTGTAGAAACCTGTAGTTCAAAATAAAAATGTAAAGCTGGCTTGCAAAGAGCTGAGTTAGATATGTCGTTTTTGCGGGGGGGGGGGAGCTCCCTAATAATTCCAGTTGTTGTGTACTGCTTCTTTAACAGGCAAGCCCAGCAGGCATCAGCACCCAAGTGATCTGGAAGAAACACTTTCACTTTGGCAGCAGAAGCCTGCTGAGCCCCTCAGGGGCCAGAACAATGCAGAGCTTAGATGCAACAGTAACCAGGGGCAGTTCTCAGTTAAACTGCACCTTGCCGACAAAGGTCCATCTAATCAAAGCTATGGTTTTCCCAGTAGTAATGTATGGCTGTGAGAGCTGGACTATAAGGAAGGCTGAGCGCCGAAGAATTGATGCTTTCGAACTGTGGTGCTGGAGAAGACTCTTACGAGTCCCCTGGACTGCAAGGAGGTCAAATCAGTCCATCCTAAAGGAAAGCAACCCTGACTGTTCATTGGAAGGACAGATACTGAAGCTGAAGCTCAAATAGTTTGGCCACCTAATGCGAAGAGAAAACTCTCTGGAAAAGACCCTGATGCTGGGAAAGACTGAAGGCAAAAGGAGAAGGGGACGACAGAGGATGAGATGGCTAGACAGCATCACCGATGCAATGAATATGAACTTGAGCACACTCCGGGAGAGAGCGCAGGACAGGAAGGCCTGGCGTGCTATGGTCCATGGGGTCACGAAGAGTCGGACACGACTGAACGACTGAACAACAACAACTTCCCAGTAAGCTGTGATAGTAAATAGTACAGTTTGGGAAGTCTGGTGTGTGGTGCTTTTCTCACATATACAATTCAAGTTATCTATAAACAATAGCCAAAAATATTTAAAAATTATCCATAATCAGGTGTTTATTATTAGACACGTCTATTTCACAGCTGCCATTCATTTCAGTGGTATAGTTTTCACAGGAGACTCAATGAAACACCACTGAAATGAAAGCAGCTTTTACAGCAGGGGCACATGGCTTTATTTAGCTGCATTTTGTTTTAACAATATATTCCTCCAACCCTCTGGCACCACACATTTGTTAACGCACTTGGAGGCAGTAATTTGGGCAAGTTACACTGACATTCAGTCAAGTGGCAATGTGTTCAGATTACGGATGTACAGATTTTGTAAAAACGGACATTCCATGGATTGACAGGTGCCTTTCGTTCCATCATCCACTCATTGACGGAATCGTTTTTTTTCCTTCCCCAACCTAGTGCCTCCAGATATTTTCAACCATTGGATATGCTGGCTGGGGATGATGGGAGCTATAGTCCAACACATCTTGAGTGCACCAAGTTGGGGAAGGCTGGGCTAAAAAGTATATAAATAGAATTCTAGGTTTGCCCTATAAACATCAATCTTTCCTAATGGAATGGATGTTAGTATGAATGTGGGGAAACCTGCCACATTTAAGAAGGATGCATACAAACTGGAGGGTTCAGAGGAGGGCAACAAAGATGATCAGGGGACTGGAAACAAAGCCCTATGAAGACAGGCTGAAAGAACTGGGCATGTTTAACCTTGAAAAGAGAAGACTGAGGGGAGATATGACAGCATCTCTTCTTGATCATCCCAGAGTGCAGGACATGGAATAATGGGCTCAAGTGACAGGAACCCAGATTCTGGCTGAACATCAGGAAAAACTTCCTGACTGTTAGAGCAATACGACAATGGAGCCAATTACCTCAGGAAGTAGTGGGCTCTCCCACACTGGAGGCATTCAAGAGGAGGCTGGACAGCCATCTGTCAGGGATACTCTGACCTGAATTCCTGCATTGAGCAGGGGGTTGGACTTGCTGGCCTTGTAGGCACTTTCCAACCCTACTATTCTATGATTCTATGCCCAAGCCATCCTCTCCCCTGTATATCTCTTATGCCTCTCTGTTGCTTCTGCTAAACAAACAGCAGATGAAGTGGTAAAACATCCTGGATTGTACCACTGCAAAATGCAGGTGGTAATGGGAGACGCTGCATGTTTGAACATTCTTCCATCAGTAAAAGAAAAATAATTATAGATGGAAACCCAGTGTCAGGGTTCCACCTATGACATGGACCCCCTGAGCAACTCCTTTATGAACCCTATAATTCTATGATTCTATGATCTCTTACCTCCTTAAGAGTCTCACTTTCCTTCTTTTAAACTTCTCTCTTTCGCTTGCTTTTAATAACGTGGGGTTTAGGCTGTAGACGCTGGGTGATTGACACACCAGACACTTGAGGTTTAACCACAACAGTTTACTGGTGAATTAAAGCAAGAAATCACAACTACAGGTATTTACGCAATAGAGCTGAGTGATACAAAAGGCCCTAAAAGAAAATAAAAGTTGCAAAACACAAGTTCCTTTCCCCGAGCTGCACTTAGACTCCTCTAGGTTGCTTCTTCCTGCTCCCTCTTCAGGCTCTGTTCTCCTGACTCTGCTTTTACTGGCTCCTCACTCTCTTTTTATACCTTCCTCCCTCAAAACCAAAAGTGCTGCTTCAAACCTGAAGAAATAAAACTTAACTGAGGAAATTAAACTGAAATCTAACCGGAGAAATGAAAGTACTCCTCTCAGGTATACCCCCCCATAAAAAACCCCTCCAGGCCTCTAAGCCTGACCTTTTTTCCCTTTGCCTCTGCACGTCTCAAACCTTCACACCCAGTATGCCAGAGGGAAGGTTACTCTAACATCCTGTCCCTTGACATCTAGTTCTATGTGTGAGGAAGTATTCCATATGTATTCCCTCACCTACAGTGGTATGGTCCAGGTTCTTCATCACCTCACCTGCAGCCTGCTGCTTAGACAGATCCAACCTATGATTCCAGCCTCTGAATTCACTGACGTGATTCTCATTCCAGGCTTTTGTTCCTTCTGGAATCAGGAATCAGGGTTGCCCAGCCACTTTTCTGATTCTCCAGTGATGCACTCACTCAGTGGTTCCCAACACTGGGTCCCCAGATGTTGTTGGACTACAACTGCTATCATGGCCTCAGGGATTATGGGAGCCATAGTGAAACATCTGGGGACCTAAAGTTTTATTTATTTCATCAACTTATTTATATTGCTCCTTTCCACCCCCAAAAATGATGCTCAAGGCAGCTAACAATAACATCCAGATTAAAAATAAACCTTATGGTTGGGGAACTACTGCAAGTCTTGGCCACCACTTCCTTCCACGACATCCTCACACCAGAAGTGAAGCACCCCAGTGATCACACAGCCATGTGGTATTAGCTGCATAGGCACAAGTCATTTAGTGGTGCTGCGTTTGACCATTCAAAATGGGAATGAAGTTCAGTTGTTGGTTCACCACCTCATCATGGAGGTCTAGGCTCTCTTAAATTTACAAATGAAACAGACTTTCCAAGTCCCTTTGTTTAGCCCAAAGCAGAACATGGATACCTCTTTTATACATTTTCTTATATTGTTCAGGCAAACAATCCCTTCTTTGTTGTTCTTGCTGTTAAAAGTGAAGGATACAGGGCCAAATTGACTGGAAAGTCCCTCTCACAGAAAGTCTGTTTTGCTTTGGCTGTGCAAGGCCATGTCCGTTGAAATGTTTTCTTTATTCAGGGTTGGTAGCTCGAACAGTAAGGGATGACAATCGTGTCAGTTCTCCTGAGGCCTGTACCAAGTGAAGCATAAACTTGCCATTCAGCAACTGTGCTGGCCATGGGATGTCTGGAATTTGTTGTGTGCACTCATCCTTAAAAGGGAACAGCTGTTGGGAGAGGCTGTTATAAGACACCTCAAAGGGCATGCCTGACTTCAGTTACACCCTTATCTATGACTTGGTACGAAGTGAACAAATTTTGCTGCTATGCAGCTTCCAACTGCAAGAATAGAACCGGTGCTTCCATAATACTTCACTTAGCAAAGTGAGAAAGTAAAGGTTCTGTAAAGGTTCCAAACTTTTCAATTAAAAAAAGGATATTTTAAAAATCAACAACAAACAACCAGTCCCACATTAATTAATGGAGCCTCAATAGTCTACAAAGAAACCTACTGGTTAAGATGCGTTCTACACTTGGGGCGGGGGGAAGGGTGGATGCGGGAAATCCAATAGAGCAAATCTGCAATAATTTAAAATAAAGTGATGGAGGGAGCAATCCTATGGCCGCTAGACAGTGGTTAGATGGCCATAGGGTATCTTGTTTTCCAGGATCTGACCTCGGAGCCTGTGCTCTGAGATTGGTGCCTGGAGAACCGACCTCCCCCCACTTCTGCGCTGCCTTTGAGTCAGTGCGGAACAGCCCCGTGCTCTGCGCTCGCAAGAGGAGCATGGAGCAGCCAGAAAGGGGCGTGTCTGGGGGTGCTCCAGGGTGGGAAGGGCAGAAATGCCCGTATGACACATCCAATGTGTCATACAGCAGCCTCCTCCCCTGCTCTGCCCTCCCGTGGCTAGACGGCTGCAATCGGCTATCTAGCTGAAAATGCAGGGCAGCAGAAGTGCGGAGGGAACGATCCCCTCCTTGCTTCTGCTGCCCTGCATTGCAGAGGCGATGTCAGGGTGGAAACTGAGCCGATAGAACCCCAGAGCAGGTCTGATTCTGAGGAGGATCAGCAATCCGTGGGAGAGGAGCCAGCTCATCCCTCACAGGCACAGCAGCTGGCAGAGATGCCTCCTGCCGGCATTCCTGAGATAGATAGTGATCCTAGCGGTGAGAGAGTGTGGGAGGGGGGCTTGCTGGACACTCGACGCAGAGAGCGACGAGCGATGGAGGGCGCGGAAAGGAGGCGTAGTGCCCGTTTGGCGCGCAAGCAACGGCTGCCTCCCGTGGACCCAAGGGAAAGAGGGAGGATCTCTCCCTAGCCCATAAGTTCAGGGTCTTCAAGTGACTTGCCTTCAAACGGGGACCTACTCGGCGCATAGGCCACTCTGCTGTTCCTTGCTTAGTTGCTGGTGATTAACATCTGAAAGAGTCATTAAGTTGTAAAAGGATTAAAGCCTTGAAAAGAATCCTATCGTCTGTGTCTTGAGTTGGCTATTGAGTTGGAGTCTACTGAAAGAGGCTGCTAGGGCGCTCCTGACAGGCGGCCGCCTATCTGGATAGGATTGCGCCCTATGGGCATAATCCTATGCATGTTTAGATGGAAAAAAGTCCTACAGCTCTTCCACAGCCAACATACATAGGATTGCACCCTTAATCACACAGGTATTTTTGTTGGGAATATTTCAACCATCTACAAGTTACAGAAAGGGGGCAGTGTTGTAGTTAGTTAATGAATGGCAATTTGGGCATAGCTAGCCTTAGGATCTCTATAGCTTTCAGTCTGGTTTCTTGTTCCTCCCATTCTCCCCCCGCGCCCCTCTCTGACCTCCTCCAATGCTGGGAACAGTTGTGTTTGCTCTCTCACACTCCTGCATGTGTTACAGAACACAAAGAAATGGACTGAACAAACTCTGTTTGGAACTCTACGCTGTACCTGCACTTTAGGAAAGAATACTGTGAGTAAACCATTTTAACTTTTCTTCACTAAAGAAGGATGTGGTTTCTTTTTTTAGGCTTGTGTCCATGTGGGACTGGTGAATGCTTATTCTGTTCTGCCATTTGTTTTTTCTCCGTTTCCGTTTTTAATAGGAGGCAGCAATACCAAATAATTGCCATCAATTTTTTTTCTGATTATATATATATATATATATGTATGTGTGTGTGTGTGTATATATATATATATATATATACACATACATACATATATATATATACACACATACACATACACACACACACACACACATATATATATATATATATATATATATATATATATAATCAGAAAAAAAATTGATGGCAATTATTTGGTATTGCTGCCTCCTATTAAAAAGGGAAACGGAGAAATATATATATATATATATATATATGGGGCCGTGGTGGCTTAGTGGTTAAGACACTGAACTGCAGACCGGAAGGTCGGCAGGTCAGCAGTTCGAGACCCGAGTGCTGCGTGACGGAGTGAGCTCCCGTCTTCAGTCCCAGCTCCTGCCAACCTAGCAGTTCGAAAGCAAGAAATTGCAAGTAGATAAATAGGTACCGCCTCGGCGGGAAAGGTAACAGCGTTCCGTGCACCTCGGTGTTCAGTCATGCCGGCCACATGACCACGGAAGCGTCTTCGGACAGCGCTGGCTCTTCAGCTTAGAAACGGGGATGAGCACCGCACCCTAGAGTCGGACACGACTGGTTGGGGACACCTTTACCTTTATATATATATATATATATATATATATATATATATAATATCAAAACCTTTTCAATGAATGCATCTTTTTGGTTTTGGTTTTTCTTTCTCAGGCTTACTATCTACAGGAGAAATAAATGGAAGAGAAATTGTGAGAAACTCTCCAGTTCTTTCTTGACCTGTAACTAGTTTCTGCTTGTGGGACAACATTCCAATAATCAAAATCTTTCAGACAGCCATTCTTCAAGATTTGTGATTTGTTTCTGACTTACGTAACATGGGAACAACTTGTTTAACTGCCAACAAGGCAGAAAGGTCCAATAGCATTTGATATGGTGGAAGGTCCTCCCATTACCACCTAAGTCTGCTAAGAGATTCACTTGGCGAACCTGAGGTACTTCCATCTTTCATATCTCCTTTAATAACTTCAGTCTTACATCTCCAAAATCTTTGCAGCTTAGAACATCCCCGCCACATATGTAGGAAAGTCCTCAAACCTTCCTCCTGCTCTAGGCTGAGGAGTTACTATAGATCAGGGATCAGCAACCTTTTCTCTGTAAAGGGCCACATTTCCTTATGGGTAATCTGTTGAAGGTGGCATGCCAGCAGTGGATGGGGTCAGAGCCTAAAGTGGCTGGGTCAACCCTTTCTCCCCTTCTCTTTCTGCCACCCCCTTTTCTCTTTCTCTTTCTGTCCTCTTTTCTCTCTCTGTCCCTTCCCACCCAGTATGTTATCAGGGAAGGGACAGATGGCTCTTACCAGAGGTCTGAACTGATCACTGGCAGAAGACTTTGGCAATTAGTGAGAGGGCTGCATGAAAAGAGGCTGAGGGATGCTTGCAGACCTAGGAGCGTGGGTTGTCCACTCTTGCTGGCCTTCAGGGTTATCAAATGCCACCTAGAGGTTATTTGAAACTAAGGGAGCAATCCTATGCTTCCCAGGAGGGTGGCTGAGAGTTCATAAGAGGTGGCAGAATTACCACTCTGACAGTGGAGAGGGGGGCTTACCAGGGGGTGGAACATCCACCACAGAAGTCCTCCTAGTGCACCTAGGGATGTCTGTCACCGGGAAATCCAGCTCTTTTTGGGTTCATCGGATTTCCACTGAGCCTCTGACTTGGCTTGCATTTGTGAGTGGAGCCATGGGTTCCTTCCTGAAATCCAGGAACCTTTTTGGTTGTTTTTAAAATGTAAATAGCAAATTACACAATTTCTGGCAGCAATTTGCACAACTTACACAAACTGCAGCTGTAATTTGTGGAAATTGCTATTTACGTAGTCCCCCCCCCCCCCAACCATGAACTGGCCTGACTTGATGGAGAGGGAGTTGGGTCAGCTTGAGGGAAAGTGAGCTGAAGTCTGGCGGGCTGAGCTGATGAAAGATGGATTCCTCCAATATCCCTATGTGCAGCAGCAGGAAGCTCTGTTGCTGTTGCTGACCTACCAAAACAAGGGTGTTCGGGGGGTTGAGGGGTTGGGGAAGGAAGCGAAAATCAGAAGGGAGGCACCTGGGATGAATGAAAAGCAAAAAGATAACAAATTCTCAGAGGTGCCAACAGGGAGGGCCCAAGACATTTGGGTGCCTGTAGTGATTGACAAGATGGTGCCCTCTCCCATTCCATGTACAAAAGCTGACTGGACTGGCAGATGAATATGTGTTCAACACTGATGATGGGACAACATCCTCTACTGAACCTGAAGGCAGCAGGCTAACTAAGGGGGCACAGAGCAGGCTGCATGGCATATAGGTCTCTTCTTGAACACCTTGCTGCTATCTCTGCTGCCTGAGGTGACTGTGTAATAGTAGGGCCAGTCTTGGGTGCCCAAGTGCAATTTGTTTATTTTAAGCCCAACGCTTTCCTCAGACTTCAGTCTATTTCCCGCCTCCCAGCTGAGCAGAGCAGAGCAGAGCAGAGCAGAGCAGAGAAAGCTGTTCCAGCTGGTCCAGGGCCTATAGAAGCAAGCAAGCTCCCAGAGAGCGAGCGACCAGAGCGAGCAAACAGGGGGAGCAAACAGGAGCTGGCCAGGGGAGTTGCAACGGCAGAAGAGACAAAGGAGACAAAGGCAAAGAGGTAAGTGGGCTGGAGGAAGCCCAGGGGGCTGTCCTTCTCCTTCTGAGTGGCTGTGAGCTCACCTGGTGCTTCTGAGAGCTCCAACTGAATTGGGTGTGTGTGGCCTGAGTATTCCCAGCAGCTGTGTGGGCAGGAAGCTTCAGTCTGTTTCCCCCCTCCCAGCTGAGCAGAGCAGAGGAAGCTGCTCCAGCTGGTCTAGGGACTATAGAAGCAAGCAAGCTCCCAGAGAGTGAGCGATCAGAGCGCGTGAACAGGGAGAGCAAACAGGAGTTGGCCAGGGGAGATCAAAAGGGAGGCCCCTAACATACATACATACATATATATAATTTACTTTATATATATATTAATTGTTTTGTTTTATATATTATTATATACACACACACACACACACATTTTTTTCATTTTTTAAAAATTTGTCTTGTTACACACACTTCCATACCAGTGGGACTCTATTTTTAACCTGCAGTGAGTAGAGGACCAGGCACAGGCTACCCTAGAACAACCAGAAAGCTAGACACATAAAGGGAATACAGACTATGGAAGGACAAGACTCTCCAGTGGTGGTGACCTGCAAGGTGTGTGCAATGTTTGTTTTCTTGCCTGAGAACAACATGGCCTACATGTGCAACAAGTGCAAGTTGATCACACTGCTAGAAGAAAAGGTAAGAGGACTGGAGTGGTGAGTGTCGACCCTCCAGGGAATAAGAGAATACGAAGAGTTCTTGGACAGAACGGTGGAACTACAGCAGCAAAGCGAAGTACAGGAGTTAGAAGAGCAACAGCAAGCTGAGGCAGAAGAGGAAACTGCTGAGGTGAGGAAAAATGAAGTAGAGGATACTCCTTGGAAAAGGGTGGCAGTTAGGGGCAGAAGAACAGCACCAGTGGAGGCAGTGGAACTAGGGAACTGTTTCCAGGTACTCGAGGATGAGACTGGAGGACAGCCTGCAGAGGAAGAATCACAGGGGAACCTGCATGAGAGAGAGCAAGAGGCTGAAGGTCAGCCAAGCAGAGGTGATGAAACCAAGGCCTACAACAACAGGAAGAGAAGAGTAGTAGTAGTGGGAGATGCTTGCTACATGGGATCGAAACCCAAGTATGTTGTGAAGACCCATGGACTCGCCAGGTATGCTGTCTCCCAGGAGGCACTGATCAGAGATGTGACTGTCTATATACTAATCTATATACTAACGCCTAGAGTATGGTAAACAAACAGAGCGAACTTGAACTCTTAATACAGGAAGGAAATTATGACTTGATAGGTATAGCTGAGACTTGGTGGCATGACTCCCGTGACTGGAATACAGCAATTGAAGGATATAACTTGTTCAAAAAGAACAGGAGGAACAGAAAGGAGGTGGGGTCGCACTATATGTTAAAAATACATATCTCTGCACACAAATACAGGAGGATGAGCTTGGTAGGCCCATCGAGAGCATCTGGGTTAAAATAAATGGAGCAAAGAATAAAAGGAACATGGTGGTCGGAGTCTACTACCGGCCATCCAATCAAGGAGAAGACGAGGATGAAACTTTTGAAAAGCAAATAGCCAATGTTTCAAGGAAGCATGTTGTAGTAGTAATGGGGGGACTTCAATTTCCCCAATATTTGTTGGGAGACAAATTCTGCAAAACATGGCCCCTCCAGGAAATTCCTGACTTGTGTGTCAGATAACTTCCTCCTACATAAAGTAGAGGAAGGAACTAGAGGATCGGCTATCCTTGACTTGATCCTAACCAACAGAAATGACTTAGGGGTAAAGTAGCAGTTACAGGAACTCTGGGGGAGAGCGACGATGTTATACTTGAGTTCATGGTTCTAATGGAAGCAAAAGCCGAGTGTAGCCAAACACATATCCTGAATTTAGGAAAGCTGATTTTAATAAACTCAGAACAATGATAAGTAAGGTCCCATGGCAAGCGACTCTAATGAGAAGAGGAGTCCAAGATCAGTGGGAGTTTTTTAAAAACAAAATTCTCAAGGCACAATTACAAACAATTCCAACAAGAAGAAAAGGTGGAAGACAACAGAAGAAGTGAATATGGCTTCACAAAAAGCTTAGAGATGACCTGAAAACAAAAAAGGACACATATAGGAAGTGGAAGGAAGGCCAAACTACAAAGGAACAGTACAGGCAGGTAGCACAGAATTGCAGGGATGGTGTCAGGAAGGCTAAAGCTGAGGTTAGCGTGGGATGCTAAAAGGAACAAAAAGGCTTTCTTCAGCTACGTGCATAGTAAAAGACAGAGGAAAGAAATGGTGGTTCAGATATTAAATAAGGATGGCAAAATGATAACAGATGACAAAGAAAAGGCAGAAGTGCTCAATTGGCTCAGTCTTCTCCCAAAAGAGGGTCTATGACCCCCCTGGCAAAGGCGAAGCACAGGCTGAAGGGGCAGGATTGCAGCTTGAGATGGATAGGCATATGGTCAAGGAACACCTAATGACTTTGAATGAGTTCAAATCTCCAGGGCCAGATGAACTGCACCCTAGAGTAATAAAGGAACTGGCAGAAGAACTCTCAGAACCGCTGTCTATTATCTTTGAGAAATCATGGAGGATGGGTGAACTGGAGGAGGGCTAATGTTGTCCCTATCTTCAAAAAGGGTAAAAAGGAGGAACCTGGGAACTACAGACCAGTCAGTCTGCCATCAATCCCTGGGGAAATTCTGGAGCAGATGATAAAGCAATCCATCTGGAAGCACCTTGAAAACAATGCCGTGATTACTCGAAGCCAACATGGATTTGTCAAGAACAAATCCTGCCAGATGGATCTGATCTCATTTTTTGATCAAGAAACCTCCCTTGTGGACCATGGGAATGCTGTAGATATAATATACCTCGACTTCAGCAAAGCTTCTGACAAAGTGCCCCATGATATCCTGATGAGCAAATTAGCTCAAAGTGGGCTAGATGAAACAACGATCCAGTGGATCCACAGTTGGCTACAGAATCGGACTCCAAGAGTGCTTATCAATGGGATCTTCTCAAAGTGGGGAGAGGTAACGAGTGGGGTACCGCAGGGCTGAGTCCTTGGGTCAGTGCTCTTCAACATTTTTATTAATGACTTGGAGGAGGAGGTGCAGGGAATGCTGATCAAATTTGCAGATGACACCAAATTGGGTGGGATAGCTAATACTTTGGATGACAGAAACAAAATTCAAAGTGATCTTGACAGACGGGAGCTCTGGGCAGAAAACCACAGAATTACATTTAATAGGGAGAAATGCCAAGTTCTGCACCTAGGAAAAAGAAACCAAATGCACAGTTACAAGATGGGGGATACCTGGCTCAACAACACTACAAGCGAGAAGGATCTTGGAATTGTAGATCACAAGTTGAATATGAGGCAACAATGTGCAAAAAAAGGCAAATGCTCTTTTGGGCTGCATTAATAGAAGCATAGCTTCCAAGTCCCGGGAAGTAATAGTTCCCCTCTATTCAGCACTGGTTAGGCTTCATCTGGAGTACTGTGTCCAGTTCTGGGCACCACACTTTAAGAAGGATGCAGACAAGCTGGAGAGGGTTCAGAGGAGGGCAACAAAGATGATCAGGGGACTGGAAACAAAGCCCCATGAAGAGAGACTGAAAGAACTGGGCATGTTTAGCCTTGAGAAGAGAAGACTGAGGGGAGATATGATAGCCCTCTTCAAGTACTTGAAAGGCTGTCACAGAGAGGAAGACCAGGATCTCTTCTCGATCATCCCAGAATGCAGGACACGGAATAACGGGCTCAAGTTACAGGAAGCCAGATTCCGGCTGAACATCAGGAAAAATTTCCTGACTGTTAAAGCAATATGACAATGGAACCAATTACCTGGGGAGGTAGTGGGTTCTCCCACACTGGAGGCATTCAAGCAGAGGCTGGACAGCCATCTGACAGGGATGCTCTGACTTGGGTTCCTGCACTCAGCAGAGGGTTGTACTCAATGGTCTTGTAGGCCCCTTACAACCCTACTATTGTATGATTCTATGACTGTGGCTCCTTCGTTAGGGGCAGTCTTATAAAATGCAAACACTGCAAACAAACCCAGCTGGCTTACTAAGGTGGTGGCCATCCTTGATACACCATCCATGGGGAAGGCCATGAATCCCCAGGACCCTCAGCCTTCTCATTCCCCCACCAACAGGCTCCAAAACAACTCCAGCAGACATAGGTAATTCCCTCTCATTGTGTTCAATGGGAGGAAGTAAGATGAGACAGAGAAACACAAAATAGAAGCTACCCCTTGCTCTGGCTGTAGTGAGCTGGCAAGGCTCTGGATGTTGCTCCACCACAGAATCACCCACCTACCACCAGGAATGTACGGATTGTGTAAAATCCATTCCATCTGTGGTTCATGGGTTGCCAGGTGTCATTCATTTTGTCATCCACCCATTGATGGAATTGAACTTTTTGTTTCTGAATTTGCACAAATTTGCATTTCCGTTAATGCGAATCCGTGCAAATTTGCACTTGCAAAAATGTGCAAATTCCCACAAAATACACAAATCCCCCCCCCCCCCAGTGCACACTTTCATGCTTCAGGCTAATAGGGAAATCTGCATTTCAGCCAGTTTTTTTTTTTTTAAATGTGTATTTTTCTACAACAAAATTTGCACAAAATTCTGAAAGGTTAGAAGAATGGTCCGCAAGTCTGCGGAATCCACTCAGCAGGAGAAAAGCTGGTCCACACTGGAATCTGTGAGTCAGATTCATAAAAATCCAAACTCATGTGGTTCCATTGTGGATTTCTCCAACATCCCTACCCACCATCACCAGCGTAGGATGGCTTTTCCCATCTTCTTTACAGTGATGCAACAGAGAGGTCACTCCCATCCCTCTTGGGGGCCACTGTTTAAGAGTTACACACTCCACATAAGTGTATATCCTTAGTGAAATGTAAAGAGCTGAAGCTAAGGAGGACCTTTTCTGCTATTTTGAGCAGATGCGGGAGCATCCATGCTCTGTGTACCCCAAACCCTTGATCTAATTTTGCACAACAGCTAGCCAGCCTACATGGGGGTACACTTCCCCACCTGCATCAAAAGATGCACCCAGCCAGCTCCGGGAAGCCCAAATGAACACTGCAGTATGTATGCAGGTTGAAATGCACATCTGCAGCTGTGTATGTGGAAGCCTGCAATTTCGTCGTATTGAATTTGAATTCTTTTACTCTGTTATTACCTTCTCACCGCCTTCAGAATGGAGTAGGTTGTACATGTAAATAAATAAGTACAAAAAACTAAGATTTATTTTCAGCCCCCACTCCAACTCCAAAATGAATTGGCACTTCTGTAATCCCCATGGGATCTTCACTTGGACCCCCACTGTTACCTTTGTTCTTCCTGTTCTCTGATTGTGCAGTGCATTCTTCAATAAAAATATTGCTTTCTTTGATTTGTGCAATATTCTATCCCTCTGTTGATGTTTCCTGGTATTCTATTTCTATTTCTGGCTGTCGATTTAAGAGTTGGCAGACATTTTCAAGCATATTTGTATGACAGACCTCAACATCCTTTCTGGTCATTTAAATTTATGACTGTTCCATTTATGATGTACTCTCTGTTTCACGTGGTTGTCGCTAGACCCACCGTTGTACATCTGTTTGCATTAAGCTGCACTTCCCATTTAATTACCAGGTCTCTTGAAGACCTGAAATCCTCCTGAACTTAGTTGCTATGAAGTCTGAAGTATTTGCTATTACGTGGGCCTAGTTTTGGTACCAGCTTACACAATCATACACATGATATTCGCATAAAATCACTTATATATGTATGATTAAATAGAACAGGCCCCTAGAGTATGCCACTGGTGTTCTACCTAAAGCCAAATTAATTACCATTTTGATTCACTTGTAAAATCCTTTTGTGAGCCGGATTTCAAACCAACTCGGTATACTCCTTTATATTATGACTCCTTGACATAATCAGATATCATGGACCTAAATATTTGCAGAGCATTGACCTGCCACAGAGGACAGAAAGGAGCCTATAGCACCCAAAGAGGTAAACAGACAAATTCTGAGAAATGCAGTTTTACTTCTCCTTTTTAAAGGAGACATTTTTGTTCATGTGGCTACAGAGCAAAACTGGCATATTTGTAGGCTATTTTTGCCACTCAGCACAAACAAGCACATCTTTGCTGGATCAAACCAAGTTACGACTTAAAGATGATGGGCAACTTCAAGTCCCAGCTCTTCTTTCTGATGGTGCTTTATCTTTCTACTGGACTGGACAGCCATTCAAACAGAGGACGCCTTCAAAACAGAGGGCAGTCCTCTAGCAGCCCCTCAAATAGAGGACTGTTCTCTGTAATGGAGGATGGCCATGCTAGCTGGCACTCCTGTTTCCAAAATATGACCTCTCAGGCAGAGGCCCAGATGCGAACCTGGAAAACTTTTAAAGTGGAGATGCCAGGGACTGAACTTGGGATCTTCTGTGGGAAAGCACGTACTACCACTGAGATATGCTGTAGTGTTTTTTCTTCTTTTGTTGTAAGCTGCTCTCAGTGCAACATGAGCAGAAGAGCAGGATATGAACTTCAGCAACAACAGTGATCTCTGCTTTATTGCTGTAAGCCGCATTGGGAAGGCTTCTGCTCTGAAAGGCAGCCAAGAAATGTTTTAAATAAATAAAAATAAAAAGCGACAGTCAGGGCCATTATGTGGGGTCATGTGTCCACATCAGGTGGCGGAGTGGGAAGAGGGGCAAATTGCCTCACTCTTCCCCCTGCCACCCTTGCCAGGAGGGCCCACCACTGCCTCTCTGCCACCTCAGCTGTGGCCGCCTGCCCACTCACTTGGCCAGAAGGCTGCTCCCACACTTGCTCAGTCAGCCAGCAGCCTGCCTCACCGCTTGCTCCTGCCTGCCTGGCTGCTCCTGTCTTGTGCCCCAGATGCAGGGTTCCTGCAAGAGGCCCCCCCCAGCAACAGAATTGAAGGCACCATGCAAGTTCCTCAAAAGGGCATCCCCAGCCCTGACCCCAGCCCTGCTCCCACCCAGGGCACGAGAGACGGCTTGCCGGTGCATCCTGCACCAATGAACGTAGGTACGGGTGGGCTGGGCAGGGCGGGTTTCGGCCGCTCGAGGCAGCAATGTACCTTGGGTTGGGCCTGGCTACAATCCTTCCTGAAGCTAGTCAGTTGCTCTGGAAAGTTTTTAAAAAGACATGCTGGAAATGGCTATTTCCTAGCACTTGTCTCCAGCATGTTGTAGTGAGGTATAAATAATAATAATAATAATCTACCCCTTCAAATTAATTGTGCATCATAAACACAACAGGCTGTATCCAATGTTAGCCCTACACTGACAGACTTCAGAAGTAATGCTTCTGATTGCAACACACAACAACTGGGCCATAACTAATGTTTGAATGCCTGGGAAACTAAGAACGTCTTTGCCTGGCAGCGAAAAGATGAAAGTGTTGGTGCCAGATGAGTTCCCTTGGGGAGAGCATTCCATAAACATGGGGCTATCACAGACAAGGCCATTCCTGTACTGCGCTCCACAACATTGACAACAATCATAAGATAAAATAATGGGGTGCAAATTCCCCCTTCTCCCTTGTTGCCATCCTCCAAGCTGAGGGAGGCTTGGAGGATGGCAACTAGGGAGAAGGTCTTCTCAGACATAGTCCCCTGACTGTGGAATGCTCTCTCCACTGAAGTCTCTCCATTGTCATCTTTATGGCGCCAGGTTAAGACTTTCCTCTACTTCCAGGAATTTGATGGGGCATTTAATGTCGGTTGTTTCTACTGAAGAGAGCTTTCGCTATTGGGCAGTATAGAAATGTAAGAAATAAATAAATACCAGGTCCCAGTATTTTAGTGCAACTGTTTTTTACCTATTTTAAAATTTTCTACGTTACAGATGTTATGTTATATTTTGATTATGTTGTATTTTTGCATTGTTAATTTTTGTGAACTGCCCAGACAGCTCTGAGTATTGCGAGGTACAGAAATGAAATCAATGACAATAAATGAAATGAAAAAAAAAAAGTCCAGGCACGGAGTAGCCCCTGGCACCTAAAAAACCTAAAAACCTGGGCCCGATAAACACAGGTGCTGACAAATGTATGCATCTGGCCTAGACGTAGAAGAGCGATCAAGCACAGAGAAGTCAGATGAGGTATATGTATTTCTTTATTTTTAAAATGTATATCCTGACCTATTGCTAAAACCTCAAGTCAGCTAAGAGTAAGCATTATGACTGGTTTCCATTTTGGGGTTAACCTGATTTTGGGACGAGGGGGCATTTCAGGCAAATCCCGTAATGGGGCAAAAAGGGGATGGTATGAAGTAATTCATACCATTTTGGGAGAGGGGTTAATGACAGCCTAGGGGGCTCTCCTCCCCTGATTTCTTCTTACCTTCTAAAAGTTACCAGCTCTATTGGCGGAGTTGGTGGCATAGCAGTGGGAGTGGAGTTCTGGCCACTGCAACCATCCTTCTTTACCAAAGGCCCTCTGGGATTGAAAGTAGCATTGACAATGGGCCAGTTCGCACATCACAACAACCCACCTTGGCTTAATTTACCTGCAGGGGCTGTTGCGTTGTGCTGGCACCATTTTTGCATGGCGCTTTTAGGCACTCAGCTTGCTGTGATTTGCCATGTCATGTGAACCCAGGTGACAGGGGTTGTTTGCAGGTTAGTCAATCCTCAAATAACCCATGGGTTGTTTTAGGGTTGCGGGGGGGGGGGTGTTGTCTAACTCTCAAACAACCCTACCACCTGGGTTCGCGTGACATGGCAAATCACAGCAAGCCAGGCACCCACGGGCACCCGATATGATCAACAGGCCCCATGGGTAAATTAAGCCATGGTGGGCTGTGGTGTCGTGCAAACCAGGTCAATGTCTCGGGTATGTGTGTCAAATTGTGCCCCATGAAGCTATGCTGAAACAGCTGTTCCCAAATCACTGCATGCAAATGGGCTGGTGAAACTGAGCCAGCAGTTTCCTAAAACATTTGTGCCAAACATCCTTAAAACATACAATAAAAATGAATTTAAAATAACTAAAAGTAGCAGATAAAATGAGGATAAAAATACAAGCAGGAAAAAGAAATGGAGTTATATGCATTTGTGAACCAGCTCTTTCCTTCATTTAAATCCAAAAATAAGAATTAGGGTCTCTCTGTGTGTGTCTATCTCTGTAACTACAGTTTTTACATACATGTAATAGTATACAGAAGCAGTATAAAATGCCCTTCAAAACAATCCCTTTGTATTTTAAGTCACTACCATTTTTAGTTGATTTCACTTCTTCCCTCCTATATAATGTTTTGATTATTTATTGTATAAAACCCTCAACGCAGGGGATTAAGTAAAATACCTTTGCAGTGTTTATCTGTATGTGTGTGCATGTGTAGTTCAGAGTCAATCTGGATTTTGGACAGAATGTTATTTGTATATCTTCAGATCTTTCTGATTGTTTTGGAAGCATATGATCTCCCAGACAAAGGAGTTTCTGGAACGTTAGATAATAAGGTATGTACTGTGGAGCTGAAAGGGTTAGCAGCTGTGAAATCAATAGGCCTGTGTCCTTTTACAATATACCATTTAAATCCTTTCATTCTCAGCTCTTTGCATTTATATAGGGGATATTTATAACAGGAGTCTTCAGATGACTTTAATTATAGTTTGCCTGCAGTCAAAACACATCAAAATAAGGCCCTGGGATAATTTTTTTCATAGAAGCATGGTAATTTCTAAATACACTTGAAAAGTATTCTCAGGCTTTTATAATTAATAAAAAAGGGGGACAAAGCAAATCAAATGATTTTCTTCTCCCTGAGTAGATCCACGTGCAAATAGAAGCAAAAATCTTCTGTTCAAAATGCCTTATATGGAACTCTAAAAGTGAAGATTTTTACATCTAGTAAAAGTCTTCTTGAAGACTGAATAATTGAATAATTAAAAAACTGCAACCTGCCAATGGTAGGTTTTACAAAATGCTATGCATGTTTACTTGGAAGTAAGCCACACTAGGTCCAGTACTCAAGTAATGTGTCCAGTACTCAAAAGAGTGCATAGGATTGCAACCATAGTCATTTCATAAAATCTCTGTCAAAATCACTCATGAAAAACTTCAGATGTTAGATGCTAATGAAGAATATGCTATGGCAAGTGCTGATTTTAAGCTATAAAACCCTATGTGGCTCAGGACTCCAATAACTCAAGAACCACCTCTCCTTGTATGAACCTATCCAGTCCCTGAGCTCAGTTTCAGAGGTCTTTCTCTGTGTGTCCCCTCCGAGAGACACCTGGGATGGCGGGGCTCAGTACAGGAATGGCCTTTTCTGTGATAGCCCCATGTTTATGGAATGCTGTCCCCAAGGAAACTCATCTGGCACCAACACTGTCATCTTTCTGCCATCAGGCAAAGACATTCTTAGTTTCCCAGGCATTCGGACATTAGTTATGGCCCAACTGTTGTGGGTTGCTTTTGTGGCGTTCATTCTAGGCTGTGAACAGAGAAACATTCTGTGTATTGTGGATGAACAATTTTCATATTGTATTGTTTTTAGATTATGTTTTTATGGTATTATTTTTATTTGTATTGTGCTGATTATGGTTTATATTGATTTTGGGGTGGGTGGGTGTCTGTTTCTTTTTTGCACACATGAGCTAATGTGCACATGACCAACAAAATTGTCATACACCCCTAAGAAAATTCCAGTTCTGTCAATGAATAGATGATGGAACGAAAGACATTTGACAATCCATGAAACATGGATGGAACATAATCTGTACATCCCTAAACTCACATTCTTTGTAAGTTATTTCAAGGCTGTTTATGGAATGAGATAAGTAGGTTCTAGGCCCACAGTCCTTGACAGGGCATTCTAATTGGCCACCATGACAGAGAAGTCCTGTTAAAGAAGTCACTAACCATCTGACCTCAGTACGCAGGGGTACCCAAAGGAGGCCTCCCGATAGTATCCCATGGTAATTCCCAGTTAGGGAGGCCACTTGTGAATCACCAAAGAAGAGGAAATGCACTACCAAAAAGGGGGACAAAAGAAGAGATTTGCATAACATTTGCATGTGCTAATAGATATGCATTGATGGAAGTTTAGAAATAATTATTATCATTTAAATAGAAATACAGCAAATCTCACCAGAGCGTAGAAGACTGTGAACAGGTGACCTGTGTGTCTGTGTCTGCCTGATCAGCCTGCTGTCCAAGTACTAGCTTTGATGGGCAATGGTTCTTATGGTTCTTTATCTTTAAACCAGGATTAGACAGGACAGCCCTTCAGAGAGAAGATATCTTTATATAGAGGATGATCCTCTGGCAGCCCTTCAAATCAGGAGCTGTCCTCTGTAAAAGAGGACACCTGGCCACCCTACCTCCCAGTGGCTAGACCTGTATTCCAGTTCCTATTAAATGAAGATAACAGGCATTCTGTCCTACCATCTTTGCTTGCCTTGCTTTTATTTCCCCCCTCAGTGCTTTCTACTCTCTGTAAAGGAGGCCTTCATACGGCTGAACGGAACGCACCGTATCCTTCTCCTGTGCTGAATATAAACACCCTGCCTGTAAAAGGCATATCAGACACGCAGCATAGGCAAGAAGAACAAAGAGGGTGGGGAAGTTAGGATTCATTCATAAATAAAATTGCAGAGGAACACTTAGTCAGAGCAAAAGACTCAAACGCAATGGCTTCTGATGCCTGGATGAAAAAGCCAGCTCCAGATAAAAAATAAAAAATCCACCCCTCTTTGGGTCCCCTCACCCCTGTTGTGGTTACGAAGAGTCTGGATAACTCTCTGGGCATTCCTGAGCACTTACAGATGTGTACAGATGCATACTGCAGGCCTCTGAATTCTGAAGATGACATAACGCCGAATGCCACTTTGGAAAAGACATTCATTTCATATTGACCTTGGAGAGATGAAGAGTGCCTTGGCCCTAGTAGGCAGTTGTTTAAAAAATGATGGGATTAAAATGGCAGCTGGCAGCATTCCATTCCAGGAAAGCTCAAGGCATTATCCAGTCTTGGGTTCCCCTTCCATTGCTGTAGCCATTTGATCCATAATCTCTTTTATGGATTCGTAACCCTTTTGATGTCGTTTTCCTCCATAGCATGCATGCATATGTTATTTGACAGTAAATGATACAAGCAACCCTTGACAAGGTTTTGGTGGTGGGGTGGGGGGAAGCTTTGGTCACATGGATCCCAAAGCTTCTGTTAACACATTCCTAGCAACTGTACTAACAAGTGTCAAGTTGGGGAGGGGAAAAAAGTGTAATGTAAATCTATATCATAGCTTTTCAGACTGCGTTCTGAGAAATCCTGGGGCTCTCTGGCGGCTTACCAAGGGTTCATCAATTACAAGATCCGTATGTCATTGCAATTTCCCTGCAAAACTTCTCACCCACTACAGATGTCACAGAAATCTGCAACAGATTCAAATGAATTCAGATTTCTATGAATTCGGATAGAATTTCTATGAATATCTATGAATAGAATTAAGATAGAATTTCTATGAGTTTGGATTTCTATGAATCTGACCTGTGGATTCCTCAGTGGACTGGCCTTTTCTGAGTCACACAGAATTTGTGTACTTGTGGACCAGTTTTTCACTTTTGGGGGGCATTTGTGCCAATTCACATTAGCACCAATTTGTATTTGCAGAAGTGTGCATTGACGCTACGGTGAATTAGTGCAAGTAGAATGAAATTCTGGTAAAAAAAAAATCTGATTCTATCAATGAGTGGATGACAGAATGAAAACGCCTGATAATCTGTGAAACACAGATGAAAATCAATAGGCTTGTGTCCTGGTTTAAAGCTACATTTTGCCTTTCTAGGCCACCATCCTCATTTGCTGCCAAAATAACCCTGCAAACCACCAATTGTTTGGCTGCCGCCACCACCAAAATTCCTCATGCTCTACTTTACAGAGGATAGTCCTCCATTTAAAGGGCTGCCAGAGGACAGTCCTCTATTTGAAGGCATCCTCCGTTTGAAGGGCTGTCCAGTCCAAGTCTGATTGGCTGATAAAGAACTGCACGAAGGGAGAACAGGGGCCTTGAAACTGCCCATCAGCACTTAGCACCTGGACAGTGGACTGAGCAGGTACACAGGTCACCTGGTCACTGTCTTCCCCACTAGGGTGAGCTGGATCATATTTCTATTTAATGAGAGTAATTATTTCTAAATTTGCATCTATACATGTATATTAGGGCATGCAGATTTTATGCAAGCTCGTGTCCTCTTTTGGGGGTGACACATTTCCTCTTTTTTCGATGATGCTTAAGTGGCCACCCCAAGTACCCTATCTTTATAGATGTCTGAGTGGACTTCAAAGTCAAACTTCAATTCAATATTTAATATGCACACAGAAATACTATGGAAAAAAGATTTTAAAGTCTAACTGTCTGTAGCAGGAAATGAAGAGGACCAACTGCAAGTAGGAGTAAAAAAACCAAAACCCTACAATTCATGTTCAGTAATATATTCCACTGTGATAAAATTCCTTTCAGTGAGGCCATGACTCTTGTCCTGGTGGAGTCCCTTTGGTAGCAAAAGGAAAATGTTGAATATAAAGGAGAGAAAGGGTTGTACTTGGTAGTTTGGGGGGGATCCCTGTGGTGTTGGCTTTAGGTCAAAGTTTCACCTGGGGTACAGGAACTCTCCGTAGCTGCACGGGTGTTCATTAGCGAAGGGCGCTTTGGAAAATGCTCTTCAGTTCCTGTCTGGGGCTGGAGGACTTTGCACAGAATTTCAAGCTTCCTACCCCCATGAGCCTTCCTAATTCCTTTGAAGCACCTGCTGGGATATGTGTTAAACAGACACAGTTCAGGGTGGCAGAAGATTCCCCCCCGCCCACTAGACCTGAGGTTGTTCAATCAGCTGCTTTAGCTCACATAGACTCTTGATAGGAAGCAGAGATGTAATCGCAGTGTTGTCACTGCTTGTTGCGCTGTAAGAAGCCCATCAGGGAAAGGGGCGCGGGGGGTGGGGGGAGAGAGAGAACATGGTAGGTGTAAGAGCTGTTTTTTGCCCTGTCTCCGGCTGACCTGCAAAAGCTGGGCAGAAGGCGTGCAATGGGGCTTCTGAGGAGATCAGTGTGAGCTGAATATTCAAGTGTCTGAAGCAATTTTATTGGAGAAAAATGTGTGTGTGTATGTGTGTAAAGGAAGGTATAGATATATTGCCCTGGAGTTCATATGCATGAAGAAGAAGAAAAAGCAGGTGAGTGACAGAAGGAAAGAGGAATGGAGAGCACATGGAGCAAATGCATTATTATTATCATCATCACCATGATTACTATCATTATTATTCTTACTATTATTCACTCCCATCACCATCAATTTTAGGCTGCCGTTTCAGACAAAGTGGCATGAACAAACCACAAAACTAAAATATAACATTATTGAAATTTTAAGAGAGCTTTGGCTATTGGCAATATACAAATGTAATAAATAAATAATAAATAATATAAACATTCAAATGGAAGCGACAACATTTTCACATATAGAGCAGCCAGCATAAAATAATTATCACATACCACAGTAATAAAGCAGCATATCAGCAGCATATCCAGTGAAATCACATCCATTAAAAGCTACTTCGAACACCAGGACTGCAGGGGCAAACCATACATTCCTTAGGAGGGAGTTCCAGAGAGTAGGGGCCATTATTGAGAAGGCACTGTCCCCCCGCTCCCGCCCAGGTATTTAATTCTAAATTCATCTAAGGCTAAACCCAATAAAACAATATTCTCCACAGTTATTACCCCCACCTAAACATCTTCTCCTTAGATTAGATGGGTCACTATTTCCCCTGGAAAACCTAAATCATAGGTGGTGCTAGATAGGTGGTACCTTAGCATGGTGAAACAGAACCCTACGTTAGTGGTTTTAAGGGCTTGAAGCTTTGTTGTTTCCAGTTGTTCTGACCAAGAGGATTTCATAATTATTAAACTGAATCCCTGATTATCTAAAACTTCATTTGTTCACTCTTAATGTTATCTATTCTCCTGTTATGAACCTTTGACTTTTTAGCAAATGCAATTATTTTAGTTTTAGAATACTTGAACAGCATATGGTGCACACATGCACTAACTTCTTGAGGAGGTATCTCATTCCAGTGTGCGTAGTGCATACAAAAGCCCTATCATGAGCATTTAACTATACAGATATGTTATAATTGGTTGTAGATTAAGAAAATTAGTGAGGGCCTTGCAGATCCTCAGTGATACTGTTTACATAAAAATCAACAAGGAGTCCAGAAGAAATCCCTGTCTGACATTCCTTGAACTGGACACCGTATCAGAAAGTTAACCATTTAGACTTAATTGAACTCTGAGATCAGTGACTGTATGAAAACACCTGCATTCACCCTAAACATGAACACTTTTATGTTCGTGTTCAAGTTACCAATGCATATTTCCATTCAACGGCCACAAATGTGAAGGTTTAATAGCTGAATTTGAAATTGTAGCTTTGCTAAGAGGCAACCATACATTTCAATATCGTTTCAATTGATAGCTAATGGTATAAGTTATGATAGTTCTGTATATTCATGTGTTTCTTTTTAAGGGTACTTTCTGACACCCTATATAAAAGAGCCTATACTAGTCCCAAAATAAAGGACCACAAAGGGCCAATTTACTAGCAAACAAATCTTTGTCGATCTATTTCTGAGGACCTATATGTGAGGTGGAAACAGGCCCAGTATCACCTTGGGCAGCAACTGAGGCCCGGCCACCATGTTTTATATAAAGGCAGCCATTTTTTAAAAATCCAGAATTATTTATGTATTTATTTAAAACATTTTTATCCCACCCTACATAATTAGGATCTCAGGGCAGTGTACAGATAAAATCAATTTAAACAGTGTAAAACAATAAATAATGTAAATAGCTAAAACATATTAAATCATTAAGCTAGCTAATACCAATTTAAAATCTAAAACAACAAAACAGTTAAAACAGTATGCAAACTCAGGGAATCCAGTTAACTCTCAGAGGCTTTGGTAAAAAGCCATGTTTTAATTTGGCAGCAAAATGAAACCAGTGTCTGCGCCAATCAGGCTGCCAAGGGGAGGGCATTCCACAACCGGGGTGCCACAGGAGAAAAAGCCCTCTCCCATGTCCCACCATAGTGTATGTCTCACACTGGTGGGATGCAGAGGAGGGCTCCTCCAACATATCTCAGTCCTTGAGCAGGCATATATAGGGAGAGGCGTTCCCTCAAATATTGAGGTCCCAAGCTGCTTAGGGCTTTAAATGTCACCACCAAAACCTTGAATTCCGACCAGAAACATATTGGCAGCCAATGCAATTCCTTTAAAACTGGTGTTATATGATTTTTATGAGATGTTTCAGTCAGCAGTCTAGCTGCTGCATTTTGCACTAGCTGCAACTTCTGAGTCGTCTTCAAGGGCAGCCCCACATAAAGTGAATTGCAGTACTCTAATCGGGAAGTTACTAGCGTGTGCGCTACTATGGCTAGGTTATCCCTGTCCAGGAAAGGCCGTAGCTGGCAGATCAGATGAAGCTGGCTCCAAGGACTCTGGGCCACAGAGTCCACCTGGGGCTCCAGTGACAGGGATGGATCTCGGAGTACTCCCAAACTACACACCTGCTTCTTCAGGGGGAGTGCAACCCCATCCAGGACAGGTCGCTCACCCAATTCCCGGACTTGGGAACCACCAATCCACAGAGCTGCGGAATGCCTTCCGGGACATTGCATTTTGGGAAAAACTAAGAAGACCACCACTGCAGCCACTGGGGGCCTATCAAATGGCATCCTGCTGAGTGTGTGGGATCCAGGTCACCTGGTATATTACCAAGAAGACTGATATTTAACACATGCCTTTGTAGGGTTCACATTGTGGATATAAACTCCCGAACTAGTGGCTAAAATAATCCCCCTTAAACTGGCAGCTAGCTCTTCATCAGTACTTACATACTACATCTCTTCCTCCATTTTGTCTGAGTTTTTGTTGTTGTTATGGCAAGAGAGTTTTTTTTTTAAATATAACAGTGACAACTGATAACCCTTCAGCATAATGAGAATCAAGATTTTTGAGGCTCCTCCAAGACAGATGCCTAGCTGTAGCTTGCATCTACAGCACCCCGCAGAAGACTGACTCTGGTTCGAATTCACACACACACACAGTCAAAATGCCAGTAGCTTCCCTCTGCAAACCACCACCGTTCACCGATCAGCCTGTTGTCCCGTATTTTGGTGAATGCACATGGCATTCTGTCAGTCCCAGTAGGCCCTGTGCTGGGCCAATCTGGGTGGAACCAATTCCTATTAATATCTAAAACCCTGGGAACCGATGCTGAAGTCTCTGTGAGCCAGCAGGAGCTTTACTGTAGCTGCTGTTATATTCCTACTAGACAATGAGAGAGTTAAATGCAAGCAGTTACTGAATCTTGAGCAGCGCTGCTCAGCGGCCTTATGAAATTCAATCAGCCGCTGTGAGGGACTCTGCAGTCTTCTGCTATTCTCTCGCTCCTGGCTGAGCTGTTCTTTGCAACAATAGCAAAAATGCTGCAGAAAAGCTGGAAGCCATAAATGTGTTATAGTGTGAAGAGATCTTCTTCAACTTGTCATGTATGCATGATGTGTAGAAAGTGGATAAGGAGACATTTTTCTCCCTCTCTCATAATACTGGAACCCAAGAGGGTCATCCTATGAAGCTGATCAATGGGAGATTCAGGACAGATAAAAGGAAGGACTTCCTCACACAGTGCATAGTTAAACTATGGAATTCACTGCCACATGATGTCATGATGGCCACCACTTTGGATGGCTTTAAAAGGGGACTGGACAAATTCATGAAGGATAAATCTATCCATAGCTACTAGTCATGCTGGCTATTAATTCCAGCATTGGAGGCAGTATGCCTATATACCCCAGTTACTAGGGAACAGGGCTGGAAAGGTGCTGTTGCACTTATGTCCTACTTGTGGGTTTCCTGCAGGCAGCTAGCTGGCCAATGTGTGAACAGAATGCTAGTCTAGATTGTCCTTGATCCAGCACAGCTCTTATGTTCTTTTAATGTTAGTTGTTTTTACCAGGTCCCAGTATTTTATTGTAACTCTGTATACCAGTTACTGAGGAACGCGAGTGGGAGAGTGTTATTGCACTCATGTCCTGCTTGTGGGTTTCCCACAAGCAGCTGCTTGGCTACTGTGTTAACAGAATGCTAGACTAGATGGTCTGATCCATAGAATCATAGAATAGTAGGATTGGAAGGGGCCTACAAGGCCATCGAGTCCAACCCCCTGCTCAATGCAGGAACCCAAGTCAGAGCATCCCTGTCAGATGGCTGTCCAGCCTCCGCTTGAATGCCTCCAGTGTGGGAGAGCCCACCACCACCTTAGGTAATTGGTTCCATTGTCATATTGCTTTAACAGTCAGGAAATTTTTCCTGATGTTCAGCCAGAATCTGGCTTCCTGTCACTTGAGCCCGTTATTCCGTGTCCTGCATTCTGGGATGATCGAGAAGAGATCCTGGCCTTCCTCTCTGTGACAGCTTTTCAAGTACTTGAAGAGGGCTATCATATCTCCCCTCAGGCTTCTCTTCTCAAGGCTAAACATGCCCAGTTCTTTCAGTCTCTCTTCATGGGGCTTTGTTTCCAGTCCCCTGATCATCTTTGTTGCCCTCCTCTGAACCCTCTCCAGCTTGTCTGCATCCTTCTTAAAGTGTGGTGCCCAGAACTGGACACAGTACTCCAGATGAAGCCTAACCAGTGCTGAATAGAGGGGAACTATTACTTCCCGGGACTTGGAAGCTATGCTTCTATTAATGCAGCCCAAAAGAGCATTTGCCTTTTTTTGCACATTGTTGCCTCATATTCAACTTGTGATCTACAATTCCAAGATCCTTCTCGCTTGTAGTGTTGTTGAGCCAGGTATCCCCCATCTTGTAACTGTGCATTTGGTTTCTTTTTCCTAGGTGCAGAACTTGGCATTTCTCCCTATTAAATGTAATTCTGTGGTTTTCTGCCCAGAGCTCCCGTCTGTCAAGATCACTTTGAATTTTGTTTCTGTCATCCAAAGTATTAGCTATCCCACCCAATTTGGTGTCATCTGCAAATTTGATCAGCATTCCCTGCACCTTCTCCTCCAAGTCATTAATAAAAATGTTGAAGAGCACTGACCCAAGGACTCAGCCCTGCGGTACCCCACTCGTTACCTCTCCCCACTTTGAGAAGATCCCATTGAGAAGCACTCTTGGAGTCCGATTCTGTAGCCAACTGTGGATCCACTGGATCGTTGTTTCATCTAGCCCACTTTGAGCTAATTTGCTCATCAGGATATCATGGGGCACTTTGTCAGAAGCTTTGCTGAAGTCGAGGTATATTATATCTACAGCATTCCCATGGTCCACAAGGGAGGTTTCTTGATCAAAAAATGAGATCAGATCCATCTGGCAGGATTTGTTCTTGACAAATCCATGTTGGCTTCGAGTAATCACGGCATTGTTTTCAAGGTGCTTCCAGATGGATTGCTTTATCATCTGCTCCAGAATTTCCCCAGGGATTGATGTCAGACTGACTGGTCTGTAGTTCCCAGGTTCCTCCTTTTTACCCTTTTTGAAGATAGGGACAACATTAACCCTCCTCCAGTCATCTGGCACTTCACCCATCCTCCATGATATCTCAAAGATAATAGACAGCGGTTCTGAGAGTTCTTCTGCCAGTTCCTTTATTACTCTAGGATGCAGTTCATCTGGCCCTGGAGATTTGAACTCATTCAACGTCATTAGGTGTTCCTTGACCATATGCCTATCCATCTCAAGCTGCAATCCTGCCCCTTCAGCCTGTGCTTCGCCTTTGCCAGGGGGGTCATAGACCCTCTTTTGGGAGAAGACTGAGCCAAAGTAGGAATTGAGCACTTCTGCCTTTTCTTTGTCATCTGTTATCATAGCTGAACCACCATTTCTTTCCTCTGTCTTTTACTATGTACGTAGCTGAAGAAAGCCTTTTTGTTGCTTTTAGCGTCGCTCGCTAACCTCAGCTCGTTTTCAGCTTTAGCCTTCCTGACACCATCCCTGCAATTCTGTGCTACCTGCCTGTACTCTTCCTTTGTAGCTTGGCCTTCCTTCCACTTCCTATATGTGTCCTTTTTTGTTTTCAGGTCATCTCTAAGCTTTTTGTGAAGCCACATTGGCTCTTCTGTTGTCTTCCACCTTTTTTTCTTGTTGGAATTGTTTGTAATTGTGCCTTGAGAATTTCCTTTTTTAAAAACTCCCACTGATCTTGGACTCCTTCTCTCGTTAGCTTAGATAGGTAAGCTTGCCATGGGACCTTACTTATACAGCAGGGCTCTTCTTATGTTCTTAAGTATGACTGCCAATACATTAAATGTGCATCACTAGAATTAACAAAACTCCTGGTAACAATACTATTTCTCTACTAGTATTGCAGAGCTGGAATAATGGCTTGTTTTGTTTTGCACTTGTAATTCTTAAATTACTTTGAATTTTAAAAATGTTATTTTGGGACATCTTTTCAGGAAGAGAGTCACACATGTACTTGCATGATATTGGTCTTTAGACAGTGTATGTGTGAATGTTTATGTGAGGCTTTATGTTATGTTATGTTATGTTATGTTATGTTATGAATGTCACAATATCAAAGACTGGTATTGATATAATTCATGGGTGCCACACATCTTACAAATTCAACCAAACAAAACCCAGCTCCCAAACTCAGGCCTAGTAAGTAATGAAAAGATAAAAATACATGTTATAATATATAAATACATGTAATACATGTATACCATTTAGGTTCTCTCTCTCTCTCTCTCTCATTCGGTCTTTGAATTGGTGATCTGGTAAGTAATTAACTATACCAATTTCAATCATTTATTCATCTTTTCTAAAGTACAAACAATCAAAGATCGTCCTACTGGTCTATGAGGACCCCCCCCCATCTCTATTTTGAGACTGGGTCTAAAGTGTAGACCTCATGGCCACAACATCTGGCCAAATTTTTGGACTTCACTTTTAGTACCAGGTATATGAAAAAGTTCTGGAGCACTTGAAAGTAGGGATGTACGAAAGTGACTTACCGTTTACTAGGGATGGTGGAGAATTTCTCCATGAATCTCGGGGAGGCCGAATGCCAACATATTCGGCCCCCCGAAATTGGCAGTGAAATTCTCCGCCGCCCCCCCCCCCGGGATGGGACTTACCTCCTTCGAATGTTCCTCTCGGTGGCGGGTCCCGGCGGCGTTTCAGCGGTGTTTCAGCGGGGGCGGGGGTGGCGGCCAGTCTTCCGACTGGCTGCCGCCGCCGCCATTACAAAGTAAATGTAAAAAAACACACACACACACGTGATAGGCTATGTAACGATTTACGTAGCCTATCACGGCTAGATTTCCAAAGTCAGCCGTGATAGGCTACGTAAATCATTACGTAGCCTATCACGGGTGACTTTGAAAAAAAAAAAAAGTGCGTACGCAAATGGCGGCGTCCATGGGCGCCGCCATTTGCGTTCCTTATTTGGGCCCGGGTAGTCTACGTAAAGATTTACGTAGACTACGGCGAAAATAAGGGCAACGCTACGCTATTTATTTGTAGACGCTATGCTATTTGCGTTCCCCTTATTTTCACCGTAGTCTATGTAAATGTTTACGTAGACTAGGCTTATTTGTAGACGCTACGCTATTTGCGTTCCCCTTATTTTCACCGTAGTCTACGTAAATGTTTAGGTAGACTAGACATGCCAAAATAAGGAACGCAAATGGCGGCGCCCATGGGCGCCGCCATTTGCGTACGCGCAGTGTGTTTTTTTTTACTCAGCCGTGATAGGCTACGTAAACATTTACGTAGCCTATCACGGTATTTTTTAAAAATCTAGCTGTGATAAGCTACGTAAATCTTTACGTAGCCTATCACGGTTTTTTTTTTTTAAACTTGGAAATGGCGGCGGCAGCCGGTCGGAAGACTGGCCGCCACAGCTGCTGCCGCTGAACCGCCGCCACCAGGGAGATTCACCCAAGGTAAGTGCCGTCCCAGGGCGGGGGCGGGGGGGTGGCAGACCGTTTCGCCACCGATTTCGGGGGGCCGAATGTGCTGGCGTTCGGCCTCCCCGAGATTCGTGGCGAAATTCTCTGACATCCCTACTTGAAAGCTTGCACAGTTTTGTGGTACTTCAGTGGTTCCTAACAAAGCAGGGGTGGGTAATCGAAAATGACTTAGGGGAGGCCTGCCGATGACCCCTACACAGACTTCATGGGCTGAATGACACTAAATGACCAAATGATGTCATTTGGTTCCCAGTGGTGTATACATCAGGAACTGGCTTCACTCTGTACAGGGATTCTCCCATTGGAGAAGGCCTGGATGCAGTGAAGTCCCATCTCATGACCTGTGCCTTCTCCCTGTTCAGGTTTGGGTTCAAATTCCTTGGTTTGGTTTCAGACTCTGATTCAGATTCGGAGGCAGAGCTAGAAGAAGCCCAGCCAAGACAGGGTGTAGGGGAGGAAATTCCCCAAGACTATCTAGGAGTCAGGGATGAATCTTCTCAGGGGCTTATCGAACAGGAGGCCCAGGTTCAGAGACCATCATCCCCCCTCCCCATGGGAACTCACCCTCTGTCAGAGGGCGAGGGAGCACCAGAACTGACAGACGCTCGAGTTCGGCACAGAGTCAGGTGGAGTTGAGAGGAGGTGGGAGGTGGTCCACCAGATTGGCTGCCCATCAGAAGTTGCGTCAGGAGGACCCTCCCTGAAGGAGGAGCCCAGTAAAAGCCTGGGCACAGTGGGAAACAATCCATTTGAGTTAACAGGCAACTGCCTTGCTTTGTTTAGCTAATTAGGTGTAATGCTACTGATGTGAAGAGGTGTTATTAACTGAATAAAGGCTTTGTGGATTGCACAGCAAGTCTCTGTTACCTCACCAGTCAGTGGGAGGGCTTAGCAGTTCCTGACACTCCCACTGGAGAGAGGATGCAAGGCAGGTGAAGCTGTTCAGCCCAGCTTCACTCGTCCTTTCTGCCAGCACGGGGAAGGTGAAGGACAAGCGAAGCCCACTCCTGCAAGCACCAGATGAGTGTACAGTTGCAGCTCTCCCAATCTTTTGTTATCTCCAATCTGTGATCAGGGATAACAAGGGGATTCCTCTGCACACTGCTCACCCTCCTTTGGGAGGGGAGCAGCACACAAGGGAATCCTCCTCCCAACTCTTCCCAAAGCTCTGGTAGCCCAGCCATGTAATAAAATCATTGCCCCACTGTGGATTTTGATTTTTCTTCATCTTCACTATAGCTCCACCAAGAGTCTATACACTTTCAATGAGCTCTGATGCCTTAATCATGGTTTACTTTAATCAGGGTTTACAACTGATTTCAAAACGCAGGTTGATAGTACCCTAGTAAGCATTAACCATGGACAGTTCTGACATAAACTTTAAATATGGGAACTTTGTGTGAGAGAGGGGAGGCAGTGATCAGATGATTAACTGATTGGAAACATTACCTCATGTGATCTCCATGGGCGCCACATGTATGGAATGCACTTGAGAAGGAAGCCCCTGGGATTGTAATGAGAAATCTCCAAGGTTATCTTGGTTCTAACAAGGACACTTCTATTGTACTACTCAGCAATAGCCAGAGAAAAGCCAAAATGGTACCTTTGTAATCCTGAAGCATCTGATGTGAGTATAGGAACAGCATCCAGCAAAGCAAAAGGGCCTTTCGTGGCATTTGTATGTCTTGTACTTGATTCTGAGCTTCCCAACATTCCAAAGATGCCATTTTGTATGTATGTATGTATGTATGTATGTATGTATTTCATTTTTATACCATCCAATAGTCAAAGTTCTCTGGGCAGTTCACAAAATTAAAACCACAAATACACAAAAACAGAAAATACAATATAAAAAAGAGTAGCTTAAAACTACAGAATAAAAACCAGAGTAAAACCTAGCAGCAGTGCAGATATTTAAATTGCAATAGCAGATTTAAGAGAGCAGAGCTAAAAAACTGGAATGCTAATAGTAGCTTAAAACTACAGAATAAAAACCAGAGTAAAACCTAGCAGCAGTGCAGATATTTAAATCGCAATAGCAGATTTAAGAGAGCAGAGCTAAAAAACTGGAATGCTAATAGTAGCTTAAAACTACAGAATAAAAACAAGAATAAAACCTAGCAGCAGTGCAGATATTTAAATCGCAACAGCAGATTTAAGAGAACAGAGCTAAAAAACTGGAATGCTAAAAATGCCTGGGTTATGGCTGCCACCTACCCAAATCTTTAAAAAGCTGTTGGGGAAAATATATTACCACTATCACAGGAGGAAGTGATAATACTGTATGGCACAGAGAAGAGAGAATACCCACTATGGTGAGAGGGGATAATTCATTACAGGGCTGCCATTTTCAACAGAGGTTGCAGTCATTGTCATGTCTAGTTAAAGCTTCAACCTACGAGACCAATCTGGCTGCAGACACATCCACATCAGAACAGACCACTCTCAGCTCACAAGAAAGTCAATTTAAAAATTTCAGTGTAAAACCCACAGTGTAGATTTCCAATCTATTAGTTAATCAGTTGAGTGGACTAATGAATACTTCCAGACTTTGCATGTGTGGGTGCAAATATCCTGCCATGGCCTACCCGTCTGGCATTCAGCCATTGTTTTTATAAGTTGTTTAAAAAATAAATAAATCTGCCATCTTCTTACCAACCACAATCTCTGCACAATCTCTGTGATTGTAGTTGTGTAGCTGTCTGCCTGCAATTTCTCAACGAGAGCCGGGTTTTTGTGTCCACTGGCCTCTGCATTCCTGCCAAAGCCCCTGCAGAAACGAGAGCTGCTACAGCTGCCAGGGTTTATTTACACACATTCCTGGCTCAAATTGAATTAATGAGCGTAATTTAGCTCAGGCAATGTCCTCCATGGCTCTTGTGTCTCTCTCTTCGCTTCATTTGACATTTCTTTGCTAGTGTATTGCAACTGCTCTTGTCATCTTAAGAGAGGAAGTCTAACGCGTGTCCACACTAACACGCTGTAATTTGCCCATGTTCTTATTACAGCCCATTCATGCTATGAAAACTGTATCCATGCAGCTCTACTTAAGGCATGCTCAACAGTGGATCCTATACATGTCTACTCAGAAGTATGTCCCATTGCCTTCAATGGGGCTTGCTCCCAGGTAAGTGGGTACAGAATTGCGGCTTAAGGGCGCAATCCTATGGCCGTTAGTCAGCGGCTAGACGGCCATAAGATAGCTCAGTTCCCAGGGACTGACCTTGGAGCCCGCACTCCGAGGTCGGTTCCCTGAGAACCAACCTCCACCCCCTCCTGTGCTGCCTTGTAGGCAGTGCAGATTGGCCCCACGCTCGTAAGAGGAGCGTGGAGCAGCGAAAACGGGGTGTTCCAGGGGGTGGGGCGGGCAGACGTGCCTTTCCAATGCTTCCTATGTGTTGTCTGGTGTCTGCCCCCCCCACTCTGACTTCTTGTGGCTAGACAGCCGAAATTGCTGCTCCTGCCCTGCCCGAGTTCAGAGGCGGCCGCCTATCCCAATAGGATTGCTCCCTAAATGTCTTAATAAACACCGAGAGGCTTATCTGGAATTTACCTGCCCAGTCTGATCAGCATTTGTCATTTGATTTTACTTTTACCTTCATCAGGGTGCTCAATTTGTTCTCAAGAATCTCTGCTACTCCACATGGTACGTTTGCTCAATATCAAGTGTCACGCACAGCAAAGCAGAGATGTAGAATGTTCAGACATCTCTTTCTTTCTGCTCAGATTCTCTTGGAAGAGCTTGAAATTCTCCATCCAGCTTCCAAAGGCTCTTCACTTTATGCGTGTAAAACCCCAGGGGATTCCCTCAAGGAGATGGCTGCAAACAGGAGGTCTGTTTATTGCACTGAACAGACCAATGAAGAATTTCCTGCATCTGATGTCAAAGTCAGAGCATATGAATGCTCCCCTGAAATTTGGACACTGAAATCAACAGATCTCTGGTTACAAAGTTTTATATCCCTTTGGTTGCAATCTTTGGAACAAAGCCTGTGAGCTTTCGCCAAGGGAGCAAAAAGAAAGCGAGAAAGAAAGAGAGTGAGAAATTGCATGCAGAACAGGAAATTGTGCAGGCTGATATCAACATTTTATGGCCTGGGCACATCATGGACATGAACACCCCAGCAACACCTCCCCCCCCCCATACACTACAAAAAAGCAGCCTCTTGAGGGGATAAAGTCAAACTTGTTCTGCCACATTGAATCTGAGGCTTTTTATTCCCAAACAAGAGCTTTGGCTAACACCATTATTTCCCAGAAAACTATAGCTAATCACACACTTCATTTAGAATGGAAACCACAACAAATTCTGGAAGTCTGAGCCAGCTTCTTCTTTCTTTCTTTTTTAAACTCAACAAGGACCTGCAAGTGCCCATTATGCTCACATACTCCTAACGAAATCATGGAGATCTGTGCCCTGCGTCGAGATATCGTGATGGACCAACAGTGGAGATGGTTAACACCTTCTTTGCCTTTGTACTAGGCTTTCATTATGGCTCGCTATCACATGCACTGAAAATATCTGAAAAGCGAAGAGAAGCCCTGCTTCAATGTACTGTGCTACAAGCTGCAGCTCTTTGCCTTTGGCTCAATCCCTTAGTCCTCATCCCCAAATGAGCTAGCCGGGGTACTCCTCACTGCATTTGGTTGCATTCATCCCTTGTTAGCCTTGCCTCTGGCTTCCCTCCCTCTGTTCCTTTCTCTCTAGACACTGTCAAAATGTAGTTAGTATGCTCTTTGGGATCAAATCAAATCAATGCTCTGGCAAAGGATAGGACCCACAGCGGTCTGCATATGCTTTGTGCATGCAAAGCATTTCCACACGTGCATGGGTGTGTTTGTGATTTTGCTGTCTGCTGGGAGCCTCTTACACCACATGGGATGCTGATTCAGAGGGTCCCTGATCTTTGTGAGGTTCTGTGGGATGGGCAGATGTCAGAGGCATTGCCATGTCTGGGCCTATGGGGGCCTGGACCCAAATCTATTTACTGGGCCCCCGGATCTTTTACCCAGAGCCCTGAGTGTCCATTGTTGCCAATTGAAGGTTTTTTCCTTACCATAATTGCCATGCAAGGGGCAATTTTTTTTGGGGGGGGGCTGCTTGCCAAATGCCCCCCTCCACACACATGGCAATTAAGCTTAGAAAACACCTTCCAGTGGTATAAATCGAAGCTTTTTATCTACGCTAATTGCAGGGGGGGGGGAAGTTTGAAAAGACTCATGAAAATAACTTGCTAAATACTCTTTTTTGTGCATTTTTTCACACCTGTTCACAGCCACTGCAAATTAATTGTATTTGAAGAATAACTGTATTAACTGAAGAGTAATCCTATTGCTTTAGGATGATCTTGAGGGTGGGTGCAAATTAATTAAATAATTTATTTAATTTGGTGTGGTTTGGATGGGAAATTAATTGGTTTATTTTGCCTTCTGTGAAATTTAAATAAATCCTAGTAATAATCTCTAAACGTGCATATCTAGATATAAATTAGCATATGTAAATTTTATGCAGATAGCTATCTAATGAGCCTGGGCCCCAAATCTAAGTGCCTAACAACGCTCACAGCGAGCTGCTGAAAAGTCCCTGTTTGGCTCCAGTTGAACTCAGAGGGGCTTAACACGGCCACAGTGCTTAGACACTGCCATCTGGAAGCACCCAGAAGACAACTGCCTCCAAAACACCCATTAATTGCATGCGTCACCACCTCGCAAACACATGGCACAGCAATCCACAGTGACCTGGTTCGCACAGTCATTTTCAGCCACAGTGGCTTAAATAAGCCACTGTGGTTTGCAGCACATGCTGGGTGCCTGCAGGCACCTGTTCTGTAACCCAACCACTGCTTGTAGGTTGTTGTGTCATCTGAACCTAGAAAAGGTGGGCTGTTGGCATGGTTAACAAACCACCCACAGCCCTAGAAGAGCCATGGGTTCTGGCTCCACACCAACAGCCCACCCTCGCTGGGTTCAGATGACACGACAACTTGCAAGTGGGGGTTGGGCTATGAAACGGAGGCCCATGGCTGCCCAGCACATCCTGCAAACTGCGGTGGCTTATTTAAACCACAGTGGCTGACAGTGATCATGCGAACCCTCCCAGTGTGTAGCTAGCTACACATTCCTGTTGACATGTTGTGTGTGCAATGCTGAAATAAAGAAGATAAAGGGTCCGTATTAAAAACTGAGCAATTAAAATATTTGTTAACGAGCTGACAATATGCACAGTGAAAAACGTTATGTGTTCAAGCAGGTGTTAAAATAATGGGAAGTGGGGGGAACACACCACAAAGAGAATTGACTAGGTGTCCTTTCAATGTAAGCTCCTTAAAATCTGTGCATACACATTTGTTTCTGTTATAAATATAGGGATATCAGGGAAATGATTAAAAGTGCTTTTGAGCTGATGATGCAGAAACACATTAAGGTGCCCCTGATATCTTCTGGCACAAGTGCAGATGCACTAAAAGGTATCAAAGAATACCACTACTACATTGTGGCTTGGATCCGAAGTTCCGATGAGTGGAACTGTGTTCACAAAAAAAATTCCACACACAGGATGCTCCTGCCGGTGGGGGAGGGGGTGGCAATGTTCACTTATTCCCCTTTCCCTCTATAGCCTTCTGCCCCCCTCTGATCCGCTGTGGGATGTTGGGGGACCCCCCAGAACAGCATGGGACATGTTGCTGGAGATTGTAGGGGAAAGAGGAAAGAGGTGAAAATCACCTTCCCTTGTTCTACCAGTGAGAGACTCTGATGGATCGGAGACCCTTCCAAGAAAGGAAGGAGCCCTTCTGTTCATTGAAGGACAATTCAGGATCCCACCTATGTCAAGAAAATGAAGAAAAACTACCCAATAATTAGTGGAAGAATAATGGAAAAGAAATCAGTAATTAAAGCTTCCTCCTCCTCCCAGTGGGAACAGAAACTTAAGAGAGGCAATTCAAGAGAAAATTATCAGTTTATTCATCAGTAATCAGCTCGACTTGAGCAATAAAAGGGCAGAACCTGCAAACAGGAAGCTTTTAATTAAAGGAACAGGAACCCTGAAAAGTCTAAATAGCATGTTGCCTGTTCAGAGTGGACAGGCTAGTGCCGCAATTGCTTTTTTAAAATTGCCACAAACACAGGACAGCACAGAAATGTGGAAAGCAAAGACTTGTCAATACTGTCATCTGGATTTTCCTTAAGTCATAAGTGAACAAAGAATGGCAATTCCAAGGAAAAGGGCTAGCATGGAGACAAACCTTTACTTGCATGAGCTTATGATGGCTAACTTTAAGCTTCAGACTTGACTTTGCTTGGAAGGGAACTGAAAAAATGGTGCAATTAAAAATAAAAATATTAACATTTTGTTAAAATCAAAAAGAACATTTGGCCGATCTTTGAGATGGTCAGCTCCTTTTTTTCTTAGTTAAAAATTAGGAGAGAAATGAGATAATGTCTGTGAACTCAATGTATGATATACAACTACGATAAGAAGTAGAGAACAACAATAAGCATTTGCCGAAGGTAGATACCTTATAACCTTAGATGTATTTTAGTGTATCCCTGTGTGTGTTGTTGTAATGATGTGTATTGTGTGTCTATGTTGTCTTCCCCCCTTTAAAAATAAATAAATAAAACTATTTTTTTAAAAGAACATTTAGCGAAGGATCCAACGGTGTCCAGTTGCAAGTGGTATTTACCTTGTACTTATGGAAACCAACACTTGTGCAACATTGATAGCACTTGCTAGCATAATGGGTTTCCTGGGAAACCTGTTGCACAAGCAGTCTCTATTGACATTGCACATGCATTGGTTTCCAATAGTGCAATGTAAGTAGTGCTTGGGACCGGACACCACTGGATCCTTCCCTTGCTGTTTTATTCTAATTATTTTGTGTTTTACTGACTGACTGATTTATTGATATTATTCTAATTATTAATTTCGTATTTTTATTAACTGACAAATGTATTGATTTAAAATAATTTTGTTAACCACCTTGTATACTTTTGGAGCTATTTACAATGTTTGGGGCGAAGTGGCGACATGACAGAAGTGCAGACAATTATGCATGCTATGGAGAAAGTGGATGAGACTGTTTTTTCTCCCTCTCTCATAATACTAGAATCGAGGGTCAGCCATTGAAGCTGAATATTTGGAGATTCAGTGTACACAAAAGAAAGTACTTCCTCACACAGCACATAATTAAACTAGGGAACTTGCTACCACAAAATGCATTGATGACCACCAATTTAGACAGCTTTAAAAGGGGATTATAAAAATTCATGGATGATAAGTCTATCAATGGCTACTAGTCACAATGGCTATGTGGATCAAAGGCAGCATTCCGATGTACACCAATTGCTGGGGAACAACTGTGGGAGGAGCTATTGCCCTCATGCACTCCTTGTGAGCGTCCCATGGGCATTTGGTTGGCCACTGTGGGAAACAAGATGCTAGATTAGGTGAGCCTTTGGTCAGATCCATCAGGCCTCTTCTTATGTACTATTTCCAGGCAGCCATGTGGTAAGTACTTGCTTTATCATGGCAAGTCACACAAACAGCATGTCTGTACAGGGCATGTGGTAAGAATTGGATATATTCACTTTGCATATCAGGGCCTGCAAGCATCTATGATCAGACCATACTTTCCCCCTCCACCTTTTAGTTTTGTGCAGAGCAAGAGGAAAGGAGCATCATTTAAGGAAATTGAAGTGTGCCAGGACTATGGTTCCAGAATAGAACCAATCGGTGGCAATCAGTGTTAAAAGCCTGTGCCACTTCCCCTTTGCCAGGGACAATAGTCTGGCTCCTTTGGGAAATGTTATCTGGTTGGCCTCTCACGAGGAAAAGAAAAATGGCAGAAGATTCTCCAGCTGAGTCTTCACTGGCTGTTTACAGACCTGTACAGCACGTTTGCTAAGAACAGGTGTGCATTTCAAGTCAGCACTCTGCATCCCAGCCACACTGAAACATGCACAGTGTGTACCTTGGCTAACAATAATCAGTTCAGTTTATCCCACTCCTGAAGGTCTTTCTTAACTGAGGTCAACAATTTATCATCAAAGAAAAATTTCTTAAATAAAAGAGTGTTTAAAATATAGCAAAAAACCAAAAATGAGCACAATGGTTTAGAAACTGTTTACGGATTTTATTATATGTAATGGTATATAAGTGTCATAAACAAACAAACAAACAAACAAATAAATAAATAGGGTAAGGCAGAACTTCATGTTTTCTCCCACCTCCTCCTTCTGCCAAGAACCGCCATTACCTCCTTGGGTAAGTCAAGCTCTTAGCTTGAGAACTACTGAAATCCCTTCAATCCATCTTTGTAAAGGCACACACATTTCATCATGCTACACTGATCTGTCTGCCCAGGGTAGAGTCCAGGAAAAGTTCGAAAGCCACATCAAACAGACCAGAGACCATTCACAATGAAAGCAAACAAGATCAGCACTGGAAAGCTTTCGCCTGTAGACAGAAATCTGATTTCTGACTTAATAGGTGAATAAAGAGTTTCCATGGGCTGAAATGTCCACGCTGCAGAATAAAATGCAAGAGATCATACACAAACAAACCACAGTTGGAATGGCCAATTTTCCAGCCAGTGCTAAATGCCATTGAAACATGAGAAACCAAAAGGGCAATAATAAAACCATTGGGAAAAGGAAACCTATGGTGGAAAAGGAAAAAGTAAAGGTATCAAGAAAAACATGGGGAAACACACAGTGAGCTGCAAATGTCCAATTAAGAGGAGAAGAAGAAGAAGAATTAGGCACAATACATATGAAACTTATTTACGTGTTCATTGAAGTACCTTGCCATGGATACGATGAAGAATTTTCTTTCTTTGTTTCTTTCTATACTTGTCTACCATAAATAAGTAAAAGTTCAGGCATAGTGAAGACATAATGTAGATGTCCTCATAACTGTCAGGACTGAGTGGTATTGAAAAGAAACATACTTTGTTCTTCTGCACAAAATGCCCGCATCTGTGATTTCATCTAAGGAGACCTCAGCATTGCAATCTTCCAACTATGTAAAATACTACAATCCTATACTTATTTTCTTGAAAGCCAGTACTATGGAGGGCCCTACCACTGAGGGAACAAGTATGCTTTGGGTTGCTGCCTCAGAGTAAGGCATGCACAGTAGAAATCACAGTGGTGATCAAGAAAAGTCATCGCTCAGTGGGGGAGCACATGCTTTGCATGCAGAAGGTCCAGTTGCTGGCATCTCCAATAAAATGGACCAGGAAGGAAGTGATGGAAAGATTTCTGTCAGAGATCCTTGGAGACCTGTTGCTAGGCAGAGCAGATAATACTGGGCTAGACAAGGAAATAGTCTGACCTGATATATCATCATCATCAAAATGTATGTGTCACTTCCCACAATAAAAAGCAGTCTTGCACACACATGTACAGAAATCCATAATTAACATAACAAAAATCAATATAAATAAAAATCAATATAAATCATAATCAGCACAATAATGAAAATAAACACCATAAACACATAATCTAAAAACAATACAATTTTTTAAAAAATCCACAATAGACAAAATCTTGTCTCACAGCCAAGAATGAACACCACAAAAGCAGCCTACAACAACTGGGACAAAACCAATGTTCAAAATGCCTGGGAGAATCAGTATGACTTTGCCTGGTGCCAAAAAGATGATGGCATAAGGCCACTTCCTATATTTTTGGGTTCCTAAGCGTGGCTTCCTTGGCAAGGGATCCACTGCATGCCACTGGGTAACTCATCATAAACATGCAGTTATGGGTAGCGTATACTAGACACAGAGCAATAGGGAATCAATTCACTCATTCTTTCTTTAGGTAGCACCTTGGTGGCACAATAACCTGTCGTGAGCCTTCAAGCCCTTTTGTGGGACTTCCATATGTGACCTTCATTTGTGAAGACAGGAACAGCATTGCACCTTTCACCTGTGCCTTCACCTCAAGGCAGGCTTCATGGGTGGGGAACTTGTGAACTTCCAGATGTTGTTCGACTCCAATTCCTATCAACCCCAGCCAGCATGGCCAATGGTCAGGGATGATGGGAGTTGCATTTCTGACAACATCTGAAAGGCCACAGGTGTCCCACTCCTGCCTTACGTGGTTGCTTCTGGCAGATTCCCTCTGTAGCCCTCCCATTGCATTTTTAGGGCTCATGCAATGTTTTGGCCACAGCTGAATATAATAAGGCCACATCTCTGACTTAGACCTTTAAACAAAATCTAGGGATTGGTTTTCATGCAGGCAAATGGTATTCCTCATGAGGTGCAGTGTGGAATTGCCTCCTCTAGCAGTGTTTTTCTGCAGCTTTCTTGTTATATTTTTTTTAAGGATTTAGTATAATATATGCTTTTGATTCCCTCTAAAGCCTAACCTACCTCACAGGGTTGTTATGAGGATAAAAATGGCGAGGAAGAGGAGGACCATATAAGCCACCTTGGCCTCCTTGCAAGAGGGAAAACAAGGCAGGATATAAATGTGATATTTAAATAAAGTGTAAAAAGGCTCAATATGCTAAGTGAACTTTGAAAACTATGCAGGTAAATTAAGCATGCAGAGGACCTGCCATAGACGGCAGTGGCCAGTTCTAATCTTTTACCACACTGCTTCTACCCATTTGTGATTAATTACAGATGCATGGTAAAATTGGCCTTCACATGGCCAGAAGCTGCATACAACCAGCTTCTCTGTGATTGCTCCATATTAAAAGGAGAAGAGACCATGCATGGGAAATAGTAATCTGCAGTCACAACTAGGGATGGGTGAGAAATTTGTCAAGTTTGCATTTGAAAGCGAACTTCCTAAATTTGCACTTCCCAAATCTATGCCCAGATTGGAATGCAGTGATATGTTGCACTTTCCTGAGTTTTGTGATGCAGTTTGCAAATGAAAAAAAATGCACAAAAAATAAGTTATAATAGGAGGAAATGCATACAAAAATGCATATCTAAAAATGTATACAATGGGTAAAGGTGTCACAAAAATACATACTTTAGGGGAAAGTATGCACATTTGTGCATTATATTAGGGGAAACTGCTTACAAAAAAAGCATATATTTAGAAAATTGCAGACGAAAATGCATACATTTAGATAAATGGGCAAGAAAATACATACACATTTTCATGCAGACTTTAAAAAATGAATTTGCAATTGGCTGCAGAACAAATTTAATACAGGAAAATGAGAAACTAGTGGAAGGTACAGATCAGGGGCACCATTTCAAGTGTGTACGTGTGTGTGCATGCATCTGTGGAAACAAAATTCTTAGCAAGGTTTAAAGGGCTGCTCTTGGATATGTTCAAGATTAAAATGCAAAAAAGCAGTGCAATTTTAAATGATGACTTGATGAGGTTGGATATATATACCACATAGTACCCATTTATTTTATTTATTTGGAAAAGTTGTATCTGTAGCAAAGTTACACATGCAGATGAAGCAATTACCTCCCCATTTTTAAAAGCACAGCTGCCATATACCAAGTCCAGTGGAGGCTGGTGGCTCCAATGTCATGGGGTGGTATATCCGCTCTGGGTTTTCACAGTCAGAACTCCAAAGGAGCTATGTACGGGTTCAGTACCTTGGATAGCTCCTTTAGAAGTCTGACTGGTTTTGACTGAAACCCAGAGTGGATTCACTGACCCACTGACATCAGAGCCACCAGCCTCCACTGACCAAGTCAGACCTTTGATCCATCTAGTTCAGTATTGCCGACACTGACTGGCAGCAGCTCCCCACGGTTTCAGGCAGGAGTCTTTCCTAGCACTAACTGGAGATGTCACGTATTGAACCAGGGAACACCTGCATGCAAAGTATGTGCTCTACCACAGAGCAATGTTCCCCACCTCTCATGTTTTCGGAAGTCTGGTAGCTTCCCTTCAGCAGGGTGCTTACCTAATACATATGGCCATTTGTCTGCAATAACAGTCACAGTTTACAGAACCAACAAGTTGACACTTGTGAAAAGTAATCACAGAGAGGCTGAAACAACATCCTCCCTGAATGCAACCCTTGGTGAGTTCTTGGGATCAGAGGGGAACCCTCACGTTCAGAGGCAATTCCAAAAGTTGCTTTGGAAAAAAAAGGGATTAATCAGTTCCCAGTTCTCTTTCTGAGCTTCTTCATTTTTCCCTTTGCCAGGGAGAGCACAGAAAACTGGATATATAAGCAGTGGAGGCTGGTGGCTCTGTTTTCGGTGGGGGTGTAAATCCATTCCAGGTTTCAGTCAGAACCAAGCAGAACTCTAAAGGAGCTATCCAGGGGGCTGAACCCCATCATCAAAATAGGTTCAACCCCTTGGATAGGTCCTTTAGAGTTCTGGCTGGTTCTGACTGAAACCCAGAATAGATTCACAGCCCCACCGAAATTGGAGCCACCAGCCTCCACTGTGATGGTCTAGACTAGAGAGTGATGGTCAAATATGGGCCTATAACCACAAGCTTAATGGTGGAAATTATGAGTGATGTGTGATCAAAAGAATGACTGAGTAAAAGCAATCTTTTCCTAGACAAGACTATGCAACATGTCACTCAGGGGGAAATAAATCCCCCCAAACCAATAAATACTTCATATTGCATGCTAGCCACAGCAGAGTATATGAAACGTTTAAAAGTCTCTTCTTAAAGGAAACATTTTTTAAAGAACTCAGTGAGTTTTCTGTACAATACTAATCAGTCCTGTGGCTTGGGAACAAAAGAAATTAGTCCATGACAAAACATGAGATGCTTGTGCTAAGACAGGGAAACAAGAATTACCGAACCGGAACATATCAATGGTCCACCTAACTCAAGTGTCCTGTTTCCAGATATGGCTTATGCCAGATCCTTCCAAGAGAAGCATACAGCTCTCATGAAACACCTAACTCAGCATCATCATCAGCCCCTGAGAGGAGGAGAAGATGGGGAAATAGTTCTTGACCTCATCTGGGAACCTCTTTAAGACCTGAAATCTGAGTGAGGCTTGAGAAAGTACACACTGTAGCATTCTAGATCTATTCCATTTACTGGGTGTGTTCTCATTTATAATTGGGCTCTTTCCCCAAATACTCAGATACTGAAAGAGTGAAAACTTAATAGTCATACATGTTGATCATGATTCTGAGAGCTCCTTTGGTATGCCCTTAGGTACATGCATCCAACGTGGTTTTTGACCTTTCCCTCTTTGAATAGCACTATGTTATATGAACAATATAGTGAATGTTCTGAGTCAGAAGAGAAGCCATTTTCTTTCTTAACTGTGGACTAACATGGTCCCAGTGCAGTTGGTGTTATATTTTGGAAATAGATTTTGCAAGGATCTTCTTGAAAGTTGATGCCTCCTCCATCTAACTTTCATGAGGCTTCCTTCTTTCACAGAAGAGGAAAAGAACTTGTATCTTAAAACTCTACTTCACTTACAGTGACCCAGTTTGCATGTCAAAATAAGCCAGGGTTCCTCTGGAACCCTGGTTTATCATGTACAAACAACATGCTTGGGCAAGCAGGAGCAGCTAAATGTAGGAACCCAGACTCTGGCTTGTCTCTTCCCTGACAAGTCAGAGAAATAACCCATGGTTTGTTGGGTTATATCTCTGGCTTGTCAGGAAAGAGACAAGTCAGAGGTCCACAAGTTTGCACATCACACCTTGGTCTACGGTTTGTTTAGCCAGTCCCACTTGCAGCATTCATGAGCACAAGCTTATTATGATGTGCAAACCCTCCCAGTGTAAAATTCTGGGAGCCAAATCCTGACATTTCTATGATGGAGTGGAGTTCTTGAAAATAATATGAATACTAGAAGTGCTGTGTATGTTTGGACTGAATCCCTTTCTCCCAAATATCTTATTTATTCTTGGTTAGATGATGAATGGTCTTTTCATGTGTTTGGAAATTGATTACTGATCTAGGAATACATGTGTAACAATAATATTGGACTACGTTAATGACCTCATTCAATCATGCACACTGTTAAGTGTTGTGGTCTGTATAAAAATAAGCTACAGCACTGTCTTAGCCCCAGTGAGACATTAATGCCATATCTCAAGACATAATTTGTTTCGGGAAACTCAAAGTGTATTAAATAACATGCTTTAAGTAGAAAAACATTTTGTAGAAATATTCACACAGAAACCCAATGCTATTTAACACTGTATTCTTTATTCTGGGACCTGTGTTGTGTTGCAGCAGATGTTTAACCACAACTGTGACACATATTTTTTTCCTGTAGATGCAATAAAATCAGGGTTGAGCTCAAATTACTCACAGGTTTTCACAACTATTTTGGACACTGTTGAAAAATGTTTCCCTTTTTGGACAATTGTTGATGCTCCTTAAGACATCTTTGCCTATTCATTTACATTGTCCTGATTACCTCTCACTCTTAATTGAATTCAACTGCCCTCAGTGACATCATCACATAAACAAATCTGATTGGATATGTAGGACTATGACATCATTCTGTTCACTACATGTTCTCAGATTGTTATTCTTCCAGGAAGTGGGAGTCAAACCATTATAAAAAAATATTCAGTTCTGGTTCAAGTTCAGCTAGTTTGGTTCCAGTTCAGGCCAATAAAGGTTCTGTGACTGGTTCAGTACACATAACCAACCAGTTCAGTTCCAGTTATTTATAATGATCATTTGCATAAAGGGGTGGAGCAAGCTAATAGGTCTAAAGCTATTGCAGCTATAGCCCTGTTCAGGAATTCGCTTGAACGGGTGAGGGCTTAAAGTGGGTAGAGGGTTGGGGCCCGCCCACTACGTCTCTGGGCATGTTGACCCTGCCCCTCATTTCAGATCTTGCTGTGTTGAATTGGCAAGGTCTGAATGGGAGCTCTTCCCTAATTGTTTTCCTTTCCCCTCCTCATCCCCTTTTCCTTATGTGTCATGTCTTTTTAGATTGTAAGGCCGTGGGCAAGGACTGTCTTATTTTGCTTATTGATTGTAAGCGACTCCAGGAATCTTTTAGGGGGCTCAGGAGTGGCATAAAAATACTTCAAAGAAATAAAATAAATAATACCATTCTCTACATGATTCCTGATTGGACGGGATCTCTCAAGTGAATGATCCAAGAAGAAGAAAGAAACAGCAGCCAGTGGAAACAGTGCCACTGAACAGATTGGGAAAAGGTAAATATTCTCACAATCAAAAAAATACCCATTTTGCTTGGTATTTCTACCTAGCATAATAGTTATTATTCACTTAAACACTGAAACTGCAGAATATCCAGTAAAACCCTAAAGAAAATACGTTTTAAAATAAATTCTGCCATCTGGTATGGAGATAGATAGATAGATAGATAGATAGATAGATAGATAGATAGATTCTGAGCTCCTAACATGTGGGCCTAGAATCAAAGTATGTTTAAAATGCTCACAGGGACACTATGAGCTTACCATGCTGGGCTGCAAAATACATTTCATTGACCTGCAAGATGCTCCTCATCAAACTTTAGCCTAATTTATGGACATCTGAATTAGAGTAGGTGACACAAATGACACTACAAGGCATACTGAGGATGCCATGGAATATTATATATGAAATTTGGTTTGACCTCTTGTCAGTCATAGGCATGCTGGCAGATCCTGTCCTGTCAGCTGTCACTCTTTCTCCTCACCCTAGAAGACTGCTGATGGCGATCTCCTATAAACTCAATTATCCCCTATCTTATACCAAAGCACAATGAAATATTTATTCAGCCACAGCCAGATTTGACAGAGAATGGTGGCAGAGCTTCCCTTGTTTACTAGGTGAAAGTATGGGATAAGTCAGTGTATGAAATGGTATTTTGCTCCCAGGGTGCTTTTCTTTTCTTATGCTGGGATGACTTTTTAAATGAGATTTAAGGCACAATCCTATGCATGTTTAGACAGAAATAAAGGCCTACAACTCTGAGCATTCCCCAGCTGGCTGGGGAATGCTGGGAATCATAGAACTTTTTCTCCATCTAAAACGGTATAGGATGGCACCTTTAATATACTTAGGGCACAATCTTATGGTGATAGTCGGCTGCCTCCGAACTCAGAGGCGACCGACTATCCAATGCAGGGCAGGTGGAGCGAGTTGGAGATCTTCTCCTCTGCACTCCGGCTGCCCTGCATTTGCGGCTAGATGGCTGATTTCGGCTATCTAGCTGGAGCAGTTTGGGGTGGGGTGGGGTGGGGTGGGGTGGGGAGGCTGGACGGCATATAGGAAGCACTGTATCAGAGCTTACGCTGCCCCCGCCCCGAGGAACGCACCATTTCACCCACTCTGCACTGCTCTTCCAAGAGTGGAGCAGGGGACGAACTGCGCCACCTATGAGGTGGTGGGGGCGGGGAGGCGTTTTTCTGGGGACTGACATCGGAATTCTGCCTCCAAACCAAAAAATCCTATGGCCATCTAGCTGCTGTCTAACAGCCATAGGATTGCACCCTTAGTTTCGTTGCTGTTCCTAGGGCTTTTTGTTTTCCTCCTTAGGAACAGGGCACAAATTTACTTCTTTATGGTTTCAATCTCTGCTCCACACACACACACACCCAGCTATTCAACAGGGGAAGCTGTTTCAGACCATTGGTCCATCTAGTTCAACATTGTCACCACTCACAGCCAGAGGCTCTTCAGGTCTTTCCCACCAATCATCCCAGACCTTGAGCTGAACTTCAAAGTCTCCTGACCATGATGTCCTGCATGGCATCAGATAAAGATGGCCCAGATATTGGGTTCACAGCCAAGGCCGGTCAAAATTAGTGAGCCTCTGGTGAATCATGATATATTTGCAGGCACAAGTTCTTATCATGACGTGGCTCGTCATGTTCTTATCTTGCTCACTATAATTTAGTCCCAGGAAAAGTCATCTTGCTGATATTTACGTCAGAATTTCTGGACAGGACAATTTTGCTTTCTTTTATCAGACATGAGACGTTTACAGCCCTTGCCCTGTTTGCCTCTGTGGCCCAGAAAGTCAGTCTTTTTTTTGGCAAAAATCAGATCACATGTCATGGGGACAATCTCATCTGAATGTAACTGGAGATATCTGAAGTTTTATTATGCCTGATTGCAATAATGCGAATATTTTTATTTTAAATCTATTACTTTATTAACAAACCCATATGAGAACTTATTGTCTGCTATGAAAGAGGCAAACAGGGTTGTAAACGTCTCATGATCTAGAAACAGAGAGCAAAATTGTTATATTGTGATGGCCACCGATGGTGAATGTCTGATTAATATAGTGCATTTCTTTGATGTAAAGGTTGTTCCAGTCCCAACTTGCTAGAATGACATATTTTTCATTTGAGTTTGCTCCCTGTAGTATTGTAGCTTAACATTTATTAAACTCTCATCCCCGCCACCCCCGGAGTATCCTATTTTTCATATTCCCATTGGACTCTTGAGTGGTTTTGACAAGCTCATTATTTTTCCCTATTCTCCTGGGGTTGAAATCATGACACTGAAGGGGAGAATTTCACCACCTGGAACTCTATAGATGTTGAAGGAACAAATCCAAAACCTCACCAACATTCTAAGGGTAACTACTAGTGACATACACAGCTCCCTCCTGGCTATGGTCACCCAGTAATTTATTTTACAGCTATATTTTGTTTCTTTTCTTCAAGTCAGAGAAAAAAAGCATACTAGAAAAGCTGGATACTTAATCAGAGAAGATACACAATATGGCTGTAGAACCCATTTAGTTTGCAAATGGTAGTTTGTAAAAGAAACCACAAACTAAGAAAATCGCCTATGGAGAGCATTAATGTATGGCCAAATCATGATCACAAATAAATGCCCATAACCCAGAGAAGTACGTGCACTTGAAGTTGAGCATAATGCTTAGGAATCCACCTCTGCCCCAGATATCATGCGCGAGTGAAAACCATTTTTGAAGAAGACCTCAAATGGTAAGGAGAAACTGATAGCATGTTGCTTTGTTTCTTGCGCCTTCTTTACCATTTATTTGGGTTATATATTTGTACTATGCTTATTACGGCTGCAACTTTTAGTTCATAGAATCATAGAATAGTGGGGTTGGAAGGGGCCTACAAGGCCATCAAGTCCAACCCCCTGCTCAGTGCAGGAATCCAAGTCAAAGCATCCCTGGCAGATGGCTGTCCAAACTCGTCTTGAACACCTCCAGTGTGGGAGAGTGGGTAGTTGCTTCCATTGTCGTATTGCTTTAACAGTCAGGAAGTTTTTCCTGATGTTCAGCCGGAATATGGCTTCCTGTCACTTGAGCCCATTATTCTGTGTCCTGTACTCTGGGATGATCGAGAAGAGATCCTGGCCTTCCTCTCTGTGACAGCCTTTCAAGTACCTGAAGAACGCTATCATATCTCCCCTCAGGCTTCTCTTCTCAAGGCTAAACACGCCCAGTTCTTTCAGTCTCTCCTCACAGGGCTTTGTTTCCAGTCCCCTGAACATCTTTGTTGCCCTCCTCTGAACCCTCTTCAGCTTGTTTGCATCCTTCTTAAAGTGTGGTGCCCAGAACTGGACACAGTACTCCAGATTAGGCCTAATCAGTGCAGAGTAGAGGGGAACTAGTACTTCACATGATTTGGAAGCTATGCTTCTATTAATGCAGCCCAAAAGAGCATTTGCCTTTTTTGCAGCCGCATCACATTGTTGGCTCACATTCAGCTTGTAATCTACAACAATTAATTAAGCATCTGGGGGACATAGGATTTTTTGGTTTCCTGGCTTTGAGCTCGTAGATAGGGCTCTGAGCTAGGAGCTAGGAAACTGTGCTTTCCGCCCTTCTCCCCCTTGTAGCCAGCACAGAGAGAACCGTGCTGGCCGCTTCTCTATGCTCGTAAAACGGAGCGCAGAGATGGTGAAACGGGGGCTTTCCTGGGATAGGGGAAGAGACTGGGGTGGCATTCCTATGATCTTTTCTATGACTGCCCCAGCCTCCTTCCCTCCCCCTCCCTAAATCTGAAATTGCCCATCTAGCTAAAATCCAGAGAGGCAGGTGGGAGGCACCTCCCGCTCTGCATAGGATACTCGTAAGCCTCCAAGTTCAGGGGTGTACGACTACCCAGGGTGCAACCCATAGGATTGCGCCCTAAAGCACTAAAACAGCAACATCGCCCTCTGGACTGATCAGGTAACCCTTTTTTGGGGGTAAAAGTATTTTTTAAATTAATACTTATTAAAAATTGCAGATGGTGAACACCAAAAGTTGCAGATGGCGGAATTTCTTCTTCCCTGTCACACAGGAAGCAGTGCCTCTCTCATAAAATGGGCCTGCTGCAATGTGTACCCTCTGAAAGCATGCAACGTATGTATGTGTCTGTTGTTTAAGTCATATCTGCATTTAGGCAGAATAACTGAGCAATCCTATCTTTGGTGGATGAGTGGGGAAAACTGGAGGTGGCCGATCCACCACATCCAAAGCCCTGCCACAGAAAGGAGGGACGAGCAGTGTTTCTCTGTGGCCCCCATCTGCTTTCGACTCATTTTATTCCCCACTGATTGCAATGCGAGGGAATTAATCTATGCCAACTCCAGGGCTGGCATAAATTTGCTGCTGATTTGGGGCATGCTGGGGGATCGAGAAGGCTTTGGATCCTGTGGATCAAAACCTTCCCCTGATCTTCCCACTGCCACACCCAGAGAACCTTTTGCCTCTACCAGCATTGGAGATCTGACATTGGTGAGGCAAGGGCTGTGGAGGTTTCTGTGGCAGCTGGGACTGGTTTCTGAGGTCAGATCTCTCCCTCCAAGGGTAGACCTCTCTCGCCATCTTTGGTGAGGCAGATTTACTCATTTGTTACAGTCCTACATCACCCAGTAGCCAGTGGTCTCTCAGTGGTTTACAAAGATTAAAACCCTAAAAATACAATATAATAATGTAATATAAGACCATTTGCATACAAAAGTATAAAACGATTTTGCACAATCAACAGTAAAAAATGCAAGACCTGTTAAAAATCTTATCACATGCTGTCAAATGCCTGGAAGTAGAGGAAAGTCTTAATCTGGTGCTGGAAACATGACCATGTTAGCTCCAGGTGGGCCTCAGTGGGGAGAGCGGAGAGCGTTCCATAATCAGGGGGCTACCACTGAGAAGGCCTTCTCCCTTGTTGCCATCCTCTGAACCTCCCTTGGAAGAGGCACTTGGAGGGATGTGTGTGTGTCTCAGATGAAGATGGTAGTGCATAGGGAAGTAGGGATGCTAGAGAAATTTGATTCAGACTAAAAAGAGTTCAGATTTCTAAGAATCCGACCTGCGGAACCTGGTGCAGACTGGCCTCCTCAGGCCACGCAGAGTCCATGGACTTTCAGATCTTTTTTTCTTTTTTTTTTTACTTTCCCGAAATTTACGCAAATTATTCATAGAAAAATACGCAAGTTTCTGCTGAGACATACACCATCCTGGAAAATATATGGGGGGAAAGTTGATTGGAATGGGAGACAATATGCTAAATGTTTTGTATTAACATAAATTAAGTAAATTGTTGCAAACTCTCTTATGGAATTATTTGTGTATTTTTCCGCATAGTGGAAAATCAAAAATTTGAGTCCGTCTGTGAATGGATGCTGGAACAAACAACACCACACAATCCAAGAAACACATACAGGATGGACTGTATGAAATCTGGACATCCCTATGAGTAGGTTCATGCCGGGGGAACTGAATTCTATGGCGCCCTGCTCTTCCCAGGGACCAGAGGTCTGCAGCCTTAATCCATTAATTAATCAATTAAAACTCATTTGAGTAATTGACTAAGACTTCTTAACTGGATGACCGTGACAGGCCTAGTAATTCTATTTGGTGCAGTTTTGATTTGTACTGCTTATGGACTAACCAGCATGGAGGGGCAAGGTGGTGCTGGCATTAGCAACCTGTCTTTGCACTCAAGATGGAAAAATGCTAAGGCCAGTTTTGATTTGAAACATTAGATTTCATGTACTGAGCTGAAATTAAAACAAAATAAACCCCGAAACAAACAAACCAAAAACAGTTTGCCGCAACAAGGATACATTAAGCAAAATGCCAGTGGTCCAACAGCAGCTCAGTCCTTCAAAATACACCCACACCCAACCCAAAGGTTTGCTTAAACGTGCAGCATGAATGAGTGATATGCCCTCTAGAATCATCTTTGCTGCTGCGAACAAAAATGCTCTTTGCCGCTGTGAACAAAAGGACTGACCTGTCCCAGCATGTCTGGTGCAATAGGAATGATGGGCCAGATGGTCGAGTAGACGCCAAAGAAGACCAGCCAGAGCAGCATGCTTCCCCAAACGGCCAAGTGACTGAACTGTAGGGGAAGAGAAACAAACCATCAAGACACAGCACAGTGAAGAAAATCCTCTCCCCCTCTTTCCCCACTCTTGACTCTCAGGTATTATTTTACTTCTAACCATTCTTTTTCCATCTAGGCTTTTGCCAGTCTCACTCAGGGCTGTTCAACACCCTTGATTTTAAGCCAGAAGCAAGATTGATTAAACCACTCAGAAAACTCCCAAGTTAAATCCTTTCTCGAGGCATGAGCACGTTGTACTCTCAGCTAGTACTTCCCAGACTTACTTTTTTTAAAAAAGCAACCAGGTTCTTAACATGTATTTACACATGAAGATTTTCATGGCCCCATATGGACCACAGAGAGGCGGGGTAGGCAGAGTCGAGGAACCTTTGGGTTGCATCTAAATGTTAGTCCAACTTAGAGTAGACCCACTGAAATGAATGGGACTTATTTTAGACTAACACTGGATACAGCCAGTTGGATTCATGGGAACCCTTTGGTTCTAAAATATGCTACTGAGCTTTATTTATTTCCAATGACATGAAGAGACAGGAACAGTCAGCCAGCATTCACTTGTTGGGGGGGGGGAGGTCCCCTCAGGTTTCCCCCGCAAGATGTTTTGTACTTCTGCAAACCATGGGGATCCCCCAAGCCTGTTGATACCAGCCTATTCTTGTACATAGATGGTGCCTTTTGGGCTACAGAAGGACCAGAATTTCGAGAACTTAGATCCTTTTTACTATCTACGATGGGCATATGGAACCTCTAGAAATGATGTACCTCCAAATCCCAGGTGCTGAGCAACAACAGTGGGAGAGGGTGTCAGGGTGGACACTGAGCCCATAGAATCCCAGAGTAGTTCTGATTCTGAGGAAGAGGAGCCGCTCCTGGGAGAGGGGCGTGCTCATCCTTCCCAGGGCCAACAGCTGACAGAGATTCCTCCCTCCGGCATTCCTAGCTTAGATAGCAGTCCTGGGAGTGAAAGAGCACAGGAAGCAGACTTGCTGGACGCGCAACGCCGACGCAGGGAGCGGCGTCAAATGGAGGGCGTGGAAAGGAGGCGTAGTGCCCGGTTGGCGCGCAAACAACGGTTGCGCCCAGAGGATCCAAGAGAAAAGGGGAGGGACTCTCCCTAGCCCATAAGCTCAGGGTCTGCCAGTGATTCCCTTTCAAACGGGGACCAACTGTTCCAACTTAGGGCATATGAGCACTCTGCTGCTCATATCTAGTTGCTAACAGTAGAGTTGTTGAGTTGTAAAAGAGGAATAAAGCTTTGAAAAGAATCCCTTTGTCTGTGTCTGGACTTGGCTACTGGATTAGACTGAGAGAGGCCTCCAAGGAGCCCTTGACAGAGGGCTATTGTCTACAAGTCTTGCTTGAGGATTTCTTGGGGGCATTTGACTGGCCATGGTGGGAAGCAGAATGTGGGACAAGATCAGGCATGCACAACCTTTTTTGGTTTTGGGCTGCACTGGATGGTGCCAGGGGGCAGCACATGTACACATTTGCAAGCTTGCACACACACACAAACACACACAGCCACACACGAGCCTGGGGATTCCCTTCCTAGCACTAGGAAGGGAATCACTGGGGTTTCTCTTACTGGTGCTAACACTAACATGGAACGCCCTGCCTTATCTCCGATCTCTGATGAGGTCTTTGATAAGAGATCAGAGATAAAGGAAGGGATTCCCTTGTTAGCACCAATGTGGAAAACCCCAGACAGTGGTGCTGCAGGGGTGGGGTTCTGATGGGCTGCTGGAGATGGGTTGGTGGGCTGCATGTGGTCCATGGGTTCCACTTTTTGCACCCGTGGACTACAGAAACCTTTGGTCTGATCCAGGAGGGTTCTTCAGATGTTCCTATCAAAAGTAGGTGACTAAATACCTTGAAACTTTCTCATTTCCTGAGTAATTTTTTTTAGTAACATTCTTCTACATCAGTGACTTTCAGACTGTTCTGTCTTTAGGGCAAACTTCCTACATTGGCTTGTCTGCTGAGGAATCCATGTGCATCTTCCAAACTGTAGAGAATTATTCTAGGGCAGGTCTGGGCATAAGGCAGATCTTGATCTGCTGGTAGATCTCTGGGTGATTTCCAGTAGATTGGCAATTCTTGACAACCAAATGTTCACCAGTAGCAGCAGCTTTATGATTCCCGCTCTCCAACCTAAATTATATTGTCAAAAAATGAAGGGAGCTTGGGAGTAACCAGGAGTGTATTTTTTCATGGAAGGACTGTGAGCGCCTTCAGTTCTGCTACTCACAATAAACTCCTGGGTTCAGAATCCTTTAATTCTAAGTGTGTGTCTTTTGCACAAGTTCTGGTTGGTGGATCTCAGGAATCTGGTAAAAAGCAAAGTAGATCCCGCAGCCCTGAAGCCTGGCCACTTCTGTTCTAGGACATGCACTCAGATTTATGTTGGCTTTTACTGCCACTCCAGACAGTGTGCCCTAGAATGTACCCAGCACTTGCCCAATTCTAGAATTAAGGGAAAAGCCATTATTTTAAAACTGTGGCTCTTCACAGAATGGGCCATATAGGACCGATGTTAAGATGATGATGATTTGTTATTTGATTCTACAGGCTGTACTGGATTGCTTTATTATATCCCTATAAGCTGCCCAGAGAACATTGGCTATAGGGCATCCTATAACTTGCATGAATAAAAATAGCTAACCAACCAACCAACCAACCAACCAAGTAACTAATACATTCCTAGGGGAATCTTTGTGTTTAAAAATAGAAACTTTTCTCCCTGAAATGCTTCCCAAAGTGTCTTACAATAGTAAATAAAACAAAATAAAATAACAAATTTAAACTGCTAAAACATACAAAAGAATGAAACTCACTATAACCCAGGAAAAATCAACAGGGATTTAAGAAACACACCATGATTTTCACAGGTAGCTTTTAGGAAATCCCTTGCAGCCTAATCCTATGCATGCTTACTTGGAAGCAAGTTCCACTGAGCATACTGGGACTTACTTCTAGGTAAATGTGTTTAGGACTGCAGGCCCGGATTCTCAGACATTGGTTCTGCAGTCCTCCAATAGTCTTTTGTAGACCACAGATGTACCAACATTATATGCAATAGCAAACAGTTCTGCGCTGTGTCACTAGCAAATGGCTCTGTTGTTTGTGCAAGTCAAAGAATATGCAAACAATCTGAGCTCTCCTTCTGCCTTGTTGAGCGACAACTACCGTGCATTCGTCCTGATTTATTTATTCAAGTCTTTCATTTCCAACTATCATATTCTCTCATTCAGCAATGGGATTTTCTCACTCCTGAGACTAAACTACATGTAACCAATCCACCTGATGATGGAGATGAGGCTTAACTCGATGGCACACACTCAATACTTCTCAAGTACTTGGAGGAGGTCTTCGTATGGAGAGTTGCCCACAGCTGAAACAATAAGGCTTGCCAGCTACAAGTGGGCTTAGAGGGAAACATTACTCAGTTTTGTTTTTACAACATGACGGAAACACATTTATGAACTGAGTTAAACAAAGAAACAAGACCAGGGGTTGGATCCAGGATCTGCCATCTGTCGATGGAAAGGACTTACTCACAGAAGGGGCCTCCACTCAATTTTTGGGGATCAGTCCTCTCTCCGCATCACAGCTCACCCCATTCAGTATGGTCCCCAACCCTCTGTCTGCATTTTCAGGGTGCTGGAGGGGTGGCCATGGGGAGGAAGGAGCAGAGAGGTCTACTTATGCCAGCCCAGTTGCACACGCCTAAATTTGTATCCAATACCAGGCAAAAGTACAGTGCATTTTTAAAAAGGGAATTTACTAGTTTTCATGAGAACCTATTTTGGCTCAGGTCAGTAGTTACTGTACTTCACTCACAGTAGGGAAAAGCATCAAATTATTCAGTGTTTAATAAGATTTAAACCAGCTGCACCAGGTGGACCTCTTAGGATCGCACTTGGAGACGCATGGAGGAGCATATGAAGACCCACCCGCCGCCTCTCCATAGATACCAGCAATCAGAGATACTAGCAGCAAATAGCAGCAGCAGAGGGCAGCAGCTTTAAAGACCAGGAAGAAAGGGGCAAACACGGATCTCATCTGCGCCTTCTTAGCTGCTGCTCTTTTTTACATTATTTTATACTGTCTTATATTTTACATCTTAACACTTGAATATGTGCCCAGGAAGTCCATTGAGCAACTCGGGAGGTCGGGGAGGTGCCACCACAACTGTGGTCAAGGTAGGGGGAGGTATGGTGTTGGGGGATTAAGAGCTGAGGAGAAGAGGGGCTAGACACCTTATAGCTATCCCCTCTTTTGGTTCTTCCCCAAACCTGATGGCTCCTGGCAGCCTTTCCAGTTTGCCCTCAGGTCTGGTGCTGCTACTGCTGAATGCCAGGTCGGTCCAAAATACAATCTCCCTCATCCATGATTTGATTGTGGATGAGGGGGCTGACCTGGTATGTATTACTGAGACCAGGGTGGGGGAACTGGGTACGGTTACTCTCCCCCAGCTATGTCCTCCTGGGTACTCAGTGCAGCACCAACACCGACTTGAGGGTCAGGGAGCAGGGGGTTGCTGTGGTCTATAGGAATTCGATCCCTCTCTCCAGGCTTCCTGCTCATTCGAGTGCAGATCTTGAGTGCTTGTACCTTGTGCTGGGTACCTGGGACAGATTAGGGATTCTGTTGGTGTACCGCCCACTCCACTGCCCATCAGACTCCCTGCCTGAGCTGATGGAGGTGGTCTCAGACTTGGTGTTGAGGACCGATAGGATGATGGTCCTAGGGGATCTCAACTTCCATGCCGAGGCTGCCGTATCCAGGGTGGCTCAGGACTTCATGGCTGCCATGACAACCATGGGGCTGTCCCAACATGTGATCGGCCCAATGCATGTAAAAGGACACACGCTTGATCTGGTTTTCTTGACTGGGCAGGAGGATGGTAATCTGAAAGTGGAGGAATTAGCATCTGTCCCTTTGTCATGGTCAGATCACTTCCTGTTGAGGTTTAGACTCTTGGCAGCCTTTCCCCTCTGCAAGGGTGGGGGACCTATTAAAATGGTCTGCCCCTGGAGGCTAATGGATTCCGATGGATTCCAGAGGGCTCTGGGGGATTTTCCTGCTGGTATGGCTGGTGCTCCTGTCGAAGCCCAGGTCGCTCTGTGGAATGCAGAGATGACTTGGGTGGTTGACACAATCACACCCAAGCACCCTCTCCCTCTGAGCAGAGCCTGGCCAGCTCTTTGGTATACACCTGAGCTGAGGGCAATGAAGCAAGAGGGGAGACAGCTAGAACGCAGGTGGAGGAAAACTCATGCTGAGTCTGCCCGAACACAGCTTAGAGGTCCTTATCGAGCCTACTCTGTGGCAGTGAGGGTGGCAAAGAGACAGTTCTTTTCCACCAGCATTGCATCTTCTCAGTGTCGTCCAGTGGAGCTTTTCCGAGTGGTCTGTGGCCTCTTACATTCTGGGCCAGGGAGAGAGACTGTGGAACCCTTGGTTGCATGCTGTGATGAGTTTGCACGGCACTTTGAAGACAAAGTTGCTCAGATTCATCATGAACTGGACACCACGATTAATGCAGTTCCATTGGTAGAGGCGTTCAGAGCACCGTCTGGTCCAGTTTTATTGGATGAGTTTCAGTTATTGAGGCCTGAGGATGCGGACAAGGTGCTTGGTCAAGTCCAACTTGACCACTTGTGTGCTTGACCCTTGCCCTTCATAGCTTATTACATCAAACAAGGAGGAGATGTCCAGCTGGGTTCCAGGAGGTTATAAATTCCTCCTTGAGAGAGGGAGTGGTGCCGGCCTCTTTAAAAGAGGCGGTAATCAGACCACACCTGAAAAAGCCTAACCTGGACCTGGAGGACATTACCAACTATAGGCCAGTGGCCAACATCCCCTTCCTGGGCAAGTTGTTTCAGCGGGTGGTTGCAGGGCAGCTCCAGGCACCCTTGAATGAAATGGATTATCTAGATCCATTTCAGTCAGGTTTCAGGCCTGGTTTTGGAATGGAAACTGTCTTGGTTGCCCTGTGGGATGACCTCTGCCAGGAGAGGAACAGGGGAGTGTGTCCCTGTTGATTCTCCTGGACCTCTCAGAGGCTTTCGATACCATAGACCATGGTATCCTTCTGGATAGGTTGTCTGGGTTGGGAGTTGGAGGCACTGCACTGCAGTGGTTCTGCTCCTACTTGGATGGCCGATTCCAGAAGGTGGTGCTGGGGGATTATTGCTCTGTGCCATGGCAATTACGCCATGGGGTTCCACAGGGCTCTATTTTATCCCCATGCTGTTTAACATCTACATGAAACTGGTGGGGGAGGTTATCCGGAGGTGTGGGCCGAGGTGCCATCAATATGTGGATGACACCCAGCTCTACCTCTCTTTCTCATCAAACCCAGGTGAGGCAGTGGCTGTTCTGAATCAGGGACTGGGCATGGTAATGGACTGGATGAGGGCCAATAAACTGAAACTCAATCCAAACGAGACGGAGGTACTGTTAGTGGGTGGTTCATCTGTCCGCCTTGGTGATATTCAACCTGTTCTGGAGGGGGTTGCACTCCCCCGAAAGGATCACATTCGTAGTTTGGGGGGGCTCTTGGATCCAGAACTGTCACTTCAGGCACAGGTGAACTCAGTGGCACGGAGCACTTTTTATCAGCTTGGGCTGGCATACCAACTACGCCCTTATCTGGACAGAGATAGCTACAGTTATCCATGCTCTGATAACTTCTCATCTGGATTACTACAATGCGTTATACGTGGGGCTGCCTTTGAAAACAGACCGGAAACTTCAGCTGGTCCAAAATAGGGCAGCAAGATTGTTAACAGGGACTGGCCAGCGAGGTCGTATTACACCAGTACTTTTCCAGCTGCACTGGCTGCTAGTCCATTTCCGGGCTCAATTCAAAGTGCTGGTATTAACATTCAAAGCCCTTAACGGCTTGGAGCCAGGTTATCTGAAGGATTGCTTCCTTCCATATGTGCCTGCCTGGACCCTAAGACCATCCTCAGTGGTCCTTCTCTGTGAGCCCCTGCCAAAGGAAGTGAGGTGGGTGGCTACTAGGAGGAGGGCCTTTTCTATTGTGGCACCCCAGCTGTAGAATGAGATCCCTAGTAAGGTTTGCCTGGCATCTACATTGTATTCTTTCCAGCGCCAGGTGAAGACCTTTTTATTTTCCCAGGCATTTTAGCATTTTAGCTTTCTAGACATTTAGCTTTGCTGTTTTAAATCTGTATTTTAAATTCCTGCATTGCTGCTAGGTTTTATTCTGGTTATATTGTTATACTGTGGTTTTAATGTTTTATATATTTATATTGTTTTATTGTGTGCTCTTTGGTTTTAATTTTTGTGAACCGCCCAGAGAGCTTTGGCTATTGGGCAGTATAGAAATGAAATGAAATGAATGAATGAATGAATGAATGAATGAATAAATAAATAAATAAGATTTAAAGAGGCACCATATGCCTAAGCCATGTGATTTGAATGTATGTACTTACTGAATGCGTGGGTTCAGGGCAGCAAGGTTGCCAAACCTACATTTTTGAAGCCACACACAAGGAAGTATATTAAAGAAATATTTTAACCTTGCTTGATATTTTCCATTGTCGAAAGGATGGAGAGTGATCCAGTTATGCCACATACATAAGATTACACACTTGTTGTCTTCCCAGATCCAATACATTAAGGGCACAATCCTATGGCCACCAGACAGCATCTAGATGGCCACAGAATTTTTTGGTTCCCAGAACCCCAACTCCCTGCCCCCTCCTTTGCTGCCTCATAGGTGGTACAGTTCGTCCCCGGCTCTGTGCTTGTAAGAGCAGTGCGGAGCAGCTGAAAAGGGGGCGTTCCTGGGGGCGGGGAGGGGAAGAGACCGGGAAGTGCTGTTACTATGCTTCCTATCCACCGTGCAGCCTCCCCTCCAGCTCCAAGGCACCCCAGTTAGACAGCCGAAATTGGCCACTGAGCTGCAAATGCTGGGTGGCTGGAGCACAGAGAAGTAGATGCCCTCCATGCTCCACCCACCCAGCACTGGATAGTCAGCCGCCTCCGAGTTCGGAGGCAACCAACTATCCCCATAGGATTGCGCTCTAAGTAACTCAGGGTGAATCTCATCACCTGGTTTCATTTGTCCAGTCACTAATGCAAATCAGAATGCTCATTCCATCTGTAAGTGGTTATCTATATACAGATACAGATACACACACAACCGTATCTTTATCCTCCCCCACCTCAAATATCCATGAGCCGCAGATACCTGCACAACCTCAGTGTCGCAAGGTCCATCCTTGTCTTTATCCCTACATAATTTGGGGGCAGAAATAAAAAGAAAAATTGACAGTGGTAAACCCCTCCCCTGGAATAAAATACAGATTCAACACATAAACTGCAAAAACAGATTCCAAATTCATTATGTCCTTTTCTTTGCTCATAAGAGTATATAATAGAAATAGGGGAAAAGTTATGATTACCAAATTTCTAATACTTACTTTTGTCCATGCTGTCGTTTCTAAACCAGCTTTCAGGCAAACTGTCACCACAACATACTACAGGAAGAGAGAAGTACAGAAAAACAACAACATTGAATCCCAGCATGCATTCCTTGTTCACAGTCTTTTTCAAAAGACAGCAGTATTTAAATTTAGGACATACTTGCAAAGGCATAAAGGCACAAACATGTAGAAATTAAATGCCATTTTATTTTTTAATGCCTATATGCTGCCAGACCAGGTACTTGTTTACAAAGCCCTAGACAACTTAGGACCAGGATACTTAAGGGATGACCTGATCCTCTACTGGCCTGCTAGTAGATACCCTCCTGGTGGTACCCAAGATTCTGGAGGTCTGGTCCATCATGGCTTGAAATAGGGCCCTTAGTATCTTAGCTCCCACTCTCTGAAACTCCTTCTGCTAAGAATTAGGCAGGTGCCAACCCTTCTGGGTTTTTGGCATCTACTGAAAACATACCTTTTCCAACAGGCCTTCTCAGGAAGGTAATCTTGTCCTCTACGTGAAGGATATGATGTTTTTGTACATTGCTTAGAAATGTCTTTAATATAAGTGATTTGGAAATATTGTTAGATGAAAAATAAATAAACTGTAGTGTCCAACACATTTCAGAAATCTAGAAGGGGGATAAGAATGATAGGAAAACTCTGCTTGTCCTGACGGCAGTGTCTAGCAATCTTTGTTGGATGCTGTAGTGCAAAACTGGGAGCATGGGAAATGCTTATCCCTAGAAGTCCAGCCATAAAGACTGTGTGACCACAGGATGCCATGTGAATGGACTAGAAGAGCAGAAGAAGCAGATTCTGTACATCATGGTCCTCTGGCCACACACAAGGCACACAAATGGCTTCCATTGGTGAGGATGGGAATGCAAGGGCGTGACACATTTGAGCTGTGGTGATCAGAAGCATCCCAACACCTCACACAGTCACCAAATAAGAACTATCTGAATATGACCTCTTATATGTTCCTAGGGGCATCACTAGGACTAGGGCCATGGGCCCTGAATTTATTTCTCAGTGCCCCAAGTGTCAGTTGGCGGCTGCCGTTCAGCCAACAGGGGCCCTACTGTTGCCATAAGTTCCTCATGGCAGGGTCTCTGTGACCCTTTAACTGTTGCATGATGGCAGGAATTAAACAGGCATAATTTTCAACAACATCGTTTGGCAATCACAAACCTACCATGCATGATATGAGGAAATACATGGCTAAAGAGCTAAAGACATGTCACCGGCCATGTGTAGCATTTTCGCTCAACATTGATAACTTACTGTATAAACAATGTTTCCAACAAACAGATAGTCTACACTTTGGCCATTTGTAAATACTGCATCTGAAAAAGATAACAGAAATTAAACACTATTCTCACTCAAGGAACTGTTCTTGTTTAAAAAGCCACTTATTTTAAGATTTTCAGACAGTACAAACAGTTAAGATAAATGCAGATGGAAGCAATGAACAGAGCAATCTTACACTTGCCTACTCAAAAGTAAGTCCCACTGTATTCAGTGAGGCTTCCTCCCAGGTAAGTGAATCTAGGATTGCAGCCTTAAAACATATCTCAATTCACAAATATAATAAATGAAACAGGAGTACATGTTGATACAAAAAGAGTTAGACTAAAGAAAAGTCAAAGAAAAGAAGGAAGGTATATACAAATATACCACAGTTTACATTTAACTATACCATTACTTTCAGCAAAGGTAATGAAAGGTAACTATGTGACCAGAGAACATTCTGCATGAGTCTGAATGTACTTTAGCTTCCTGATGTGTTTTTGAAACATGTATCCTGGATTTCTCTCTGTGGAGAGGATGAATTTTGCACACTGGGTTTTTCAAAGCTCTTTTCAAAAGCAGCACTTTGGAGGCAAATAGTGTAATGATTGTGTTAGTTAATACTGAAGCCATTAAATGTTCAGAAATAGTCTACATACACACCCCACCATTAAGAGCGAGTAGACGGGGAAATTCTGCCAAGAACTAATGATCAAAGTATCTCTAGGTGACGAAAAATTCTAGTGACCATATCATTTTTGTGCCACTGTACTGCATGCAGACATCCCTGCTATGTTTATTTTTATTTGATTTTTCCTTGAAATAAGGGGATAATTTTATCCAACCGTTACAAAAAAATGAAGGAGCAAAATCATCTTTCTAGCACATATATCTGATATCTTAAAACCTCTTGGTGGGTGTTAAGTGACGGGCATCTTATGTTCCAACACTCTCTTTCCTCTCTGAGTGTGCAAAAAGGTGAATACGTGTTAATTTAACATATGGAAGTGCCAGACTTGGCAATACTTCAAGTAGCCCTGGATTAGTGCTTAGATCCTGCCGAGTAAAAGATTAAGGACCGCCCCCCACGGAAAAGAGAACACATGGCAGCAGTATGAATCCCCAAATTAATCGAAAAGGGCTGTAACCCAGAAGAATTACACAATGATCAAGTTCCAGCAGCTTTCAACATGGCTGCCGAAGACGCACATGTCAGCGTAGGTGAGGCAGATTTAAAACAGAGACTGGAGGCCAGAATCTACAAGTCGCCTGAATGAGTAAATTATGCTCTAATGAAATGTCTCAGAGAGGCGTGGGGGGACACACACTATCAGAACTGACTTGGATTTTGAATATGGTCCAATCCTGGCTTCAAAGTAGTATTTAAATAAAAAAGCAGCCTTAAAAAATGTTCAATATATACAGATCTTTAATTTGTTCAAAATGATTCACACATATCTGTGATTCTTGCAAGAACTCTGTGTGAGGCCAGTATTACTATCCTATATTACAGATGAGGGGAACCGAGGCAGAGAGAGAGAGAGAAAGAGAGAAAGGCTTGGCTAAAACTACCTAGTGAGTTCATGGCAGAAGTAAGATTTAACCAGACAAACAATTCTTAGCCACTCACCGTGCTTTAGCATTAAGAGGACCAGCCTTCTCTTCTACTATAGCATGGTCACAAGGAGGCAATCAGAAGCATCCATTTCCATTTTAAATTATCCATAGTTTAGCATTACATTCAAACCCTAAACTCTGGTTCATCTCAGCTATGGTCAGTGGAAACAAGCCAGCTTTGTAAATTATGGTTTGAAGCTGGCTTGTTTTTGCTAAACATAGTTAAGTTGAACCGCAGTTTGACTGTATTAGGATGACATGGTAAGCAAATCACGTTTGCATATGATAGAGCTGGGCTCTGGGGCAGAAAATGATTGCTTCAGTGCTGCTCCAAATCTGGAGTGCGTAGTGGTGCACAACATTATGCTACCTCCATGCACAATGTTGTGCTGTCAGTAGTCCTTGACCTGTCCCGTCCATTCTCTCACTTACAGTGCAATCCTATACTCAGAAGTAAGACCCACTGAATTTAATGTGGCTTATTCCTGGGCAAGTGGATATAGTATTGCAGCCTCAGTTGACTAAAAGGAATGGTGGTTTAAAATGCTTGACTTGTGGCAGGGAGTTGGACTAGATGACTGTCAACTCTATCATTCTATGTGGATGGTACTGATAGTCAGTTGGGTACTTGTAATGTGAATGGTAGCTTCAGTTGCATAGACTCCATGTGTCTATTCCAGCGAACAGACAAATGTGGGGCTCAGGTCTACCACTTTGCTACTGACAGCTACCCAGCTCAAAGGCAGTGGTGAAGCTGGAAGTAATTTCAGCACAGGATGCCATACCATAGGCATATTGCCTAAACAACAACATGTCTGTTAAGGGCGGGACCTGTAACAGCTGTAATTTCCTGGCAGTTTGGAGATCCAGTGAACATGCAAAGCCCTTAACGCAACATGTTAAACCGAAAGGTTTTTTGTTTACTGAATGTAATTAATAGCCTTGAGCACTATCAACATCTGTTCCCCACATGGGAAACAAGAATAATGACCCACTCCACAGGGCCCTTGTTGAGTATGAATGAGATAAGATCAGTAAAGAACCCATAATCTACCATCCTCAATGGCTCTGGCATTTTCCATTTCTGCTTCTGATGGTGGCTCTGTATACAGTGTATTCTCTCTCTACTAGAGTGTATAGCAGTGTTTCGCAACCCAGTGTCCCCCAGATATGTTGGACTACAACTCCCATAGTCCCAAGGCAGCATAGTGGGGAAATATGGGAGCTGTAGTCCAACACAGCTGGAGGGCACCAGGCTGGGGAAGGCTGATGTATAGCTTTTGAAAATGTCATTGAGAAATCTATTTAGGTCCAGATATTTTAGAAGAATGTCAATGTCATAGTTTTGTCTATACGTTTATCATGATTAGGGAAGTACGGACTGTGTAAAATCCACTCTGTCTGTGTTTTGCGGATTGTCAGGTGCCTTTTGTTCCATCATCTGCCCACAGACAGATGTGAATTTTTTTTTTCGTCATGCGGAAAAATATGCAAATAATTATGTAAGTATTTACGTAAGTGTTTACATAATTTACTTTTAGTGTATTGCCCCCTATTCCATTCAGTGTTTCCTCAGCAGAAACGGATGTATGTTCCTACGAATTTAAATGCATAAATTTCGGGAAAGTAAAAAAAAAATCCTAAAGTCCACAGACCCCCATGCAGCCTGAGGGGGTCATTCAGCAGGGGCTTCTCCAGGTCGGGTTCTTGGAAATCCGATCTCATTTTAGTCCATCTCGAATTTCTCCAGCATCCCTAAGATTCATGATATTACAAAGTAAACCATATAGACAAAACTATGACATCGACATTCTTCTAAAATATTTGGACTTGAACAGATTTCTCGATGACATTTAAAGTTCCCCTGCAAAGACCGTTTTCCTTCTACAACTGACAGAGATGGCCAGGATGTGCTAGGAAAAGTACCTATTCATTGCACATATGCATGTTGCATCCTAAGGAAGACAAGAGGTTAAAGGACATGCCAGTGTGAATGACATTTTTTTTCATCTGAAGTTTTTTAAATTGTTCCCTCAGATACAAAGAAGGATAGAAGTTCTATATCCATCGCCCCTTGAATACTAGCAAAAGCAGCCAAGCATTTCTGCTTGGAAGTGTATTTGTCTTAAAACATGTTTATTTATCTGTTCCAATTTAAATCTCCAGTGTCTCTGGAGACAGCACCCTAAAATCAGTAAGACTGGATCTAATCATTAATTTCATTACCAGTATGAAAGCTGAATCATTAATATGTAAAGTAGAAACTTAAGTTAAAGGATATACAAATAAGGATAAATGCCTCTTTGTTAGAGCACATGCTTTGCATGCAGAAGGCCCAATATTCGATCCCTGGCATCTCCAGGAAGAGCTGGAAAAACTCCTGCCTGAAACCCTGGATAGGTGCTGCCAGTCAGTGTTGACAATACTGTCTGGATGGATGAGAGGTCTGACTCAGTACAAGGTAGCTTCCATGTTCCTGTGACCATATCACTCTGGTGGCATCCCATTACACTGGAGTTCGGGTCATTTTTATGGAGCCTTATTCACATGGTGACAAGCTCTTCACATCACATTCCTCTTTTTGATAGACATTCACTTCAAGTAACTACATTAACATACAAAAAGTAAGGTTGTACTGCATTGAAAAAGATCATTTCTCAGCTGTTGCACCAATCCTGACATCAGCTGTTTTGAATCAGCTATATTTAAAGGGTGAAGCAAAATTCATTTGGTGGTGGTGGTGGGGAAGCGGAGAAGAGAACTGGAGCAGTTGCTATTTTGTTTTTCTCAGAAAGCTTCCTTCTGAGGTGGTTTTTGAATTTTGGGAAATTCACAATGGCTGCCACCCTAACAAAACAACCACAGCAACCGCAAAAAGGCTGTGTCCTTTGCCCCTCACTGGTGGCTGCCATTATGGACAGCAGTAAAATATCTAGATAAAAATACACACTTTTACAGAGTGGGCAGATGGTTCCTTCATCCTCATTTTATTTGAGAGGTGCAGTGATTGAAGGTGGCTTGTTAAAAAATATATAGTCACCGTGTGTATTCTGTACAATGCTATTTTTAAACATGAACTACTAGGAAAAAATGCTTTCTATCTTTGAATTTCTTACTTTTTAAAAATAAGAATGTCATGCAAAACATCCAAATATGCTTTATTCAAAAGCAGGCTTATGTTTTTAAAAGGCATCCCATGGTTTTTTGGGGCAGGGAGGCAGGATGGGGTAAATAAGAGATCAACAGTGCAATCTAATTCGAAGAACCCTCCATTGTCTTCTGTAGGACTTCCAAGTAAATACGTTGATGAATCACTGGAATTATATGGAGAAACAATTGTTGGGGAAGGGCCCATTTCACAAAATGTCATTTATTTTTTATTTAAAATAATTTTTAGCCTGCTTTTAAGGGTAAAACTCACTCAAACAAATCATTCCTCCTCAAATTACTCATTCAGTATCACAAATTTTTGGACAAATTGCTGTTTTTCCCCCGAGACCCAACAGAAAGCCAACACAAAGTTGAAGCTTTATAATACCAGCCTAGTCATTGAAATCACTGGGTTGGATCCAGATTTTGTTCTACTTAGAGTAGATTCATGGAAATCAATGTCCCATCGATTTCAGTGGGTCTACTCTCAAGTATGACTAAATTTGGATCCAATCCATTATGTGTGTTTTTAAAGCTGTATAAATCAATTCTAAGTAAATGCAGTTGCATGTAAGGTTCCTCCTTGAATTATACAATTTCTGAAGAATGGAAATTGCTATCTATGGAAGACTGCATGCAAAAAGGGAGGATCTGGAAGGTCATCATTGATAAATGTTTGGGCCCGGAAAGCTGTTGGCCTGTCGGTCATGATTAATTTCCCAAGAACCTGGAGTGACCCACAAACACACCGGAGCTGGATTAGAAAGGCTGAAGACTATTTGGCTGACATATGGAAAAGAATGAAGCATTTATTTACCATGTTCCAATGCTTTCAGTGGAAACCAAAAGAGAATGATGGAGTGGATCAAGGCATTGATGCAGTGACCCCAGAACACCTACAGGAAAACCAAACAAAAACATCAAGAGAGCTGGCCAAGATGATTTAACTCCCCTTATAAAATGTTTTTAAATGTGATTTTTATTGGAAAGGGTGTTTTTTTTATATGCCCAGACTGGTTTGATAGCACAAAAAAAAAATCCCTACCATTAAAATACAGAAATAGTCCATCAAAACTAAGAGACATCATCCTTATTAAAAACTCTATGAGTGTAAAGTTTATGCCATCCTCCTCCAACCTGGTGCCCTCCAGATGTGTTGGACCAATGCCCATGCTGGCTGGGAATGATGGGAATTGCAGTCCAAAACATCTGGGGGGCACCAAGTTGAGTAAGGCTGGTTTATTCATTAAAAACAAAATAATAATACTCTGTTGGATTTGTGTGTTTTGTTTTTACATTTTTACATGTGGAGACCTAGAGACTATGCTTTTCTGTTTTCTGGAGTTGGATTTCTACACTGAGGAGGAACATTACCCTTGGATAGGGGAGAATTTTGTTTGGTCCACAAGTTTAAGCAAAACAACCTAATTTACTCTTTCTGGACCAATTTGCAAGTCAGAACACAGTTAATCTTCAGACTGCACAATTCTCTGAATTTTGGAATGCAATTCTCAGGTCAAACATTAAGCATGAAAATGTGTATATAAGGGATGTATGGATTTTGTAAAGTTTGTTCCATCTGCATTTCACGGATTGTCAGGTGCCTTCGTTCCATCGTCCACTCATTGGCAGAATTGGATTTTTTCCAGTTTCCCAAATTTGTGCAAATTCACACTTGTGTAAATGTGCAAATCCCCCCAAAGTGCACAAATCCTCCCCAAAATGTGTAAATCCCCCCCCATGCACATTTTTATGCTTTAGTCTATGGGGGAAATGTGCATTTTCAGCTTGCAATTTGGGAAAGTCAGTCCACTGAGGAATTTGCAGGCTGAATTCACAGAAGTACTAACTCATTTGATTCTGTTGCAGATCTCTCTGATATCCCTGACATATATTAGGGAAAGTTGCATACAAAATGCACATGTCATGGGAGACTGCATACAAAAATAAAAGCAATTAAAAAAAATTATAGGTTGATGTGAAATGGAATGGAATGGACTTGTGGGCAGTATCCAATACTGCCCACGCAATAGTGGGACCTACTGCTAGCATAATGGGAACTTAGCAGTTCCCAAAGCAATCTGAAATGACCAGAAGCACTCATTTCCAGAAGGGTGAGGATCAGCGGAACTTGCATTAGGAACTCCACTGATCAGTCCTGTTCTGGAAACCAGCATTTCTGGTCATGTCCAGGGTTACTTTTACAAATGCAAACACCCTACTGCACAAGTGGTGGGTAACGCAAGCACAACAGAACCAGCAAAGGCTGAGCAGCAGTATTGGATACTGCCCTATGACTGTATATATGCAAAACGGACATGGGCCAGAAACAGATGACCCCAGGTTCTAGTGTTATGAGAGAGGGAGTGTATTATGAGACTATTATGTTTCTGTTCCCTGCTGTGGCTTCTTGTTTTCTAGTTGTTTCTCCATATGGGACAACCAGTGAAGCCCCCAAACCCAGGGCCAAATTGTACTTGACACTAAATGCACGATGCAACTTGCGTGCATATTTTCTGTTACGTAAATAGCACCCTCAGGGAAGCCTGAACAGCCTCAGAATGGTGGTATGTGTTGGGGGTGGTGGTGGAGTTTAACTTTTTCTCTCCCTGCCACAGTCTTGAGGAAAATGGCCTCTCTGAAGTTGTTAACTGTATTTCAAGGTGCTAATGGCTTCCCATGAAATATAGGAAGAGAAAGGGTTAAAATTCCCATTCTCAGCCCCACATGGTCTGAGGCTGCTCAGGCTCCCCTGCAACCGAGACTTACGTAACAAAAACATGCACATAACTTGCATTCAATTAATGTTGCATCTAGTTTGGCCCTCATCTTTTTGGGTGCTGGTGGTGATAATGATGGCCTCTCATTAATGAGAGTATAAAGCCATTTTCCAATTTCTTAAACATTTCTAGCATGTTTTCCCTCATCAGATTTTTGGGTACTTCCTGTACTACAACAGAAAACAACTATTTCTATAAAATTATATTCTATTTTTGTTGAGTTCTCCAAGACAAACATGCAACCAACTCAGACATTCAGCAGAATGTGAAAGCAAACTGTCCCACCCCCATCATCATGAAGAAAATTAAGTTGAGTTGAGAAAAAGACAGATAGCAAAAAGACAAAAGCCAACCCTCATACTTTCTTGAAATGGAAAAATGGGCTTTTTTGTGGTACCCAAGATCGCATTTAAAACATCAATGCCTTGAAATCAGAACCTTTCTCTCCTTGAACTGTACAACTCTGAGTCCTGAAGCTTTGTTAGCACGAATAGGTTAATAAAACAAGACGTTTGAGAGTGGAGGAAATTCTCCAAAATATGAAAAGAAAATACACCAGTGTAACTTTACCTGCGTATCTCTCTGAAACATCTTTTTAAACCCACACCCTGAGAGAAATAATAAAGTCATCTCAATATTTTCACAGAATCTCATGGGGGAGTGTGTGTGAGTGGAGTGGGTTTTTTTTTTTTTAAAAAGGCTGGCAGGTAAAAGTGTGGGAACATTTCACTGCAAAACACAAAATCAGTTGCAGCTTGTCCAGGTCTGCCAAAGATGCCACACAGGGCACACTCTGTGTGGTTGATTAATTCACATGCAGATATATTCTCTTAAATATACTTGAGTTCTATGGCCAATATTCTAGTTTGGAACTCTACCCATGACCTTTTGAGGTCATGCAATTTTAAGATGGCCCATGTTGACTTCTACCCATGCTACCAAAGGACTTAGCATGTGGGATGCATCTCAGTCAGTTCAACATGCTGAACACAGCAGGAGATCAGTTTCTGACACACAATTGCAACCAGCTGCCAAAAGACGATCCATGGGGTTAGCACATAATATGGCTGCCATGGTCTCAAAGGATAATGTGAGCCAAATCTTAATACTGCAATCTTGAAGGCTAAAATTAACCCAGGGTTTACCATGACTTAATTTTTGAACCCCTTCTTACTACTGCCTGAGCTCCCCTGGAACATATCATAGAATCACAGAATCATAGAATAGTAGGGTTGGAAGGGGCCTACAAGGCCATCGAGTCCAACCCCCTGCTCAATGCAGGAATCCAAGTCAGAGCATCCCTGACAAATGGCTGTCCAGCCTCGTCTTGAAGGCCTCCAGTGTGGGAGAGCCCACCACCTCCCCAGGTAATTGGTTCCATTGTCGCTGTCAAGGGCTCCTTGGAGGGCTCTCTCAGTCTAATCCAGTAGCCAAGTCCAGACAGACAAAGGGATTCTTTTCAAAGCTTTATTCTTCTTTTACAACTTAATAACTCTACAGGTAGCACTTAGATCTGAGCAGCAGCATCCCTATGCCCTAAGTTGGAACAGTTGGTCCCCGTTTGAAAGGCAATTACTGGCAGACCCCTGAATATAAAGACTAGGGAGAATCCCTCCCCTTTTCCCTTGGATCCTCTGGGTGCAACCGTTCTTTGAGCGCGAACCATTTGGCACCGCTCTCTGCGTCTGCGCCGCGCATCCCCCCCAGTCTGCTATCTGTGCTGAGTCACTCCCTGGACTGCTTTCTAAACTAGGAATGTGGGTGGGAGGAATCTCTGTCAGCTGTTGGTCCTGGGAAAAAAGGAGCGCGCTCCTCTCCCGAAGGAGTGACTGCTCTTCCTCAGCATCAGAACTACTCTGGGATTCTATGGGCTCAGTGTCCACCCTGACATCATCCCCGCTCCCATGAGGCCCTCCCTCCTGCTCCTCCCCTGGGACCCCAGGTTTGTAGGGGTACAGCTGGTGGAAGCGCTGCAGGACCAATGGAGCATGCACATTTTTCGCGGGATCCCAGGATCGCTCATCAGGCCTGTCCCAAGAATGAGGCACTGCAGCTGTCGCCAGGCCTTGAGGGGGAAGAATCAGAGGGGGGGGGAAAGTCTCCTCACTCCCTGGCTGGAGTTCAGGCTTACGAGAAAGAGCATCCGCTTGTAGGTTGTCTGAGGCCTTCACATGGCAAATCTTAAGGTGGAACCGAGAAAAAAAAAGCGACCACCTAATCTGCCGCTGGTTTAAGGCACGGGCTGTCTGAAGATATTCGAGGTTGCGATGGTCGGTTCTAACTTTGACTGGGTGTTGTGCCCCCTCCAGGAGATGACGCCAGGTCTCCAAAGCAGACTTGATGGCCAACAGTTCCTTCTCCCAGATGGTATAATTCCTCTCAGACATGGTCAGTTTCCGGGAGTGGTAGGCGCAGAGTTGCAGCCCGCCGCCCTCCCGATGAGGCTGAAAGAGCACCGCCCCCACCGCAAAGTCAGAGGCATCAGTTTGCACTACAAAAGGCTTCCTCGGGTCGGGATGTAACAGGATCGGCTCAGAACTGAAAAGCCTCTTAAGTTCATCGAAAGCCTGTTGGGCTGATGCTGTCCAATGAAAAGGAGGTTTCTTGCCCTTAAGGAGGTCCGTGAGAGGAGAAGTGAGCCGAGCAAAACTGGGCAGGAACTTTCTGTAAAAATTAGCAAACCCCAGAAAACGTTGCAAGTCCTTCTTGGTGGACAGAGCCTGCCAGGAGAGGACAGCCTGGACCTTTGCAGGATCCATCCTGATACCGTCAGGGGGAATAACGTAGCCAAGAAAGTCCAAAGAGGTTAGGTCAAATGCACATTTCTCCAGCTTGGCATAAAGATGGTTCTTGCGGAGGCGCTGGAGTACGGCAGAGACATGGCGTTGATGGGCCTCCGAGTCCTCAGAAAATATAAGTAAATCATCGAGATACACAATGAGGAAAGTGTCCAAATAGTCCCTGAAGATGGCATTCATAAAATGCGAAAAAGTGGGAGGGGCGCAGGCTAACCCAAAAGGTATTACTAGGTATTCATACGCTCCGTACCGGGTCCCGAAACAGGTCTTCCACTCATCCCCCTCCCGGATGCGAATGAGATTATATGCGTTACGCAGGTCCAACTTTGTGAAAATCTTGGCTCGCCCCAGCATCTCTGGTATGAGGGGGAGGGGGTACTTGTCAGGGATGGAGACAGAATTTAGGTCTCGGAAATCGTGCACCGGCCTGAGTTCTCCAGACCTCTTGGCCACAAAGAAGGTGGGGCGCAGGCGGGGGAGGAGGAGGGGCGAATGAAACCGCGTTTGAAATTTGTGTCCAAAAACTCCCGCAGAGCTCGAAGTTCTGGCTCTGACATTGGATACAGCCGGCCAGTGGGGATGGTCGCCCCCGGAATGAGGTTAATGGCACTGTCAAAAGGGCGGTGGGGGGGAAGCCGGTCAGCCTCTTTCTTGTCAAACACATCCCGAAAAGCTGCATACTTCTCGTCATTCAAACCATCCAAAAACTGAGCCAGTAGCGCGGCATCATTCCACTGTAAATCCTGCATCAGCAAGCGAAAGGAAGTCGCGTAGCTGGAAACTGAGTCCTTACCCTGCCGGAGGCGGCGAATCTCCCGAGAAGCCGTCTGCGTGCGCAGGGGGTCACCGAAAAAACGGGCCATGGCTGTCATGAAACCTTGATAGTCCCCGAGCAGGGGGTCATTAGCGAGAAGAAGTCCCGAAGCCCATTTAGCTGCCATGCCCGACAGCAGATTAATGACAAAACCCACACGAACCTGTTCCGTCTGGAAATCCTCAGGTCGAAGGCGCATGTACAGCTCTGATTGGGCCCTGAAAATCTGAAAAAGTTCTTTCTCACCAGAAAACTTCTCTGGCAACGCCACCGGGCATTTACGGCGTGGGGGAAGTGGAGGTGGGGGGGGGGGTTGAAACCTAGCCTGTAGATCTTGCACGGCCACCGACAGTTGAGCCATCTGATCACGGAGCAACTGGTTCTCTTGCAGCAGAGCTTGCAGCGCTGGGTCCCCAGCACCCTCCATAAGGCAATCGGAGAGAGAGAGAGAGAGAGAGAAAAAAAGAGGCAAACGGGGACCAAGCTGTCAAGGGCTCCTTGGAGGGCTCTCTCAGTCTAATCCAGTAGCCAAGTCCAGACAGACAAAGGGATTCTTTTCAAAGCTTTATTCTTCTTTTACAACTTAATAACTCTACAGGTAGCACTTAGATCTGAGCAGCAGCATCCCTATGCCCTAAGTTGGAACAGTTGGTCCCCGTTTGAAAGGCAATTACTGGCAGACCCCTGAATATAAGGACTAGGGAGAATCCCTCCCCTTTTCCCTTGGATCCTCTGGGCGCAACCGTTCTTTGAGCGCAAACCATTTGGCACCGCTCTCTGCGTCTGCGCCGCGCATCCCCCCCAGTCTGCTATCTGTGCTGAGTCACTCCCTGGACTGCTTTCTAAACTAGGAATGTGGGTGGGAGGAATCTCCGTCAGCTGTTGGTCCTGGGAAAAAAGGAGCGCGCTCCTCTCCCGAAGGAGTGACTGCTCTTCCTCAGCATCAGAACTACTCTGGGATTCTATGGGCTCAGTGTCCACCCTGACAGTCGTATTGCTCTTACAGTCAGGAAGTTTTTCCTGATGTTCAGCCGGAATCTGGCTTCCTGTAACTTGAGCCCATTATTCTGTGTCCTGCACTCTGGGATGATCAAGAAGAGATCCTGGCCTTCTTCAGGATATATGAAGTAATAGTTAAGGGAAGGAAGACCTGAAGTACACATGGGTAGACTACCATTCCTTAACTCTGAGGAAGTGCAACCAGGTGCCAGGCATGGGCCTTTTTTATTTCCCCAGACATAGTTGTAGTCCTGCTATTTGTTTTTAACTGGCTTTTAAGATCTTGCTGCCTTTTACTTCTTCGGTTTGTATGAATGTTTGGGTTTGTTTTATTTGTATTTTTATTGGTTTTGCATTTTCTTATAGGGTTGGTTCAGACCTAATGCCAAACCATAGTTTAGCATTACAAGAACAAGCTGCAGCAAGCCTCAGTTTTTTGTTACTTACTCCCCTTTTCTCTTCTGCCATGGCTGTGAGGAGATCAGACTTTTATGCTTCCATTTTAGATTAACCACAGTTTAGTATGTTGTCCAAGCCTTGAACTGTGGTTAATCTTAAATATGGTTAGTGGGAACAAGCCAGGTTCATAAACCATGGTTTGAAGTTGGTTTGTTTCCGCCAAACGTAGTTACAATTAACCATAGTTTATCAGATCAGGTGACATGGCAAGCTGCAGTTAATGTAAAATGGAAGTGAAAGCTTCCAAACTCATCCATACAGCCAGCTAGAAGAAGAGAGGAAAAGGGAAGCGTACTACTCTGTGGTTCACTGTAGCTTGTTCTCATAATGCTAAATTATGGTTTAGCATTACATATGAACCATCCCAGTATAAATGCCTAGGAACTTTTATGGAAGGAACGTCAATGCTGCTGGTAAGGACAGAATTGCCAATAAACATACACTCTTACAGCAGCTCCTCACTCTTGCTATCCCCATTTTACAGATTAGAAAAACTTGACAAAATCAGAAGAAAAAAGAAATACATATAGCTAGAAGAATGTGAGTGACCATTTCCAGTGACATAAAGCTGGAAGAGTGCAGCAGTAAATTAAAATTCCAGTTCTAAATGAAAGCTCCTCCCTATTGTTTTCTTTCCTTCGCCAAAAGTAAACATTGCCTCTTACCCTGCTATTGAACCCATCAGCATTTTGAGTAATTTTGTAGAGCTGGGGAAACCTAAGCATGTTGTCTTGAGTGCACGATCGTTCAAAGATTCCCAAGGTGAAGGGAGGCAATGCTGTGAAAATCTAGAGAAAACAAGAGAAGTAATTAAAAATAACAAACCATTAACTTGATAAACAAGTTGGAGAGCATACTTCATACCTGGGAGAAAATCCTGACACTGTTAAAATCAACAACAGCAGTTTTGCTCAGTTCTGGAGCTAAACCGTACAATCTCAAGCCCTGAAGCTTTCATCTCCGGAGTACTGTAACTAGCAGAGCAAAAGGGTGCAATTCATCCAATGAAGGAGCCCCACAAGCCCATGTGGAGTTTCCTCGCTGCTGGTGATGGAGTTGAAAACAGACACATGGGCTTACAGACGTGCCAAGCAATGGAAGTCCAGAATGCATTTGAGGCCTTGGCTAGCAGCCAAAGGAGGTGATTGTTGCCACATATTTTAGAACAACACGGTTAAAGTAAAGAGGCTATTCCATAGCAAATAGTTGAGGACTGCAACCTCAGCCATTCGTTCTCATTATTTCAGGTCAAATGAGCTCTCTGTAATTTATTGCTAAATTAAGTAATTAATTTAAGCCTCAGTCCTATGCATGTTTTGACATTTTTCTGTCTAAGGCTGAATCTGCACAGAGCAGTTATATCGTTATCATAACTATTGGTGCCCATTGGTGTCATGTGTACCAATAGTAATGATAATGGTATGGTAACAGTATAACTGCTATGTGTAGATTCAACCTAACTATACATAGGATTGTTCCCTTAAACATTTTATAGCATGACTAACAAATGTTTTAAGTGAACACAAACAACAGCTCAAGGGGTCTCTGGATCATACTTGGCCTAAAAACCAACCACCAGCTGCCCTGTGGGAAGGATCTTGATGAGTTTTGGTATTGATTTTTGTCTTACTGTGATTTCAGTATTGTACATTGGCTTTACTTGTAAGCAGGGTGGCCATGTGTCCTCTTTTGCAGAGGACAGTCCTCTATTTGAAGGGCTATCAGAGGATTATCCTCTGTTTGTAGGTGTCCTCTATTTGAAGGGCTATCCTGTCCACATTGGGTTTAAAGATAAAGAACCACTAATAGAAGGGAGAGCTGGGCCTTGAAGGTGCCCATCCACAGCACCTGGGCAGCAGACTGAGTGAGGCACAGAGGTCACCTGGCCACACTCTTCCACGTTATAGGGAGATTTAATGCATTCCTATTTAAAATACAATTATTTATAAATTTGCATATGTACATAGGGTTGGATACATGTTTAGGATCCAGGGTTGGATCAACTGCACTGATGGAAGAGGACTTCCATGTTCCACTCTTCCCATGTCAGCCCCTCCAGCCCCCTGAAAATGCTATGCAGAGAGCCAGGAGACCCTGCTGAATGGGGTGAGCTGTATGTAGGAGAGGGGATTCCCCAAAATTGGGTGTAGGGTGTTTCTGTGAGTGGAGACTTTTCTCTTGTGGAAGGCAGGTCCTGGATCCAACCCACATAAATTAGCATATGCAAATCGTATGCAAATCAGTGCCCTCTTTTCCCCCTCACTTTTTTGGTGATGCTTTCCTTCTTTTTCACAATTTGTATGTGGGCGCCCTACCTAACAGCCTTTCCAAGCTTTCCTGGAAAGCTTTGTATGTAACCTTCAAGGCAGGATATAAATTTGTATAATTAATAAATAAATAAATATTTTCCCTGACTTGTTTGTTCCAGTGGAAGATCCCTGCAATACTGATGCAACATCGTGCATATACTATCAGCAGACACAGCATGTCTTATGGCTGGGCTGCAGTACTAAGCTCACTCACTTGGAAATAATTTCCACCAATTATCAATGGGACTTAACTTCCAAAGTAATGTGTGCAGGACAGAAGAGTGAACTGATTGAATTTATAGTCATTTCCAAATCTGTATATCCAACACAGTTGTTGACAAGGAAGCTCCAGAGCAAAGAATCAAGTAAAACAACTTTGAGAGACTTCGTTGATTTTCTTAAAAAAAGAAAAAGCTTTTCACAATATTAGACAGTTAAGGGATAATTGTATAAGGGAGCAATCCTATGGGGATAGGCGGCCGCCTCCGAACTCAGAGGTGACTGCCTATCCAATGCAGGGCAGGCACAACACCGAGGGGATCTTCTCTGTGCCCCGCCCACCCTGCATTATTAGCTAGACAGCTGGTTGCAGCTGTCTAGCCAGAGCAGTTCAGAGCTGGGGTGGGTGGGTGGGTGGGTGGGGGCCGGATGACATATAGGAAGCATCATAATGATGCTTCCACTGTCCCTGCCCTGGGAACGCCTCCTTTCCTTCCGCTCTGCGCTGCCCTTCCAAGCACAGAGCCTGGGATGATCCATGCTGCCTACGAGGCAGCAGGGTCAGGAGCGGGGAGGTGTTTTTCTGGGAACCGACCTTGGAGTGCGGGCTCCAAGGTTGGTTCCTGAAAAAACTGAAAAATTCTATGGCTGTCTAGCCACTGTCTAGCGGCCATAGGATTGTACCCTAAGAGTACCATGTCAAGACTTTTAACTACTGATTAATGTTAACCACCCATGTAAGAAGGATAAGAGGAAAACTCCCAGCCTGCACTAACTTATTGTGACTAGACGCCTGCAGCCAAACAAAATAGATTCAAATCTATAAGTGAAATTCAGCAGCTACCCTGTACTCCACCCCCACTGCCTCATGGCCCTCAGTGGCACTATTCTGGATTGATGGTGGATGCCAGAACTGATAGAATTCCCCTTCTATGCAGCAGGAGCCCTGTCAGAGCTTAAACCTGGCAACTTGTGGCCCTCCAGATGTTTTGGCCTAAAACTCTCATAATCCCTCACTATTGTCTATGCTGGGTAGGGATGATGGGAGGGATGATGGGAGTTGTAGGCCAAAACATTTGGAGGGCCACAAGTTGCCCAACCCTGCATACCTCTTCAGCTCCTTCGTCTACACAGTTCCCAGGCACCTTTTCCTTAGGCTTCTGTCTCTTCCACCTGTCCCTCCTTCGTGCGCCAAAATCTTACGAACAAGCTACAACGTTATACAGGAGATCTGTGATTCAAACTTAAAAAACCAACAACACGTGATTTCTTTTTAACCAGTATTTTTTCTGCAGTGGGGCAAATGGCAACTGTGAGGAGAGGAATTTTTATGAGAGAAATGTTTAACACACACAGCTCAAATGTTTAAACACAAATTTACATGCCCATGAACGTGCTGGGGAGTGCTCTATACAAGCACAAAGAGAACTTTCCTTGACTACAGAAAAGAACAACCCTGTACACACATCTACATGGAACTCCATGCACACGCTAACATTCCCATGCGCATACGAAATCTGTGCTGGATTAATACCACCTTTGAAAACACAGATTGCTAGTCTAGGGGTGTTTCTGGACCTCGCCTTAACCCTGTATCCCCAAATGAGAGGTTTCTGCTTAGCTTCGGCTGGTGCGCCAGCTGTGCCTGTTCCTAGAGATCGCAGCTCTAACCATGGTAACACATGCCGAAGTTACATCACAGCTGGACTACTGCAATGCTTGCTATGTGGGGCTGCCTTTGAAAAGTGTTTGGCCACTTCAGTTGGTCCAGAATGCAGTGGCCACGTGGCTCCCTTGCTGAAACAGCAGCAATGGATTGCGATGCTGTGCAATATTTAAAGTGATGACTTCTAAAGACGGCTACGGTTTGGCACTGGGCTACCTGAACAGCCACCTCCCCGCCATATGAGCCTGCCCACCTACTAAGATCATCAGTGGAGGACTAGGCTGGGATTAGGAAGACTTTAATTAGGGCTGCACCTAGGCTCTGAAATGGAGGAGACCCACGATGCTCATCCATAATGTCCTTCCATCACAAGGTGGAGTCCATGAGTTAAATCCAATGTTACGCAAGTGGACTTCCGCTCATGCAACAGGAGTTTCCTTTCCCCGCCTCCCCCTTGCGGCCTTCTGTATGCCCTCCATCCAAATCTGCTCCAGAGGGTCCCGTAACCCCCTGAAGCAGATTTGGGACTTGTGTGGTGGACTGCAGGAGGGAGGGGAACTTTGATCCACCAGTGGTGTCTGTTCCACTAGTGGAACAACACCAATGGATGCAACCACTGCTTTTCAGGAAAGCTTTCGGGCTATAGAAAGATGGCTTTAAAAAATCCCTGGGCGTTTTGCTCACTATTTTGATTGGTTTCTGATATCTTCTGTCACTGCATATGATGCTTTCATTATATCTGTCTGTCTGTCTGTCTGTTTTACACAGTGGAGGCTGGTGGCTGCGATGTCAGTGGGGCAGTGAATCCGCTCTGGGTTTCAATCAGAACCAGTCAGAACTCTAAAGATGCTATCCAAGGTGCTTCCACACCTTGGATAGCTTCTTTAGAGTTCTGACTGGTTCTGATCGAAACACGGAGCAGATTTATTGCCCCACTGACATCAGAGCCATCAGCCTCCACTGGTTTTACCATGTTTTATGATTGTTGGACACCTTGAACTGCACAAGGAAAGGCAGGAGACAAATCCTTCAAATGAATTAATTAAATAAAGCCACTAGGTCATGTTTCATACATATTTGGATTAATATTCCTGGTTAAAAGACCAAAACTGTCTACAGCTTCTCACAAACCAATATCCTCAATTACCTCCAATCCTGGAAGTTGTGTATAACTGAAACTTTATTTCTCTCCTAAACTTATATGTCTGCAGTGTATTTGCATCCACACAGCTGTCTCTAATTATATACGATTTCTATTTATTTTCTTTACAAAAGAAAAAAAGGGGGGGGAGTTTTTATTTTTATTTTTTAAAGTTTGGAGTATGCTTCTTGCCAGAAACGTATATGAAGCCCGGAGAATGCAGGTGAAGATCAGCTTCAACAAAGGGGCAGCTATTCTTGGGGATCAGTAACAGCAAGTACATTTCCAAGCTCCATGATGTCATCCCTCCCCTTTGAATTAGTCACAAAGCAACACACCAGATGGCTGTGCGGGGAGCATTCTATATTCTCCTGCGTTAGGTGAGAGCCAAGACTAATGGGGCAGCTCACATGATTGACTTCCCCGGCTGTGTCCGCATGCACGAGGAGCAAGTCACTATTTCCTTGTCTGGAGGATTGCCCCAATTACAGCTGCCGGTGACGCCCTCATGGGGCACAAGGGAGGCTGTTATTCCCATGAGCGGTTTGCCATAACAAGGCCCTTGGGATATGCTAATCCATCCCATGTATGTGCTACACTGTGACACTGATGGGGGGGGTTGCCCCTCTCCCCTCGATATTTTGGAGGGCTTTTGCATGTTTTCTGAGGGGTAGTATGCACACATAGACCCCTCAAAGACTAACAGATGTACTAGGGCAGAAGGTGTTGTGGATTAGAGCCCACTTCATCCAATGCATCCAATGAAGTGGGCTGTACTTCGCAAAAGCTTATGCCACAATAAATCTGTTCGGCTTTAAGGTGTCACAGGACCCCTTTATGTCTGTGTGCTAGCCGGAACAGACTAATGTGGCTACCCCTGTGGAATTAAGTACTGCACACCTTGCTTATAATTTAACGGGTGCAAATGGCCTTGGCTGATTACAAGCTGTGAAAGACAGCAAGTGGAAAATGAGTTCCCCCCCTTCCAACGCTACTCAAGATGCATATGCATTTGCAATCAGAAAACTGCAGAGAACCAGCAGGGTCCTGCGTATGACAGGGGCAACCTTCCTTCTGGGAGTTCCACTGTATAAAATGTGACCTGCCTCTCAGGGTAGTTGTGAGGCCAAATACTTTGAAGATTTATAAAGCAGAGTGCTTTACAAATCTTCAAAGTGTTAGATAAGTGATTAAGATTTTATTCCTCTGGATCTTCGGGTCAGTTCAGACATAATGATGTCAGTCTAAAAGACGAGCATTGTGCTTGCATGCTCCCCTCCCTTTGCTTGCACGCCGCAACTGAAGAGAGCCAGTGTGGTGTAGTGGCAGGAGTGTTGGACTGGGAGCCAGGAGAACCAGGTTCTAGTCCCCACTCGGCCATGGAAACTCACTGGGTGATTTTGGGCCAGTCACAGACTCTCAGCCCAACCTACCTCACAGGGCTGTTGTTGTGAGGATAAAATGGAGGAGGAGGAGGATAATGTAAGCTGCCTTGGGTTCCTTGCAAGAGGAAAAAAGGCGGGATAGAAATGCAATGAATGAATGAATGAATGAATGAATGACTTCTGAGGTTTGTTAAACCATAGTTTCCCATTGCATCTGAACCATGAAACTGTGGTTTAAGCTTGGACTACAAACCAGGTTATGAATGATTTCATATTCTGGTTTGTAGTCCAAGCTTATGTTTCCTGGTTCAGATGTCTGCAAATCTGGTGCACAAGCAAAGGGGAGAGGGAAGCGGGGAGGATCCAGGTGCAACACTTGTTCTTCGTTTACTAAACCAGGATCATTATGTCTGAACTGGCCCTTCTCTTTTAATGTTAATGATGCTGTTGGAGATTGTGCAACTGCCACGCCTTTCATTCCTCACCTGCTGTGGGGCAATACTAAAGTTCTGCTTGCTAAGGTGAGTGGACAGCCCAGGCACGATGGAGGTGTAATGAGTATGCCGTCTCTCACAGCCTTGTTAATTGGTGGAGTTGCAATTTCTTGCATTTAGTGAGAGCCATTGTGGTGTAGTGGTTCGAGTGCTGAACTGGGATCTGGGAGATCTGGGCTCTAGTCCCTACTCAGCCATGAAGCTCACTGGGTGACTTTGGGCCAGTCACTGACTCTCAGCCTAACCTACCTCACAGGGTCATTGGGAGGATAAAATGAAGAGGAGGGGCACCATGTGAGCTGCCTTGGGTTCCTTGCAAGAGGAAAAAAGTTGGGAAATGTAATAATAAATAAAGAAATAAATGTATATTGTTGTGAAGTTGCTACTTGATCGCTGTGAATGAGTCTGGGGTTTGGACAAAAGAGTGCTAATGGGACTGAGGGACTGGTTAATGTCTGTCAGGGTGGACACTGAGCCCATAGAATCCCAGAGTAGTTCTGATTCTGAGGAAGAGGAGTTGCTCCTGGGAGAGGAGCGCGCTCCTCTTTTCCAGGGCCAACAGCTGACGGAGATTCCTCCCACCCGCATTCCTAGCATAGATAGCAGTCCTGGGAGTGACAGAGCGCGGGAAGCAGACTTGATGGACGCATGACGCCGACACAGAGAGCGGCGCCAAATGGAGGGCGCGGAAAGGAGGCGTAGTGCCCGGTTGGCGCGCAAACAACGGCTGCGCCCAGAAGATCCAAGGGAAAAGGGGAGGGACTCTCCCTAGCCCTTAAGTTCAGGGGTCTGCCAGTGATTCCCTTTCAAACGGGGACCAACTGTTCCAACTTAGGGCATAGGTACTCTGCTGCTCATATCTAGTTGCTAACAGTAGAGTTGTTAAATTGTAAAAGAGGAATAAAGCTTTGAAAAGAATCCATTTGTCTGTGTCTGGACTTGGCTACTGGATTAGACTGAGAGAGGCCTCCAAGGAGCCCTTGACAATGTCAACGAATGGTCAGTTGTGCCGACATGCTTTATTAGATGTTCATGGTCCAGGATGGCCAGGGAAAAGTCTTTTAATGGGAGCTGACTGCTGGAAAATTGAGATTTCTCTGGACTGTAAGGCGAAGTTAAGGGATGGTGACTGAATATCCCCATACCCCTGCAGCTAGGGGTGGGTCTTAAGGCACATGTGAAAGAAACTGCAGCTGGAGCAGGAGACATAGACTGAGACAGGCAGAGAGTTTGCGTGCTGAAGGCTGGAAGCATCTTGGGGTGCTGGTTCCTCTCTCTGAGGATCTGATGTGGGGTAGCGCGTCTGCTACCTTGCAGGAGTGCTCAGGCTGTTTGCTCCCTTTGTATAACTGCGAAGAGACCAAATTTTACAGAACACTGTGCCTCTCCAGAGGTCTCTACTTCCCAAGGAAGTCAAATCTGACTGTGCATAGACTGCAGGAACTTCTCACCACTCGGGGAGGCGAGGAGGGTGTAACCATATAGAGGGGTTCACTAAACCCCATAAATATTAGCCAGAGTGAAATGCAATGAAAACCTTTAGCTGACTTTATAAAGAACTTATAAATCTACACTATTAAGATAAACATGTGATTACAAGTGATCCCTAAAGTCAAACACAAACCCATCAGCGATGGATAATATTCATCACAGCAGGGTGGCCATGTGTCGTACTTTATAGAAGACAGTCCTCTATTTGGGCTGTTAGAGGACAGTCCTCTATTTGAAGGCATCCTCTATTTTAGCCTTCCCCAACCTGGCACCCTCCAGCTGTGTCAGACTACAAGTCCCATAATCCCCCAGCCAGCATGGGAAGGGTGCTCTATTTCAAGGGTGGTCCAGTCCAAGTCCAGTTTAATGATAAAGAACAGTAAGAAGGGACAGCAACAGGGGCCTTGAAGTTGCCCATCAACACTCAGCACCTGCAGAGCAACTGAGCAGGGCACGCAGATCACCTGTCACAGTCTTCCTCACCATGGTGAAATGTGTTGTATTTCTATTGAAATCATAGTCATTATTTCCAAACTTGCATCTCTGCATATCTCTGCAAATGAGCATATGCAAATGAGCATATGCAAATGAGCATATGCAAATCTTTCCTCTTTCATCCTCTTTGCTTTTGCGGATGTGTATGTGGCCACCAGTGGAGGCTGGTGGCTCTGATTTTGGTTGGGCTGTGAATCCATTCTGGATTTTAGTCAGAACCGGCTAGAACTCTAAATGAGCTATCCAAGGTGCTGAACCCATTTTGGGGGTAGTGTTCAGCACTTTGGGTAGCTCCTTTAGTGTTTTGGCTGACATTCTGACTAAAACCCAGAATGGATTCACTGCCCTGCCAAAACTGGAGCCGCCAGTCTTCACTGGTGGCCACCCTACATCAAAGGCTTGATCAACCGCTTTCTGCTGCTTCCCAAAGGGATTGTAAAGAGCCCGCCAAGCTGTTGGACCTGCATTCGGCTTGGCAAGCCACACATTGGGCAGGCCTGTACTGGGTTAATAATTTCAAGCCCGTGTTCCAGAGCAACAAGAGCAACAAGCCGAGGATTTTGATCCCCCCCTCCCCGTGCCCTGGAATCTAAGGAAAGCAAGAATGGTTCCAAAGGTACCTTGTAATGTGTATACAGATGATCAGCTGGGATAAACTGCACAGACCTAAACAGCAGCGGAATGCCACTGGGGTCTGGCATGTGATCAAGCAGAGGCATGGGACACTTACCACATTGTAGAGGCCAATGCACCAGCGCTCAAATAAAATCTGCCCAGAGAATCCATTAACGAACGCAAACCAAAGCTGAAAGAGAAGAAAGTTGCACGAGGCTTTAGACCAATGTGACACAAACGTTTCGATGCAATGAAGAAGGGAAGACCGTGGAATGTGGACATCATCTGGAGGCAGCTGCTGGGCAGAGTCTAAAAATAAGTATTCGCAGTTGTTGTCTTTTAAATAGAACAATGCTACTGAAGCCATGGAACAATGCGTAGAATTTGCATCGTTACACTGAAATAACCACCCCCTTTTAGCCTTGTGAATGAGCCTCGTGTGGCGCAGGGTGGTAGGCGGCAGTATTGCAACCAAAACTCTCCCCACGACCTGAGTTCGATCCCAGCAGAAACTGGGTCCCAGGTAGCTGGCTCAGGTCGACTCAGCCTTCCATCCTTCTGAGGTCGGTAAAATGAGTACCCAGCTTGCTGGGGGAAAGGTAGCCACGGCTGGGGAAGGCAATGGCAAACCACCCCGCTACAGTCTGCCATGAAAACGCCAGTGAAAGCGGCGTCCCTCTAGGAGTCAGCAATGACTCGGTGCTTGCACAGGAGGAACCTTTCCTTTCCTTTAGCCTTGTGATAAAGCTATGGCAAACCTAGACAGCATAGTAAGAAGTTGAGACATCTCCTTGCCAACAAAGGTCCATATAATCGAAGCTGTGGTTTTCCCAGTATCAACGTATGACTGTGAGAGCTGGACTATAAGGAAGACTGAGCGCCGAAGAACTGATGCTTTCGAACTGTGGTGCTGGAGAAGACTCTTACAAGTCCCCTGGACTGCAAAGAGGTCAAATCAGTCCATCCTAAAGGAAATCAACCCTGAGTGCTCATTGGAAGGACAGATACTGAAGCTGAGGCTCAAATATTTTGGCTAGATGAGATGGCTAGATAGCATCACCGATGCAATGAATATGAACTTGAGCACACTCCAGGAGAGAGCGGAGGACAGGAAGGCCTGGCGTGCTATGGTCCATGGGGTCACGAAGAGTCGGACATGACTTAACGACTGAACAACAACAAAAACCACCCCCTTGCAAATATGTATGAAGTTCCTTTGGTGCTAGCAAATTCTTAGGATGTATTCCTTGCCGCCAGAAGCTAATTTGGTTTCAGTCACAAAGCATGTAATGCACAAAACCGATGCATACCAGAATAACCCTGTAAAGAATACAAAGATTATTCTATCCTATTGTTTATTTATTTTAAGTCCTATCCCACCCCTGGGACTTGGAATGGGTAATAACAGTCTTCAAAAAATAAAACAAGACAGAACACAATTTTTTTAATGCTGCAAAACAGATTACACCAAGAAAAATATTATCTTGTTCCCAAGGAATTACGGAGGCTCACTTAAGGTGCCAGACAAGTGGAAGTCTTAACGTTTCTCTTATGCCATATCACAATGGTTTGGAAACTCCCTGGAGTTTCAAAAGGAGTTGGCCTTGAAATACGGAGACCAGGGGTTCAGGACCACTCAAGTCTAAGGCTGCAATCTTATGTGCATTTACCTGGGAGTAAGTTCTATCAAACATAGAGGCACTTACTTCTGAGTAAACATGATTATGATTGTGCTGTGAAGCTCTCCTGGGCTCAGAGAATTAGTTTAACATTTCTTTGGAGAATTAGTTTAACATTTCTTTGGATCTTGTCTAATGTGTGATATAAACACTTAATAAAATAACCCAATGCCTACTTAATCCTTGCAGTTAAAACCAAGCCCAAATCTGTGCTGTACTTCTGGAAAATCTCTAGGAAAAGAGAGTTCCACAGTTGTAGATCAGCCACTGAGAATATCTCTCTGTGTGACCTTGACATTTGGACTTGGTGCATGGCTAGTTGCTCACTTGAAATGTTAGGCTAGCCCAGCCTTCCTCAGCCTGATGCCCTCAAGATGTTTTGGACTGCAACTCCCATCAGCCCCAGCCAGCATGGCCAATGGTCAGGAAAGATAGGAGCTTTGATTTGCCACATTCCCTTTTGTGTTAACTTGTTTCCCCTGCTAAAACACCCAATACATCAATATACATAATTACTTATGTTGGAGGAGAAATCAAATTAAGACAATTGATATTTGAACATTCCAAGCAAATCTGAGTACAAGGATTTGCTCAAGAATATTGCCCCCATCCCTACACTTGTTTCCATTCTAAAAATCGTAGCACATTTAAGGATCAACGCAATGAGTTAGATCCAGACTTAGTCATATTTCGAGTAGAATCATTGAAATAAATGTGGCTTAAGTTAGTCATGACTAATTCATATCCCACTGATTTTAGCAGATCTACTCTAAGTATGCAGGACAGGAAGGCCTGGCATGCTATGGTCCATGGGGTCACGAAGAGTCAGACACGACTGAACGACTGAACAACAACAACAACAACTCTAAGTATGACTAAATCTGAAACCAACCCCAAGGATTTTACTGGTAGGATTTATTTGCTAACATAGGACTGGATCCAGACTTGGTCATACTTAGAATAGACTTATTGAATGAATGGGACTTGGTAGTGATGACAAACTTAGGTCCCATTGATTTTAATGGGTCTATTTTAAGTATGACTAAATCTGAACCCAACCCATAGATTCTGCTGCCCTTCTAATCTGCCATTTTGTTGTAACCCCAACCCCACAGCCCTAGGTACTATGAGACTATTTTATAACTCTTCCATCTGCTTTAAGAGCTATGGAAAGGTTCCTCCTGTGCAAGCACCGGGTCATTACTGACCCCTAGAGGGACACCGCTTGTGCTGGCATTTTCATGGCAGACTATAGCAGGGTGTTTTGCCATTGCCTTCCCCAGTCGTGACTACCTTTCCCCCAGCAAGCTGGGTACTCATTTTACCGACCTCAGAAGGATGGAAGGCTGAGTCGACCTGAGCCGGCTTCCCGAGACCCAGCTTCCACTGGGATCGATCGAACTCAGGTCGTGGGGAGAGGTTTGGTTGCAATACTGCCGCCTACCACTCTGTGCCACACGAGGCTCTTTAAGAGCTATAGTTCTTAAATAACACTGGCCTATTCAGTATTTGAACAACAACAACAAAATTTGCTGAAAGATTTATGCTGTATCAATGCTCTGACTCTGTCAAAATCATAGAAAGTTGCTGGGATATATTTCTGACTCTTCCAAACATCATCCTCTCCTAAAAAAAAAAGAAATCTGGCTTTGCTATACTAACGTCACTTGTAACATTTTACTGAACGTCTTGAACTCATTTTTATCATTTGCAGGTGCTGCTGGGAATTTTATGGGCAAAACTGAAATCTTTTGAAACTGCATCCAACCTTGGAAAAGTATCTTTTATTGAAATAATCCCCTGCTGGATAATCAAACCCACTTGCTTCAAGGGGACTACTATTTAGATGGGTCCAAACCAACAAAAACATGAGTATTTATTTCCCCCCCAAATGAGACAACTGGTATTTCAAAATGCAAATATTGCTCAGGTTGCTATTTGGCAAGATCTGTACAGTGGGGCAAGGAAGCAGCATGAGAATGCATTGCATTTTCAGTGTTTACACTGGGATATCTGTGCTACATTCTTTTTCAACATCAGACAAAGCTGTTCTGGTTATTATGATGTCTTACAGAAAATAGCTTTTTTTTGCAGAGTTTCACATCAACATCTGTCAATCAGCAGAAAAAAACTGTGTTCTACTTATCTAATTATTGACCTGTTAAAAGGTAAAGGTAAAGGTGTCCCCAACCAGTCGTGTCCGACTCTAGGGTGCGGTGCTTATCCCCGTTTCTAAGCCGAAGAGCCAGCGCTGTCCGAAGATGCTTCCATGGTCATGTGGCCGGCATGACTGAACACCGAGGTGCACGGAACGCTGTTACCTTTCCCGCCGAGGCGGTACCTATTTATCTACTTGCAATTTCTTGCTTTCAAACTGCTAGGTTGGCAGAAGCTGGGACTGAAGATGGGAGCTCACTCCGACATGCAGCACTCGGGTCTCGAACTGCTGACCTGCCGACCTTCCAGTCTGCAGTTCACCGTCTTAACCACTAAGCCACTGCGGCTCCGTTAGGGTTTTGTTATCAACAATTAAAGCCCTAAAAAACTTGGGAGCAAGATACCTACCTATCCCCAAGGTCTTAGAGTCAAAAGAAGCAAACAACAAGCTGGAAACCCTGTGGAGAACAGGTATCTAAACAGAACTTTAGGCCTTTCTCACATCTAATTTATGTCAACCCTTCCAATGAACAAGCTAGGACAGAATGACGGAAGAGAAATTTCCTGAGATCTCTGGACAGTGGTATTAACCTTAGGGATGAAGGAAGACTTGGTATGAAGTATCACCTTATCATCTTGAAAAATACATGACTGTGGATCAGCCAAGAGGGTTCCTAACTCCGAAGCTCACCTTGCTGAAGTTATAGGCACCAAAAAGTGTAAGGGTGCAATCCTATGGCTGCTAGACAGTGGCTAGATGACCATAGCATTGGTCGGCTCCCAGAGAACCACCTCCCCACCCCCTCCACCTCGTAGGCAGCACAGATCGTTGCCAGGCTCCATGCTCATAAGAGCAGCGCGGAGCAGGGCTGTGCATGTAACCTTGCCCAGGACACTGGGTCCTGACAAGACACCAGCAGGCCCACAAGCTTGGCTAGGTCCATGAGGTCTGTCCACTTTTGTGCCATCATGGTGGACAAGCAATTCTGGATCTTGACACGTCTCCTCTGATAGGAACATCCTGAACTTCCCTGTGTCTAGCACAACCCCTAGATGAGTCAGCTGTTGGATGGGAATCAGATGATTCTTCTCCATATTGACCACAAAGCTGTGTTGATGCAGGCATGGCACCATGGTTTGTATGTCCATCAGGCATTTGTTTCTCAGAGGAGACCAGATCAAGATGTTGTCCAGATAAGTGTGGGTCAATACCCCTTGGTTCCTGAGGTGAGCCACGAGAGCTATCAACATGTTGGTGAACACTCTTGGCACAGAGGTCAGGCAGACGGGCAGTGCTCGATACTGGAAATGGTGATTGTCATATCAAAACCTCAAGAATTTTGAGAGGGATTCCCTTATCAGGATGCACAGATACGCCTCCAACAGGTTTATTGAAGCGAAGAACTCTGCTCATTTCAGTGCTTCTGCATTCCATCAGAGAGTCTCCATATTGACGTGTTTCTTGGGGATACGCTTGTTGAGCCAGTTTAGATCCAGTATCACCATATGTCCCCATTTTTCACGAGAACAAAGAAAAAAATGGAGCAGACCCCAGAGCGAGTGTCTATCTGAGGAACTGGCTCTATTGCCTTGGTGGTTAGGAGATGTTCTATGGTCCTCAAGAATTTCTTGTGCTTTATTGGGTTTTTTTGCCATGGGAGAAGGAATGAACTTGTTCCTGGGCCGAGAAGAGAATTCCAGGACATAGCCATGAGCTTTGGTCTCCCTGACCCATCTGTCTGAGGTGGTAGTGATCCACTTTGGGGCAAAATGCATCAATCGTCCACCTATGTGCTGATAAGGAGGTAGACTATCAGTGTCAGGCAGACTGGTATTTCTTCCCATCCTTGAGAGACCCCCTACCTGATTCCTTCAAGGAGGCCTGGAAAGCAGAGGGGGCTAACCCCTCCAAACCCAAGTCAGTCCATAAACTGGCAAATAATCTCTATTTCCTTCTGAGCTAAACTATGGATTTCCTGGAGGTCCCTGTGGTAGATGCTCCAGTTGCAGCACTCACTTCCTATGTGGCCATTCCTGCTGATGGGGAGGGGACACCTAAAGATCCATGTGACAACCACATGGAGGCAGTGTGCTGTGAGGATTTTGAATCCTCTACTGTGGCCTCCAGAGCATCAGCTACCAATTCATTTTTCTCGAGAGCACTTTGTCTGTGGGCAGAGGACATGGCAGGGCAGAGTCCATGCCAAAACCTTTAAAGGATGGTCTCAAGAAAACTGCATATACGGCTGCTCTCCTCACAGATTCGGCCCTAGACATGCTCCAATTCAGCGCTAGAGCCATGGCATCCAATTGCCTGGCCAGAAGGAGTTTATCTGCCAGTTTATGGACTGACTTGGATTTGGAGGGATTAGCCCCCTCTGCTTTCCAGGCCTCCTTCAAGGAATCGAGTAGGGGGACTGTCATAGGCTCAGTGGGGGCCTGAGGGAAGGCCATTTTATCGCCTTTTTGCACTGGGGGGTCTGGGGCTCAGATAGCACAGTGGTGTCCCCAGAAAGCTGGAGTCTCGGAGAGGCCTTTGCCAGCAGTGCTGGGAACACTTCTGGATTAAAGAGTCTGTTCTTTGAACTGGAAGGCTCAAGCTCCTCCTCAGAGAGCTGCCCTTCATCTTTGCCACTGTTTTCTGAGTCAGACTCATCCCCAACAGAAGAAAATTTAGGCCTTTTACTATTGCTTCTCCTTGCCCTCCCCCCCAGCCCTTTGGTGGGCTCGTTGCCTTCTCGAGCCTACTCCTCTTCCTTGCCAGAGCAGGAGGAAGAGTGGATAGGGCTAACTGAACCCCTCAAGATGGATGCCAAAGGGGAGCCCTCATGAGATCTCAAGGAGGAGGATCTCCAGTCCCATTTGTGGCTGTGGGAAGACCTCCCCCTAGATCTATGCTGCTGCTGCTGCTTCTTTCCCTTCTTTTTACGGGAAGAAAGAGAAGCCAAGGAAGATCCCTCTCTGAGGATATGGAATGTGGAATAAAAAGTAGGGCTGTGCACGGACCCCCCCACTAGGGATGGATGAAAGGGACTTACCTCGTCCCGCAGCTTGCTTCGCGGTGGGGGGGAGGCACTTCGGTTCTCCCCCCGAAGTTCAGGCGAGAGGGGGGAGGTGCCCCGCCTCGCCCGGCCGAAATTCAGACTGAGGGGGAGGTGCCCCATCCCTTGCTGGCGAAATTCAGGCCGGGTAGGAGCGCCCCATCTACCCGGCCGCGAAAAAAAAAGTAAAAAAAAACAAAAAACACCCCCCCCCCCCCGTGATAGGCTACGTAACGATTTACGTAGCCTATCACGGCTAGATTTCCAAAGTCAGCCATGATAGGCTATGTAAATCGTCATGTAGCCTATCATGGGTGACTTTGAAAAAAAAAAAAGCGCGTACGCAAATGGTGGCTCCCATGGGGACCGCCATTTGCGTTCCTTATTTTGGCCCCATGGGCGCCGCCATTTGCGTACGCGCTTTTTTTTTTCAAAGTCACCCATAATAGGCTACATGACGATTTACGTAGCCTATCATGGCTGACTTTGGAAATCTAGCCGTGATAGGCTACATAAATCGTTACGTAGCCTATCATGGGGGTGTTTTTTTTTTTTACTTTACTTTTTTTTTTTGCAATGGCGGCGGCGGCAGCTGGTCAGGAGACCGGCCGCCGCCCCCGCCCCCGCTGAACCGCCGCCGAACCGCCGCTGGGACCTGCCGCCGAGAGGGACATTCGCCGAAGGTAAGTCCCGTACCAGGGGGGGTGGGGGGCTGGCGGAGAATTTCCCCAACACTTTTGGGGGGCCGAATGCGTCAGCACTCGGCCTCCCGAAGATTCGTGGAGAAATTCTCTGCCAACCCTACCCCCCACTTCGCTTTGGATGCCACTTCGGGCCCTCCTAATCAGCCTAACTTTGACTCAGACTGATTGGGACTCCCTCCGCTTTGACTCGGTTCTGGATCTGAAGCGAGATTCGGATATCTGGACCACTTGGTTTGGGCATTTTCCCACTGACTTGCTCAGAACGAATCACCGTGTCAGACACGGCGCTTCCTATACAAGCTGCTTCGCTCCAGGGTGCCTTGTTGCTATTCTGCTCCACCTTGTATCACACGGAGGCACCTGTGAAGCAGCCCGCTTTGACTCGTTATTCAGGCTTCTGTCTGAGGCAGTGAACAGCCCTAATAAAAAATCAGGAAATAACACTACGATAGCGGTAACGTGCCCCAACAGTTATCAGTGCACTTCAGTACCACTATAAAGCAGTAGGGTATATCTAGCCCTGGTTCTGAACCCAGGTTCTGAACTCAGGCCCCTTCTCCCACAAGGTCTGGAATTGTGGGTGGGCCTGCACTGAGGAGCGTCCTTTCCCCCTCTTGGCACCAAACTCACAGCCCGATCATCAGGCCCGTCTCTACCCGAGTCCGATTTGGGACTAGTGCTTCTTTCCACCATGGTGGAGAGGACTCTCTACCTGCCCTATAGAGAGGCAAGGGAAAGAAGCAGAGCATGGGCAGTCATCCTCATGTCCACCGCAACCGTTGCTTGTTCTGAAACCACAGTGAAAAGGGCTGGAAAAAGTGGCAGAGCAGCAGCACAGTTGCATGCTCTGCTAGGTGGCTTCCTGCCAAATAGAGGCTGGCTGCTCATGAGTCCGTCCCTGGGAAAGCTATGTGAAGCTGGATCCCTGCTATGGAGAAGTGGGGAGGACCACCAACTAGCTGCCCAAGGAATAAAATCAAAAGTGAAAGTAAAGGAAAAACTAGGCCTAAAGTGACGAAGAAGCTGGGCTCTTAAGAGCACCCGCTCAACTTGACCGCATGGCTTGCTAGACAGAGTTAGTTTAGGAGGGCAGGGTGGCTCCTTCCCCCAAAGAAGTGACAAATCGACTACATGGTGCAGAGAAAGGTGCCATCCCAAAATGAAGGAATGCCCTCCATGGAGCTCTGGAGAATACTGCCATGTAACATCGCGGGTTTGGGAGGCAGAAAATACAATGAGTTTTAAACACCTTCTGAAAACTTGCTTGTTTATACTAGCTCTCTCTGGCTTGTCACTGATTATGATGCTGCTCCGTCGTGTTGTTTTAAAATTTTTTGTTGCTGTTGATTTAACTTGTAACAGTTTATTGCTATGTTTTATTATATATGTATTTTAACAGCAGTTTTTAGTATTTTTGTAAGCAGGTAAACCACTTAGCCCCTTAATGGATCACTGCCTTGTTGTGGCGAAGGGGCTTGCGTAACTCAGTGAAGCCATAAGCTATGCCGTGCAGGGCCACCCAAGACGGACAGGTCATGGCAGAGAGTTCTGACAAAATGTGGTCTACTGGAGAAGGAAATGGCAACCCACTCCAGTATTCTTGCCAAGAAAACCCCATGGAAAGTATCACAAGGCTACAAGATATGACGCCGGAAGATGAGCCCCTCAGGTCGGAAGGTGTCCAATATACTACTGGGGAAGAGCAGAGGGTATTTCCAAGTAGCGCCAGAAAGAGGGAAGCGGCTGGGCCAAAGCCGAAAGGACACTCAGCTGTGGATGTGTCTGGTGGTGAAAAGAAAATCCGATGCTGTAAAGAACAATATTGTTTAGGAACCTGGAATGTCAGATCAATGAATCAAGGTAAGCTGGAGGTGGTCAAACATGAGATGGCAAGATTGAACATCGACATCTTGGGAATCAGCGAACTAAAATGGACAGGCATGGGCGAATTTAATTCAGGTGACCATCATATCTACTATTGTGGGCAAGAATCCCTTAGAAGAAATGGAGTAGCACTCATAGTCAACAAAAGGGTGGGAAAAGCAGTACTGGGGTACAATCTTAAAAATGAGAGAATGATCTCAGTACGAATCCAAGGCAAACCATTCAACATCACAGTAATTCAAGTCTATGCCCCAACCACTGATGCCGAAGAAGCTGAGGTTGATCGGTTCTATGAAGACCTACAACACCTTCTAGAACTAACACCAAAAAAAGATGTCCTCTTCATCATAGGGGATTGGAATGCTAAAGTAGGAAGTCAAGAAATCACCGGGATAACAGGCAGGCATGGCCTTGGTGTACAAAATGAAGCAGGACAAAAGCTAATAGAGTTTTGCCAAGAGAACACGCTGATCATAGCAAACACTCTTTTCCAACAGCACAAGAGACGACTCTACACATGGACATCACCAGATAGTCAATATCGAAATCAGATTGATTATGTCCTTTGCAGCCAAAGATGGAGAAGCTCCATACAGTCAGTAAAAACAAGACCTGGAGCTGACTGTGGCTCAGATCATGAGCTGCTTCTAGCAAAATTTCGGCTGAAATTGAAGAACGTAGGGAAAACCACTAAACCATTCAGGTATGACCTAAATCATATCCCTTATGAATATATAGTGGAGGTGAGGAATAGATTTCAGGGATTAGACCTGATAGACAGAGTGCCTGAGGAACTATGGACGGAGGTCCGTAACATTGTTCAGGAGGCAGCAACGAAATCCATCCCAAAGAAAAAGAAATGCAAGAAAGCCAAGTGGCTGTCTGATGAGGCTTTACAAGTAGCTGAGGAAAGAAGGGAAGCAAAAAGCAAGGGAGAAAGGGGAAGATATATCCAACTGAATGCAGAGTTCCAGAGAATAGCAAGGAGAGACAAGAAGGCCTTCTTAAATGAACAATGCAAGGAAATCGAGGAAAACAACAGAATGGGAAAGACTAGAGATCTCTTCAAGAAAATTGGAGATCTCAAGGGAACGTTTTGTGCAAAGACGGGCATGATAAAGGACAAAGAAGACAGGGACCTCACAGAAGCAGATGAGATTAAGAAGAGGTGGAAAGAATACACAGAAGAACTATACAGGAAAGATCTTAATGTCCTTGATAGCCATGATAGTAATGTCCTTGATAGCCATGATAGTGCGGTCACTGAACTTAAGCCGGACATCCTCGAGAGTGAAGTCAAGTGGGCCTTAGGAAGCATTAGTAACAACAAAGCTAGCGGAGATTACAGTATTCCAGCTGAGCTATTTAAAATCCTAAAAGATGATGCTGTTAAAGTGCTGCCTTCAGTATGCCAACAAATTTGGAATACTCAGCAATGGCCGCAAGACTGGAAAAGGTCAGTTTACATTCCAATTCCAAAGAAGGGCAACGCCAAAGAGTGTTCAAACTACCGCACAATTGCACTTATTTCACATGCCAGCAAGGTGATGCTCAAAATCCTACAAGCTAGGCTTCAGCAGTATGCGAACCGAGAACTACCGGAAGTACAAGCTGGGTTTCGAAGAGGCAGAGGAACTAGAGATCAAATCGCCAACATTCGCTGCATCATGGAGAAAGCAAGAGAATTCCAGAAAAACATCTATTTCTGCTTCATTGACTACGCTAAAGCCTTTGATTGTGTGGATCACAACAAACTGTGGCAAATTCTGAAAGTGATGGGAGTACTAGACCACCTTACCTGTCTCCTGAGAAACCTGTACGAGGGTCAAGAAGCAACAGTAAGAACCGGACATGGAACAACCGAGTGGTTCAAAATTGGGAAAGGAGTACGACAAGGCTGCATATTGTCACCCTGCTTATTTAACTTATATGCAGAGTACATCATGAGAAATGCCGGGTTGGATGAATCAGGTCGGAATTAAGATTGCTGGGAGAATTATCAACAACCTCCAATATGCAGACGATACCACCCTAATGGCAGAAAGTGAAGGGGATCTAAAGAGCCTCTTGTTGAGGGTGAAAGAGGAGAGTGCAAAAGCTGGTTTGAAACTCAACATTAAAAAAACTAAGATCATGGTATCTGGCCCTATCACTTCCTGGCATATAGAATGGGAAGAAATGGAAGCAGTGACAGATTTTACTTTCTTGGGCTCCAAGATCACCGCAGACGGTGACTGTAGCCATGAAATTAAAAGACGCTTGCTCCTTGGGAGGAAAGCTATGGCAAACCTAGACAGCATAGTAAGAAGCAGAGACATCACCTTGCCAACAAAGGTCCGTCTAATCAAAGCTATGGTTTTCCCAGTAGTAATGTATGGCTGTGAGAGCTGGACTATAAGGAAGGCTGAGCGCCGAAGAATTGATGCTTTCGAACTGTGGTGCTGGAGAAGACTCTTATGAGTCCCCTGGACTGCAAGGAGGTCAAATCAGTCCATCCTAAAGGAAATCAACCCTGAGTGCTCATTGGAAGGACAGATACTGAAGCTGAAGCTCAAATATTTTGGCCACCTAATGCGAAGAGAAAACTCTCTGGAAAAGACCCTGATGCTGGGAAAGACTGAAGGCAAAAGGAGAAGGGTACGGCAGAGGATGAGATGGCTAGATAGCATCACCGATGCAATGAATATGAACCTGAGCACACTCCGGGAGAGTGCGCAGGACAGGAAGGCCTGGCGTGCTATGGTCCATGGGGTCACGAAGAGTCGGACACGACTGAACGACTGAACAACAACAACAAACCACTTAGAGATTTTATTATATTAAGTGGTATATCAGGGGATCATCGCTTTGGTATCTGTACCTACCATGTCTATGGATATTAGGATGCATCTCATTCAGCAAAAACTTCAGTTTCATGTCTATTAGACACTGCAACATCTTTTAAATAAGGGACTGTCTAATTCGGCTAATTGCTGGCAGTGCAGTGCAGTTAATGTTTCTTTTAAACATACATTTTGGTAATGTCCCATAGGTGCTTGTTTTGGGGAGGATGTTATTATATGGATAAATTTTGTACTAGAACAGTCTTTAATATTTGCTGATGTATATGCTCTTTTAAATTATTTACCTGCTTCACAGAAATTAATGGTCAGCATAAATGGATTCTCTGCACCTTCTTGACAGCTAAAAGACTGATATTAAAACATTCACCTCTTATAATGCCATGGACTGAGGACCTTACAACACTTTCAACAGTTGAACAGGTGGCATACAGATACCACCTTCAAATGGATACTTATTTGGATATCTGGTCGACTTTTGTTGAAGCCTATGTATAGTTGCTAGAAAGATGTACTTTCATATCTATATCTATATCTATATCTATATCTATATCTATATCTATCTATATATGCATTTCATATGTACTCATTGCTAAATTTAAAAAGTGGTATATAAATATTATTAATTAATAAATAATACATAAATTAACAGAGGAATCCCATGACCCCTAGACAGTATCTTGGGTACCATAGGATGCTGCAGATCCTCCATGCCCATAGACAGAGCCATGAGTGCCCAATCATAGATCTTTCCTCCCCTCCACCCCTCCCAGCTGCCTCTTTAAGGTTGCAATCCTGTGTACACTTTTCTGGAATGAATGTCATTGACCTCAATATGACTTACTTCTGAGTAGAAATGTATAGCAGTGGTGGAGAAGTTGTGGCCCTACAGATGTTGTTGGAGAATTTTCCTGTCCAAAGTTGTGGAGGGGGGGAAAGTGACATGTTGCTGGGTGGGGAGGGGAGGGGGAAGGAGAGGCCAGAAGCCTATACCCGCCCACTGGGAGGTAGGGAAGCTAGATGGGCCAAGAGGCCTGTCTAGCTAAAAAACAACAAAATCAGAGGGACTGGAGGCTATGAAAATCTCCATCCTACTCCTGCCCTGCCTGGATCTCACCAGCAAGGCTTTGGATCGGGCTCTGATCTCAGAGCAATCAAAGTATTATAGAGAGTTTCAAGTGTATTTATAGTACATATGGGGTGTATATGTGTGTGGGGGAGAATTGTTACCAGTGAGGTCAGAAGGACATTAAATGCAGAAAGTCCTGAAAGTGACCATCACATTGGGAAGCATCCTTACCCAGTGCTAATGGAACAGACTGTTAGCACAACAGAAAATAGTGGCCCCTGAAACAACACCAGAAACGTAGAAGCGCTCGTTTCCAGAATGGGGCAGATCAGCGGAGCTCCCTCTGTGAGCTTCGTTGACCTGCTTCCTTCGGTGAGCTTCATTGACCTTTCTCTAGTCGATGGGAAAAAGACCAACCCAACCCCTTCCCCTACTTTTCACAAGAAATGCTAACTACCTTTAAAGCTGTGCAGGCTGGAGGTGACTGCCCATGGTTGACTCAGACCTGGTGAGTCGGTAGGAATGCTTGCCAAGTCTCACTCTGCTTGCCAAGCTCCTGGGGTGATCAACCCACAGCGACGGCGCTGCTATGAGCAAATGGACCTGGGGTTATTAAATGGCTTTTCTGACTTGGGAAAGAAGCATTCTTTGCTCCATTTAACTGTTGCCTGCCTGTCAGAAATGCCAGCACTGCTTATTTATAACACAGCCACCAAAAGAAAGGCTCTCAAGTTCATTTCTAGGGCCTGATTCGAACATACAGAAATTCAGATTTAAGGCTGGAAATCCAGGCTGACACACGGTCATTACCTCACCATATTATGGTTGACATAGCAGAGATATGAAATTAGCTGCAACATCTAAGAGAAATGGAGCATATGAAATGACCAAGGGTCAGCGCATCGTTCCATATGGAGAAAGAGGCATTCAATTTTGTAGCTTTGCCGGTTTGTGTTTGTTTGTTTTTAAGCATGCTGTTTTGTTTTGGGGGTGCTGAGTTTGAATGTGCAGTGCAATCTGACGTATGAAGATTCAGAATAACATTTCCTTGAGTTCGGTGGGACTTACTCCCTAATTCAGAGTGCAACCTTAGCCTTTATCCAAAATGCCTGCCTGCTATTTTGCATCTTGAACTGCGCCTCCAGATGACTATAAACTAGGTATATATTTTGATGGCGAATTTCTAAGAGATGTGCCAGTGCACAAGCAGTGGTGTAGTGGAGCCAGGGGTTGCGGGGACGTAGCACCATGGTTACCCCAATGAACTGGATAGTTGGATATTTTGTTCAGAAGATGTATATAATTAGTTTCCATGTAGCTATCCATGTTTGCACCTTGGATAGCTTCTTTAGAGTTCTTACTGAAACCCAAAGCAGATTCACCACCCCACTGACATCGCAGACATCACCCTCCACTGGATAAATAAAAAATGAGGCAAAAGGGAACAATATGTGAATCCTTACATTCAGTAGTACTACTCAAACTGTTATTCCTTCTCAAATTGTTATACTTTGTCTTTGGTTTGTCTTAGTAAGAGTGCATTATTGTTTGCATCATGAACTGGGGATATGCAAAGACTGTATATAAATATAAATATATCATCTCTCTCTCTCTCATTTTAAATTTAACAAAAATAAAACAATTTTAAAAAAATGTCCACTCTTAAAAACTGTCTTAAGAGCCCACTTAAATACAGGCAAAGAAGAATCCAGACAAACATTTCTTGGCAGGCTGTTCCATATTTTAGGTGTCACCACTAAAAAGTCCCTCTGTCCCACCCCCCTGTGGCACCTGAGGTGGGTTTCAGAAACTGAGTGAAGATCCCAAGTAGGTTCACATGGGAGGATGTGATTCTTGAGATATTCAGGTCCCAGGCCATTTAAGGATTTAAAGGCTAAATCCACAAACCTCAAATTAACCAATGAAGCCATTATAAAATCAGCTCAACACAGTCTGTCCTGCTGCCCCCAGCCAAAAGTCTGGCTGCAGTGTTCTGAACCAACTGAAGTTTCCAGGCTGCCACATATAGGAATATTTAGGTATGGAAGTCAATATCGAGGTGTAAACCCAAGGTTTGCAGACTATTAATCCCAATTTAAAAGCAACACATGCCAATCTCACCAAAAAGCCCACCCAGAAGTGTTCATAGATTGTATATTTTCTGGCAAGCCTGCTTCACCTTCACTCTGCCACCTGACCCTATCCTGCTTACCAGATGTAAGATTACATTTCAGTCTGTCTTATTGGCACATATGTTATTGGCACCACCATCTTGAATAGTGCCATGACATGTGTTGTCAATGTGTACAAACGAAACATCATTTAAAAAGGGTGGGGTGCACCACCTCAGGCTCGGGATCCCAATCCAGCCCTCTAGGGTTCCCCAGATGGCCCCACCCCCTTTCCCTGGCCCCACCCCCTTTACCCCTTTCGTTTGGTGGTTTCCCAGCTTTTGTGCTGTTTTCTCCCCCATCCTAAAAGGTCGGAACACCTTGCTGGCAGTAAGAGCTTTAAGATCAAATATGCTGGTATTTCTTGTCCCACCCATGCTGGTATGTACAGAAACCCACTACCTCAGAAGTCCTACTCATGCATGAGGGCACAAAATGTTGGTGGGGCATAAGCCGGCCATTCCCCTGTCTTGGCACATGTAAGCTCTGCCCCTCCACTCCTGTCCTCTGCGCATCCAGCGCAAAGGTCTGAAAGGAGATTCTACGCATGTTGAGCTGACTGCGCTTAGTAGTCTCCCCACGCTGGGCTGCCAATGGCAGGGACACCATCAACTGAGCACGCTCAGGATACACCTTCAGACCTTCGTGCTTAATGTGCCAAGGTCTGGAATGGAGGGGTGGAGCCAACATACATGGGGATGTTGGGGATGGTATGTGTGCTGTGTGAGCCCTGGCCCCCTACACACTTTATGCACTCGCATGTCCAGGCTGAAAGGCTGAATAGGGCTAGTCTCCCATCTTGTTTTGCCTAATTTGCAGAATGTCTCTAGTGCTATCTCAGTGTAGGAAGCTGAATAGGTGACCTCTGGCTCCCTTCGGCTCCCTTCCAAACATCCGTTTCTGTGTATTTACAATATGTGGACTCTTGGCCTTTAAAGCTTAACTCCAAAAAGCCACTCCAGAGAGAATGCTTCTGAATCAATATCTTCTTTCTTTTAAATACTGCCACAAACCAAATGCAAATGGGCGTCCTGGAGGTGAAAGGCTCAGAGTTGGTTAAAAATGTTCTGTGCTTGCACACTTGCCATAGTTTGCATTTTAAGGAGGAAATTATATATATATATATATATATATATATATATATACACACACACACACACACATATACACACACGCACACACACATACACACACACACAGGGGGGGAGAAAATGGCTTCACTTGAACAAGTTCTTGAACAATTTTAATTGCAATTTGAGGCTTTACGCCTAATTATTATGGAACATTTAACGCTTGAAATAGTGGTAATTAATTTATTTAACTGCTTGAAGGTGCTAGGATAGCAAAATATCTCTTCTAAATGTGCACATTTATGATGTCTTGATAATAGACAGCTTAACAAGGAGGGGAAATGTTTTCCCCGATCATGATAATGGGCATGGAAAGCCGATGCAGTCAGGGTATCAACAATCACCACAGGCACCAATTATAGCCAGGCGAGATGCCTTTACTGTACAGAGAATGTACTAAATTCTCAAAATCACCCTTCCTTCCACACGTATTTTGCATGCCTCTTGCCAAATAAGCTTTAACAAAAAAACAATTTGCCTAATAAAGCATGTTTATTTATCTCATATGCATTTCATTAATATTCTATCCTGATTAAAATCCTCTTTGCGACAGATGAATCTCTCAATACAGAAGTCTTATGCTGCTCAAGAGCACATATACTTAAAATAATCTCTTTGTTATAGGAGTACCGCACTAGATTCATAATGTAAGTAAATTCTTCTTTTTCAATCAATCAATCAATCAATCAACCAATCAATCAATGTGAGAGCATTGCTTGAGATTCACGTGGTTTGCCAATTATTTTGCTTTGTATATTATTAACAGTTGTCATAAGACTACAAGAAAAAAATTCCCACTTGACCCAACCTACATAACCACAGTGATCCTATATGTACTAATTCAAGGAAGTATCTCAGCAGATTTGCATCTGTCCAACAGGCACACCCTCTGGCTTTTGGTTTCCTGGCTTTTGTGCAGTTCCCCACTCCGCATTCTTAAAAGTTGAAATGCCTCTCCTAAGGCTTAGTTACTGTCAGCAAGACCTTTAAGCTAAAATATGCTGGCATTTTTGTTTGGTCCTGCCCCTTTTTGGCTTTCGCCCCACCCTTTTTGTGCCTTCAGTTCCACCCACTGCTGGAATGCAGCTCCCGAGAGCTTCTCTGAAATGGAATTCTTCCCTTGCGCTGAAAGAGATTCCCCCCCCGGACCCCTTTCCATAGGATTGAGCAGATCGTCTTCTCTGCCTGCAGTTCATGGATGGAGGAGGAAGTGGAGAAAATGGCAAAAAAGAGAGTGTTCGGGGGGGGGGGGATCTGGGAAGGCTTTGATCTGCTGGATCCAAACCCCTCTCATTCCCTTGACACATCCCCAGAATATGTCAACTGGAGGTGGCATACTTATGTCCCTCCCATTGGAACTGATGAGAAGGAAAACCTGAAGAAAACAAATCAGCGAGAGGGGGATAAAAAACTGACCTTCTGTCCTGACTGCACAAGCCTAACAGAGCTTTGGATTTGGTGGTTCCTCTGCCTTGGATACTCCTTCTTCTGCTCCAGTTGGATGGTCTTACCCATGCTACCATCTGTGCTGGCATCAAGGGTAGGCATGGCCGGGCACCTGCTGAGGGCCCACACCCTAGCAGGGGGCCGCTGACAAGAGCCCCATGGACTTGCTCCTCCTCTTCACCATTGCAACCTGCTTATTCACCTTCCTCTCACTTTGGCAATGGTGGTGAGGAGGAGGAGATGTCACTGCTGACTTGTTCTCTGCCTGTCAAGAAAGCAAGTGGTAGCAATGATGAGAAAGAGAATGAGGAGCAATAGCAGCTGGTGAGGATGGCAGTAACAAGGTGGACTCACTGAGGGAGGGGGCCCATTGAGAAGGCCTTGCCCAAAAACTTTCAAAAACCTGGAGCAGACATAGGCAGCAGTTCCAGTCAAGCTAGGGCACAAAGAAAGAGAGGCTTTCTGAGGGGCTGCCTCCCAGTTATGGAACTCCACCTTCCTCCCACTGTGTGAACTTCACAGACTGTGTGAAGTCCAAGCCTGGGCACCTCTTGGAAGTGTTGCAAGGCCTGTTCAGGGATAAATTAGCAGAGGGAGGAGAAATGCCCTGGAATACATTCCATTTACTGATTTGTGCTACTGTTACCTACCCCAACATTCCATGACGGGGGAGAGTATCAATATTAATGAATGGACTAATGAATGGGGTTGCCGGAAACCCACTCCTCTTTCTTTTCTGAATAGCATCTGAAGTACTTGTGTAAATATGCATGTTCAAAATTGCTCTGTGCCTAGCGTTAGTTTCAGAAAGCTCGACAAGTCACAGCCTTTGTTTGCTATAGCAGAAGAAAATCATCCAAGACAGGAGTCCTTCTTGTACCCAAAGCCTGCATCTGGATGCTGAGATCAGCATGTCAGTGAATCAATTCCCCTTATGCCGAAGAACAGACGGAAATGCCGATCACTTTAACCCATGTACATAGAACTTTAGACTGATTTAATCCTGCAGACTTTCAGTGGGGCGGAACTGTCTTACAGCTAAGTACAGGAGCTTAACAGCATTGTTCAGTAGACTGTAAGACTCAAGCATGCACCTGGATCTCTTATTGTAATTCACTGGTTGTTTTTCTTTGTTGGTCCTCTTGGGAATGGCTGACCTCAAGAGAAGGAGAGTTTTGTATCATGGTCAGACGAGGCATCAGGAGGCCCTTCTGACTCAACTCAAAATTCTGACTAGCTCTGGAGATTGTCAGCTGCAAAGTGTCATCTAATGGAATCTGTCATGGTGGGTCTTGGAACGATGGCGCTTTACACAGACTCTCTGGTGGCTGCTTCAAAATGCTATGTGCATTAGCCATCTTCTGTCTTGAGCCAGTTGAAAGTATCTTCCCACACACTGGTGCTTCTAGCAGGCAAGTACTTTCAAGGGTCTTATGTATCACATTTAAGCTAGCTTGCGGGGACATGAAAAACCCAGTTGGTGCATAAGGCTGCCTGTGCATGACTGACTCACCACCATCGAGCAACCAGTGAGCACTGCAATTTGCATGCCTCTTGCCACAATGCTTGAGGGGGATATTAATCAGCCCTGAGCATTCCATTGGTGTTGCTATTGCATACAACCACATCTCAAGTGTCTGGAATATAAAAATATCAGAGCTAGGAGAAGTTGCACAGCACCAACAAAAGTCACTGATTAAAATGCTGATAATAACTTCTGCCTAGATCTAGGGATGTATGAGAAATTTGTTTCAGTTAGTTTGTGATCAGGGTTTACCCAGTTCACACCTTCTGGACCAAAAATGGACTTGGATGCAATCAGCATTTGAAGTCCATACATTTCTGAGCTTGCAATGTGATTTGCAGACCAAAAAGCAATATATTTGACAGCAAGTGTACCTTTGAAAACTGTGCATGAAAAAATGCGTACCTTTGAAAAATGCACACAAATACGCTTTAATCAATGGGAGAAGAATGCATACATTTGAAAGATGCACACAGTTGATGTGGACATTTGAAAAAATATGCACGAAAATATGCACAGATTTTCAGGCAAAAAGAAAAAAACAAACCACACAATCTGATACGGACTCGAGTTGGAACAAGCTTCAAGATGGAATTTGGAGAATTTAGGCGAGCTCCAGTTTTGCTGATTTGCACAACCCTACCAAGATCCAGAAGCAAGCTGCAATTCTTGCAAGAACATGGCTTGCCTAAGACCACAGGATGCGTCTGTGGCTGAGCTGAGATTACTTATTTGGTACATTTATATCCTTCCTTTCTTCCAGCACGGAACTCAAGGTGGTTCACATGGGGTTCCCAGGCAGTCTCCCATCCAGAATTGACCAGAATTGGACCTGCTTAGCTTCTGCAAGGGGGGGGGGAGTGCTTCGTGTGCCCTGAGGGCAGTACCAGGGGCAGTATCCTATTCTGCCCACATGCCAGTGGGACCTACTGCTTGCAGAGTGGGGACCTAGCAGTTGCCACAGTAACGCAAAATGAGTAGGAATGCTAATTTCCAGAATGGGGAAGGGCAGCAGAGCTCCCAGAAGGGAGCTCTGCTGACGTATCGCGATCCAGAAATGAGTGTTTCTGTTCGATTCTGGTGTTACTTAATGAAGGGCTAACTCCCCATTGCACAAGTAGTAGGCTCCATTGGTGCAACACCATCTGCGGGAGCACAGTGGCGCTGTTGGATACTGCCCCAGGTGCTTGGCTAACCACTTTTGTAGTCGCAGGTAAGCAGAGGAAAACAACCAGGAACTTCATCAAGCCCTTTTGTGAACTGCCATGCAAGGCTAGCAGGCTTGGCAGCTCACAAGTTCTGCAGCTCGACCTGTATTGCTTTTTCAGGGTCGATGATGCAATATGTGCCCTTGTTCTGAAAATCCACCGTGATTAAAAATTGGACCGAAAAAAAGTGCCAATCAATTGTTGGAGGCCTACAATATGTGCTACGTTCAATGAGTAGTGTGTAACTGATCCTAACTTTTCTTTTACTTAAGTATAAGCATATGAGCCCCCATCTGGATCAGGACCAGTAGGGGGGCTTAAACCTTCCCAACCAGCTACTTCTCCCCTTAAATTTGCCCCCATGCAGGGGAGCTAAAGAAAGAAAAAACTCCATTGGCACCAATGGGCATACATGACATATTTAATGTAGTGTGTAGTTTAGCCCTATCGTTGAAGACATATGTAATATTTAAAAAGAAGTCAAGGTGGATTTTTCATCCACATGAGTAAGTCTGGCTTCCTTCTGACTTTGTAATTTGCATGATAGAGATACATTCTGTCAAGTAGAATATAGAGTCAGCTGTCAATCACACTTCTCCCACACACACCTCTGGCAGGCTGCTGGCACTAACCCCCCCGCCAACAGAAATGTAAAGCACCACATGTACATCCATCCACATGGATGGATATTTCATCTTTCACTTTATTAAAAAATGGAAACATTTCAAAAACTGGTCTATGGGGTGGGGTGGGAAAGACAGATGTTTTGGTGATGTCATGGGCTCTAGCCAAGTGGAACTGTCCATGGACACCTTAGGAAACAGACTTACATCAGGTCAGACTATTTGTCCATTTAGCCAAGTACTGTGTACTATGATTGACTGCGGCGCCCCAGCATCTCTTAGCAGAGGTCTTCTCCATCACCAGTGGCAAATTGACCAGAGTTGCCCCTCCCGTACAAAGGTACAGATACGGGATGCAGTTATCATCTGGATTTCACACTTCTCCAAATCCTGTAACGCAGTTTTCTGGTCAAAGAACATACCAACATGTGTATAAAAATGTGTATTTTAGGACAAATCTTTTTTAGAAGTGCATACTTTGAGAGAAAATATGTTTAGAAATGCATAATATGTGTGAAAACATGTTCAAAATATGTATTTAAATAAGTATTGAAATATAGATTTTTCCATGTGGATTTAATCCCCCCTCCTCCCAAAATGAATAAGGAAATGGGATGAAAGAGAGTTACGGATGAACACATGCGAAACTGACACGGTCTGGAACGGACAGATCTGTTCATCCCTACCTGCTACCTTCCCAACCTGGCACCCACAAAATGTGTCGGACTACAACTCCCATCATTCCCAGCCAACACTTCTGCAGAGCACCGGGTTGGGGAAGGCTGTGCTATATGATCCGTTCACTTGGTGATACCAGGGATTGAACCTGGGACCTTTTGCATGCAAAGCTTGTGCCCTGTGCATCTGCCCCAAACTCCTCAAACTAGTGAGACATTTTTCCCTCTGTCTCATAATACCAGAACCCAGTGGTTTTACCTTCTACCCAGTAGGGTCATCCAATGAAGCTGATTGGTGAGAGATTCAGGACAGATAAAAGGAAATAGTTCTTCACACAGGGCATAGTTAAACTCTGGAATTCGCTAACACAAGACATAGTGATGGCCACCAATTTGGATGGCGTTAAAAGGGGGTTAGACAAATTCATGGAGGAAAAAGTTATCAATGGCTACTAGTCCTGATGGCTCCATGCTTATATGCTTCCTCCAGTATCAGAGGCAATGTGCACCTGTTGCTGGGGAACATGGGTGGGAGGGTGCTGTTGCACTCATGCCCTGCTTGTGGGTTTCCCATGGGCAGCTGGTTGGCCACTGTGTGCCACAGAGGACAGAAAGTAACCTAAAGTGCCAAAAGACGCAAACAGCTTCTGAGAAGTGCAGTTTTACTTCCCCTTTTTAAAGGAGGTATTTTTGCTCATGTGGCTACAGAGCAAAACTGGCACATTTGTAGGCTATTTTTGCCACTCAGCACAGAACAAGCACATCTTTGCTGGATCAAACCAAGTTGCAACTTAAAGATGAAAATGCTGTTGAACTCATGCCCTTCTTGTGGGTTCCTGGTTGACGGCTGGTTGGCCACTCTATGAAGAGAACGCTGGACTAGATGGATCTTTGGTCTGATCCAGGAGGGCTCGTCTCATGTTTATTTAATTTATTTATTTATTGCACTTATATCCTGCCTTTTTTCCTCCAAGGAACTCAAGACGGTGTACATAATCCTCCTCCTACATTTTTTCCTCACAACAACAGCCCTATGAGGTAGGTTGGACTGAGAATCTGTGACTGGCCCAAAGTCACCCAGTGAGCTTCCATGGCTGAATGGGGACTAGAACCTGGATCTCCTGACTCCCAGTCCAGCACTCTTGCCACTACACCACACTGGCTCTCCATTCTTAAACTTGCACAATTCTTCCCCCCTCCCCCCACCAGAGCTCAACATGTCTACTGAATTCATCAAAGACTCTTCCCAACCCAGCCCAACTGCTCTACAAGTTGACTTGCTCTGCACTGCCCAGACTAATGACTGTCCTCAGCTGTAAACGGTCTCATAGTTCTTTCCCGAAGAACATCATTGCTCTACTCTTTCTCCTCTAATAATTGAAGCCATTGTTACTGTACTCCTCAGGAGCATAAAAGGACTTCCACTGTTAATAGCTTAGTGTATGTCAACAAGAATTTGGGGTATCTCCTCACTGGAAGCCTGCACTCATTCCAGATGATGATTTTATGATATGGTGTTCACCAGCGTATAATTGACTGGCAACTGGCATGAAGAGAAGGATACGATTTAATGTGGTTTGAAACAATCTCTAGCCCTCTTAAAAACCGAGCTGCTTGTGTACTGACATTTGGAAGGCATGAATTATATATTCATCTTACAGGCAAGCTGCTGATGAAGGGAAAGGATTATAGTGAAGGCATACATTCAAGGGTTTGGCTGGAGAGAGAGAGAGAGAGAGAGAGAGAGAGAGAGAGAGAGAGAGAGAGAGATATTTCACACTGTGTTGTGTGTCTCATTATTCAGGTTTTGTATCTGGTTTCTGAAATATTTTAGTACTGTGGTTAACATCAGGCAACTTCCCAAATGTAGATTAGCTATGTTTCAAATAAAGAAGTGGCAACTCCAAAGCACAGAAGCTATTGAAAAAAGAGGGCCCCTCTGATTAAAAGTGGAGTGCCGCGAGAGTCTGTGGTATTGGGGGTGAGGGTAAACAAATGACATGCACATGCATTATAAGTCAGCTACTGGTGGCGAACTCATAGTTCCCTCGTTGCTACTCATACTTTCTAAACTCTGCCTGTACAAGAACATAGGAAGTTGCTTTAAACTGGGTCAGACCGTCAGTCCATCCATGGGGTCACGAAGAGTTGGACACGACTGAACGACTGAACAACAACAGCAGCGTGGGTGGGCAGAAAGTAGATTTCTACATCTTTTGGACTTCAACTCCCAGCATTCCTAACCACTGGCCATGCTGGCAGGGGCTTCTGGGAGTTGACGTCCAAAATATCTGGAGATCTACCTTCTGCCCATCCCCTGATCTGGGGTGGGGTGGGGTGTGAGACAAGGACAGGCTTAGGCTGAATCCACCCACCTCTCTCTCTCTCTCTCTCCCAGGGTCACTGGCACTACTGAACTGTCCATATGGCTGTGCTCTCTCCCCGTCCCCAATTCTAGAATGGAGGAGGGGCCTCCCTCTTGACAGACACCTGCTTAGGCACAGCTGCCAGACTTGCCAGATCACTTCGCCAATGGAAGCTTTCCTCCACTGCAAACAGCCAAGTCAATGGGGCATCAGGACTGTGGCAGTGGCAGTGGGGATTTCCCTTAAAAGGTGCGCATGATAAAATGTAATAATGCATTTAACATCGTGTCTAGTTTGGCTCCATACAATGAGATGTTTTTCCCTTCTGTGCTCCTCTTAAAATATTCTAATTCATTTCTGGGAAAATGCACTTAATCCCCCCCTTTTTTCTATACACAGTGTTGGCAAGAGCTAAAAGGGACTTACAGCCCAAGCAATTGCTTTGCCAAAATACACAGTGCACTGTAAGCACATGAAATCATTTCAACAACCAGTGTGATTTTTACCATTAAAAATTATCTGTTTGAATGTTTTTGGAAATTGATTAGCTTTTCCCCTCCCCTGTATTAACATAAAAAGAAACCCCTCACAGAGTCAAAACTGTGTTGGTGGAATTTTCTGAGGCGCTGGGAATCAGACCATTTGCAGCAGGAGTGTCTCTGTGTTTATTTGGACAATATGAGGCTTCAGGCGAAACTAGATCTTGCTGGAGATGTGGGGCTGCCACCAAAAGCACCAGCTCTGTGTCTCCTCCACCCTGCCTGGTAATGTATAGTAGTAGATGCTCCATTACTTAGGGAAGGGCTGTAGCTCATGCGTTGCATGAAAAAGGTTCTTGGTTCAACCCCAGATATCTCCATGTAAGGATGGGAAACAGCCCTGTCTGAAATCATCATGAACTGCTGCATATCAGTGTAGACCAAGAGGTAGGCAACCTGGAGCTTTCCAGATGTTTTGAACCACAATGTCGATAACCCCATAATCTCCTCCAACATAATTATGGATTTTAGACTACAATCCTATGGGATGGCTGCAAGTCTCCGATTGTCGCCTCCATGCTCCTCCCATTCTGCATTCCAATTAGAGGGGCTTTTTCACCTGTCTAGCTGTGGTGCCAGGGAGGGCGAGGGAAGGAGGCTGGGGAGGCTGGAGGCTTCCTCATAAACCAGGCTTCCTCCCCAGTCCCCTCCCCTCCCCACCCATGGGAAATCCCCTTTTACCTCCCCTCCAAGGTCACTTTTGCAACCTCAGAGAGGCATCCGGCACAGTTCTCTCCATGCCGGCTGTGAGGGGAGGGGTAGCTTGGACTCCTGGGTCTGAGGTCAGAGCACTGATTCTGACCTCAGATCCAGGAATATGAACTATCCTATGCCACCCCCCTCCCATACTGTCTAGGGGCCACAGGATTGCTCTGTCAGGGCGCAATCCTATGGGGATAGGCGGCTGCCTCTGAACTCGGAGGCGCCCAGCTATCCAATGCAAGGCAGGAGAAGCACGGATGGGATTGTCTCCTTAGCACTTCTCCTGCCCTGAATTTGCGGCTAGACAATTGATTTCGGCTGTCTAGCTGTGGGAAGTCGGAACGGGGGTTGTGGTGGCCAGACGACACATGGGATGTGTCGTACTGGCATTTCCACTTGGTCGCCTACCTCTTGTGTGGACAATACTGAGCAAGATGGAGCAACGGCCTGACACGGTATAAGAAAGTTTCTATGTAGGCTTTGTTGCTTTTAAAAACCACTAAAATAAGAGTTCCAGGACTTCATAATATTCAACTAATCACACTATGAAAACAAAATCATTTCACATAACTGGCGATTTTAAAGCAATTTTGAGGTGTTTTAATACTATATTTAACTGAATTACTTTTTTTAAAAACGACAAAAAACCTTTTACCTCCAGGGTAGAACATTTGTAAGTCTCTCGTGAGAGAAAAATATCTCACAGTAAATGACCGGCAGATTGCCTTAGGACTTAAGGTCAGGAATATGCCCTCTGGTTTCATGGCTTTTCACTCGATTTTGTAGAAACACATTAGTTGAAATAATGGTTCAGAATGAAAATCAGGGATGACATCTGGAAGTGGAGTGAAAGTTAGGGTGGAAGCAAAGCTCTGGGGGAAATGTGTGTGTGTGTGTGTGTGTGAGAGAGAGAGAGAGAGAGAAGAATGGTAGCTGTGCTGAAAAGCTCATGAACAACTCTGACAATAAAATACACAGCCTGGTGTATGTAGTTTTCAGATTGCAAAATGGACCTAGGAAACTAGAAGACCAGAATAATAATAGGAACAGAGTGTTTCGGTTGTTGTTGTTTTACTGGACCAACTTTTGCTGTTGTAGAGGTACTACAGACATTATATACGCTAAATGAAATATTTAAAGCAGAGGTTGCGTCCCTGGGCACCTTTTTAGGTACCTGCTGAGGTGGATGGCTGTGTGTGTGTGTGTGTGTGTGTGTGTATGTGTGTGAGAGAGAGAGAGAGGGTGAATATATGGGTGGTGATCCAGAGTGAGAGAGGAAAAAGTAGGGGGGGGGATGTTTTTGCTGCCAGAGGGGTGGTGGGAAGTCAGTTTGATTTCTGTGAAATAGGTTTCTGTTGGCACTGAAAATAGTGGGTTCAAATGAGTTGTTTTGTGTGTTGGTGCTCAGACTCCACCTCTGCCTTGTACTCAGCCTTTTGGGCAGGATACATGCCCTTTGTAACTATGCATACTTTCCATAACATCCGTTTTGTGGTGGTGGCCAGAACAGTTTCTCAAATTGCCAAATGTACTTGCAGTAGGGATGGCGGAGAATTCCGCCACGGATTTCAGTGAGGTTGAATGCACTGGCATTCGGCCCCCTGAAACCCGTGGCGGAATGGCCTCCCCCCTGCCCCCCCGCGGAATCCCCCCAGGGACGAAGCTTACCTGGGGCGGATGTTCCGGCGGCGGAGGCTCTGGTGGTGGCTCCACCGGCAGCAGCTGGTCTCTCATTTGTGGACTCAAATGGTGGCCACCGTAGTGGCTGCCATTTGCGTCCGGCCAGGCTGCCGTGATAGGCTACGTAAGTATTTACGTAGCCTATCATGGTAAAGGTAGCCACGCAAATGGCAGCCACCACGCCATTTGCGTAGCTGCCTTTGCCGTGATAGGCTACGTAAATACTTACGTAGCCTATCACGGCAAGCTAAAAAAAAACACCCAGCGTACGCAAATGGTGGCAGCTATGGCAGCCGCCATTTGCGTTCCCTTTTTTTTGCTGTTTTAGCCTACGTAAATATTTACGTAAGCTATTATGGCGAAAAAAAGGGGAACGCAAATAGTGTAGTGGGTGCTATTTGCGTTCCCCTTTTTTTCACCATAATAGCTTACGTAAATATTTACGTAGGCTAAAATGGCAAAAAAAAGGGAACGGCAAAGAAAAGGGCCATAGTCGCTGCCATTTGCATACACTGGTGTGTGTTTTTTTCCGGAAAGCTGCCCAGTGGCCGGATGTCTGGCTGCGGGCGGCCCCGGCTGGTGGCTCTGCGGAATCTCTGCGGAGCAGAGCTGGCCAGATTAGGATTTCGGGGGGAGGTACGGAACGCCTCCCCCCCACCGGGAATCACCCCGTCGAAAAGGTAAGTGACTTTCGTACATCCCTAACCTGCAGGCCTAACAAGGCTGCTACCCCAGAAGTCTCAGCAAGTTCTTTGCCCTCAGTGTGAGTGTTTAATTATGGATGATTGTTTTACTATTCTTTGAATGTTGTTAGCATGCCTCTAAGTGGACAGGTAGGGTATAATGAATAAAACAAATGAATAAATTCTAGGGATGGATGAATCTGTCAACGTTGGGTTTCTCATTTTTCCAACGTTAAGGGTGCAATCCTATCGAACCTGGAGGCTTCCAAGATTCCTATGCGCTGCCAGGCTGAAGCCGGCAGGGGCAGGAGGAGCCAATGAGGCAGTCTTTGCCTCCCTGTTCTTCGTCTTTGGTGATTTTCTCTAGATGGGCTTTTCAGCCCTTCTAGTGAGGATATTTCGGAGGGGATGGGAAGAAGCCTGGAGGTGGCTCAGGATATCTCTCCAGTCTCCTCCCCTCCCCACTCACCCGAACACGCCCTTTCCTCCTCCTCCAAGGTCACTTTTCT